>NC_142615.1:27475085-28675085 GCF_059453375.1 Lepisosteus platostomus | reverse complement strand
CATTAGTGACATAGGTTAAACTTTCAGCTTCGGGGTACACCGTATTGCCGACATTACATACATGTTTGTAATAACAATATAGTGTCATTAATATTTCTCAGTAATAATATCAGTAGCAGTTTGAAATTATTTGTTGTACAGATAAACAAATATTAATAACAATGTTTCGGCCGTGGAGCCTTCTTTGGGTGTCACTTCAATGTAATGATAGATACACCTGCAGAAGGCTCCATGGCCAAAATGTTGTGTTTTCTTTCTTCTCTTTTCAGCATGGAATAAACCTATTACTTGTTCTATTACAGACATTTACAAGGTGCTTTATTAGTGTGACCGATGGGTACAATCAGTGTTGCCAAAGCAAATAAAAATAATAAAAATTTACATGAAACAAAACAAAAAATGAAAGTAAAATAAAATCTGCAGACACACAGATGCAGCCATTCAAAGTGCACGGTACAAACCCATACTGCACGCAACTCACTACGTCATACCGCGTCGTACTGCGGTATGTGATTGGTTGGCCAAAATGACCGACTGGGGCACTCGTGGTACGTTTGTCGGTAGTTGAAAGATTTAACAGTAGTATAAGACTTTCTATTGACATTTGTATGGCTGTTTCACCACAATGCTGCGTCACTGTGTCTGTGACCTGATGGGTTAAGCGTGAGGTCGGGTATTCAAATCCAGCAATCACTATGAGTTTTCTTTTCACAAATAAACATTTCTTTGTACAACTAAAATAGCAACACCACTGATAGCTCATCATTTTCCTCCGTCAGTTTGTCAATAGCTCACATTAGGATTTGAAAAAAAAGAGATCAACAGTTAGTTTGTTATAAAAGTCATGTGTTTAGTTGTCTTTACATGTAATAAATTATTTTTACAAAGTTATTTACCTTTGAATTGTCCTTGGTTTAGATTCTCTTTCCCTCCTCTCCCCTTTATAATGATGTCTCACTGTGCTTTCACAAGATGTCCATGGAAGCTAAATGCTTTACAATGTTTTGTTGACTTCCCATTTCTTTTCATCTTCATTATTTGGTGTGAGAGAGTCTTCTTGATTTTGGCCATAATCCGTCTCCTTACCAAAGCTATAGTGCAGTAAGTTGTCTGTACCGACATATGGTACAAATAAACGTGTACTATACTGATGAGGTAATATCTGGGAAAGGCTTTTTTAAAACACTGACAACACAATACGCCAGGAAAGTGTAAATGACCAAGTTAAAGACTGTGATACATAAACTATTTATTTATATATAACCTTCCTTCGGCTCTCAGCATCTCTCAAACACATCAGCAACCTGTGTACAGCACTCCTACAGCCTTCAGCATCTCTCTACCACCCAGCCAGCCTATATACAATAGTTATGTAGCTCCTCTGCATCTATACCACGCAGCCAGCCTGTATACAACACTCATACATACCTCAGCATCTCTGACACTCCTCACCGGCCTGTATACAGCACTCTTTTAGCCTTCAGCATCTCTCACACACCTCACCTATACAGGCTCACCAGCTTTTAGCAACACTCCTACAGCCCTTAGCATCTCTCTCACATCTCACTAGCCTGTATACTGCACTCCAACAGCCCACAGCGTCACTCACACCTCACCAGCCTGTATATAACACTCCCACAGTTTTCAGCATCTCTCTCACACGTCATTGGTCTGTATACAACACTTCTGTAGTCCCCCTTCATCTTAACCACCCAGCCAGCCCGTCAGCATCTCTCTAACATCACACCAGTCTGTATGCAACACTCCTACAGCCCTCATGATCTTTCTAACAATTCACCAGCTTGTGCATGAAGTGCTACAGTCCTGAGCATCTCTCACATTTCTCATCAGCCTGTATACAACACTTCTAAAGCCCTCAGCATCTCTTTTACATCTCAGTAGCCTGTATACAGCACTTCTACAGCCCTCACCACCTCCCTCACTTCTCACTATCCTGTATGTAACACTCCTACAGTGCTTTGCATCTCTCACACACATCTCCAGTCTATATACAGCACTTCTACAGCCTTCAGCATCTCTCACGCACCTCGCCTATACAGGCTCATCAGCCTGTATACAACACTCCTACAGCCCTCAGCATCTCGCACACTCCTCACCAGCCTGTATGCAACACCTCTATAGCCCTCAGCATCTTTCATATACCTTACATTCCTGTATACAACACTTCTATAGTCTTCTGCTTCACTCACAAAGCTCACCAGCCTGCAATCAATAGTTATGTAGCTTCCCTGCATCTATACCACCCAGCCAGCCTGTATACAACACTTCTACAGCTGTCAGCATCTCTCTAACATCACACCTGTCTGTATGCAACACTCCTACAGCCCTCATGATCTTTCTAACAATTCACCAGTCTGTGCATGGAGTCCTATAGTCCTCAGCATCTCTCACACTTCATATCAGTCTGTGTACAACACTTCTAAAGCCCTCAGCATCTCTTTTACATCTCAGTAGCCTGTATACAGCACTTCTACAGCCCTCACCATCTCCCTCACTTCGCACTTGCCTGTATGTAACACTCCTACAGTCTTTTGCATCTCTCTCACATCTCAGAAGGCTGTATACAACACCCCTACAGTCCTCGGCATCTCTCTCACATCTCAGCAGCCTGTATACAGTACTCATACAGCCCTCAGCGGAGCTGTAGGTAGAGCAGTGGCTCTGGTGCTAAGGATCTGTGTCTGTGGCTGGAAGATTGCAGGTTCAAATCCCACAGCTCTTAACGCCAACTGCTCCAGGAGCACTGTACAATGGCTGAACCTGTGCTCTGACCCCAGGCTCTCTCCCTGTCTGTGTATCTGTGTGTGTCATGGAGAGCAATTTGGGGTATGCAAAAAGATGAATTCCTAATGCAAGAAATTGTATTGGACTAATTGTATTGGAATGTTATGTTATGTTGTTACTACAGCCCTCAGCATGTCTCTCAGATCTCTGCAGCCTGTATACAACACTCCTACAGTCCTCAGCATCTCTCACACTTCTCACTAGCCTGTATACAACACTTCTAAAGCCCTCAGAGATCCCCAGCATCTCTCACACACCTCACCTATACAGGCTCATCAGCCTGTACACAACACTGTTACAGCCCTCAGCATCTCTCCCACATCACACCAGTCTGTATGCAACACTCCTACAGGCCTCTGCATCTCTCAAACTCTTTACCAGCCTTCATACAACACTCATACTTCCCTCAGCATCTCTCACACCTCACCAGCCTGTATATAACACTCCTACAGTCTTCAGCATCTCTCTCACATCTCTGCAGCCCGTGTACAACACTCCTACAGTCTTCAGCATCTCTCTCACATCTCAGCAGCCTGTATACAACACTCCTACAGTCCTCAGCATCTCTCTCACATTCACTAGCCTGATCTCTAACATCACACTAGTCTGCATGCAACACTCCTACAGGCCTCTGCATCTCTCAAACTCTTTACCAGCCTTTATACAACACTCATACTTCCCCTCAGCATCTCTCACACCTCACCAGCCTGTAGCCCTCATGATCTTTCTAACAATTCACCAGCCTGTGTAAGGAGTCCTACCGTTCTCAGCATCTCTCACACTTCTCACCAGCCTGTATACAACACTTCTAAAGCCCTCAGAGGTGCTCAGAATCTCTCACACACCTCACCTATACAGGCTCATCATAAACACTGTTACAGACCTCACCATGTCTCCCACATCACACCAGTCTGTATACAACACTCCTACAGGCCTCTGCATCCCTCACACTCTTTACCAGCCTTTATACAACATTCATACTTCCCCTCAGCATCTCTCTCACATCTCACCAGCCTGTATACAACACTCCAACAGCCCTCAGCGTCTCTCACACCTCACCAGCCTGTATATAACACTCCCACAGTTCTCAGCATCTCTGTCACACATCACCACTCTGTATACAACACTTCTGTAGTCCCTTTGCATCTAAACCACCCAACCAGCCCGTATACAACACTTCTAAGGACCTCAGCATCTCTCTTGCATCTCAGTAGGCTGTATACAGCACTTCTACAGCTGTCACCGTCTCCATCACTTCACACTAGCCTGTATGTAACACTCCTACAGTCCTTTGCATCTCTCACACACACTCCAGTCTATATGCAGCACTTCTACAGCCTTCAGCATCTCTTACACACCTCGCCAGCCTGTATGCAGCACTCCTATAGTGCTTAGCATGTCTCACACACCTCACCTATACAGGCTCATCAGCCTGTACACAACACTCCTACAGCCCTCAGCATCTCGCACACTCCTCACCAGCCTGTATGCAACACCCCTATAGCCCTCAGCATGTTTCATATATTATGAGTCTGATTCACAGGGCTCACAAAACAAAACGTGAACACATTCATTCCAATGATTATACTATTTTATATGTACATTTATTATTATTAAACTTATGCCTTTTTAAGATAACTCAGTATTAATTGACATTTGGTTGACTTGTCAGTTTAAATATTTTTTTAAAATCTTAAAAGTTATTATAATTATTATTGCAATGACTGATGTTCTTCCTTATCATTCAGAATTAATAATTATTGTTCGTCAATAGGCAATTTTTTGATGATGGTACTTTATACTCTTTTTTTCCCCCAAGAAATCAACTCAAAACCCATGTTAAAGGTCTTGTCCTCTCCTCCTGTGTTTTCAGGCTCAGAAGCCAGTACTCTCCCTGATGCTTGGCTCCACTTGAACAGCAGCACAGTGAGAAGGAGTGGGGCTCCGGTCTGATGCAGGAGACAGAGCTTACTGCTGCAGAAGAGAAAGAGAAACTCAGTGAGCAGCACGCAGAGAGCAAACAAAGTGTCGAGGATCTGGACTCTGTGCCCATGATGAAAACAAAGCCTGAGAGTAAGACACCTGGGCTTTTAGTATCTGATGACTTTACAGAGGAGATTTATCTAGATACTGACAATATTACAGAAAGGTGTAATGAACTGGAGTCTGTGTATATTCATGAGCACAAAGAACTGCATGATTTTAATCTTAGATATCAGGAAGTGGAGCCCTGTTTGACTGATCCTGTTGAACAGCTGGATGATGGTGAAGAGAAGTGGTGTCAAGTGAAGTCAAGTGGTCTACAAGCACACCAGTTCATTACAGAACAGAGGATTAGTGAAATGCATCCAGCACCTTGTTCAGACAATGTGAAGGAAATGTCAATAAAACAGAGACAACTGAAATTCTTTCACCAGTCATTGAAATTAAAAAAGTATCAGAGCACTTGCACAGGGAAGAGAACATTCGGTTGCATCTTAAAATCCCACCAACTTATCCATACAGGAGAGAAACCTTTTGTTGGCACACAGTGTGGGAAGAATTTTAGTCAGTCTAGCGACTTAAAATCCCCCCAACATATTCACACAGTGGAGAGAACATTCAGTTGTAGTCAGTGTGGGAAAAATTTTCATCGGTCATATGCATTAAAAGCCTACCAGCGTATTCACACAGGAGTGAAACCATTCAATTGCAGTCAATGTGGAAAGTGTTTTAGACGTTTAGTACACTTAAAATCTAACCAGGTTATTCACACAGGAGAAAAACGCTTCAATTGCAGTCAGTGTGGGAAGAGGTTTAGTAGTAATTAAAAAGCTACCAGCCCACTCACACAGGAGAGAAACCATTCAGTTGCAGTCAATGTGGGAGGAGTTTTAGTCAGGCAATCGGTTTAAAAAAACACCAGCTTATTCACACAGGGGGGAAACCATTCTCCTGTAGTCAGTATGGGAAGAGTTTTAGTTACTCAGGTAGTTTAAAATCCCATCATCTTATTCACACAGGAGAGAAACCATTCATCTGCAGTGAGTGTGGGAAGAATTTTTGGAAGTTCAATGCCTTAAAAACCTACCAGCGCACTCACACAGGAGAGAAACCATTCAATTGCAATCAGTGAGGGAAAAGTTTTTGTCAGACGAGCAGTTTAAAAACCCACCAGATTATTCACACAGGATGGAAACCATTCAATTGCATTTAGTATGGGAAGAGTTTTAGTATTTCAAGCAGCTTAAAAATCCCCCAGCACATTCACACTGGATAGAAAAATTCTGCTGCAGACAGTGAAGGGAGGAGATTTAAACACTAAAGCACCCTAAAAAAACCCACCATCTTATTCACACAGGAAAGAAAAGATGAAACTACACAGAATGTAGGAACTTCATAATGATTTATTAATACTTTATATTAAAGAAAAACAAAATGTACTGGATTTCTATTTTCTAATCAACTGTGGCATCAAAGGGTCCTGAAGTAAATGAGTATCTGCTGTCTGTAAAGTGAGAAGATTTCAAAACAACCATTTTTACTGATCAAATACTTTAATTTATATTGCCAGCAGCTAATCATTGACACACAAACATGTTAACCTTGGAGAAGTTGTCTTTTTGTTTCATTCTAAATGGGATCAAGTGTACATGCTGAGCAAGAGAAGCATGTGTTGTGCAGAGTGTTCACAGAGAGAGTGTGTGACATTTCAGAGCTCCTAGAAGGCAGGGATAACCATTGTACTATGTATGGAAAAGTCTATGAAGATTCTAATACATATGAGGGAAACTCTTCCTAAATTCGACACTCATGGTAACAGAGAGAGAGTCTAAAGTATAAAATCTGCTTGTAAATGTGCAGAGGAAAATCACAGGAAACTTGTATTTTCATATGCTCCTGTTTGTTCTCTAAAAATAGACTTTTTGGTACAAATTCAAACCTTTGCTGAGCTGCGCTGTGACATGTTGTATCTTCTGTGTCTTGGTGTCTCCAACAGGATACAACTGTTTGACCCTGGTGCGAGTGTGCGTTTCTCTGTGTGAGTGTGTGGTTTTGCTGTGCATGAAATATGAGCTCCATCCTTCACCTCTTTACCCTACAGCACAGTAGAGTAGAGTAGAGTGATGGACTCCATTCCTTGCTCTGAGAAGTTGTTGGCCTTTTAATTCAGAGGTGTTTAGTGATAATCACACAGATGGCAGCGTTGCACCATTGGGTCCTCAGCCAAACACAGGGACCTACAGTTCCTCTTGTACTGAGCAACAGTACTGTTGCAACAGCACATCATCAGCAGGGTAAAACTAACCTATCTCCCTACAGTCTAAACCCAGCTCACAGTCCTTGTTAGTGGATGAACAATCCAACCCCTATGCTGTCCTGAATATGGTCCTATGTCTCTTGCTGTCTATCAGGCAGTGTCCAGTGACTGGTGTCCTGTATTGAGACACAAAGAGGTTGTTTTATTGTCAGATGGCAGTATCATCAAGGGCAGATGAAGGGAACCTATTGTTTTGGGCAGTTTATTCTAGTTTCACTCACAAGCCCCATCTTCATTCACATGAACCTACTGATTTTTTAAACATTTTCCTTCCAAAGTTTGTATATTATTTTTCAGAATTTTTAATGTGAAGCATCTCAACTGACTAAACAGTCTAAAGAAGACAGTTAATAAGGCAGGAAGCAGCCAAAAGACTAGCTTTGTGCTTCCCTCTTTGTGCAGCTGCTGCTCTTACCTGGGCAGAACTCCAGGGCAGCAGGGCATCTCCTTGCCCAGGTGTGGGTGTGTTTACTCTGGAGTCATTCAGCACGAGCTGTACCACAGCTGGGTTTCTGCTGTGAGCACCAGGAGGGACAGAGACTACAGCAAAACCAACTGGACAACATTTCACCAGGTGAGAGAGTCACTGTCCCAAGCCTCTGGTCTTTCATCCAAATCTGAATCACAGAAGACAGGTTATACATTTCATTAGGTCAGAGAGTCACTTTTGTGAATTGCTGGGACAATTGATTAATTTTAACAGTAAACCACAAGGTGATTCTTTTATGGCTTTTAAAAATCAGGAACGCACAGTGACACACACACAGATTACACACACAAGATACATTTGCTAATACATAAATTGTGCATATAAAACATATAACATGTGAGGGTTACCAAGATACAAGGTAGATATGATCACAACAAGGTACAAAACAAGGAATATGCATTCACTGTACCTTTCAGCTAAACCGTTTCGTTAATTATATTCAGTCTCATGAATATGAATTCTACATTAAGCTACTCATAAGTTAGCGTTACTCATACGAATAAAATTAATATCAATGGTTGTTAAAAAACAATTGAATTCTTGATCAGCAATGTAGAATACTGGGTTTACTTATCCAGATGTGGATTTTTATTTCTCTGGGCATGGACACAAAAGACCAGCTGGCAGGCTCTGGCTCCCGGCCAACCAGTCCTGGTGCAGGCCGGAGTTGCATGGAGAAGGAGGGAAAGATTTCTACTGTCAGAGATGCACCAGACAGTGTCTCAGGGGCACTAATAGTCTGGCAAAATAGTAAAAGGTCTATGCACAGAGGGTGACAGCGGGTCTGAGCAAGTCACTCTTTAGGGTGGAAGAAATGTTGTTGGCTTGTGGCGTAGTGCTACTGCTGCATAAAAACTTATTCAGATTGCCAACAACAGTCCAAACATACTTTAGTGATCAAGTGAAGTGCCCACTTTGGTGGCTAGCAATTCACGAGGTCTGCTGCAAAAGACCTCAGGCAAGAATTCCTTACGTACGGGCTTTCCCCTGGCTGATGCTTTGCTATAACAAGGTTCCAGTCCCTATACAGACAACACTGGTGGTCACCTGATTGTGTCTAAGGGCGCGCAAGGATGAAGCAAAGTTCTGAGCTCTGCCATCTCTTTTAACCAGAACCATGACATTCGATGGTTGGTTGAAAGTTTAGTGGGCATTTGAGACCTACGTGTCTCACAGGTCCCTGATTGGTTGATCGAGGTGAGAGGTGAGTAAGAATGACCTCTGATATGCAGGACTGTAATCCAGATGTTCCCTAGGATCTCATAGACAAATAGGCCCCTGGCATGGCTGGGCACACCTTCATTTGGAAACTGCTCCTTATCGGAAAGAAAAATCTTAAATCAGAAATTATTTGAAAAGCTTCTCTGTGACTGCACCACAGAGATGGGGCCTCATTTAGGAAAGCACAGCAACACTTAATTCTGTCATAATAATAAGCATTGCTGCTTCAGGGCTCTTGTCTTTAATACAGGTCTGAATCACTGAAGACAGGTAAAACATTTCACCAGTTGAGAGATTCATTGTCTCAGGGTGAGACTCTCTTCATTGGAAGTTTTAGCTATATGGAAAATAAAATGGAAACACTCAACTTTAATCATTTAATTTAGATCAAGAAGAGAATCATTTTGTGACTCAAGACATACCTGTTCTTTTGAGGACAAATGGATTATTGAGGTGCGTTTGCACTTTCAAATGAAGGGTTTGAAAAGAGGCAACTGATAAACATCAGTTCAAAATCAAAATCCTCTGCTGTTTTTGTTGCCTCTTTGATCTTTTCAAACCCTTCATTTGAAAGTCAATATAGAAGGATATTGATATTGTGAGGATTTATCACATAAATTGTGATTTTCTTTTAATTGCCACATTTATTAAAATACTCTTATACAGTTGACTTGGTTGTTTCACAAGGTATAATAGCCCCCCTTGTATCCTCAGCTATTTGGTTTTAAACTGCCACCAAATTGCAACAGATTTAACAGTATGTTTACATTTATATTAAAATTAAAATATTTTAATATTTTGGTATATTTACAACTGTACAATGCTAACCTAATTATGCTTATCACGTTCTCCAACAAATTTGTGTTGTAATTTTTTAATATTTTGGCTGAAGATGCAAAGTAAGTAGAAATGATTTCTCCAGCCACCCATTTGAAGATCAATTTCCACGGGTGAAAATGATTTTCTTGGAAGTTGCCGATGGTGGTTATTATTGGATATTCCCAGTGATATTGACTTAGGTACGCAATAGTTTACGATGTAGATCGACATGCAACACACTCGCATTTCCGCACCAACATTTAAAAGCTGGGTCACGGAGTTTTCAGAGCTCTTGTGTATTTTATAATCTGCTTATGAATTTTGTCCCAGAAATTCTTCTGTGACTGTGTAATGATCTATTTCCCTGAAACAAATAAAAATATCAAATTTTATTTCTGTTGTCTCATGGGCATTCTTTACCAGAATGTGTGCTTGTGAGCATGCGTGGCCAGCTCTCCCATTCAAACCTGGTTTTAGAGCACTACATACAATTTTTTGAAATTCTTCTCTCGTGCCGTAGACAGTGGAGCTGAGATTCAAACCAAAGCTTTTGAGAACTAAACTGTCTATTGTAATGAAGGTTGCATAGAAAATGTGTATCTAGTGTTGTTAAATAAAATTGGGATTTATGCATGTTTCAAATGGATTGCTCTTTGCAGGCACACTACGGAAACCTGCGGGCGTGAGCTGGGAAAAATGACTCTTGCAGAGAGTGTTGAGAACTTTTCTCCTCTCAGGAATATATTTTCACATGTTGAAGAGCTGATTTTCTCGATTTCATTTCTTTCTGACATTTTTCCGGTGCGGTTATCACTTTCCAAACATTGTTTTCATAATGTATGTTACCTGCAAAGTCACAGTGAAACTGTTATGGTGAAAAGTCATATTTATTTTATAAAAATACCTATATAATTTCTTAGCATTCTTACAAGCAATTTTTAAGGAAATGCTAGTGTAAATTATACTTTTAATAGACAGGAGTAATTATTATTTTAAATACTAGTTATGACTGCTGTAACTCTTATCTACGTCCGAGTGCCCGGTGTGAATAGGTTATCTACGGAGACTTTAATTTATCTACTCAAGCAAGGAGCTAGATAAGTCTTTTTTTCCCAATTTGATCAAATACATACATTGTAATATAGTGCTAAATATCACCAAGGAGTAAGATAGTCAGGGATGAACAGGAAATTTCATTAGTAAAGAAACCATAATCCCCAAACATGGGGTTTGAACCCACAACCCTAAGATTAAGAGTTTTGTGCTCTACTGACTGAGCTAGTCAGGCACTGGTAAAGGTAGTGAACTTGTTCCTGCTGAAGTCGATTTGAAAATATATACTTGCTGGCTTTTAATCATGTGGTGACCGGAGCCTAGTGAAACACATCGTGTTCTTTGTTGATTACCCAAAGCAGAGCAAATGTCATTTATCATTTAAATTTGCTATTATAACAAAAATCATTCAGTTCCCTCATGCAGTAACATATTATACAGAGGGGAGATTTTCATTGTGTTTTTCAGTGCACGAGCACCTGTTGCATCTTTATTGGGCACAGAGTCTTTGTCTACTAAAAGAAGGAAATACATATTTGATCCTTGATTCTTCATCAGATATTTTTATTAGTCTTTGTTTTGTGATGTATTAACAGGTGCAAATAAGGTGTAGTATGTACAAGAATGAACTTGATCTACTGTAAATAAGACCGTTGATGCACACAACTCAACATGGGGCTCAAATCCATATCCCTGAGCTGTAAAGCTTTACTCGCTCCCTGTTAGTATAGTGGTGAGTATCCCCACCTGTCACGTAGGAGATGGGTTTGATTCCCCAACAGGAAGGCAAGTATAAATGGCTTTACTTCTCAAGCACAAAGCAAACAGGGAGATGAATGCAAAAGAAAGTGGGGTAAGAGAAGTGGTGGTTTAGTGCTGCTCTGGCAGAATGCCTCCTGGTCCCCGCTCTCCAACATTTGCTTGCAAATGTGCAATTGCTGGACAGTAAGATTGATGATCTTCACTGTTGCATCAACACTCAGCGCAACTTCAGAGACAGCTGCGTCTTCTGTTTCACTGAAATCTGGCTGAAACACAACATTCTCAATGCCAGTGGATTCACACGGTATAAAGGGGGCTCACAGCTGTAGAATCACAGCTGATTCTACCGGTTAGGAGAAAGGAGGTGGAGTGTGTTTCATGATTAATAATCTTTGGTGTACAGATGTAGAAATTCTCTACAGCCGTGGTTCTCAAACTATGGTATGCGTACCACTTGTGGTATGCGGAGCTCCCCAAGGTGGTACGCCAGATGACCCTAGAAATTTGTTGTGACAGGTTTTCACATTTTCTATTTTAATAAAATTAGTTTATGTGTCAAATACATACTATGTACCATGATACAGAGCGCGCTAATACTTGAGTGGACACAAGAGCTACTATGTAATTCTATACAATTGTATAGGAATGCGTGCTACGAACGTAAGTGACCTATTGTATTTTAAAAAGGTTATCTCCAGCAAATAGGTAGGAGAATGTGCAAGGGTTTGGAACACTGGCAATCTTGTGAGCACAGGAAAGTGTGATAGAAAAATATTTAAGAACTGTTCTAGGTTAATTTGAGAAAAATGCACAGAGTGTCTCTGTGTTTTGCTCTCATGTGCATGAAATAAAAACTTCTTTTGACTTCTGAGACAGACTCCTGAAACGGAAAAGGGGAAAAATGCAAGCTTGCGGATTGCTTAAGCAGGTAAGCCCCACAGTATTTGTGAAGAACTTTGTTTGCCAAGAGCTGACATGCGTGGGAAAAAAAGCTGTTAAACAGCTCGACCTGCTGCCCCATTCAAAAGACAAAGTCACTCATAGATTTATTGAATTGCCAGATTATGTCAAAAGTACGCTGATAGAACATGTTAAGATGAGCAGATGCCTTTCACTGCAATTAGATGAGTCTGTAGATGTCGTTGATTTGGCCAATTTGCTCATTTACGTTAGATATGAGTTTGAGGGCATGTCCCATGAGGATTTTCTGTTCTGTAAGCTGTTACCAACAAGAACTACAGGAGAGCACATATTTCAGCTTCTGAATGAATTTATCGAAGAGAATGGCATTGACTGGATAAAATGACTCAGAGTTTGTACAGATGGTGCTAGAGCAATGACAAGCCGACACAGCAGTGTAGTTGCACTAATTAGAGGTTGCTCCAGATATGGACTGGACACACTGCAGCATCCACCGTGAGGCCTTGGCCATCAAGCCTGAGGTTTTAAAATCTGTTAGAATCTGTTGTGAATTGTATCAAGGCTCAACCAATGAATTCACATTGGCTTTGCTCGACTAAACAGGCTCACCCCTCTCACTGAAATGGTGCTTTTTTCATTGTTTATTTTTAATTGTTGTTGTTCCTGTTTTCATTCTTTAAAGCGGTATGAGAAGACACCTTTAAAGGTGCTATATCAAATAAAGTTTATTATTATTATAATATTTATTATACAGATGCAGCCATTCAAAATGGGTGGGGTATTTCGCGGTACACCGTGGTGGGTGTGTCGCATCAAAACGCAGTATCATGCGGCGTATCACATAATTTGACGTCATGCTGGAAAGTATCCGGAATCACCTTGTAAAACCGCCAGGAGGAGCCAATAAAGCTTAACCTCTCATGTACAGCATTTGAGCTTTTAAATTTAAACTGTTTATTACAGCATGTTAATCATCAGTCATTAAAAAGTTGGTATATTTTATGAAAGCAAGATTGCTCAGTTGGACAAAAGTACACAACCTACCTTTATCATAAATATTTTAATTATGCAGAAATATTTTATGTATCAAAGCCTTTACCGAAGATATTACTAATAGTATTAATAATGAATGACTTTGGACAAGCTGTAAACTCAAAGTATTACGCTGGTCCACATTCTTTCTAACCGTTATTTTAAACGAAAATACTTCTATTTTTTTCTTTGACAAACACCACAGCATTTCGTTGATCTAACTAACGAGGACAGGACATTAGCTAGCCAATACAATAAAGGAATAAATGACTTTTTTTGCTAATTTCTTTAGCACATTTGTACAAGCACTTGGAATCTGTCCAAGCCCTACTTTGTCAGGCATTTTCTTTTACTGTAATGGACATAGAAACCCCTTGCTTTTAACAGAGCGTTTCATAATTTCTAACTACGAAAATTATTTAAACTGCTTTAAAGGTGATGCGACACTTATCATTCAACCAGAGCTCAAAATATCACAAGGATCTTCAAGAGCACAGCAAAGACTGTATTAAAAGATACTTGTATCAGATACATGAGAATCTAAGCTTTTTATCTACGCTTTCTTTTCCGTATACCAGATATTATGGTACCACTCCGGAAGGTGTCAGCCAGTCAGATTCCAGGAATTGGTACTTTAAAGAAAAAATATACACCAGTATTCCATTTCTCCCTAAACATTTTAAGCATCGATGTCTTTAACTAACATGTGAAATAGGGTGTATAAAAAGTGGTAGTTTTAAGCTTTTCTGCTATTATAATATGGACTTGCGTATCTAAAGATATTAATAACGATATAATTATATTTGTGTACTGCGACAGGGCTGTGTAGGGCTGTTTCACCTCTGCTCATGTGACTTCCCCAGTAGCCTGCTGGTCTACGTGCTGGACTAGTAACCCACAGGTTGTGTGTTCAAATCCAGCTGGTGCCGTGACTTTTCTATTAACAAACATTTCTTTGAAAAAATAGAATTAATATTGTTTATGGCCTTCACTCGCATTACAGTATGCTCCTATTCTTTTTATGCTCAGCTACTAAAATTTCCCTTCAGTGGTAAAATTCCATCTAAATATTCAATAAAAAAACGGGCACAGTAAAAACATTAAAATCTTTCTATGACCGACTGACCACGAGTGCCCCTGTCGGTCAACCCATCACGTACCGCGGTATTGCGCGTCATCGCGCGTCACGATGCTTGAGGACGTAGCCAATTACGCACGGTACATGTCTATGCTGCGCACTTTGAATGGCTGCATCTGTATGTGTATGTGAGTGCGCTTATGTTTCTGTGGTTCATATGAGAAGATGACTTGTAGGTGGTATTTGGATGCTTTAGTTTGATTACTTGGTCTAAAAAGTTTGAGAACCACTGCTCAACAGATCTCGCTAATATAATCTAATCTGGAAACCTCATTATTAAATGTCAGCCTTTTTACGTACCGAAGAAATTTATGGCTGTTATTATGAGAGCTGTGTACTTTCACCTGCATGCTAATGCTCAATTGGCGCTCAACGGGCTATATAAGATCATCAGCAAATATGAAATCATGCATCCGGAAGCTGTTTCTATATTGGCGAGTGACCTTAACCACAGTAACCTTAAAAAAGTACAACAAAAGTCTCTGTTCCCACTAGAGCAAGGGTGTCCAAACTATGGCCCACGGGCCAACTGTGGCCCGTCACTGTTTTCGAAACGTTTATTAAAAACTATAATCAAATTTGGACCAATATTAAGTAAAAAACGAAGTTCCTATTTTGAACACTAGGTGCCGCCTAGTGAAATCACATCTCGAAACTGAATAGCTACTACCTTTCCTCCTCTTCACCTTCTTTAAAACTTTAATTCTGTACATTCATTAGCAAGCTTTTCAAAATGGCGGAACCAAGGAAATGAAAATTTGACAGCAAATGCAGGAGATTCAAGCCACACTGGCAAAATGAATACTTTTTCACCAAGTTCAGAGGCAAGTGTGTCCATTTAATTTGCCAAGAATCAGTTTCTGTAATGAAGGAATGTAATGTAAAGAGACATAATGAAACGGAACATCACGAGTCTTTGCTCCAACTGCTAGAGTTCTACAGGAGCTTGGAAAAATCCAGATGAGGCACCATGCCAAAAGAGTGCTGAGTTTGTTTGGCATACAGATGCGAGCAAACATTTTCTCTAACGAAGCTTAACAAGAGCCAAGTGAGATCCAAGATAACAGACAGTCACCTCTGTGATATTCCCCCGAATCTCCACAACAACACTTACACTTGACAGTGATTCTTCAGTCCAAAGCAAAGCATCACTGTTCCCATTAGTAGAGACACTACTAGATCATCACTAGATAGTAAAATTTGTGAAATCTTACATGTATATTAAAATAATGTAATATTATTTTTATTTAATATAAAAGACTACTGGAGCCACTGTAATTACTTTAACAGAATTAAAAATACAGCCAAATTGCAGAATCAAAATAGTCAGTCTGCAAGACACCCAATAAACTCAGCCAATGCGCTGTTGTCATCGTATGTCTTCGATACATCCATTCCATTCTTTTTCATTAGCAGATTTTGGAAAGCATATTTTGTGAATGGTAATTCCTCACGTGTGATCATGTAGGCTGCATTAAATTTCACATTCTTTAAAGTCGGCTGTATTTTCACAGGCGCAAGACACAGCCTGGGCTAAAGGTGTCTGCCTTGTGGCACACTTCATAATTACACAATCACAAGTATTTTTATGCTTCTGACTCTCTCCATGTTTTTTTTACTGTTTCTTTTTTAAATGATTTGTCCATTTGAACAAAATCAGTTTTCCCTGCATCTTCCTGACCGGCTTTAGAACAAAAGTCCAATACATAATTTGTTTAACTTTATCATACCTAAGCCAAGTAATTTCCTAAAGCCACGAAGTTCTGAAATGCCATTCAGACCTGCTGACGGATTAATCAAACTCTTTAAAAAAGTCTGTAATTTTACACTTCGCCATTGTTAGCAGATCAGCAGCGTGTGGAATGCTTGCAGTACCCTGTGTTCTAGTGTGTAGCTTCTTAGCTTGCTATCTTTTAACCAACTGTCACTCTTGTGTGCTGTTATGAATGACATACAGGCATGCACTCTAAAGATGTAATTAAGTAACGCCTCATTACCAGATGAAATTTGACCACATATCGACACAAACTAACAAAGTTTTGGTGCCTGTTGCTAAAAGCGACTAGATTTTAAATTGTGGCAAATTCTTATTTTTTGTCAAATTTGAGACCATTTAATTCACAGTCTGAAGTCCTGATTTATATAGGTAATTTTAGGATTACAGTACAAAATACTTAAAACATCTATTAGGGTAGTCCTAAAAATGTAATGTCAATTTACTGGAAATCATGCATATCCAGTGTTATTTGTTGTTTTTTTTTATTCATAATTGTTCTCCATCTGGCCCCCCGTAAAAAAAAGTTTGGATACCCTGCACTAGAGTTAATAACACACTGGATCACTGCTATACCACCATTAAGAGAGCATACCGTTCCTTTTTACAACAGAATTTTAGGAAGTCTGACCATATCATGCTTCTTCTTCCTGTTTGCAAGCAGAAGCTAAAGAGCGCCACCTGCAGTTAAGACCATGTAGTGCTGGTCAGACGCTGCTGAGAAAGAACTCGCAGACTGTTTTGAAATGACTGATTTGTGTATATTCAAAGATTCGTCCACTGATCTAAATGAGTATATAGAGGTGGTCACATCTTACATCAACTATTGTGTGGACAGATGTTTCCCTACCAAGAGACCCGGATATATACACATCAGAAGCCCTGGATGAACAAAGACATTTACACCAACCTTAATGTGCGGTCTGCTGCCTTCCAATCAGGTGACAGAGAACTGTACAAAAAATCAAGGTATGACGTGGAGAAAGCTATTAAACTAGCAAAACAGGAATACAAAGACAAATTAGAAAAACAGCTTGGGGGTGACTCAAGGCACATGTAGCAAGATTTGCAGGCTATCATGAACTACAAAGGAAACATCAGTGGTATTTCCACAACTGAAGCTGAACACCTTTTACTCATGTTTTGAGGCTTAGAACACCGAGGCTATCAAGGCTCCCTGGGAACCAGTGGAGTTTATTACAGCTCTCTAAACATGAGGTGTCTAGAGTCATTAAGAGAGTGAAAACCAGTAAAGCAGCCGGCCCAGATGTTGCCTCCCTTGTGTCCTTAAAGCTTGTGCAGACCAGCTATCTCCCATGTACACATACATTTTTAACCTCTTTATGTCCCTGTCAGTTGTACCAGAGTGCTTTAAGAAAACCACAATTGTGCCACTGCCTAAGAAGTCCAAGGTGACTTGTTTGAACAATTACCGCCCAGTGGCACTCACTACATGAATCCTAAACCCTGGAGCTCTACAAGGCTACTGTCTCAGTCCTAGGCTATACTCCTTGTTCACCTACGAATGTACACCCACTTACAGCAGCAACTACATCATTAAGTTTGCAGGTGACATCACTATTATTTGGCTGATCAACAACAACAATGAGTTTACATAAAGGAGAGAAGTGGAACATCTTACAAAATGGTGCCTTGACAACAATCTGGCCTTGAAGATCAAGAAGACAAGACAGAAGAAGAAAGGTGCAGCACATTGTAATTTGTAAATGATCTGCACTGTTAACTTCCTTGGGTTTTATGTTTCTTGGATTTCTTTCAAGCCTACAAAGTGACAGCCGTTTCATTTTCTATTTGTCTGCCCAATTTGTAATATGCCTCTCAAACCTCACAATCGAATAACAAAATAATAATAATAGTAATAACTGCTTACACTTATATAGCGCTTTTTCTTGACACTCCACTCAAAGTGTTTCACAGGTAATGGGGACTCTTCTCCTGTCACAGATGGTGGAAGAGCAATGCTGGAAAACCCTCAATGCTGAGTGAGGAGCAGAGCAGAAACAGGAAGACACACTGGAAAGACATGAATAATCACAGGGAACTAGGAACAGGACAGAAGTAGAGCACACTCTAGGTATACTGGGCTCAATCCAATGTGCAGCCCCACCTGGCTTCATGTGCCACAGCATTCCACTGTAGGTACGGTTTGCACCGTTTATTAAGCATATAAAATCATGAGTTCATAGATTTCTGCAAATAAAAGCGGTATGTTTCAAACGTGCGATAAACATTCCTTCAATTGAAGTTTTACTCCGGGGAAAGGCAGCACAGCATATAGAGTTGATACTCAAAAATGTCTTAGTCCGTATCGGATTGCTTGTATGCAGAGCTCCGTAAAGTTGGCCCCCCTACAGAGAAAACAAACAATGAACCCACCTCATTAGTTAGTGCTACATTTGTGCTGGTTTGTGCCTTTGAAAGTAGCGTTTGTGCTGCTTTCATTCCCGGGATATAACACCTTGTTTTTCCAGTGATCATGTGACCATGCATGGTGACTTTGACCTCCAATGACCCTGTCTGCCAAGTTCAAGCACTCTGTTACTGGTGCGAGAGTAACAATTCTGCAATTTTTTTTCACTGTGTGCCCGGTTGGGGGGCAGCGGTTGATTTTGTTTTTTATAGCAGTATCCTCTATACATTTGTGTGAACAGGAAAATTAAAATTGTCACTAATATCATACCTTAATCAGAGTTGTGGATGTAGCCTTAAAAGGTGAACATTAGCAAGCAACTGCATGATCTTACAAAGAGGCTTTGACTAGCATGTCTAAGTATTTTGTAGCTGTGTCCTTTTTAAAAATCTGAAGAAGTAATCGGTTGACCCAGGTAGTTAACTGCAGCACATTGGGAACTCTACAGTCTCACACATGCAGACCATGGAAATATTGAAAAATATTTGTATTTTATTTTAAATAACAGAACATATATCTAAGGTCTGAAAAGTCAGTCATTATCCATGTCTATGTATTTACAGTACTAAACATAAACAGGAACCTGTAGTAAGGCTGTGAAGCCTTCTTCAGGTGTGAGGGAATAACATAAATATGATATCACCTGTCTCTTGTTTGCATATAGCTGAATGTCCCAGACGATGTAGTGTAAGTTTTTAATTTAAGAATGGCATTTGTGTTAAAATATGAATACCAGATAAGTTTACTTAATTGCTCATGCGATACTAAGTTGTAATTATTCACCAAATGAGGACAGGAGCTGCAGTTTTGAGTTTAAAACTATCGTATTACAGCGGGTTTTATGTCCATTGAGAAATGAAAGAGATTCGAACAGAGATCCTTCAGACGAGTAAGCCAACGCATCACTATTTCAGTTTTATGTTTAGGCTACATTTGTGTCTGCAATTGTATAAATGTAAGTGCTATTCCATTTCTGTGACTACATTTGTTGCACTTCATCTACTGTAAGAGTTTTAAAATTAATTTTTGTAGCTCTTCTCCATTTGAGGTAGTGAGTAAGATAAGGTTACAGATAAGTTGAGTTACAGGTATGTTGAGAGTAATAAGTAATAGGTTTATTCCATGCTGAAAAAAAGAAGAAAGAGAACACAACGTTTCGGCCGTGGAGCCTTCTTCAGGTGTGAGAGAGACAGGGCAGTAGGCAAAGGTAAAGTAGCGGGAGAACAAAGGATGGGGGGGAGGAGGAGTGAGAGGCGGGAGCAGGGGACAGAAAGAGAGGCCAATCAAGAGGTGTGAAGGCAGAATGGGTGCAGAGAGGTGTGAAATGAAACTTCCAATGAATGGAAAAAATTTAAAAGAACAGTAATCTGTCGTTAAGGGAAGGGAGAATGTGTGATCCTAACTGCAGAATAATTTTAGTTTCGGTGGTCTTTCTGATGTATGAGTTCGGAAAACCGTCTTTGAGAACACAGACGGAGAGATTAGTGTGGTCGTGGCCGTCAGAGGTGAAATGAGAAACAATGGGCTTGGAGAGATCTTTAATCTTCACAGCCCTGACGTGTTCTCTGAAGCGGTCTCCGAGTCTCCTTCCTGTTTCTCCAATGTAGATGGCTGGGCATTTACTGCAAGAGATACAGTAAATAAGGTTGCTGGAGGTACAAGATGCTGTCTGGGTGATCCGGAATTGTCCTGAGGGGCCTTGAATGAGTGTGGTGGTGGCTGTGTACTTGCAGGTGATACAGCGAGCTCTGTTGCAAGGGAAAGTGCCTGGTGTGGATGGTTGTTGAGGGCGGTCAAGGGAGCTGTGAACAAGGAGGTTACGCAGATTAGGTGGTCGGCGATATGAGATGATAGGGCGATCAGAAAAGAGGGCCCCAATGGAGGGATCATCCTGTAGGATGGAAAAATTCTGGTTAATGGTCCTGGGGATAGGAAGTGTGTTAGGGTGGTAAGGAAGCACCAAGGGAATGCGGTTGTTACGGCGGGAGTTCCTAATCGGGTTGATGGTCCGGGGGGTGTTTTTGGCTCGGGCAAGGGCCCTGTCAATCACACTGCTGGGATATCCTCTGTTGATAAAAAATGAGTACATTTCGAGGGCTTGGTTCTCGAAGTCGATGTCGTCGCTGCATAGTCTTCGTAACCTAAGGAACTGTGAAAAAGGAAGAGAGTTTTTAGTGTGGTTGGGGTGAAATGAGCTGTACAGGAGGTAGCTGTGTGAATCCGTGGGTTTGTAATAAACTGAAGTGGAAAGTCGGGGGTAGTTGATAGACAAGTGGATGTCTAGAAACGGAAGAGTGGTGGAAGATATGTGAACTGTATATTTGAGGGACGGGTGGAAGTTGGTGAAATGGTGCAGGAAGAACTCGAGCTGATCGTTGGAGCATGTGGCGGCACCGACGCAATCCCTGACCTCTACAAACGATATATTGATGATTGCGTCGGTGCCGCCACATGCTCCAACGATCAGCTCGAGTTCTTCCTGCACCATTTCACCAACTTCCACCCGTCCCTCAAATATACAGTTCACATATCTTCCACCACTCTTCCGTTTCTAGACATCCACTTGTCTATCAACTACCCCCGACTTTCCACTTCAGTTTATTACAAACCCACGGATTCACACAGCTACCTCCTGTACAGCTCATTTCACCCCAACCACACTAAAAACTCTCTTCCTTTTTCACAGTTCCTTAGGTTACGAAGACTATGCAGCGACGACATCGACTTCGAGAACCAAGCCCTCGAAATGTACTCATTTTTTATCAACAGAGGATATCCCAGCAGTGTGATTGACAGGGCCCTTGCCCGAGCCAAAAACACCCCCCGGACCATCAACCCGATTAGGAACTCCCGCCGTAACAACCGCATTCCCTTGGTGCTTCCTTACCACCCTAACACACTTCCTATCCCCAGGACCATTAACCAGAATTTTTCCATCCTACAGGATGATCCCTCCATTGGGGCCCTCTTTTCTGATCGCCCTATCATCTCATATCGCCGACCACCTAATCTGCGTAACCTCCTTGTTCACAGCTCCCTTGACCGCCCTCAACAACCATCCACACCAGGCACTTTCCCTTGCAACAGAGCTCGCTGTATCACCTGCAAGTACACAGCCACCACCACACTCATTCAAGGCCCCTCAGGACAATTCCGGATCACCCAGACAGCATCTTGTACCTCCAGCAACCTTATTTACTGTATCTCTTGCAGTAAATGCCCAGCCATCTACATTGGAGAAACAGGAAGGAGACTCGGAGACCGCTTCAGAGAACACGTCAGGGCTGTGAAGATTAAAGATCTCTCCAAGCCCATTGTTTCTCATTTCACCTCTGACGGCCACGACCACACTAATCTCTCCGTCTGTGTTCTCAAAGACGGTTTTCCGAACTCATACATCAGAAAGACCACCGAAACTAAAATTATTCTGCAGTTAGGATCACACATTCTCCCTTCCCTTAACGACAGATTACTGTTCTTTTAAATTTTTTCCATTCATTGGAAGTTTCATTTCACACCTCTCTGCACCCATTCTGCCTTCACACCTCTTGATTGGCCTCTCTTTCTGTCCCCTGCTCCCGCCTCTCACTCCTCCTCCCCCCCATCCTTTGTTCTCCCGCTACTTTACCTTTGCCTACTGCCCTGTCTCTCTCACACCTGAAGAAGGCTCCACGGCCGAAACGTTGTGTTCTCTTTCTTCTTTTTTTCAGCATGGAATAAACCTATTACTTGTTCCTTTGCAGCCTACGCATGCTGACGCAGCTACCCACCTGAACTGTTGAGAGTAATGACTAACAAAGGGCCTTACTGCATATTCCTTATATAGCAGTAGGCAAATCATTACAAATAAGCACCAGCTAATGTCCAACAATATTAGCGATTTTATTTCTTAAGCAGCATTAACATTAATATACTGCGAGGTGCTGGTACACTGGTGAGGATTTGATCTACAATTTAAAAAAAATTGCATTTACAGCTCTAAAAAGGTAAATTTAGACTTCTGTAACAGATCATTTCAGTTAATTGCTGGGGAGCCTTTGGAATTTTAAAGGAGTGTTTTGCTCGACTCATAGGGTTTGTGTATCAGTCCATAAAGAGCTGCACCATCAATGTGGTGTGTGCGGTCCTACACAACCTTCCAACAGACTGGATGAGCCTCCTGTTCCAACTCAAAGACTTTCTGCTCATTCTGTCAGTTTCACCACAACCATAGATACAAGAAAAAGAAATGGAAGAAATGTCTTAAATAATCACTAGATGACTATAAGAGTTTTTTTCATTAACGTACCCTTACATCTGCCTATACCAGTACAAGAAATATTCTCCTTCACCATATCCCCAATATTCCTGATTTACTCTTAAATAACAAGTGTATAGTAAAATCACAATAAAACATACAACAAATCTTAAACAATTAAAACCAAGTGCACACTGAGGCAGATATTGACAACAATGTTCAGAATTACACAAAACGTCATTGGCAGCTCAAATAAACACGTTTTTGCAACCATTGGTATCCCAAAGTAACTGCTGTGACCAAAAGAGCAGACTGGGTCAGCTCTTAGCCCCACTGTGCAGGATTGGTCAAAATGTATTTTTCAGCCGAGATAAATGCGTTTTTGCAACTTTGGTCACCCCAATGAGACTGCTGGGGCAGGAACAGCACACTTTTCAAAACGTATTTTTCAGCTGAGATAAACGTGTTTTTTCAAACTTTGGTATCCCAACATAACTGCTGGGCTCAGAAGAGCACATTGAGTCAGCTTTTAGCCCCACTGTGCAGAAGTTCTCAAATTGTATTTTTCAGCCAAAAAAAAACGCGTTTTTGCAACTTTGGTCACGGCAATGTAACTGCTGGGGCAGGAACAGCAAACTTTTCAAAACGTGTTTTTCTGCCGAAATACACGTGTTTTTTCAAATTTTGGAATCCCAATGTAACTGCTGTGCTCAGAAGAGCACACTGAGTCAGCTCTTAGCCCCAGTGTGCAGAAGTGTCAAATTGTGTTTTTCAGCCTAAAAAAACGCGTTTTTCCAACTTTGGTCACACCCATTTAACTTATGGGGCAGGAACAGCACACTTTTCAAATCTGTTTCTCAGCTGAAATAAACACGTTTTTTCAAACTTTGGAATTCCAATGTAACTGCTGGGCTCAGAAAAGCACAATGAATCAGCTCTTAACCCCAGAGCGCAGAAGTTGTCAAAACGTGTTTTTCAGCCGAAATGAACAAGTTTTTGCAACTTTGGTCACCCCAATGGAACTGCTGGGGCAGGAACAGCACACTTTTCAAAACCGATTTTTACATCTGAATTAAACGCGTTTTGGAACTTTGGTCACCCCAATATAAATTATTGGGCAGGAACAGCACACTTTTCAAGACGTGCTTTTCAGCCTAAATAAACATGTTTTTTGAAAATTAAAATTCCAATGTAACTGCTGGGCTCAGAAGAGTACAATGAGTCAGCTCTTAACCCCAGTGAGCAGAAGATGTCAAAACGTGTTTTTCAGCCGAAATGAACAAGTTTTTTCAACTTTGGTCACCCCAATGGAACTGCTGGGGCAGGAACAGCACACTTTTCAAATACTGAATTGATATAAACACGTTTTTTCAAAATTGGCATTCCAATGTAACTGCTGGGCTCAGAAAAGCCCATTGAGTCAGCTCTTCACCCCAGTGTGCAGAAGTTGTCAAAACGTGTTTTTCAGCCAAAACAAAAACGTTATTTCAACTTTGGTCACTAAAATGTAACTGCTGGGGCAGGAACAGCACACATTTCAAAACGTGTTTTTCAGCAGAAATAAATGCGGTTTTTCAAAATTTGGAATTCCAATGTAACTGCTGGGCTCAGAAGAGCACACTGAGTCAGCTCCTAGCCCAACTGTGCAGAAGATGTCAAAACGTGTTTTATTCACCCGAAATAAATGCATTTTTGCAACTTTGGTCACCCCAATGAAACTTATGGGGCAGGAACAGCACACTTTTCAAAATGTGTTTTTCAGCAGAGATAAACGCGTTTTTTCAAACTTTGGTCACATCCATATATCTTATGGGGTAGGAACAGCAGACTTTTCAAAACGTGTTTTTCAGCCGAATAAAAGAAACACGTTTTTGCAACTTTGGTCACACAAATGTAACTGCTGGGTAAGTAACAGCAAACTTTTCAAAACGTGTTTTTCAGCTGAGATAAACGCGTTTTTTCAAACTTTGGTAATCCCAACGTAACTGCTACGTTCAGAAGAGCACACTGAGTCAGCTCTTAGCCCCAGTGTGCAGAAGTGTCAAATTGTGTTTTTCAGCCTAAGAAAATGCGTTTTTCCAAATTTGGTCACACCCATATAGCTTATGGGGCAGGAACAACACACTTTTCAAATCTGTTTTTCAGCTGAAATAAACACATTTTTTTCAAATTTTGGAATTCCAATGTAACTGCTGGGCTCAGAAGAGCACAATGAGTCAGCTCTTAACCTAAGTGCGCAGAAGTTGTCAAAACGTGTTTTTCAGCTGAAATGAACAAGTTTTTTCAACTTTGGTCACCCCAATGGAACTGCTGGGGCAGGAACAGCACACTTTTTAAAAAGTGTTTTTCTGCCGAAATAAACGCGTTTCTTCAAAAATTGGAATTCCAATGAAACTTCTGGGCTCAGAAGAGCACACTGAGTCAGCTCTGAACCACAGTGTGCAGAACTTGTCAAAACGTGTTTTTCATCCGAAATAAATGCGTTTTTACAACTTTGGTCACCACAACGTAACTACTGGGACAGAACAGCACACTTTTCAAAACCTGATTTTCTGCTGATAGAAATGCGTTTTTTCAAAATTGAAATCCCAATGTAACAGATGTGCTCAGAAGAGCACATTGAGTCAGCTCTTAAACCCAGTGTGCAGAACTTATCAAAACGTGTTTTTCAGCCGAAATAAACGCGTTTTTGCAACTTTGGTCACCCCAATGTAACTGCTGGGGTAGGAACAGCACACTTTTCAAAAAGTGTTTTTCTACCGAAATAAACATGTTTTTTTCAAACTTTGGAATCCCAATGTAACTGCAGAAGAGCATACTGTTTCAGCTCTTAACCCCAGTGTGCAGAAGTTGTCAAAATGTGTTTTTCATCCAAAATAAATGAGTTCTTGCAACTTTGGTCACCAAAATGTAACTACTGGGACAAAACAGCACACTTTTCAAAACCTGATTTTCTGCTGATATAAACGCGTTTGTTTTCAAATTTTAGAATCGCAATGTAACTGCTGGGCTCAGAAGAGCACAATGAGTCAGCTCTTAACCCCAGTGTGCAGAAGTTGTCAAAATGTGTTTTTCAGCCAAAACAAAAACGTTATTGCAACTTTGGACACTAAAATGTAACTGCTGGGGCAGGAACAGCACACTTTTCAAAACGTGTTTTTCAGCCGAAATAAACGTGTTTCTTCAATGTTTGGAATCCCAATGTAACTGCTGGGCTCAGAAGAGTACAATGAGTCAGCTCTTAACCCCAGTGTGCAGAAGATGTCAAACCCTGTTTTTCAGCCGAAATGAACAAGTTTTTGCAACTTTGGTCACCCCAATGGAACTGCTGGGGAAGGAACAGCACACTTTTCAAAACGTGTTTTTCTGCTGAAAAAAACGCGTTTTTTCCAAACTTTGGAATCCCAATGTAACTGCTGGACTCAGAAGAGCACACTGAGTCAGCTCATAGCCCCACTGTGCAGAAGTTGTAAAAACGTGTTTTTCACCCGAAATAAATGCATTTTTGCAACTTTGGTCACCCCAATGGAACTGCTGGGGCAGGAACAGCACACTTTTCAAAACCGTTTTTTACATCTGAATTAAACGCGTTTTGGAACTTTGGTCACCCCAATATAAATTATTGGGCAGGAACAGCACACTTTTCAAGACGTGCTTTTCAGCCTAAATAAACATGTTTTTTGAAAATTAAAATCCCAATGTAACTGCTGGGCTCAGAAGAGTACAATGAGTCAGCTCTTAACCCCAGTGAGCAGAAGATGTCAAAACGTGTTTTTCAGCCGAAATAAATGCATTTTTGCAACTTTGGTCACCCCAATGAAACTTATGGGGCAGTAACAGCACACTTTTCAAAATGTGTTTTTCAGCAGAGATTAACGCGTTTTTTCAATGTTTGGTCACATCCATATATCTTATGAGGTAGGAACAGCACACTTTTCAAAACTTGTTTTTCAGCCGAATAAAAGAAACCCGTTTCTGCATCTTTGGTCACTCAAATGTAACTGCTGGATAAGTAACAGCACATTTTTCAAAACCTGTTTTTCAGCTAAGATAAACGCGTTTTTTCAAACTTTGGTAATCCCAACGTAACTGCTACGTTCAGAAGAGCACACTGAGTCAGCTCTTAGCCCCAGTGTGCAGAAGTGTCAAATTGTGTTTTTCAGCTTTAAAAAACGCGTTTTTCCAACTTTTGTCACACCCATTTAACTTATGGGGCAGGAACAGCACACTTTTCAAATCTGTTTTTCAGCTAAGATAAACGTGTTTTTTCAAACTTTGGTAATCCCAACGTAACTGCTACGTTCAGAAGAGCACACTGAGTCAGCTCTTAGCCCCAGTGTGCAGAAGTGTCAAATTGTGTTTTTCAGCCTAAAAAAACGCGTTTTTCCAACTTTGGTCACACCCATTTAACTTATGGGGCAGGAACAGCACACTTTTCAAATCTGTTTCTCAGCTGAAATAAACATGTTTTTTCAAACTTTGGAATTCCAATGTAACTGCTGGGCTCAGAAGAGCACAATGAGTCAGCTCTTAACCCCAGAGCGCAGAAGTTGTCAAAACGTGTTTTTCAGCCGAAATAAACACGTTTTTTCAACTTTGGTCTCCCCAATGGAACTGCTGGGGCAGGAACAGCATACTTTTCAAAACCGTTTTTTACATCTGAATTAAACGCGTTTTGGAACTTTGGTCACCCCAATATAAATTATTGGGCAGGAACAGCACACTTTTCAAGACGTGCTTTTCAGCCTAAATAAACGTGTTTTTTGAAAATTAAAATCCCAATGTAACTGCTGGGCTCAGAAGAGTACAATGAGTCAGCTCTTAACCCCAGTGAGCAGAAGATGTCAAAACGTGTTTTTCAGCCGAAATGAACAAGTTTTTTCAACTTTGGTCACCCCAATGGAACTGCTGGGGCAGGAACAGCACACTTTTCAAATACTGATTTACTGTTGATATAAACACGTTTTTTCAAAATTGGCATTCCAATGTAACTGCTGGGCTCAGAAGAGCCCATTGAGTCAGCTCTTAACCCCAATGTGCAAAAGTCGTCAAAACGTGTTTTTCAGCAGAAATAAACACGTTTTTGCAACTTTGGTCAACCCAATGTAACTGCTGGGGCAGGAACAGCACACTTTGCCAAACCTGATTTTTGGCTGATATAAACACGTTTTTTCAGACTGTTGAATCCCAATGTATCTGCTAGGCTCAGAAGAGCCCACTGACTCAGCTCTTAACCCCATTGTGCAGAAAGTGTCGAAACGTGTTTTTCAGCAGAAATAAACATGTTTCTACAACTTTGGTCATCCCCATGTAACTAATAGGGCAGGAACAGCAGACTTTTCAAAATGTGTTTTTCAGCTGAAATAAACGCGTTTTTCCAAACTTTGGAATCCTAATGTAACTGCTGGGCTCAGAAGAGCACAATGAGTCAGCTCTGAACCCCAGTTTTCAGAAGTTGTCAAAATGTGTTTTTTAGCCGATGAAACACGTTTTTGCAACATTGGTCACCAAAATGTAACTCATGGGGCAGGAACACCACACTTTTCAAAACGTTTTTTTCAACTGAAATAAACACGTTTTTGCAACTTTTGTCACCCCAATGTAACTGCTGGGGCAGGAACAGCACACTTTTCAAAAAGTGTTTTTCTGCTGAATAAACACGTTTTTTCCAATCTTTGGAATCCAAATGTAACTGCTGGGCTCAGAAGAGCACAATGAGTCAGCTCTTAACCCCAGTGCGCAGAAATTGTCAAAACGTGTTTTTCAGCTGAAATGAACAAGTTTTTGCAAGTTTGGTCACACCAATGGAACTGCTGGGGCAGGAACAGCACACTTTTCAAAACCTGATTTTTGGCTGATATAAACACGTTTTTTCAAAATTGGCATCCCAATGTAACTGCTGGGCTCAGAAGAGCCCATTGAGCCAGCTCTTAACCCCAATGTGCAGAAGTTGTCAAAACGTGTTTTTCAGCCGAAATAATCGCGTTTCTGGAACTTTGGTTACCCAAATATAACTACTGGGACAGAACAGCACACTTTTCAAAACGTGTTTTTCACTGAGATAAACGCGTTTTTTCAAACTTTGTAGATCCCAACATAACTGCCTTGCTCAGAAGAGCACAAGGAGTCAGCTCTTAACCCCAGTGTGCAGAAGTTGTCAAAATGTGTTTTTCAGCCAAAACAAAAACGTTATTGCAACTTTGGTTACTAAAATGTAACTGCTGGGGCAGGAACAGCACACTTTTCAAAACGTGTTTTTCAGCCGAAATAAACGTGTTTCTTCAATGTTTGGAATCCCAATGTAACTGCTGGGCTCAGAAGAGTACAAAGAGTCAGCTCTTAACCCCAGTGTGCAGAAGATGTCAAACCGTGTTTTTCAGCCGAAATGAACAAGTTCTTGCAACTTTGGTCACCCAAATGGAACTGGTGGGGAAGGAACAGCACACTTTTCAAAACGTGTTTTTCTGCCGAAATAAACGCGTTTTTTCCAAACTTTGGAATCCCAATGTAACTGCTGGGCTCAGAAGACCACACTGAGTCAATTCTTAACCCCAGTGTGCAGAAGTTCTCAGAACGTGTTTTTCATTTAAAATAAATGCGTTTTTGCAACTTTGGTCACCAAAATATAACTACTGGGACTGAATAGCACACTTTTCAAAACCTGATTTTCTGCTGATATAAACGCGTTTTTTCATATTTTCGAATTGCAATGTAACTGCTGGGCTCAGAAGAGCAAAATGAGTCAGCTCTTAACTCCAGTGTGCAGAAGTTGTCAAAACGTGTTTTTCATCCAAAATAAACGATTTTTTGCAACTCTGGTCACCAAAATGTAACTACTGGGGCAGAAAAGCACACTTTTCAAAAACTGATTTTCAGCTGATATAAACGCGTTTTTTCAAATTTTGGAATCCCAATGTAACTGCTGGGCTCAAAAGAGCCCAGTGAGTCATCTCTTAACCCCAGTGTGCAGAAGTTGTCAGAACGTGTTTTTCATTCGAAATAAACGTGTTTTTGCAACTTTGGTCACCCCAATGGAACTGCTGGGGCAGGAACAGCACACTTTTCAAAACGTGTTTTTCCGCCAAAACAAAAACGTTATTGCAATGTTGGTCACTAAAATGTAACTGCTGTGGCAGTAACAGCACACTTTTCAAAACGTATTTTTCAGCCGAAATAAATGCGGTTTGTCAAAATTTGGAATTCCAATGTAACTGCTGGGCTCAGTAGAGCACACTGAGTCAGCTCTTAACCCCAATGTGCAGAAGTCGTCAAAACGTGTTTTTCAGCAGAAATAAACACGTTTTTGCAACTTTGGTCACCCCAATGTAACTGCTGGGGCAGGAACAGCACAGTTTTCAAAACGTGTTTTTCAGCCCAAAATAAACGCGTGTTTTCAGACTGTTGAATCCCAAAGTATCTGCTAGTCTCAGAAGAGCCCACTGACTCAGCTCTTAACCCCAGTTTGCAGAAAGTGTCAAAACGTGTCTTTCAGCAGAAATAAACATGTTTCTGCAACTTTGGTCAACCCCATGTAACTTATGGAGCAGGAACAGCAGACTTTTCAAAATGTGTTTTTCAGCAGAGATTAACGCGTTTTCTCAATGTTTGGTCACATCCATATATCTTATGGGGTAGGAACAGCACACTTTTCAAAACGTGTTTTTCAGCCGAATAAAAGAAACACGTTTCTGCAACGTTGGTCACTCAAATGTAACTGCTGGGTAAGTAACAGCACACTTTTCAAAACCTGTTTTTCAGCTAAGATAAACGCGTTTTTTCAAACTTTGGTAATCCCAACGTAACTGCTACGTTCAGAAGAGCACTCTGAGTCAGCTCTTAGCCCCAGTGTGCAGAAGTGTCAAATTGTGTTTTTCAGCCTAAAAAAACGCGTTTTTCCAACTTTGGTCACACCCATTTAACTTATGGGGCAGGAACAGCACACTTTTCAAATCTGTTTTTCAGCTGAAATAAACACTTTTTTTCAATTTTTGGAATTCCAATGTAACTGCTGGGCTCAGAAGAGCACAATGAGTCAGCTCTTAAACCCAGAGCGCAGAAGTTGTCAAAACGTGTTTTTCAGCCGAAATGAACAAGTTTTTGCAACTTTGGTCACCCCAATGGAACTGCTGGGGCAGGAACAGCACACTTTTCAAAACCGTTTTTTACATCTGAATTAAACGCGTTTTGGAACTTTGGTCACCCCAATATAAATTATTGGGCAGGAACAGCACACTTTTCAAGACGTGTTTTTCAGCCTAAATAAACGTGTTTTTTGAAAATTAAAATCCCAATGTAACTGCTGGGCTCAGAAGAGCACAATGAGTCAGCTCTTAACCCCAGTGTGCAGAAGTTGTCAAAACGTGTTTTTCAGCAAAAACAAAAACGTTATTTCAACTTTGGTAACTAAAATGTAACTGCTGGGGCAGTTACAGCAGTCTTTTCAAAACGTGTTTTTCAGCAGAAATAAATGCGGTTTTTCAAAATTTGGATCCCAATGTAACTGCTGGACTCAGAAGAGCACACTGAGTCAGCTCTTAGCCCCACTGTGCAGAAGTTGTTAAAACGTGTTTTTCACCCGAAATAAATGCATTTTTGCAACTTTGGTCACCCCAATGAAACTTATGGGGCAGTAACAGCACACTTTTCAAAATGTGTTTTTCAGCAGAGATTAACGCGTTTTTTCAATGTTTGGTCACATCCATATATCTTATGGGGTAGGAACAGCACACTTTTCAAAACTTGTTTTTCAGCCGAATAAAAGAAACCCGTTTCTGCATCTTTGGTCACTCAAATGTAACTGCTGGATAAGTAACAGCACACTTTTCAAAACCTGTTTTTCAGCTAAGATAAACGCGTTTTTTCAAACTTTGGTAATCCTAACGTAACTGCTACGTTCAGAAGAGCACACATGAGTCAGCTCTTAGCCCCAGTGTGCAGAAGTGTCAAATTGTGTTTTTCAGCCTTAAAAAACGCGTTTTTCCAACTTTGGTCACACCCATTTAACTTATGGGGCAGGAACAGCACACTTTTCAAATCTGTTTTTCAGCTGAAATAAACACGTTTTTTTCAAACTTTGGAATTCCAATGTAACTGCTGGGCTCAGAAGAGCACAATGAGTCAGCTCTTAACCCCAGAGCGCAGAAGTTGTCAAAACGTGTTTTTCAGCCGAAATAAACAAGTTTTTGCAACTTTGGTCACCCCAATGGAACTGCTGGGGCAGGAACAGCACACTTTTCAAAACCGTTTTTTACATCTGAATTAAACGCGTTTTGGAACTTTGGTCACCCCAATATAAATTATTGGGCAGGAACAGCACACTTTTCAAGACGTGCTTTTCAGCCTAAATAAACATGTTTTTTGAAAATTAAAATCCCAATGTAACTGCTGGGCTCAGAAGAGTACAATGAGTCAGCTCTTAACCCCAGTGAGCAGAAGATGTCAAAACGTGTTTTTCAGCCGAAATGAACAAGTTTTTTCAACTTTGGTCACCCCAATGGAACTGCTGGGGTAGGAACAGCACACTTTTCAAATACTGAATTGATATAAACACGTTTTTTCAAAATTGGCATTCCAATGTTACTGCTGGGCTCAGAAAAGCCCATTGAGTCAGCTCTTCACCCCAGTGTGCAGAAGTTGTCAAAACGTGTTTTTCAGCCAAAACAAAAACGTTATTTCAACTTTGGTCACTAAAATGTAACTGCTGGGGCAGGAACAGCACACATTTCAAAACGTGTTTTTCAGCAGAAATAAATGCGGTTTTTCAAAATTTGGAATTCCAATGTAACTGCTGGGCTCAGAAGAGCACACTGAGTCAGCTCCTAGCCCAACTGTGCAGAAGATGTCAAAACGTGTTTTATTCACCCGAAATAAATGCATTTTTGCAACTTTGGTCACCCCAATGAAACTTATGGGGCAGGAACAGCACACTTTTCAAAATGTGTTTTTCAGCAGAGATAAACGCGTTTTTTCAAACTTTGGTCACATCCATATATCTTATGGGGTAGGAACAGCAGACTTTTCAAAACGTGTTTTTCAGCCGAATAAAAGAAACACGTTTTTGCAACTTTGTCACACAAATGTAACTGCTGGGTAAGTAACAGCAAACTTTTCAAAACGTGTTTTTCAGCTGAGATAAACGCGTTTTTTCAAACTTTGGTAATCCCAACGTAACTGCTACGTTCAGAAGAGCACACTGAGTCAGCTCTTAGCCCCAGTGTCCAGAAGTGTCAAATTGTGTTTTTCAGCCTAAGAAAATGCGTTTTTCCAAATTTGGTCACACCCATATAGCTTATGGGGCAGGAACAACACACTTTTCAAATCTGTTTTTCAGCTGAAATAAACACATTTTTTTCAAATTTTGGAATTCCAATGTAACTGCTGGGCTCAGAAGAGCACAATGAGTCAGCTCTTAACCTAAGTGCGCAGAAGTTGTCAAAACGTGTTTTTCAGCTGAAATGAACAAGTTTTTTCAACTTTGGTCACCCCAATGGAACTGCTGGGGCAGGAACAGCACACTTTTTAAAAAGTGTTTTTCTGCCGAAATAAACGCGTTTCTTCAAAAATTGGAATTCCAATGAAACTTCTGGGCTCAGAAGAGCACACTGAGTCAGCTCTGAACCACAGTGTGCAGAACTTGTCAAAACGTGTTTTTCATCCGAAATAAATGCGTTTTTACAACTTTGGTCACCACAACGTAACTACTGGGACAGAACAGCACACTTTTCAAAACCTGATTTTCTGCTGATAGAAATGCGTTTTTTCAAAATTGAAATCCCAATGTAACAGATGTGCTCAGAAGAGCACATTGAGTCAGCTCTTAAAAACAGTGTGCAGAACTTATCAAAACGTGTTTTTCAGCCGAAATAAACGCGTTTTTGCAACTTTGGTCACCCCAATGTAACTGCTGGGGTAGGAACAGCACACTTTTCAAAAAGTGTTTTTCTACCGAAATAAACATGTTTTTTTCAAACTTTGGAATCCCAATGTAACTGCAGAAGAGCATACTGTTTCAGCTCTTAACCCCAGTGTGCAGAAGTTGTCAAAATGTGTTTTTCATCCAAAATAAATGAGTTTTTGCAACTTTGGTCACCAAAATGTAACTACTGGGACAAAACAGCACACTTTTCAAAACCTGATTTTCTGCTGATATAAACGCGTTTGTTTTCAAATTTTAGAATCGCAATGTAACTGCTGGGCTCAGAAGAGCACAATGAGTCAGCTCTTAACCCCAGTGTGCAGAAGTTGTCAAAATGTGTTTTTCAGCCAAAACAAAAACGTTATTGCAACTTTGGACACTAAAATGTAACTGCTGGGGCAGGAACAGCACACTTTTCAAAACGTGTTTTTCAGCCGAAATAAACGTGTTTCTTCAATGTTTGGAATCCCAATGTAACTGCTGGGCTCAGAAGAGTACAATGAGTCAGCTCTTAACCCCAGTGTGCAGAAGATGTCAAACCCTGTTTTTCAGCCGAAATGAACAAGTTTTTGCAACTTTGGTCACCCCAATGGAACTGCTGGGGAAGGAACAGCACACTTTTCAAAACGTGTTTTTCTGCTGAAATAAACGCGTTTTTTCCAAACTTTGGAATCCCAATGTAACTGCTGGACTCAGAAGAGCACACTGAGTCAGCTCATAGCCCCACTGTGCAGAAGTTGTAAAAACGTGTTTTTCACCCGAAATAAATGCATTTTTGCAACTTTGGTCACCCCAATGGAACTGCTGGGGCAGGAACAGCACACTTTTCAAAACCGTTTTTTACATCTGAATTAAACGCGTTTTGGAACTTTGGTCACCCCAATATAAATTATTGGGCAGGAACAGCACACTTTTCAAGACGTGCTTTTCAGCCTAAATAAACATGTTTTTTGAAAATTAAAATCCCAATGTAACTGCTGGGCTCAGAAGAGTACAATGAGTCAGCTCTTAACCCCAGTGAGCAGAAGATGTCAAAACGTGTTTTTCAGCCGAAATAAATGCATTTTTGCAACTTTGGTCACCCCAATGAAACTTATGGGGCAGTAACAGCACACTTTTCAAAATGTGTTTTTCAGCAGAGATTAACGCGTTTTTTCAATGTTTGGTCACATCCATATATCTTATGAGGTAGGAACAGCACACTTTTCAAAACTTGTTTTTCAGCCGAATAAAAGAAACCCGTTTCTGCATCTTTGGTCACTCAAATGTAACTGCTGGATAAGTAACAGCACATTTTTCAAAACCTGTTTTTCAGCTAAGATAAACGCGTTTTTTCAAACTTTGGTAATCCCAACGTAACTGCTACGTTCAGAAGAGCACACTGAGTCAGCTCTTAGCCCCAGTGTGCAGAAGTGTCAAATTGTGTTTTTCAGCTTTAAAAAACGCGTTTTTCCAACTTTGGTCACACCCATTTAACTTATGGGGCAGGAACAGCACACTTTTCAAATCTGTTTTTCAGCTAAGATAAACGTGTTTTTTCAAACTTTGGTAATCCCAACGTAACTGCTACGTTCAGAAGAGCACACTGAGTCAGCTCTTAGCCCCAGTGTGCAGAAGTGTCAAATTGTGTTTTTCAGCCTAAAAAAACGCGTTTTTCCAACTTTGGTCACACCCATTTAACTTATGGGGCAGGAACAGCACACTTTTCAAATCTGTTTCTCAGCTGAAATAAACATGTTTTTTCAAACTTTGGAATTCCAATGTAACTGCTGGGCTCAGAAGAGCACAATGAGTCAGCTCTTAACCCCAGAGCGCAGAAGTTGTCAAAACGTGTTTTTCAGCCGAAATAAACACGTTTTTTCAACTTTGGTCTCCCCAATGGAACTGCTGGGGCAGGAACAGCATACTTTTCAAAACCGTTTTTTACATCTGAATTAAACGCGTTTTGGAACTTTGGTCACCCCAATATAAATTATTGGGCAGGAACAGCACACTTTTCAAGACGTGCTTTTCAGCCTAAATAAACGTGTTTTTTGAAAATTAAAATCCCAATGTAACTGCTGGGCTCAGAAGAGTACAATGAGTCAGCTCTTAACCCCAGTGAGCAGAAGATGTCAAAACGTGTTTTTCAGCCGAAATGAACAAGTTTTTTCAACTTTGGTCACCCCAATGGAACTGCTGGGGCAGGAACAGCACACTTTTCAAATACTGATTTACTGTTGATATAAACACGTTTTTTCAAAATTGGCATTCCAATGTAACTGCTGGGCTCAGAAGAGCCCATTGAGTCAGCTCTTAACCCCAATGTGCAAAAGTCGTCAAAACGTGTTTTTCAGCAGAAATAAACACGTTTTTGCAACTTTGGTCAACCCAATGTAACTGCTGGGGCAGGAACAGCACACTTTGCCAAACCTGATTTTTGGCTGATATAAACACGTTTTTTCAGACTGTTGAATCCCAATGTATCTGCTAGGCTCAGAAGAGCCCACTGACTCAGCTCTTAACCCCATTGTGCAGAAAGTGTCGAAACGTGTTTTTCAGCAGAAATAAACATGTTTCTACAACTTTGGTCATCCCCATGTAACTAATAGGGCAGGAACAGCAGACTTTTCAAAATGTGTTTTTCAGCTGAAATAAACGCGTTTTTCCAAACTTTGGAATCCTAATGTAACTGCTGGGCTCAGAAGAGCACAATGAGTCAGCTCTGAACCCCAGTTTTCAGAAGTTGTCAAAATGTGTTTTTTAGCCGATGAAACACGTTTTTGCAACATTGGTCACCAAAATGTAACTCATGGGGCAGGAACACCACACTTTTCAAAACGTTTTTTTCAACTGAAATAAACACGTTTTTGCAACTTTTGTCACCCCAATGTAACTGCTGGGGCAGGAACAGCACACTTTTCAAAAAGTGTTTTTCTGCTGAATAAACACGTTTTTTCCAATCTTTGGAATCCAAATGTAACTGCTGGGCTCAGAAGAGCACAATGAGTCAGCTCTTAACCCCAGTGCGCAGAAATTGTCAAAACGTGTTTTTCAGCTGAAATGAACAAGTTTTTGCAAGTTTGGTCACACCAATGGAACTGCTGGGGCAGGAACAGCACACTTTTCAAAACCTGATTTTTGGCTGATATAAACACGTTTTTTCAAAATTGGCATCCCAATGTAACTGCTGGGCTCAGAAGAGCCCATTGAGCCAGCTCTTAACCCCAGTGTGCAGAAAGTGTCGAAACGTGTTTTTCAGCAGAAATAAACATGTTTCTGCAAGTTTGGCCAACCCCATGTAAGTTATGGGGCAGTAACAGCACAATTTGCAAAACGTGTTTTTCAGCCCGAAATAAACGCGTTTTTTCAGACAACTGAATCCCCATGTAACAACAAGGCTCAGAAGAGCCCACACACTCAGCTCTTAACCCCAGTGTGCAGAAAGGGTCAAAACGTGTTTTTCAGCAGAAATAAACGTGTTTCTGCAAGTTTGGTCAACCCCATGAAAGTTATGGGGCAGTAACAGCACACTTTGCAAAACGTGTTTTTCAGCCCGAAATAAACGCGTTTTTTCAGACAACTGAATCCCCATGTAACAGCAAGGCTCAGAAGAGCCCACCTACTCAGCTCTTAACCCCAGTGTGCAGAAAGGGTCAAAACGTGTTTTTCAGCAGAAATAAACATGTTTTTGCAAGTTTGGTCAACCCCATGTAAGTTATGGGGCAGTAACAGCACACTTTGCAAAACGTGTTTTTCAGCCCGAAATAAACACGTTTTTTCAGACAACTGAATCCCCATGTAACAGCAAGGCTCAGACGAGCCCACACACTCAGCTCTTAACCCCAGTGTGCAGAAAGGGTCAAAACGTGTTTTTCAGCAGAAATAAACATGTTTCTGCAAGTTTGGTCAACCCCATGTAAGTTATGGGGCAGTAACAGCACACTTTTCAAAACGTGTTTTTCAGCCCGAAATAAACGCGTTTTTTCAGACAACTGAATCCCCATGTAACAGCAAGGCTCAGAAGAGCCCACACACTCAGCTCTAAACCCCAGTGTGCAGAAAGGGTCAAAACGTGTTTTTCAGCAGAAATAAACATGTTTCTGCAAGTTTGGTCAACCCCATGAAAGTTATGGGGCAGTAACAGCACACTTTGCAAAACGTGTTTTTCAGCCCGAAATAAACGCGTTTTTTCAGACAACTGAATCCCCATGTAACAGCAACGCTCAGAAGAGCCCACACACTCAGCTCTTAACCCCAGTGTGCAGAAAGGGTCAGAACGTGTTTTTCAGCAGAAATAAACATGTTTCTGCAAGTTTGGTCAACCCCATGAAAGTTATGGGGCAGTAACAGCACACTTTGCAAAACGTGTTTTTCAGCCCGAAATAAACGCGTTTTTTCAGACAACTGAATCCCCATGTAACAGCAAGGCTCAGAAGAGCCCACACACTCAGCTCTTAACCCCAGTGAGCTTAAAGGGTCAAAACGTGTTTTTCAGCAGAAATAAACATGTTTCTGCAAGTTTGGTCAACCCCATATAAGTTATGGGGTAGTAACAGCACACTTTGCAAAACGTGTTTTTCAGCCCGAAATAAACACGTTTTTTCAGACAACTGAATCCCCATGTAACAGCAAGGCTCAGAAGAGCCCACACACTCAGCTCTTAACCGCAGTGTGCAGAAAGGGTCAAAACGTGTTTTTCAGCAGAAATAAACGTGTTTCTGCAAGTTTGGTCAACCCCATGAAAGTTATGGGGCAGTAACAGCACACTTTGCAAAACGTGTTTTTCAGCCCGAAATAAACGCGTTTTTTCAGACAACTGAATCCCCATGTATCAGCAAGGCTCAGAAGAGCCCACACACTCAGCTCTTAACCCCAGTGTGCAGAAAGGGTTAAAACGTGTTTTTCAGCAGAAATAAACATGTTTCTGCAAGTTTGGTCAACCCCATGTAAGTTATGGGGCAGTAACAGCACACTTTGCAAAACGTGTTTTTCAGCCCGAAATAAACGCGTTTTTTCAGACAACTGAATCCCCATGTAACAGCAAGGCTCAGACGAGCCCACACACTCAGCTCTTAACCCCAGTGTGCAGAAAGGGTCAAAACGTGTTTTTCAGCAGAAATAAACATGTTTCTGCAAGTTTGGTCAACCCCATGTAAGTTATGGGGCAGAAACAGCACACTTTTCAAAACGTGTTTTTCAGCCCGAAATAAACGCGTTTTTCAGACAACTGAATCCCCATGTAACAGCAAGGCTCAGAAGAGCCCACACACTCAGCTCTTAACCCCAGTGTGCAGAAAGGGTCAAAACGTGTTTTTCAGCAGAAATAAACATGTTTCTGCAAGTTTGGTCAACCCCATGTAAGTTATGGGGCAGTAACAGCACACTTTGCAAAACGTGTTTTTCAGCCCGAAATAAACGCGTTTTTTCAGACAACTGAATCCCCATGTAACAGCAAGGCTCAGACGAGCCCACACACTCAGCTCTTAACCGCAGTGTGCAGAAAGGGTCAAAACGTGTTTTTCAGCAGAAATAAACGTGTTTCTGCAAGTTTGGTCAACCCCATGAAAGTTATGGGGCAGTAACAGCACACTTTGCAAAATGTGTTTTTCAGCCCGAAATAAACGCGTTTTTTCAGACAACTGAATCCCCATGTATCAGCAAGGCTCAGAAGAGCCCACACACTCAGCTCTTAACCCCAGTGTGCAGAAAGGGTCAAAACGTGTTTTTCAGCAGAAATAAACATGTTTCTGCAAGTTTGGTCAACCCCATGTAAGTTATGGGGCAGTAACAGCACACTTTGCAAAACGTGTTTTTCAGCCCGAAATAAACACGTTTTTTCAGACAACTGAATCCCCATGTAACAGCAAGGCTCAGACGAGCCCACACACTCAGCTCTTAACCCCAGTGTGCAGAAAGGGTCAAAACGTGTTTTTCAGCAGAAATAAACATGTTTCTGCAAGTTTGGTCAACCCCATGTAAGTTATGGGGCAGTAACAGCACACTTTGCAAAACGTGTTTTTCAGCCCGAAATAAACGCGTTTTTCAGACAACTGAATCCCCATGTAACAGCAAGGCTCAGAAGAGCCCACACACTCAGCTCTTAACCCCAGTGTGCAGAAAGGGTCAAAACGTGTTTTTCAGCAGAAATAAACATGTTTCTGCAAGTTTGGTCAACCCCATGTAAGTTATGGGGCAGTAACAGCACACTTTGCAAAATGTGTTTTTCAGCCCGAAATAAACGCGTTTTTTCAGACAACTGAATCCCCATGTAACAGCAAGGCTCAGAAGAGCCCACACACTCAGCTCTAAACCCCAGTGTGCAGAAAGGGTCAAAACGTGTTTTTCAGCAGAAATAAACGTGTTTCTGGAAGTTTGGTCAACCCCATGAAAGTTATGCGGCAGTAACAGCACACTTTGCAAAACGTGTTTTTCAGCCCGAAATAAACGCGTTTTTTCAGACAAATGAATCCCCATGTAACAGCAAGGCTCAGAAGAGCCCACACACTCAGCTCTTAACCCCAGTGTGCAGAAAGGGTCAAAACGTGTTTTTCAGCAGAAATAAACATGTTTCTGCAAGTTTGGTCAACCCCATGTAAGTTATGGGGCAGTAACAGCACACTTTGCAAAACGTGTTTTTCAGCCCGAAATAAACGCGTTTTTTCAGACAACTGAATCCCCATGTAACAGCAAGGCTCAGACAAGCCCACACACTCAGCTCTTAACCCCAGTGTGCAGAAAGGGTCAAAACGTGTTTTTCAGCAGAAATAAACATGTTTCTGCAAGTTTGGTCAACCCCATGAAAGTTATGGGGCAGTAACAGCACACTTTGCAAAACAAGTTTTTCAGCCCGAAATAAACGCGTTTTTTTCAGACAACTGAATCCCCATGTAACAGCAAGGCTCAGAAGAGCCCACACACTCAGCTCTTAACCCCAGTGTGCAGAAAGGGTCAAAACGTGTTTTTCAGCAGAAATAAACATGTTTCTGCAAGTTTGGTCAACCCCATATAAGTTATGGGGCAGTAAAAGCACACTTTGCAAAACGTGTTTTTCAGCCCGAAATAAACACGTTTTTTCAGACAACTGATTCCCCATGTAACAGCAAGGCTCAGACGAGCCCACACACTCAGCTCTTAACCCCAGTGTGCAGAAAGGGTCAAAACGTGTTTTTCAGCAGAAATAAACATGTTTCTGCAAGTTTGGTCAACCCCATGTAAGTTATGGGGCAGTAACAGCACACTTTGCAAAACGTGTTTTTAAGCCCGAAATAAACGCGTTTTTTCAGACAACTGAATCCCCATGTAACAGCAAGGCTCAGAAGAGCCCACACACTCAGCTCTTAACCCCAGTGTGCAGAAAGGGTCAAAACATGTTTTTCAGCAGAAATAAACATGTTTCTGCAAGTTTGGTCAACCCAATGTAAGTTATGGGGCAGTAACAGCACACTTTGCAAAACGTGTTTTTCAGCCCGAAATAAATGCGTTTTTTCAGACAACTGAATCCCCATTTAACACCAAGGCTCAGACGAGCCCACACAGTCAGCTCTTAACCCCAGTGTGCAGAAAGTGTCAAAACGTGTTTTTCAGTAGAAATAAACATGTTTCTGCAAGTTTGGTCAACCCCATGAAAGTTATGCGGCAGTAACAGCACACTTTGCAAAACGTGTTTTTCAGCCCGAAATAAACGCGTTTTTTCAGACAACTGAATACCCATGTAACAGCAAGGCTCAGAAGAGCCCACACACTCAGCTCTTAACCCCACTGTGCAGAAAGGGTCAGAACTTGTTTTTCAGCAGAAATAAACATGTTTCTGCAAGTTTGGTCAACCCCATGTAAGTTATGGGGCAGTAACAGCACACTTTGCAAAATGTGTTTTTCAGCCCGAAATAAACGCGTTTTTTCAGACAACTGAATCCCCATGTAACAGCAAGGCTCAGACGAGCCCACACACTCAGCTCTAAACTCCAGTGTGCAGAAAGGGTCAAAACGTGTTTTTCATCAGAAATAAACATGTTTCTGCAAGTTTGGTCAACCCCATGAAAGTTATGGGGCAGTAACACCACACTTTGCAAAAAATGTGTTTCAGCCTGAAATAAACGCGTTTTTTCAGACAACTGAATCCCCATGTAACAGCAAGGCTCAGAAGAGCCCACACACTCAGCTCTTAACCATAGTGTGCAGAAAGGGTCAAAACGTGTTTTTCAGCAGAAATAAACATGTTTCTGCAAGTTTGGTCAACCCCATGTAAGTTATGGGGCAGTAACAGCACAGTTTTCAAAACATGTTTTTCAGCCCGAAATAAACGCGTTTTTTCAGACAACTGAATCCCCATGTAACAGCAAGGCTCAGAAGAGCCCACACACTCAGCTCTTAACCCCAGTGTGCAGAAAGTGTCAAAACGTGTTTTTCAGCAGAAATAAACGTGTTTCTGCAAGTTTGGTCAACCCCATGAAAGTTATGGGGCAGTAACAGCACACTTTGCAAAACGTGTTTTTCAGCCCGAAATAAACGCGTTTTTTCAGACAACTGAATCCCCATGTAACAGCAAGGCTCAGAAGAGCCCACACACTCAGCTCTTAACCCCAGTGTGCAGAAAGGGTCAAAACGTGTTTTTCAGCAGAAATAAACGTGTTTCTGCAAGTTTGGTCAACCCCATGAAAGTTATGGGGCAGTAACAGCACACTTTGCAAAACGTGTTTTTCAGCCCGAAATAAACGCGTTTTTTCAGACAACTGAATCCCCATGTAACAGCAAGGCTCAGAAGAGCCCACCTACTCAGCTCTTAACCCCAGTGTGCAGAAAGGGTCAAAACGTGTTTTTCAGCAGAAATAAACATGTTTTTGCAAGTTTGGTCAACCCCATGTAAGTTATGGGGCAGTAACAGCACACTTTGCAAAACGTGTTTTTCAGCCCGAAATAAACACGTTTTTTCAGACAACTGAATCCCCATGTAACAGCAAGGCTCAGACGAGCCCACACACTCAGCTCTTAACCCCAGTGTGCAGAAAGGGTCAAAACGTGTTTTTCAGCAGAAATAAACATGTTTCTGCAAGTTTGGTCAACCCCATGTAAGATATGGGGCAGTAACAGCACACTTTTCAAAACGTGTTTTTCAGCCCGAAATAAACGCGTTTTTTCAGACAACTGAATCCCCATGTAACAGCAAGGCTCAGAAGAGCCCACACACTCAGCTCTAAACCCCAGTGTGCAGAAAGGGTCAAAACGTGTTTTTCAGCAGAAATAAACATGTTTCTGCAAGTTTGGTCAACCCCATGAAAGTTATGGGGCAGTAACAGCACACTTTGCAAAACGTGTTTTTCAGCCCGAAATAAACGCGTTTTTTCAGACAACTGAATCCCCATGTAACAGCAACGCTCAGAAGAGCCCACACACTCAGCTCTTAACCCCAGTGTGCAGAAAGGGTCAGAACGTGTTTTTCAGCAGAAATAAACATGTTTCTGCAAGTTTGGTCAACCCCATGAAAGTTATGGGGCAGTAACAGCACACTTTGCAAAACGTGTTTTTCAGCCCGAAATAAACGCGTTTTTTCAGACAACTGAATCCCCATGTAACAGCAAGGCTCAGAAGAGCCCACACACTCAGCTCTTAACCCCAGTGTGCTTAAAGGGTCAAAACGTGTTTTTCAGCAGAAATAAACATGTTTCTGCAAGTTTGGTCAACCCCATATAAGTTATGGGGTAGTAACAGCACACTTTGCAAAACGTGTTTTTCAGCCCGAAATAAACACGTTTTTTCAGACAACTGAATCCCCATGTAACAGCAAGGCTCAGAAGAGCCCACACACTCAGCTCTTAACCGCAGTGTGCAGAAAGGGTCAAAACGTGTTTTTCATCAGAAATAAACGTGTTTCTGCAAGTTTGGTCAACCCCATGAAAGTTATGGGGCAGTAACAGCACACTTTGCAAAATGTGTTTTTCAGCCCGAAATAAACGCGTTTTTTCAGACAACTGAATCCCCATGTATCAGCAAGGCTCAGAAGAGCCCACACACTCAGCTCTTAACCCCAGTGTGCAGAAAGGGTTAAAACGTGTTTTTCAGCAGAAATAAACATGTTTCTGCAAGTTTGGTCAACCCCATGTAAGTTATGGGGCAGTAACAGCACACTTTGCAAAACGTGTTTTTCAGCCCGAAATAAATGCGTTTTTTCAGACAACTGAATCCCCATGTAACAGCAAGGCTCAGACGAGCCCACACACTCAGCTCTTAACCCCAGTGTGCAGAAAGGGTCAAAACGTGTTTTTCAGCAGAAATAAACATGTTTCTGCAAGTTTGGTCAACCCCATGTAAGTTATGGGGCAGTAACAGCACACTTTTCAAAACGTGTTTTTCAGCCCGAAATAAACGCGTTTTTCAGACAACTGAATCCCCATGTAACAGCAAGGCTCAGAAGAGCCCACACACTCAGCTCTTAACCCCAGTGTGCAGAAAGGGTCAAAACGTGTTTTTCAGCAGAAATAAACATGTTTCTGCAAGTTTGGTCAACCCCATGTAAGTTATGGGGCAGTAACAGCACACTTTGCAAAACGTGTTTTTCAGCCCGAAATAAACGCGTTTTTTCAGACAACTGAATCCCCATGTAACAGCAAGGCTCAGACGAGCCCACACACTCAGCTCTTAACCGCAGTGTGCAGAAAGGGTCAAAACGTGTTTTTCAGCAGAAATAAACGTGTTTCTGCAAGTTTGGTCAACCCCATGAAAGTTATGGGGCAGTAACAGCACACTTTGCAAAATGTGTTTTTCAGCCCGAAATAAACGCGTTTTTTCAGACAACTGAATCCCCATGTATCAGCAAGGCTCAGAAGAGCCCACACACTCAGCTCTTAACCCCAGTGTGCAGAAAGGGTCAAAACGTGTTTTTCAGCAGAAATAAACATGTTTCTGCAAGTTTGGTCAACCCCATGTAAGTTATGGGGCAGTAACAGCACACTTTGCAAAACGTGTTTTTCAGCCCGAAATAAACACGTTTTTTCAGACAACTGAATCCCCATGTAACAGCAAGGCTCAGACGAGCCCACACACTCAGCTCTTAACCCCAGTGTGCAGAAAGGGTCAAAACGTGTTTTTCAGCAGAAATAAACATGTTTCTGCAAGTTTGGTCAACCCCATGTAAGTTATGGGGCAGTAACAGCACACTTTTCAAAACGTGTTTTTCAGCCCGAAATAAACGCGTTTTTCAGACAACTGAATCCCCATGTAACAGCAAGGCTCAGAAGAGCCCACACACTCAGCTCTTAACCCCAGTGTGCAGAAAGGGTCAAAACGTGTTTTTCAGCAGAAATAAACATGTTTCTGCAAGTTTGGTCAACCCCATGTAAGTTATGGGGCAGTAACAGCACACTTTGCAAAACGTGTTTTTCAGCCCGAAATAAACGCGTTTTTTCAGACAACTGAATCCCCATGTAACAGCAAGGCTCAGAAGAGCCCACACACTCAGCTCTTAACCGCAGTGTGCAGAAAGGGTCAAAACGTGTTTTTCAGCAGAAATAAACGTGTTTCTGCAAGTTTGGTCAACCCCATGAAAGTTATGGGGCAGTAACAGCACACTTTGCAAAACGTGTTTTTCAGCCCGAAATAAACGCGTTTTTTCAGACAACTGAATCCCCATGTATCAGCAAGGCTCAGAAGAGCCCACACACTCAGCTCTTAACCCCAGTGTGCAGAAAGGGTCAAAACGTGTTTTTCAGCAGAAATAAACATGTTTCTGAAAGTTTGGTCAACCCCATGTAAGTTATGGGGCAGTAACAGCACACTTTGCAAAACGTGTTTTTCAGCCCGAAATAAACGCGTTTTTTCAGACAACTGAATCCCCATGTAACAGCAAGGCTCAGACGAGCCCACACACTCAGCTCTTAACCCCAGTGTGCAGAAAGGGTCAAAACGTGTTTTTCAGCAGAAATAAACATGTTTCTGCAAGTTTGGTCAACCCCATGTAAGTTATGGGGCAGTAACAGCACACTTTTCAAAACGTGTTTTTCAGCCCGAAATAAACGCGTTTTTCAGACAACTGAATCCCCATGTAACAGCAAGGCTCAGAAGAGCCCACACACTCAGCTCTTAACCCCAGTGTGCAGAAAGGGTCAAAACGTGTTTTTCAGCAGAAATAAACATGTTTCTGCAAGTTTGGTCAACCCCATGTAAGTTATGGGGCAGTAACAGCACACTTTGCAAAACGTGTTTTTCAGCCCGAAATAAATGCGTTTTTTCAGACAACTGAATCCCCATGTAACAGCAAGGCTCAGACGAGCCCACACAGTCAGCTCTTAACCCCAGTGTGCAGAAAGTGTCAAAACGTGTTTTTCAGCAGAAATAAACATGTTTCTGCAAGTTTGGTCAACCCCATGAAAGTTATGGGGCAGTAACAGCACACTTTGCAAAACGTGTTTTTCAGCCCGAAATAAACGCGTTTTTTCAGACAACTGAATCCCCATGTAACAGCAAGGCTCAGAAGAGCCCACACACTCAGCTCTTAACCCCAGTGTGCAGAAAGGGTCAAAACTTGTTTTTCAGCAGAAATAAACATGTTTCTGCAAGTTTGGTCAACCCCATGAAAGTTATGGGGCAGTAACAGCACACTTTGCAAAACGTGTTTTTCAGCCCGAAATAAACGCGTTTTTTCAGACAACTGAATCCCCATGTAACAGCAAGGCTCAGAAGAGCCCACACACTCAGCTCTTAACCCCAGTGTGCTTAAAGGGTCAAAACGTGTTTTTCAGCAGAAATAAACATGTTTCTGCAAGTTTGGTCAACCCCATATAAGTTATGGGGTAGTAACAGCACACTTTGCAAAACGTGTTTTTCAGCCCGAAATAAACACGTTTTTTCAGACAACTGAATCCCCATGTAACAGCAAGGCTCAGAAGAGCCCACACACTCAGCTCTTAACCGCAGTGTGCAGAAAGGGTCAAAACGTGTTTTTCAGCAGAAATAAACGTGTTTCTGCAAGTTTGGTCAACCCCATGAAAGTTATGGGGCAGTAACAGCACACTTTGCAAAACGTGTTTTTCAGCCCGAAATAAACGCGTTTTTTCAGACAACTGAATCCCCATGTATCAGCAAGGCTCAGAAGAGCCCACACACTCAGCTCTTAACCCCAGTGTGCAGAAAGGGTTAAAACGTGTTTTTCAGCAGAAATAAACATGTTTCTGCAAGTTTGGTCAACCCCATGTAAGTTATGGGGCAGTAACAGCACACTTTGCAAAACGTGTTTTTCAGCCCGAAATAAACGCGTTTTTTCAGACAACTGAATCCCCATGTAACAGCAAGGCTCAGACGAGCCCACACACTCAGCTCTTAACCCCAGTGTGCAGAAAGGGTCAAAACGTGTTTTTCAGCAGAAATAAACATGTTTCTGCAAGTTTGGTCAACCCCATGTAAGTTATGGGGCAGTAACAGCACACTTTTCAAAACGTGTTTTTCAGCCCGAAATAAACGCGTTTTTCAGACAACTGAATCCCCATGTAACAGCAAGGCTCAGAAGAGCCCACACACTCAGCTCTTAACCCCAGTGTGCAGAAAGGGTCAAAACGTGTTTTTCAGCAGAAATAAACATGTTTCTGCAAGTTTGGTCAACCCCATGTAAGTTATGGGGCAGTAACAGCACACTTTGCAAAACGTGTTTTTCAGCCCGAAATAAACGCGTTTTTTCAGACAACTGAATCCCCATGTAACAGCAAGGTTCAGACGAGCCCACACACTCAGCTCTTAACCGCAGTGTGCAGAAAGGGTCAAAACGTGTTTTTCAGCAGAAATAAACGTGTTTCTGCAAGTTTGGTCAACCCCATGAAAGTTATGGGGCAGTAACAGCACACTTTGCAAAATGTGTTTTTCAGCCCGAAATAAACGCGTTTTTTCAGACAACTGAATCCCCATGTATCAGCAAGGCTCAGAAGAGCCCACACACTCAGCTCTTAACCCCAGTGTGCAGAAAGGGTCAAAACGTGTTTTTCAGCAGAAATAAACATGTTTCTGCAAGTTTGGTCAACCCCATGTAAGTTATGGGGCAGTAACAGCACACTTTGCAAAACGTGTTTTTCAGCCCGAAATAAACACGTTTTTTCAGACAACTGAATCCCCATGTAACAGCAAGGCTCAGACGAGCCCACACACTCAGCTCTTAACCCCAGTGTGCAGAAAGGGTCAAAACGTGTTTTTCAGCAGAAATAAACATGTTTCTGCAAGTTTGGTCAACCCCATGTAAGTTATGGGGCAGTAACAGCACACTTTTCAAAACGTGTTTTTCAGCCCGAAATAAACGCGTTTTTCAGACAACTGAATCCCCATGTAACAGCAAGGCTCAGAAGAGCCCACACACTCAGCTCTTAACCCCAGTGTGCAGAAAGGGTCAAAACGTGTTTTTCAGCAGAAATAAACATGTTTCTGCAAGTTTGGTCAACCCCATGTAAGTTATGGGGCAGTAACAGCACACTTTGCAAAACGTGTTTTTCAGCCCGAAATAAACGCGTTTTTTCAGACAACTGAATCCCCATGTAACAGCAAGGCTCAGAAGAGCCCACACACTCAGCTCTTAACCGCAGTGTGCAGAAAGGGTCAAAACGTGTTTTTCAGCAGAAATAAACGTGTTTCTGCAAGTTTGGTCAACCCCATGAAAGTTATGGGGCAGTAACAGCACACTTTGCAAAACGTGTTTTTCAGCCCGAAATAAACGCGTTTTTTCAGACAACTGAATCCCCATGTATCAGCAAGGCTCAGAAGAGCCCACACACTCAGCTCTTAACCCCAGTGTGCAGAAAGGGTCAAAACGTGTTTTTCAGCAGAAATAAACATGTTTCTGAAAGTTTGGTCAACCCCATGTAAGTTATGGGGCAGTAACAGCACACTTTGCAAAACGTGTTTTTCAGCCCGAAATAAACGCGTTTTTTCAGACAACTGAATCCCCATGTAACAGCAAGGCTCAGACGAGCCCACACACTCAGCTCTTAACCCCAGTGTGCAGAAAGGGTCAAAACGTGTTTTTCAGCAGAAATAAACATGTTTCTGCAAGTTTGGTCAACCCCATGTAAGTTATGGGGCAGTAACAGCACACTTTTCAAAACGTGTTTTTCAGCCCGAAATAAACGCGTTTTTCAGACAACTGAATCCCCATGTAACAGCAAGGCTCAGAAGAGCCCACACACTCAGCTCTTAACCCCAGTGTGCAGAAAGGGTCAAAACGTGTTTTTCAGCAGAAATAAACATGTTTCTGCAAGTTTGGTCAACCCCATGTAAGTTATGGGGCAGTAACAGCACACTTTGCAAAACGTGTTTTTCAGCCCGAAATAAATGCGTTTTTTCAGACAACTGAATCCCCATGTAACAGCAAGGCTCAGACGAGCCCACACAGTCAGCTCTTAACCCCAGTGTGCAGAAAGTGTCAAAACGTGTTTTTCAGCAGAAATAAACATGTTTCTGCAAGTTTGGTCAACCCCATGAAAGTTATGGGGCAGTAACAGCACACTTTGCAAAACGTGTTTTTCAGCCCGAAATAAACGCGTTTTTTCAGACAACTGAATCCCCATGTAACAGCAAGGCTCAGAAGAGCCCACACACTCAGCTCTTAACCCCAGTGTGCAGAAAGGGTCAAAACTTGTTTTTCAGCAGAAATAAACATGTTTCTGCAAGTTTGGTCAACCCCATGTAAGTTATGGGGCAGTAACAGCACACTTTGCAAAATGTGTTTTTCAGCCCGAAATAAACGCGTTTTTTCAGACAACTGAATCCCCATGTAACAGCAAGGCTCAGAAGAGCCCACACACTCAGCTCTTAACCCCAGTGTGCAGAAAGGGTCAAAACGTGTTTTTCAGCAGAAATAAACGTGTTTCTGCAAGTTTGGTCAACCCCATGAAAGTTATGCGGCAGTAACAGCACACTTTGCAAAACGTGTTTTTCAGCCCGAAATAAACGCGTTTTTTCAGACAAATGAATCCCCATGTAACAGCAAGGCTCAGAAGAGCCCACACACTCAGCTCTTAACCCCAGTGTGCAGAAAGGGTCAAAACGTGTTTTTCAGCAGAAATAAACATGTTTCTGCAAGTTTGGTCAACCCCATGTAAGTTATGGGGCAGTAACAGCACACTTTGCAAAACGTGTTTTTCAGCCCGAAATAAACGCGTTTTTTCAGACAACTGAATCCCCATGTAACAGCAAGGCTCAGACGAGCCCACACACTCAGCTCTTAACCCCAGTGTGCAGAAAGGGTCAAAACGTGTTTTTCAGCAGAAATAAACATGTTTCTGCAAGTTTGGTCAACCCCATGAAAGTTATGGGGCAGTAACAGCACACTTTGCAAAACAAGTTTTTCAGCCAGAAATAAACGCGTTTTTTTCAAACAACTGAATCCCCATGTAACAGCAAGGCTCAGAAGAGCCCACACACTCAGCTCTTAACCCCAGTGTGCAGAAAGGGTCAAAACGTGTTTTTCAGCAGAAATAAACATGTTTCTGCAAGTTTGGTCAACCCCATATAAGTTATGGGGCAGTAAAAGCACACTTTGCAAAACGTGTTTTTCAGCCCGAAATAAACACGTTTTTTCAGACAACTGATTCCCCATGTAACAGCAAGGCTCAGATGAGCCCACACACTCAGCTCTTAACCCCAGTGTGCAGAAAGGGTCAAAACGTGTTTTTCAGCAGAAATAAACATGTTTCTGCAAGTTTGGTCAACCCCAAGTAAGTTATGGGGCAGTAACAGCACACTTTTCAAAACGTGTTTTTCAGCCCGAAATAAACGCGTTTTTTCAGACAACTGAATCCCCATGTAACAGCAAGGCTCAGAAGAGCCCACACACTCAGCTCTAAACCCCAGTGTGCAGAAAGTGTCAAAACGTGTTTTTCAGCAGAAATAAACATGTTTCTGCAAGTTTGGTCAACCCCATGTAAGTTATGGGGCAGTAACAGCACACTTTGCAAAACGTGTTTTTAAGCCCGAAATAAACGCGTTTTTTCAGACAACTGAATCCCCATGTAACAGCAAGGCTCAGAAGAGCCCACACACTCAGCTCTTAACCCCAGTGTGCAGAAAGTGTCAAAACGTGTTTTTCAGCAGAAATAAACATGTTTCTGCAAGTTTGGTCAACCCCATGAAAGTTATGCGGCAGTAACAGCACACTTTGCAAAATGTGTTTTTCAGCCCGAAATAAACGCGTTTTTTCAGACAACTGAATCCCCATGTAACAGCAAGGCTCAGACGAGCCCACACACTCAGCTCTAAACTCCAGTGTGCAGAAAGGGTCAAAACGTGTTTTTCATCAGAAATAAACATGTTTCTGCAAGTTTGGTCAACCCCATGAAAGTTATGGGGCAGTAACACCACACTTTGCAAAAAATGTGTTTCAGCCTGAAATAAACGCGTTTTTTCAGACAACTGAATCCCCATGTAACAGCAAGGCTCAGAAGAGCCCACACACTCAGCTCTAAACCCCAGTGTGCAGAAAGGGTCAAAACGTGTTTTTCAGCAGAAATAAACATGTTTCTGCAAGTTTGGTCAACCCCATGAAAGTTATGGGGCAGTAACAGCACACTTTGCAAAACGTGTTTTTCAGCCCGAAATAAACGCGTTTTTTCAGACAACTGAATCCCCATGTAACAGCAACGCTCAGAAGAGCCCACACACTCAGCTCTTAACCCCAGTGTGCAGAAAGGGTCAGAACGTGTTTTTCAGCAGAAATAAACATGTTTCTGCAAGTTTGGTCAACCCCATGAAAGTTATGGGGCAGTAACAGCACACTTTGCAAAACGTGTTTTTCAGCCCGAAATAAACGCGTTTTTTCAGACAACTGAATCCCCATGTAACAGCAAGGCTCAGAAGAGCCCACACACTCAGCTCTTAACCCCAGTGTGCTTAAAGGGTCAAAACGTGTTTTTCAGCAGAAATAAACATGTTTCTGCAAGTTTGGTCAACCCCATATAAGTTATGGGGTAGTAACAGCACACTTTGCAAAACGTGTTTTTCAGCCCGAAATAAACACGTTTTTTCAGACAACTGAATCCCCATGTAACAGCAAGGCTCAGAAGAGCCCACACACTCAGCTCTTAACCGCAGTGTGCAGAAAGGGTCAAAACGTGTTTTTCATCAGAAATAAACGTGTTTCTGCAAGTTTGGTCAACCCCATGAAAGTTATGGGGCAGTAACAGCACACTTTGCAAAATGTGTTTTTCAGCCCGAAATAAACGCGTTTTTTCAGACAACTGAATCCCCATGTATCAGCAAGGCTCAGAAGAGCCCACACACTCAGCTCTTAACCCCAGTGTGCAGAAAGGGTTAAAACGTGTTTTTCAGCAGAAATAAACATGTTTCTGCAAGTTTGGTCAACCCCATGTAAGTTATGGGGCAGTAACAGCACACTTTGCAAAACGTGTTTTTCAGCCCGAAATAAACGCGTTTTTTCAGACAACTGAATCCCCATGTAACAGCAAGGCTCAGAAGAGCCCACACACTCAGCTCTTAACCCCAGTGTGCAGAAAGGGTCAAAACGTGTTTTTCAGCAGAAATAAACATGTTTCTGCAAGTTTGGTCAACCCCATGTAAGTTATGGGGCAGTAACAGCACACTTTGCAAAACGTGTTTTTCAGCCCGAAATAAACGCGTTTTTTCAGACAACTGAATCCCCATGTAACAGCAAGGCTCAGACGAGCCCACACACTCAGCTCTTAACCGCAGTGTGCAGAAAGGGTCAAAACGTGTTTTTTAGCAGAAATAAACGTGTTTCTGCAAGTTTGGTCAACCCCATGAAAGTTATGGGGCAGTAACAGCACACTTTGCAAAATGTGTTTTTCAGCCCGAAATAAACGCGTTTTTTCAGACAACTGAATCCCCATGTATCAGCAAGGCTTAGAAGAGCCCACACACTCAGCTCTTAACCCCAGTGTGCAGAAAGGGTCAAAACGTGTTTTTCAGCAGAAATAAACATGTTTCTGCAAGTTTGGTCAACCCCATGTAAGTTATGGGGCAGTAACAGCACACTTTGCAAAACGTGTTTTTCAGCCCGAAATAAACACGTTTTTTCAGACAACTGAATCCCCATGTAACAGCAAGGCTCAGACGAGCCCACACACTCAGCTCTTAACCCCAGTGTGCAGAAAGGGTCAAAACGTGTTTTTCAGCAGAAATAAACATGTTTCTGCAAGTTTGGTCAACCCCATGTAAGTTATGGGGCAGTAACAGTACACTTTTCAAAACGTGTTTTTCAGCCCGAAATAAACGCGTTTTTCAGACAACTGAATCCCCATGTAACAGCAAGGCTCAGAAGAGCCCACACACTCAGCTCTTAACCCCAGTGTGCAGAAAGGGTCAAAACGTGTTTTTCAGCAGAAATAAACGTGTTTCTGCAAGTTTGGTCAACCCCATGAAAGTTATGGGGCAGTAACAGCACACTTTGCAAAACGTGTTTTTCAGCCCGAAATAAACGCGTTTTTTCAGACAACTGAATCCCCATGTATCAGCAAGGCTCAGAAGAGCCCACACACTCAGCTCTTAACCCCAGTGTGCAGAAAGGGTCAAAACGTGTTTTTCAGCAGAAATAAACATGTTTCTGAAAGTTTGGTCAACCCCATGTAAGTTATGGGGCAGTAACAGCACACTTTGCAAAACGTGTTTTTCAGCCCGAAATAAACGCGTTTTTTCAGACAACTGAATCCCCATGTAACAGCAAGGCTCAGACGAGCCCACACACTCAGCTCTTAACCCCAGTGTGCAGAAAGGGTCAAAACGTGTTTTTCAGCAGAAATAAACATGTTTCTGCAAGTTTGGTCAACCCCATGTAAGTTATGGGGCAGTAACAGCACACTTTTCAAAACGTGTTTTTCAGCCCGAAATAAACGCGTTTTTCAGACAACTGAATCCCCATGTAACAGCAAGGCTCAGAAGAGCCCACACACTCAGCTCTTAACCCCAGTGTGCAGAAAGGGTCAAAACGTGTTTTTCAGCAGAAATAAACATGTTTCTGCAAGTTTGGTCAACCCCATGTAAGTTATGGGGCAGTAACAGCACACTTTGCAAAACGTGTTTTTCAGCCCGAAATAAATGCGTTTTTTCAGACAACTGAATCCCCATGTAACAGCAAGGCTCAGACGAGCCCACACAGTCAGCTCTTAACCCCAGTGTGCAGAAAGTGTCAAAACGTGTTTTTCAGCAGAAATAAACATGTTTCTGCAAGTTTGGTCAACCCCATGAAAGTTATGGGGCAGTAACAGCACACTTTGCAAAACGTGTTTTTCAGCCCGAAATAAACGCGTTTTTTCAGACAACTGAATCCCCATGTAACAGCAAGGCTCAGAAGAGCCCACACACTCAGCTCTTAACCCCAGTGTGCAGAAAGGGTCAAAACTTGTTTTTCAGCAGAAATAAACATGTTTCTGCAAGTTTGGTCAACCCCATGAAAGTTATGGGGCAGTAACAGCACACTTTGCAAAACGTGTTTTTCAGCCCGAAATAAACGCGTTTTTTCAGACAACTGAATCCCCATGTAACAGCAAGGCTCAGAAGAGCCCACACACTCAGCTCTTAACCCCAGTGTGCTTAAAGGGTCAAAACGTGTTTTTCAGCAGAAATAAACATGTTTCTGCAAGTTTGGTCAACCCCATATAAGTTATGGGGTAGTAACAGCACACTTTGCAAAACGTGTTTTTCAGCCCGAAATAAACACGTTTTTTCAGACAACTGAATCCCCATGTAACAGCAAGGCTCAGAAGAGCCCACACACTCAGCTCTTAACCGCAGTGTGCAGAAAGGGTCAAAACGTGTTTTTCAGCAGAAATAAACGTGTTTCTGCAAGTTTGGTCAACCCCATGAAAGTTATGGGGCAGTAACAGCACACTTTGCAAAACGTGTTTTTCAGCCCGAAATAAACGCGTTTTTTCAGACAACTGAATCCCCATGTATCAGCAAGGCTCAGAAGAGCCCACACACTCAGCTCTTAACCCCAGTGTGCAGAAAGGGTTAAAACGTGTTTTTCAGCAGAAATAAACATGTTTCTGCAAGTTTGGTCAACCCCATGTAAGTTATGGGGCAGTAACAGCACACTTTGCAAAACGTGTTTTTCAGCCCGAAATAAACGCGTTTTTTCAGACAACTGAATCCCCATGTAACAGCAAGGCTCAGACGAGCCCACACACTCAGCTCTTAACCCCAGTGTGCAGAAAGGGTCAAAACGTGTTTTTCAGCAGAAATAAACATGTTTCTGCAAGTTTGGTCAACCCCATGTAAGTTATGGGGCAGTAACAGCACACTTTTCAAAACGTGTTTTTCAGCCCGAAATAAACGCGTTTTTCAGACAACTGAATCCCCATGTAACAGCAAGGCTCAGAAGAGCCCACACACTCAGCTCTTAACCCCAGTGTGCAGAAAGGGTCAAAACGTGTTTTTCAGCAGAAATAAACATGTTTCTGCAAGTTTGGTCAACCCCATGTAAGTTATGGGGCAGTAACAGCACACTTTGCAAAACGTGTTTTTCAGCCCGAAATAAACGCGTTTTTTCAGACAACTGAATCCCCATGTAACAGCAAGGTTCAGACGAGCCCACACACTCAGCTCTTAACCGCAGTGTGCAGAAAGGGTCAAAACGTGTTTTTCAGCAGAAATAAACGTGTTTCTGCAAGTTTGGTCAACCCCATGAAAGTTATGGGGCAGTAACGGCACACTTTGCAAAATGTGTTTTTCAGCCCGAAATAAACGCGTTTTTTCAGACAACTGAATCCCCATGTATCAGCAAGGCTCAGAAGAGCCCACACACTCAGCTCTTAACCCCAGTGTGCAGAAAGGGTCAAAACGTGTTTTTCAGCAGAAATAAACATGTTTCTGCAAGTTTGGTCAACCCCATGTAAGTTATGGGGCAGTAACAGCACACTTTGCAAAACGTGTTTTTCAGCCCGAAATAAACACGTTTTTTCAGACAACTGAATCCCCATGTAACAGCAAGGCTCAGACGAGCCCACACACTCAGCTCTTAACCCCAGTGTGCAGAAAGGGTCAAAACGTGTTTTTCAGCAGAAATAAACATGTTTCTGCAAGTTTGGTCAACCCCATGTAAGTTATGGGGCAGTAACAGCACACTTTTCAAAACGTGTTTTTCAGCCCGAAATAAACGCGTTTTTCAGACAACTGAATCCCCATGTAACAGCAAGGCTCAGAAGAGCCCACACACTCAGCTCTTAACCCCAGTGTGCAGAAAGGGTCAAAACGTGTTTTTCAGCAGAAATAAACATGTTTCTGCAAGTTTGGTCAACCCCATGTAAGTTATGGGGCAGTAACAGCACACTTTGCAAAACGTGTTTTTCAGCCCGAAATAAATGCGTTTTTTCAGACAACTGAATCCCCATGTAACAGCAAGGCTCAGACGAGCCCACACAGTCAGCTCTTAACCCCAGTGTGCAGAAAGTGTCAAAACGTGTTTTTCAGCAGAAATAAACATGTTTCTGCAAGTTTGGTCAACCCCATGAAAGTTATGGGGCAGTAACAGCACACTTTGCAAAACGTGTTTTTCAGCCCGAAATAAACGCGTTTTTTCAGACAACTGAATCCCCATGTAACAGCAAGGCTCAGAAGAGCCCACACACTCAGCTCTTAACCCCAGTGTGCAGAAAGGGTCAAAACTTGTTTTTCAGCAGAAATAAACATGTTTCTGCAAGTTTGGTCAACCCCATGTAAGTTATGGGGCAGTAACAGCACACTTTGCAAAATGTGTTTTTCAGCCCGAAATAAACGCGTTTTTTCAGACAACTGAATCCCCATGTAACAGCAAGGCTCAGAAGAGCCCACACACTCAGCTCTTAACCCCAGTGTGCAGAAAGGGTCAAAACGTGTTTTTCAGCAGAAATAAACGTGTTTCTGCAAGTTTGGTCAACCCCATGAAAGTTATGCGGCAGTAACAGCACACTTTGCAAAACGTGTTTTTCAGCCCGAAATAAACGCGTTTTTTCAGACAAATGAATCCCCATGTAACAGCAAGGCTCAGAAGAGCCCACACACTCAGCTCTTAACCCCAGTGTGCAGAAAGGGTCAAAACGTGTTTTTCAGCAGAAATAAACATGTTTCTGCAAGTTTGGTCAACCCCATGTAAGTTATGGGGCAGTAACAGCACACTTTGCAAAACGTGTTTTTCAGCCCGAAATAAACGCGTTTTTTCAGACAACTGAATCCCCATGTAACAGCAAGGCTCAGACGAGCCCACACACTCAGCTCTTAACCCCAGTGTGCAGAAAGGGTCAAAACGTGTTTTTCAGCAGAAATAAACATGTTTCTGCAAGTTTGGTCAACCCCATGAAAGTTATGGGGCAGTAACAGCACACTTTGCAAAACAAGTTTTTCAGCCAGAAATAAACGCGTTTTTTTCAAACAACTGAATCCCCATGTAACAGCAAGGCTCAGAAGAGCCCACACACTCAGCTCTTAACCCCAGTGTGCAGAAAGGGTCAAAACGTGTTTTTCAGCAGAAATAAACATGTTTCTGCAAGTTTGGTCAACCCCATATAAGTTATGGGGCAGTAAAAGCACACTTTGCAAAACGTGTTTTTCAGCCCGAAATAAACACGTTTTTTCAGACAACTGATTCCCCATGTAACAGCAAGGCTCAGATGAGCCCACACACTCAGCTCTTAACCCCAGTGTGCAGAAAGGGTCAAAACGTGTTTTTCAGCAGAAATAAACATGTTTCTGCAAGTTTGGTCAACCCCAAGTAAGTTATGGGGCAGTAACAGCACACTTTTCAAAACGTGTTTTTCAGCCCGAAATAAACGCGTTTTTTCAGACAACTGAATCCCCATGTAACAGCAAGGCTCAGAAGAGCCCACACACTCAGCTCTAAACCCCAGTGTGCAGAAAGTGTCAAAACGTGTTTTTCAGCAGAAATAAACATGTTTCTGCAAGTTTGGTCAACCCCATGTAAGTTATGGGGCAGTAACAGCACACTTTGCAAAACGTGTTTTTAAGCCCGAAATAAACGCGTTTTTTCAGACAACTGAATCCCCATGTAACAGCAAGGCTCAGAAGAGCCCACACACTCAGCTCTTAACCCCAGTGTGCAGAAAGTGTCAAAACGTGTTTTTCAGCAGAAATAAACATGTTTCTGCAAGTTTGGTCAACCCCATGAAAGTTATGCGGCAGTAACAGCACACTTTGCAAAATGTGTTTTTCAGCCCGAAATAAACGCGTTTTTTCAGACAACTGAATCCCCATGTAACAGCAAGGCTCAGACGAGCCCACACACTCAGCTCTAAACTCCAGTGTGCAGAAAGGGTCAAAACGTGTTTTTCATCAGAAATAAACATGTTTCTGCAAGTTTGGTCAACCCCATGAAAGTTATGGGGCAGTAACACCACACTTTGCAAAAAATGTGTTTCAGCCTGAAATAAACGCGTTTTTTCAGACAACTGAATCCCCATGTAACAGCAAGGCTCAGAAGAGCCCACACACTCAGCTCTAAACCCCAGTGTGCAGAAAGGGTCAAAACGTGTTTTTCAGCAGAAATAAACATGTTTCTGCAAGTTTGGTCAACCCCATGAAAGTTATGGGGCAGTAACAGCACACTTTGCAAAACGTGTTTTTCAGCCCGAAATAAACGCGTTTTTTCAGACAACTGAATCCCCATGTAACAGCAACGCTCAGAAGAGCCCACACACTCAGCTCTTAACCCCAGTGTGCAGAAAGGGTCAGAACGTGTTTTTCAGCAGAAATAAACATGTTTCTGCAAGTTTGGTCAACCCCATGAAAGTTATGGGGCAGTAACAGCACACTTTGCAAAACAAGTTTTTCAGCCCGAAATAAACGCGTTTTTTCAGACAACTGAATCCCCATGTAACAGCAAGGCTCAGAAGAGCCCACACACTCAGCTCTTAACCCCAGTGTGCTTAAAGGGTCAAAACGTGTTTTTCAGCAGAAATAAACATGTTTCTGCAAGTTTGGTCAACCCCATATAAGTTATGGGGTAGTAACAGCACACTTTGCAAAACGTGTTTTTCAGCCCGAAATAAACACGTTTTTTCAGACAACTGAATCCCCATGTAACAGCAAGGCTCAGAAGAGCCCACACACTCAGCTCTTAACCGCAGTGTGCAGAAAGGGTCAAAACGTGTTTTTCATCAGAAATAAACGTGTTTCTGCAAGTTTGGTCAACCCCATGAAAGTTATGGGGCAGTAACAGCACACTTTGCAAAATGTGTTTTTCAGCCCGAAATAAACGCGTTTTTTCAGACAACTGAATCCCCATGTATCAGCAAGGCTCAGAAGAGCCCACACACTCAGCTCTTAACCCCAGTGTGCAGAAAGGGTTAAAACGTGTTTTTCAGCAGAAATAAACATGTTTCTGCAAGTTTGGTCAACCCCATGTAAGTTATGGGGCAGTAACAGCACACTTTGCAAAACGTGTTTTTCAGCCCGAAATAAACGCGTTTTTTCAGACAACTGAATCCCCATGTAACAGCAAGGCTCAGACGAGCCCACACACTCAGCTCTTAACCCCAGTGTGCAGAAAGGGTCAAAACGTGTTTTTCAGCAGAAATAAACATGTTTCTGCAAGTTTGGTCAACCCCATGTAAGTTATGGGGCAGTAACAGCACACTTTTCAAAACGTGTTTTTCAGCCCGAAATAAACGCGTTTTTCAGACAACTGAATCCCCATGTAACAGCAAGGCTCAGAAGAGCCCACACACTCAGCTCTTAACCCCAGTGTGCAGAAAGGGTCAAAACGTGTTTTTCAGCAGAAATAAACATGTTTCTGCAAGTTTGGTCAACCCCATGTAAGTTATGGGGCAGTAACAGCACACTTTGCAAAACGTGTTTTTCAGCCCGAAATAAACGCGTTTTTTCAGACAACTGAATCCCCATGTAACAGCAAGGCTCAGACGAGCCCACACACTCAGCTCTTAACCGCAGTGTGCAGAAAGGGTCAAAACGTGTTTTTCAGCAGAAATAAACATGTTTCTGCAAGTTTGGTCAACCCCATGTAAGTTATGGGGCAGTAACAGCACACTTTGCAAAACGTGTTTTTCAGCCCGAAATAAACACGTTTTTTCAGACAACTGAATCCCCATGTAACAGCAAGGCTCAGACGAGCCCACACACTCAGCTCTTAACCCCAGTGTGCAGAAAGGGTCAAAACGTGTTTTTCAGCAGAAATAAACATGTTTCTGCAAGTTTGGTCAACCCCATGTAAGTTATGGGGCAGTAACAGTACACTTTTCAAAACGTGTTTTTCAGCCCGAAATAAACGCGTTTTTCAGACAACTGAATCCCCATGTAACAGCAAGGCTCAGAAGAGCCCACACACTCAGCTCTTAACCCCAGTGTGCAGAAAGGGTCAAAACGTGTTTTTCAGCAGAAATAAACATGTTTCTGCAAGTTTGGTCAACCCCATGTAAGTTATGGGGCAGTAACAGCACACTTTGCAAAACGTGTTTTTCAGCCCGAAATAAACACGTTTTTTCAGACAACTGAATCCCCATGTAACAGCAAGGCTCAGAAGAGCCCACACACTCAGCTCTTAACCGCAGTGTGCAGAAAGGGTCAAAACGTGTTTTTCAGCAGAAATAAACGTGTTTCTGCAAGTTTGGTCAACCCCATGAAAGTTATGGGGCAGTAACAGCACACTTTGCAAAACGTGTTTTTCAGCCCGAAATAAACGCGTTTTTTCAGACAACTGAATCCCCATGTATCAGCAAGGCTCAGAAGAGCCCACACACTCAGCTCTTAACCCCAGTGTGCAGAAAGGGTCAAAACGTGTTTTTCAGCAGAAATAAACATGTTTCTGAAAGTTTGGTCAACCCCATGTAAGTTATGGGGCAGTAACAGCACACTTTGCAAAACGTGTTTTTCAGCCCGAAATAAACGCGTTTTTTCAGACAACTGAATCCCCATGTAACAGCAAGGCTCAGACGAGCCCACACACTCAGCTCTTAACCCCAGTGTGCAGAAAGGGTCAAAACGTGTTTTTCAGCAGAAATAAACATGTTTCTGCAAGTTTGGTCAACCCCATGTAAGTTATGGGGCAGTAACAGCACACTTTTCAAAACGTGTTTTTCAGCCCGAAATAAACGCGTTTTTCAGACAACTGAATCCCCATGTAACAGCAAGGCTCAGAAGAGCCCACACACTCAGCTCTTAACCCCAGTGTGCAGAAAGGGTCAAAACGTGTTTTTCAGCAGAAATAAACATGTTTCTGCAAGTTTGGTCAACCCCATGTAAGTTATGGGGCAGTAACAGCACACTTTGCAAAACGTGTTTTTCAGCCCGAAATAAATGCGTTTTTTCAGACAACTGAATCCCCATGTAACAGCAAGGCTCAGACGAGCCCACACAGTCAGCTCTTAACCCCAGTGTGCAGAAAGTGTCAAAACGTGTTTTTCAGCAGAAATAAACATGTTTCTGCAAGTTTGGTCAACCCCATGAAAGTTATGGGGCAGTAACAGCACACTTTGCAAAACGTGTTTTTCAGCCCGAAATAAACGCGTTTTTTCAGACAACTGAATCCCCATGTAACAGCAAGGCTCAGAAGAGCCCACACACTCAGCTCTTAACCCCAGTGTGCAGAAAGGGTCAAAACTTGTTTTTCAGCAGAAATAAACATGTTTCTGCAAGTTTGGTCAACCCCATGAAAGTTATGGGGCAGTAACAGCACACTTTGCAAGACGTGTTTTTCAGCCCGAAATAAACGCGTTTTTTCAGACAACTGAATCCCCATGTAACAGCAAGGCTCAGAAGAGCCCACACACTCAGCTCTTAACCCCAGTGTGCTTAAAGGGTCAAAACGTGTTTTTCAGCAGAAATAAACATGTTTCTGCAAGTTTGGTCAACCCCATATAAGTTATGGGGTAGTAACAGCACACTTTGCAAAACGTGTTTTTCAGCCCGAAATAAACACGTTTTTTCAGACAACTGAATCCCCATGTAACAGCAAGGCTCAGAAGAGCCCACACACTCAGCTCTTAACCGCAGTGTGCAGAAAGGGTCAAAACGTGTTTTTCAGCAGAAATAAACGTGTTTCTGCAAGTTTGGTCAACCCCATGAAAGTTATGGGGCAGTAACAGCACACTTTGCAAAACGTGTTTTTCAGCCCGAAATAAACGCGTTTTTTCAGACAACTGAATCCCCATGTATCAGCAAGGCTCAGAAGAGCCCACACACTCAGCTCTTAACCCCAGTGTGCAGAAAGGGTTAAAACGTGTTTTTCAGCAGAAATAAACATGTTTCTGCAAGTTTGGTCAACCCCATGTAAGTTATGGGGCAGTAACAGCACACTTTGCAAAACGTGTTTTTCAGCCCGAAATAAACGCGTTTTTTCAGACAACTGAATCCCCATGTAACAGCAAGGCTCAGACGAGCCCACACACTCAGCTCTTAACCCCAGTGTGCAGAAAGGGTCAAAACGTGTTTTTCAGCAGAAATAAACATGTTTCTGCAAGTTTGGTCAACCCCATGTAAGTTATGGGGCAGTAACAGCACACTTTTCAAAACGTGTTTTTCAGCCCGAAATAAACGCGTTTTTCAGACAACTGAATCCCCATGTAACAGCAAGGCTCAGAAGAGCCCACACACTCAGCTCTTAACCCCAGTGTGCAGAAAGGGTCAAAACGTGTTTTTCAGCAGAAATAAACATGTTTCTGCAAGTTTGGTCAACCCCATGTAAGTTATGGGGCAGTAACAGCACACTTTGCAAAACGTGTTTTTCAGCCCGAAATAAACGCGTTTTTTCAGACAACTGAATCCCCATGAAACAGCAAGGCTCAGACGAGCCCACACACTCAGCTCTTAACCGCAGTGTGCAGAAAGGGTCAAAACGTGTTTTTCAGCAGAAATAAACGTGTTTCTGCAAGTTTGGTCAACCCCATGAAAGTTATGGGGCAGTAACAGCACACTTTGCAAAATGTGTTTTTCAGCCCGAAATAAACGCGTTTTTTCAGACAACTGAATCCCCATGTATCAGCAAGGCTCAGAAGAGCCCACACACTCAGCTCTTAACCCCAGTGTGCAGAAAGGGTCAAAACGTGTTTTTCAGCAGAAATAAACATGTTTCTGCAAGTTTGGTCAACCCCATGTAAGTTATGGGGCAGTAACAGCACACTTTGCAAAACGTGTTTTTCAGCCCGAAATAAACACGTTTTTTCAGACAACTGAATCCCCATGTAACAGCAAGGCTCAGACGAGCCCACACACTCAGCTCTTAACCCCAGTGTGCAGAAAGGGTCAAAACGTGTTTTTCAGCAGAAATAAACATGTTTCTGCAAGTTTGGTCAACCCCATGTAAGTTATGGGGCAGTAACAGCACACTTTTCAAAACGTGTTTTTCAGCCCGAAATAAACGCGTTTTTCAGACAACTGAATCCCCATGTAACAGCAAGGCTCAGAAGAGCCCACACACTCAGCTCTTAACCCCAGTGTGCAGAAAGGGTCAAAACGTGTTTTTCAGCAGAAAAAAACATGTTTCTGCAAGTTTGGTCAACCCCATGTAAGTTATGGGGCAGTAACAGCACACTTTGCAAAACTTGTTTTTCAGCCCGAAATAAACGCGTTTTTTCAGACAACTGAATCCCCATGTAACAGCAAGGCTCAGAAGAGCCCACACACTCAGCTCTTAACCGCAGTGTGCAGAAAGGGTCAAAACGTGTTTTTCAGCAGAAATAAACGTGTTTCTGCAAGTTTGGTCAACCCCATGAAAGTTATGGGGCAGTAACAGCACACTTTGCAAAACGTGTTTTTCAGCCCGAAATAAACGCGTTTTTTCAGACAACTGAATCCCCATGTATCAGCAAGGCTCAGAAGAGCCCACACACTCAGCTCTTAACCCCAGTGTGCAGAAAGGGTCAAAACGTGTTTTTCAGCAGAAATAAACATGTTTCTGAAAGTTTGGTCAACCCCATGTAAGTTATGGGGCAGTAACAGCACACTTTGCAAAACGTGTTTTTCAGCCCGAAATAAACGCGTTTTTTCAGACAACTGAATCCCCATGTAACAGCAAGGCTCAGACGAGCCCACACACTCAGCTCTTAACCCCAGTGTGCAGAAAGGGTCAAAACGTGTTTTTCAGCAGAAATAAACATGTTTCTGCAAGTTTGGTCAACCCCATGTAAGTTATGGGGCAGTAACAGCACACTTTTCAAAACGTGTTTTTCAGCCCGAAATAAACGCGTTTTTCAGACAACTGAATCCCCATGTAACAGCAAGGCTCAGAAGAGCCCACACACTCAGCTCTTAACCCCAGTGTGCAGAAAGGGTCAAAACGTGTTTTTCAGCAGAAATAAACATGTTTCTGCAAGTTTGGTCAACCCCATGTAAGTTATGGGGCAGTAACAGCACACTTTGCAAAACGTGTTTTTCAGCCCGAAATAAATGCGTTTTTTCAGACAACTGAATCCCCATGTAACAGCAAGGCTCAGACGAGCCCACACAGTCAGCTCTTAACCCCAGTGTGCAGAAAGTGTCAAAACGTGTTTTTCAGCAGAAATAAACATGTTTCTGCAAGTTTGGTCAACCCCATGAAAGTTATGGGGCAGTAACAGCACACTTTGCAAAACGTGTTTTTCAGCCCGAAATAAACGCGTTTTTTCAGACAACTGAATCCCCATGTAACAGCAAGGCTCAGAAGAGCCCACACACTCAGCTCTTAACCCCAGTGTGCAGAAAGGGTCAAAACTTGTTTTTCAGCAGAAATAAACATGTTTCTGCAAGTTTGGTCAACCCCATGTAAGTTATGGGGCAGTAACAGCACACTTTGCAAAATGTGTTTTTCAGCCCGAAATAAACGCGTTTTTTCAGACAACTGAATCCCCATGTAACAGCAAGGCTCAGAAGAGCCCACACACTCAGCTCTTAACCCCAGTGTGCAGAAAGGGTCAAAACGTGTTTTTCAGCAGAAATAAACGTGTTTCTGCAAGTTTGGTCAACCCCATGAAAGTTATGCGGCAGTAACAGCACACTTTGCAAAACGTGTTTTTCAGCCCGAAATAAACGCGTTTTTTCAGACAAATGAATCCCCATGTAACAGCAAGGCTCAGAAGAGCCCACACACTCAGCTCTTAACCCCAGTGTGCAGAAAGGGTCAAAACGTGTTTTTCAGCAGAAATAAACATGTTTCTGCAAGTTTGGTCAACCCCATGTAAGTTATGGGGCAGTAACAGCACACTTTGCAAAACGTGTTTTTCAGCCCGAAATAAACGCGTTTTTTCAGACAACTGAATCCCCATGTAACAGCAAGGCTCAGACGAGCCCACACACTCAGCTCTTAACCCCAGTGTGCAGAAAGGGTCAAAACGTGTTTTTCAGCAGAAATAAACGTTTCTGCAAGTTTGGTCAACCCCATGAAAGTTATGGGGCAGTAACAGCACACTTTGCAAAACAAGTTTTTCAGCCAGAAATAAACGCGTTTTTTTCAGACAACTGAATCCCCATGTAACAGCAAGGCTCAGAAGAGCCCACACACTCAGCTCTTAACCCCAGTGTGCAGAAAGGGTCAAAACGTGTTTTTCAGCAGAAATAAACATGTTTCTGCAAGTTTGGTCAACCCCATATAAGTTATGGGGCAGTAAAAGCACACTTTGCAAAACGTGTTTTTCAGCCCGAAATAAACACGTTTTTTCAGACAACTGATTCCCCATGTAACAGCAAGGCTCAGATGAGCCCACACACTCAGCTCTTAACCCCAGTGTGCAGAAAGGGTCAAAACGTGTTTTTCAGCAGAAATAAACATGTTTCTGCAAGTTTGGTCAACCCCAAGTAAGTTATGGGGCAGTAACAGCACACTTTTCAAAACGTGTTTTTCAGCCCGAAATAAACGCGTTTTTTCAGACAACTGAATCCCCATGTAACAGCAAGGCTCAGAAGAGCCCACACACTCAGCTCTAAACCCCAGTGTGCAGAAAGTGTCAAAACGTGTTTTTCAGCAGAAATAAACATGTTTCTGCAAGTTTGGTCAACCCCATGTAAGTTATGGGGCAGTAACAGCACACTTTGCAAAACGTGTTTTTAAGCCCGAAATAAACGCGTTTTTTCAGACAACTGAATCCCCATGTAACAGCAAGGCTCAGAAGAGCCCACACACTCAGCTCTTAACCCCAGTGTGCAGAAAGTGTCAAAACGTGTTTTTCAGCAGAAATAAACATGTTTCTGCAAGTTTGGTCAACCCCATGAAAGTTATGCGGCAGTAACAGCACACTTTGCAAAATGTGTTTTTCAGCCCGAAATAAACGCGTTTTTTCAGACAACTGAATCCCCATGTAACAGCAAGGCTCAGACGAGCCCACACACTCAGCTCTAAACTCCAGTGTGCAGAAAGGGTCAAAACGTGTTTTTCATCAGAAATAAACATGTTTCTGCAAGTTTGGTCAACCCCATGAAAGTTATGGGGCAGTAACACCACACTTTGCAAAAAATGTGTTTCAGCCTGAAATAAACGCGTTTTTTCAGACAACTGAATCCCCATGTAACAGCAAGGCTCAGAAGAGCCCACACACTCAGCTCTTAACCCCAGTGTGCAGAAAGGGTCAAAACGTGTTTTTCAGCAGAAATAAACATGTTTCTGCAAGTTTGGTCAACCCCATGTAAGTTATGGGGCAGTAACAGCACAGTTTTCAAAACATGTTTTTCAGCCCGAAATAAACGCGTTTTTTCAGACAACTGAATCCCCATGTAACAGCAAGGCTCAGAAGAGCCCACACACTCAGCTCTTAACCCCAGTGTGCAGAAAGTGTCAAAACGTGTTTTTCAGCAGAAATAAACGTGTTTCTGCAAGTTTGGTCAACCCCATGAAAGTTATGCGGCAGTAACAGCACACTTTGCAAAACGTGTTTTTCAGCCCGAAATAAACGCGTTTTTTCAGACAAATGAATCCCCATGTAACAGCAAGGCTCAGAAGAGCCCACACACTCAGCTCTTAACCCCAGTGTGCAGAAAGGGTCAAAACGTGTTTTTCAGCAGAAATAAACATGTTTCTGCAAGTTTGGTCAACCCCATGAAAGTTATGGGGCAGTAACAGCACACTTTGCAAAACGTGTTTTTCAGCCCGAAATAAACGCGTTTTTTCAGACAACTGAATCCCCATGTAACAGCAAGGCTCAGAAGAGCCCACACACTCAGCTCTTAACCCCAGTGTGCAGAAAGGGTCAAAACGTGTTTTTCAGCAGAAATAAACATGTTTCTGCAAGTTTGGTCAACCCCATGAAAGTTATGGGGCAGTAACAGCACACTTTGCAAAACGTGTTTTTCAGCCCGAAATAAACACGTTTTTTCAGACAACTGAATCCCCATGTAACAGGAAGGCTCAGACGAGCCCACACACTCAGCTCTTAACCCCAGTGTGCAGAAAGGGTCAAAATGTGTTTTTCAGCAGAAATAAACATGTTTCTGCAAGTTTGGTCAACCCCATGTAAGTTATGGGGCAGTAACAGCACACTTTTCAAAACGTGTTTTTCAGCCCGAAATAAACGCGTTTTTTCAGACAACTGAATCCCTATGTAACAGCAAGGCTCAGAAGAGCCCACACACTCAGCTCTAAACCCCAGTGTGCAGAAAGGGTCAAAACATGTTTTTCAGCAGAAATAAACATGTTTCTGCAAGTTTGGTCAACCCCATGAAAGTTATGGGGCAGTAACAGCACACTTTGCAAAACGTGTTTTTCAGCCCGAAATAAACGCGTTTTTTCAGACAACTGAATCCCCATGTAACAGCAAGGCTCAAAAGAGCCCACACACTCAGCTCTTAACCCCAGTGTGTAGAAAGGGTCAAAACGTGTTTTTCAGCAGAAATAAACATGTTTCTGCAAGTTTGGTCAAACCCATGTAAGTTATGGGGCAGTAACAGCACACTTTTCAAAACGTGTTTTTCAGCCCGAAATAAACGCGTTTTTCAGACAACTGAATCCCCATGTAACAGCAAGGCTCAGAAGAGCCCACACACTCAGCTCTTAACCCCAGTGTGCAGAAAGGGTCAAAACGTGTTTTTCAGCCCGAAATAAACGCGTTTTTTCAGACAACTGAATCCCCATAAAACAGCAAGACTCAGAAGAGCCCACACACTCAGCTCTTAACCCCAGTGTGCAGAAAGTGTCAAAACGTGTTTTTCAGCAGAAATAAACATGTTTCTGCAAGTTTGGTCAAACCCATGTAAGTTATGGGGCAGTAACAGCACACTTTTCAAAACGTGTTTTTCAGCCCGAAATAAACGCGTTTTTCAGACAACTGAATCCCCATGTAACAGCAAGGCTCAGAAGAGCCCACACACTCAGCTCTTAACCCCAGTGTGCAGAAAGGGTCAAAACGTGTTTTTCAGCCCGAAATAAATGCGTTTTATTCAGACAACTGAATCCCCATGTAACAGCAAGGCTCAGAAGAGCCCACACACTCAGCTCTTAACCCCAGTGTGCAGAAAGGGTCAAAACGTGTTTTACAGCAGAAATAAACATGTTTCTGAAAGTTTGGTCAACCCCATATAAGTTATGGGGCAGTAACAGCACAGATTTCAAAACGTGTTTTTCAGCCCGAAATAAATGCGTTTTTTCAGACAACTGAATCCCCATGTATCAGCAAGGCTCAGAAGAGCCCACACACTCAGCTCTAAACTCCAGTGTGCAGAAAGGGTCAAAACGTGTTTTTCATCAGAAATAAACATGTTTCTGCAAGTTTGGTCAACCCCATGAAAGTTATGGGGCAGTAACACCACACCTTGCAAAAAATGTGTTTCAGCCCGAAATTAACGCGTTTTTTCAGACAACTGAATCCCCATGTAACAGCAAGGCTCAGAAGAGCCCACACACTCAGCTCTTAACCCCAGTGTGCAGAAAGTGTCAAAACGTGTTTTTCAGCAGAAATAAACGTGTTTCTGCAAGTTTGGTCAACCCCATGAAAGTTATGGGGCAGTAACAGCACACTTTGCAAAACATGTTTTTCAGCCCGAAATAAACACGTTTTTTCAGACAACTGAATCCCCATGTAACAGCAAGGCTCAGAAGAGCCCACACACTCAGCTCTTAACCCCAGTGTGCAGAAAGGGTCAAAACTTGTTTTTCAGCAGAAATAAACATGTTTCTGCAAGTTTGGTCAACCCCATGTAAGTTATGGGGCAGTAACAGCACAGTTTTAAAAACGTGTTTTTCAGCCCGAAATGAACGCGTTTTTTCAGACAACTGAATCCCCATGTAACATCAAGGCTCAGACGAGCCCACACACTCAGCTCTAAACTCCAGTGTGCAGAAAGGGTCAAAACGTGTTTTTCATCAGAAATAAACATGTTTCTGCAAGTTTGGTCAACCCCATGAAAGTTATGGGGCAGTAACACCACACTTTGCAAAAAATGTGTTTCAGCCCGAAATAAACGCGTTTTTTCAGACAACTGAATCCCCATGTAACAGCAAGGCTCAGAAGAGCCCACACACTCAGCTCTTAACCCCAGTGTGCAGAAAGTGTCAAAACGTGTTTTTCAGCAGAAATAAACGTGTTTCTGCAAGTTTGGTCAACCCCATGAAAGTTATGGGGCAGTAACAGCACACTTTGCAAAACGTGTTTTTCAGCCCGAAATAAACACGTTTTTTCAGACAACTGAATCCCCATGTAACAGCAAGGCTCAGACGAGCCCACACACTCAGCTCTTAACCCCAGTGTGCAGAAAGGGTCAAAACGTGTTTTTCAGCAGAAATAAACATGTTTCTGCAAGTTTGGTCAACCCCATGAAAGTTATGGGGCAGTAACAGCACACTTTGCAAAACGTGTTTTTCAGCCCGAAATAAACGTGTTTTTTTCAGACAACTGAATCCCCATGTAACAGCAAGGCTCAGACGAGCCCACACACTCAGCTCTTAACCCCAGTGTGCAGAAAGGGTCAAAACGTGTTTTTCAGCAGAAATAAACATATTTCTGCAAGTTTGGTCAACCCCATGAAAGTTATGGGGCAGTAACAGCACACTTTGCAAAACGTGTTTTTCAGCCCGAAATAAACGCGTTTTTTTCAGACAACTGAATCCCCATGTAACAGCAAGGCTCAGACGAGCCCACACACTCAGCTCTTAACCCCAGTGTGCAGAAAGGGTCAAAACATGTTTTTCAGCAGAAATAAACATGTTTCTGCAAATTTGGTCAACCCCATGTAAGTTATGGGGCAGTAACAGCACACTTTTCAAAACGTGTTTTTCAGCCCGAAATAAACGCGTTTTTTTCAGACAACTGAATCCCCATGTAACAGCAAGGCTCAGAAGAGCCCACACACTCAGCTCTTAACCCCAGTGTGCAGAAAGGGTCAAAACGTGTTTTTCAGCCCGAAATAAATGCGTTTTATTCAGACAACTGAATCCCCATGTAACAGCAAGGCTCAGAAGAGCCCACACACTCAGCTCTTAACCCCAGTGTGCAGAAAGGGTCAAAACGTGTTTTTCAGCAGAAATAAACATGTTTCTGAAAGTTTGGTCAACCCCATATAAGTTATGGGGCAGTAACAGCACAGATTTCAAAACGTGTTTTTCAGCCCGAAATAAACGCGTTTTTTCAGACAACTGAATCCCCATGTAACAGCAAGGCTCAGAAGAGCCCACACACTCAGCTCTTAACCCCAGTGTGCAGAAAGTGTCAAAACGTGTTTTTCAGCAGAAATAAACGTGTTTCTGCAAGTTTGGTCAACCCCATGAAAGTTATGGGGCAGTAACAGCACACTTTGCAAAACGTGTTTTTCAGCCCGAAATAAATGCGTTTTTTCAGACAACTGAATCCCCATGTATCAGCAAGGCTCAGAAGAGCCCACACACTCAGCTCTAAACTCCAGTGTGCAGAAAGGGTCAAAACGTGTTTTTCATCAGAAATAAACATGTTTCTGCAAGTTTGGTCAACCCCATGAAAGTTATGGGGCAGTAACACCACACCTTGCAAAAAATGTGTTTCAGCCCGAAATAAACGCGTTTTTTCAGACAACTGAATCCCCATGTAACAGCAAGGCTCAGAAGAGCCCACACACTCAGCTCTTAACCCCAGTGTGCAGAAAGTGTCAAAACGTGTTTTTCAGCAGAAATAAACGTGTTTCTGCAAGTTTGGTCAACCCCATGAAAGTTATGGGGCAGTAACAGCACACTTTGCAAAACGTGTTTTTCAGCCCGAAATAAACACGTTTTTTCAGACAACTGAATCCCCATGTAACAGCAAGGCTCAGACGAGCCCACACACTCAGCTCTTAACCCCAGTGTGCAGAAAGGGTCAAAACGTGTTTTTCAGCAGAAATAAACATGTTTCTGCAAGTTTGGTCAACCCCATGAAAGTTATGGGGCAGTAACAGCACACTTTGCAAAACGTGTTTTTCAGCCCGAAATAAACGTGTTTTTTTCAGACAACTGAATCCCCATGTAACAGCAAGGCTCAGACGAGCCCACACACTCAGCTCTTAACCCCAGTGTGCAGAAAGGGTCAAAACGTGTTTTTCAGCAGAAATAAACATATTTCTGCAAGTTTGGTCAACCCCATGAAAGTTATGGGGCAGTAACAGCACACTTTGCAAAACGTGTTTTTCAGCCCGAAATAAACGCGTTTTTTTCAGACAACTGAATCCCCATGTAACAGCAAGGCTCAGACGAGCCCACACACTCAGCTCTTAACCCCAGTGTGCAGAAAGGGTCAAAACATGTTTTTCAGCAGAAATAAACATGTTTCTGCAAATTTGGTCAACCCCATGTAAGTTATGGGGCAGTAACAGCACACTTTTCAAAACGTGTTTTTCAGCCCGAAATAAACGCGTTTTTTTCAGACAACTGAATCCCCATGTAACAGCAAGGCTCAGAAGAGCCCACACACTCAGCTCTTAACCCCAGTGTGCAGAAAGGGTCAAAACGTGTTTTTCAGCCCGAAATAAATGCGTTTTATTCAGACAACTGAATCCCCATGTAACAGCAAGGCTCAGAAGAGCCCACACACTCAGCTCTTAACCCCAGTGTGCAGAAAGGGTCAAAACGTGTTTTTCAGCAGAAATAAACATGTTTCTGAAAGTTTGGTCAACCCCATATAAGTTATGGGGCAGTAACAGCACAGATTTCAAAACGTGTTTTTCAGCCCGAAATAAACGCGTTTTTTCAGACAACTGAATCCCCATGTAACAGCAAGGCTCAGAAGAGCCCACACACTCAGCTCTTAACCCCAGTGTGCAGAAAGTGTCAAAACGTGTTTTTCAGCAGAAATAAACGTGTTTCTGCAAGTTTGGTCAACCCCATGAAAGTTATGGGGCAGTAACAGCACACTTTGCAAAACGTGTTTTTCAGCCCGAAATAAATGCGTTTTTTCAGACAACTGAATCCCCATGTATCAGCAAGGCTCAGAAGAGCCCACACACTCAGCTCTAAACTCCAGTGTGCAGAAAGGGTCAAAACGTGTTTTTCATCAGAAATAAACATGTTTCTGCAAGTTTGGTCAACCCCATGAAAGTTATGGGGCAGTAACACCACACCTTGCAAAAAATGTGTTTCAGCCCGAAATAAACGCGTTTTTTCAGACAACTGAATCCCCATGTAACAGCAAGGCTCAGAAGAGCCCACACACTCAGCTCTTAACCCCAGTGTGCAGAAAGTGTCAAAACGTGTTTTTCAGCAGAAATAAACGTGTTTCTGCAAGTTTGGTCAACCCCATGAAAGTTATGGGGCAGTAACAGCACACTTTGCAAAACGTGTTTTTCAGCCCGAAATAAACACGTTTTTTCAGACAACTGAATCCCCATGTAACAGCAAGGCTCAGAAGAGCCCACACACTCAGCTCTTAACCCCAGTGTGCAGAAAGGGTCAAAACTTGTTTTTCAGCAGAAATAAACATGTTTCTGCAAGTTTGGTCAACCCCATATAAGTTATGGGGCAGTAACAGCACACTTTGCAAAACGTGTTTTTCAGCCCGAAATAAACGCGTTTTTTTCAGACAACTGAATCCCCATGTAACAGCAAGGCTCAGAAGAGCCCACACACTCAGCTCTTAACCCCAGTGTGCAGAAAGTGTCAAAACGTGTTTTTCAGCAGAAATAAACGTGTTTCTGCAAGTTTGGTCAACCCCATGAAAGTTATGGGGCAGTAACAGCACACTTTGCAAAACGTGTTTTTCAGCCAGAAATAAACACGTTTTTTCAGACAACTGAATCCCCATGTAACAGGAAGGCTCAGACGAGCCCACACACTCAGCTCTTAACCCCAGTGTGCAGAAAGGGTCAAAATGTGTTTTTCAGCAGAAATAAACATGTTTCTGCAAGTTTGGTCAACCCCATGTAAGTTATGGGGCAGTAACAGCACACTTTTCAAAACGTGTTTTTCAGCCCGAAATAAACGCGTTTTTTCAGACAACTGAATCCCTATGTAACAGCAAGGCTCAGAAGAGCCCACACACTCAGCTCTAAACCCCAGTGTGCAGAAAGGGTCAAAACATGTTTTTCAGCAGAAATAAACATGTTTCTGCAAGTTTGGTCAACCCCATGAAAGTTATGGGGCAGTAACAGCACACTTTGCAAAACGTGTTTTTCAGCCCGAAATAAACGCGTTTTTTCAGACAACTGAATCCCCATGTAACAGCAAGGCTCAAAAGAGCCCACACACTCAGCTCTTAACCCCAGTGTGCAGAAAGGGTCAAAACGTGTTTTTCAGCAGAAATAAACATGTTTCTGAAAGTTTGGTCAACCCCATATAAGTTATGGGGCAGTAACAGCACAGATTTCAAAACGTGTTTTTCAGCCCGAAATAAACGCGTTTTTTCAGACAACTGAATCCCCATGTAACAGCAAGGCTCAGAAGAGCCCACACACTCAGCTCTTAACCCCAGTGTGCAGAAAGTGTCAAAACGTGTTTTTCAGCAGAAATAAACGTGTTTCTGCAAGTTTGGTCAACCCCATGAAAGTTATGGGGCAGTAACAGCACACTTTGCAAAACGTGTTTTTCAGCCCGAAATAAATGCGTTTTTTCAGACAACTGAATCCCCATGTATCAGCAAGGATCAGAAGAGCCCACACACTCAGCTCTAAACTCCAGTGTGCAGAAAGGGTCAAAACGTGTTTTTCATCAGAAATAAACATGTTTCTGCAAGTTTGGTCAACCCCATGAAAGTTATGGGGCAGTAACACCACACCTTGCAAAAAATGTGTTTCAGCCCGAAATAAACGCGTTTTTTCAGACAACTGAATCCCCATGTAACAGCAAGGCTCAGAAGAGCCCACACACTCAGCTCTTAACCCCAGTGTGCAGAAAGTGTCAAAACGTGTTTTTCAGCAGAAATAAACGTGTTTCTGCAAGTTTGGTCAACCCCATGAAAGTTATGGGGCAGTAACAGCACACTTTGCAAAACATGTTTTTCAGCCCGAAATAAACACGTTTTTTCAGACAACTGAATCCCCATGTAACAGCAAGGCTCAGAAGAGCCCACACACTCAGCTCTTAACCCCAGTGTGCAGAAAGGGTCAAAACTTGTTTTTCAGCAGAAATAAACATGTTTCTGCAAGTTTGGTCAACCCCATGAAAGTTATGGGGCAGTAACAGCACACTTTGCAAAACGTGTTTTTCAGCCCGAAATAAACGCGTTTTTTTCAGACACCTGAATCCCCATGTAACAGCAAGGCTCAGACGAGCCCACACACTCAGCTCTTAACCCCAGTGTGCAGAAAGGGTCAAAACGTGTTTTTCATCAGAAATAAACATGTTTCTGCAAGTTTGGTCAACCCCATGAAAGTTATGGGGCAGTAACACCACACTTTGCAAAAAATGTGTTTCAGCCCGAAATAAACGCGTTTTTTCAGACAACTGAATCCCCATGTAACAGCAAGGCTCAGAAGAGCCCACACACTCAGCTCTTAACCCCAGTGTGCAGAAAGTGTCAAAACGTGTTTTTCAGCAGAAATAAACGTGTTTCTGCAAGTTTGGTCAACCCCATGAAAGTTATGGGGCAGTAACAGCACACTTTGCAAAACGTGTTTTTCAGCCCGAAATAAACGCGTTTTTTCAGACAACTGAATCCCCATGTAACAGCAAGGCTCAGAAGAGCCCACACACTCAGCTCTTAACCCCAGTGTGCAGAAAGGGTCGAAACGTGTTTTTCAGCAGAAATAAACATGTTTCTGCAAGTTTGGTCAACCCCATGTAAGTTATGGGGCAGTAACAGCACACTTTGCAAAACGTGTTTTTCAGCCCGAAATAAACACGTTTTTTCAGACAACTGAATCCCCATGTAACAGCAAGGCTCAGACGAGCCCACACACTCAGCTCTTAACCCCAGTGTGCAGAAAGGGTCAAAACGTGTTTTTCAGCAGAAATAAACATGTTTCTGCAAGTTTGGTCAACCCCATGAAAGTTATGGGGCAGTAACAGCACACTTTGCAAAACGTGTTTTTCAGCCCGAAATAAACGCGTTTTTTTCAGACAACTGAATCCCCATGTAACAGCAAGGCTCAGACGAGCCCACACACTCAGCTCTTAACCCCAGTGTGCAGAAAGGGTCAAAACGTGTTTTTCAGCAGAAATAAACATGTTTCTGCAAGTTTGGTCAACCCCATGAAAGTTATGGGGCAGTAACAGCACACTTTGCAAAACGTGTTTTTCAGCCCGAAATAAACACGTTTTTTTCAGACAACTGAATCCCCATGTAACAGCAAGGCTCAGACGAGCCCACACACTCAGCTCTTAACCCCAGTGTGCAGAAAGGGTCAAAACATGTTTTTCAGCAGAAATAAACATGTTTCTGCAAATTTGGTCAACCCCATGTAAGTTATGGGGCAGTAACAGCACACTTTTCAAAACGTGTTTTTCAGCCCGAAATAAACGCGTTTTTTCAGACAACTGAATCCCCATGTAACAGCAAGGCTCAGAAGAGCCCACACACTCAGCTCTTAACCCCAGTGTGCAGAAAGGGTCAAAACATGTTTTTCAGCAGAAATAAACATGTTTCTGCAAGTTTGGTCAACCCCATGAAAGTTATGGGGCAGTAACAGCACACTTTGCAAAACGTGTTTTTCAGCCCGAAATAAACGCGTTTTTTTCAGACAACTGAATCCCCATGTAACAGCAAGGCTCAGACGAGCCCACACACTCAGCTCTTAACCCCAGTGTGCAGAAAGGGTCAAAACATGTTTTTCAGCAGAAATAAACATGTTTCTGCAAATTTGGTCAACCCCATGTAAGTTATGGGGCAGTAACAGCACACTTTTCAAAACGTGTTTTTTAGCCCGAAATAAACGCGTTTTTTTCAGACAACTGAATCCCCATGTAACAGCAAGGCTCAGAAGAGCCCACACACTCAGCTCTTAACCCCAGTGTGCAGAAAGGGTCAAAACGTGTTTTTCAGCCCGAAATAAATGCGTTTTATTCAGACAACTGAATCCCCATGTAACAGCAAGGCTCAGAAGAGCCCACACACTCAGCTCTTAACCCCAGTGTGCAGAAAGGGTCAAAACGTGTTTTTCAGCAGAAATAAACATGTTTCTGAAAGTTTGGTCAACCCCATATAAGTTATGGGGCAGTAACAGCACAGATTTCAAAACGTGTTTTTCAGCCCAAAATAAACGCGTTTTTTCAGACAACTGAATCCCCATGTAACAGCAAGGCTCAGAAGAGCCCACACACTCAGCTCTTAACCCCAGTGTGCAGAAAGTGTCAAAACGTGTTTTTCAGCAGAAATAAACGTGTTTCTGCAAGTTTGGTCAACCCCATGAAAATTATGGGGCAGTAACAGCACACTTTGCAAAACGTGTTTTTCAGCCCGAAATAAATGCGTTTTTTCAGACAACTGAATCCCCATGTATCAGCAAGGCTCAGAAGAGCCCACACACTCAGCTCTAAACTCCAGTGTGCAGAAAGGGTCAAAACGTGTTTTTCATCAGAAATAAACATGTTTCTGCAAGTTTGGTCAACCCCATGAAAGTTATGGGGCAGTAACACCACACCTTGCAAAAAATGTGTTTCAGCCCGAAATAAACGCGTTTTTTCAGACAACTGAATCCCCATGTAACAGCAAGGCTCAGAAGAGCCCACACACTCAGCTCTTAACCCCAGTGTGCAGAAAGTGTCAAAACGTGTTTTTCAGCAGAAATAAACGTGTTTCTGCAAGTTTGGTCAACCCCATGAAAGTTATGGGGCAGTAACAGCACACTTTGCAAAACGTGTTTTTCAGCCCGAAATAAACGCGTTTTTTTCAGACAACTGAATCCCCATGTAACAGCAAGGCTCAGACGAGCCCACACACTCAGCTCTTAACCCCAGTGTGCAGAAAGGGTCAAAACATGTTTTTCAGCAGAAATAAACATGTTTCTGCAAATTTGGTCAACCCCATGTAAGTTATGGGGCAGTAACAGCACACTTTTCAAAACGTGTTTTTCAGTCCGAAATAAACGCGTTTTTTTCAGACAACTGAATCCCCATGTAACAGCAAGGCTCAGAAGAGCCCACACACTCAGCTCTTAACCCCAGTGTGCAGAAAGGGTCAAAACGTGTTTTTCAGCCCGAAATAAATGCGTTTTATTCAGACAACTGAATCCCCATGTAACAGCAAGGCTCAGAAGAGCCAACACACTCAGCTCTTAACCCCAGTGTGCAGAAAGGGTCAAAACGTGTTTTTCAGCAGAAATAAACATGTTTCTGAAAGTTTGGTCAACCCCATATAAGTTATGGGGCAGTAACAGCACAGATTTCAAAACGTGTTTTTCAGCCCGAAATAAACGCGTTTTTTCAGACAACTGAATCCCCATGTAACAGCAAGGCTCAGAAGAGCCCACACACTCAGCTCTTAACCCCAGTGTGCAGAAAGTGTCAAAACGTGTTTTTCAGCAGAAATAAACGTGTTTCTGCAAGTTTGGTCAACCCCATGAAAGTTATGGGGCAGTAACAGCACACTTTGCAAAACGTGTTTTTCAGCCCGAAATAAATGCGTTTTTTCAGACAACTGAATCCCCATGTATCAGCAAGGCTCAGAAGAGCCCACACACTCAGCTCTAAACTCCAGTGTGCAGAAAGGGTCAAAACGTGTTTTTCATCAGAAATAAACATGTTTCTGCAAGTTTGGTCAACCCCATGAAAGTTATGGGGCAGTAACACCACACCTTGCAAAAAATGTGTTTCAGCCCGAAATAAACGCGTTTTTTCAGACAACTGAATCCCCATGTAACAGCAAGGCTCAGAAGAGCCCACACACTCAGCTCTTAACCCCAGTGTGCAGAAAGTGTCAAAACGTGTTTTTCAGCAGAAATAAACGTGTTTCTGCAAGTTTGGTCAACCCCATGAAAGTTATGGGGCAGTAACAGCACACTTTGCAAAACGTGTTTTTCAGCCCGAAATAAACACGTTTTTTCAGACAACTGAATCCCCATGTAACAGCAAGGCTCAGAAGAGCCCACACACTCAGCTCTTAACCCCAGTGTGCAGAAAGGGTCAAAACGTGTTTTTCAGCAGAAATAAACATGTTTCTGCAAGTTTGGTCAACCCCATATAAGTTATGGGGCAGTAACAGCACACTTTGCAAAACGTGTTTTTCAGCCCGAAATAAACGCGTTTTTTTCAGACAACTGAATCCCCATGTAACAGCAAGGCTCAGACGAGCCCACACACTCAGCTCTTAACCCCAGTGTGCAGAAAGGGTCAAAACGTGTTTTTCATCAGAAATAAACATGTTTCTGCAAGTTTGGTCAACCCCATGAAAGTTATGGGGCAGTAACAGCACACTTTTCAAAACGTGTTTTTCAGCCCGAAATAAACGCGTTTTTCAGACAACTGAATCCCCATGTAACAGCAAGGCTCAGAAGAGCCCACACACTCAGCTCTTAACCCCAGTGTGCAGAAAGGGTCAAAACGTGTTTTTCAGCCCGAAATAAATGCGTTTTATTCAGACAACTGAATCCCCATGTAACAGCAAGGCTCAGAAGAGCCCACACACTCAGCTCTTAACCCCAGTGTGCAGAAAGGGTCAAAACGTGTTTTTCATCAGAAATAAACATGTTTCTGCAAGTTTGGTCAACCCCATGAAAGTTATGGGGCAGTAACAGCACACTTTTCAAAACGTGTTTTTCAGCCCGAAATAAATGCGTTTTATTCAGACAACTGAATCCCCATGTAACAGCAAGGCTCAGAAGAGCCAACACACTCAGCTCTTAACCCCAGTGTGCAGAAAGGGTCAAAACGTGTTTTTCAGCAGAAATAAACATGTTTCTGAAAGTTTGGTCAACCCCATATAAGTTATGGGGCAGTAACAGCACAGATTTCAAAACGTGTTTTTCAGCCCGAAATAAACGCGTTTTTTCAGACAACTGAATCCCCATGTAACAGCAAGGCTCAGAAGAGCCCACACACTCAGCTCTTAACCCCAGTGTGCAGAAAGTGTCAAAACGTGTTTTTCAGCAGAAATAAACGTGTTTCTGCAAGTTTGGTCAACCCCATGAAAGTTATGGGGCAGTAACAGCACACTTTGCAAAACGTGTTTTTCAGCCCGAAATAAATGCGTTTTTTCAGACAACTGAATCCCCATGTATCAGCAAGGCTCAGAAGAGCCCACACACTCAGCTCTAAACTCCAGTGTGCAGAAAGGGTCAAAACGTGTTTTTCATCAGAAATAAACATGTTTCTGCAAGTTTGGTCAACCCCATGAAAGTTATGGGGCAGTAACACCACACCTTGCAAAAAATGTGTTTCAGCCCGAAATAAACGCGTTTTTTCAGACAACTGTATCCCCATGTAACAGCAAGGCTCAGAAGAGCCCACACACTCAGCTCTTAACCCCAGTGTGCAGAAAGTGTCAAAACGTGTTTTTCAGCAGAAATAAACGTGTTTCTGCAAGTTTGGTCAACCCCATGAAAGTTATGGGGCAGTAACAGCACACTTTGCAAAACGTGTTTTTCAGCCCGAAATAAACACGTTTTTTCAGACAACTGAATCCCCATGTAACAGCAAGGCTCAGAAGAGCCCACACACTCAGCTCTTAACCCCAGTGTGCAGAAAGGGTCAAAACGTGTTTTTCAGCAGAAATAAACATGTTTCTGCAAGTTTGGTCAACCCCATATAAGTTATGGGGCAGTAACAGCACACTTTGCAAAACGTGTTTTTCAGCCCGAAATAAACGCGTTTTTTTCAGACAACTGAATCCCCATGTAACAGCAAGGCTCAGACGAGCCCACACACTCAGCTCTTAACCCCAGTGTGCAGAAAGGGTCAAAACGTGTTTTTCATCAGAAATAAACATGTTTCTGCAAGTTTGGTCAACCCCATGAAAGTTATGGGGCAGTAACAGCACACTTTTCAAAACGTGTTTTTCAGCCCGAAATAAACGCGTTTTTCAGACAACTGAATCCCCATGTAACAGCAAGGCTCAGAAGAGCCCACACACTCAGCTCTTAACCCCAGTGTGCAGAAAGGGTCAAAACGTGTTTTTCAGCCCGAAATAAATGCGTTTTATTCAGACAACTGAATCCCCATGTAACAGCAAGGCTCAGAAGAGCCCACACACTCAGCTCTTAACCCCAGTGTGCAGAAAGGGTCAAAACGTGTTTTTCATCAGAAATAAACATGTTTCTGCAAGTTTGGTCAACCCCATGAAAGTTATGGGGCAGTAACAGCACACTTTTCAAAACGTGTTTTTCAGCCCGAAATAAACGCGTTTTTTTCAGACAACTGAATCCCCATGTAACAGCAAGGCTCAGACGAGCCCACACACTCAGCTCTTAACCCCAGTGTGCAGAAAGGGTCAAAACGTGTTTTTCATCAGAAATAAACATGTTTCTGCAAGTTTGGTCAACCCCATGAAAGTTATGGGGCAGTAACACCACACTTTCCAAAAAATGTGTTTCAGCCCGAAATAAACGCGTTTTTTCAGACAACTGAATCCCCATGTAACAGCAAGGCTCAGAAGAGCCCACACACTCAGCTCTTAACCCCAGTGTGCAGAAAGTGTCAAAACGTGTTTTTCAGCAGAAATAAACGTGTTTCTGCAAGTTTGGTCAACCCCATGAAAGTTATGGGGCAGTAACAGCACACTTTGCAAAACGTGTTTTTCAGCCCGAAATAAACGCGTTTTTTCAGACAACTGAATCCCCATGTAATAGCAAGGCTCAGAAGAGCCCACACACTCAGCTCTTAACCCCAGTGTGCAGAAAGGGTCAAAACGTGTTTTTCAGCAGAAATAAACATGTTTCTGCAAGTTTGGTCAACCCCATATAAGTTATGGGGCAGTAACAGCACACTTTGCAAAACGTGTTTTTCAGCCCGAAATAAACGCGTTTTTTTCAGACAACTGAATCCCCATGTAACAGCAAGGCTCAGACGAGCCCACACACTCAGCTCTTAACCCCAGTGTGCAGAAAGGGTCAAAACGTGTTTTTCATCAGAAATAAACATGTTTCTGCAAGTTTGGTCAACCCCATGAAAGTTATGGGGCAGTAACAGCACATTTTTCAAAACGTGTTTTTCAGCCCGAAATAAACGCGTTTTTCAGACAACTGAATCCCCATGTAACAGCAAGGCTCAGAAGAGCCCACACACTCAGCTCTTAACCCCAGTGTGCAGAAAGGGTCAAAACGTGTTTTTCACCCCGAAATAAATGCGTTTTATTCAGACAACTGAATCCCCATGTAACAGCAAGGCTCAGAAGAGCCCACACACTCAGCTCTTAACCCCAGTGTGCAGAAAGGGTCAAAACGTGTTTTTCATCAGAAATAAACATGTTTCTGCAAGTTTGGTCAACCCCATGAAAGTTATGGGGCAGTAACAGCACACTTTTCAAAACGTGTTTTTCAGCCCGAAATAAACGCGTTTTTTTCAGACAACTGAATCCCCATGTAACAGCAAGGCTCAGACGAGCCCACACACTCAGCTCTTAACCCCAGTGTGCAGAAAGGGTCAAAACGTGTTTTTCATCAGAAATAAACATGTTTCTGCAAGTTTGGTCAACCCCATGAAAGTTATGGGGCAGTAACACCACACTTTGCAAAAAATGTGTTTCAGCCCGAAATAAACGCGTTTTTTCAGACAACTGAATCCCCATGTAACAGCAAGGCTCAGAAGAGCCCACACACTCAGCTCTTAACCCCAGTGTGCAGAAAGTGTCAAAACGTGTTTTTCAGCAGAAATAAACGTGTTTCTGCAAGTTTGGTCAACCCCATGAAAGTTATGGGGCAGTAACAGCACACTTTGCAAAACTTGTTTTTCAGCCCGAAATAAACGCGTTTTTTCAGACAACTGAATCCCCATGTAACAGCAAGGCTCAGAAGAGCCCACACACTCAGCTCTTAACCCCAGTGTGCAGAAAGGGTCGAAACGTGTTTTTCAGCAGAAATAAACATGTTTCTGCAAGTTTGGTCAACCCCATGTAAGTTATGGGGCAGTAACAGCACACTTTGCAAAACGTGTTTTTCAGCCCGAAATAAACACGTTTTTTCAGACAACTGAATCCCCATGTAACAGCAAGGCTCAGACGAGCCCACACACTCAGCTCTTAACCCCAGTGTGCAGAAAGGGTCAAAACGTGTTTTTCAGCAGAAATAAACATGTTTCTGCAAGTTTGGTCAACCCCATGAAAGTTATGGGGCAGTAACAGCACACTTTGCAAAACGTGTTTTTCAGCCCGAAATAAACGCGTTTTTTTCAGACAACTGAATCCCCATGTAACAGCAAGGCTCAGACGAGCCCACACACTCAGCTCTTAACCCCAGTGTGCAGAAAGGGTCAAAACGTGTTTTTCAGCAGAAATAAACATGTTTCTGCAAGTTTGGTCAACCCCATGAAAGTTATGGGGCAGTAACAGCACACTTTGCAAAACGTGTTTTTCAGCCCGAAATAAACACGTTTTTTTCAGACAACTGAATCCCCATGTAACAGCAAGGCTCAGACGAGCCCACACACTCAGCTCTTAACCCCAGTGTGCAGAAAGGGTCAAAACATGTTTTTCAGCAGAAATAAACATGTTTCTGCAAATTTGGTCAACCCCATGTAAGTTATGGGGCAGTAACAGCACACTTTTCAAAACGTGTTTTTCAGCCCGAAATAAACGCGTTTTTTCAGACAACTGAATCCCCATGTAACAGCAAGGCTCAGAAGAGCCCACACACTCAGCTCTTAACCCCAGTGTGCAGAAAGGGTCAAAACGTGTTTTTCAGCAGAAATAAACATGTTTCTGCAAGTTTGGTCAACCCCATGTAAGTTATGGGGCAGTAACAGCACACTTTGCAAAACGTGTTTTTCAGCCCGAAATGAACGCGTTTTTTCAGACAACTGAATCCCCATGTAACAGCAAGGCTCAGAAGAGCCCACACACTCAGCTCTTAACCCCAGTGTGCAGAAAGTGTCAAAACGTGTTTTTCAGCAGAAATAAACGTGTTTCTGCAAGTTTGGTCAACCCCATGAAAGTTATGGGGCAGTAACAGCACACTTTGCAAAACGTGTTTTTCATCCCGAAATAAACGCGTTTTTTCAGACAACTGAATCCCCATGTAACAGCAAGGCTCAGAAGAGCCCACACACTCAGCTCTTAACCCCAGTGTGCAGAAAGGGTCGAAACGTGTTTTTCAGCAGAAATAAACATGTTTCTGCAAGTTTGGTCAACCCCATGTAAGTTATGGGGCAGTAACAGCACACTTTGCAAAACGTGTTTTTCAGCCCGAAATAAACACGTTTTTTCAGACAACTGAATCCCCATGTAACAGCAAGGCTCAGACGAGCCCACACACTCAGCTCTTAACCCCAGTGTGCAGAAAGGGTCAAAACGTGTTTTTCAGCAGAAATAAACATGTTTCTGCAAGTTTGGTCAACCCCATGAAAGTTATGGGGCAGTAACAGCACACTTTGCAAAACGTGTTTTTCAGCCCGAAATAAACGCGTTTTTTTCAGACAACTGAATCCCCATGTAACAGCAAGGCTCAGACGAGCCCACACACTCAGCTCTTAACCCCAGTGTGCAGAAAGGGTCAAAACGTGTTTTTCAGCAGAAATAAACATGTTTCTGCAAGTTTGGTCAACCCCATGAAAGTTATGGGGCAGTAACAGCACACTTTGCAAAACGTGTTTTTCAGCCCGAAATAAACGCGTTTTTTTCAGACAACTGAATCCCCATGTAACAGCAAGGCTCAGACGAGCCCACACACTCAGCTCTTAACCCCAGTGTGCAGAAAGGGTCAAAACATGTTTTTCAGCAGAAATAAACATGTTTCTGCAAATTTGGTCAACCCCATGTAAGTTATGGGGCAGTAACAGCACACTTTTCAAAACGTGTTTTTTAGCCCGAAATAAACGCGTTTTTTTCAGACAACTGAATCCCCATGTAACAGCAAGGCTCAGAAGAGCCCACACACTCAGCTCTTAACCCCAGTGTGCAGAAAGTGTCAAAACGTGTTTTTCAGCAGAAATAAACGTGTTTCTGCAAGTTTGGTCAACCCCATGAAAGTTATGGGGCAGTAACAGCACACTTTGCAAAACGTGTTTTTCAGCCCGAAATAAATGCGTTTTTTCAGACAACTGAATCCCCATGTATCAGCAAGGCTCAGAAGAGCCCACACACTCAGCTCTAAACTCCAGTGTGCAGAAAGGGTCAAAACGTGTTTTTCATCAGAAATAAACATGTTTCTGCAAGTTTGGTCAACCCCATGAAAGTTATGGGGCAGTAACACCACACCTTGCAAAAAATGTGTTTCAGCCCGAAATAAACGCGTTTTTTCAGACAACTGAATCCCCATGTAACAGCAAGGCTCAGAAGAGCCCACACACTCAGCTCTTAACCCCAGTGTGCAGAAAGTGTCAAAACGTGTTTTTCAGCAGAAATAAACGTGTTTCTGCAAGTTTGGTCAACCCCATGAAAGTTATGGGGCAGTAACAGCACACTTTGCAAAACGTGTTTTTCAGCCCGAAATAAACACGTTTTTTCAGACAACTGAATCCCCATGTAACAGCAAGGCTCAGAAGAGCCCACACACTCAGCTCTTAACCCCAGTGTGCAGAAAGGGTCAAAACGTGTTTTTCAGCAGAAATAAACATGTTTCTGCAAGTTTGGTCAACCCCATATAAGTTATGGGGCAGTAACAGCACACTTTGCAAAACGTGTTTTTCAGCCCGAAATAAACGCGTTTTTTTCAGACAACTGAATCCCCATGTAACAGCAAGGCTCAGACGAGCCCACACACTCAGCTCTTAACCCCAGTGTGCAGAAAGGGTCAAAACGTGTTTTTCATCAGAAATAAACATGTTTCTGCAAGTTTGGTCAACCCCATGAAAGTTATGGGGCAGTAACAGCACAGATTTCAAAACGTGTTTTTCAGCCCGAAATAAACGCGTTTTTTCAGACAACTGAATCCCCATGTAACAGCAAGGCTCAGAAGAGCCATCACACTCAGCTCTTAACCCCAGTGTGCAGAAAGTGTCAAAACGTGTTTTTCAGCAGAAATAAACGTGTTTCTGCAAGTTTGGTCAACCCCATGAAAGTTATGGGGCAGTAACAGCACACTTTGCAAAACATGTTTTTCAGCCCGAAATAAACACGTTTTTTCAGACAACTGAATCCCCATGTAACAGCAAGGCTCAGAAGAGCCCACACACTCAGCTCTTAACCCCAGTGTGCAGAAAGGGTCAAAACTTGTTTTTCAGCAGAAATAAACATGTTTCTGCAAGTTTGGTCAACCCCATGAAAGTTATGGGGCAGTAACAGCACACTTTGCAAAACGTGTTTTTCAGCCCGAAATAAACACGTTTTTTTCAGACACCTGAATCCCCATGTAACAGCAAGGCTCAGACGAGCCCACGCACTCAGCTCTTAACCCCAGTGTGCAGAAAGGGTCAAAACGTGTTTTTCATCAGAAATAAACATGTTTCTGCAAGTTTGGTCAACCCCATGAAAGTTATGGGGCAGTAACACCACACTTTGCAAAAAATGTGTTTCAGCCCGAAATAAACGCGTTTTTTCAGACAACTGAATCCCCATGTAACAGCAAGGCTCAGAAGAGCCCACACACTCAGCTCTTAACCCCAGTGTGCAGAAAGTGTCAAAACGTGTTTTTCAGCAGAAATAAACGTGTTTCTGCAAGTTTGGTCAACCCCATAAAAGTTATGGGGCAGTAACAGCACACTTTGCAAAACGTGTTTTTCAGCCCGAAATAAACGCGTTTTTTCAGACAACTGAATCCCCATGTAACAGCAAGGCTCAGAAGAGCCCACACACTCAGCTCTTAACCCCAGTGTGCAGAAAGGGTCGAAACGTGTTTTTCAGCAGAAATAAACATGTTTCTGCAAGTTTGGTCAACCCCATGTAAGTTATGGGGCAGTAACAGCACACTTTGCAAAACGTGTTTTTCAGCCCGAAATAAACACGTTTTTTCAGACAACTGAATCCCCATGTAACAGCAAGGCTCAGACGAGCCCACACACTCAGCTCTTAACCCCAGTGTGCAGAAAGGGTCAAAACGTGTTTTTCAGCAGAAATAAACATGTTTCTGCAAGTTTGGTCAACCCCATGAAAGTTATGGGGCAGTAACAGCACACTTTGCAAAACGTGTTTTTCAGCCCGAAATAAACGCGTTTTTTTCAGACAACTGAATCCCCATGTAACAGCAAGGCTCAGACGAGCCCACACACTCAGCTCTTAACCCCAGTGTGCAGAAAGGGTCAAAACGTGTTTTTCAGCAGAAATAAACATGTTTCTGCAAGTTTGGTCAACCCCATGTAAGTTATGGGGCAGTAACAGCACACTTTGCAAAACGTGTTTTTCAGCCCGAAATGAACGCATTTTTTCAGACAACTGAATCCCCATGTAACAGCAAGGCTCAGAAGAGCCCACACACTCAGCTCTTAACCCCAGTGTGCAGAAAGTGTCAAAACGTGTTTTTCAGCAGAAATAAACGTGTTTCTGCAAGTTTGGTCAACCCCATGAAAGTTATGGGGCAGTAACAGCACACTTTGCAAAACGTGTTTTTCATCCCGAAATAAACGCGTTTTTTCAGACAACTGAATCCCCATGTAACAGCAAGGCTCAGAAGAGCCCACACACTCAGCTCTTAACCCCAGTGTGCAGAAAGGGTCAAAACGTGTTTTTCAGCAGAAATAAACATGTTTCTGCAAGTTTGGTCAACCCCATGAAAGTTATGGGGCAGTAACAGCACACTTTGCAAAACGTGTTTTTCAGCCCGAAATAAACGCGTTTTTTTCAGACAACTGAATCCCCATGTAACAGCAAGGCTCAGACGAGCCCACACACTCAGCTCTTAACCCCAGTGTGCAGAAAGGGTCAAAACATGTTTTTCAGCAGAAATAAACATGTTTCTGCAAATTTGGTCAACCCCATGTAAGTTATGGGGCAGTAACAGCACACTTTTCAAAACGTGTTTTTTAGCCCGAAATAAACGCGTTTTTTTCAGACAACTGAATCCCCATGTAACAGCAAGGCTCAGAAGAGCCCACACACTCAGCTCTTAACCCCAGTGTGCAGAAAGGGTCAAAACGTGTTTTTCAGCCCGAAATAAATGCGTTTTATTCAGACAACTGAATCCCCATGTAACAGCAAGGCTCAGAAGAGCCCACACACTCAGCTCTTAACCCCAGTGTGCAGAAAGGGTCAAAACGTGTTTTTCAGCAGAAATAAACATGTTTCTGAAAGTTTGGTCAACCCCATATAAGTTATGGGGCAGTAACAGCACAGATTTCAAAACGTGTTTTTCAGCCCAAAATAAACGCGTTTTTTCAGACAACTGAATCCCCATGTAACAGCAAGGCTCAGAAGAGCCCACACACTCAGCTCTTAACCCCAGTGTGCAGAAAGTGTCAAAACGTGTTTTTCAGCAGAAATAAACGTGTTTCTGCAAGTTTGGTCAACCCCATGAAAATTATGGGGCAGTAACAGCACACTTTGCAAAACGTGTTTTTCAGCCCGAAATAAATGCGTTTTTTCAGACAACTGAATCCCCATGTATCAGCAAGGCTCAGAAGAGCCCACACACTCAGCTCTAAACTCCAGTGTGCAGAAAGGGTCAAAACGTGTTTTTCATCAGAAATAAACATGTTTCTGCAAGTTTGGTCAACCCCATGAAAGTTATGGGGCAGTAACACCACACCTTGCAAAAAATGTGTTTCAGCCCGAAATAAACGCGTTTTTTCAGACAACTGAATCCCCATGTAACAGCAAGGCTCAGAAGAGCCCACACACTCAGCTCTTAACCCCAGTGTGCAGAAAGTGTCAAAACGTGTTTTTCAGCAGAAATAAACGTGTTTCTGCAAGTTTGGTCAACCCCATGAAAGTTATGGGGCAGTAACAGCACACTTTGCAAAACGTGTTTTTCAGCCCGAAATAAACGCGTTTTTTTCAGACAACTGAATCCCCATGTAACAGCAAGGCTCAGACGAGCCCACACACTCAGCTCTTAACCCCAGTGTGCAGAAAGGGTCAAAACATGTTTTTCAGCAGAAATAAACATGTTTCTGCAAATTTGGTCAACCCCATGTAAGTTATGGGGCAGTAACAGCACACTTTTCAAAACGTGTTTTTCAGTCCGAAATAAACGCGTTTTTTTCAGACAACTGAATCCCCATGTAACAGCAAGGCTCAGAAGAGCCCACACACTCAGCTCTTAACACCAGTGTGCAGAAAGGGTCAAAACGTGTTTTTCAGCAGAAATAAACGTGTTTCTGCAAGTTTGGTCAACCCCATGAAAGTTATGGGGCAGTAACAGCACACTTTGCAAAACGTGTTTTTCAGCCCGAAATAAATGCGTTTTTTCAGACAACTGAATCCCCATGTATCAGCAAGGCTCAGAAGAGCCCACACACTCAGCTCTAAACTCCAGTGTGCAGAAAGGGTCAAAACGTGTTTTTCATCAGAAATAAACATGTTTCTGCAAGTTTGGTCAACCCCATGAAAGTTATGGGGCAGTAACACCACACCTTGCAAAAAATGTGTTTCAGCCCGAAATAAACGCGTTTTTTCAGACAACTGAATCCCCATGTAACAGCAAGGCTCAGAAGAGCCCACACACTCAGCTCTTAACCCCAGTGTGCAGAAAGTGTCAAAACGTGTTTTTCAGCAGAAATAAACGTGTTTCTGCAAGTTTGGTCAACCCCATGAAAGTTATGGGGCAGTAACAGCACACTTTGCAAAACGTGTTTTTCAGCCCGAAATAAACACGTTTTTTCAGACAACTGAATCCCCATGTAACAGCAAGGCTCAGAAGAGCCCACACACTCAGCTCTTAACCCCAGTGTGCAGAAAGGGTCAAAACGTGTTTTTCAGCAGAAATAAACATGTTTCTGCAAGTTTGGTCAACCCCATATAAGTTATGGGGCAGTAACAGCACACTTTGCAAAACGTGTTTTTCAGCCCGAAATAAACGCGTTTTTTTCAGACAACTGAATCCCCATGTAACAGCAAGGCTCAGACGAGCCCACACACTCAGCTCTTAACCCCAGTGTGCAGAAAGGGTCAAAACGTGTTTTTCATCAGAAATAAACATGTTTCTGCAAGTTTGGTCAACCCCATGAAAGTTATGGGGCAGTAACAGCACACTTTTCAAAACGTGTTTTTCAGCCCGAAATAAACGCGTTTTTCAGACAACTGAATCCCCATGTAACAGCAAGGCTCAGAAGAGCCCACACACTCAGCTCTTAACCCCAGTGTGCAGAAAGGGTCAAAACGTGTTTTTCAGCCCGAAATAAATGCGTTTTATTCAGACAACTGAATCCCCATGTAACAGCAAGGCTCAGAAGAGCCCACACACTCAGCTCTTAACCCCAGTGTGCAGAAAGGGTCAAAACGTGTTTTTCATCAGAAATAAACATGTTTCTGCAAGTTTGGTCAACCCCATGAAAGTTATGGGGCAGTAACAGCACACTTTTCAAAACGTGTTTTTCAGCCCGAAATAAACGCGTTTTTTTCAGACAACTGAATCCCCATGTAACAGCAAGGCTCAGACGAGCCCACACACTCAGCTCTTAACCCCAGTGTGCAGAAAGGGTCAAAACGTGTTTTTCATCAGAAATAAACATGTTTCTGCAAGTTTGGTCAACCCCATGAAAGTTATGGGGCAGTAACACCACACTTTCCAAAAAATGTGTTTCAGCCCGAAATAAACGCGTTTTTTCAGACAACTGAATCCCCATGTAACAGCAAGGCTCAGAAGAGCCCACACACTCAGCTCTTAACCCCAGTGTGCAGAAAGTGTCAAAACGTGTTTTTCAGCAGAAATAAACGTGTTTCTGCAAGTTTGGTCAACCCCATGAAAGTTATGGGGCAGTAACAGCACACTTTGCAAAACGTGTTTTTCAGCCCGAAATAAACGCGTTTTTTCAGACAACTGAATCCCCATGTAATAGCAAGGCTCAGAAGAGCCCACACACTCAGCTCTTAACCCCAGTGTGCAGAAAGGGTCAAAACGTGTTTTTCAGCAGAAATAAACATGTTTCTGCAACTTTGGTCAACCCCATGTAAGTTATGGGGCAGTAACAGCACCCTTTTCAAAACGTGTTTTTCAGCCCGAAATAAACGCGTTTTTTCAGACAACTGAATCCCCATGTAACAGCAAGGCTCAGAAGAGCCCACACACTCAGCTCTTAACCCCAGTGTGCAGAAAGGGTCAAAACGTGTTTTTCATCAGAAATAAACATGTTTCTGCAAGTTTGGTCAACCCCATGAAAGTTATGGGGCAGTAACAGCACACTTTTCAAAACGTGTTTTTCAGCCCGAAATAAACGCGTTTTTTTCAGACAACTGAATCCCCATGTAACAGCAAGGCTCAGACGAGCCCACACACTCAGCTCTTAACCCCAGTGTGCAGAAAGGGTCAAAACGTGTTTTTCATCAGAAATAAACATGTTTCTGCAAGTTTGGTCAACCCCATGAAAGTTATGGGGCAGTAACACCACACTTTGCAAAAAATGTGTTTCAGCCCGAAATAAACGCGTTTTTTCAGACAACTGAATCCCCATGTAACAGCAAGGCTCAGAAGAGCCCACACACTCAGCTATTAACCCCAGTGTGCAGAAAGTGTCAAAACGTGTTTTTCAGCAGAAATAAACGTGTTTCTGCAAGTTTGGTCAACCCCATGAAAGTTATGGGGCAGTAACAGCACACTTTGCAAAACGTGTTTTTCAGCCCGAAATAAACGCGTTTTTTCAGACAACTGAATCCCCATGTAACAGCAAGGCTCAGAAGAGCCCACACACTCAGCTCTTAACCCCAGTGTGCAGAAAGGGTCGAAACGTGTTTTTCAGCAGAAATAAACTTGTTTCTGCAAGTTTGGTCAACCCCATGTAAGTTATGGGGCAGTAACAGCACACTTTGCAAAACGTGTTTTTCAGCCCGAAATAAACACGTTTTTTCAGACAACTGAATCCCCATGTAACAGCAAGGCTCAGACGAGCCCACACACTCAGCTCTTAACCCCAGTGTGCAGAAAGGGTCAAAACGTGTTTTTCAGCAGAAATAAACATGTTTCTGCAAGTTTGGTCAACCCCATGAAAGTTATGGGGCAGTAACAGCACACTTTGCAAAACGTGTTTTTCAGCCCGAAATAAACGCGTTTTTTTCAGACAACTGAATCCCCATGTAACAGCAAGGCTCAGACGAGCCCACACACTCAGCTCTTAACCCCAGTGTGCAGAAAGGGTCAAAACGTGTTTTTCAGCAGAAATAAACATGTTTCTGCAAGTTTGGTCAACCCCATGAAAGTTATGGGGCAGTAACAGCACACTTTGCAAAACGTGTTTTTCAGCCCGAAATAAACACGTTTTTTTCAGACAACTGAATCCCCATGTAACAGCAAGGCTCAGACGAGCCCACACACTCAGCTCTTAACCCCAGTGTGCAGAAAGGGTCAAAACATGTTTTTCAGCAGAAATAAACATGTTTCTGCAAATTTGGTCAACCCCATGTAAGTTATGGGGCAGTAACAGCACACTTTTCAAAACGTGTTTTTCAGCCCGAAATAAACGCGTTTTTTCAGACAACTGAATCCCCATGTAACAGCAAGGCTCAGAAGAGCCCACACACTCAGCTCTTAACCCCAGTGTGCAGAAAGGGTCAAAACGTGTTTTTCAGCAGAAATAAACATGTTTCTGCAAGTTTGGTCAACCCCATGTAAGTTATGGGGCAGTAACAGCACACTTTGCAAAACGTGTTTTTCAGCCCGAAATGAACGCGTTTTTTCAGACAACTGAATCCCCATGTAACAGCAAGGCTCAGAAGAGCCCACACACTCAGCTCTTAACCCCAGTGTGCAGAAAGTGTCAAAACGTGTTTTTCAGCAGAAATAAACGTGTTTCTGCAAGTTTGGTCAACCCCATGAAAGTTATGGGGCAGTAACAGCACACTTTGCAAAACGTGTTTTTCATCCCGAAATAAACGCGTTTTTTCAGACAACTGAATCCCCATGTAACAGCAAGGCTCAGAAGAGCCCACACACTCAGCTCTTAACCCCAGTGTGCAGAAAGGGTCGAAACGTGTTTTTCAGCAGAAATAAACATGTTTCTGCAAGTTTGGTCAACCCCATGTAAGTTATGGGGCAGTAACAGCACACTTTGCAAAACGTGTTTTTCAGCCCGAAATAAACACGTTTTTTCAGACAACTGAATCCCCATGTAACAGCAAGGCTCAGACGAGCCCACACACTCAGCTCTTAACCCCAGTGTGCAGAAAGGGTCAAAACGTGTTTTTCAGCAGAAATAAACATGTTTCTGCAAGTTTGGTCAACCCCATGAAAGTTATGGGGCAGTAACAGCACACTTTGCAAAACGTGTTTTTCAGCCCGAAATAAACGCGTTTTTTTCAGACAACTGAATCCCCATGTAACAGCAAGGCTCAGACGAGCCCACACACTCAGCTCTTAACCCCAGTGTGCAGAAAGGGTCAAAACGTGTTTTTCAGCAGAAATAAACATGTTTCTGCAAGTTTGGTCAACCCCATGAAAGTTATGGGGCAGTAACAGCACACTTTGCAAAACGTGTTTTTCAGCCCGAAATAAACGCGTTTTTTTCAGACAACTGAATCCCCATGTAACAGCAAGGCTCAGACGAGCCCACACACTCAGCTCTTAACCCCAGTGTGCAGAAAGGGTCAAAACATGTTTTTCAGCAGAAATAAACATGTTTCTGCAAATTTGGTCAACCCCATGTAAGTTATGGGGCAGTAACAGCACACTTTTCAAAACGTGTTTTTTAGCCCGAAATAAACGCGTTTTTTTCAGACAACTGAATCCCCATGTAACAGCAAGGCTCAGAAGAGCCCACACACTCAGCTCTTAACCCCAGTGTGCAGAAAGTGTCAAAACGTGTTTTTCAGCAGAAATAAACGTGTTTCTGCAAGTTTGGTCAACCCCATGAAAGTTATGGGGCAGTAACAGCACACTTTGCAAAACGTGTTTTTCAGCCCGAAATAAATGCGTTTTTTCAGACAACTGAATCCCCATGTATCAGCAAGGCTCAGAAGAGCCCACACACTCAGCTCTAAACTCCAGTGTGCAGAAAGGGTCAAAACGTGTTTTTCATCAGAAATAAACATGTTTCTGCAAGTTTGGTCAACCCCATGAAAGTTATGGGGCAGTAACACCACACCTTGCAAAAAATGTGTTTCAGCCCGAAATAAACGCGTTTTTTTCAGACAACTGAATCCCCATGTAACAGCAAGGCTCAGACGAGCCCACACACTCAGCTCTTAACCCCAGTGTGCAGAAAGGGTCAAAACATGTTTTTCAGCAGAAATAAACATGTTTCTGCAAATTTGGTCAACCCCATGTAAGTTATGGGGCAGTAACAGCACACTTTTCAAAACGTGTTTTTTAGCCCGAAATAAACGCGTTTTTTTCAGACAACTGAATCCCCATGTAACAGCAAGGCTCAGAAGAGCCCACACACTCAGCTCTTAACCCCAGTGTGCAGAAAGGGTCAAAACGTGTTTTTCAGCCCGAAATAAATGCGTTTTATTCAGACAACTGAATCCCCATGTAACAGCAAGGCTCAGAAGAGCCCACACACTCAGCTCTTAACCCCAGTGTGCAGAAAGGGTCAAAACGTGTTTTTCAGCAGAAATAAACATGTTTCTGAAAGTTTGGTCAACCCCATATAAGTTATGGGGCAGTAACAGCACAGATTTCAAAACGTGTTTTTCAGCCCAAAATAAACGCGTTTTTTCAGACAACTGAATCCCCATGTAACAGCAAGGCTCAGAAGAGCCCACACACTCAGCTCTTAACCCCAGTGTGCAGAAAGTGTCAAAACGTGTTTTTCAGCAGAAATAAACGTGTTTCTGCAAGTTTGGTCAACCCCATGAAAATTATGGGGCAGTAACAGCACACTTTGCAAAACGTGTTTTTCAGCCCGAAATAAATGCGTTTTTTCAGACAACTGAATCCCCATGTATCAGCAAGGCTCAGAAGAGCCCACACACTCAGCTCTAAACTCCAGTGTGCAGAAAGGGTCAAAACGTGTTTTTCATCAGAAATAAACATGTTTCTGCAAGTTTGGTCAACCCCATGAAAGTTATGGGGCAGTAACACCACACCTTGCAAAAAATGTGTTTCAGCCCGAAATAAACGCGTTTTTTCAGACAACTGAATCCCCATGTAACAGCAAGGCTCAGAAGAGCCCACACACTCAGCTCTTAACCCCAGTGTGCAGAAAGTGTCAAAACGTGTTTTTCAGCAGAAATAAACGTGTTTCTGCAAGTTTGGTCAACCCCATGAAAGTTATGGGGCAGTAACAGCACACTTTGCAAAACGTGTTTTTCAGCCCGAAATAAACGCGTTTTTTTCAGACAACTGAATCCCCATGTAACAGCAAGGCTCAGACGAGCCCACACACTCAGCTCTTAACCCCAGTGTGCAGAAAGGGTCAAAACATGTTTTTCAGCAGAAATAAACATGTTTCTGCAAATTTGGTCAACCCCATGTAAGTTATGGGGCAGTAACAGCACACTTTTCAAAACGTGTTTTTCAGTCCGAAATAAACGCGTTTTTTTCAGACAACTGAATCCCCATGTAACAGCAAGGCTCAGAAGAGCCCACACACTCAGCTCTTAACCCCAGTGTGCAGAAAGGGTCAAAACGTGTTTTTCAGCAGAAATAAACGTGTTTCTGCAAGTTTGGTCAACCCCATGAAAGTTATGGGGCAGTAACAGCACACTTTGCAAAACGTGTTTTTCAGCCCGAAATAAATGCGTTTTTTCAGACAACTGAATCCCCATGTATCAGCAAGGCTCAGAAGAGCCCACACACTCAGCTCTAAACTCCAGTGTGCAGAAAGGGTCAAAACGTGTTTTTCATCAGAAATAAACATGTTTCTGCAAGTTTGGTCAACCCCATGAAAGTTATGGGGCAGTAACACCACACCTTGCAAAAAATGTGTTTCAGCCCGAAATAAACGCGTTTTTTCAGACAACTGAATCCCCATGTAACAGCAAGGCTCAGAAGAGCCCACACACTCAGCTCTTAACCCCAGTGTGCAGAAAGTGTCAAAACGTGTTTTTCAGCAGAAATAAACGTGTTTCTGCAAGTTTGGTCAACCCCATGAAAGTTATGGGGCAGTAACAGCACACTTTGCAAAACGTGTTTTTCAGCCCGAAATAAACACGTTTTTTCAGACAACTGAATCCCCATGTAACAGCAAGGCTCAGAAGAGCCCACACACTCAGCTCTTAACCCCAGTGTGCAGAAAGGGTCAAAACGTGTTTTTCAGCAGAAATAAACATGTTTCTGCAAGTTTGGTCAACCCCATATAAGTTATGGGGCAGTAACAGCACACTTTGCAAAACGTGTTTTTCAGCCCGAAATAAACGCGTTTTTTTCAGACAACTGAATCCCCATGTAACAGCAAGGCTCAGACGAGCCCACACACTCAGCTCTTAACCCCAGTGTGCAGAAAGGGTCAAAACGTGTTTTTCATCAGAAATAAACATGTTTCTGCAAGTTTGGTCAACCCCATGAAAGTTATGGGGCAGTAACAGCACAGATTTCAAAACGTGTTTTTCAGCCCGAAATAAACGCGTTTTTTCAGACAACTGAATCCCCATGTAACAGCAAGGCTCAGAAGAGCCATCACACTCAGCTCTTAACCCCAGTGTGCAGAAAGTGTCAAAACGTGTTTTTCAGCAGAAATAAACGTGTTTCTGCAAGTTTGGTCAACCCCATGAAAGTTATGGGGCAGTAACAGCACACTTTGCAAAACGTGTTTTTCAGCCCGAAATAAATGCGTTTTTTCAGACAACTGAATCCCCATGTATCAGCAAGGCTCAGAAGAGCCCACACACTCAGCTCTAAACTCCAGTGTGCAGAAAGGGTTCAAAACGTGTTTTTCATCAGAAATAAACATGTTTCTGCAAGTTTGGTCAACCCCATGAAAGTTATGGGGCAGTAACACCACACTTTGCAAAAAATGTGTTTCAGCCCGAAATAAACGCGTTTTTTCAGACAACTGAATCCCCATGTAACAGCAAGGCTCAGAAGAGCCCACACACTCAGCTCTTAACCCCAGTGTGCAGAAAGTGTCAAAACGTGTTTTTCAGCAGAAATAAACGTGTTTCTGCAAGTTTGGTCAACCCCATGTAAGTTATGGGGCAGTAACAGCACACTTTTCAAAACGTGTTTTTCAGCCCGAAATAAACGCGTTTTTTCAGACAACTGAATCCCTATGTAACAGCAAGGCTCAGAAGAGCCCACACACTCAGCTCTTAACCCCAGTGTGCAGAAAGGGTCAAAACATGTTTTTCAGCAGAAATAAACATGTTTCTGCAAGTTTGGTCAACCCCATGAAAGTTATGGGGCAGTAACAGCACACTTTGCAAAACGTGTTTTTCAGCCCGAAATAAACGCGTTTTTTCAGACAACTGAATCCCCATGTAACAGCAAGGCTCAAAAGAGCCCACACACTCAGCTCTTAACCCCAGTGTGCAGAAAGGGTCAAAACGTGTTTTTCAGCAGAAATAAACATGTTTCTGCAAGTTTGGTCAAACCCATGTAAGTTATGGGGCAGTAACAGCACACTTTTCAAAACGTGTTTTTCAGCCCGAAATAAACGCGTTTTTCAGACAACTGAATCCCCATGTAACAGCAAGGCTCAGAAGAGCCCACACACTCAGCTCTTAACCCCAGTGTGCAGAAAGGGTCAAAACGTGTTTTTCAGCCCGAAATAAATGCGTTTTATTCAGACAACTGAATCCCCATGTAACAGCAAGGCTCAGAAGAGCCCACACACTCAGCTCTTAACCCCAGTGTGCAGAAAGGGTCAAAACGTGTTTTTCAGCAGAAATAAACATGTTTCTGAAAGTTTGGTGAACCCCATATAAGTTATGGGGCAGTAACAGCACAGATTTCAAAACGTGTTTTTCAGCCCGAAATAAACGCGTTTTTTCAGACAACTGAATCCCCATGTAACAGCAAGGCTCAGAAGAGCCCACACACTCAGCTCTTAACCCCAGTGTGCAGAAAGTGTCAAAACGTGTTTTTCAGCAGAAATAAACGTGTTTCTGCAAGTTTGGTCAACCCCATGTAAGTTATGGGGCAGTAACAGCACACTTTGCAAAACGTGTTTTTCAGCCCGAAATAAACACGTTTTTTCAGACAACTGAATCCCCATGTAACAGCAAGGCTCAGACGAGCCCACACACTCAGCTCTTAACCCCAGTGTGCAGAAAGGGTCAAAACGTGTTTTTCAGCAGAAATAAACATGTTTCTGCAAGTTTGGTCAACCCCATGTAAGTTATGGGGCAGTAACAGCACACTTTGCAAAACGTGTTTTTCAGCCCGAAATAAACACGTTTTTTCAGACAACTGAATCCCCATGTAACAGCAAGGCTCAGAAGAGCCCACACACTCAGCTCTTAACCCCAGTGTGCAGAAAGGGTCAAAACGTGTTTTTCAGCAGAAATAAACATGTTTCTGCAAGTTTGGTCAACCCCATGTAAGTTATGGGGCAGTAACAGCACACTTTGCAAAACGTGTTTTTCAGCCCGAAATGAACGCGTTTTTTCAGACAACTGAATCCCCATGTAACAGCAAGGCTCAGAAGAGCCCACACACTCAGCTCTTAACCCCAGTGTGCAGAAAGTGTCAAAACGTGTTTTTCAGCAGAAATAAACGTGTTTCTGCAAGTTTGGTCAACCCCATGAAAGTTATGGGGCAGTAACAGCACACTTTGCAAAACGTGTTTTTCATCCCGAAATAAACGCGTTTTTTCAGACAACTGAATCCCCATGTAACAGCAAGGCTCAGAAGAGCCCACACACTCAGCTCTTAACCCCAGTGTGCAGAAAGGGTCGAAACGTGTTTTTCAGCAGAAATAAACATGTTTCTGCAAGTTTGGTCAACCCCATGTAAGTTATGGGGCAGTAACAGCACACTTTGCAAAACGTGTTTTTCAGCCCGAAATAAACACGTTTTTTCAGACAACTGAATCCCCATGTAACAGCAAGGCTCAGACGAGCCCACACACTCAGCTCTTAACCCCAGTGTGCAGAAAGGGTCAAAACGTGTTTTTCAGCAGAAATAAACATGTTTCTGCAAGTTTGGTCAACCCCATGAAAGTTATGGGGCAGTAACAGCACACTTTGCAAAACGTGTTTTTCAGCCCGAAATAAACGCGTTTTTTTCAGACAACTGAATCCCCATGTAACAGCAAGGCTCAGACGAGCCCACACACTCAGCTCTTAACCCCAGTGTGCAGAAAGGGTCAAAACGTGTTTTTCAGCAGAAATAAACATGTTTCTGCAAGTTTGGTCAACCCCATGAAAGTTATGGGGCAGTAACAGCACACTTTGCAAAACGTGTTTTTCAGCCCGAAATAAACGCGTTTTTTTCAGACAACTGAATCCCCATGTAACAGCAAGGCTCAGACGAGCCCACACACTCAGCTCTTAACCCCAGTGTGCAGAAAGGGTCAAAACATGTTTTTCAGCAGAAAAAAACATGTTTCTGCAAATTTGGTCAACCCCATGTAAGTTATGGGGCAGTAACAGCACACTTTTCAAAACGTGTTTTTTAGCCCGAAATAAACGCGTTTTTTTCAGACAACTGAATCCCCATGTAACAGCAAGGCTCAGAAGAGCCCACACACTCAGCTCTTAACCCCAGTGTGCAGAAAGTGTCAAAACGTGTTTTTCAGCAGAAATAAACGTGTTTCTGCAAGTTTGGTCAACCCCATGAAAGTTATGGGGCAGTAACAGCACACTTTGCAAAACGTGTTTTTCAGCCCGAAATAAATGCGTTTTTTCAGACAACTGAATCCCCATGTATCAGCAAGGCTCAGAAGAGCCCACACACTCAGCTCTAAACTCCAGTGTGCAGAAAGGGTCAAAACGTGTTTTTCATCAGAAATAAACATGTTTCTGCAAGTTTGGTCAACCCCATGAAAGTTATGGGGCAGTAACACCACACCTTGCAAAAAATGTGTTTCAGCCCGAAATAAACGCGTTTTTTCAGACAACTGAATCCCCATGTAACAGCAAGGCTCAGAAGAGCCCACACACTCAGCTCTTAACCCCAGTGTGCAGAAAGTGTCAAAACGTGTTTTTCAGCAGAAATAAACGTGTTTCTGCAAGTTTGGTCAACCCCATGAAAGTTATGGGGCAGTAACAGCACACTTTGCAAAACGTGTTTTTCAGCCCGAAATAAACGCGTTTTTTTCAGACAACTGAATCCCCATGTAACAGCAAGGCTCAGACGAGCCCACACACTCAGCTCTTAACCCCAGTGTGCAGAAAGGGTCAAAACGTGTTTTTCATCAGAAATAAACATGTTTCTGCAAGTTTGGTCAACCCCATGAAAGTTATGGGGCAGTAACAGCACAGATTTCAAAACGTGTTTTTCAGCCCGAAATAAACGCGTTTTTTCAGACAACTGAATCCCCATGTAACAGCAAGGCTCAGAAGAGCCATCACACTCAGCTCTTAACCCCAGTGTGCAGAAAGTGTCAAAACGTGTTTTTCAGCAGAAATAAACGTGTTTCTGCAAGTTTGGTCAACCCCATGAAAGTTATGGGGCAGTAACAGCACACTTTGCAAAACGTGTTTTTCAGCCCGAAATAAATGCGTTTTTTCAGACAACTGAATCCCCATGTATCAGCAAGGCTCAGAAGAGCCCACACACTCAGCTCTAAACTCCAGTGTGCAGAAAGGGTTCAAAACGTGTTTTTCATCAGAAATAAACATGTTTCTGCAAGTTTGGTCAACCCCATGAAAGTTATGGGGCAGTAACACCACACTTTGCAAAAAATGTGTTTCAGCCCGAAATAAACGCGTTTTTTCAGACAACTGAATCCCCATGTAACAGCAAGGCTCAGAAGAGCCCACACACTCAGCTCTTAACCCCAGTGTGCAGAAAGTGTCAAAACGTGTTTTTCAGCAGAAATAAACGTGTTTCTGCAAGTTTGGTCAACCCCATGTAAGTTATGGGGCAGTAACAGCACACTTTTCAAAACGTGTTTTTCAGCCCGAAATAAACGCGTTTTTTCAGACAACTGAATCCCTATGTAACAGCAAGGCTCAGAAGAGCCCACACACTCAGCTCTTAACCCCAGTGTGCAGAAAGGGTCAAAACATGTTTTTCAGCAGAAATAAACATGTTTCTGCAAGTTTGGTCAACCCCATGAAAGTTATGGGGCAGTAACAGCACACTTTGCAAAACGTGTTTTTCAGCCCGAAATAAACGCGTTTTTTCAGACAACTGAATCCCCATGTAACAGCAAGGCTCAAAAGAGCCCACACACTCAGCTCTTAACCCCAGTGTGCAGAAAGAGTCAAAACGTGTTTTTCAGCAGAAATAAACATGTTTCTGCAAGTTTGGTCAAACCCATGTAAGTTATGGGGCAGTAACAGCACACTTTTCAAAACGTGTTTTTCAGCCCGAAATAAACGCGTTTTTCAGACAACTGAATCCCCATGTAACAGCAAGGCTCAGAAGAGCCCACACACTCAGCTCTTAACCCCAGTGTGCAGAAAGGGTCAAAACGTGTTTTTCAGCCCGAAATAAATGCGTTTTATTCAGACAACTGAATCCCCATGTAACAGCAAGGCTCAGAAGAGCCCACACACTCAGCTCTTAACCCCAGTGTGCAGAAAGGGTCAAAACGTGTTTTTCAGCAGAAATAAACATGTTTCTGAAAGTTTGGTGAACCCCATATAAGTTATGGGGCAGTAACAGCACAGATTTCAAAACGTGTTTTTCAGCCCGAAATAAACGCGTTTTTTCAGACAACTGAATCCCCATGTAACAGCAAGGCTCAGAAGAGCCCACACACTCAGCTCTTAACCCCAGTGTGCAGAAAGTGTCAAAACGTGTTTTTCAGCAGAAATAAACGTGTTTCTGCAAGTTTGGTCAACCCCATGTAAGTTATGGGGCAGTAACAGCACACTTTGCAAAACGTGTTTTTCAGCCCGAAATAAACACGTTTTTTCAGACAACTGAATCCCCATGTAACAGCAAGGCTCAGACGAGCCCACACACTCAGCTCTTAACCCCAGTGTGCAGAAAGGGTCAAAACGTGTTTTTCAGCAGAAATAAACATGTTTCTGCAAGTTTGGTCAACCCCATGTAAGTTATGGGGCAGTAACAGCACACTTTGCAAAACGTGTTTTTCAGCCCGAAATAAACACGTTTTTTCAGACAACTGAATCCCCATGTAACAGCAAGGCTCAGACGAGCCCACACACTCAGCTCTTAACCCCAGTGTGCAGAAAGGGTCAAAACGTGTTTTTCAGCAGAAATAAACATGTTTCTGCAAGTTTGGTCAACCCCATGAAAGTTATGGGGCAGTAACAGCACACTTTGCAAAACGTGTTTTTCAGCCCGAAATAAACGCGTTTTTTTCAGACAACTGAATCCCCATGTAACAGCAAGGCTCAGACGAGCCCACACACTCAGCTCTTAACCCCAGTGTGCAGAAAGGGTCAAAACGTGTTTTTCAGCAGAAATAAACATGTTTCTGCAAGTTTGGTCAACCCCATGAAAGTTATGGGGCAGTAACAGCACACTTTGCAAAACGTGTTTTTCAGCCCGAAATAAACACGTTTTTTTCAGACAACTGAATCCCCATGTAACAGCAAGGCTCAGACGAGCCCACACACTCAGCTCTTAACCCCAGTGTGCAGAAAGGGTCAAAACATGTTTTTCAGCAGAAATAAACATGTTTCTGCAAATTTGGTCAACCCCATGTAAGTTATGGGGCAGTAACAGCACACTTTTCAAAACGTGTTTTTCAGCCCGAAATAAACGCGTTTTTTCAGACAACTGAATCCCCATGTAACAGCAAGGCTCAGAAGAGCCCACACACTCAGCTCTTAACCCCAGTGTGCAGAAAGGGTCAAAACGTGTTTTTCAGCAGAAATAAACATGTTTCTGCAAGTTTGGTCAACCCCATGTAAGTTATGGGGCAGTAACAGCACACTTTGCAAAACGTGTTTTTCAGCCCGAAATGAACGCGTTTTTTCAGACAACTGAATCCCCATGTAACAGCAAGGCTCAGAAGAGCCCACACACTCAGCTCTTAACCCCAGTGTGCAGAAAGTGTCAAAACGTGTTTTTCAGCAGAAATAAACGTGTTTCTGCAAGTTTGGTCAACCCCATGAAAGTTATGGGGCAGTAACAGCACACTTTGCAAAACGTGTTTTTCATCCCGAAATAAACGCGTTTTTTCAGACAACTGAATCCCCATGTAACAGCAAGGCTCAGAAGAGCCCACACACTCAGCTCTTAACCCCAGTGTGCAGAAAGGGTCGAAACGTGTTTTTCAGCAGAAATAAACATGTTTCTGCAAGTTTGGTCAACCCCATGTAAGTTATGGGGCAGTAACAGCACACTTTGCAAAACGTGTTTTTCAGCCCGAAATAAACACGTTTTTTCAGACAACTGAATCCCCATGTAACAGCAAGGCTCAGACGAGCCCACACACTCAGCTCTTAACCCCAGTGTGCAGAAAGGGTCAAAACGTGTTTTTCAGCAGAAATAAACATGTTTCTGCAAGTTTGGTCAACCCCATGAAAGTTATGGGGCAGTAACAGCACACTTTGCAAAACGTGTTTTTCAGCCCGAAATAAACGCGTTTTTTTCAGACAACTGAATCCCCATGTAACAGCAAGGCTCAGACGAGCCCACACACTCAGCTCTTAACCCCAGTGTGCAGAAAGGGTCAAAACATGTTTTTCAGCAGAAATAAACATGTTTCTGCAAATTTGGTCAACCCCATGTAAGTTATGGGGCAGTAACAGCACACTTTTCAAAACGTGTTTTTTAGCCCGAAATAAACGCGTTTTTTTCAGACAACTGAATCCCCATGTAACAGCAAGGCTCAGAAGAGCCCACACACTCAGCTCTTAACCCCAGTGTGCAGAAAGTGTCAAAACGTGTTTTTCAGCAGAAATAAACGTGTTTCTGCAAGTTTGGTCAACCCCATGAAAGTTATGGGGCAGTAACAGCACACTTTGCAAAACGTGTTTTTCAGCCCGAAATAAATGCGTTTTTTCAGACAACTGAATCCCCATGTATCAGCAAGGCTCAGAAGAGCCCACACACTCAGCTCTAAACTCCAGTGTGCAGAAAGGGTCAAAACGTGTTTTTCATCAGAAATAAACATGTTTCTGCAAGTTTGGTCAACCCCATGAAAGTTATGGGGCAGTAACACCACACCTTGCAAAAAATGTGTTTCAGCCCGAAATAAACGCGTTTTTTCAGACAACTGAATCCCCATGTAACAGCAAGGCTCAGAAGAGCCCACACACTCAGCTCTTAACCCCAGTGTGCAGAAAGTGTCAAAACGTGTTTTTCAGCAGAAATAAACGTGTTTCTGCAAGTTTGGTCAACCCCATGAAAGTTATGGGGCAGTAACAGCACACTTTGCAAAACGTGTTTTTCAGCCCGAAATAAACACGTTTTTTCAGACAACTGAATCCCCATGTAACAGCAAGGCTCAGAAGAGCCCACACACTCAGCTCTTAACCCCAGTGTGCAGAAAGGGTCAAAACGTGTTTTTCAGCAGAAATAAACATGTTTCTGCAAGTTTGGTCAACCCCATATAAGTTATGGGGCAGTAACAGCACACTTTGCAAAACGTGTTTTTCAGCCCGAAATAAACGCGTTTTTTTCAGACAACTGAATCCCCATGTAACAGCAAGGCTCAGACGAGCCCACACACTCAGCTCTTAACCCCAGTGTGCAGAAAGGGTCAAAACGTGTTTTTCATCAGAAATAAACATGTTTCTGCAAGTTTGGTCAACCCCATGAAAGTTATGGGGCAGTAACAGCACAGATTTCAAAACGTGTTTTTCAGCCCGAAATAAACGCGTTTTTTCAGACAACTGAATCCCCATGTAACAGCAAGGCTCAGAAGAGCCATCACACTCAGCTCTTAACCCCAGTGTGCAGAAAGTGTCAAAACGTGTTTTTCAGCAGAAATAAACGTGTTTCTGCAAGTTTGGTCAACCCCATGAAAGTTATGGGGCAGTAACAGCACACTTTGCAAAACGTGTTTTTCAGCCCGAAATAAACACGTTTTTTCAGACAACTGAATCCCCATGTAACAGCAAGGCTCAGAAGAGCCCACACACTCAGCTCTTAACCCCAGTGTGCAGAAAGGGTCAAAACGTGTTTTTCAGCAGAAATAAACATGTTTCTGCAAGTTTGGTCAACCCCATATAAGTTATGGGGCAGTAACAGCACACTTTGCAAAACGTGTTTTTCAGCCCGAAATAAACGCGTTTTTTTCAGACAACTGAATCCCCATGTAACAGCAAGGCTCAGACGAGCCCACACACTCAGCTCTTAACCCCAGTGTGCAGAAAGGGTCAAAACGTGTTTTTCATCAGAAATAAACATGTTTCTGCAAGTTTGGTCAACCCCATGAAAGTTATGGGGCAGTAACAGCACAGATTTCAAAACGTGTTTTTCAGCCCGAAATAAACGCGTTTTTTCAGACAACTGAATCCCCATGTAACAGCAAGGCTCAGAAGAGCCATCACACTCAGCTCTTAACCCCAGTGTGCAGAAAGTGTCAAAACGTGTTTTTCAGCAGAAATAAACGTGTTTCTGCAAGTTTGGTCAACCCCATGAAAGTTATGGGGCAGTAACAGCACACTTTGCAAAACGTGTTTTTCAGCCCGAAATAAATGCGTTTTTTCAGACAACTGAATCCCCATGTATCAGCAAGGCTCAGAAGAGCCCACACACTCAGCTCTAAACTCCAGTGTGCAGAAAGGGTTCAAAACGTGTTTCTCATCAGAAATAAACATGTTTCTGCAAGTTTGGTCAACCCCATGAAAGTTATGGGGCAGTAACACCACACTTTGCAAAAAATGTGTTTCAGCCCGAAATAAACGCGTTTTTTCAGACAACTGAATCCCCATGTAACAGCAAGGCTCAGAAGAGCCCACACACTCAGCTCTTAACCCCAGTGTGCAGAAAGTGTCAAAACGTGTTTTTCAGCAGAAATAAACGTGTTTCTGCAAGTTTGGTCAACCCCATGTAAGTTATGGGGCAGTAACAGCACACTTTTCAAAACGTGTTTTTCAGCCCGAAATAAACGCGTTTTTTCAGACAACTGAATCCCTATGTAACAGCAAGGCTCAGAAGAGCCCACACACTCAGCTCTTAACCCCAGTGTGCAGAAAGGGTCAAAACATGTTTTTCAGCAGAATTAAACATGTTTCTGCAAGTTTGGTCAACCCCATGAAAGTTATGGGGCAGTAACAGCACACTTTGCAAAACGTGTTTTTCAGCCCGAAATAAACGCGTTTTTTCAGACAACTGAATCCCCATGTAACAGCAAGGCTCAAAAGAGCCCACACACTCAGCTCTTAACCCCAGTGTGCAGAAAGGGTCAAAACGTGTTTTTCAGCAGAAATAAACATGTTTCTGCAAGTTTGGTCAAACCCATGTAAGTTATGGGGCAGTAACAGCACACTTTTCAAAACGTGTTTTTCAGCCCGAAATAAACGCGTTTTTCAGACAACTGAATCCCCATGTAACAGCAAGGCTCAGAAGAGCCCACACACTCAGCTCTTAACCCCAGTGTGCAGAAAGGGTCAAAACGTGTTTTTCAGCCCGAAATAAATGCGTTTTATTCAGACAACTGAATCCCCATGTAACAGCAAGGCTCAGAAGAGCCCACACACTCAGCTCTTAACCCCAGTGTGCAGAAAGGGTCAAAACGTGTTTTTCAGCAGAAATAAACATGTTTCTGAAAGTTTGGTGAACCCCATATAAGTTATGGGGCAGTAACAGCACAGATTTCAAAACGTGTTTTTCAGCCCGAAATAAACGCGTTTTTTCAGACAACTGAATCCCCATGTAACAGCAAGGCTCAGAAGAGCCCACACACTCAGCTCTTAACCCCAGTGTGCAGAAAGTGTCAAAACGTGTTTTTCAGCAGAAATAAACGTGTTTCTGCAAGTTTGGTCAACCCCATGTAAGTTATGGGGCAGTAACAGCACACTTTGCAAAACGTGTTTTTCAGCCCGAAATAAACACGTTTTTTCAGACAACTGAATCCCCATGTAACAGCAAGGCTCAGACGAGCCCACACACTCAGCTCTTAACCCCAGTGTGCAGAAAGGGTCAAAACGTGTTTTTCAGCAGAAATAAACATGTTTCTGCAAGTTTGGTCAACCCCATGTAAGTTATGGGGCAGTAACAGCACACTTTGCAAAACGTGTTTTTCAGCCCGAAATAAACACGTTTTTTCAGACAACTGAATCCCCATGTAACAGCAAGGCTCAGACGAGCCCACACACTCAGCTCTTAACCCCAGTGTGCAGAAAGGGTCAAAACATGTTTTTCAGCAGAAATAAACATGTTTCTGCAAATTTGGTCAACCCCATGTAAGTTATGGGGCAGTAACAGCACACTTTTCAAAACGTGTTTTTCAGCCCGAAATAAACGCGTTTTTTCAGACAACTGAATCCCCATGTAACAGCAAGGCTCAGAAGAGCCCACACACTCAGCTCTTAACCCCAGTGTGCAGAAAGGGTCAAAACGTGTTTTTCAGCAGAAATAAACATGTTTCTGCAAGTTTGGTCAACCCCATGTAAGTTATGGGGCAGTAACAGCACACTTTGCAAAACGTGTTTTTCAGCCCGAAATGAACGCGTTTTTTCAGACAACTGAATCCCCATGTAACAGCAAGGCTCAGAAGAGCCCACACACTCAGCTCTTAACCCCAGTGTGCAGAAAGTGTCAAAACGTGTTTTTCAGCAGAAATAAACGTGTTTCTGCAAGTTTGGTCAACCCCATGAAAGTTATGGGGCAGTAACAGCACACTTTGCAAAACGTGTTTTTCATCCCGAAATAAACGCGTTTTTTCAGACAACTGAATCCCCATGTAACAGCAAGGCTCAGAAGAGCCCACACAGTCAGCTCTTAACCCCAGTGTGCAGAAAGGGTCGAAACGTGTTTTTCAGCAGAAATAAACGTGTTTCTGCAAGTTTGGTCAACCCCATGTAAGTTATGGGGCAGTAACAGCACACTTTGCAAAACGTGTTTTTCAGCCCGAAATAAACACGTTTTTTCAGACAACTGAATCCCCATGTAACAGCAAGGCTCAGACGAGCCCACACACTCAGCTCTTAACCCCAGTGTGCAGAAAGGGTCAAAACGTGTTTTTCAGCAGAAATAAACATGTTTCTGCAAGTTTGGTCAACCCCATGAAAGTTATGGGGCAGTAACAGCACACTTTGCAAAACGTGTTTTTCAGCCCGAAATAAACGCGTTTTTTTCAGACAACTGAATCCCCATGTAACAGCAAGGCTCAGACGAGCCCACACACTCAGCTCTTAACCCCAGTGTGCAGAAAGGGTCAAAACGTGTTTTTCAGCAGAAATAAACATGTTTCTGCAAGTTTGGTCAACCCCATGAAAGTTATGGGGCAGTAACAGCACACTTTGCAAAACGTGTTTTTCAGCCCGAAATAAACGCGTTTTTTTCAGACAACTGAATCCCCATGTAACAGCAAGGCTCAGACGAGCCCACACACTCAGCTCTTAACCCCAGTGTGCAGAAAGGGTCAAAACATGTTTTTCAGCAGAAATAAACATGTTTCTGCAAATTTGGTCAACCCCATGTAAGTTATGGGGCAGTAACAGCACACTTTTCAAAACGTGTTTTTTAGCCCGAAATAAACGCGTTTTTTTCAGACAACTGAATCCCCATGTAACAGCAAGGCTCAGAAGAGCCCACACACTCAGCTCTTAACCCCAGTGTGCAGAAAGTGTCAAAACGTGTTTTTCAGCAGAAATAAACGTGTTTCTGCAAGTTTGGTCAACCCCATGAAAGTTATGGGGCAGTAACAGCACACTTTGCAAAACGTGTTTTTCAGCCCGAAATAAATGCGTTTTTTCAGACAACTGAATCCCCATGTATCAGCAAGGCTCAGAAGAGCCCACACACTCAGCTCTAAACTCCAGTGTGCAGAAAGGGTCAAAACGTGTTTTTCATCAGAAATAAACATGTTTCTGCAAGTTTGGTCAACCCCATGAAAGTTATGGGGCAGTAACACCACACCTTGCAAAAAATGTGTTTCAGCCCGAAATAAACGCGTTTTTTCAGACAACTGAATCCCCATGTAACAGCAAGGCTCAGAAGAGCCCACACACTCAGCTCTTAACCCCAGTGTGCAGAAAGTGTCAAAACGTGTTTTTCAGCAGAAATAAACGTGTTTCTGCAAGTTTGGTCAACCCCATGAAAGTTATGGGGCAGTAACAGCACACTTTGCAAAACGTGTTTTTCAGCCCGAAATAAACACGTTTTTTCAGACAACTGAATCCCCATGTAACAGCAAGGCTCAGAAGAGCCCACACACTCAGCTCTTAACCCCAGTGTGCAGAAAGGGTCAAAACGTGTTTTTCAGCAGAAATAAACATGTTTCTGCAAGTTTGGTCAACCCCATATAAGTTATGGGGCAGTAACAGCACACTTTGCAAAACGTGTTTTTCAGCCCGAAATAAACGCGTTTTTTTCAGACAACTGAATCCCCATGTAAAAGCAAGGCTCAGACGAGCCCACACACTCAGCTCTTAACCCCAGTGTGCAGAAAGGGTCAAAACGTGTTTTTCATCAGAAATAAACATGTTTCTGCAAGTTTGGTCAACCCCATGAAAGTTATGGGGCAGTAACAGCACAGATTTCAAAACGTGTTTTTCAGCCCGAAATAAACGCGTTTTTTCAGACAACTGAATCCCCATGTAACAGCAAGGCTCAGAAGAGCCATCACACTCAGCTCTTAACCCCAGTGTGCAGAAAGTGTCAAAACGTGTTTTTCAGCAGAAATAAACGTGTTTCTGCAAGTTTGGTCAACCCCATGAAAGTTATGGGGCAGTAACAGCACACTTTGCAAAACGTGTTTTTCAGCCCGAAATAAATGCGTTTTTTCAGACAACTGAATCCCCATGTATCAGCAAGGCTCAGAAGAGCCCACACACTCAGCTCTAAACTCCAGTGTGCAGAAAGGGTCAAAACGTGTTTTTCATCAGAAATAAACATGTTTCTGCAAGTTTGGTCAACCCCATGAAAGTTATGGGGCAGTAACACCACACTTTGCAAAAAATGTGTTTCAGCCCGAAATAAACGCGTTTTTTCAGACAACTGAATCCCCATGTAACAGCAAGGCTCAGAAGAGCCCACACACTCAGCTCTTAACCCCAGTGTGCAGAAAGTGTCAAAACGTGTTTTTCAGCAGAAATAAACGTGTTTCTGCAAGTTTGGTCAACCCCATGTAAGTTATGGGGCAGTAACAGCACACTTTTCAAAACGTGTTTTTCAGCCCGAAATAAACGCGTTTTTTCAGACAACTGAATCCCTATGTAACAGCAAGGCTCAGAAGAGCCCACACACTCAGCTCTTAACCCCAGTGTGCAGAAAGGGTCAAAACATGTTTTTCAGCAGAAATAAACATGTTTCTGCAAGTTTGGTCAACCCCATGAAAGTTATGGGGCAGTAACAGCACACTTTGCAAAACGTGTTTTTCAGCCCGAAATAAACGCGTTTTTTCAGACAACTGAATCCCCATGTAACAGCAAGGCTCAAAAGAGCCCACACACTCAGCTCTTAACCCCAGTGTGCAGAAAGGGTCAAAACGTGTTTTTCAGCAGAAATAAACATGTTTCTGCAAGTTTGGTCAAACCCATGTAAGTTATGGGGCAGTAACAGCACACTTTTCAAAACGTGTTTTTCAGCCCGAAATAAACGCGTTTTTCAGACAACTGAATCCCCATGTAACAGCAAGGCTCAGAAGAGCCCACACACTCAGCTCTTAACCCCAGTGTGCAGAAAGGGTCAAAACGTGTTTTTCAGCCCGAAATAAATGCGTTTTATTCAGACAACTGAATCCCCATGTAACAGCAAGGCTCAGAAGAGCCCACACACTCAGCTCTTAACCCCAGTGTGCAGAAAGGGTCAAAACGTGTTTTTCAGCAGAAATAAACATGTTTCTGAAAGTTTGGTGAACCCCATATAAGTTATGGGGCAGTAACAGCACAGATTTCAAAACGTGTTTTTCAGCCCGAAATAAACGCGTTTTTTCAGACAACTGAATCCCCATGTAACAGCAAGGCTCAGAAGAGCCCACACACTCAGCTCTTAACCCCAGTGTGCAGAAAGTGTCAAAACGTGTTTTTCAGCAGAAATAAACGTGTTTCTGCAAGTTTGGTCAACCCCATGAAAGTTATGGGGCAGTAACAGCACACTTTGCAAAACGTGTTTTTCAGCCCGAAATAAATGCGTTTTTTCAGACAACTGAATCCCCATGTATCAGCAAGGCTCAGAAGAGCCCACACACTCAGCTCTAAACTCCAGTGTGCAGAAAGGGTCAAAACGTGTTTTTCAGCAGAAATAAACATGTTTCTGCAAATTTGGTCAACCCCATGTAAGTTATGGGGCAGTAACAGCACACTTTTCAAAACGTGTTTTTCAGCCCGAAATAAACGCGTTTTTTCAGACAACTGAATCCCCATGTAACAGCAAGGCTCAGAAGAGCCCACACACTCAGCTCTTAACCCCAGTGTGCTGAAAGTGTCAAAACGTGTTTTTCAGCAGAAATAAACGTGTTTCTGCAAGTTTGGTCAACCCCATGAAAGTTATGGGGCAGTAACAGCACACTTTGCAAAACATGTTTTTCAGCCCGAAATAAACACGTTTTTTCAGACAACTGAATCCCCATGTAACAGCAAGGCTCAGACGAACCCACACACTCTGCTCTTAACCCCAGTGTGCAGAAAGGGTCAAAACGTGTTTTTCATCAGAAATAAACATGTTTCTGCAAGTTTGGTCAACCCCATGAAAGTTATGGGGCAGTAACACCACACTTTGCAAAAAATGTGTTTCAGCCCGAAATAAACGCGTTTTTTCAGACAACTGAATCCCCATGTAACAGCAAGGCTCAGAAGAGCCCACACACTCAGCTCTTAACCCCAGTGTGCAGAAAGTGTCAAAACGTGTTTTTCAGCAGAAATAAACGTGTTTCTGCAAGTTTGGTCAACCCCATGAAAGTTATGGGGCAGTAACAGCACACTTTGCAAAACGTGTTTTTCAGCCCGAAATAAACGCGTTTTTTCAGACAACTGAATCCCCATGTAACAGCAAGGCTCAGAAGAGCCCACACACTCAGCTCTTAACCCCAGTGTGCAGAAAGGGTCGAAACGTGTTTTTCAGCAGAAATAAACATGTTTCTGCAAGTTTGGTCAACCCCATGTAAGTTATGGGGCAGTAACAGCACACTTTGCAAAACGTGTTTTTTAGCCCGAAATAAACGCGTTTTTTTCAGACAACTGAATCCCCATGTAACAGCAAGGCTCAGAAGAGCCCACACACTCAGCTCTTAACCCCAGTGTGCAGAAAGTGTCAAAACGTGTTTTTCAGCAGAAATAAACGTGTTTCTGCAAGTTTGGTCAACCCCATGAAAGTTATGGGGCAGTAACAGCACACTTTGCAAAACGTGTTTTTCAGCCCGAAATAAATGCGTTTTTTCAGACAACTGAATCCCCATGTATCAGCAAGGCTCAGAAGAGCCCACACACTCAGCTCTAAACTCCAGTGTGCAGAAAGGGTCAAAACGTGTTTTTCATCAGAAATAAACATGTTTCTGCAAGTTTGGTCAACCCCATGAAAGTTATGGGGCAGTAACACCACACCTTGCAAAAAATGTGTTTCAGCCCGAAATAAACGCGTTTTTTCAGACAACTGAATCCCCATGTAACAGCAAGGCTCAGAAGAGCCCACACACTCAGCTCTTAACCCCAGTGTGCAGAAAGTGTCAAAACGTGTTTTTCAGCAGAAATAAACGTGTTTCTGCAAGTTTGGTCAACCCCATGAAAGTTATGGGGCAGTAACAGCACACTTTGCAAAACGTGTTTTTCAGCCCGAAATAAACACGTTTTTTCAGACAACTGAATCCCCATGTAACAGCAAGGCTCAGAAGAGCCCACACACTCAGCTCTTAACCCCAGTGTGCAGAAAGGGTCAAAACGTGTTTTTCAGCAGAAATAAACATGTTTCTGCAAGTTTGGTCAACCCCATATAAGTTATGGGGCAGTAACAGCACACTTTGCAAAACGTGTTTTTCAGCCCGAAATAAACGCGTTTTTTTCAGACAACTGAATCCCCATGTAACAGCAAGGCTCAGACGAGCCCACACACTCAGCTCTTAACCCCAGTGTGCAGAAAGGGTCAAAACGTGTTTTTCAGCAGAAATAAACATGTTTCTGCAAGTTTGGTCAACCCCATGTAAGTTATGGGGCAGTAACAGCACACTTTGCAAAACGTGTTTTTCAGCCCGAAATAAACACGTTTTTTCAGACAACTGAATCCCCATGTAACAGCAAGGCTCAGACGAGCCCACACACTCAGCTCTTAACCCCAGTGTGCAGAAAGGGTCAAAACATGTTTTTCAGCAGAAATAAACATGTTTCTGCAAATTTGGTCAACCCCATGTAAGTTATGGGGCAGTAACAGCACACTTTTCAAAACGTGTTTTTCAGCCCGAAATAAACGCGTTTTTTCAGACAACTGAATCCCCATGTAACAGCAAGGCTCAGAAGAGCCCACACACTCAGCTCTTAACCCCAGTGTGCAGAAAGGGTCAAAACGTGTTTTTCAGCAGAAATAAACATGTTTCTGCAAGTTTGGTCAACCCCATGTAAGTTATGGGGCAGTAACAGCACACTTTGCAAAACGTGTTTTTCAGCCCGAAATGAACGCGTTTTTTCAGACAACTGAATCCCCATGTAACAGCAAGGCTCAGAAGAGCCCACACACTCAGCTCTTAACCCCAGTGTGCAGAAAGTGTCAAAACGTGTTTTTCAGCAGAAATAAACGTGTTTCTGCAAGTTTGGTCAACCCCATGAAAGTTATGGGGCAGTAACAGCACACTTTGCAAAACGTGTTTTTCATCCCGAAATAAACGCGTTTTTTCAGACAACTGAATCCCCATGTAACAGCAAGGCTCAGAAGAGCCCACACAGTCAGCTCTTAACCCCAGTGTGCAGAAAGGGTCGAAACGTGTTTTTCAGCAGAAATAAACGTGTTTCTGCAAGTTTGGTCAACCCCATGTAAGTTATGGGGCAGTAACAGCACACTTTGCAAAACGTGTTTTTCAGCCCGAAATAAACACGTTTTTTCAGACAACTGAATCCCCATGTAACAGCAAGGCTCAGACGAGCCCACACACTCAGCTCTTAACCCCAGTGTGCAGAAAGGGTCAAAACGTGTTTTTCAGCAGAAATAAACATGTTTCTGCAAGTTTGGTCAACCCCATGAAAGTTATGGGGCAGTAACAGCACACTTTGCAAAACGTGTTTTTCAGCCCGAAATAAACGCGTTTTTTTCAGACAACTGAATCCCCATGTAACAGCAAGGCTCAGACGAGCCCACACACTCAGCTCTTAACCCCAGTGTGCAGAAAGGGTCAAAACGTGTTTTTCAGCAGAAATAAACATGTTTCTGCAAGTTTGGTCAACCCCATGAAAGTTATGGGGCAGTAACAGCACACTTTGCAAAACGTGTTTTTCAGCCCGAAATAAACGCGTTTTTTTCAGACAACTGAATCCCCATGTAACAGCAAGGCTCAGACGAGCCCACACACTCAGCTCTTAACCCCAGTGTGCAGAAAGGGTCAAAACATGTTTTTCAGCAGAAATAAACATGTTTCTGCAAATTTGGTCAACCCCATGTAAGTTATGGGGCAGTAACAGCACACTTTTCAAAACGTGTTTTTTAGCCCGAAATAAACGCGTTTTTTTCAGACAACTGAATCCCCATGTAACAGCAAGGCTCAGAAGAGCCCACACACTCAGCTCTTAACCCCAGTGTGCAGAAAGTGTCAAAACGTGTTTTTCAGCAGAAATAAACGTGTTTCTGCAAGTTTGGTCAACCCCATGAAAGTTATGGGGCAGTAACAGCACACTTTGCAAAACGTGTTTTTCAGCCCGAAATAAATGCGTTTTTTCAGACAACTGAATCCCCATGTATCAGCAAGGCTCAGAAGAGCCCACACACTCAGCTCTAAACTCCAGTGTGCAGAAAGGGTCAAAACGTGTTTTTCATCAGAAATAAACATGTTTCTGCAAGTTTGGTCAACCCCATGAAAGTTATGGGGCAGTAACACCACACCTTGCAAAAAATGTGTTTCAGCCCGAAATAAACGCGTTTTTTCAGACAACTGAATCCCCATGTAACAGCAAGGCTCAGAAGAGCCCACACACTCAGCTCTTAACCCCAGTGTGCAGAAAGTGTCAAAACGTGTTTTTCAGCAGAAATAAACGTGTTTCTGCAAGTTTGGTCAACCCCATGAAAGTTATGGGGCAGTAACAGCACACTTTGCAAAACGTGTTTTTCAGCCCGAAATAAACACGTTTTTTCAGACAACTGAATCCCCATGTAACAGCAAGGCTCAGAAGAGCCCACACACTCAGCTCTTAACCCCAGTGTGCAGAAAGGGTCAAAACGTGTTTTTCAGCAGAAATAAACATGTTTCTGCAAGTTTGGTCAACCCCATATAAGTTATGGGGCAGTAACAGCACACTTTGCAAAACGTGTTTTTCAGCCCGAAATAAACGCGTTTTTTTCAGACAACTGAATCCCCATGTAAAAGCAAGGCTCAGACGAGCCCACACACTCAGCTCTTAACCCCAGTGTGCAGAAAGGGTCAAAACGTGTTTTTCATCAGAAATAAACATGTTTCTGCAAGTTTGGTCAACCCCATGAAAGTTATGGGGCAGTAACAGCACAGATTTCAAAACGTGTTTTTCAGCCCGAAATAAACGCGTTTTTTCAGACAACTGAATCCCCATGTAACAGCAAGGCTCAGAAGAGCCATCACACTCAGCTCTTAACCCCAGTGTGCAGAAAGTGTCAAAACGTGTTTTTCAGCAGAAATAAACGTGTTTCTGCAAGTTTGGTCAACCCCATGAAAGTTATGGGGCAGTAACAGCACACTTTGCAAAACGTGTTTTTCAGCCCGAAATAAATGCGTTTTTTCAGACAACTGAATCCCCATGTATCAGCAAGGCTCAGAAGAGCCCACACACTCAGCTCTAAACTCCAGTGTGCAGAAAGGGTCAAAACGTGTTTTTCATCAGAAATAAACATGTTTCTGCAAGTTTGGTCAACCCCATGAAAGTTATGGGGCAGTAACACCACACTTTGCAAAAAATGTGTTTCAGCCCGAAATAAACGCGTTTTTTCAGACAACTGAATCCCCATGTAACAGCAAGGCTCAGAAGAGCCCACACACTCAGCTCTTAACCCCAGTGTGCAGAAAGTGTCAAAACGTGTTTTTCAGCAGAAATAAACGTGTTTCTGCAAGTTTGGTCAACCCCATGTAAGTTATGGGGCAGTAACAGCACACTTTTCAAAACGTGTTTTTCAGCCCGAAATAAACGCGTTTTTTCAGACAACTGAATCCCTATGTAACAGCAAGGCTCAGAAGAGCCCACACACTCAGCTCTTAACCCCAGTGTGCAGAAAGGGTCAAAACATGTTTTTCAGCAGAAATAAACATGTTTCTGCAAGTTTGGTCAACCCCATGAAAGTTATGGGGCAGTAACAGCACACTTTGCAAAACGTGTTTTTCAGCCCGAAATAAACGCGTTTTTTCAGACAACTGAATCCCCATGTAACAGCAAGGCTCAAAAGAGCCCACACACTCAGCTCTTAACCCCAGTGTGCAGAAAGGGTCAAAACGTGTTTTTCAGCAGAAATAAACATGTTTCTGCAAGTTTGGTCAAACCCATGTAAGTTATGGGGCAGTAACAGCACACTTTTCAAAACGTGTTTTTCAGCCCGAAATAAACGCGTTTTTCAGACAACTGAATCCCCATGTAACAGCAAGGCTCAGAAGAGCCCACACACTCAGCTCTTAACCCCAGTGTGCAGAAAGGGTCAAAACGTGTTTTTCAGCCCGAAATAAATGCGTTTTATTCAGACAACTGAATCCCCATGTAACAGCAAGGCTCAGAAGAGCCCACACACTCAGCTCTTAACCCCAGTGTGCAGAAAGGGTCAAAACGTGTTTTTCAGCAGAAATAAACATGTTTCTGAAAGTTTGGTGAACCCCATATAAGTTATGGGGCAGTAACAGCACAGATTTCAAAACGTGTTTTTCAGCCCGAAATAAACGCGTTTTTTCAGACAACTGAATCCCCATGTAACAGCAAGGCTCAGAAGAGCCCACACACTCAGCTCTTAACCCCAGTGTGCAGAAAGTGTCAAAACGTGTTTTTCAGCAGAAATAAACGTGTTTCTGCAAGTTTGGTCAACCCCATGAAAGTTATGGGGCAGTAACAGCACACTTTGCAAAACGTGTTTTTCAGCCCGAAATAAATGCGTTTTTTCAGACAACTGAATCCCCATGTATCAGCAAGGCTCAGAAGAGCCCACACACTCAGCTCTAAACTCCAGTGTGCAGAAAGGGTCAAAACGTGTTTTTCAGCAGAAATAAACATGTTTCTGCAAATTTGGTCAACCCCATGTAAGTTATGGGGCAGTAACAGCACACTTTTCAAAACGTGTTTTTCAGCCCGAAATAAACGCGTTTTTTCAGACAACTGAATCCCCATGTAACAGCAAGGCTCAGAAGAGCCCACACACTCAGCTCTTAACCCCAGTGTGCTGAAAGTGTCAAAACGTGTTTTTCAGCAGAAATAAACGTGTTTCTGCAAGTTTGGTCAACCCCATGAAAGTTATGGGGCAGTAACAGCACACTTTGCAAAACATGTTTTTCAGCCCGAAATAAACACGTTTTTTCAGACAACTGAATCCCCATGTAACAGCAAGGCTCAGACGAACCCACACACTCTGCTCTTAACCCCAGTGTGCAGAAAGGGTCAAAACGTGTTTTTCATCAGAAATAAACATGTTTCTGCAAGTTTGGTCAACCCCATGAAAGTTATGGGGCAGTAACACCACACTTTGCAAAAAATGTGTTTCAGCCCGAAATAAACGCGTTTTTTCAGACAACTGAATCCCCATGTAACAGCAAGGCTCAGAAGAGCCCACACACTCAGCTCTTAACCCCAGTGTGCAGAAAGTGTCAAAACGTGTTTTTCAGCAGAAATAAACGTGTTTCTGCAAGTTTGGTCAACCCCATGAAAGTTATGGGGCAGTAACAGCACACTTTGCAAAACGTGTTTTTCAGCCCGAAATAAACGCGTTTTTTCAGACAACTGAATCCCCATGTAACAGCAAGGCTCAGAAGAGCCCACACACTCAGCTCTTAACCCCAGTGTGCAGAAAGGGTCGAAACGTGTTTTTCAGCAGAAATAAACATGTTTCTGCAAGTTTGGTCAACCCCATGTAAGTTATGGGGCAGTAACAGCACACTTTGCAAAACGTGTTTTTTAGCCCGAAATAAACGCGTTTTTTTCAGACAACTGAATCCCCATGTAACAGCAAGGCTCAGAAGAGCCCACACACTCAGCTCTTAACCCCAGTGTGCAGAAAGTGTCAAAACGGGTTTTTCAGCAGAAATAAACGTGTTTCTGCAAGTTTGGTCAACCCCATGAAAGTTATGGGGCAGTAACAGCACACTTTGCAAAACGTGTTTTTCAGCCCGAAATAAATGCGTTTTTTCAGACAACTGAATCCCCATGTATCAGCAAGGCTCAGAAGAGCCCACACACTCAGCTCTAAACTCCAGTGTGCAGAAAGGGTCAAAACGTGTTTTTCATCAGAAATAAACATGTTTCTGCAAGTTTGGTCAACCCCATGAAAGTTATGGGGCAGTAACACCACACCTTGCAAAAAATGTGTTTCAGCCCGAAATAAACGCGTTTTTTCAGACAACTGAATCCCCATGTAACAGCAAGGCTCAGAAGAGCCCACACACTCAGCTCTTAACCCCAGTGTGCAGAAAGTGTCAAAACGTGTTTTTCAGCAGAAATAAACGTGTTTCTGCAAGTTTGGTCAACCCCATGAAAGTTATGGGGCAGTAACAGCACACTTTGCAAAACGTGTTTTTCAGCCCGAAATAAACACGTTTTTTCAGACAACTGAATCCCCATGTAACAGCAAGGCTCAGAAGAGCCCACACACTCAGCTCTTAACCCCAGTGTGCAGAAAGGGTCAAAACGTGTTTTTCAGCAGAAATAAACATGTTTCTGCAAGTTTGGTCAACCCCATATAAGTTATGGGGCAGTAACAGCACACTTTGCAAAACGTGTTTTTCAGCCCGAAATAAACGCGTTTTTTTCAGACAACTGAATCCCCATGTAACAGCAAGGCTCAGACGAGCCCACACACTCAGCTCTTAACCCCAGTGTGCAGAAAGGGTCAAAACGTGTTTTTCATCAGAAATAAACATGTTTCTGCAAGTTTGGTCAACCCCATGAAAGTTATGGGGCAGTAACAGCACAGATTTCAAAACGTGTTTTTCAGCCCGAAATAAACGCGTTTTTTCAGACAACTGAATCCCCATGTAACAGCAAGGCTCAGAAGAGCCATCACACTCAGCTCTTAACCCCAGTGTGCAGAAAGTGTCAAAACGTGTTTTTCAGCAGAAATAAACGTGTTTCTGCAAGTTTGGTCAACCCCATGAAAGTTATGGGGCAGTAACAGCACACTTTGCAAAACGTGTTTTTCAGCCCGAAATAAATGCGTTTTTTCAGACAACTGAATCCCCATGTATCAGCAAGGCTCAGAAGAGCCCACACACTCAGCTCTAAACTCCAGTGTGCAGAAAGGGTTCAAAACGTGTTTTTCATCAGAAATAAACATGTTTCTGCAAGTTTGGTCAACCCCATGAAAGTTATGGGGCAGTAACACCACACTTTGCAAAAAATGTGTTTCAGCCCGAAATAAACGCGTTTTTTCAGACAACTGAATCCCCATGTAACAGCAAGGCTCAGAAGAGCCCACACACTCAGCTCTTAACCCCAGTGTGCAGAAAGTGTCAAAACGTGTTTTTCAGCAGAAATAAACGTGTTTCTGCAAGTTTGGTCAACCCCATGTAAGTTATGGGGCAGTAACAGCACACTTTTCAAAACGTGTTTTTCAGCCCGAAATAAACGCGTTTTTTCAGACAACTGAATCCCTATGTAACAGCAAGGCTCAGAAGAGCCCACACACTCAGCTCTTAACCCCAGTGTGCAGAAAGGGTCAAAACATGTTTTTCAGCAGAAATAAACATGTTTCTGCAAGTTTGGTCAACCCCATGAAAGTTATGGGGCAGTAACAGCACACTTTGCAAAACGTGTTTTTCAGCCCGAAATAAACGCGTTTTTTCAGACAACTGAATCCCCATGTAACAGCAAGGCTCAAAAGAGCCCACACACTCAGCTCTTAACCCCAGTGTGCAGAAAGGGTCAAAACGTGTTTTTCAGCAGAAATAAACATGTTTCTGCAAGTTTGGTCAAACCCATGTAAGTTATGGGGCAGTAACAGCACACTTTTCAAAACGTGTTTTTCAGCCCGAAATAAACGCGTTTTTCAGACAACTGAATCCCCATGTAACAGCAAGGCTCAGAAGAGCCCACACACTCAGCTCTTAACCCCAGTGTGCAGAAAGGGTCAAAACGTGTTTTTCAGCCCGAAATAAATGCGTTTTATTCAGACAACTGAATCCCCATGTAACAGCAAGGCTCAGAAGAGCCCACACACTCAGCTCTTAACCCCAGTGTGCAGAAAGGGTCAAAACGTGTTTTTCAGCAGAAATAAACATGTTTCTGAAAGTTTGGTGAACCCCATATAAGTTATGGGGCAGTAACAGCACAGATTTCAAAACGTGTTTTTCAGCCCGAAATAAACGCGTTTTTTCAGACAACTGAATCCCCATGTAACAGCAAGGCTCAGAAGAGCCCACACACTCAGCTCTTAACCCCAGTGTGCAGAAAGTGTCAAAACGTGTTTTTCAGCAGAAATAAACGTGTTTCTGCAAGTTTGGTCAACCCCATGTAAGTTATGGGGCAGTAACAGCACACTTTGCAAAACGTGTTTTTCAGCCCGAAATAAACACGTTTTTTCAGACAACTGAATCCCCATGTAACAGCAAGGCTCAGACGAGCCCACACACTCAGCTCTTAACCCCAGTGTGCAGAAAGGGTCAAAACGTGTTTTTCAGCAGAAATAAACATGTTTCTGCAAGTTTGGTCAACCCCATGTAAGTTATGGGGCAGTAACAGCACACTTTGCAAAACGTGTTTTTCAGCCCGAAATAAACACGTTTTTTCAGACAACTGAATCCCCATGTAACAGCAAGGCTCAGACGAGCCCACACACTCAGCTCTTAACCCCAGTGTGCAGAAAGGGTCAAAACGTGTTTTTCAGCAGAAATAAACATGTTTCTGCAAGTTTGGTCAACCCCATGAAAGTTATGGGGCAGTAACAGCACACTTTGCAAAACGTGTTTTTCAGCCCGAAATAAACGCGTTTTTTTCAGACAACTGAATCCCCATGTAACAGCAAGGCTCAGACGAGCCCACACACTCAGCTCTTAACCCCAGTGTGCAGAAAGGGTCAAAACGTGTTTTTCAGCAGAAATAAACATGTTTCTGCAAGTTTGGTCAACCCCATGAAAGTTATGGGGCAGTAACAGCACACTTTGCAAAACGTGTTTTTCAGCCCGAAATAAACACGTTTTTTTCAGACAACTGAATCCCCATGTAACAGCAAGGCTCAGACGAGCCCACACACTCAGCTCTTAACCCCAGTGTGCAGAAAGGGTCAAAACATGTTTTTCAGCAGAAATAAACATGTTTCTGCAAATTTGGTCAACCCCATGTAAGTTATGGGGCAGTAACAGCACACTTTTCAAAACGTGTTTTTCAGCCCGAAATAAACGCGTTTTTTCAGACAACTGAATCCCCATGTAACAGCAAGGCTCAGAAGAGCCCACACACTCAGCTCTTAACCCCAGTGTGCAGAAAGGGTCAAAACGTGTTTTTCAGCAGAACTAAACATGTTTCTGCAAGTTTGGTCAACCCCATGTAAGTTATGGGGCAGTAACAGCACACTTTGCAAAACGTGTTTTTCAGCCCGAAATGAACGCGTTTTTTCAGACAACTGAATCCCCATGTAACAGCAAGGCTCAGAAGAGCCCACACACTCAGCTCTTAACCCCAGTGTGCAGAAAGTGTCAAAACGTGTTTTTCAGCAGAAATAAACGTGTTTCTGCAAGTTTGGTCAACCCCATGAAAGTTATGGGGCAGTAACAGCACACTTTGCAAAACGTGTTTTTCATCCCGAAATAAACGCGTTTTTTCAGACAACTGAATCCCCATGTAACAGCAAGGCTCAGAAGAGCCCACACACTCAGCTCTTAACCCCAGTGTGCAGAAAGGGTCGAAACGTGTTTTTCAGCAGAAATAAACATGTTTCTGCAAGTTTGGTCAACCCCATGTAAGTTATGGGGCAGTAACAGCACACTTTGCAAAACGTGTTTTTCAGCCCGAAATAAACACGTTTTTTCAGACAACTGAATCCCCATGTAACAGCAAGGCTCAGACGAGCCCACACACTCAGCTCTTAACCCCAGTGTGCAGAAAGGGTCAAAACGTGTTTTTCAGCAGAAATAAACATGTTTCTGCAAGTTTGGTCAACCCAATGAAAGTTATGGGGCAGTAACAGCACACTTTGCAAAACGTGTTTTTCAGCCCGAAATAAACGCGTTTTTTTCAGACAACTGAATCCCCATGTAACAGCAAGGCTCAGACGAGCCCACACACTCAGCTCTTAACCCCAGTGTGCAGAAAGGGTCAAAACGTGTTTTTCAGCAGAAATAAACATGTTTCTGCAAGTTTGGTCAACCCCATGAAAGTTATGGGGCAGTAACAGCACACTTTGCAAAACGTGTTTTTCAGCCCGAAATAAACGCGTTTTTTTCAGACAACTGAATCCCCATGTAACAGCAAGGCTCAGACGAGCCCACACACTCAGCTCTTAACCCCAGTGTGCAGAAAGGGTCAAAACATGTTTTTCAGCAGAAATAAACATGTTTCTGCAAATTTGGTCAACCCCATGTAAGTTATGGGGCAGTAACAGCACACTTTTCAAAACGTGTTTTTTAGCCCGAAATAAACGCGTTTTTTTCAGACAACTGAATCCCCATGTAACAGCAAGGCTCAGAAGAGCCCACACACTCAGCTCTTAACCCCAGTGTGCAGAAAGTGTCAAAACGTGTTTTTCAGCAGAAATAAACGTGTTTCTGCAAGTTTGGTCAACCCCATGTAAGTTATGGGGCAGTAACAGCACACTTTGCAAAACGTGTTTTTCAGCCCGAAATAAACACGTTTTTTCAGACAACTGAATCCCCATGTAACAGCAAGGCTCAGACGAGCCCACACACTCAGCTCTTAACCCCAGTGTGCAGAAAGGGTCAAAACGTGTTTTTCAGCAGAAATAAACATGTTTCTGCAAGTTTGGTCAACCCCATGTAAGTTATGGGGCAGTAACAGCACACTTTGCAAAACGTGTTTTTCAGCCCGAAATAAACACGTTTTTTCAGACAACTGAATCCCCATGTAACAGCAAGGCTCAGACGAGCCCACACACTCAGCTCTTAACCCCAGTGTGCAGAAAGGGTCAAAACGTGTTTTTCAGCAGAAATAAACATGTTTCTGCAAGTTTGGTCAACCCCATGAAAGTTATGGGGCAGTAACAGCACACTTTGCAAAACGTGTTTTTCAGCCCGAAATAAACGCGTTTTTTTCAGACAACTGAATCCCCATGTAACAGCAAGGCTCAGACGAGCCCACACACTCAGCTCTTAACCCCAGTGTGCAGAAAGGGTCAAAACGTGTTTTTCAGCAGAAATAAACATGTTTCTGCAAGTTTGGTCAACCCCATGAAAGTTATGGGGCAGTAACAGCACACTTTGCAAAACGTGTTTTTCAGCCCGAAATAAACACGTTTTTTTCAGACAACTGAATCCCCATGTAACAGCAAGGCTCAGACGAGCCCACACACTCAGCTCTTAACCCCAGTGTGCAGAAAGGGTCAAAACATGTTTTTCAGCAGAAATAAACATGTTTCTGCAAATTTGGTCAACCCCATGTAAGTTATGGGGCAGTAACAGCACACTTTTCAAAACGTGTTTTTCAGCCCGAAATAAACGCGTTTTTTCAGACAACTGAATCCCCATGTAACAGCAAGGCTCAGAAGAGCCCACACACTCAGCTCTTAACCCCAGTGTGCAGAAAGGGTCAAAACGTGTTTTTCAGCAGAAATAAACATGTTTCTGCAAGTTTGGTCAACCCCATGTAAGTTATGGGGCAGTAACAGCACACTTTGCAAAACGTGTTTTTCAGCCCGAAATGAACGCGTTTTTTCAGACAACTGAATCCCCATGTAACAGCAAGGCTCAGAAGAGCCCACACACTCAGCTCTTAACCCCAGTGTGCAGAAAGTGTCAAAACGTGTTTTTCAGCAGAAATAAACGTGTTTCTGCAAGTTTGGTCAACCCCATGAAAGTTATGGGGCAGTAACAGCACACTTTGCAAAACGTGTTTTTCATCCCGAAATAAACGCGTTTTTTCAGACAACTGAATCCCCATGTAACAGCAAGGCTCAGAAGAGCCCACACACTCAGCTCTTAACCCCAGTGTGCAGAAAGGGTCGAAACGTGTTTTTCAGCAGAAATAAACATGTTTCTGCAAGTTTGGTCAACCCCATGTAAGTTATGGGGCAGTAACAGCACACTTTGCAAAACGTGTTTTTCAGCCCGAAATAAACACGTTTTTTCAGACAACTGAATCCCCATGTAACAGCAAGGCTCAGACGAGCCCACACACTCAGCTCTTAACCCCAGTGTGCAGAAAGGGTCAAAACGTGTTTTTCAGCAGAAATAAACATGTTTCTGCAAGTTTGGTCAACCCCATGAAAGTTATGGGGCAGTAACAGCACACTTTGCAAAACGTGTTTTTCAGCCCGAAATAAACGCGTTTTTTTCAGACAACTGAATCCCCATGTAACAGCAAGGCTCAGACGAGCCCACACACTCAGCTCTTAACCCCAGTGTGCAGAAAGGGTCAAAACGTGTTTTTCAGCAGAAATAAACATGTTTCTGCAAGTTTGGTCAACCCCATGAAAGTTATGGGGCAGTAACAGCACACTTTGCAAAACGTGTTTTTCAGCCCGAAATAAACGCGTTTTTTTCAGACAACTGAATCCCCATGTAACAGCAAGGCTCAGACGAGCCCACACACTCAGCTCTTAACCCCAGTGTGCAGAAAGGGTCAAAACATGTTTTTCAGCAGAAATAAACATGTTTCTGCAAATTTGGTCAACCCCATGTAAGTTATGGGGCAGTAACAGCACACTTTTCAAAACGTGTTTTTTAGCCCGAAATAAACGCGTTTTTTTCAGACAACTGAATCCCCATGTAACAGCAAGGCTCAGAAGAGCCCACACACTCAGCTCTTAACCCCAGTGTGCAGAAAGTGTCAAAACGTGTTTTTCAGCAGAAATAAACGTGTTTCTGCAAGTTTGGTCAACCCCATGAAAGTTATGGGGCAGTAACAGCACACTTTGCAAAACGTGTTTTTCAGCCCGAAATAAATGCGTTTTTTCAGACAACTGAATCCCCATGTATCAGCAAGGCTCAGAAGAGCCCACACACTCAGCTCTAAACTCCAGTGTGCAGAAAGGGTCAAAACGTGTTTTTCATTAGAAATAAACATGTTTCTGCAAGTTTGGTCAACCCCATGAAAGTTATGGGGCAGTAACACCACACCTTGCAAAAAATGTGTTTCAGCCCGAAATAAACGCGTTTTTTCAGACAACTGAATCCCCATGTAACAGCAAGGCTCAGAAGAGCCCACACACTCAGCTCTTAACCCCAGTGTGCAGAAAGTGTCAAAACGTGTTTTTCAGCAGAAATAAACGTGTTTCTGCAAGTTTGGTCAACCCCATGAAAGTTATGGGGCAGTAACAGCACACTTTGCAAAACGTGTTTTTCAGCCCGAAATAAACACGTTTTTTCAGACAACTGAATCCCCATGTAACAGCAAGGCTCAGAAGAGCCCACACACTCAGCTCTTAACCCCAGTGTGCAGAAAGGGTCAAAACGTGTTTTTCAGCAGAAATAAACATGTTTCTGCAAGTTTGGTCAACCCCATATAAGTTATGGGGCAGTAACAGCACACTTTGCAAAACGTGTTTTTCAGCCCGAAATAAACGCGTTTTTTTCAGACAACTGAATCCCCATGTAACAGCAAGGCTCAGACGAGCCCACACACTCAGCTCTTAACCCCAGTGTGCAGAAAGGGTCAAAACGTGTTTTTCATCAGAAATAAACATGTTTCTGCAAGTTTGGTCAACCCCATGAAAGTTATGGGGCAGTAACAGCACAGATTTCAAAACGTGTTTTTCAGCCCGAAATAAACGCGTTTTTTCAGACAACTGAATCCCCATGTATCAGCAAGGCTCAGAAGAGCCCACACACTCAGCTCTAAACTCCAGTGTGCAGAAAGGGTCAAAACGTGTTTTTCATCAGAAATAAACATGTTTCTGCAAGTTTGGTCAACCCCATGAAAGTTATGGGGCAGTAACACCACACTTTGCAAAAAATGTGTTTCAGCCCGAAATAAACGCGTTTTTTCAGACAACTGAATCCCCATGTAACAGCAAGGCTCAGAAGAGCCCACACACTCAGCTCTTAACCCCAGTGTGCAGAAAGTGTCAAAACGTGTTTTTCAGCAGAAATAAACGTGTTTCTGCAAGTTTGGTCAACCCCATGTAAGTTATGGGGCAGTAACAGCACACTTTTCAAAACGTGTTTTTCAGCCCGAAATAAACGCGTTTTTTCAGACAACTGAATCCCTATGTAACAGCAAGGCTCAGAAGAGCCCACACACTCAGCTCTTAACCCCAGTGTGCAGAAAGGGTCAAAACATGTTTTTCTGCAGAAATAAACATGTTTCTGCAAGTTTGGTCAACCCCATGAAAGTTATGGGGCAGTAACAGCACACTTTGCAAAACGTGTTTTTCAGCCCGAAATAAACGCGTTTTTTCAGACAACTGAATCCCCATGTAACAGCAAGGCTCAAAAGAGCCCACACACTCAGCTCTTAACCCCAGTGTGCAGAAAGGGTCAAAACGTGTTTTTCAGCAGAAATAAACATGTTTCTGCAAGTTTGGTCAAACCCATGTAAGTTATGGGGCAGTAACAGCACACTTTTCAAAACGTGTTTTTCAGCCCGAAATAAACGCGTTTTTCAGACAACTGAATCCCCATGTAACAGCAAGGCTCAGAAGAGCCCACACACTCAGCTCTTAACCCCAGTGTGCAGAAAGGGTCAAAACGTGTTTTTCAGCCCGAAATAAATGCGTTTTATTCAGACAACTGAATCCCCATGTAACAGCAAGGCTCAGAAGAGCCCACACACTCAGCTCTTAACCCCAGTGTGCAGAAAGGGTCAAAACGTGTTTTTCAGCAGAAATAAACATGTTTCTGAAAGTTTGGTGAACCCCATATAAGTTATGGGGCAGTAACAGCACAGATTTCAAAACGTGTTTTTCAGCCCGAAATAAACGCGTTTTTTCAGACAACTGAATCCCCATGTAACAGCAAGGCTCAGAAGAGCCCACACACTCAGCTCTTAACCCCAGTGTGCAGAAAGTGTCAAAACGTGTTTTTCAGCAGAAATAAACGTGTTTCTGCAAGTTTGGTCAACCCCATGAAAGTTATGGGGCAGTAACAGCACACTTTGCAAAACGTGTTTTTCAGCCCGAAATAAATGCGTTTTTTCAGACAACTGAATCCCCATGTATCAGCAAGGCTCAGAAGAGCCCACACACTCAGCTCTAAACTCCAGTGTGCAGAAAGGGTCAAAACGTGTTTTTCATCAGAAATAAACATGTTTCTGCAAGTTTGGTCAACCCCATGAAAGTTATGGGGCAGTAACACCACACCTTGCAAAAAATGTGTTTCAGCCCGAAATAAACGCGTTTTTTCAGACAACTGAATCCCCATGTAACAGCAAGGCTCAGAAGAGCCCACACACTCAGCTCTTAACCCCAGTGTGCTGAAAGTGTCAAAACGTGTTTTTCAGCAGAAATAAACGTGTTTCTGCAAGTTTGGTCAACCCCATGAAAGTTATGGGGCAGTAACAGCACACTTTGCAAAACATGTTTTTCAGCCCGAAATAAACACGTTTTTTCAGACAACTGAATCCCCATGTAACAGCAAGGCTCAGACGAACCCACACACTCAGCTCTTAACCCCAGTGTGCAGAAAGGGTCAAAACGTGTTTTTCATCAGAAATAAACATGTTTCTGCAAGTTTGGTCAACCCCATGAAAGTTATGGGGCAGTAACACCACACTTTGCAAAAAATGTGTTTCAGCCCGAAATAAACGCGTTTTTTCAGACAACTGAATCCCCATGTAACAGCAAGGCTCAGAAGAGCCCACACACTCAGCTCTTAACCCCAGTGTGCAGAAAGTGTCAAAACGTGTTTTTCAGCAGAAATAAACGTGTTTCTGCAAGTTTGGTCAACCCCATGAAAGTTATGGGGCAGTAACAGCACACTTTGCAAAACGTGTTTTTCAGCCCGAAATAAACGCGTTTTTTCAGACAACTGAATCCCCATGTAACAGCAAGGCTCAGAAGAGCCCACACACTCAGCTCTTAACCCCAGTGTGCAGAAAGGGTCGAAACGTGTTTTTCAGCAGAAATAAACATGTTTCTGCAAGTTTGGTCAACCCCATGTAAGTTATGGGGCAGTAACAGCACACTTTGCAAAACGTGTTTTTCAGCCCGAAATAAACACGTTTTTTCAGACAACTGAATCCCCATGTAACAGCAAGGCTCAGACGAGCCCACACACTCAGCTCTTAACCCCAGTGTGCAGAAAGGGTCAAAACGTGTTTTTCAGCAGAAATAAACATGTTTCTGCAAGTTTGGTCAACCCCATGAAAGTTATGGGGCAGTAACAGCACACTTTGCAAAACGTGTTTTTCAGCCCGAAATAAACGCGTTTTTTTCAGACAACTGAATCCCCATGTAACAGCAAGGCTCAGACGAGCCCACACACTCAGCTCTTAACCCCAGTGTGCAGAAAGGGTCAAAACGTGTTTTTCAGCAGAAATAAACATGTTTCTGCAAGTTTGGTCAACCCCATGAAAGTTATGGGGCAGTAACAGCACACTTTGCAAAACGTGTTTTTCAGCCCGGAATAAACGCGTTTTTTCAGACAACTGAATCCCCATGTAACAGCAAGGCTCAGAAGAGCCCACACACTCAGCTCTTAACCCCAGTGTGCAGAAAGGGTCAAAACGTGTTTTTCAGCAGAAATAAACATGTTTCTGCAAGTTTGGTCAACCCCATGTAAGTTATGGGGCAGTAACAGCACACTTTGCAAAACGTGTTTTTCAGCCCGAAATGAACGCGTTTTTTCAGACAACTGAATCCCCATGTAACAGCAAGGCTCAGAAGAGCCCACACACTCAGCTCTTAACCCTAGTGTGCAGAAAGGGTTAAAACGTGTTTTTCAGCAGAAATAAACATGTTTCTGCAAGTTTGGTCAACCCCATGTAAGTTATGGGGCAGTAACAGCACACTTTTCAAAACGTGTTTTTCAGCCCGAAATGAACGCGTTTTTTCAGACAACTGAATCCCCATGTAACAGCAAGGCTCAGACGAGCCCACACACTCAGCTCTAAACTCCAGTGTGCAGAAAGGGTCAAAACGTGTTTTTCATCAGAAATAAACATGTTTCTGCAAGTTTGGTCAACCCCATGAAAGTTATGGGGCAGTAACACCACACTTTGCAAAAAATGTGTTTCAGCCCGAAATAAACGCGTTTTTTCAGACAACTGAATCCCCATGTAACAGCAAGGCTCAGAAGAGCCCACACACTCAGCTCTTAACCCCAGTGTGCAGAAAGTGTCAAAACGTGTTTTTCAGCAGAAATAAACGTGTTTCTGCAAGTTTGGTCAACCCCATGAAAGTTATGGGGCAGTAACAGCACACTTTGCAAAACGTGTTTTTCATCCCGAAATAAACGCGTTTTTTCAGACAACTGAATCCCCATGTAACAGCAAGGCTCAGAAGAGCCCACACACTCAGCTCTTAACCCCAGTGTGCAGAAAGGGTCGAAACGTGTTTTTCAGCAGAAATAAACATGTTTCTGCAAGTTTGGTCAACCCCATGAAAGTTATGGGGCAGTAACAGCACACTTTGCAAAACGTGTTTTTCAGCCCGAAATAAACGCGTTTTTTTCAGACAACTGAATCCCCATGTAACAGCAAGGCTCAGACGAGCCCACACACTCAGCTCTTAACCCCAGTGTGCAGAAAGGGTCAAAACATGTTTTTCAGCAGAAATAAACATGTTTCTGCAAATTTGGTCAACCCCATGTAAGTTATGGGGCAGTAACAGCACACTTTTCAAAACGTGTTTTTCAGCCCGAAATAAACGCGTTTTTTTCAGACAACTGAATCCCCATGTAACAGCAAGGCTCAGAAGAGCCCACACACTCAGCTCTTAACCCCAGTGTGCAGAAAGGGTCAAAACGTGTTTTTCAGCCCGAAATAAATGCGTTTTATTCAGACAACTGAATCCCCATGTAACAGCAAGGCTCAGAAGAGCCCACACACTCAGCTCTTAACCCCAGTGTGCAGAAAGGGTCAAAACGTGTTTTTCAGCAGAAATAAACATGTTTCTGAAAGTTTGGTCAACCCCATATAAGTTATGGGGCAGTAACAGCACAGATTTCAAAACGTGTTTTTCAGCCCGAAATAAACGCGTTTTTTTCAGACAACTGAATCCCCATGTAACAGCAAGGCTCAGACGAGCCCACACACTCAGCTCTTAACCCCAGTGTGCAGAAAGGGTCAAAACGTGTTTTTCATCAGAAATAAACATGTTTCTGCAAGTTTGGTCAACCCCATGAAAGTTATGGGGCAGTAACAGCACAGATTTCAAAACGTGTTTTTCAGCCCGAAATAAACGCGTTTTTTCAGACAACTGAATCCCCATGTAACAGCAAGGCTCAGAAGAGCCCACACACTCAGCTCTTAACCCCAGTGTGCAGAAAGGGTCAAAACGTGTTTTTCAGCCCGAAATAAATGCGTTTTATTCAGACAACTGAATCCCCATGTAACAGCAAGGCTCAGAAGAGCCCACACACTCAGCTCTTAACCCCAGTGTGCAGAAAGTGTCAAAACGTGTTTTTCAGCAGAAATAAACGTGTTTCTGCAAGTTTGGTCAACCCCATGAAAGTTATGGGGCAGTAACAGCACACTTTGCAAAACGTGTTTTTCAGCCCGAAATAAATGCGTTTTTTCAGACAACTGAATCCCCATGTATCAGCAAGGCTCAGAAGAGCCCACACACTCAGCTCTAAACTCCAGTGTGCAGAAAGGGTCAAAACGTGTTTTTCATCAGAAATAAACATGTTTCTGCAAGTTTGGTCAACCCCATGAAAGTTATGGGGCAGTAACACCACACCTTGCAAAAAATGTGTTTCAGCCCGAAATAAACGCGTTTTTTCAGACAACTGAATCCCCATGTAACAGCAAGGCTCAGAAGAGCCCACACACTCAGCTCTTAACCCCAGTGTGCAGAAAGTGTCAAAACGTGTTTTTCAGCAGAAATAAACGTGTTTCTGCAAGTTTGGTCAATCCCATGAAAGTTATGGGGCAGTAACAGCACACTTTGCAAAACATGTTTTTCAGCCCGAAATAAACGCGTTTTTTTCAGACAACTGAATCCCCATGTAACAGCAAGGCTCAGAAGAGCCCACACACTCAGCTCTTAACCCCAGTGTGCAGAAAGGGTCGAAACGTGTTTTTCAGCAGAAATAAACATGTTTCTGCAAGTTTGGTCAACCCCATGTAAGTTATGGGGCAGTAACAGCACACTTTGCAAAACGTGTTTTTCAGCCCGAAATAAACACGTTTTTTCAGACAACTGAATCCCCATGTAACAGCAAGGCTCAGACGAGCCCACACACTCAGCTCTTAACCCCAGTGTGCAGAAAGGGTCAAAACGTGTTTTTCAGCAGAAATAAACATGTTTCTGCAAGTTTGGTCAACCCCATGAAAGTTATGGGGCAGTAACAGCACACTTTGCAAAACGTGTTTTTCAGCCCGAAATAAACGCGTTTTTTTCAGACAACTGAATCCCCATGTAACAGCAAGGCTCAGACGAGCCCACACACTCAGCTCTTAACCCCAGTGTGCAGAAAGGGTCAAAACGTGTTTTTCAGCAGAAATAAACATGTTTCTGCAAGTTTGGTCAACCCCATGAAAGTTATGGGGCAGTAACAGCACACTTTGCAAAACGTGTTTTTCAGCCCGAAATAAACGCGTTTTTTTCAGACAACTGAATCCCCATGTAACAGCAAGGCTCAGACGAGCCCACACACTCAGCTCTTAACCCCAGTGTGCAGAAAGGGTCAAAACATGTTTTTCAGCAGAAATAAACATGTTTCTGCAAATTTGGTCAACCCCATGTAAGTTATGGGGCAGTAACAGCACACTTTTCAAAACGTGTTTTTCAGCCCGAAATAAACGCGTTTTTTCAGACAACTGAATCCCCATGTAACAGCAAGGCTCAGAAGAGCCCACACACTCAGCTCTTAACCCCAGTGTGCAGAAAGGGTCAAAACGTGTTTTTCAGCAGAAATAAACATGTTTCTGCAAGTTTGGTCAACCCCATGTAAGTTATGGGGCAGTAACAGCACAGTTTTCAAAACGTGTTTTTCAGCCCGAAATGAACGCGTTTTTTCAGACAACTGAATCCCCATGTAACAGCAAGGCTCAGACGAGCCCACACACTCAGCTCTAAACTCCAGTGTGCAGAAAGGGTCAAAACGTGTTTTTCATCAGAAATAAACATGTTTCTGCAAGTTTGGTCAACCCCATGAAAGTTATGGGGCAGTAACACCACACTTTGCAAAAAATGTGTTTCAGCCCGAAATAAACGCGTTTTTTCAGACAACTGAATCCCCATGTAACAGCAAGGCTCAGAAGAGCCCACACACTCAGCTCTTAACCCCAGTGTGCAGAAAGTGTCAAAACGTGTTTTTCAGCAGAAATAAACGTGTTTCTGCAAGTTTGGTCAACCCCATGAAAGTTATGGGGCAGTAACAGCACACTTTGCAAAACGTGTTTTTCATCCCGAAATAAACGCGTTTTTTCAGACAACTGAATCCCCATGTAACAGCAAGGCTCAGAAGAGCCCACACACTCAGCTCTTAACCCCAGTGTGCAGAAAGGGTCGAAACGTGTTTTTCAGCAGAAATAAACATGTTTCTGCAAGTTTGGTCAACCCCATGTAAGTTATGGGGCAGTAACAGCACACTTTGCAAAACGTGTTTTTCAGCCCGAAATAAACACGTTTTTTCATACAACTGAATCCCCATGTAACAGCAAGGCTCAGACGAGCCCACACACTCAGCTCTTAACCCCAGTGTGCAGAAAGGGTCAAAACGTGTTTTTCAGCAGAAATAAACATGTTTCTGCAAGTTTGGTCAACCCCATGAAAGTTATGGGGCAGTAACAGCACACTTTGCAAAACGTGTTTTTCAGCCCGAAATAAACGCGTTTTTTTCAGACAACTGAATCCCCATGTAACAGCAAGGCTCAGACGAGCCCACACACTCAGCTCTTAACCCCAGTGTGCAGAAAGGGTCAAAACGTGTTTTTCAGCAGAAATAAACATGTTTCTGCAAGTTTGGTCAACCCCATGAAAGTTATGGGGCAGTAACAGCACACTTTGCAAAACGTGTTTTTCAGCCCGAAATAAACGCGTTTTTTTCAGACAACTGAATCCCCATGTAACAGCAAGGCTCAGACGAGCCCACACACTCAGCTCTTAACCCCAGTGTGCAGAAAGGGTCAAAACATGTTTTTCAGCAGAAATTAACATGTTTCTGCAAATTTGGTCAACCCCATGTAAGTTATGGGGCAGTAACAGCACACTTTTCAAAACGTGTTTTTCAGCCCGAAATAAACGCGTTTTTTTCAGACAACTGAATCCCCATGTAACAGCAAGGCTCAGAAGAGCCCACACACTCAGCTCTTAACCCCAGTGTGCAGAAAGGGTCAAAACGTGTTTTTCAGCCCGAAATAAATGCGTTTTATTCAGACAACTGAATCCCCATGTAACAGCAAGGCTCAGAAGAGCCCACACACTCAGCTCTTAACCCCAGTGTGCAGAAAGGGTCAAAACGTGTTTTTCAGCAGAAATAAACATGTTTCTGAAAGTTTGGTCAACCCCATATAAGTTATGGGGCAGTAACAGCACAGATTTCAAAACGTGTTTTTCAGCCCGAAATAAACGCGTTTTTTCAGACAACTGAATCCCCATGTAACAGCAAGGCTCAGAAGAGCCCACACACTCAGCTCTTAACCCCAGTGTGCAGAAAGTGTCAAAACGTGTTTTTCAGCAGAAATAAACGTGTTTCTGCAAGTTTGGTCAACCCCATGAAAGTTATGGGGCAGTAACAGCACACTTTGCAAAACGTGTTTTTCAGCCCGAAATAAATGCGTTTTTTCAGACAACTGAATCCCCATGTATCAGCAAGGCTCAGAAGATTCCACACACTCAGCTCTAAACTCCAGTGTGCAGAAAGGGTCAAAACGTGTTTTTCATCAGAAATAAACATGTTTCTGCAAGTTTGGTCAACCCCATGAAAGTTATGGGGCAGTAACAGCACACTTTGCAAAACGTGTTTTTCAGCCCGAAATAAACGCGTTTTTTCAGACAACTGAATCCCCATGTAACAGCAAGGCTCAGAAGAGCCCACACACTCAGCTCTTAACCCCAGTGTGCAGAAAGGGTCGAAACGTGTTTTTCAGCAGAAATAAACATGTTTCTGCAAGTTTGGTCAACCCCATGTAAGTTATGGGGCAGTAACAGCACACTTTGCAAAACGTGTTTTTCAGCCCGAAATAAACACGTTTTTTCAGACAACTGAATCCCCATGTAACAGCAAGGCTCAGACGAGCCCACACACTCAGCTCTTAACCCCAGTGTGCAGAAAGGGTCAAAACGTGTTTTTCAGCAGAAATAAACATGTTTCTGCAAGTTTGGTCAACCCCATGAAAGTTATGGGGCAGTAACAGCACACTTTGCAAAACGTGTTTTTCAGCCCGAAATAAACGCGTTTTTTTCAGACAACTGAATCCCCATGTAACAGCAAGGCTCAGAAGAGCCCACACACTCAGCTCTTAACCCCAGTGTGCAGAAAGGGTCAAAACGTGTTTTTCAGCCCGAAATAAATGCGTTTTATTCAGACAACTGAATCCCCATGTAACAGCAAGGCTCAGAAGAGCCCACACACTCAGCTCTTAACCCCAGTGTGCAGAAAGGGTCAAAACGTGTTTTTCAGCAGAAATAAACATGTTTCTGCAAGTTTGGTCAACCCCATGAAAGTTATGGGGCAGTAACAGCACACTTTGCAAAACGTGTTTTTCAGCCCGAAATAAACGCGTTTTTTTCAGACAACTGAATCCCCATGTAACAGCAAGGCTCAGAAGAGCCCACACACTCAGCTCTTAACCCCAGTGTGCAGAAAGGGTCAAAACGTGTTTTTCAGCCCGAAATAAATGCGTTTTATTCAGACAACTGAATCCCCATGTAACAGCAAGGCTCAGAAGAGCCCACACACTCAGCTCTTAACCCCAGTGTGCAGAAAGGGTCAAAACGTGTTTTTCATCAGAAATAAACATGTTTCTGCAAGTTTGGTCAACCCCATGAAAGTTATGGGGCAGTAACAGCACACTTTGCAAAACGTGTTTTTCAGCCCGAAATAAACGCGTTTTTTTCAGACAACTGAATCCCCATGTAACAGCAAGGCTCAGACGAGCCCACACACTCAGCTCTTAACCCCAGTGTGCAGAAAGGGTCAAAACATGTTTTTCAGCAGAAATAAACATGTTTCTGCAAATTTGGTCAACCCCATGTAAGTTATGGGGCAGTAACAGCACACTTTTCAAAACGTGTTTTTCAGCCCGAAATAAACGCGTTTTTTTCAGACAACTGAATCCCCATGTAACAGCAAGGCTCAGAAGAGCCCACACACTCAGCTCTTAACCCCAGTGTGCAGAAAGGGTCAAAACGTGTTTTTCAGCCCGAAATAAATGCGTTTTATTCAGACAACTGAATCCCCATGTAACAGCAAGGCTCAGAAGAGCCCACACACTCAGCTCTTAACCCCAGTGTGCAGAAAGGGTCAAAACGTGTTTTTCAGCAGAAATAAACATGTTTCTGAAAGTTTGGTCAACCCCATATAAGTTATGGGGCAGTAACAGCACAGATTTCAAAACGTGTTTTTCAGCCCGAAATAAACGCGTTTTTTTCAGACAACTGAATCCCCATGTAACAGCAAGGCTCAGACGAGCCCACACACTCAGCTCTTAACCCCAGTGTGCAGAAAGGGTCAAAACGTGTTTTTCATCAGAAATAAACATGTTTCTGCAAGTTTGGTCAACCCCATGAAAGTTATGGGGCAGTAACAGCACAGATTTCAAAACGTGTTTTTCAGCCCGAAATAAACGCGTTTTTTCAGACAACTGAATCCCCATGTAACAGCAAGGCTCAGAAGAGCCCACACACTCAGCTCTTAACCCCAGTGTGCAGAAAGTGTCAAAACGTGTTTTTCAGCAGAAATAAACGTGTTTCTGCAAGTTTGGTCAACCCCATGAAAGTTATGGGGCAGTAACAGCACACTTTGCAAAACGTGTTTTTCAGCCCGAAATAAATGCGTTTTTTCAGACAACTGAATCCCCATGTATCAGCAAGGCTCAGAAGAGCCCACACACTCAGCTCTAAACTCCAGTGTGCAGAAAGGGTCAAAACGTGTTTTTCATCAGAAATAAACATGTTTCTGCAAGTTTGGTCAACCCCATGAAAGTTATGGGGCAGTAACACCACACCTTGCAAAAAATTTGTTTCAGCCCGAAATAAACGCGTTTTTTCAGACAACTGAATCCCCATGTAACAGCAAGGCTCAGAAGAGCCCACACACTCAGCTCTTAACCCCAGTGTGCAGAAAGTGTCAAAACGTGTTTTTCAGCAGAAATAAACGTGTTTCTGCAAGTTTGGTCAATCCCATGAAAGTTATGGGGCAGTAACAGCACACTTTGCAAAACATGTTTTTCAGCCCGAAATAAACGCGTTTTTTTCAGACAACTGAATCCCCATGTAACAGCAAGGCTCAGAAGAGCCCACACACTCAGCTCTTAACCCCAGTGTGCAGAAAGGGTCGAAACGTGTTTTTCAGCAGAAATAAACATGTTTCTGCAAGTTTGGTCAACCCCATGTAAGTTATGGGGCAGTAACAGCACACTTTGCAAAACGTGTTTTTCAGCCCGAAATAAACACGTTTTTTCAGACAACTGAATCCCCATGTAACAGCAAGGCTCAGACGAGCCCACACACTCAGCTCTTAACCCCAGTGTGCAGAAAGGGTCAAAACGTGTTTTTCAGCAGAAATAAACATGTTTCTGCAAGTTTGGTCAACCCCATGAAAGTTATGGGGCAGTAACAGCACACTTTGCAAAACGTGTTTTTCAGCCCGAAATAAACGCGTTTTTTTCAGACAACTGAATCCCCATGTAACAGCAAGGCTCAGACGAGCCCACACACTCAGCTCTTAACCCCAGTGTGCAGAAAGGGTCAAAACGTGTTTTTCAGCAGAAATAAACATGTTTCTGCAAGTTTGGTCAACCCCATGAAAGTTATGGGGCAGTAACAGCACACTTTGCAAAACGTGTTTTTCAGCCCGAAATAAACGCGTTTTTTTCAGACAACTGAATCCCCATGTAACAGCAAGGCTCAGACGAGCCCACACACTCAGCTCTTAACCCCAGTGTGCAGAAAGGGTCAAAACATGTTTTTCAGCAGAAATTAACATGTTTCTGCAAATTTGGTCAACCCCATGTAAGTTATGGGGCAGTAACAGCACACTTTTCAAAACGTGTTTTTCAGCCCGAAATAAACGCGTTTTTTTCAGACAACTGAATCCCCATGTAACAGCAAGGCTCAGAAGAGCCCACACACTCAGCTCTTAACCCCAGTGTGCAGAAAGGGTCAAAACGTGTTTTTCAGCCCGAAATAAATGCGTTTTATTCAGACAACTGAATCCCCATGTAACAGCAAGGCTCAGAAGAGCCCACACACTCAGCTCTTAACCCCAGTGTGCAGAAAGGGTCAAAACGTGTTTTTCAGCAGAAATAAACATGTTTCTGAAAGTTTGGTCAACCCCATATAAGTTATGGGGCAGTAACAGCACAGATTTCAAAACGTGTTTTTCAGCCCGAAATAAACGCGTTTTTTCAGACAACTGAATCCCCATGTAACAGCAAGGCTCAGAAGAGCCCACACACTCAGCTCTTAACCCCAGTGTGCAGAAAGTGTCAAAACGTGTTTTTCAGCAGAAATAAACGTGTTTCTGCAAGTTTGGTCAACCCCATGAAAGTTATGGGGCAGTAACAGCACACTTTGCAAAACGTGTTTTTCAGCCCGAAATAAATGCGTTTTTTCAGACAACTGAATCCCCATGTATCAGCAAGGCTCAGAAGAGCCCACACACTCAGCTCTAAACTCCAGTGTGCAGAAAGGGTCAAAACGTGTTTTTCATCAGAAATAAACATGTTTCTGCAAGTTTGGTCAACCCCATGAAAGTTATGGGGCAGTAACAGCACACTTTGCAAAACGTGTTTTTCAGCCCGAAATAAACGCGTTTTTTCAGACAACTGAATCCCCATGTAACAGCAAGGCTCAGAAGAGCCCACACACTCAGCTCTTAACCCCAGTGTGCAGAAAGGGTCGAAACGTGTTTTTCAGCAGAAATAAACATGTTTCTGCAAGTTTGGTCAACCCCATGTAAGTTATGGGGCAGTAACAGCACACTTTGCAAAACGTGTTTTTCAGCCCGAAATAAACACGTTTTTTCAGACAACTGAATCCCCATGTAACAGCAAGGCTCAGACGAGCCCACACACTCAGCTCTTAACCCCAGTGTGCAGAAAGGGTCAAAACGTGTTTTTCAGCAGAAATAAACATGTTTCTGCAAGTTTGGTCAACCCCATGAAAGTTATGGGGCAGTAACAGCACACTTTGCAAAACGTGTTTTTCAGCCCGAAATAAACACGTTTTTTCAGACAACTGAATCCCCATGTAACAGCAAGGCTCAGAAGAGCCCACACACTCAGCTCTTAACCCCAGTGTGCAGAAAGGGTCAAAACTTGTTTTTCAGCAGAAATAAACATGTTTCTGCAAGTTTGGTCAACCCCATATAAGTTATGGGGCAGTAACAGCACACTTTGCAAAACGTGTTTTTCAGCCCGAAATAAACGCGTTTTTTTCAGACAACTGAATCCCCATGTAACAGCAAGGCTCAGACGAGCCCACACACTCAGCTCTTAACCCCAGTGTGCAGAAAGGGTCAAAACGTGTTTTTCATCAGAAATAAACATGTTTCTGCAAGTTTGGTCAACCCCATGAAAGTTATGGGGCAGTAACAGCACAGATTTCAAAACGTGTTTTTCAGCCCGAAATAAACGCGTTTTTTCAGACAACTGAATCCCCATGTAACAGCAAGGCTCAGAAGAGCCCACACACTCAGCTCTTAACCCCAGTGTGCAGAAAGTGTCAAAACGTGTTTTTCAGCAGAAATAAACGTGTTTCTGCAAGTTTGGTCAACCCCATGAAAGTTATGGGGCAGTAACAGCACACTTTGCAAAACGTGTTTTTCAGCCCGAAATAAATGCGTTTTTTCAGACAACTGAATCCCCATGTATCAGCAAGGCTCAGAAGAGCCCACACACTCAGCTCTAAACTCCAGTGTGCAGAAAGGGTCAAAACGTGTTTTTCATCAGAAATAAACATGTTTCTGCAAGTTTGGTCAACCCCATGAAAGTTATGGGGCAGTAACACCACACTTTGCAAAAAATGTGTTTCAGCCCGAAATAAACGCGTTTTTTCAGACAACTGAATCCCCATGTAACAGCAAGGCTCAGAAGAGCCCACACACTCATCTCTTAACCCCAGTGTGCAGAAAGTGTCAAAACGTGTTTTTCAGCAGAAATAAACGTGTTTCTGCAAGTTTGGTCAACCCCATGAAAGTTATGGGGCAGTAACAGCACACTTTGCAAAACGTGTTTTTCAGCCCGAAATAAACGCGTTTTTTCAGACAACTGAATCCCCATGTAACAGCAAGGCTCAGAAGAGCCCACACACTCAGCTCTTAACCCCAGTGTGCAGAAAGGGTCAAAACGTGTTTTTCAGCCCGAAATAAATGCGTTTTATTCAGACAACTGAATCCCCATGTAACAGCAAGGCTCAGAAGAGCCCACACACTCAGCTCTTAACCCCAGTGTGCAGAAAGGGTCAAAACGTGTTTTTCAGCAGAAATAAACATGTTTCTGAAAGTTTGGTCAACCCCATATAAGTTATGGGGCAGTAACAGCACAGATTTCAAAACGTGTTTTTCAGCCCGAAATAAACGCGTTTTTTCAGACAACTGAATCCCCATGTAACAGCAAGGCTCAGAAGAGCCCACACACTCAGCTCTTAACCCCAGTGTGCAGAAAGTGTCAAAACGTGTTTTTCAGCAGAAATAAACGTGTTTCTGCAAGTTTGGTCAACCCCATGAAAGTTATGGGGCAGTAACAGCACACTTTGCAAAACGTGTTTTTCAGCCCGAAATAAATGCGTTTTTTCAGACAACTGAATCCCCATGTATCAGCAAGGCTCAGAAGAGCCGACACACTCAGCTCTTAACTCCAGTGTGCAGAAAGGGTCAAAACGTGTTTTTCATCAGAAATAAAAATGTTTCTGCAAGTTTGGTCAACCCCATGAAAGTTATGGGGCAGTAACACCACACCTTGCAAAAAATGTGTTTCAGCCCGAAATAAACGCGTTTTTTCAGACAACTGAATCCCCATGTAACAGCAAGGCTCAGAAGAGCCCACACACTCAGCTCTTAACCCCAGTGTGCAGAAAGTGTCAAAACGTGTTTTTCAGCAGAAATAAACGTGTTTCTGCAAGTTTGGTCAACCCCATGAAAGTTATGGGGCAGTAACAGCACACTTTGCAAAACGTGTTTTTCAGCCCGAAATAAACGCGTTTTTTTCAGACAACTGAATCCCCATGTAACAGCAAGGCTCAGAAGAGCCCACACACTCAGCTCTTAACCCCAGTGTGCAGAAAGGGTCGAAACGTGTTTTTCAGCAGAAATAAACATGTTTCTGCAAGTTTGGTCAACCCCATGTAAGTTATGGGGCAGTAACAGCACACTTTGCAAAACGTGTTTTTCAGCCCGAAATAAACACGTTTTTTCAGACAACTGAATCCCCATGTAACAGCAAGGCTCAGACGAGCCCACACACTCAGCTCTTAACCCCAGTGTGCAGAAAGGGTCAAAACGTGTTTTTCAGCAGAAATAAACATGTTTCTGCAAGTTTGGTCAACCCCATGAAAGTTATGGGGCAGTAACAGCACACTTTGCAAAACGTGTTTTTCAGCCCGAAATAAACGCGTTTTTTTCAGACAACTGAATCCCCATGTAACAGCAAGGCTCAGACGAGCCCACACACTCAGCTCTTAACCCCAGTGTGCAGAAAGGGTCAAAACGTGTTTTTCAGCAGAAATAAACATGTTTCTGCAAGTTTGGTCAACCCCATGAAAGTTATGGGGCAGTAACAGCACACTTTGCAAAACGTGTTTTTCAGCCCGAAATAAACGCGTTTTTTTCAGACAACTGAATCCCCATGTAACAGCAAGGCTCAGACGAGCCCACACACTCAGCTCTTAACCCCAGTGTGCAGAAAGGGTCAAAACATGTTTTTCAGCAGAAATAAACATGTTTCTGCAAATTTGGTCAACCCCATGTAAGTTATGGGGCAGTAACAGCACACTTTTCAAAACGTGTTTTTCAGCCCGAAATAAACGCGTTTTTTCAGACAACTGAATCCCCATGTAACAGCAAGGCTCAGAAGAGCCCACACACTCAGCTCTTAACCCCAGTGTGCAGAAAGGGTCAAAACGTGTTTTTCAGCAGAAATAAACATGTTTCTGCAAGTTTGGTCAACCCCATGTAAGTTATGGGGCAGTAACAGCACACTTTGCAAAACGTGTTTTTCAGCCCGAATTGAACGCGTTTTTTCAGACAACTGAATCCCCATGTAACAGCAAGGCTCAGAAGAGCCCACACACTCAGCTCTTAACCCTAGTGTGCAGAAAGGGTTAAAACGTGTTTTTCAGCAGAAATAAACATGTTTCTGCAAGTTTGGTCAACCCCATGTAAGTTATGGGGCAGTAACAGCACAGTTTTCAAAACGTGTTTTTCAGCCCGAAATGAACGCGTTTTTTCAGACAACTGAATCCCCATGTAACAGCAAGGCTCAGACGAGCCCACACACTCAGCTCTAAACTCCAGTGTGCAGAAAGGGTCAAAACGTGTTTTTCATCAGAAATAAACATGTTTCTGCAAGTTTGGTCAACCCCATGAAAGTTATGGGGCAGTAACACCACACTTTGCAAAAAATGTGTTTCAGCCCGAAATAAACGCGTTTTTTCAGACAACTGAATCCCCATGTAACAGCAAGGCTCAGAAGAGCCCACACACTCAGCTCTTAACCCCAGTGTGCAGAAAGTGTCAAAACGTGTTTTTCAGCAGAAATAAACGTGTTTCTGCAAGTTTGGTCAACCCCATGAAAGTTATGGGGCAGTAACAGCACACTTTGCAAAACGTGTTTTTCATCCCGAAATAAACGCGTTTTTTCAGACAACTGAATCCCCATGTAACAGCAAGGCTCAGAAGAGCCCACACACTCAGCTCTTAACCCCAGTGTGCAGAAAGGGTCGAAACGTGTTTTTCAGCAGAAATAAACATGTTTCTGCAAGTTTGGTCAACCCCATGTAAGTTATGGGGCAGTAACAGCACACTTTGCAAAACGTGTTTTTCAGCCCGAAATAAACACGTTTTTTCATACAACTGAATCCCCATGTAACAGCAAGGCTCAGACGAGCCCACACACTCAGCTCTTAACCCCAGTGTGCAGAAAGGGTCAAAACGTGTTTTTCAGCAGAAATAAACATGTTTCTGCAAGTTTGGTCAACCCCATGAAAGTTATGGGGCAGTAACAGCACACTTTGCAAAACGTGTTTTTCAGCCCGAAATAAACGCGTTTTTTTCAGACAACTGAATCCCCATGTAACAGCAAGGCTCAGACGAGCCCACACACTCAGCTCTTAACCCCAGTGTGCAGAAAGGGTCAAAACGTGTTTTTCAGCAGAAATAAACATGTTTCTGCAAGTTTGGTCAACCCCATGAAAGTTATGGGGCAGTAACAGCACACTTTGCAAAACGTGTTTTTCAGCCCGAAATAAACGCGTTTTTTTCAGACAACTGAATCCCCATGTAACAGCAAGGCTCAGACGAGCCCACACACTCAGCTCTTAACCCCAGTGTGCAGAAAGGGTCAAAACATGTTTTTCAGCAGAAATTAACATGTTTCTGCAAATTTGGTCAACCCCATGTAAGTTATGGGGCAGTAACAGCACACTTTTCAAAACGTGTTTTTCAGCCCGAAATAAACGCGTTTTTTTCAGACAACTGAATCCCCATGTAACAGCAAGGCTCAGAAGAGCCCACACACTCAGCTCTTAACCCCAGTGTGCAGAAAGGGTCAAAACGTGTTTTTCAGCCCGAAATAAATGCGTTTTATTCAGACAACTGAATCCCCATGTAACAGCAAGGCTCAGAAGAGCCCACACACTCAGCTCTTAACCCCAGTGTGCAGAAAGGGTCAAAACGTGTTTTTCAGCAGAAATAAACATGTTTCTGAAAGTTTGGTCAACCCCATATAAGTTATGGGGCAGTAACAGCACAGATTTCAAAACGTGTTTTTCAGCCCGAAATAAACGCGTTTTTTCAGACAACTGAATCCCCATGTAACAGCAAGGCTCAGAAGAGCCCACACACTCAGCTCTTAACCCCAGTGTGCAGAAAGTGTCAAAACGTGTTTTTCAGCAGAAATAAACGTGTTTCTGCAAGTTTGGTCAACCCCATGAAAGTTATGGGGCAGTAACAGCACACTTTGCAAAACGTGTTTTTCAGCCCGAAATAAATGCGTTTTTTCAGACAACTGAATCCCCATGTATCAGCAAGGCTCAGAAGAGCCCACACACTCAGCTCTAAACTCCAGTGTGCAGAAAGGGTCAAAACGTGTTTTTCATCAGAAATAAACATGTTTCTGCAAGTTTGGTCAACCCCATGAAAGTTATGGGGCAGTAACAGCACACTTTGCAAAACGTGTTTTTCAGCCCGAAATAAACGCGTTTTTTCAGACAACTGAATCCCCATGTAACAGCAAGGCTCAGAAGAGCCCACACACTCAGCTCTTAACCCCAGTGTGCAGAAAGGGTCGAAACGTGTTTTTCAGCAGAAATAAACATGTTTCTGCAAGTTTGGTCAACCCCATGTAAGTTATGGGGCAGTAACAGCACACTTTGCAAAACGTGTTTTTCAGCCCGAAATAAACACGTTTTTTCAGACAACTGAATCCCCATGTAACAGCAAGGCTCAGACGAGCCCACACACTCAGCTCTTAACCCCAGTGTGCAGAAAGGGTCAAAACGTGTTTTTCAGCAGAAATAAACATGTTTCTGCAAGTTTGGTCAACCCCATGAAAGTTATGGGGCAGTAACAGCACACTTTGCAAAACGTGTTTTTCAGCCCGAAATAAACACGTTTTTTCAGACAACTGAATCCCCATGTAACAGCAAGGCTCAGAAGAGCCCACACACTCAGCTCTTAACCCCAGTGTGCAGAAAGGGTCAAAACTTGTTTTTCAGCAGAAATAAACATGTTTCTGCAAGTTTGGTCAACCCCATATAAGTTATGGGGCAGTAACAGCACACTTTGCAAAACGTGTTTTTCAGCCCGAAATAAACGCGTTTTTTTCAGACAACTGAATCCCCATGTAACAGCAAGGCTCAGACGAGCCCACACACTCAGCTCTTAACCCCAGTGTGCAGAAAGGGTCAAAACGTGTTTTTCATCAGAAATAAACATGTTTCTGCAAGTTTGGTCAACCCCATGAAAGTTATGGGGCAGTAACAGCACAGATTTCAAAACGTGTTTTTCAGCCCGAAATAAACGCGTTTTTTCAGACAACTGAATCCCCATGTAACAGCAAGGCTCAGAAGAGCCCACACACTCAGCTCTTAACCCCAGTGTGCAGAAAGTGTCAAAACGTGTTTTTCAGCAGAAATAAACGTGTTTCTGCAAGTTTGGTCAACCCCATGAAAGTTATGGGGCAGTAACAGCACACTTTGCAAAACGTGTTTTTCAGCCCGAAATAAATGCGTTTTTTCAGACAACTGAATCCCCATGTATCAGCAAGGCTCAGAAGAGCCCACACACTCAGCTCTAAACTCCAGTGTGCAGAAAGGGTCAAAACGTGTTTTTCATCAGAAATAAACATGTTTCTGCAAGTTTGGTCAACCCCATGAAAGTTATGGGGCAGTAACACCACACTTTGCAAAAAATGTGTTTCAGCCCGAAATAAACGCGTTTTTTCAGACAACTGAATCCCCATGTAACAGCAAGGCTCAGAAGAGCCCACACACTCAGCTCTTAACCCCAGTGTGCAGAAAGTGTCAAAACGTGTTTTTCAGCAGAAATAAACGTGTTTCTGCAAGTTTGGTCAACCCCATGAAAGTTATGGGGCAGTAACAGCACACTTTGCAAAACGTGTTTTTCAGCCCGAAATAAACGCGTTTTTTCAGACAACTGAATCCCCATGTAACAGCAAGGCTCAGAAGAGCCCACACACTCAGCTCTTAACCCCAGTGTGCAGAAAGGGTCAAAACGTGTTTTTCAGCCCGAAATAAATGCGTTTTATTCAGACAACTGAATCCCCATGTAACAGCAAGGCTCAGAAGAGCCCACACACTCAGCTCTTAACCCCAGTGTGCAGAAAGGGTCAAAACGTGTTTTTCAGCAGAAATAAACATGTTTCTGAAAGTTTGGTCAACCCCATATAAGTTATGGGGCAGTAACAGCACAGATTTCAAAACGTGTTTTTCAGCCCGAAATAAACGCGTTTTTTCAGACAACTGAATCCCCATGTAACAGCAAGGCTCAGAAGAGCCCACACACTCAGCTCTTAACCCCAGTGTGCAGAAAGTGTCAAAACGTGTTTTTCAGCAGAAATAAACGTGTTTCTGCAAGTTTGGTCAACCCCATGAAAGTTATGGGGCAGTAACAGCACACTTTGCAAAACGTGTTTTTCAGCCCGAAATAAATGCGTTTTTTCAGACAACTGAATCCCCATGTATCAGCAAGGCTCAGAAGAGCCGACACACTCAGCTCTAAACTCCAGTGTGCAGAAAGGGTCAAAACGTGTTTTTCATCAGAAATAAAAATGTTTCTGCAAGTTTGGTCAACCCCATGAAAGTTATGGGGCAGTAACACCACACCTTGCAAAAAATGTGTTTCAGCCCGAAATAAACGCGTTTTTTCAGACAACTGAATCCCCATGTAACAGCAAGGCTCAGAAGAGCCCACACACTCAGCTCTTAACCCCAGTGTGCAGAAAGTGTCAAAACGTGTTTTTCAGCAGAAATAAACGTGTTTCTGCAAGTTTGGTCAACCCCATGAAAGTTATGGGGCAGTAACAGCACACTTTGCAAAACGTGTTTTTCAGCCCGAAATAAACACGTTTTTTCAGACAACTGAATCCCCATGTAACAGCAAGGCTCAGAAGAGCCCACATACTCAGCTCTTAACCCCAGTGTGCAGAAAGGGTCAAAACTTGTTTTTCAGCAGAAATAAACATGTTTCTGCAAGTTTGGTCAACCCCATATAAGTTATGGGGCAGTAACAGCACACTTTGCAAAACGTGTTTTTCAGCCCGAAATAAACGCGTTTTTTTCAGACAACTGAATCCCCATGTAACAGCAAGGCTCAGACGAGCCCACACACTCAGCTCTTAACCCCAGTGTGCAGAAAGGGTCAAAACGTGTTTTTCATCAGAAATAAACATGTTTCTGCAAGTTTGGTCAACCCCATGAAAGTTATGGGGCAGTAACAGCACAGATTTCAAAACGTGTTTTTCAGCCCGAAATAAACGCGTTTTTTCAGACAACTGAATCCCCATGTAACAGCAAGGCTCAGAAGAGCCCACACACTCAGCTCTTAACCCCAGTGTGCAGAAAGTGTCAAAACGTGTTTTTCAGCAGAAATAAACGTGTTTCTGCAAGTTTGGTCAACCCCATGAAAGTTATGGGGCAGTAACAGCACACTTTGCAAAACGTGTTTTTCAGCCCGAAATAAATGCGTTTTTTCAGACAACTGAATCCCCATGTATCAGCAAGGCTCAGAAGAGCCCACACACTCAGCTCTAAACTCCAGTGTGCAGAAAGGGTCAAAACGTGTTTTTCATCAGAAATAAACGTGTTTCTGCAAGTTTGGTCAACCCCATGAAAGTTATGGGGCAGTAACAGCACACTTTGCAAAACGTGTTTTTCAGCCCGAAATAAACGCGTTTTTTCAGACAACTGAATCCCCATGTAACAGCAAGGCTCAGAAGAGCAAACACAATCAGCTCTTAACCCCAGTGTGCAGAAAGGGTCGAAACGTGTTTTTCAGCAGAAATAAACATGTTTCTGCAAGTTTGGTCAACCCCATGTAAGTTATGGGGCAGTAACAGAACACTTTGCAAAACGTGTTTTTCAGCCCGAAATAAACACGTTTTTTCAGACAACTGAATCCCCATGTAACAGCAAGGCTCAGACGAGCCCACACACTCAGCTCTTAACCCCAGTGTGCAGAAAGGGTCAAAACGTGTTTTTCAGCAGAAATAAACATGTTTCTGCAAGTTTGGTCAACCCCATGAAAGTTATGGGGCAGTAACAGCACACTTTGCAAAACGTGTTTTTCAGCCCGAAATAAACGCGTTTTTTTCAGACAACTGAATCCCCATGTAACAGCAAGGCTCAGACGAGCCCACACACTCAGCTCTTAACCCCAGTGTGCAGAAAGGGTCAAAACATGTTTTTCAGCAGAAATAAACATGTTTCTGCAAATTTGGTCAACCCCATGTAAGTTATGGGGCAGTAACAGCACACTTTTCAAAACGTGTTTTTCAGCCCGAAATAAACGCGTTTTTTTCAGACAACTGAATCCCCATGTAACAGCAAGGCTCAGAAGAGCCCACACACTCAGCTCTTAACCCCAGTGTGCAGAAAGGGTCAAAACGTGTTTTTCAGCCCGAAATAAATGCGTTTTATTCAGACAACTGAATCCCCATGTAACAGCAAGGCTCAGAAGAGCCCACACACTCAGCTCTTAACCCCAGTGTGCAGAAAGGGTCAAAACGTGTTTTTCAGCAGAAATAAACATGTTTCTGAAAGTTTGGTCAACCCCATATAAGTTATGGGGCAGTAACAGCACAGATTTCAAAACGTGTTTTTCAGCCCGAAATAAACGCGTTTTTTCAGACAACTGAATCCCCATGTAACAGCAAGGCTCAGAAGAGCCCACACACTCAGCTCTTAACCCCAGTGTGCAGAAAGTTTCAAAACGTGTTTTTCAGCAGAAATAAACGTGTTTCTGCAAGTTTGGTCAACCCCATGAAAGTTATGGGGCAGTAACACCACACCTTGCAAAAAATGTGTTTCAGCCCGAAATAAACGCGTTTTTTCAGACAACTGAATCTCCATGTAACAGCAAGGCTCAGAAGAGCCCACACACTCAGCTCTTAACCCCAGTGTGCAGAAAGTGTCAAAACGTGTTTTTCAGCAGAAATAAACGTGTTTCTGCAAGTTTGGTCAACCCCATGAAAGTTATGGGGCAGTAACAGCACACTTTGCAAAACGTGTTTTTCAGCCCGAAATAAACACGTTTTTTCAGACAACTGAATCCCCATGTAACAGCAAGGCTCAGAAGAGCCCACACACTCAGCTCTTAACCCCAGTGTGCAGAAAGGGTCAAAACTTGTTTTTCAGCAGAAATAAACATGTTTCTGCAAGTTTGGTCAACCCCATGTAAGTTATGGGGCAGTAACAGAACACTTTGCAAAACGTGTTTTTCAGCCCGAAATAAACACGTTTTTTCAGACAACTGAATCCCCATGTAACAGCAAGGCTCAGACGAGCCCACACACTCAGCTCTTAACCCCAGTGTGCAGAAAGGGTCAAAACGTGTTTTTCAGCAGAAATAAACATGTTTCTGCAAGTTTGGTCAACCCCATGAAAGTTATGGGGCAGTAACAGCACACTTTGCAAAACGTGTTTTTCAGCCCGAAATAAACGCGTTTTTTTCAGACAACTGAATCCCCATGTAACAGCAAGGCTCAGACGAGCCCACACACTCAGCTCTTAACCCCAGTGTGCAGAAAGGGTCAAAACATGTTTTTCAGCAGAAATAAACATGTTTCTGCAAATTTGGTCAACCCCATGTAAGTTATGGGGCAGTAACAGCACACTTTTCAAAACGTGTTTTTCAGCCCGAAATAAACGCGTTTTTTTCAGACAACTGAATCCCCATGTAACAGCAAGGCTCAGAAGAGCCCACACACTCAGCTCTTAACCCCAGTGTGCAGAAAGTGTCAAAACGTGTTTTTCAGCAGAAATAAACGTGTTTCTGCAAGTTTGGTCAACCCCATGAAAGTTATGGGGCAGTAACACCACACCTTGCAAAAAATGTGTTTCAGCCCGAAATAAACGCGTTTTTTCAGACAACTGAATCCCCATGTAACAGCAAGGCTCAGACGAGCCCACACACTCAGCTCTTAACCCCAGTGTGCAGAAAGGGTCAAAACGTGTTTTTCAGCAGAAATAAACATGTTTCTGCAAGTTTGGTCAACCCCATGAAAGTTATGGGGCAGTAACAGCACACTTTGCAAAACGTGTTTTTCAGCCCGAAATAAACGCGTTTTTTTCAGACAACTGAATCCCCATGTAACAGCAAGGCTCAGACGAGCCCACACACTCAGCTCTTAACCCCAGTGTGCAGAAAGGGTCAAAACGTGTTTTTCAGCAGAAATAAACATGTTTCTGCAAGTTTGGTCAACCCCATGAAAGTCATGGGGCAGTAACAGCACACTTTGCAAAACGTGTTTTTCAGCCCGAAATAAACGCGTTTTTTTCAGACAACTGAATCCCCATGTAACAGCAAGGCTCAGAAGAGCCCACACACTCAGCTCTTAACCCCAGTGTGCAGAAAGGGTCAAAACGTGTTTTTCAGCCCGAAATAAATGCGTTTTATTCAGACAACTGAATCCCCATGTAACAGCAAGGCTCAGAAGAGCCCACACACTCAGCTCTTAACCCCAGTGTGCAGAAAGGGTCAAAACGGGTTTTTCAGCAGAAATAAACATGTTTCTGAAAGTTTGGTCAACCCCATATAAGTTATGGGGCAGTAACAGCACAGATTTCAAAACGTGTTTTTCAGCCCGAAATAAACGCGTTTTTTCAGACAACTGAATCCCCATGTAACAGCAAGGCTCAGAAGAGCCCACACACTCAGCTCTTAACCCCAGTGTGCAGAAAGTGTCAAAACGTGTTTTTCAGCAGAAATAAACGTGTTTCTGCAAGTTTGGTCAACCCCATGAAAGTTATGGGGCAGTAACAGCACACTTTGCAAAACGTGTTTTTCAGCCCGAAATAAATGCGTTTTTTCAGACAACTGAATCCCCATGTATCAGCAAGGCTCAGAAGAGCCCACACACTCAGCTCTAAACTCCAGTGTGCAGAAAGGGTCAAAACGTGTTTTTCATCAGAAATAAAAATGTTTCTGCAAGTTTGGTCAACCCCATGAAAGTTATGGGGCAGTAACACCACACCTTGCAAAAAATGTGTTTCAGCCCGAAATAAACGCGTTTTTTCAGACAACTGAATCCCCATGTAACAGCAAGACTCAGAAGAGCCCACACACTCAACTCTTAACCCCAGTGTGCAGAAAGTGTCAAAACGAGTTTTTCAGCAGAAATAAACGTGTTTCTGCAAGTTTGGTCAACCCCATGAAAGTTATGGGGCAGTAACAGCACACTTTGCAAAACGTGTTTTTCAGCCCGAAATAAACACGTTTTTTCAGACAACTGAATCCCCATGTAACAGCAAGGCTCAGAAGAGCCCACATACTCAGCTCTTAACCCCAGTGTGCAGAAAGGGTCAAAACTTGTTTTTCAGCAGAAATAAACATGTTTCTGCAAGTTTGGTCAACCCCATATAAGTTATGGGGCAGTAACAGCACACTTTGCAAAACGTGTTTTTCAGCCCGAAATAAACGCGTTTTTTTCAGACAACTGAATCCCCATGTAACAGCAAGGCTCAGACGAGCCCACACACTCAGCTCTTAACCCCAGTGTGCAGAAAGGGTCAAAACGTGTTTTTCATCAGAAATAAACATGTTTCTGCAAGTTTGGTCAACCCCATGAAAGTTATGGGGCAGTAACAGCACAGATTTCAAAACGTGTTTTTCAGCCCGAAATAAACGCGTTTTTTCAGACAACTGAATCCCCATGTAACAGCAAGGCTCAGAAGAGCCCACACACTCAGCTCTTAACCCCAGTGTGCAGAAAGTGTCAAAACGTGTTTTTCAGCAGAAATAAACGTGTTTCTGCAAGTTTGGTCAACCCCATGAAAGTTATGGGGCAGTAACAGCACACTTTGCAAAACGTGTTTTTCAGCCCGAAATAAATGCGTTTTTTCAGACAACTGAATCCCCATGTATCAGCAAGGCTCAGAAGAGCCCACACACTCAGCTCTAAACTCCAGTGTGCAGAAAGGGTCAAAACGTGTTTTTCATCAGAAATAAACATGTTTCTGCAAGTTTGGTCAACCCCATGAAAGTTATGGGGCAGTAACACCACACTTTGCAAAAAATGTGTTTCAGCCCGAAATAAACGCGTTTTTTCTGACAACTGAATCCCCATGTAACAGCAAGGCTCAGAAGAGCCCACACACTCAGCTCTTAACCCCAGTGTGCAGAAAGTGTCAAAACGTGTTTTTCAGCAGAAATAAACGTGTTTCTGCAAGTTTGGTCAACCCCATGAAAGTTATGGGGCAGTAACAGCACACTTTGCAAAACGTGTTTTTCAGCCCGAAATAAACGCGTTTTTTCAGACAACTGAATCCCCATGTAACAGCAAGGCTCAGAAGAGCAAACACAATCAGCTCTTAACCCCAGTGTGCAGAAAGGGTCAAAACGTGTTTTTCAGCAGAAATAAACATGTTTCTGCAAGTTTGGTCAACCCCATGAAAGTTATGGGGCAGTAACAGCACACTTTGCAAAACGTGTTTTTCAGCCCGAAATAAACGCGTTTTTTTCAGACAACTGAATCCCCATGTAACAGCAAGGCTCAGACGAGCCCACACACTCAGCTCTTAACCCCAGTGTGCAGAAAGGGTCAAAACGTGTTTTTCAGCAGAAATAAACATGTTTCTGCAAGTTTGGTCAACCCCATGAAAGTTATGGGGCAGTAACAGCACACTTTGCAAAACGTGTTTTTCAGCCCGAAATAAACGCGTTTTTTTCAGACAACTGAATCCCCATGTAACAGCAAGGCTCAGACGAGCCCACACACTCAGCTCTTAACCCCAGTGTGCAGAAAGGGTCAAAACATGTTTTTCAGCAGAAATAAACATGTTTCTGCAAATTTGGTCAACCCCATGTAAGTTATGGGGCAGTAACAGCACACTTTTCAAAACGTGTTTTTCAGCCCGAAATAAACGCGTTTTTTTCAGACAACTGAATCCCCATGTAACAGCAAGGCTCAGAAGAGCCCACACACTCAGCTCTTAACCCCAGTGTGCAGAAAGTGTCAAAACGTGTTTTTCAGCAGAAATAAACGTGTTTCTGCAAGTTTGGTCAACCCCATGAAAGTTATGGGGCAGTAACACCACACCTTGCAAAAAATGTGTTTCAGCCCGAAATAAACGCGTTTTTTCAGACAACTGAATCCCCATGTAACAGCAAGGCTCAGACGAGCCCACACACTCAGCTCTTAACCCCAGTGTGCAGAAAGGGTCAAAACGTGTTTTTCAGCAGAAATAAACATGTTTCTGCAAGTCTGGTCAACCCCATGAAAGTTATGGGGCAGTAACAGCACACTTTGCAAAACGTGTTTTTCAGCCCGAAATAAACGCGTTTTTTTCAGACAACTGAATCCCCATGTAACAGCAAGGCTCAGACGAGCCCACACACTCAGCTCTTAACCCCAGTGTGCAGAAAGGGTCAAAACGTGTTTTTCAGCAGAAATAAACATGTTTCTGCAAGTTTGGTCAACCCCATGAAAGTCATGGGGCAGTAACAGCACACTTTGCAAAACGTGTTTTTCAGCCCGAAATAAACGCGTTTTTTTCAGACAACTGAATCCCCATGTAACAGCAAGGCTCAGAAGAGCCCACACACTCAGCTCTTAACCCCAGTGTGCAGAAAGGGTCAAAACGTGTTTTTCAGCCCGAAATAAATGCGTTTTATTCAGACAACTGAATCCCCATGTAACAGCAAGGCTCAGAAGAGCCCACACACTCAGCTCTTAACCCCAGTGTGCAGAAAGGGTCAAAACGTGTTTTTCAGCAGAAATAAACATGTTTCTGAAAGTTTGGTCAACCCCATATAAGTTATGGGGCAGTAACAGCACAGATTTCAAAACGTGTTTTTCAGCCCGAAATAAACGCGTTTTTTCAGACAACTGAATCCCCATGTAACAGCAAGGCTCAGAAGAGCCCACACACTCAGCTCTTAACCCCAGTGTGCAGAAAGTGTCAAAACGTGTTTTTCAGCAGAAATAAACGTGTTTCTGCAAGTTTGGTCAACCCCATGAAAGTTATGGGGCAGTAACAGCACACTTTGCAAAACGTGTTTTTCAGCCCGAAATAAATGCGTTTTTTCAGACAACTGAATCCCCATGTATCAGCAAGGCTCAGAAGAGCCCACACACTCAGCTCTAAACTCCAGTGTGCAGAAAGGGTCAAAACGTGTTTTTCATCAGAAATAAAAATGTTTCTGCAAGTTTGGTCAACCCCATGAAAGTTATGGGGCAGTAACACCACACCTTGCAAAAAATGTGTTTCAGCCCGAAATAAACGCGTTTTTTCAGACAACTGAATCCCCATGTAACAGCAAGGCTCAGAAGAGCCCACACACTCAGCTCTTAACCCCAGTGTGCAGAAAGTGTCAAAACGTGTTTTTCAGCAGAAATAAACGTGTTTCTGCAAGTTTGGTCAACCCCATGAAAGTTATGGGGCAGTAACAGCACACTTTGCAAAACGTGTTTTTCAGCCCGAAATAAACACGTTTTTTCAGACAACTGAATCCCCATGTAACAGCAAGGCTCAGAAGAGCCCACATACTCAGCTCTTAACCCCAGTGTGCAGAAAGGGTCAAAACGTGTTTTTCATCAGAAATAAACATGTTTCTGCAAGTTTGGTCAACCCCATGAAAGTTATGGGGCAGTAACAGCACAGATTTCAAAACGTGTTTTTCAGCCCGAAATAAACGCGTTTTTTCAGACAACTGAATCCCCATGTAACAGCAAGGCTCAGAAGAGCCCACACACTCAGCTCTTAACCCCAGTGTGCAGAAAGTGTCAAAACGTGTTTTTCAGCAGAAATAAACGTGTTTCTGCAAGTTTGGTCAACCCCATGAAAGTTATGGGGCAGTAACAGCACACTTTGCAAAACGTGTTTTTCAGCCCGAAATAAATGCGTTTTTTCAGACAACTGAATCCCCATGTATCAGCAAGGCTCAGAAGAGCCCACACACTCAGCTCTAAACTCCAGTGTGCAGAAAGGGTCAAAACGTGTTTTTCATCAGAAATAAACATGTTTCTGCAAGTTTGGTCAACCCCATGAAAGTTATGGGGCAGTAACACCACACTTTGCAAAAAATGTGTTTCAGCCCGAAATAAACGCGTTTTTTCAGACAACTGAATCCCCATGTAACAGCAAGGCTCAGAAGAGCCCACACACTCAGCTCTTAACCCCAGTGTGCAGAAAGTGTCAAAACGTGTTTTTCAGCAGAAATAAACGTGTTTCTGCAAGTTTGGTCAACCCCATGAAAGTTATGGGGCAGTAACAGCACACTTTGCAAAACGTGTTTTTCAGCCCGAAATAAACGCGTTTTTTCAGACAACTGAATCCCCATGTAACAGCAAGGCTCAGACGAGCCCACACACTCAGCTCTTAACCCCAGTGTGCAGAAAGGGTCAAAACGTGTTTTTCATCAGAAATAAACATGTTTCTGCAAGTTTGGTCAACCCCATGAAAGTTATGGGGCAGTAACAGCACACTTTGCAAAACGTGTTTTTCAGCCCGAAATAAACGCGTTTTTTTCAGACAACTGAATCCCCATGTAACAGCAAGGCTCAGACGAGCCCACACACTCAGCTCTTAACCCCAGTGTGCAGAAAGGGTCAAAACATGTTTTTCAGCAGAAATAAACATGTTTCTGCAAATTTGGTCAACCCCATGTAAGTTATGGGGCAGTAACAGCACACTTTTCAAAACGTGTTTTTCAGCCCGAAATAAACGCGTTTTTTTCAGACAACTGAATCCCCATGTAACAGCAAGGCTCAGAAGAGCCCACACACTCAGCTCTTAACCCCAGTGTGCAGAAAGTGTCAAAACGTGTTTTTCAGCAGAAATAAACGTGTTTCTGCAAGTTTGGTCAACCCCATGAAAGTTATGGGGCAGTAACACCACACCTTGCAAAAAATGTGTTTCAGCCCGAAATAAACGCGTTTTTTCAGACAACTGAATCCCCATGTAACAGCAAGGCTCAGACGAGCCCACACACTCAGCTCTTAACCCCAGTGTGCAGAAAGGGTCAAAACGTGTTTTTCAGCAGAAATAAACATGTTTCTGCAAGTTTGGTCAACCCCATGAAAGTTATGGGGCAGTAACAGCACACTTTGCAAAACGTGTTTTTCAGCCCGAAATAAACGCGTTTTTTTCAGACAACTGAATCCCCATGTAACAGCAAGGCTCAGACGAGCCCACACACTCAGCTCTTAACCCCAGTGTGCAGAAAGGGTCAAAACATGTTTTTCAGCAGAAATAAACATGTTTCTGCAAATTTGGTCAACCCCATGTAAGTTATGGGGCAGTAACAGCACACTTTTCAAAACGTGTTTTTCAGCCCGAAATAAACGCGTTTTTTCAGACAACTGAATCCCCATGTAACAGCAAGGCTCAGAAGAGCCCACACACTCAGCTCTTAACCCCAGTGTGCAGAAAGGGTCAAAACGTGTTTTTCAGCCCGAAATAAATGCGTTTTATTCAGACAACTGAATCCCCATGTAACAGCAAGGCTCAGAAGAGCCCACACACTCAGCTCTTAACCCCAGTGTGCAGAAAGGGTCAAAACGTGTTTTTCAGCAGAAATAAACATGTTTCTGAAAGTTTGGTCAACCCCATATAAGTTATGGGGCAGTAACAGCACAGATTTCAAAACGTGTTTTTCAGCCCGAAATAAACGCGTTTTTTCAGACAACTGAATCCCCATGTAACAGCAAGGCTCAGAAGAGCCCACACACTCAGCTCTTAACCCCAGTGTGCAGAAAGTGTCAAAACGTGTTTTTCAGCAGAAATAAACGTGTTTCTGCAAGTTTGGTCAACCCCATGAAAGTTATGGGGCAGTAACAGTACACTTTGCAAAACGTGTTTTTCAGCCCGAAATAAATGCGTTTTTTCAGACAACTGAATCCCCATGTATCAGCAAGGCTCAGAAGAGCCCACACACTCAGCTCTAAACTCCAGTGTGCAGAAAGGGTCAAAACGTGTTTTTCATCAGAAATAAAAATGTTTCTGCAAGTTTGGTCAACCCCATGAAAGTTATGGGGCAGTAACACCACACCTTGCAAAAAATGTGTTTCAGCCCGAAATAAACGCGTTTTTTCAGACAACTGAATCCCCATGTAACAGCAAGGCTCAGAAGAGCCCACACACTCAGCTCTTAACCCCAGTGTGCAGAAAGTGTCAAAACGTGTTTTTCAGCAGAAATAAACGTGTTTCTGCAAGTTTGGTCAACCCCATGAAAGTTATGGGGCAGTAACAGCACACTTTGCAAAACGTGTTTTTCAGCCCGAAATAAATGCGTTTTTTCAGACAACTGAATCCCCATGTATCAGCAAGGCTCAGAAGAGCCCACACACTCAGCTCTAAACTCCAGTGTGCAGAAAAGGTCAAAACGTGTTTTTCATCAGAAATAAAAATGTTTCTGCAAGTTTGGTCAACCCCATGAAAGTTATGGGGCAGTAACACCACACCTTGCAAAAAATGTGTTTCAGCCCGAAATAAACGCGTTTTTTCAGACAACTGAATCCCCATGTAACAGCAAGGCTCAGAAGAGCCCACACACTCAGCTCTTAACCCCAGTGTGCAGAAAGTGTCAAAACGTGTTTTTCAGCAGAAATAAACGTGTTTCTGCAAGTTTGGTCAACCCCATGAAAGTTATGGGGCAGTAACACCACACCTTGCAAAAAATGTGTTTCAGCCCGAAATAAACGCGTTTTTTCAGACAACTGAATCCCCATGTAACAGCAAGGCTCAGACGAGCCCACACACTCAGCTCTTAACCCCAGTGTGCAGAAAGGGTCAAAACGTGTTTTTCAGCAGAAATAAACATGTTTCTGCAAGTTTGGTCAACCCCATGAAAGTTATGGGGCAGTAACAGCACACTTTGCAAAACGTGTTTTTCAGCCCGAAATAAACGTGTTTTTTTCAGACAACTGAATCCCCATGTAACAGCAAGGCTCAGACGAGCCCACACACTCAGCTCTTAACCCCAGTGTGCAGAAAGGGTCAAAACATGTTTTTCAGCAGAAATAAACATGTTTCTGCAAATTTGGTCAACCCCATGTAAGTTATGGGGCAGTAACAGCACACTTTTCAAAACGTGTTTTTCAGCCCGAAATAAACGCGTTTTTTTCAGACAACTGAATCCCCATGTAACAGCAAGGCTCAGAAGAGCCCACACACTCAGCTCTTAACCCCAGTGTGCAGAAAGGGTCAAAACGTGTTTTTCAGCCCGAAATAAATGCGTTTTATTCAGACAACTGAATCCCCATGTAACAGCAAGGCTCAGAAGAGCCCACACACTCAGCTCTTAACCCCAGTGTGCAGAAAGGGTCAAAACGTGTTTTTCAGCAGAAATAAACATGTTTCTGAAAGTTTGGTCAACCCCATATAAGTTATGGGGCAGTAACAGCACAGATTTCAAAACGTGTTTTTCAGCCCGAAATAAACGCGTTTTTTCAGACAACTGAATCCCCATGTAACAGCAAGGCTCAGAAGAGCCCACACACTCAGCTCTTAACCCCAGTGTGCAGAAAGTTTCAAAACGTGTTTTTCAGCAGAAATAAACGTGTTTCTGCAAGTTTGGTCAACCCCATGAAAGTTATGGGGCAGTAACACCACACCTTGCAAAAAATGTGTTTCAGCCCGAAATAAACGCGTTTTTTCAGACAACTGAATCTCCATGTAACAGCAAGGCTCAGAAGAGCCCACACACTCAGCTCTTAACCCCAGTGTGCAGAAAGTGTCAAAACGTGTTTTTCAGCAGAAATAAACGTGTTTCTGCAAGTTTGGTCAACCCCATGAAAGTTATGGGGCAGTAACAGCACACTTTGCAAAACGTGTTTTTCAGCCCGAAATAAACACGTTTTTTCAGACAACTGAATCCCCATGTAACAGCAAGGCTCAGAAGAGCCCACACACTCAGCTCTTAACCCCAGTGTGCAGAAAGGGTCAAAACTTGTTTTTCAGCAGAAATAAACATGTTTCTGCAAGTTTGGTCAACCCCATATAAGTTATGGGGCAGTAACAGCACACTTTGCAAAACGTGTTTTTCAGCCCGAATTAAACGCGTTTTTTTCAGACAACTGAATCCCCATGTAACAGCAAGGCTCAGACGTGCCCACACACTCAGCTCTTAACCCCAGTGTGCAGAAAGGGTCAAAACGTGTTTTTCATCAGAAATAAACATGTTTCTGCAAGTTTGGTCAACCCCATGAAAGTTATGGGGCAGTAACAGCACAGATTTCAAAACGTGTTTTTCAGCCCGAAATAAACGCGTTTTTTCAGACAACTGAATCCCCATGTAACAGCAAGGCTCAGAAGAGCCCACACACTCAGCTCTTAACCCCAGTGTGCAGAAAGGGTCGAAACGTGTTTTTCAGCAGAAATAAACATGTTTCTGCAAGTTTGGTCAACCCCATGAAAGTTATGGGGCAGTAACAGCACACTTTGCAAAACGTGTTTTTCAGCCCGAAATAAACGCGTTTTTTTCAGACAACTGAATCCCCATGTAACAGCAAGGCTCAGACGAGCCCACACACTCAGCTCTTAACCCCAGTGTGCAGAAAGGGTCAAAACGTGTTTTTCAGCAGAAATAAACATGTTTCTGCAAGTTTGGTCAACCCCATGAAAGTTATGGGGCAGTAACAGCACACTTTGCAAAACGTGTTTTTCAGCCCGAAATAAACGCGTTTTTTTCAGACAACTGAATCCCCATGTAACAGCAAGGCTCAGACGAGCCCACACACTCAGCTCTTAACCCCAGTGTGCAGAAAGGGTCAAAACATGTTTTTCAGCAGAAATAAACATGTTTCTGCAAATTTGGTCAACCCCATGTAAGTTATGGGGCAGTAACAGCACACTTTTCAAAACGTGTTTTTCAGCCCGAAATAAACGCATTTTTTCAGACAACTGAATCCCCATGTAACAGCAAGGCTCAGAAGAGCCCACACACTCAGCTCTTAACCCCAGTGTGCAGAAAGGGTCAAAACGTGTTTTTCAGCAGAAATAAACATGTTTCTGCAAGTTTGGTCAACCCCATGTAAGTTATGGGGCAGTAACAGCACACTTTGCAAAACGTGTTTTTCAGCCCGAAATGAACGCGTTTTTTCAGACAACTGAATCCCCATGTAACAGCAAGGCTCAGAAGAGCCCACACACTCAGCTCTTAACCCTAGTGTGCAGAAAGGGTTAAAACGTGTTTTTCAGCAGAAATAAACATGTTTCTGCAAGTTTGGTCAACCCCATGTAAGTTATGGGGCAGTAACAGCACAGTTTTCAAAACGTGTTTTTCAGCCCGAAATGAACGCGTTTTTTCAGACAACTGAATCCCCATGTAACAGCAAGGCTCAGACGAGCCCACACACTCAGCTCTAAACTCCAGTGTGCAGAAAGGGTCAAAACGTGTTTTTCATCAGAAATAAACATGTTTCTGCAAGTTTGGTCAACCCCATGAAAGTTATGGGGCAGTAACACCACACTTTGCAAAAAATGTGTTTCAGCCCGAAATAAACGCGTTTTTTCAGACAACTGAATCCCCATGTAACAGCAAGGCTCAGAAGAGCCCACACACTCAGCTCTTAACCCCAGTGTGCAGAAAGTGTCAAAACGTGTTTTTCAGCAGAAATAAACGTGTTTCTGCAAGTTTGGTCAACCCCATGAAAGTTATGGGGCAGTAACAGCACACTTTGCAAAACGTGTTTTTCATTCCGAAATAAACGCGTTTTTTCAGACAACTGAATCCCCATGTAACAGCAAGGCTCAGAAGAGCCCACACACTCAGCTCTTAACCCCAGTGTGCAGAAAGGGTCGAAACGTGTTTTTCAGCAGAAATAAACATGTTTCTGCAAGTTTGGTCAACCCCATGTAAGTTATGGGGCAGTAACAGCACACTTTGCAAAACGTGTTTTTCAGCCCGAAATAAACACGTTTTTTCATACAACTGAATCCCCATGTAACAGCAAGGCTCAGACGAGCCCACACACTCAGCTCTTAACCCCAGTGTGCAGAAAGGGTCAAAACGTGTTTTTCAGCAGAAATAAACATGTTTCTGCAAGTTTGGTCAACCCCATGAAAGTTATGGGGCAGTAACAGCACACTTTGCAAAACGTGTTTTTCAGCCCGAAATAAACGCGTTTTTTTCAGACAACTGAATCCCCATGTAACAGCAAGGCTCAGACGAGCCCACACACTCAGCTCTTAACCCCAGTGTGCAGAAAGGGTCAAAACGTGTTTTTCAGCAGAAATAAACATGTTTCTGCAAGTTTGGTCAACCCCATGAAAGTTATGGGGCAGTAACAGCACACTTTGCAAAAAGTGTTTTTCAGCCCGAAATAAACGCGTTTTTTTCAGACAACTGAATCCCCATGTAACAGCAAGGCTCAGACGAGCCCACACACTCAGCTCTTAACCCCAGTGTGCAGAAAGGGTCAAAACATGTTTTTCAGCAGAAATAAACATGTTTCTGCAAATTTGGTCAACCCCATGTAAGTTATGGGGCAGTAACAGCACACTTTTCAAAACGTGTTTTTCAGCCCGAAATAAACGCGTTTTTTTCAGACAACTGAATCCCCATGTAACAGCAAGGCTCAGAAGAGCCCACACACTCAGCTCTTAACCCCAGTGTGCAGAAAGGGTCAAAACGTGTTTTTCAGCCCGAAATAAATGCGTTTTATTCAGACAACTGAATCCCCATGTAACAGCAAGGCTCAGAAGAGCCCACACACTCAGCTCTTAACCCCAGTGTGCAGAAAGGGTCAAAACGTGTTTTTCAGCAGAAATAAACATGTTTCTGAAAGTTTGGTCAACCCCATATAAGTTATGGGGCAGTAACAGCACAGATTTCAAAACGTGTTTTTCAGCCCGAAATAAACGCGTTTTTTCAGACAACTGAATCCCCATGTAACAGCAAGGCTCAGAAGAGCCCACACACTCAGCTCTTAACCCCAGTGTGCAGAAAGTGTCAAAACGTGTTTTTCAGCAGAAATAAACGTGTTTCTGCAAGTTTGGTCAACCCCATGAAAGTTATGGGGCAGTAACAGCACACTTTGCAAAACGTGTTTTTCAGCCCGAAATAAATGCGTTTTTTCAGACAACTGAATCCCCATGTATCAGCAAGGCTCAGAAGAGCCCACACACTCAGCTCTTAACCCCAGTGTGCAGAAAGGGTCAAAACGTGTTTTTCAGCAGAAATAAACGTGTTTCTGCAAGTTTGGTCAACCCCATGAAAGTTATGGGGCAGTAACACCACACCTTGCAAAAAATGTGTTTCAGCCCGAAATAAACGCGTTTTTTCAGACAACTGAATCCCCATGTAACAGCAAGGCTCAGACAAGCCCACACACTCAGCTCTTAACCCCAGTGTGCAGAAAGGGTCAAAACTTGTTTTTCAGCAGAAATAAACATGTTTCTGCAAGTTTGGTCAACCCCATATAAGTTATGGGGCAGTAACAGCACACTTTGCAAAACGTGTTTTTCAGCCCGAAATAAACGCGTTTTTTTCAGACAACTGAATCCCCATGTAACAGCAAGGCTCAGACGAGCCCACACACTCAGCTCTTAACCCCAGTGTGCAGAAAGGGTCAAAACGTGTTTTTCATCAGAAATAAACATGTTTCTGCAAGTTTGGTCAACCCCATGAAAGTTATGGGGCAGTAACAGCACACTTTGCAAAACGTGTTTTTCAGCCCGAAATAAACACGTTTTTTCAGACAACTGAATCCCCATGTAACAGCAAGGCTCAGAAGAGCCCACACACTCAGCTCTTAACCCCAGTGTGCAGAAAGGGTCAAAACTTGTTTTTCAGCAGAAATAAACATGTTTCTGCAAGTTTGGTCAACCCCATATAAGTTATGGGGCAGTAACAGCACACTTTGCAAAACGTGTTTTTCAGCCCGAAATAAACGCGTTTTTTTCAGACAACTGAATCCCCATGTAACAGCAAGGCTCAGACGAGCCCACACACTCAGCTCTTAACCCCAGTGTGCAGAAAGGGTCAAAACGTGTTTTTCATCAGAAATAAACATGTTTCTGCAAGTTTGGTCAACCCCATGAAAGTTATGGGGCAGTAACAGCACAGATTTCAAAACGTGTTTTTCAGCCCGAAATAAACGCGTTTTTTCAGACAACTGAATCCCCATGTAACAGCAAGGCTCAGAAGAGCCCACACACTCAGCTCTTAACCCCAGTGTGCAGAAAGGGTCGAAACGTGTTTTTCAGCAGAAATAAACATGTTTCTGCAAGTTTGGTCAACCCCATGTAAGTTATGGGGCAGTAACAGCACACTTTGCAAAACGTGTTTTTCAGCCCGAAATAAACACGTTTTTTCAGACAACTGAATCCCCATGTAACAGCAAGGCTCAGACGAGCCCACACACTCAGCTCTTAACCCCAGTGTGCAGAAAGGGTCAAAACGTGTTTTTCAGCAGAAATAAACATGTTTCTGCAAGTTTGGTCAACCCCATGAAAGTTATGGGGCAGTAACAGCACACTTTGCAAAACGTGTTTTTCAGCCCGAAATAAACGCGTTTTTTTCAGACAACTGAATCCCCATGTAACAGCAAGGCTCAGACGAGCCCACACACTCAGCTCTTAACCCCAGTGTGCAGAAAGGGTCAAAACGTGTTTTTCAGCAGAAATAAACATGTTTCTGCAAGTTTGGTCAACCCCATGAAAGTTATGGGGCAGTAACAGCACACTTTGCAAAAAGTGTTTTTCAGCCCGAAATAAACGCGTTTTTTTCAGACAACTGAATCCCCATGTAACAGCAAGGCTCAGACGAGCCCACACACTCAGCTCTTAACCCCAGTGTGCAGAAAGGGTCAAAACATGTTTTTCAGCAGAAATAAACATGTTTCTGCAAATTTGGTCAACCCCATGTAAGTTATGGGGCAGTAACAGCACACTTTTCAAAACGTGTTTTTCAGCCCGAAATAAACGCGTTTTTTTCAGACAACTGAATCCCCATGTAACAGCAAGGCTCAGAAGAGCCCACACACTCAGCTCTTAACCCCAGTGTGCAGAAAGGGTCAAAACGTGTTTTTCAGCCCGAAATAAATGCGTTTTATTCAGACAACTGAATCCCCATGTAACAGCAAGGCTCAGAAGAGCCCACACACTCAGCTCTTAACCCCAGTGTGCAGAAAGGGTCAAAACGTGTTTTTCAGCAGAAATAAACATGTTTCTGAAAGTTTGGTCAACCCCATATAAGTTATGGGGCAGTAACAGCACAGATTTCAAAACGTGTTTTTCAGCCCGAAATAAACGCGTTTTTTCAGACAACTGAATCCCCATGTAACAGCAAGGCTCAGAAGAGCCCACACACTCAGCTCTTAACCCCAGTGTGCAGAAAGTGTCAAAACGTGTTTTTCAGCAGAAATAAACGTGTTTCTGCAAGTTTGGTCAACCCCATGAAAGTTATGGGGCAGTAACAGCACACTTTGCAAAACGTGTTTTTCAGCCCGAAATAAATGCGTTTTTTCAGACAACTGAATCCCCATGTATCAGCAAGGCTCAGAAGAGCCCACACACTCAGCTCTTAACCCCAGTGTGCAGAAAGGGTCAAAACGTGTTTTTCAGCAGAAATAAACGTGTTTCTGCAAGTTTGGTCAACCCCATGAAAGTTATGGGGCAGTAACACCACACCTTGCAAAAAATGTGTTTCAGCCCGAAATAAACGCGTTTTTTCAGACAACTGAATCCCCATGTAACAGCAAGGCTCAGACAAGCCCACACACTCAGCTCTTAACCCCAGTGTGCAGAAAGGGTCAAAACTTGTTTTTCAGCAGAAATAAACATGTTTCTGCAAGTTTGGTCAACCCCATATAAGTTATGGGGCAGTAACAGCACACTTTGCAAAACGTGTTTTTCAGCCCGAAATAAACGCGTTTTTTTCAGACAACTGAATCCCCATGTAACAGCAAGGCTCAGACGAGCCCACACACTCAGCTCTTAACCCCAGTGTGCAGAAAGGGTCAAAACGTGTTTTTCATCAGAAATAAACATGTTTCTGCAAGTTTGGTCAACCCCATGAAAGTTATGGGGCAGTAACAGCACACTTTGCAAAACGTGTTTTTCAGCCCGAAATAAACACGTTTTTTCAGACAACTGAATCCCCATGTAACAGCAAGGCTCAGAAGAGCCCACACACTCAGCTCTTAACCCCAGTGTGCAGAAAGGGTCAAAACTTGTTTTTCAGCAGAAATAAACATGTTTCTGCAAGTTTGGTCAACCCCATATAAGTTATGGGGCAGTAACAGCACACTTTGCAAAACGTGTTTTTCAGCCCGAAATAAACGCGTTTTTTTCAGACAACTGAATCCCCATGTAACAGCAAGGCTCAGACGAGCCCACACACTCAGCTCTTAACCCCAGTGTGCAGAAAGGGTCAAAACGTGTTTTTCATCAGAAATAAACATGTTTCTGCAAGTTTGGTCAACCCCATGAAAGTTATGGGGCAGTAACAGCACAGATTTCAAAACGTGTTTTTCAGCCCGAAATAAACGCGTTTTTTCAGACAACTGAATCCCCATGTAACAGCAAGGCTCAGAAGAGCCCACACACTCAGCTCTTAACCCCAGTGTGCAGAAAGGGTCGAAACGTGTTTTTCAGCAGAAATAAACATGTTTCTGCAAGTTTGGTCAACCCCATGTAAGTTATGGGGCAGTAACAGCACACTTTGCAAAACGTGTTTTTCAGCCCGAAATAAACACGTTTTTTCAGACAACTGAATCCCCATGTAACAGCAAGGCTCAGACGAGCCCACACACTCAGCTCTTAACCCCAGTGTGCAGAAAGGGTCAAAACGTGTTTTTCAGCAGAAATAAACATGTTTCTGCAAGTTTGGTCAACCCCATGAAAGTTATGTGGCAGTAACAGCACACTTTGCAAAACGTGTTTTTCAGCCCGAAATAAACGCGTTTTTTTCAGACAACTGAATCCCCATGTAACAGCAAGGCTCAGACGAGCCCACACACTCAGCTCTTAACCCCAGTGTGCAGAAAGGGTCAAAACGTGTTTTTCAGCAGAAATAAACATGTTTCTGCAAGTTTGGTCAACCCCATGAAAGTTATGGGGCAGTAACAGCACACTTTGCAAAACGTGTTTTTCAGCCCGAAATAAACACGTTTTTTCAGACAACTGAATCCCCATGTAACAGCAAGGCTCAGAAGAGCCCACACACTCAGCTCTTAACCCCAGTGTGCAGAAAGGGTCAAAACTTGTTTTTCAGCAGAAATAAACATGTTTCTGCAAGTTTGGTCAACCCCATATAAGTTATGGGGCAGTAACAGCACACTTTGCAAAACGTGTTTTTCAGCCCGAAATAAACGCGTTTTTTTCAGACAACTGAATCCCCATGTAACAGCAAGGCTCAGACGAGCCCACACACTCAGCTCTTAACCCCAGTGTGCAGAAAGGGTCAAAACGTGTTTTTCATCAGAAATAAACATGTTTCTGCAAGTTTGGTCAACCCCATGAAAGTTATGGGGCAGTAACAGCACACTTTGCAAAACGTGTTTTTCAGCCCGAAATAAACACGTTTTTTCAGACAACTGAATCCCCATGTAACAGCAAGGCTCAGAAGAGCCCACACACTCAGCTCTTAACCCCAGTGTGCAGAAAGGGTCAAAACTTGTTTTTCAGCAGAAATAAACATGTTTCTGCAAGTTTGGTCAACCCCATATAAGTTATGGGGCAGTAACAGCACACTTTGCAAAACGTGTTTTTCAGCCCGAAATAAACGCGTTTTTTTCAGACAACTGAATCCCCATGTAACAGCAAGGCTCAGACGAGCCCACACACTCAGCTCTTAACCCCAGTGTGCAGAAAGGGTCAAAACGTGTTTTTCATCAGAAATAAACATGTTTCTGCAAGTTTGGTCAACCCCATGAAAGTTATGGGGCAGTAACAGCACAGATTTTAAAACGTGTTTTTCAGCCCGAAATAAACGCGTTTTTTCAGACAACTGAATCCCCATGTAACAGCAAGGCTCAGACGAGCCCACACACTCAGCTCTTAACCCCAGTGTGCAGAAAGGGTCAAAACGTGTTTTTCAGCAGAAATAAACATGTTTCTGCAAGTTTGGTCAACCCCATGAAAGTTATGGGGCAGTAACAGCACACTTTGCAAAACGTGTTTTTCAGCCCGAAATAAACGCGTTTTTTTCAGACAACTGAATCCCCATGTAACAGCAAGGCTCAGACGAGCCCACACACTCAGCTCTTAACCCCAGTGTGCAGAAAGGGTCAAAACGTGTTTTTCAGCAGAAATAAACATGTTTCTGCAAGTTTGGTCAACCCCATGAAAGTTATGGGGCAGTAACAGCACACTTTGCAAAACGTGTTTTTCAGCCCGAAATAAACGCGTTTTTTTCAGACAACTGAATCCCCATGTAACAGCAAGGCTCAGACGAGCCCACACACTCAGCTCTTAACCCCAGTGTGCAGAAAGTGTCAAAACGTGTTTTTCAGCAGAAATAAACGTGTTTCTGCAAGTTTGGTCAACCCCATGAAAGTTATGGGGCAGTAACAGCACACTTTGCAAAACGTGTTTTTCATCCCGAAATAAACGCGTTTTTTCAGACAACTGAATCCCCATGTAACAGCAAGGCTCAGAAGAGCCCACACACTCAGCTCTTAACCCCAGTGTGCAGAAAGGGTCGAAACGTGTTTTTCAGCAGAAATAAACATGTTTCTGCAAGTTTGGTCAACCCCATGTAAGTTATGGGGCAGTAACAGCACACTTTGCAAAACGTGTTTTTCAGCCCGAAATAAACACGTTTTTTTCAGACAACTGAATCCCCATGTAACAGCAAGGCTCAGACGAGCCCACACACTCAGCTCTTAACCCCAGTGTGCAGAAAGGGTCAAAACGTGTTTTTCAGCAGAAATAAACATGTTTCTGAAAGTTTGGTCAACCCCATATAAGTTATGGGGCAGTAACAGCACAGATTTCAAAACGTGTTTTTCAGCCCGAAATAAACGCGTTTTTTCAGACAACTGAATCCCCATGTAACAGCAAGGCTCAGAAGAGCCCACACACTCAGCTCTTAACCCCAGTGTGCAGAAAGTGTCAAAACGTGTTTTTCAGCAGAAATAAACGTGTTTCTGCAAGTTTGGTCAACCCCATGAAAGTTATGGGGCAGTAACAGCACACTTTGCAAAACGTGTTTTTCAGCCCGAAATAAATGCGTTTTTTCAGACAACTGAATCCCCATGTATCAGCAAGGCTCAGAAGAGCCCACACACTCAGCTCTAAACTCCAGTGTGCAGAAAGGGTCAAAACGTGTTTTTCATCAGAAATAAACATGTTTCTGCAAGTTTGGTCAACCCCATGTAAGTTATGGGGCAGTAACAGTACACTTTTCAAAACGTGTTTTTCAGCCCGAAATAAACGCGTTTTTTCAGACAACTGAATCCCCATGTAACAGCAAGGCTCAGAAGAGCCCACACACTCAGCTCTTAACCCCAGTGTGCAGAAAGGGTCGAAACGTGTTTTTCAGCAGAAATAAACATGTTTCTGCAAGTTTGGTCAACCCCATGTAAGTTATGGGGCAGTAACAGCACACTTTGCAAAACGTGTTTTTCAGCCCGAAATAAACACGTTTTTTCAGACAACTGAATCCCCATGTAACAGCAAGGCTCAGACGAGCCCACACACTCAGCTCTTAACCCCAGTGTGCAGAAAGGGTCAAAACGTGTTTTTCAGCAGAAATAAACATGTTTCTGCAAGTTTGGTCAACCCCATGAAAGTTATGGGGCAGTAACAGCACACTTTGCAAAACGTGTTTTTCAGCCCGAAATAAACACGTTTTTTCAGACAACTGAATCCCCATGTAACAGCAAGGCTCAGAAGAGCCCACACACTCAGCTCTTAACCCCAGTGTGCAGAAAGGGTCAAAACTTGTTTTTCAGCAGAAATAAACATGTTTCTGCAAGTTTGGTCAACCCCATATAAGTTATGGGGCAGTAACGGCACACTTTGCAAAACGTGTTTTTCAGCCCGAAATAAACGCGTTTTTTTCAGACAACTGAATCCCCATGTAACAGCAAGGCTCAGACGAGCCCACACACTCAGCTCTTAACCCCAGTGTGCAGAAAGGGTCAAAACGTGTTTTTCATCAGAAATAAACATGTTTCTGCAAGTTTGGTCAACCCCATGAAAGTTATGGGGCAGTAACAGCACAGATTTCAAAACGTGTTTTTCAGCCCGAAATAAACGCGTTTTTTCAGACAACTGAATCCCCATGTAACAGCAAGGCTCAGAAGAGCCCACACACTCAGCTCTTAACCCCAGTGTGCAGAAAGTGTCAAAACGTGTTTTTCAGCAGAAATAAACGTGTTTCTGCAAGTTTGGTCAACCCCATGAAAGTTATGGGGCAGTAACAGCACACTTTGCAAAACGTGTTTTTCAGCCCGAAATAAATGCGTTTTTTCAGACAACTGAATCCCCATGTATCAGCAAGGCTCAGAAGAGCCCACACACTCAGCTCTAAACTCCAGTGTGCAGAAAGGGTCAAAACGTGTTTTTCATCAGAAATAAACATGTTTCTACAAGTTTGGTCAACCCCATGAAAGTTATGGGGCAGTAACACCACACTTTGCAAAAAATGTGTTTCAGCCCGAAATAAACGCGTTTTTTCAGACAACTGAATCCCCATGTAACAGCAAGGCTCAGAAGAGCCCACACACTCAGCTCTTAACCCCAGTGTGCAGAAAGTGTCAAAACGTGTTTTTCAGCAGAAATAAACGTGTTTCTGCAAGTTTGGTCAACCCCATGAAAGTTATGGGGCAGTAACAGCACACTTTGCAAAACGTGTTTTTCAGCCCGAAATAAACGCGTTTTTTCAGACAACTGAATCCCCATGTAACAGCAAGGCTCAGAAGAGCCCACACACTCAGCTCTTAACCCCAGTGTGCAGAAAGGGTCGAAACGTGTTTTTCAGCAGAAATAAACATGTTTCTGCAAGTTTGGTCAACCCCATGTAAGTTATGGGGCAGTAACAGCACACTTTGCAAAACGTGTTTTTCAGCCCGAAATAAACACGTTTTTTCAGACAACTGAATCCCCATGTAACAGCAAGGCTCAGACGAGCCCACACACTCAGCTCTTAACCCCAGTGTGCAGAAAGGGTCAAAACGTGTTTTTCAGCAGAAATAAACATGTTTCTGCAAGTTTGGTCAACCCCATGAAAGTTATGGGGCAGTAACAGCACACTTTGCAAAACGTGTTTTTCAGCCCGAAATAAACGCGTTTTTTTCAGACAACTGAATCCCCATGTAACAGCAAGGCTCAGACGAGCCCACACACTCAGCTCTTAACCCCAGTGTGCAGAAAGGGTCAAAACATGTTTTTCAGCAGAAATAAACATGTTTCTGCAAATTTGGTCAACCCCATGTAAGTTATGGGGCAGTAACAGCACACTTTTCAAAACGTGTTTTTCAGCCCGAAATAAACGCGTTTTTTTCAGACAACTGAATCCCCATGTAACAGCAAGGCTCAGAAGAGCCCACACACTGAGCTCTTAACCCCAGTGTGCAGAAAGGGTCAAAACGTGTTTTTCAGCAGAAATAAACATGTTTCTGAAAGTTTTGTCAACCCCATATAAGTTATGGGGCAGTAACAGCACAGATTTCAAAACGTGTTTTTCAGCCCGAAATAAACGCGTTTTTTCAGACAACTGAATCCCCATGTAACAGCAAGGCTCAGAAGAGCCCACACACTCAGCTCTTAACCCCAGTGTGCAGAAAGTGTCAAAACGTGTTTTTCAGCAGAAATAAACGTGTTTCTGCAAGTTTGGTCAACCCCATGAAAGTTATGGGGCAGTAACAGCACACTTTGCAAAACGTGTTTTTCAGCCCGAAATAAATGCGTTTTTTCAGACAACTGAATCCCCATGTATCAGCAAGGCTCAGAAGAGCCCACACACTCAGCTCTAAACTCCAGTGTGCAGAAAGGGTCAAAACGTGTTTTTCATCAGAAATAAACATGTTTCTGCAAGTTTGGTCAACCCCATGAAAGTTATGGGGCAGTAACAGCACACTTTGCAAAACGTGTTTTTCAGCCCGAAATAAACGCGTTTTTTCAGACAACTGAATCCCCATGTAACAGCAAGGCTCAGAAGAGCCCACACACTCAGCTCTTAACCCCAGTGTGCAGAAAGGGTCGAAACGTGTTTTTCAGCAGGAATAAACATGTTTCTGCAAGTTTGGTCAACCCCATGTAAGTTATGGGGCAGTAACAGCACACTTTGCAAAACGTGTTTTTCAGCCCGAAATAAACACGTTTTTTCAGACAACTGAATCCCCATGTAACAGCAAGGCTCAGACGAGCCCACACACTCAGCTCTTAACCCCAGTGTGCAGAAAGGGTCAAAACGTGTTTTTCATCAGAAATAAACATGTTTCTGCAAGTTTGGTCAACCCCATGAAAGTTATGGGGCAGTAACAGCACAGATTTCAAAACGTGTTTTTCAGCCCGAAATAAACGCGTTTTTTCAGACAACTGAATCCCCATGTAACAGCAAGGCTCCGAAGAGCCCACACACTCAGCTCTTAACCCCAGTGTGCAGAAAGTGTCAAAACGTGTTTTTCAGCAGAAATAAACGTGTTTCTGCAAGTTTGGTCAACCCCATGAAAGTTATGGGGCAGTAACAGCACACTTTGCAAAACGTGTTTTTCAGCCCGAAATAAATGCGTTTTTTCAGACAACTGAATCCCCATGTATCAGCAAGGCTCAGAAGAGCCCACACACTCAGCTCTAAACTCCAGTGTGCAGAAAGGGTCAAAACGTGTTTTTCATCAGAAATAAACATGTTTCTGCAAGTTTGGTCAACCCCATGAAAGTTATGGGGCAGTAACAGCACACTTTGCAAAACGTGTTTTTCAGCCCGAAATAAACACGTTTTTTCAGACAACTGAATCCCCATGTAACAGCAAGGCTCAGAAGAGCCCACACACTCAGCTCTTAACCCCAGTGTGCAGAAAGGGTCGAAACGTGTTTTTCAGCAGAAATAAACATGTTTCTGCAAGTTTGGTCAACCCCATGTAAGTTATGGGGCAGTAACAGCACACTTTGCAAAACGTGTTTTTCAGCCCGAAATAAACACGTTTTTTCAGACAACTGAATCCCCATGTAACAGCAAGGCTCAGACGAGCCCACACACTCAGCTCTTAACCCCAGTGTGCAGAAAGGGTCAAAACGTGTTTTTCAGCAGAAATAAACATGTTTCTGCAAGTTTGGTCAACCCCATGAAAGTTATGGGGCAGTAACAGCACACTTTGCAAAACGTGTTTTTCAGCCCGAAATAAACACGTTTTTTCAGACAACTGAATCCCCATGTAACAGCAAGGCTCAGAAGAGCCCACACACTCAGCTCTTAACCCCAGTGTGCAGAAAGGGTCAAAACTTGTTTTTCAGCAGAAATAAACATGTTTCTGCAAGTTTGGTCAACCCCATATAAGTTATGGGGCAGTAACGGCACACTTTGCAAAACGTGTTTTTCAGCCCGAAATAAACGCGATTTTTTCAGACAACTGAATCCCCATGTAACAGCAAGGCTCAGACGAGCCCACACACTCAGCTCTTAACCCCAGTGTGCAGAAAGGGTCAAAACGTGTTTTTCATCAGAAATAAACATGTTTCTGCAAGTTTGGTCAACCCCATGAAAGTTATGGGGCAGTAACAGCACAGATTTCAAAACGTGTTTTTCAGCCCGAAATAAACGCGTTTTTTCAGACAACTGAATCCCCATGTAACAGCAAGGCTCAGAAGAGCCCACACACTCAGCTCTTAACCCCAGTGTGCAGAAAGTGTCAAAACGTGTTTTTCAGCAGAAATAAACGTGTTTCTGCAAGTTTGGTCAACCCCATGAAAGTTATGGGGCAGTAACAGCACACTTTGCAAAACGTGTTTTTCAGCCCGAAATAAATGCGTTTTTTCAGACAACTGAATCCCCATGTATCAGCAAGGCTCAGAAGAGCCCACACACTCAGCTCTAAACTCCAGTGTGCAGAAAGGGTCAAAACGTGTTTTTCATCAGAAATAAACATGTTTCTACAAGTTTGGTCAACCCCATGAAAGTTATGGGGCAGTAACACCACACTTTGCAAAAAATGTGTTTCAGCCCGAAATAAACGCGTTTTTTCAGACAACTGAATCCCCATGTAACAGCAAGGCTCAGAAGAGCCCACACACTCAGCTCTTAACCCCAGTGTGCAGAAAGTGTCAAAACGTGTTTTTCAGCAGAAATAAACGTGTTTCTGCAAGTTTGGTCAACCCCATGAAAGTTATGGGGCAGTAACAGCACACTTTGCAAAACGTGTTTTTCAGCCCGAAATAAACGCGTTTTTTCAGACAACTGAATCCCCATGTAACAGCAAGGCTCAGAAGAGCCCACACACTCAGCTCTTAACCCCAGTGTGCAGAAAGGGTCGAAACGTGTTTTTCAGCAGAAATAAACATGTTTCTGCAAGTTTGGTCAACCCCATGTAAGTTATGGGGCAGTAACAGCACACTTTGCAAAACGTGTTTTTCAGCCCGAAATAAACACGTTTTTTCAGACAACTGAATCCCCATGTAACAGCAAGGCTCAGACGAGCCCACACACTCAGCTCTTAACCCCAGTGTGCAGAAAGGGTCAAAACGTGTTTTTCAGCAGAAATAAACATGTTTCTGCAAGTTTGGTCAACCCCATGAAAGTTATGGGGCAGTAACAGCACACTTTGCAAAACGTGTTTTTCAGCCCGAAATAAACGCGTTTTTTTCAGACAACTGAATCCCCATGTAACAGCAAGGCTCAGACGAGCCCACACACTCAGCTCTTAACCCCAGTGTGCAGAAAGGGTCAAAACATGTTTTTCAGCAGAAATAAACATGTTTCTGCAAATTTGGTCAACCCCATGTAAGTTATGGGGCAGTAACAGCACACTTTTCAAAACGTGTTTTTCAGCCCGAAATAAACGCGTTTTTTTCAGACAACTGAATCCCCATGTAACAGCAAGGCTCAGAAGAGCCCACACACTGAGCTCTTAACCCCAGTGTGCAGAAAGGGTCAAAACGTGTTTTTCAGCAGAAATAAACATGTTTCTGAAAGTTTTGTCAACCCCATATAAGTTATGGGGCAGTAACAGCACAGATTTCAAAACGTGTTTTTCAGCCCGAAATAAACGCGTTTTTTCAGACAACTGAATCCCCATGTAACAGCAAGGCTCAGAAGAGCCCACACACTCAGCTCTTAACCCCAGTGTGCAGAAAGTGTCAAAACGTGTTTTTCAGCAGAAATAAACGTGTTTCTGCAAGTTTGGTCAACCCCATGAAAGTTATGGGGCAGTAACAGCACACTTTGCAAAACGTGTTTTTCAGCCCGAAATAAATGCGTTTTTTCAGACAACTGAATCCCCATGTATCAGCAAGGCTCAGAAGAGCCCACACACTCAGCTCTAAACTCCAGTGTGCAGAAAGGGTCAAAACGTGTTTTTCATCAGAAATAAACATGTTTCTGCAAGTTTGGTCAACCCCATGAAAGTTATGGGGCAGTAACAGCACACTTTGCAAAACGTGTTTTTCAGCCCGAAATAAACGCGTTTTTTCAGACAACTGAATCCCCATGTAACAGCAAGGCTCAGAAGAGCCCACACACTCAGCTCTTAACCCCAGTGTGCAGAAAGGGTCGAAACGTGTTTTTCAGCAGGAATAAACATGTTTCTGCAAGTTTGGTCAACCCCATGTAAGTTATGGGGCAGTAACAGCACACTTTGCAAAACGTGTTTTTCAGCCCGAAATAAACACGTTTTTTCAGACAACTGAATCCCCATGTAACAGCAAGGCTCAGACGAGCCCACACACTCAGCTCTTAACCCCAGTGTGCAGAAAGGGTCAAAACGTGTTTTTCAGCAGAAATAAACATGTTTCTGCAAGTTTGGTCAATCCCATGAAAGTTATGGGGCAGTAACAGCACACTTTGCAAAACGTGTTTTTCAGCCCGAAATAAACACGTTTTTTCAGACAACTGAATCCCCATGTAACAGCAAGGCTCAGAAGAGCCCACACACTCAGCTCTTAACCCCAGTGTGCAGAAAGGGTCAAAACTTGTTTTTCAGCAGAAATAAACATGTTTCTGCAAGTTTGGTCAACCCAATATAAGTTATGGGGCAGTAACAGCACACTTTGCAAAACGTGTTTTTCAGCCCGAAATAAACGCGTTTTTTTCAGACAACTGAATCCCCATGTAACAGCAAGGCTCAGACGAGCCCACACACTCAGCTCTTAACCCCAGTGTGCAGAAAGGGTCAAAACGTGTTTTTCATCAGAAATAAACATGTTTCTGCAAGTTTGGTCAACCCCATGAAAGTTATGGGGCAGTAACAGCACAGATTTCAAAACGTGTTTTTCAGCCCGAAATAAACGCGTTTTTTCAGACAACTGAATCCCCATGTAACAGCAAGGCTCCGAAGAGCCCACACACTCAGCTCTTAACCCCAGTGTGCAGAAAGTGTCAAAACGTGTTTTTCAGCAGAAATAAACGTGTTTCTGCAAGTTTGGTCAACCCCATGAAAGTTATGGGGCAGTAACAGCACACTTTGCAAAACGTGTTTTTCAGCCCGAAATAAATGCGTTTTTTCAGACAACTGAATCCCCATGTATCAGCAAGGCTCAGAAGAGCCCACACACTCAGCTCTAAACTCCAGTGTGCAGAAAGGGTCAAAACGTGTTTTTCATCAGAAATAAACATGTTTCTGCAAGTTTGGTCAACCCCATGAAAGTTATGGGGCAGTAACAGCACACTTTGCAAAACGTGTTTTTCAGCCCGAAATAAACACGTTTTTTCAGACAACTGAATCCCCATGTAACAGCAAGGCTCAGAAGAGCCCACACACTCAGCTCTTAACCCCAGTGTGCAGAAAGGGTCGAAACGTGTTTTTCAGCAGAAATAAACATGTTTCTGCAAGTTTGGTCAACCCCATGTAAGTTATGGGGCAGTAACAGCACACTTTGCAAAACGTGTTTTTCAGCCCGAAATAAACACGTTTTTTCAGACAACTGAATCCCCATGTAACAGCAAGGCTCAGACGAGCCCACACACTCAGCTCTTAACCCCAGTGTGCAGAAAGGGTCAAAACGTGTTTTTCAGCAGAAATAAACATGTTTCTGCAAGTTTGGTCAACCCCATGAAAGTTATGGGGCAGTAACAGCACACTTTGCAAAACGTGTTTTTCAGCCCGAAATAAACACGTTTTTTCAGACAACTGAATCCCCATGTAACAGCAAGGCTCAGAAGAGCCCACACACTCAGCTCTTAACCCCAGTGTGCAGAAAGGGTCAAAACTTGTTTTTCAGCAGAAATAAACATGTTTCTGCAAGTTTGGTCAACCCCATATAAGTTATGGGGCAGTAACGGCACACTTTGCAAAACGTGTTTTTCAGCCCGAAATAAACGCGATTTTTTCAGACAACTGAATCCCCATGTAACAGCAAGGCTCAGACGAGCCCACACACTCAGCTCTTAACCCCAGTGTGCAGAAAGGGTCAAAACGTGTTTTTCATCAGAAATAAACATGTTTCTGCAAGTTTGGTCAACCCCATGAAAGTTATGGGGCAGTAACAGCACAGATTTCAAAACGTGTTTTTCAGCCCGAAATAAACGCGTTTTTTCAGACAACTGAATCCCCATGTAACAGCAAGGCTCAGAAGAGCCCACACACTCAGCTCTTAACCCCAGTGTGCAGAAAGTGTCAAAACGTGTTTTTCAGCAGAAATAAACGTGTTTCTGCAAGTTTGGTCAACCCCATGAAAGTTATGGGGCAGTAACAGCACACTTTGCAAAACGTGTTTTTCAGCCCGAAATAAATGCGTTTTTTCAGACAACTGAATCCCCATGTATCAGCAAGGCTCAGAAGAGCCCACACACTCAGCTCTAAACTCCAGTGTGCAGAAAGGGTCAAAACGTGTTTTTCATCAGAAATAAACATGTTTCTGCAAGTTTGGTCAACCCCATGAAAGTTATGGGGCAGTAACACCACACTTTGCAAAAAATGTGTTTCAGCCCGAAATAAACGCGTTTTTTCAGACAACTGAATCCCCATGTAACAGCAAGGCTCAGAAGAGCCCACACACTCAGCTCTTAACCCCAGTGTGCAGAAAGTGTCAAAACGTGTTTTTCAGCAGAAATAAACGTGTTTCTGCAAGTTTGGTCAACCCCATGAAAGTTATGGGGCAGTAACAGCACACTTTGCAAAACGTGTTTTTCAGCCCGAAATAAACGCGTTTTTTCAGACAACTGAATCCCCATGTAACAGCAAGGCTCAGAAGAGCCCACACACTCAGCTCTTAACCCCAGTGTGCAGAAAGGGTCGAAACGTGTTTTTCAGCAGAAATAAACATGTTTCTGCAAGTTTGGTCAACCCCATGTAAGTTATGGGGCAGTAACAGCACACTTTGCAAAACGTGTTTTTCAGCCCGAAATAAACACGTTTTTTCAGACAACTGAATCCCCATGTAACAGCAAGGCTCAGACGAGCCCACACACTCAGCTCTTAACCCCAGTGTGCAGAAAGGGTCAAAACGTGTTTTTCAGCAGAAATAAACATGTTTCTGCAAGTTTGGTCAACCCCATGAAAGTTATGGGGCAGTAACAGCACACTTTGCAAAACGTGTTTTTCAGCCCGAAATAAACGCGTTTTTTTCAGACAACTGAATCCCCATGTAACAGCAAGGCTCAGACGAGCCCACACACTCAGCTCTTAACCCCAGTGTGCAGAAAGGGTCAAAACATGTTTTTCAGCAGAAATAAACATGTTTCTGCAAATTTGGTCAACCCCATGTAAGTTATGGGGCAGTAACAGCACACTTTTCAAAACGTGTTTTTCAGCCCGAAATAAACGCGTTTTTTTCAGACAACTGAATCCCCATGTAACAGCAAGGCTCAGAAGAGCCCACACACTGAGCTCTTAACCCCAGTGTGCAGAAAGGGTCAAAACGTGTTTTTCAGCAGAAATAAACATGTTTCTGAAAGTTTTGTCAACCCCATATAAGTTATGGGGCAGTAACAGCACAGATTTCAAAACGTGTTTTTCAGCCCGAAATAAACGCGTTTTTTCAGACAACTGAATCCCCATGTAACAGCAAGGCTCAGAAGAGCCAACACACTCAGCTCTTAACCCCAGTGTGCAGAAAGTGTCAAAACGTGTTTTTCAGCAGAAATAAACGTGTTTCTGCAAGTTTGGTCAACCCCATGAAAGTTATGGGGCAGTAACAGCACACTTTGCAAAACGTGTTTTTCAGCCCGAAATAAATGCGTTTTTTCAGACAACTGAATCCCCATGTATCAGCAAGGCTCAGAAGAGCCCACACACTCAGCTCTAAACTCCAGTGTGCAGAAAGGGTCAAAACGTGTTTTTCATCAGAAATAAACATGTTTCTGCAAGTTTGGTCAACCCCATGAAAGTTATGGGGCAGTAACAGCACACTTTGCAAAACGTGTTTTTCAGCCCGAAATAAACGCGTTTTTTCAGACAACTGAATCCCCATGTAACAGCAAGGCTCAGAAGAGCCCACACACTCAGCTCTTAACCCCAGTGTGCAGAAAGGGTCGAAACGTGTTTTTCAGCAGGAATAAACATGTTTCTGCAAGTTTGGTCAACCCCATGTAAGTTATGGGGCAGTAACAGCACACTTTGCAAAACGTGTTTTTCAGCCCGAAATAAACACGTTTTTTCAGACAACTGAATCCCCATGTAACAGCAAGGCTCAGACGAGCCCACACACTCAGCTCTTAACCCCAGTGTGCAGAAAGGGTCAAAACGTGTTTTTCAGCAGAAATAAACATGTTTCTGCAAGTTTGGTCAATCCCATGAAAGTTATGGGGCAGTAACAGCACACTTTGCAAAACGTGTTTTTCAGCCCGAAATAAACACGTTTTTTCAGACAACTGAATCCCCATGTAACAGCAAGGCTCAGAAGAGCCCACACACTCAGCTCTTAACCCCAGTGTGCAGAAAGGGTCAAAACTTGTTTTTCAGCAGAAATAAACATGTTTCTGCAAGTTTGGTCAACCCAATATAAGTTATGGGGCAGTAACAGCACACTTTGCAAAACGTGTTTTTCAGCCCGAAATAAACGCGTTTTTTTCAGACAACTGAATCCCCATGTAACAGCAAGGCTCAGACGAGCCCACACACTCAGCTCTTAACCCCAGTGTGCAGAAAGGGTCAAAACGTGTTTTTCATCAGAAATAAACATGTTTCTGCAAGTTTGGTCAACCCCATGAAAGTTATGGGGCAGTAACAGCACAGATTTCAAAACGTGTTTTTCAGCCCGAAATAAACGCGTTTTTTCAGACAACTGAATCCCCATGTAACAGCAAGGCTCAGAAGAGCCCACACACTCAGCTCTTAACCCCAGTGTGCAGAAAGTGTCAAAACGTGTTTTTCAGCAGAAATAAACGTGTTTCTGCAAGTTTGGTCAACCCCATGAAAGTTATGGGGCAGTAACAGCACACTTTGCAAAACGTGTTTTTCAGCCCGAAATAAATGCGTTTTTTCAGACAACTGAATCCCCATGTATCAGCAAGGCTCAGAAGAGCCCACACACTCAGCTCTAAACTCCAGTGTGCAGAAAGGGTCAAAACGTGTTTTTCATCAGAAATAAACATGTTTCTGCAAGTTTGGTCAACCCCATGAAAGTTATGGGGCAGTAACACCACACTTTGCAAAAAATGTGTTTCAGCCCGAAATAAACGCGTTTTTTCAGACAACTGAATCCCCATGTAACAGCAAGGCTCAGAAGAGCCCACACACTCAGCTCTTAACCCCAGTGTGCAGAAAGTGTCAAAACGTGTTTTTCAGCAGAAATAAACGTGTTTCTGCAAGTTTGGTCAACCCCATGAAAGTTATGGGGCAGTAACAGCACACTTTGCAAAACGTGTTTTTCAGCCCGAAATAAACGCGTTTTTTCAGACAACTGAATCCCCATGTAACAGCAAGGCTCAGAAGAGCCCACACACTCAGCTCTTAACCCCAGTGTGCAGAAAGGGTCGAAACGTGTTTTTCAGCAGAAATAAACATGTTTCTGCAAGTTTGGTCAACCCCATGTAAGTTATGGGGCAGTAACAGCACACTTTGCAAAACGTGTTTTTCAGCCCGAAATAAACACGTTTTTTCAGACAACTGAATCCCCATGTAACAGCAAGGCTCAGACGAGCCCACACACTCAGCTCTTAACCCCAGTGTGCAGAAAGGGTCAAAACGTGTTTTTCAGCAGAAATAAACATGTTTCTGCAAGTTTGGTCAACCCCATGAAAGTTATGGGGCAGTAACAGCACACTTTGCAAAACGTGTTTTTCAGCCCGAAATAAACGCGTTTTTTTCAGACAACTGAATCCCCATGTAACAGCAAGGCTCAGACGAGCCCACACACTCAGCTCTTAACCCCAGTGTGCAGAAAGGGTCAAAACGTGTTTTTCAGCAGAAATAAACATGTTTCTGCAAGTTTGGTCAACCCCATGAAAGTTATGGGGCAGTAACAGCACACTTTGCAAAACGTGTTTTTCAGCCCGAAATAAACGCGTTTTTTTCAGACAACTGAATCCCCATGTAACAGCAAGGCTCAGACGAGCCCACACACTCAGCTCTTAACCCCAGTGTGCAGAAAGGGTCAAAACATGTTTTTCAGCAGAAATAAACATGTTTCTGCAAATTTGGTCAACCCCATGTAAGTTATGGGGCAGTAACAGCACACTTTTCAAAACGTGTTTTTCAGCCCGAAATAAACGCGTTTTTTTCAGACAACTGAATCCCCATGTAACAGCAAGGCTCAGAAGAGCCCACACACTCAGCTCTTAACCCCAGTGTGCAGAAAGTGTCAAAACGTGTTTTTCAGCAGAAATAAACGTGTTTCTGCAAGTTTGGTCAACCCCATGAAAGTTATGGGGCAGTAACAGCACACTTTGCAAAACGTGTTTTTCAGCCCGAAATAAACACGTTTTTTCAGACAACTGAATCCCCATGTAACAGCAAGGCTCAGAAGAGCCCACATACTCAGCTCTTAACCCCAGTGTGCAGAAAGGGTCAAAACTTGTTTTTCAGCAGAAATAAACATGTTTCTGCAAGTTTGGTCAACCCCATATAAGTTATGGGGCAGTAACAGCACACTTTGCAAAACGTGTTTTTCAGCCCGAAATAAACGCGTTTTTTTCAGACAACTGAATCCCCATGTAACAGCAAGGCTCAGACGGGCCCACACACTCAGCTCTTAACCCCAGTGTGCAGAAAGGGTCAAAACGTGTTTTTCATCAGAAATAAACATGTTTCTGCAAGTTTGGTCAACCCCATGAAAGTTATGGGGCAGTAACAGCACAGATTTCAAAACGTGTTTTTCAGCCCGAAATAAACGCGTTTTTTCAGACAACTGAATCCCCATGTAACAGCAAGGCTCAGAAGAGCCCACACACTCAGCTCTTAACCCCAGTGTGCAGAAAGTGTCAAAACGTGTTTTTCAGCAGAAATAAACGTGTTTCTGCAAGTTTGGTCAACCCCATGAAAGTTATGGGGCAGTAACAGCACACTTTGCAAAACGTGTTTTTCAGCCCGAAATAAATGCGTTTTTTCAGACAACTGAATCCCCATGTATCAGCAAGGCTCAGAAGAGCCCACACACTCAGCTCTAAACTCCAGTGTGCAGAAAGGGTCAAAACGTGTTTTTCATCAGAAATAAACATGTTTCTGCAAGTTTGGTCAACCCCATGAAAGTTATGGGGCAGTAACAGCACACTTTGCAAAACGTGTTTTTCAGCCCGAAATAAATGCGTTTTTTCAGACAACTGAATCCCCATGTAACAGCAAGGCTCAGAAGAGCAAACACAATCAGCTCTTAACCCCAGTGTGCAGAAAGGGTCGAAACGTGTTTTTCAGCAGAAATAAACATGTTTCTGCAAGTTTGGTCAACCCCATGTAAGTTATGGGGCAGTAACAGCACACTTTGCAAAACGTGTTTTTCAGCCCGAAATAAACACGTTTTTTCAGACAACTGAATCCCCATGTAACAGCAAGGCTCAGACGAGCCCACACACTCAGCTCTTAACCCCAGTGTGCAGAAAGGGTCAAAACGTGTTTTTCAGCAGAAATAAACATGTTTCTGCAAGTTTGGTCAACCCCATGAAAGTTATGGGGCAGTAACAGCACACTTTGCAAAACGTGTTTTTCAGCCCGAAATAAACGCGTTTTTTTCAGACAACTGAATCCCCATGTAACAGCAAGGCTCAGACGAGCCCACACACTCAGCTCTTAACCCCAGTGTGCAGAAAGGGTCAAAACGTGTTTTTCAGCAGAAATAAACGTTTCTGCAAGTTTGGTCAACCCCATGAAAGTTATGGGGCAGTAACAGCACACTTTGCAAAACGTGTTTTTCAGCCCGAAATAAACGCGTTTTTTTCAGACAACTGAATCCCCATGTAACAGCAAGGCTCAGACGAGCCCACACACTCAGCTCTTAACCCCAGTGTGCAGAAAGGGTCAAAACATGTTTTTCAGCAGAAATAAACATGTTTCTGCAAATTTGGTCAACCCCATGTAAGTTATGGGGCAGTAACAGCACACTTTTCAAAACGTGTTTTTCAGCCCGAAATAAACGCGTTTTTTTCAGACAACTGAATCCCCATGTAACAGCAAGGCTCAGAAGAGCCCACACACTCAGCTCTTAACCCCAGTGTGCAGAAAGTGTCAAAACGTGTTTTTCAGCAGAAATAAACATGTTTCTGCAAATTTGGTCAACCCCATGTAAGTTATGGGGCAGTAACAGCACACTTTTCAAAACGTGTTTTTCAGCCCGAAATAAACGCGTTTTTTTCAGACAACTGAATCCCCATGTAACAGCAAGGCTCAGAAGAGCCCACACACTCAGCTCTTAACCCCAGTGTGCAGAAAGGGTCAAAACGTGTTTTTCAGCCCGAAATAAATGCGTTTTATTCAGACAACTGAATCCCCATGTAACAGCAAGGCTCAGAAGAGCCCACACACTCAGCTCTTAACCCCAGTGTGCAGAAAGGGTCAAAACGTGTTTTTCAGCAGAAATAAACATGTTTCTGAAAGTTTGGTCAACCCCATATAAGTTATGGGGCAGTAACAGCACAGATTTCAAAACGTGTTTTTCAGCCCGAAATAAACGCGTTTTTTCAGACAACTGAATCCCCATGTAACAGCAAGGCTCAGAAGAGCCCACACACTCAGCTCTTAACCCCAGTGTGCAGAAAGTGTCAAAACGTGTTTTTCAGCAGAAATAAACGTGTTTCTGCAAGTTTGGTCAACCCCATGAAAGTTATGGGGCAGTAACAGCACACTTTGCAAAACGTGTTTTTCAGCCCGAAATAAATGCGTTTTTTCAGACAACTGAATCCCCATGTATCAGCAAGGCTCAGAAGAGCCCACACACTCAGCTCTAAACTCCAGTGTGCAGAAAGGGTCAAAACGTGTTTTTCATCAGAAATAAACATGTTTCTGCAAGTTTGGTCAACCCCATGAAAGTTATGGGGCAGTAACACCACACTTTGCAAAAAATGTGTTTCAGCCCGAAATAAACGCGTTTTTTCAGACAACTGAATCCCCATGTAACAGCAAGGCTCAGAAGAGCCCACACACTCAGCTCTTAACCCCAGTGTGCAGAAAGTGTCAAAACGTGTTTTTCAGCAGAAATAAACGTGTTTCTGCAAGTTTGGTCAACCCCATGAAAGTTATGGGGCAGTAACAGCACACTTTGCAAAACGTGTTTTTCAGCCCGAAATAAACGCGTTTTTTCAGACAACTGAATCCCCATGTAACAGCAAGGCTCAGAAGAGCCCACACACTCAGCTCTTAACCCCAGTGTGCAGAAAGGGTCGAAACGTGTTTTTCAGCAGAAATAAACATGTTTCTGCAAGTTTGGTCAACCCCATGTAAGTTATGGGGCAGTAACAGCACACTTTGCAAAACGTGTTTTTCAGCCCGAAATAAACACGTTTTTTCAGACAACTGAATCCCCATGTAACAGCAAGGCTCAGACGAGCCCACACACTCAGCTCTTAACCCCAGTGTGCAGAAAGGGTCAAAACGTGTTTTTCAGCAGAAATAAACATGTTTCTGCAAGTTTGGTCAACCCCATGAAAGTTATGGGGCAGTAACAGCACACTTTGCAAAACGTGTTTTTCAGCCCGAAATAAACGCGTTTTTTTCAGACAACTGAATCCCCATGTAACAGCAAGGCTCAGACGAGCCCACACACTCAGCTCTTAACCCCAGTGTGCAGAAAGGGTCAAAACGTGTTTTTCAGCAGAAATAAACATGTTTCTGCAAGTTTGGTCAACCCCATGAAAGTTATGGGGCAGTAACAGCACACTTTGCAAAACGTGTTTTTCAGCCCGAAATAAACGCGTTTTTTTCAGACAACTGAATCCCCATGTAACAGCAAGGCTCAGACGAGCCCACACACTCAGCTCTTAACCCCAGTGTGCAGAAAGGGTCAAAACATGTTTTTCAGCAGAAATAAACATGTTTCTGCAAATTTGGTCAACCCCATGTAAGTTATGGGGCAGTAACAGCACACTTTTCAAAACGTGTTTTTCAGCCCGAAATAAACGCGTTTTTTTCAGACAACTGAATCCCCATGTAACAGCAAGGCTCAGAAGAGCCCACACACTCAGCTCTTAACCCCAGTGTGCAGAAAGTGTCAAAACGTGTTTTTCAGCAGAAATAAACGTGTTTCTGCAAGTTTGGTCAACCCCATGAAAGTTATGGGGCAGTAACAGCACACTTTGCAAAACGTGTTTTTCAGCCCGAAATAAACACGTTTTTTCAGACAACTGAATCCCCATGTAACAGCAAGGCTCAGAAGAGCCCACATACTCAGCTCTTAACCCCAGTGTGCAGAAAGGGTCAAAACTTGTTTTTCAGCAGAAATAAACATGTTTCTGCAAGTTTGGTCAACCCCATATAAGTTATGGGGCAGTAACAGCACACTTTGCAAAACGTGTTTTTCAGCCCGAAATAAACGCGTTTTTTTCAGACAACTGAATCCCCATGTAACAGCAAGGCTCAGACGAGCCCACACACTCAGCTCTTAACCCCAGTGTGCAGAAAGGGTCAAAACGTGTTTTTCATCAGAAATAAACATGTTTCTGCAAGTTTGGTCAACCCCATGAAAGTTATGGGGCAGTAACAGCACAGATTTCAAAACGTGTTTTTCAGCCCGAAATAAACGCGTTTTTTCAGACAACTGAATCCCCATGTAACAGCAAGGCTCAGAAGAGCCCACACACTCAGCTCTTAACCCCAGTGTGCAGAAAGTGTCAAAACGTGTTTTTCAGCAGAAATAAACGTGTTTCTGCAAGTTTGGTCAACCCCATGAAAGTTATGGGGCAGTAACAGCACACTTTGCAAAACGTGTTTTTCAGCCCGAAATAAATGCGTTTTTTCAGACAACTGAATCCCCATGTATCAGCAAGGCTCAGAAGAGCCCACACACTCAGCTCTAAACTCCAGTGTGCAGAAAGGGTCAAAACGTGTTTTTCATCAGAAATAAACATGTTTCTGCAAGTTTGGTCAACCCCATGAAAGTTATGGGGCAGTAACAGCACACTTTGCAAAACGTGTTTTTCAGCCCGAAATAAATGCGTTTTTTCAGACAACTGAATCCCCATGTAACAGCAAGGCTCAGAAGAGCAAACACAATCAGCTCTTAACCCCAGTGTGCAGAAAGGGTCGAAACGTGTTTTTCAGCAGAAATAAACATGTTTCTGCAAGTTTGGTCAACCCCATGTAAGTTATGGGGCAGTAACAGCACACTTTGCAAAACGTGTTTTTCAGCCCGAAATAAACACGTTTTTTCAGACAACTGAATCCCCATGTAACAGCAAGGCTCAGACGAGCCCACACACTCAGCTCTTAACCCCAGTGTGCAGAAAGGGTCAAAACGTGTTTTTCAGCAGAAATAAACATGTTTCTGCAAGTTTGGTCAACCCCATGAAAGTTATGGGGCAGTAACAGCACACTTTGCAAAACGTGTTTTTCAGCCCGAAATAAACGCGTTTTTTTCAGACAACTGAATCCCCATGTAACAGCAAGGCTCAGACGAGCCCACACACTCAGCTCTTAACCCCAGTGTGCAGAAAGGGTCAAAACGTGTTTTTCAGCAGAAATAAACGTTTCTGCAAGTTTGGTCAACCCCATGAAAGTTATGGGGCAGTAACAGCACACTTTGCAAAACGTGTTTTTCAGCCCGAAATAAACGCGTTTTTTTCAGACAACTGAATCCCCATGTAACAGCAAGGCTCAGACGAGCCCACACACTCAGCTCTTAACCCCAGTGTGCAGAAAGGGTCAAAACATGTTTTTCAGCAGAAATAAACATGTTTGTGCAAATTTGGTCAACCCCATGTAAGTTATGGGGCAGTAACAGCACACTTTTCAAAACGTGTTTTTCAGCCCGAAATAAACGCGTTTTTTTCAGACAACTGAATCCCCATGTAACAGCAAGGCTCAGAAGAGCCCACACACTCAGCTCTTAACCCCAGTGTGCAGAAAGTGTCAAAACGTGTTTTTCAGCAGAAATAAACGTGTTTCTGCAAGTTTGGTCAACCCCATGAAAGTTATGGGGCAGTAACACCACACCTTGCAAAAAATGTGTTTCAGCCCGAAATAAACGCGTTTTTTCAGACAACTGAATCCCCATGTAACAGCAAGGCTCAGACGAGCCCACACACTCAGCTCTTAACCCCAGTGTGCAGAAAGGGTCAAAACGTGTTTTTCAGCAGAAATAAACATGTTTCTGCAAGTTTGGTCAACCCCATGAAAGTTATGGGGCAGTAACAGCACACTTTGCAAAACGTGTTTTTCAGCCCGAAATAAACGCGTTTTTTTCAGACAACTGAATCCCCATGTAACAGCAAGGCTCAGACAAGCCCACACACTCAGCTCTTAACCCCAGTGTGCAGAAAGGGTCAAAACATGTTTTTCAGCAGAAATAAACATGTTTCTGCAAATTTGGTCAACCCCATGTAAGTTATGGGGCAGTAACAGCACACTTTTCAAAACGTGTTTTTCAGCCCGAAATAAACGCGTTTTTTTCAGACAACTGAATCCCCATGTAACAGCAAGGCTCAGAAGAGCCCACACACTCAGCTCTTAACCCCAGTGTGCAGAAAGGGTCAAAACGTGTTTTTCAGCCCGAAATAAATGCGTTTTATTCAGACAACTGAATCCCCATGTAACAGCAAGGCTCAGAAGAGCCCACACACTCAGCTCTTAACCCCAGTGTGCAGAAAGGGTCAAAACGTGTTTTTCAGCAGAAATAAACATGTTTCTGAAAGTTTGGTCAACCCCATATAAGTTATGGGGCAGTAACAGCACAGATTTCAAAACGTGTTTTTCAGCCCGAAATAAACGCGTTTTTTCAGACAACTGAATCCCCATGTAACAGCAAGGCTCAGAAGAGCCCACACACTCAGCTCTTAACCCCAGTGTGCAGAAAGTGTCAAAACGTGTTTTTCAGCAGAAATAAACGTGTTTCTGCAAGTTTGGTCAACCCCATGAAAGTTATGGGGCAGTAACACCACACTTTGCAAAAAATGTGTTTCAGCCCGAAATAAACGCGTTTTTTCAGACAACTGAATCCCCATGTAACAGCAAGGCTCAGAAGAGCCCACACACTCAGCTCTTAACCCCAGTGTGCAGAAAGTGTCAAAACGTGTTTTTCAGCAGAAATAAACGTGTTTCTGCAAGTTTGGTCAACCCCATGAAAGTTATGGGGCAGTAACAGCACACTTTGCAAAACGTGTTTTTCAGCCCGAAATAAACGCGTTTTTTCAGACAACTGAATCCCCATGTAACAGCAAGGCTCAGAAGAGCCCACACACTCAGCTCTTAACCCCAGTGTTCAGAAAGGGTCGAAACTTGTTTTTCAGCAGAAATAAACATGTTTCTGCAAGTTTGGTCAACCCCATGTAAGTTATGGGGCAGTAACAGCACACTTTGCAAAACGTGTTTTTCAGCCCGAAATAAACACGTTTTTTCAGACAACTGAATCCCCATGTAACAGCAAGGCTCAGACGAGCCCACACACTCAGCTCTTAACCCCAGTGTGCAGAAAGGGTCAAAACGTGTTTTTCAGCAGAAATAAACATGTTTCTGCAAGTTTGGTCAACCCCATGAAAGTTATGGGGCAGTAACAGCACACTTTGCAAAACGTGTTTTTCAGCCCGAAATAAACGCGTTTTTTTCAGACAACTGAATCCCCATGTAACAGCAAGGCTCAGACGAGCCCACACACTCAGCTCTTAACCCCAGTGTGCAGAAAGGGTCAAAACGTGTTTTTCAGCAGAAATAAACATGTTTCTGCAAGTTTGGTCAACCCCATGAAAGTTATGGGGCAGTAACAGCACACTTTGCAAAACGTGTTTTTCAGCCCGAAATAAATGCGTTTTTTCAGACAACTGAATCCCCATGTAACAGCAAGGCTCAGACGAGCCCACACACTCAGCTCTTAACCCCAGTGTGCAGAAAGGGTCAAAACATGTTTTTCAGCAGAAATAAACATGTTTCTGCAAATTTGGTCAACCCCATGTAAGTTATGGGGCAGTAACAGCACACTTTTCAAAACGTGTTTTTCAGCCCGAAATAAACGCGTTTTTTTCAGACAACTGAATCCCCATGTAACAGCAAGGCTCAGAAGAGCCCACACACTCAGCTCTTAACCCCAGTGTGCAGAAAGTGTCAAAACGTGTTTTTCAGCAGAAATAAACGTGTTTCTGCAAGTTTGGTCAACCCCATGAAAGTTATGGGGCAGTAACAGCACACTTTGCAAAACGTGTTTTTCAGCCCGAAATAAACACGTTTTTTCAGACAACTGAATCCCCATGTAACAGCAAGGCTCAGACGAGCCCACACACTCAGCTCTTAACCCCAGTGTGCAGAAAGGGTCAAAACGTGTTTTTCATCGGAAATAAACATGTTTCTGCAAGTTTGGTCAACCCCATGAAAGTTATGGGGCAGTAACAGCACAGATTTCAAAACGTGTTTTTCAGCCCGAAATAAACGCGTTTTTTCAGACAACTGAATCCCCATGTAACAGCAAGGCTCAGAAGAGCCCACACACTCAGCTCTTAACCCCAGTGTGCAGAAAGTGTCAAAACGTGTTTTTCAGCAGAAATAAACGTGTTTCTGCAAGTTTGGTCAACCCCATGAAAGTTATGGGGCAGTAACAGCACACTTTGCAAAACGTGTTTTTCAGCCCGAAATAAATGCGTTTTTTCAGACAACTGAATCCCCATGTATCAGCAAGGCTCAGAAGAGCCCACACACTCAGCTCTAAACTCCACTGTGCAGAAAGGGTCAAAACGTGTTTTTCATCAGAAATAAACATGTTTCTGCAAGTTTGGTCAACCCCATGAAAGTTATGGGGCAGTAACAGCACACTTTGCAAAACGTGTTTTTCAGCCCGAAATAAATGCGTTTTTTCAGACAACTGAATCCCCATGTAACAGCAAGGCTCAGAAGAGCAAACACAATCAGCTCTTAACCCCAGTGTGCAGAAAGGGTCGAAACGTGTTTTTCAGCAGAAATAAACGTGTTTCTGCAAGTTTGGTCAACCCCATGAAAGTTATGGGGCAGTAACAGCACACTTTGCAAAACGTGTTTTTCAGCCCGAAATAAACACGTTTTTTCAGACAACTGAATCCCCATGTAACAGCAAGGCTCAGAAGAGCCCACACACTCAGCTCTTAACCCCAGTGTGCAGAAAGGGTCAAAACTTGTTTTTCAGCAGAAATAAACATGTTTCTGCAAGTTTGGTCAACCCCATATAAGTTATGGGGCAGTAACAGCACACTTTGCAAAACGTGTTTTTCAGCCCGAAATAAACGCGTTTTTTTCAGACAACTGAATCCCCATGTAACAGCAAGGCTCAGACGAGCCCACACACTCAGCTCTTAACCCCAGTGTGCAGAAAGGGTCAAAACGTGTTTTTCATCAGAAATAAACATGTTTCTGCAAGTTTGGTCAACCCCATGAAAGTTATGGGGCAGTAACAGCACAGATTTCAAAACGTGTTTTTCAGCCCGAAATAAACGCGTTTTTTCAGACAACTGAATCCCCATGTAACAGCAAGGCTCAGAAGAGCCCACACACTCAGCTCTTAACCCCAGTGTGCAGAAAGGGTCGAAACGTGTTTTTCAGCAGAAATAAACATGTTTCTGCAAGTTTGGTCAACCCCATGTAAGTTATGGGGCAGTAACAGCACACTTTGCAAAACGTGTTTTTCAGCACGAAATAAATGCGTTTTTTCAGACAACTGAATCCCCATGTAACAGCAAGGCTCAGAAGAGCAAACACAATCAGCTCTTAACCCCAGTGTGCAGAAAGGGTCGAAACGTGTTTTTCAGCAGAAATAAACATGTTTCTGCAAGTTTGGTCAACCCCATGTAAGTTATGGGGCAGTAACAGCACACTTTTCAAAACGTGTTTTTCAGCCCGAAATAAACGCGTTTTTTTCAGACAACTGAATCCCCATGTAACAGCAAGGCTCAGAAGAGCCCACACACTCAGCTCTTAACCCCAGTGTGCAGAAAGTGTCAAAACGTGTTTTTCAGCAGAAATAAACGTGTTTCTGCAAGTTTGGTCAACCCCATGAAAGTTATGGGGCAGTAACACCACACCTTGCAAAAAATGTGTTTCAGCCCGAAATAAACGCGTTTTTTCAGACAACTGAATCCCCATGTAACAGCAAGGCTCAGACGAGCCCACACACTCAGCTCTTAACCCCAGTGTGCAGAAAGGGTCAAAACGTGTTTTTCAGCAGAAATAAACATGTTTCTGCAAGTTTGGTCAACCCCATGAAAGTTATGGGGCAGTAACAGCACACTTTGCAAAACGTGTTTTTCAGCCCGAAATAAACGCGTTTTTTTCAGACAACTGAATCCCCATGTAACAGCAAGGCTCAGACGAGCCCACACACTCAGCTCTTAACCCCAGTGTGCAGAAAGGGTCAAAACATGTTTTTCAGCAGAAATAAACATGTTTCTGCAAATTTGGTCAACCCCATGTAAGTTATGGGGCAGTAACAGCACACTTTTCAAAACGTGTTTTTCAGCCCGAAATAAACGCGTTTTTTTCAGACAACTGACTCCCCATGTAACAGCAAGGCTCAGAAGAGCCCACACACTCAGCTCTTAACCCCAGTGTGCAGAAAGGGTCAAAACGTGTTTTTCAGCCCGAAATAAATGCGTTTTATTCAGACAACTGAATCCCCATGTAACAGCAAGGCTCAGAAGAGCCCACACACTCAGCTCTTAACCCCAGTGTGCAGAAAGGGTCAAAACGTGTTTTTCAGCAGAAATAAACATGTTTCTGAAAGTTTGGTCAACCCCATATAAGTTATGGGGCAGTAACAGCACAGATTTCAAAACGTGTTTTTCAGCCCGAAATAAACGCGTTTTTTCAGACAACTGAATCCCCATGTAACAGCAAGGCTCAGAAGAGCCCACACACTCAGCTCTTAACCCCAGTGTGCAGAAAGTGTCAAAACGTGTTTTTCAGCAGAAATAAACGTGTTTCTGCAAGTTTGGTCAACCCCATGAAAGTTATGGGGCAGTAACACCACACCTTGCAAAAAATGTGTTTCAGCCCGAAATAAACGCCTTTTTTCAGACAACTGAATCCCCATGTAACAGCAAGGCTCAGAAGAGCCCACACACTCAGCTCTTAACCCCAGTGTGCAGAAAGTGTCAAAACGTGTTTTTCAGCAGAAATAAACGTGTTTCTGCAAGTTTGGTCAACCCCATGAAAGTTATGGGGCAGTAACAGCACACTTTGCAAAACGTGTTTTTCAGCCCGAAATAAACACGTTTTTTCAGACAACTGAATCCCCATGTAACAGCAAGGCTCAGAAGAGCCCACACACTCAGCTCTTAACCCCAGTGTGCAGAAAGGGTCAAAACTTGTTTTTCAGCAGAAATAAACATGTTTCTGCAAGTTTGGTCAACCCCATATAAGTTATGGGGCAGTAACAGCACACTTTGCAAAACGTGTTTTTCAGCCCGAAATAAACGCGTTTTTTTCAGACAACTGAATCCCCATGTAACAGCAAGGCTCAGACGAGCCCACACACTCAGCTCTTAACCCCAGTGTGCAGAAAGGGTCAAAACGTGTTTTTCATCAGAAATAAACATGTTTCTGCAAGTTTGGTCAACCCCATGAAAGTTATGGGGCAGTAACAGCACAGATTTCAAAACGTGTTTTTCAGCCCGAAATAAACGCGTTTTTTCAGACAACTGAATCCCCATGTAACAGCAAGGCTCAGAAGAGCCCACACACTCAGCTCTTAACCCCAGTGTGCAGAAAGGGTCGAAACGTGTTTTTCAGCAGAAATAAACATGTTTCTGCAAGTTTGGTCAACCCCATGTAAGTTATGGGGCAGTAACAGCACACTTTGCAAAACGTGTTTTTCAGCCCGAAATAAACACGTTTTTTCAGACAACTGAATCCCCATGTAACAGCAAGGCTCAGACGAGCCCACACACTCAGCTCTTAACCCCAGTGTGCAGAAAGGGTCAAAACGTGTTTTTCAGCAGAAATAAACATGTTTCTGCAAGTTTGGTCAACCCCATGAAAGTTATGGGGCAGTAACAGCACACTTTGCAAAACGTGTTTTTCAGCCCGAAATAAACGCGTTTTTTTCAGACAACTGAATCCCCATGTAACAGCAAGGCTCAGACGAGCCCACACACTCAGCTCTTAACCCCAGTGTGCAGAAAGGGTCAAAACGTGTTTTTCAGCAGAAATAAACATGTTTCTGCAAGTTTGGTCAACCCCATGAAAGTTATGGGGCAGTAACAGCACACTTTGCAAAACGTGTTTTTCAGCCCGAAATAAACGCGTTTTTTTCAGACAACTGAATCCCCATGTAACAGCAAGGCTCAGACGAGCCCACACACTCAGCTCTTAACCCCAGTGTGCAGAAAGGGTCAAAACATGTTTTTCAGCAGAAATAAACATGTTTCTGCAAATTTGGTCAACCCCATGTAAGTTATGGGGCAGTAACAGCACACTTTTCAAAACGTGTTTTTCAGCCCGAAATAAACGCGTTTTTTCAGACAACTGAATCCCCATGTAACAGCAAGGCTCAGAAGAGCCCACACACTCAGCTCTTAACCCCAGTGTGCAGAAAGGGTCAAAACGTGTTTTTCAGCAGAAATAAACATGTTTCTGCAAGTTTGGTCAACCCCATGTAAGTTATGGGGCAGTAACAGCACACTTTGCAAAACGTGTTTTTCAGCCCGAAATGAACACGTTTTTTCAGACAACAGAATCCCCATGTAACAGCAAGGCTCAGAAGAGCCCACACACTCAGCTCTTAACCCTAGTGTGCAGAAAGGGTTAAAACGTGTTTTTCAGCAGAAATAAATATGTTTCTGCAAGTTTGGTCAACCCCATGTAAGTTATGGGGCAGTAACAGCACAGTTTTCAAAACGTGTTTTTCAGCCCGAAATGAACGCGTTTTTTCAGACAACTGAATCCCCATGTAACAGCAAGGCTCAGACGAGCCCACACACTCAGCTCTAAACTCCAGTGTGCAGAAAGGGTCAAAACGTGTTTTTCATCAGAAATAAACATGTTTCTGCAAGTTTGGTCAACCCCATGAAAGTTATGGGGCAGTAACACCACACTTTGCAAAAAATGTGTTTCAGCCCGAAATAAACGCGTTTTTTCAGACAACTGAATCCCCATGTAACAGCAAGGCTCAGAAGAGCCCACACACTCAGCTCTTAACCCCAGTGTGCAGAAAGTGTCAAAACGTGTTTTTCAGCAGAAATAAACGTGTTTCTGCAAGTTTGGTCAACCCCATGAAAGTTATGGGGCAGTAACAGCACACTTTGCAAAACGTGTTTTTCAGCCCGAAATAAATGCGTTTTTTCAGACAACTGAATCCCCATGTATCAGCAAGGCTCAGAAGAGCCCACACACTCAGCTCTAAACTCCAGTGTGCAGAAAGGGTCAAAACGTGTTTTTCATCAGAAATAAACATGTTTCTGCAAGTTTGGTCAACCCCATGAAAGTTATGGGGCAGTAACACCACACCTTGCAAAAAATGTGTTTCAGCCCGAAATAAACGCGTTTTTTCAGACAACTGAATCCCCATGTAACAGCAAGGCTCAGAAGAGCCCACACACTCAGCTCTTAACCCCAGTGTGCAGAAAGTGTCAAAACGTGTTTTTCAGCAGAAATAAACGTGTTTCTGCAAGTTTGGTCAACCCCATGAAAGTTATGGGGCAGTAACAGCACACTTTGCAAAACGTGTTTTTCAGCCCGAAATAAACACGTTTTTTCAGACAACTGAATCCCCATGTAACAGCAAGGCTCAGAAGAGCCCACACACTCAGCTCTTAACCCCAGTGTGCAGAAAGGGTCAAAACTTGTTTTTCAGCAGAAATAAACATGTTTCTGCAAGTTTGGTCAACCCCATGAAAGTTATGGGGCAGTAACAGCACACTTTGCAAAACGTGTTTTTCAGCCCGAAATGAACGCGTTTTTTCAGACAACTGAATCCCCATGTAACAGCAAGGCTCAGACGAGCCCACACACTCAGCTCTAAACTCCAGTGTGCAGAAAGGGTCAAAACGTGTTTTTCATCAGAAATAAACATGTATCTGCAAGTTTGGTCAACCCCATGAAAGTTATGGGTCAGTAACACCACACTTTGCAAAAAATGTGTTTCAGCCCGAAATAAACGCGTTTTTTCAGACAACTGAATCCCCATGTAACAGCAAGGCTCAGAAGAGCCCACACACTCAGCTCTTAACCCCAGTGTGCAGAAAGTGTCAAAACGTGTTTTTCAGCAGAAATAAACGTGTTTCTGCAAGTTTGGTCAACCCCATGAAAGTTATGGGGCAGTAACAGCACACTTTGCAAAACGTGTTTTTCAGCCCGAAATAAACGCGTTTTTTCAGACAACTGAATCCCCATGTAACAGCAAGGCTCAGAAGAGCCCACACACTCAGCTCTTAACCCCAGTGTGCAGAAAGGGTCGAAACGTGTTTTTCAGCAGAAATAAACATGTTTCTGCAAGTTTGGTCAACCCCATGTAAGTTATGGGGCAGTAACAGCACACTTTGCAAAACGTGTTTTTCAGCCCGAAATAAACACGTTTTTTCAGACAACTGAATCCCCATGTAACAGCAAGGCTCAGACGAGCCCACACACTCAGCTCTTAACCCCAGTGTGCAGAAAGGGTCAAAACGTGTTTTTCAGCAGAAATAAACATGTTTCTGCAAGTTTGGTCAACCCAATGAAAGTTATGGGGCAGTAACAGCACACTTTGCAAAACGTGTTTTTCAGCCCGAAATAAACGCGTTTTTTTCAGACAACTGAATCCCCATGTAACAGCAAGGCTCAGACGAGCCCACACACTCAGCTCTTAACCCCAGTGTGCAGAAAGGGTCAAAACGTGTTTTTCAGCAGAAATAAACATCTTTCTGCAAGTTTGGTCAACCCCATGAAAGTTATGGGGCAGTAACAGCACACTTTGCAAAACGTGTTTTTCAGCCCGAAATAAACGCGTTTTTTTCAGACAACTGAATCCCCATGTAACAGCAAGGCTCAGACGAGCCCACACACTCAGCTCTTAACCCCAGTGTGCAGAAAGGGTCAAAACATGTTTTTCAGCAGAAATAAACATGTTTCTGCAAATTTGGTCAACCCCATGTAAGTTATGGGGCAGTAACAGCACACTTTGCAAAACGTGTTTTTCAGCCCGAAATAAATGCGTTTTTTCAGACAACTGAATCCCCATGTATCAGCAAGGCTCAGAAGAGCCCACACACTCAGCTCTAAACTCCAGTGTGCAGAAAGGGTCAAAACGTGTTTTTCATCAGAAATAAACATGTTTCTGCAAGTTTGGTCAACCCCATGAAAGTTATGGGGCAGTAACACCACACTTTGCAAAAAATGTGTTTCAGCCCGAAATAAACGCCTTTTTTCAGACAACTGAATCCCCATGTAACAGCAAGGCTCAGAAGAGCCCACACACTCAGCTCTTAACCCCAGTGTGCAGAAAGTGTCAAAACGTGTTTTTCAGCAGAAATAAACGTGTTTCTACAAGTTTGGTCAACCCCATGAAAGTTATGGGGCAGTAACAGCACACTTTGCAAAACGTGTTTTTCAGCCCGAAATAAACGCGTTTTTTTCAGACAACTGAATCCCCATGTAACAGCAAGGCTCAGACGAGCCCACACACTCAGCTCTTAACCCCAGTGTGCAGAAAGGGTCAAAACGTGTTTTTCAGCAGAAATAAACATGTTTCTGCAAGTTTGGTCAACCCCATGAAAGTTATGGGGCAGTAACAGCACACTTTGCAAAACGTGTTTTTCAGCCCGAAATAAACGCGTTTTTTTCAGACAACTGAATCCCCATGTAACAGCAAGGCTCAGAAGAGCCCACACACTCAGCTCTTAACCCCAGTGTGCAGAAAGGGTCAAAACGTGTTTTTCAGCCCGAAATAAATGCGTTTTATTCAGACAACTGAATCCCCATGTAACAGCAAGGCTCAGAAGAGCCCACACACTCAGCTCTTAACCCCAGTGTGCAGAAAGGGTCAAAACGTGTTTTTCAGCAGAAATAAACATGTTTCTGAAAGTTTGGTCAACCCCATATAAGTTATGGGGCAGTAACAGCACAGATTTCAAAACGTGTTTTTCAGCCCGAAATAAACGTGTTTTTTCAGACAACTGAATCCCCATGTAACAGCAAGGCTCAGAAGAGCCCACACACTCAGCTCTTAACCCCAGTGTGCAGAAAGTGTCAAAACGTGTTTTTCAGCAGAAATAAACGTGTTTCTGCAAGTTTGGTCAACCCCATGAAAGTTATGGGGCAGTAACAGCACACTTTGCAAAACGTGTTTTTCAGCCCGAAATAAACACGTTTTTTCAGACAACTGAATCCCCATGTAACAGCAAGGCTCAGACGAGCCCACACACTCAGCTCTTAACCCCAGTGTGCAGAAAGGGTCAAAACATGTTTTTCAGCAGAAATAAACATGTTTCTGCAAATTTGGTCAACCCCATGTAAGTTATGGGGCAGTAACAGCACACTTTTCAAAACGTGTTTTTCAGCCCGAAATAAACGCGTTTTTTTCAGACAACTGAATCCCCATGTAACAGCAAGGCTCAGAAGAGCCCACACACTCAGCTCTTAACCCCAGTGTGCAGAAAGTGTCAAAACGTGTTTTTCAGCAGAAATAAACGTGTTTCTGCAAGTTTGGTCAACCCCATGAAAGTTATGGGGCAGTAACAGCACACTTTGCAAAACGTGTTTTTCAGCCCGAAATAAACACGTTTTTTCAGACAACTGAATCCCCATGTAACAGCAAGGCTCAGACGAGCCCACACACTCAGCTCTTAACCCCAGTGTGCAGAAAGGGTCAAAACGTGTTTTTCATCGGAAATAAACATGTTTCTGCAAGTTTGGTCAACCCCATGAAAGTTATGGGGCAGTAACAGCACAGATTTCAAAACGTGTTTTTCAGCCCGAAATAAACGCGTTTTTTCAGACAACTGAATCCCCATGTAACAGCAAGGCTCAGAAGAGCCCACTGTAGCGGCGAGGCTTAATAATAAGGCAGAATTAAGTGTTTCTGAGCTTTCCCAAATTAGGCCTCATTTCTCTGTTCATCTCTGTGGTGCAGCCACAGAGAAACCATTCATGCAAGGTGATTTAAGGTCCAAGGACAGCTCCCAAAGGGGGATGCACTTAGCTAAGCCTGGCTATCATGATCAATGGTCATCCATTGGTGCCTATCTGTCTAGGGAGTGCGAGTTGGACATCTGGATTGCATTCCTAAGTGTCAGGACTAAGTGACTCATATCTCACCTTGATCAACCAATCAGGGACCGGTAGGGCCGAGTAACCCACGTGGGACTCTGATGCCCATGGAACTTTCAGCCAATCAATGAGCTGAAGTTCCTCCAGGTAAAAACAGGCAACACAGAGAGCCTGAGAGATTCAACAAGATTCAGACAAGATTCAGAAGGAATTCAAAGGAGAATCCCAAGGGCAGGACATTCTCGCAGCTCGCCTCCTGACCATCCTGAGACTCAGCCCGGACAACCACGGAACGGCCAGTGTGTCCGAGTGCCAGAACTTTCCTTTGTTCTAAGAGTCTAGAGTGGAGGTTGCCAGAGAGTAACCAGCAGCAGGCCTCGTGAACAGGTCGGAACTGTGGACAGCTGAATCACTATTCAGAACTAGCTCTTCATCATAAACGAACTGGTCCTCTTCCTGACTTGCTGGGACCCACAGTCATCTTTTCTCCTGTGCACAAACTTTGCTAGTTAAAGCCAACAGTGAGCATCAGCAGCGCACCGTCGCAAGCCGCACAGCACAGCCTGGCACCGAGCCAGAGAGCGCGGATTGGACAGCAACAGCCTGCAACTGTTTCTTTGTGCCCGCAGGAGATCTGAATCCCCAGAGATTGGATGAGTATTCAACTTCAATGCATTACAGCTCGAGAATTCAATTGTTATCCCAACCAGTTGATATCAATTTAATTCCTAAGAGTTATGTACTTGTTTGAGTATCTAATGTAGAAGTTGTAACCAAGTTCACTTTACGAAACGGTCTTAATGAATGATATACTGAACGTATGTCCTCTTGATGTGTAACTCTTTGTAACTGATTGAATATATAACGTTTGTATTCTGATAACCCTCTCGCTAAGATCTGTTAGGTTTATATGCATATTCTATGTATTAATAAATGTATCCTCGTGTATTAGTACCTGTGTGTGCGCGTTGTTTGAGTTATGTCGCATGGTTGGATTCTAAAGCCATCAACAGAATCAACTTTGTGATTTACTGCTACAATTAATAATTGTCTCAGTAAATGCCCAAACCCTACAGAACTGGTGCCTTCAGAGAGCCACTAACATTACATATTTGGCGTCCCTGAACGGCTATGAACCGGTTTTCTCTACATTTATTTGGCGTCCCTGGGTGGGCGTGGCAAGACTGAAATGAGTCAACCAAGCGGAATAATTCAATATAAAACGCCGCGGGTTTCATACACGACAATACAGTGTGCTGAAAGCCGAAAGGAAAAAAAGTTCCCCTTGCTCTTTAAGCAGTGCTTGATTGTTTTGTGATCTTTTGCGATCTACCGGGTTGATTGCATACTTGATCTTGTGGTTTTCTGTGGTAAAACTGTAATTTCGTACTTAAAAGTAATACTCTTTAAGTTTAACGATGGTTGCTAAAAGGTCTGAATTCGAGTCGCTATTAAGCACTCTCTCTAGCAGCGACAGGTCTGACCACGATCTCTTCCATATCTCCGTCAGCGGAGAAGCTAGAATAAATCTCCATTCTCTGAGAGAGCTAGCGAAGGACATAGAGAGATTTGACCCCGCAGTGTCAGAGAATAATATCGAGAGTTATATTCAAGACCTCAGGTATACCCTGCAGTACCTGCCAAACGCCACAGAACAGGAGAAAGTGTTTCTGGTCAGGAAAACTACCAGCAGAGCTGTACATGAGTGGATGGCTAGGCAGATGAAAGAAGTCTGTAATGATTTTGAGCAGCTGTGTCAAGCACTTATCGAAGAATACAGTGCGTTTATTGACCCGACTGCTGCGATAGCCGCCGCTCTTAACATTAAGCACGAGAGAGCAGAGTCCCCTCGCGAATATTACGAGAGACTTAGACGAACTTATTTTGCAGGGCGAAATGATGAGGGTTGCGAAGAGAACACACATTTCAAGGGTTTATTCATTGCGAATCTCCACCCGTCAGTCAGAAAGATGATCTTAATGCATACAGATGCACAGACCATGAAAATGACTGATATTAAGAGATTCGTGCAGAAAGCCTGGGAGTATGATGTCCAAAGTCGCTCTGAGCAAAAAGTTGCTAAAGCGACTGCGTTCGCCGTCAGAGCCAGCAGGGTTAATTCCCCCCTGCTCGAAGGAGCACAGGCTCCTGAGCTGGCTAAGCCCCGTTCCAAAGCACTCACACAGGACCGCACCCAGCGTCCTAAGTGCCATGAGAACACCGGGGGAGGGAAAGGGCTAGAAAAGGCTGAACAAAAGGATTCAGTAGCCGCCCGCCTGGCCAGGCTTGAACAAGCTTTATTAGGACAGGGACAACCGTTCCCCAAGGCTGCCGGAAGCGTGAATGAGCTGATACTCTCCACTGGAGGAGGCGGAGACCCGCCCCTTCTCCCTCCCTCAGTCTATCTGATTGAGCGGAATGGTTCCTGCCTGGATAAGGTCAGCCACTCCCAAGTGAGTGCTGACTCCACCCCTGAAGTCACAGAGCAGGCAGTAAAACGCAGAGGAAAAGCAAGAAGCTTTTACCTCAAGGCTGCCATGGGAGATGTCTTACCCAGTGAGACACTGATTGACACTGAGGTTGAAAGGTGTTTGATGTCACACGGCAAGCTCAAACGGGTAGAAAAAGAAAAGGGCATGCGACTCAGAGAGGAACCTTTGGTGGATCACCAGAAAGGCAAGGTGTGGAAACAGGTCAAGGCTCCTAAGCCTTCTGTACAGAAGGAAAGGGGGGCCAAGAGGCAGACTGTGCTCACACAGTGCCCACCGAACACAGAAGCCTATGCGGAGATTCCTTCTGTTCCCTCTGGACAAGAAATAAAAATATTTCCTTGTTCCCCAGATATACAGGGAAGTCGTGTCCCGGCTGAGGTCCCAACAGCCTCCATGCCACAGGAGCGGTGCTCCGAGCAGCCGCCTGATCCACCAGGTAAAGCACACCCCTTTTACATCCCTAAAGAGGAGCAGATCTCCCCACCTGGCGATGAGAAGGAGCTTTCCCTGTGCACCCTGGCACCCAAGAGGGTTCAGGAACACCACCCCGCAGTGGTGGAAGGGATCCAGATGGCAGGAGAGCAGGTTGGTGATGAAGCCCTCACCCTTAGCGCTGAGAGGTCCTCTATTAGTGAGGATCTGCTTGAGCAGCTGTCACAGGGCCACCGCCAGGTGCCCCTGGTGCAACATTCACAGGTTAGACAGGAGGTCCAGCTCGACGCTGAGACTACTGCGCTGTGGACACACCTGATCCCAGATGCCGATTCCCTCTGCTTTGACCCAGGGAACCTGCAGTCAGGTAACATTATTTCTCACAACTACCAGGTAGTGAGTGAGACTGACCTGATTGTTCCTGCCTCAACGGCAGGGTTGCCAACACACCCAGTCCCCCAGAAGGGACAGGGAATGAAAGCCGAGCCGGTTTTCTTACAGCCACCAGCTCAGTCTGTCAGTCTGAGTCTGACCAACAGTGGTTCAGCCAGACTGGAGCTGGATGGTAAAGTCACCCGCCTGCCAGTGCAGGACATCGCAAAGAGAAGTGTCAGAATCCCCGCCTGCACTGACATGGGCCTGGTGAGTGATAGTAAGTTCAAAGACAGTGAACTAGCTATCCCAGTGCTGGGGCAGCTCCCTGAACCCCTAGCGAGGGAAGGGGGGAGCGAGCAGGTGTCCTACACCTACCCCCAGCGAACGATTGTAAACATGCCGATAGAGGGATTCCTCAATCAGGAAGTGTGCAGGGTGGACCTGAACAGTGAGAATGGGATAACAATCCCAGATCACTCAGGTGCTCCAGATGACCACTCAGCCGAGGGTCAGGCATGCTCCACCGCTGCACCGCCCCCTGCAGGGTTACTAGAGCACAGGCATGAACAAATCGAAAAAGCAGATGCCCTGGAAACGGAGGAGCAGCATCAGCCGCTGCGTCAGATCTCCCCAGATTTCCAGGATGTTGGTGCCCAAGATGCCACAGGGCATACTGAGAAAGACACCATGTACATGCTGCGCCAGCTTAGAAAGGCAACAGTCACTCAGAAGGAGATGACTGGGATCAGCCACCCGAAAAGACTTTTGGGAGGACTGATTGCTGCCACCACTGTTGTGCATTTGCTATTTCTGGTAGGTTTGTGTGCTACTGGCACTCTCACCCTGACTGCCCCAAGAAGGCAGGTGTCAGAGATGCCAGAGGGTAGTGACAGACTGTATCAACAGCAGCAAAAGTTGGAAAGCTTAGGGAAAACCCTAAAGGCAACTTCCTATGCAACAGGGTTAAACCTTATTCCCCAAACAGTGGACATGATTGTTGGTGTTATACAGTGGGTATATGCTTGTGTGCAACAGGCCAGAATGTTGACACAAGACCTGTTAAGGGAGTTTAGTGCCACTGTAGCCAGTCTAACCACGGCACAAATCCCAACCCACTTGATTCCACTCTTCTCAGTAGAGGAGTGTGTGACATTAACCCCATCGCTCATAGCTCACCCAGAAGGCAATCCAAGATTGAATTCGGTTCCAAATCTTGAGATGGGTATGGCTACCAAAGCTATCCATTGGCTGTGTCTAAACGATTCACCAATGAAGGGTGTAAAGCTACTAATGGGCAGAGGGAGGTTAATGAACCCCATGAAGAGCAGGTGGGAAGTAAATGGCTGGTAAGCACACCACATTTAACTGACACTATGACTTGTGACAGGCATGATACAGCTACCGCAATGCAGCTACCTAACCAATAGTTTTCCTGTAAGTTCCCGAGGAGGCCATAGTACAGCATGGTAACTAAACACTGTACGGTCTGGAACCAGACAATATAAGACCAAACTTGAGGTCATGGATGCCTTCAGGTGCCACACTAAGGAATTGGATAGAAATCCAAGAAACAGTAAGCCCTGAAGAGGTACAGGTAGTTAGTTTGCTTTAATGGAACAAACCTCCAAATCACCCTAGCAGATACCCAACACAGGTGTTGTGGTTTATCGGGGGGCTGGGAACAGGAACTGTTGTTATTGTAACACTACTGCCGGGAAGCTGGATCATGACTGACAGTGTACTCTGAATGCTGTACTCTCACATCAAGATGTACTCTGGGTAGCACGAATGAGTCAAAGGTAGCATGTCAAAAGAAAGGAAGTGACTTCTCCCCAAATATCTACCACAGAGGTATCAGATATTGACAGTGAACTTCCTGATGTGTAATTCCTAGACTGAGATAATGTCTCCTACCGTGTTTATACGTACTCCAGATGTTATTCATCCTGTTTGTATCCAATGCTGGTTCCGGTATGAATTCTCGAGGAGTAATGTAGACATTTAAGATTAATGTTCTAATGGCAAGGGACATCACTTAACTCTGTTTTGTTTTGAAGGCAACAACGCCTCAGGACCTCGTGACCTTCAAAAAGGGGGGATATGTAGCGGCGAGGCTTAATAATAAGGCAGAATTAAGTGTTTCTGAGCTTTCCCAAATTAGGCCTCATTTCTCTGTTCATCTCTGTGGTGCAGCCACAGAGAAACCATTCATGCAAGGTGATTTAAGGTCCAAGGACAGCTCCCAAAGGGGGATGCACTTAGCTAAGCCTGGCTATCATGATCAATGGTCATCCATTGGTGCCTATCTGTCTAGGGAGTGCGAGTTGGACATCTGGATTGCATTCCTAAGTGTCAGGACTAAGTGACTCATATCTCACCTTGATCAACCAATCAGGGACCGGTAGGGCCGAGTAACCCACGTGGGACTCTGATGCCCATGGAACTTTCAGCCAATCAATGAGCTGAAGTTCCTCCAGGTAAAAACAGGCAACACAGAGAGCCTGAGAGATTCAACAAGATTCAGACAAGATTCAGAAGGAATTCAAAGGAGAATCCCAAGGGCAGGACATTCTCGCAGCTCGCCTCCTGACCATCCTGAGACTCAGCCCGGACAACCACGGAACGGCCAGTGTGTCCGAGTGCCAGAACTTTCCTTTGTTCTAAGAGTCTAGAGTGGAGGTTGCCAGAGAGTAACCAGCAGCAGGCCTCGTGAACAGGTCGGAACTGTGGACAGCTGAATCACTATTCAGAACTAGCTCTTCATCATAAACGAACTGGTCCTCTTCCTGACTTGCTGGGACCCACAGTCATCTTTTCTCCTGTGCACAAACTTTGCTAGTTAAAGCCAACAGTGAGCATCAGCAGCGCACCGTCGCAAGCCGCACAGCACAGCCTGGCACCGAGCCAGAGAGCGCGGATTGGACAGCAACAGCCTGCAACTGTTTCTTTGTGCCCGCAGGAGATCTGAATCCCCAGAGATTGGATGAGTATTCAACTTCAATGCATTACAGCTCGAGAATTCAATTGTTATCCCAACCAGTTGATATCAATTTAATTCCTAAGAGTTATGTACTTGTTTGAGTATCTAATGTAGAAGTTGTAACCAAGTTCACTTTACGAAACGGTCTTAATGAATGATATACTGAACGTATGTCCTCTTGATGTGTAACTCTTTGTAACTGATTGAATATATAACGTTTGTATTCTGATAACCCTCTCGCTAAGATCTGTTAGGTTTATATGCATATTCTATGTATTAATAAATGTATCCTCGTGTATTAGTACCTGTGTGTGCGCGTTGTTTGAGTTATGTCGCATGGTTGGATTCTAAAGCCATCAACAGAATCAACTTTGTGATTTACTGCTACAATTAATAATTGTCTCAGTAAATGCCCAAACCCTACAGAACTGGTGCCTTCAGAGAGCCACTAACATTACATATTTGGCGTCCCTGAACGGCTATGAACCGGTTTTCTCTACACCACACACTCAGCTCTTAACCCCAGTGTGCAGAAAGTGTCAAAACGTGTTTTTCAGCAGAAATAAACGTGTTTCTGCAAGTTTGGTCAACCCCATGAAAGTTATGGGGCAGTAACAGCACACTTTGCAAAACGTGTTTTTCAGCCCGAAATAAATGCGTTTTTTCAGACAACTGAATCCCCATGTATCAGCAAGGCTCAGAAGAGCCCACACACTCAGCTCTAAACTCCACTGTGCAGAAAGGGTCAAAACGTGTTTTTCATCAGAAATAAACATGTTTCTGCAAGTTTGGTCAACCCCATGAAAGTTATGGGGCAGTAACAGCACACTTTGCAAAACGTGTTTTTCAGCCCGAAATAAATGCGTTTTTTCAGACAACTGAATCCCCATGTAACAGCAAGGCTCAGAAGAGCCCACACACTCAGCTCTTAACCCCAGTGTGCAGAAAGTGTCAAAACGTGTTTTTCAGCAGAAATAAACGTGTTTCTGCAAGTTTGGTCAACCCCATGAAAGTTATGGGGCAGTAACACCACACCTTGCAAAAAATGTGTTTCAGCCCGAAATAAACGCGTTTTTTCAGACAACTGAATCCCCATGTAACAGCAAGGCTCAGACGAGCCCACACACTCAGCTCTTAACCCCAGTGTGCAGAAAGGGTCAAAACGTGTTTTTCAGCAGAAATAAACATGTTTCTGCAAGTTTGGTCAACCCCATGAAAGTTATGGGGCAGTAACAGCACACTTTGCAAAACGTGTTTTTCAGCCCGAAATAAACGCGTTTTTTTCAGACAACTGAATCCCCATGTAACAGCAAGGCTCAGACGAGCCCACACACTCAGCTCTTAACCCCAGTGTGCAGAAAGGGTCAAAACATGTTTTTCAGCAGAAATAAACATGTTTCTGCAAATTTGGTCAACCCCATGTAAGTTATGGGGCAGTAACAGCACACTTTTCAAAACGTGTTTTTCAGCCCGAAATAAACGCGTTTTTTTCAGACAACTGACTCCCCATGTAACAGCAAGGCTCAGAAGAGCCCACACACTCAGCTCTTAACCCCAGTGTGCAGAAAGGGTCAAAACGTGTTTTTCAGCCCGAAATAAATGCGTTTTATTCAGACAACTGAATCCCCATGTAACAGCAAGGCTCAGAAGAGCCCACACACTCAGCTCTTAACCCCAGTGTGCAGAAAGGGTCAAAACGTGTTTTTCAGCAGAAATAAACATGTTTCTGAAAGTTTGGTCAACCCCATATAAGTTATGGGGCAGTAACAGCACAGATTTCAAAACGTGTTTTTCAGCCCGAAATAAACGCGTTTTTTCAGACAACTGAATCCCCATGTAACAGCAAGGCTCAGAAGAGCCCACACACTCAGCTCTTAACCCCAGTGTGCAGAAAGTGTCAAAACGTGTTTTTCAGCAGAAATAAACGTGTTTCTGCAAGTTTGGTCAACCCCATGAAAGTTATGGGGCAGTAACACCACACCTTGCAAAAAATGTGTTTCAGCCCGAAATAAACGCGTTTTTTCAGACAACTGAATCCCCATGTAACAGCAAGGCTCAGAAGAGCCCACACACTCAGCTCTTAACCCCAGTGTGCAGAAAGTGTCAAAACGTGTTTTTCAGCAGAAATAAACGTGTTTCTGCAAGTTTGGTCAACCCCATGAAAGTTATGGGGCAGTAACAGCACACTTTGCAAAACGTGTTTTTCAGCCCGAAATAAACACGTTTTTTCAGACAACTGAATCCCCATGTAACAGCAAGGCTCAGAAGAGCCCACACACTCAGCTCTTAACCCCAGTGTGCAGAAAGGGTCAAAACTTGTTTTTCAGCAGAAATAAACATGTTTCTGCAAGTTTGGTCAACCCCATATAAGTTATGGGGCAGTAACAGCACACTTTGCAAAACGTGTTTTTCAGCCCGAAATAAACGCGTTTTTTTCAGACAACTGAATCCCCATGTAACAGCAAGGCTCAGACGAGCCCACACACTCAGCTCTTAACCCCAGTGTGCAGAAAGGGTCAAAACGTGTTTTTCATCAGAAATAAACATGTTTCTGCAAGTTTGGTCAACCCCATGAAAGTTATGGGGCAGTAACAGCACAGATTTCAAAACGTGTTTTTCAGCCCGAAATAAACGCGTTTTTTCAGACAACTGAATCCCCATGTAACAGCAAGGCTCAGAAGAGCCCACACACTCAGCTCTTAACCCCAGTGTGCAGAAAGGGTCGAAACGTGTTTTTCAGCAGAAATAAACATGTTTCTGCAAGTTTGGTCAACCCCATGTAAGTTATGGGGCAGTAACAGCACACTTTGCAAAACGTGTTTTTCAGCCCGAAATAAACACGTTTTTTCAGACAACTGAATCCCCATGTAACAGCAAGGCTCAGACGAGCCCACACACTCAGCTCTTAACCCCAGTGTGCAGAAAGGGTCAAAACGTGTTTTTCAGCAGAAATAAACGTTTCTGCAAGTTTGGTCAACCCCATGAAAGTTATGGGGCAGTAACAGCACACTTTGCAAAACGTGTTTTTCAGCCCGAAATAAACGCGTTTTTTTCAGACAACTGAATCCCCATGTAACAGCAAGGCTCAGACGAGCCCACACACTCAGCTCTTAACCCCAGTGTGCAGAAAGGGTCAAAACGTGTTTTTCAGCAGAAATAAACATGTTTCTGCAAGTTTGGTCAACCCCATGAAAGTTATGGGGCAGTAACAGCACACTTTGCAAAACGTGTTTTTCAGCCCGAAATAAACGCGTTTTTTTCAGACAACTGAATCCCCATGTAACAGCAAGGCTCAGACGAGCCCACACACTCAGCTCTTAACCCCAGTGTGCAGAAAGGGTCAAAACATGTTTTTCAGCAGAAATAAACATGTTTCTGCAAATTTGGTCAACCCCATGTAAGTTATGGGGCAGTAACAGCACACTTTTCAAAACGTGTTTTTCAGCCCGAAATAAACGCGTTTTTTCAGACAACTGAATCCCCATGTAACAGCAAGGCTCAGAAGAGCCCACACACTCAGCTCTTAACCCCAGTGTGCAGAAAGGGTCAAAACGTGTTTTTCAGCAGAAATAAACATGTTTCTGCAAGTTTCGTCAACCCCATGTAAGTTATGGGGCAGTAACAGCACACTTTGCAAAACGTGTTTTTCAGCCCGAAATGAACACGTTTTTTCAGACAACAGAATCCCCATGTAACAGCAAGGCTCAGAAGAGCCCACACACTCAGCTCTTAACCCTAGTGTGCAGAAAGGGTTAAAACGTGTTTTTCAGCAGAAATAAATATGTTTCTGCAAGTTTGGTCAACCCCATGTAAGTTATGGGGCAGTAACAGCACAGTTTTCAAAACGTGTTTTTCAGCCCGAAATGAACGCGTTTTTTCAGACAACTGAATCCCCATGTAACAGCAAGGCTCAGACGAGCCCACACACTCAGCTCTAAACTCCAGTGTGCAGAAAGGGTCAAAACGTGTTTTTCATCAGAAATAAACATGTTTCTGCAAGTTTGGTCAACCCCATGAAAGTTATGGGGCAGTAACACCACACTTTGCAAAAAATGTGTTTCAGCCCGAAATAAACGCGTTTTTTCAGACAACTGAATCCCCATGTAACAGCAAGGCTCAGAAGAGCCCACACACTCAGCTCTTAACCCCAGTGTGCAGAAAGTGTCAAAACGTGTTTTTCAGCAGAAATAAACGTGTTTCTGCAAGTTTGGTCAACCCCATGAAAGTTATGGGGCAGTAACAGCACACTTTGCAAAACGTGTTTTTCAGCCCGAAATAAATGCGTTTTTTCAGACAACTGAATCCCCATGTATCAGCAAGGCTCAGAAGAGCCCACACACTCAGCTCTAAACTCCAGTGTGCAGAAAGGGTCAAAACGTGTTTTTCATCAGAAATAAACATGTTTCTGCAAGTTTGGTCAACCCCATGAAAGTTATGGGGCAGTAACACCACACCTTGCAAAAAATGTGTTTCAGCCCGAAATAAACGCGTTTTTTCAGACAACTGAATCCCCATGTAACAGCAAGGCTCAGAAGAGCCCACACACTCAGCTCTTAACCCCAGTGTGCAGAAAGGGTCAAAACTTGTTTTTCAGCAGAAATAAACATGTTTCTGCAAGTTTGGTCAACCCCATGAAAGTTATGGGGCAGTAACAGCACACTTTGCAAAACGTGTTTTTCAGCCCGAAATGAACGCGTTTTTTCAGACAACTGAATCCCCATGTAACAGCAAGGCTCAGACGAGCCCACACACTCAGCTCTAAACTCCAGTGTGCAGAAAGGGTCAAAACGTGTTTTTCATCAGAAATAAACATGTATCTGCAAGTTTGGTCAACCCCATGAAAGTTATGGGTCAGTAACACCACACTTTGCAAAAAATGTGTTTCAGCCCGAAATAAACGCGTTTTTTCAGACAACTGAATCCCCATGTAACAGCAAGGCTCAGAAGAGCCCACACACTCAGCTCTTAACCCCAGTGTGCAGAAAGTGTCAAAACGTGTTTTTCAGCAGAAATAAACGTGTTTCTGCAAGTTTGGTCAACCCCATGAAAGTTATGGGGCAGTAACAGCACACTTTGCAAAACGTGTTTTTCAGCCCGAAATAAACGCGTTTTTTCAGACAACTGAATCCCCATGTAACAGCAAGGCTCAGAAGAGCCCACACACTCAGCTCTTAACCCCAGTGTGCAGAAAGGGTCGAAACGTGTTTTTCAGCAGAAATAAACATGTTTCTGCAAGTTTGGTCAACCCCATGTAAGTTATGGGGCAGTAACAGCACACTTTGCAAAACGTGTTTTTCAGCCCGAAATAAACACGTTTTTTCAGACAACTGAATCCCCATGTAACAGCAAGGCTCAGACGAGCCCACACACTCAGCTCTTAACCCCAGTGTGCAGAAAGGGTCAAAACGTGTTTTTCAGCAGAAATAAACATGTTTCTGCAAGTTTGGTCAACCCAATGAAAGTTATGGGGCAGTAACAGCACACTTTGCAAAACGTGTTTTTCAGCCCGAAATAAACGCGTTTTTTTCAGACAACTGAATCCCCATGTAACAGCAAGGCTCAGACGAGCCCACACACTCAGCTCTTAACCCCAGTGTGCAGAAAGGGTCAAAACGTGTTTTTCAGCAGAAATAAACATCTTTCTGCAAGTTTGGTCAACCCCATGAAAGTTATGGGGCAGTAACAGCACACTTTGCAAAACGTGTTTTTCAGCCCGAAATAAACGCGTTTTTTTCAGACAACTGAATCCCCATGTAACAGCAAGGCTCAGACGAGCCCACACACTCAGCTCTTAACCCCAGTGTGCAGAAAGGGTCAAAACATGTTTTTCAGCAGAAATAAACATGTTTCTGCAAATTTGGTCAACCCCATGTAAGTTATGGGGCAGTAACAGCACACTTTGCAAAACGTGTTTTTCAGCCCGAAATAAATGCGTTTTTTCAGACAACTGAATCCCCATGTATCAGCAAGGCTCAGAAGAGCCCACACACTCAGCTCTAAACTCCAGTGTGCAGAAAGGGTCAAAACGTGTTTTTCATCAGAAATAAACATGTTTCTGCAAGTTTGGTCAACCCCATGAAAGTTATGGGGCAGTAACACCACACTTTGCAAAAAATGTGTTTCAGCCCGAAATAAACGCCTTTTTTCAGACAACTGAATCCCCATGTAACAGCAAGGCTCAGAAGAGCCCACACACTCAGCTCTTAACCCCAGTGTGCAGAAAGTGTCAAAACGTGTTTTTCAGCAGAAATAAACGTGTTTCTACAAGTTTGGTCAACCCCATGAAAGTTATGGGGCAGTAACAGCACACTTTGCAAAACGTGTTTTTCAGCCCGAAATAAACGCGTTTTTTTCAGACAACTGAATCCCCATGTAACAGCAAGGCTCAGACGAGCCCACACACTCAGCTCTTAACCCCAGTGTGCAGAAAGGGTCAAAACGTGTTTTTCAGCAGAAATAAACATGTTTCTGCAAGTTTGGTCAACCCCATGAAAGTTATGGGGCAGTAACAGCACACTTTGCAAAACGTGTTTTTCAGCCCGAAATAAACGCGTTTTTTTCAGACAACTGAATCCCCATGTAACAGCAAGGCTCAGACGAGCCCACACACTCAGCTCTTAACCCCAGTGTGCAGAAAGGGTCAAAACATGTTTTTCAGCAGAAATAAACATGTTTCTGCAAATTTGGTCAACCCCATGTAAGTTATGGGGCAGTAACAGCACACTTTTCAAAACGTGTTTTTCAGCCCGAAATAAACGCGTTTTTTTCAGACAACTGAATCCCCATGTAACAGCAAGGCTCAGAAGAGCCCACACACTCAGCTCTTAACCCCAGTGTGCAGAAAGGGTCAAAACGTGTTTTTCAGCCCGAAATAAATGCGTTTTATTCAGACAACTGAATCCCCATGTAACAGCAAGGCTCAGAAGAGCCCACACACTCAGCTCTTAACCCCAGTGTGCAGAAAGGGTCAAAACGTGTTTTTCAGCAGAAATAAACATGTTTCTGAAAGTTTGGTCAACCCCATATAAGTTATGGGGCAGTAACAGCACAGATTTCAAAACGTGTTTTTCAGCCCGAAATAAACGTGTTTTTTCAGACAACTGAATCCCCATGTAACAGCAAGGCTCAGAAGAGCCCACACACTCAGCTCTTAACCCCAGTGTGCAGAAAGTGTCAAAACGTGTTTTTCAGCAGAAATAAACGTGTTTCTGCAAGTTTGGTCAACCCCATGAAAGTTATGGGGCAGTAACAGCACACTTTGCAAAACGTGTTTTTCAGCCCGAAATAAACACGTTTTTTCAGACAACTGAATCCCCATGTAACAGCAAGGCTCAGACGAGCCCACACACTCAGCTCTTAACCCCAGTGTGCAGAAAGGGTCAAAACATGTTTTTCAGCAGAAATAAACATGTTTCTGCAAATTTGGTCAACCCCATGTAAGTTATGGGGCAGTAACAGCACACTTTTCAAAACGTGTTTTTCAGCCCGAAATAAACGCGTTTTTTTCAGACAACTGAATCCCCATGTAACAGCAAGGCTCAGAAGAGCCCACACACTCAGCTCTTAACCCCAGTGTGCAGAAAGTGTCAAAACGTGTTTTTCAGCAGAAATAAACGTGTTTCTGCAAGTTTGGTCAACCCCATGAAAGTTATGGGGCAGTAACAGCACACTTTGCAAAACGTGTTTTTCAGCCCGAAATAAACACGTTTTTTCAGACAACTGAATCCCCATGTAACAGCAAGGCTCAGACGAGCCCACACACTCAGCTCTTAACCCCAGTGTGCAGAAAGGGTCAAAACGTGTTTTTCATCGGAAATAAACATGTTTCTGCAAGTTTGGTCAACCCCATGAAAGTTATGGGGCAGTAACAGCACAGATTTCAAAACGTGTTTTTCAGCCCGAAATAAACGCGTTTTTTCAGACAACTGAATCCCCATGTAACAGCAAGGCTCAGAAGAGCCCACACACTCAGCTCTTAACCCCAGTGTGCAGAAAGTGTCAAAACGTGTTTTTCAGCAGAAATAAACGTGTTTCTGCAAGTTTGGTCAACCCCATGAAAGTTATGGGGCAGTAACAGCACACTTTGCAAAACGTGTTTTTCAGCCCGAAATAAATGCGTTTTTTCAGACAACTGAATCCCCATGTATCAGCAAGGCTCAGAAGAGCCCACACACTCAGCTCTAAACTCCACTGTGCAGAAAGGGTCAAAACGTGTTTTTCATCAGAAATAAACATGTTTCTGCAAGTTTGGTCAACCCCATGAAAGTTATGGGGCAGTAACAGCACACTTTGCAAAACGTGTTTTTCAGCCCGAAATAAATGCGTTTTTTCAGACAACTGAATCCCCATGTAACAGCAAGGCTCAGAAGAGCAAACACAATCAGCTCTTAACCCCAGTGTGCAGAAAGGGTCGAAACGTGTTTTTCAGCAGAAATAAACATGTTTCTGCAAGTTTGGTCAACCCCATGTAAGTTATGGGGCAGTAACAGCACACTTTTCAAAACGTGTTTTTCAGCCCGAAATAAACGCGTTTTTTTCAGACAACTGAATCCCCATGTAACAGCAAGGCTCAGAAGAGCACACACACTCAGCTCTTAACCCCAGTGTGCAGAAAGTGTCAAAACGTGTTTTTCAGCAGAAATAAACGTGTTTCTGCAAGTTTGGTCAACCCCATGAAAGTTATGGGGCAGTAACACCACACCTTGCAAAAAATGTGTTTCAGCCCGAAATAAACGCGTTTTTTCAGACAACTGAATCCCCATGTAACAGCAAGGCTCAGACGAGCCCACACACTCAGCTCTTAACCCCAGTGTGCAGAAAGGGTCAAAACGTGTTTTTCAGCAGAAATAAACATGTTTCTGCAAGTTTGGTCAACCCCATGAAAGTTATGGGGCAGTAACAGCACACTTTGCAAAACGTGTTTTTCAGCCCGAAATAAACGCGTTTTTTTCAGACAACTGAATCCCCATGTAACAGCAAGGCTCAGACGAGCCCACACACTCAGCTCTTAACCCCAGTGTGCAGAAAGGGTCAAAACATGTTTTTCAGCAGAAATAAACATGTTTCTGCAAATTTGGTCAACCCCATGTAAGTTATGGGGCAGTAACAGCACACTTTTCAAAACGTGTTTTTCAGCCCGAAATAAACGCGTTTTTTTCAGACAACTGACTCCCCATGTAACAGCAAGGCTCAGAAGAGCCCACACACTCAGCTCTTAACCCCAGTGTGCAGAAAGGGTCAAAACGTGTTTTTCAGCCCGAAATAAATGCGTTTTATTCAGACAACTGAATCCCCATGTAACAGCAAGGCTCAGAAGAGCCCACACACTCAGCTCTTAACCCCAGTGTGCAGAAAGGGTCAAAACGTGTTTTTCAGCAGAAATAAACATGTTTCTGAAAGTTTGGTCAACCCCATATAAGTTATGGGGCAGTAACAGCACAGATTTCAAAACGTGTTTTTCAGCCCGAAATAAACGCGTTTTTTCAGACAACTGAATCCCCATGTAACAGCAAGGCTCAGAAGAGCCCACACACTCAGCTCTTAACCCCAGTGTGCAGAAAGTGTCAAAACGTGTTTTTCAGCAGAAATAAACGTGTTTCTGCAAGTTTGGTCAACCCCATGAAAGTTATGGGGCAGTAACACCACACCTTGCAAAAAATGTGTTTCAGCCCGAAATAAACGCGTTTTTTCAGACAACTGAATCCCCATGTAACAGCAAGGCTCAGAAGAGCCCACACACTCAGCTCTTAACCCCAGTGTGCAGAAAGTGTCAAAACGTGTTTTTCAGCAGAAATAAACGTGTTTCTGCAAGTTTGGTCAACCCCATGAAAGTTATGGGGCAGTAACAGCACACTTTGCAAAACGTGTTTTTCAGCCCGAAATAAACACGTTTTTTCAGACAACTGAATCCCCATGTAACAGCAAGGCTCAGAAGAGCCCACACACTCAGCTCTTAACCCCAGTGTGCAGAAAGGGTCAAAACTTGTTTTTCAGCAGAAATAAACATGTTTCTGCAAGTTTGGTCAACCCCATATAAGTTATGGGGCAGTAACAGCACACTTTGCAAAACGTGTTTTTCAGCCCGAAATAAACGCGTTTTTTTCAGACAACTGAATCCCCATGTAACAGCAAGGCTCAGACGAGCCCACACACTCAGCTCTTAACCCCAGTGTGCAGAAAGGGTCAAAACGTGTTTTTCATCAGAAATAAACATGTTTCTGCAAGTTTGGTCAACCCCATGAAAGTTATGGGGCAGTAACAGCACAGATTTCAAAACGTGTTTTTCAGCCCGAAATAAACGCGTTTTTTCAGACAACTGAATCCCCATGTAACAGCAAGGCTCAGAAGAGCCCACACACTCAGCTCTTAACCCCAGTGTGCAGAAAGGGTCGAAATGTGTTTTTCAGCAGAAATAAACATGTTTCTGCAAGTTTGGTCAACCCCATGTAAGTTATGGGGCAGTAACAGCACACTTTGCAAAACGTGTTTTTCAGCCCGAAATAAACACGTTTTTTCAGACAACTGAATCCCCATGTAACAGCAAGGCTCAGACGAGCCCACACACTCAGCTCTTAACCCCAGTGTGCAGAAAGGGTCAAAACGTGTTTTTCAGCAGAAATAAACATGTTTCTGCAAGTTTGGTCAACCCCATGAAAGTTATGGGGCAGTAACAGCACACTTTGCAAAACGTGTTTTTCAGCCCGAAATAAACGCGTTTTTTTCAGACAACTGAATCCCCATGTAACAGCAAGGCTCAGACGAGCCCACACACTCAGCTCTTAACCCCAGTGTGCAGAAAGGGTCAAAACGTGTTTTTCAGCAGAAATAAACATGTTTCTGCAAGTTTGGTCAACCCCATGAAAGTTATGGGGCAGTAACAGCACACTTTGCAAAACGTGTTTTTCAGCCCGAAATAAACGCGTTTTTTTCAGACAACTGAATCCCCATGTAACAGCAAGGCTCAGACGAGCCCACACACTCAGCTCTTAACCCCAGTGTGCAGAAAGGGTCAAAACATGTTTTTCAGCAGAAATAAACATGTTTCTGCAAATTTGGTCAACCCCATGTAAGTTATGGGGCAGTAACAGCACACTTTTCAAAACGTGTTTTTCAGCCCGAAATAAACGCGTTTTTTCAGACAACTGAATCCCCATGTAACAGCAAGGCTCAGAAGAGCCCACACACTCAGCTCTTAACCCCAGTGTGCAGAAAGGGTCAAAACGTGTTTTTCAGCAGAAATAAACATGTTTCTGCAAGTTTGGTCAACCCCATGTAAGTTATGGGGCAGTAACAGCACACTTTGCAAAACGTGTTTTTCAGCCCGAAATGAACACGTTTTTTCAGACAACAGAATCCCCATGTAACAGCAAGGCTCAGAAGAGCCCACACACTCAGCTCTTAACCCTAGTGTGCAGAAAGGGTTAAAACGTGTTTTTCAGCAGAAATAAATATGTTTCTGCAAGTTTGGTCAACCCCATGTAAGTTATGGGGCAGTAACAGCACAGTTTTCAAAACGTGTTTTTCAGCCCGAAATGAACGCGTTTTTTCAGACAACTGAATCCCCATGTAACAGCAAGGCTCAGACGAGCCCACACACTCAGCTCTAAACTCCAGTGTGCAGAAAGGGTCAAAACGTGTTTTTCATCAGAAATAAACATGTTTCTGCAAGTTTGGTCAACCCCATGAAAGTTATGGGGCAGTAACAACACACTTTGCAAAAAATGTGTTTCAGCCCGAAATAAACGCGTTTTTTCAGACAACTGAATCCCCATGTAACAGCAAGGCTCAGAAGAGCCCACACACTCAGCTCTTAACCCCAGTGTGCAGAAAGTGTCAAAACGTGTTTTTCAGCAGAAATAAACGTGTTTCTGCAAGTTTGGTCAACCCCATGAAAGTTATGGGGCAGTAACAGCACACTTTGCAAAACGTGTTTTTCAGCCCGAAATAAATGCGTTTTTTCAGACAACTGAATCCCCATGTATCAGCAAGGCTCAGAAGAGCCCACACACTCAGCTCTAAACTCCAGTGTGCAGAAAGGGTCAAAACGTGTTTTTCATCAGAAATAAACATGTTTCTGCAAGTTTGGTCAACCCCATGAAAGTTATGGGGCAGTAACACCACACCTTGCAAAAAATGTGTTTCAGCCCGAAATAAACGCGTTTTTTCAGACAACTGAATCCCCATGTAACAGCAAGGCTCAGAAGAGCCCACACACTCAGCTCTTAACCCCAGTGTGCAGAAAGTGTCAAAACGTGTTTTTCAGCAGAAATAAACGTGTTTCTGCAAGTTTGGTCAACCCCATGAAAGTTATGGGGCAGTAACAGCACACTTTGCAAAACGTGTTTTTCAGCCCGAAATAAACACGTTTTTTCAGACAACTGAATCCCCATGTAACAGCAAGGCTCAGAAGAGCCCACACACTCAGCTCTTAACCCCAGTGTGCAGAAAGGGTCAAAACTTGTTTTTCAGCAGAAATAAACATGTTTCTGCAAGTTTGGTCAACCCCATGAAAGTTATGGGGCAGTAACAGCACACTTTGCAAAACGTGTTTTTCAGCCCGAAATGAACGCGTTTTTTCAGACAACTGAATCCCCATGTAACAGCAAGGCTCAGACGAGCCCACACACTCAGCTCTAAACTCCAGTGTGCAGAAAGGGTCAAAACGTGTTTTTCAGCAGAAATAAACATGTTTCTGCAAGTTTGGTCAACCCAATGAAAGTTATGGGGCAGTAACAGCACACTTTGCAAAACGTGTTTTTCAGCCCGAAATAAACGCGTTTTTTTCAGACAACTGAATCCCCATGTAACAGCAAGGCTCAGACGAGCCCACACACTCAGCTCTTAACCCCAGTGTGCAGAAAGGGTCAAAACGTGTTTTTCAGCAGAAATAAACATCTTTCTGCAAGTTTGGTCAACCCCATGAAAGTTATGGGGCAGTAACAGCACACTTTGCAAAACGTGTTTTTCAGCCCGAAATAAACGCGTTTTTTTCAGACAACTGAATCCCCATGTAACAGCAAGGCTCAGACGAGCCCACACACTCAGCTCTTAACCCCAGTGTGCAGAAAGGGTCAAAACATGTTTTTCAGCAGAAATAAACATGTTTCTGCAAATTTGGTCAACCCCATGTAAGTTATGGGGCAGTAACAGCACACTTTGCAAAACGTGTTTTTCAGCCCGAAATAAACGCGTTTTTTTCAGACAACTGAATCCCCATGTAACAGCAAGGCTCAGAAGAGCCCACACACTCAGCTCTTAACCCCAGTGTGCAGAAAGGGTCAAAACGTGTTTTTCAGCCCGAAATAAATGCGTTTTATTCAGACAACTGAATCCCCATGTAACAGCAAGGCTCAGAAGAGCCCACACACTCAGCTCTTAACCCCAGTGTGCAGAAAGGGTCAAAACGTGTTTTTCAGCAGAAATAAACATGTTTCTGAAAGTTTGGTCAACCCCATATAAGTTATGGGGCAGTAACAGCACAGATTTCAAAACGTGTTTTTCAGCCCGAAATAAACGTGTTTTTTCAGACAACTGAATCCCCATGTAACAGCAAGGCTCAGAAGAGCCCACACACTCAGCTCTTAACCCCAGTGTGCAGAAAGTGTCAAAACGTGTTTTTCAGCAGAAATAAACGTGTTTCTGCAAGTTTGGTCAACCCCATGAAAGTTATGGGGCAGTAACAGCACACTTTGCAAAACGTGTTTTTCAGCCCGAAATAAACACGTTTTTTCAGACAACTGAATCCCCATGTAACAGCAAGGCTCAGACGAGCCCACACACTCAGCTCTTAACCCCAGTGTGCAGAAAGGGTCAAAACATGTTTTTCAGCAGAAATAAACATGTTTCTGCAAATTTGGTCAACCCCATGTAAGTTATGGGGCAGTAACAGCACACTTTTCAAAACGTGTTTTTCAGCCCGAAATAAACGCGTTTTTTTCAGACAACTGAATCCCCATGTAACAGCAAGGCTCAGAAGAGCCCACACACTCAGCTCTTAACCCCAGTGTGCAGAAAGTGTCAAAACGTGTTTTTCAGCAGAAATAAACGTGTTTCTGCAAGTTTGGTCAACCCCATGAAAGTTATGGGGCAGTAACAGCACACTTTGCAAAACGTGTTTTTCAGCCCGAAATAAACACGTTTTTTCAGACAACTGAATCCCCATGTAACAGCAAGGCTCAGACGAGCCCACACACTCAGCTCTTAACCCCAGTGTGCAGAAAGGGTCAAAACGTGTTTTTCATCGGAAATAAACATGTTTCTGCAAGTTTGGTCAACCCCATGAAAGTTATGGGGCAGTAACAGCACAGATTTCAAAACGTGTTTTTCAGCCCGAAATAAACGCGTTTTTTCAGACAACTGAATCCCCATGTAACAGCAAGGCTCAGAAGAGCCCACACACTCAGCTCTTAACCCCAGTGTGCAGAAAGTGTCAAAACGTGTTTTTCAGCAGAAATAAACGTGTTTCTGCAAGTTTGGTCAACCCCATGAAAGTTATGGGGCAGTAACAGCACACTTTGCAAAACGTGTTTTTCAGCCCGAAATAAATGCGTTTTTTCAGACAACTGAATCCCCATGTATCAGCAAGGCTCAGAAGAGCCCACACACTCAGCTCTAAACTCCACTGTGCAGAAAGGGTCAAAACGTGTTTTTCATCAGAAATAAACATGTTTCTGCAAGTTTGGTCAACCCCATGAAAGTTATGGGGCAGTAACAGCACACTTTGCAAAACGTGTTTTTCAGCCCGAAATAAATGCGTTTTTTCAGACAACTGAATCCCCATGTAACAGCAAGGCTCAGAAGAGCAAACACAATCAGCTCTTAACCCCAGTGTGCAGAAAGGGTCGAAACGTGTTTTTCAGCAGAAATAAACATGTTTCTGCAAGTTTGGTCAACCCCATGTAAGTTATGGGGCAGTAACAGCACACTTTTCAAAACGTGTTTTTCAGCCCGAAATAAACGCGTTTTTTTCAGACAACTGAATCCCCATGTAACAGCAAGGCTCAGAAGAGCACACACACTCAGCTCTTAACCCCAGTGTGCAGAAAGTGTCAAAACGTGTTTTTCAGCAGAAATAAACGTGTTTCTGCAAGTTTGGTCAACCCCATGAAAGTTATGGGGCAGTAACACCACACCTTGCAAAAAATGTGTTTCAGCCCGAAATAAACGCGTTTTTTCAGACAACTGAATCCCCATGTAACAGCAAGGCTCAGACGAGCCCACACACTCAGCTCTTAACCCCAGTGTGCAGAAAGGGTCAAAACGTGTTTTTCAGCAGAAATAAACATGTTTCTGCAAGTTTGGTCAACCCCATGAAAGTTATGGGGCAGTAACAGCACACTTTGCAAAACGTGTTTTTCAGCCCGAAATAAACGCGTTTTTTTCAGACAACTGAATCCCCATGTAACAGCAAGGCTCAGACGAGCCCACACACTCAGCTCTTAACCCCAGTGTGCAGAAAGGGTCAAAACATGTTTTTCAGCAGAAATAAACATGTTTCTGCAAATTTGGTCAACCCCATGTAAGTTATGGGGCAGTAACAGCACACTTTTCAAAACGTGTTTTTCAGCCCGAAATAAACGCGTTTTTTTCAGACAACTGACTCCCCATGTAACAGCAAGGCTCAGAAGAGCCCACACACTCAGCTCTTAACCCCAGTGTGCAGAAAGGGTCAAAACGTGTTTTTCAGCCCGAAATAAATGCGTTTTATTCAGACAACTGAATCCCCATGTAACAGCAAGGCTCAGAAGAGCCCACACACTCAGCTCTTAACCCCAGTGTGCAGAAAGGGTCAAAACGTGTTTTTCAGCAGAAATAAACATGTTTCTGAAAGTTTGGTCAACCCCATATAAGTTATGGGGCAGTAACAGCACAGATTTCAAAACGTGTTTTTCAGCCCGAAATAAACGCGTTTTTTCAGACAACTGAATCCCCATGTAACAGCAAGGCTCAGAAGAGCCCACACACTCAGCTCTTAACCCCAGTGTGCAGAAAGTGTCAAAACGTGTTTTTCAGCAGAAATAAACGTGTTTCTGCAAGTTTGGTCAACCCCATGAAAGTTATGGGGCAGTAACACCACACCTTGCAAAAAATGTGTTTCAGCCCGAAATAAACGCGTTTTTTCAGACAACTGAATCCCCATGTAACAGCAAGGCTCAGAAGAGCCCACACACTCAGCTCTTAACCCCAGTGTGCAGAAAGTGTCAAAACGTGTTTTTCAGCAGAAATAAACGTGTTTCTGCAAGTTTGGTCAACCCCATGAAAGTTATGGGGCAGTAACAGCACACTTTGCAAAACGTGTTTTTCAGCCCGAAATAAACACGTTTTTTCAGACAACTGAATCCCCATGTAACAGCAAGGCTCAGAAGAGCCCACACACTCAGCTCTTAACCCCAGTGTGCAGAAAGGGTCAAAACTTGTTTTTCAGCAGAAATAAACATGTTTCTGCAAGTTTGGTCAACCCCATATAAGTTATGGGGCAGTAACAGCACACTTTGCAAAACGTGTTTTTCAGCCCGAAATAAACGCGTTTTTTTCAGACAACTGAATCCCCATGTAACAGCAAGGCTCAGACGAGCCCACACACTCAGCTCTTAACCCCAGTGTGCAGAAAGGGTCAAAACGTGTTTTTCATCAGAAATAAACATGTTTCTGCAAGTTTGGTCAACCCCATGAAAGTTATGGGGCAGTAACAGCACAGATTTCAAAACGTGTTTTTCAGCCCGAAATAAACGCGTTTTTTCAGACAACTGAATCCCCATGTAACAGCAAGGCTCAGAAGAGCCCACACACTCAGCTCTTAACCCCAGTGTGCAGAAAGGGTCGAAATGTGTTTTTCAGCAGAAATAAACATGTTTCTGCAAGTTTGGTCAACCCCATGTAAGTTATGGGGCAGTAACAGCACACTTTGCAAAACGTGTTTTTCAGCCCGAAATAAACACGTTTTTTCAGACAACTGAATCCCCATGTAACAGCAAGGCTCAGACGAGCCCACACACTCAGCTCTTAACCCCAGTGTGCAGAAAGGGTCAAAACGTGTTTTTCAGCAGAAATAAACATGTTTCTGCAAGTTTGGTCAACCCCATGAAAGTTATGGGGCAGTAACAGCACACTTTGCAAAACGTGTTTTTCAGCCCGAAATAAACGCGTTTTTTTCAGACAACTGAATCCCCATGTAACAGCAAGGCTCAGACGAGCCCACACACTCAGCTCTTAACCCCAGTGTGCAGAAAGGGTCAAAACGTGTTTTTCAGCAGAAATAAACATGTTTCTGCAAGTTTGGTCAACCCCATGAAAGTTATGGGGCAGTAACAGCACACTTTGCAAAACGTGTTTTTCAGCCCGAAATAAACGCGTTTTTTTCAGACAACTGAATCCCCATGTAACAGCAAGGCTCAGACGAGCCCACACACTCAGCTCTTAACCCCAGTGTGCAGAAAGGGTCAAAACATGTTTTTCAGCAGAAATAAACATGTTTCTGCAAATTTGGTCAACCCCATGTAAGTTATGGGGCAGTAACAGCACACTTTTCAAAACGTGTTTTTCAGCCCGAAATAAACGCGTTTTTTCAGACAACTGAATCCCCATGTAACAGCAAGGCTCAGAAGAGCCCACACACTCAGCTCTTAACCCCAGTGTGCAGAAAGGGTCAAAACGTGTTTTTCAGCAGAAATAAACATGTTTCTGCAAGTTTGGTCAACCCCATGTAAGTTATGGGGCAGTAACAGCACACTTTGCAAAACGTGTTTTTCAGCCCGAAATGAACACGTTTTTTCAGACAACAGAATCCCCATGTAACAGCAAGGCTCAGAAGAGCCCACACACTCAGCTCTTAACCCTAGTGTGCAGAAAGGGTTAAAACGTGTTTTTCAGCAGAAATAAATATGTTTCTGCAAGTTTGGTCAACCCCATGTAAGTTATGGGGCAGTAACAGCACAGTTTTCAAAACGTGTTTTTCAGCCCGAAATGAACGCGTTTTTTCAGACAACTGAATCCCCATGTAACAGCAAGGCTCAGACGAGCCCACACACTCAGCTCTAAACTCCAGTGTGCAGAAAGGGTCAAAACGTGTTTTTCATCAGAAATAAACATGTTTCTGCAAGTTTGGTCAACCCCATGAAAGTTATGGGGCAGTAACACCACACTTTGCAAAAAATGTGTTTCAGCCCGAAATAAACGCGTTTTTTCAGACAACTGAATCCCCATGTAACAGCAAGGCTCAGAAGAGCCCACACACTCAGCTCTTAACCCCAGTGTGCAGAAAGTGTCAAAACGTGTTTTTCAGCAGAAATAAACGTGTTTCTGCAAGTTTGGTCAACCCCATGAAAGTTATGGGGCAGTAACAGCACACTTTGCAAAACGTGTTTTTCAGCCCGAAATAAATGCGTTTTTTCAGACAACTGAATCCCCATGTATCAGCAAGGCTCAGAAGAGCCCACACACTCAGCTCTAAACTCCAGTGTGCAGAAAGGGTCAAAACGTGTTTTTCATCAGAAATAAACATGTTTCTGCAAGTTTGGTCAACCCCATGAAAGTTATGGGGCAGTAACACCACACCTTGCAAAAAATGTGTTTCAGCCCGAAATAAACGCGTTTTTTCAGACAACTGAATCCCCATGTAACAGCAAGGCTCAGAAGAGCCCACACACTCAGCTCTTAACCCCAGTGTGCAGAAAGTGTCAAAACGTGTTTTTCAGCAGAAATAAACGTGTTTCTGCAAGTTTGGTCAACCCCATGAAAGTTATGGGGCAGTAACAGCACACTTTGCAAAACGTGTTTTTCAGCCCGAAATAAACACGTTTTTTCAGACAACTGAATCCCCATGTAACAGCAAGGCTCAGAAGAGCCCACACACTCAGCTCTTAACCCCAGTGTGCAGAAAGGGTCAAAACTTGTTTTTCAGCAGAAATAAACATGTTTCTGCAAGTTTGGTCAACCCCATGAAAGTTATGGGGCAGTAACAGCACACTTTGCAAAACGTGTTTTTCAGCCCGAAATGAACGCGTTTTTTCAGACAACTGAATCCCCATGTAACAGCAAGGCTCAGACGAGCCCACACACTCAGCTCTAAACTCCAGTGTGCAGAAAGGGTCAAAACGTGTTTTTCAGCAGAAATAAACATGTTTCTGCAAGTTTGGTCAACCCAATGAAAGTTATGGGGCAGTAACAGCACACTTTGCAAAACGTGTTTTTCAGCCCGAAATAAACGCGTTTTTTTCAGACAACTGAATCCCCATGTAACAGCAAGGCTCAGACGAGCCCACACACTCAGCTCTTAACCCCAGTGTGCAGAAAGGGTCAAAACGTGTTTTTCAGCAGAAATAAACATCTTTCTGCAAGTTTGGTCAACCCCATGAAAGTTATGGGGCAGTAACAGCACACTTTGCAAAACGTGTTTTTCAGCCCGAAATAAACGCGTTTTTTTCAGACAACTGAATCCCCATGTAACAGCAAGGCTCAGACGAGCCCACACACTCAGCTCTTAACCCCAGTGTGCAGAAAGGGTCAAAACATGTTTTTCAGCAGAAATAAACATGTTTCTGCAAATTTGGTCAACCCCATGTAAGTTATGGGGCAGTAACAGCACACTTTGCAAAACGTGTTTTTCAGCCCGAAATAAATGCGTTTTTTCAGACAACTGAATCCCCATGTATCAGCAAGGCTCAGAAGAGCCCACACACTCAGCTCTAAACTCCAGTGTGCAGAAAGGGTCAAAACGTGTTTTTCATCAGAAATAAACATGTTTCTGCAAGTTTGGTCAACCCCATGAAAGTTATGGGGCAGTAACACCACACTTTGCAAAAAATGTGTTTCAGCCCGAAATAAACGCCTTTTTTCAGACAACTGAATCCCCATGTAACAGCAAGGCTCAGAAGAGCCCACACACTCAGCTCTTAACCCCAGTGTGCAGAAAGTGTCAAAACGTGTTTTTCAGCAGAAATAAACGTGTTTCTACAAGTTTGGTCAACCCCATGAAAGTTATGGGGCAGTAACAGCACACTTTGCAAAACGTGTTTTTCAGCCCGAAATAAACGCGTTTTTTTCAGACAACTGAATCCCCATGTAACAGCAAGGCTCAGACGAGCCCACACACTCAGCTCTTAACCCCAGTGTGCAGAAAGGGTCAAAACGTGTTTTTCAGCAGAAATAAACATGTTTCTGCAAGTTTGGTCAACCCCATGAAAGTTATGGGGCAGTAACAGCACACTTTGCAAAACGTGTTTTTCAGCCCGAAATAAACGCGTTTTTTTCAGACAACTGAATCCCCATGTAACAGCAAGGCTCAGACGAGCCCACACACTCAGCTCTTAACCCCAGTGTGCAGAAAGGGTCAAAACATGTTTTTCAGCAGAAATAAACATGTTTCTGCAAATTTGGTCAACCCCATGTAAGTTATGGGGCAGTAACAGCACACTTTTCAAAACGTGTTTTTCAGCCCGAAATAAACGCGTTTTTTTCAGACAACTGAATCCCCATGTAACAGCAAGGCTCAGAAGAGCCCACACACTCAGCTCTTAACCCCAGTGTGCAGAAAGGGTCAAAACGTGTTTTTCAGCCCGAAATAAATGCGTTTTATTCAGACAACTGAATCCCCATGTAACAGCAAGGCTCAGAAGAGCCCACACACTCAGCTCTTAACCCCAGTGTGCAGAAAGGGTCAAAACGTGTTTTTCAGCAGAAATAAACATGTTTCTGAAAGTTTGGTCAACCCCATATAAGTTATGGGGCAGTAACAGCACAGATTTCAAAACGTGTTTTTCAGCCCGAAATAAACGTGTTTTTTCAGACAACTGAATCCCCATGTAACAGCAAGGCTCAGAAGAGCCCACACACTCAGCTCTTAACCCCAGTGTGCAGAAAGTGTCAAAACGTGTTTTTCAGCAGAAATAAACGTGTTTCTGCAAGTTTGGTCAACCCCATGAAAGTTATGGGGCAGTAACAGCACACTTTGCAAAACGTGTTTTTCAGCCCGAAATAAACACGTTTTTTCAGACAACTGAATCCCCATGTAACAGCAAGGCTCAGAAGAGCCCACACACTCAGCTCTTAACCCCAGTGTGCAGAAAGGGTCAAAACTTGTTTTTCAGCAGAAATAAACATGTTTCTGCAAGTTTGGTCAACCCCATGAAAGTTATGGGGCAGTAACAGCACACTTTGCAAAACGTGTTTTTCAGCCCGAAATGAACGCGTTTTTTCAGACAACTGAATCCCCATGTAACAGCAAGGCTCAGACGAGCCCACACACTCAGCTCTAAACTCCAGTGTGCAGAAAGGGTCAAAACGTGTTTTTCATCAGAAATAAACATGTTTCTGCAAGTTTGGTCAACCCCATGAAAGTTATGGGTCAGTAACACCACACTTTGCAAAAAATGTGTTTCAGCCCGAAATAAACGCGTTTTTTCAGACAACTGAATCCCCATGTAACAGCAAGGCTCAGAAGAGCCCACACACTCAGCTCTTAACCCCAGTGTGCAGAAAGTGTCAAAACGTGTTTTTCAGCAGAAATAAACGTGTTTCTGCAAGTTTGGTCAACCCCATGAAAGTTATGGGGCAGTAACAGCACACTTTGCAAAACGTGTTTTTCAGCCCGAAATAAACGCGTTTTTTCAGACAACTGAATCCCCATGTAACAGCAAGGCTCAGAAGAGCCCACACACTCAGCTCTTAACCCCAGTGTGCAGAAAGGGTCGAAACGTGTTTTTCAGCAGAAATAAACATGTTTCTGCAAGTTTGGTCAACCCCATGTAAGTTATGGGGCAGTAACAGCACACTTTGCAAAACGTGTTTTTCAGCCCGAAATAAACACGTTTTTTCAGACAACTGAATCCCCATGTAACAGCAAGGCTCAGACGAGCCCACACACTCAGCTCTTAACCCCAGTGTGCAGAAAGGGTCAAAACGTGTTTTTCAGCAGAAATAAACATGTTTCTGCAAGTTTGGTCAACCCAATGAAAGTTATGGGGCAGTAACAGCACACTTTGCAAAACGTGTTTTTCAGCCCGAAATAAACGCGTTTTTTTCAGACAACTGAATCCCCATGTAACAGCAAGGCTCAGACGAGCCCACACACTCAGCTCTTAACCCCAGTGTGCAGAAAGGGTCAAAACGTGTTTTTCAGCAGAAATAAACATGTTTCTGCAAGTTTGGTCAACCCCATGAAAGTTATGGGGCAGTAACAGCACACTTTGCAAAACGTGTTTTTCAGCCCGAAATAAACGCGTTTTTTTCAGACAACTGAATCCCCATGTAACAGCAAGGCTCAGACGAGCCCACACACTCAGCTCTTAACCCCAGTGTGCAGAAAGGGTCAAAACATGTTTTTCAGCAGAAATAAACATGTTTCTGCAAATTTGGTCAACCCCATGTAAGTTATGGGGCAGTAACAGCACACTTTTCAAAACGTGTTTTTCAGCCCGAAATAAACGCGTTTTTTCAGACAACTGAATCCCCATGTAACAGCAAGGCTCAGAAGAGCCCACACACTCAGCTCTTAACCCCAGTGTGCAGAAAGGGTCAAAACGTGTTTTTCAACAGAAATAAACATGTTTCTGCAAGTTTGGTCAACCCCATGTAAGTTATGGGGCAGTAACAGCACACTTTGCAAAACGTGTTTTTCAGCCCGAAATGAACGCGTTTTTTCAGACAACTGAATCCCCATGTAACAGCAAGGCTCAGAAGAGCCCACACACTCAGCTCTTAACCCCAGTGTGCAGAAAGGGTCAAAACGTGTTTTTCAGCAGAAATAAACATGTTTCTGAAAGTTTGGTCAACCCCATATAAGTTATGGGGCAGTAACAGCACAGATTTCAAAACGTGTTTTTCAGCCCGAAATAAACGCGTTTTTTCAGACAACTGAATCCCCATGTAACAGCAAGGCTCAGAAGAGCCCACACACTCAGCTCTTAACCCCAGTGTGCATAAAGTGTCAAAACGTGTTTTTCAGCAGAAATAAACGTGTTTCTGCAAGTTTGGTCAACCCCATGAAAGTTATGGGGCAGTAACAGCACACTTTGCAAAACGTGTTTTTCAGCCCGAAATAAATGCGTTTTTTCAGACAACTGAATCCCCATGTATCAGCAAGGCTCAGAAGAGCCCACACACTCAGCTCTAAACTCCAGTGTGCAGAAAGGGTCAAAACGTGTTTTTCATCAGAAATAAACATGTTTCTGCAAGTTTGGTCAACCCCATGAAAGTTATGGGGCAGTAACACCACACCTTGCAAAAAATGTGTTTCAGCCCGAAATAAACGCGTTTTTTCAGACAACTGAATCCCCATGTAACAGCAAGGCTCAGAAGAGCCCACACACTCAGCTCTTAACCCCAGTGTGCAGAAAGTGTCAAAACGTGTTTTTCAGCAGAAATAAACGTGTTTCTGCAAGTTTGGTCAACCCCATGAAAGTTATGGGGCAGTAACAGCACACTTTGCAAAACGTGTTTTTCAGCCCGAAATAAATGCGTTTTTTCAGACAACTGAATCCCCATGTATCAGCAAGGCTCAGAAGAGCCCACACACTCAGCTCTAAACTCCAGTGTGCAGAAAGGGTCAAAACGTGTTTTTCATCAGAAATAAACATGTTTCTGCAAGTTTGGTCAACCCCATGAAAGTTATGGGGCAGTAACACCACACCTTGCAAAAAATGTGTTTCAGCCCGAAATAAACGCGTTTTTTCAGACAACTGAATCCCCATGTAACAGCAAGGCTCAGAAGAGCCCACACACTCAGCTCTTAACCCCAGTGTGCAGAAAGTGTCAAAACGTGTTTTTCAGCAGAAATAAACGTGTTTCTGCAAGTTTGGTCAACCCCATGAAAGTTATGGGGCAGTAACAGCACACTTTGCAAAACGTGTTTTTCAGCCCGAAATAAACACGTTTTTTCAGACAACTGAATCCCCATGTAACAGCAAGGCTCAGAAGAGCCCACATACTCAGCTCTTAACCCCAGTGTGCAGAAAGGGTCAAAACTTGTTTTTCAGCAGAAATAAACATGTTTCTGCAAGTTTGGTCAACCCCATATAAGTTATGGGGCAGTAACAGCACACTTTGCAAAACGTGTTTTTCAGCCCGAAATAAACGCGTTTTTTTCAGACAACTGAATCCCCATGTAACAGCAAGGCTCAGACGAGCCCACACACTCAGCTCTAAACTCCAGTGTGCAGAAAGGGTCAAAACGTGTTTTTCAGCAGAAATAAACATGTATCTGCAAGTTTGGTCAACCCCATGAAAGTTATGGGTCAGTAACACCACACTTTGCAAAAAATGTGTTTCAGCCCGAAATAAACGCGTTTTTTCAGACAACTGAATCCCCATGTAACAGCAAGGCTCAGAAGAGCCCACACACTCAGCTCTTAACCCCAGTGTGCAGAAAGTGTCAAAACGTGTTTTTCAGCAGAAATAAACGTGTTTCTGCAAGTTTGGTCAACCCCATGAAAGTTATGGGGCAGTAACAGCACACTTTGCAAAACGTGTTTTTCAGCCCGAAATAAACGCGTTTTTTCAGACAACTGAATCCCCATGTAACAGCAAGGCTCAGAAGAGCCCACACACTCAGCTCTTAACCCCAGTGTGCAGAAAGGGTCGAAACGTGTTTTTCAGCAGAAATAAACATGTTTCTGCAAGTTTGGTCAACCCCATGTAAGTTATGGGGCAGTAACAGCACACTTTGCAAAACGTGTTTTTCAGCCCGAAATAAACACGTTTTTTCAGACAACTGAATCCCCATGTAACAGCAAGGCTCAGACGAGCCCACACACTCAGCTCTTAACCCCAGTGTGCAGAAAGGGTCAAAACGTGTTTTTCAGCAGAAATAAACATGTTTCTGCAAGTTTGGTCAACCCCATGAAAGTTATGGGGCAGTAACAGCACACTTTGCAAAACGTGTTTTTCAGCCCGAAATAAACGCGTTTTTTTCAGACAACTGAATCCCCATGTAACAGCAAGGCTCAGACGAGCCCACACACTCAGCTCTTAACCCCAGTGTGCAGAAAGGGTCAAAACATGTTTTTCAGCAGAAATAAACATGTTTCTGCAAATTTGGTCAACCCCATGTAAGTTATGGGGCAGTAACAGCACACTTTGCAAAACGTGTTTTTCAGCCCGAAATAAATGCGTTTTTTCAGACAACTGAATCCCCATGTATCAGCAAGGCTCAGAAGAGCCCACACACTCAGCTCTAAACTCCAGTGTGCAGAAAGGGTCAAAACGTGTTTTTCATCAGAAATAAACATGTTTCTGCAAGTTTGGTCAACCCCATGAAAGTTATGGGGCAGTAACACCACACTTTGCAAAAAATGTGTTTCAGCCCGAAATAAACGCCTTTTTTCAGACAACTGAATCCCCATGTAACAGCAAGGCTCAGAAGAGCCCACACACTCAGCTCTTAACCCCAGTGTGCAGAAAGTGTCAAAACGTGTTTTTCAGCAGAAATAAACGTGTTTCTACAAGTTTGGTCAACCCCATGAAAGTTATGGGGCAGTAACAGCACACTTTGCAAAACGTGTTTTTCAGCCCGAAATAAACGCGTTTTTTTCAGACAACTGAATCCCCATGTAACAGCAAGGCTCAGACGAGCCCACACACTCAGCTCTTAACCCCAGTGTGCAGAAAGGGTCAAAACGTGTTTTTCAGCAGAAATAAACATGTTTCTGCAAGTTTGGTCAACCCCATGAAAGTTATGGGGCAGTAACAGCACACTTTGCAAAACGTGTTTTTCAGCCCGAAATAAACGCGTTTTTTTCAGACAACTGAATCCCCATGTAACAGCAAGGCTCAGACGAGCCCACACACTCAGCTCTTAACCCCAGTGTGCAGAAAGGGTCAAAACATGTTTTTCAGCAGAAATAAACATGTTTCTGCAAATTTGGTCAACCCCATGTAAGTTATGGGGCAGTAACAGCACACTTTTCAAAACGTGTTTTTCAGCCCGAAATAAACGCGTTTTTTTCAGACAACTGAATCCCCATGTAACAGCAAGGCTCAGAAGAGCCCACACACTCAGCTCTTAACCCCAGTGTGCAGAAAGGGTCAAAACGTGTTTTTCAGCCCGAAATAAATGCGTTTTATTCAGACAACTGAATCCCCATGTAACAGCAAGGCTCAGAAGAGCCCACACACTCAGCTCTTAACCCCAGTGTGCAGAAAGGGTCAAAACGTGTTTTTCAGCAGAAATAAACATGTTTCTGAAAGTTTGGTCAACCCCATATAAGTTATGGGGCAGTAACAGCACAGATTTCAAAACGTGTTTTTCAGCCCGAAATAAACGTGTTTTTTCAGACAACTGAATCCCCATGTAACAGCAAGGCTCAGAAGAGCCCACACACTCAGCTCTTAACCCCAGTGTGCAGAAAGTGTCAAAACGTGTTTTTCAGCAGAAATAAACGTGTTTCTGCAAGTTTGGTCAACCCCATGAAAGTTATGGGGCAGTAACAGCACACTTTGCAAAACGTGTTTTTCAGCCCGAAATAAACACGTTTTTTCAGACAACTGAATCCCCATGTAACAGCAAGGCTCAGAAGAGCCCACACACTCAGCTCTTAACCCCAGTGTGCAGAAAGGGTCAAAACTTGTTTTTCAGCAGAAATAAACATGTTTCTGCAAGTTTGGTCAACCCCATGAAAGTTATGGGGCAGTAACAGCACACTTTGCAAAACGTGTTTTTCAGCCCGAAATGAACGCGTTTTTTCAGACAACTGAATCCCCATGTAACAGCAAGGCTCAGAAGAGCCCACACACTCAGCTCTTAACCCCAGTGTGCAGAAAGTGTCAAAACGTGTTTTTCAGCAGAAATAAACGTGTTTCTACAAGTTTGGTCAACCCCATGAAAGTTATGGGGCAGTAACAGCACACTTTGCAAAACGTGTTTTTCAGCCCGAAATAAACGCGTTTTTTTCAGACAACTGAATCCCCATGTAACAGCAAGGCTCAGAAGAGCCCACACACTCAGCTCTTAACCCCAGTGTGCAGAAAGTGTCAAAACGTGTTTTTCAGCAGAAATAAACGTGTTTCTGCAAGTTTGGTCAACCCCATGAAAGTTATGGGGCAGTAACAGCACACTTTGCAAAACGTGTTTTTCAGCCCGAAATAAACGCGTTTTTTCAGACAACTGAATCCCCATGTAACAGCAAGGCTCAGAAGAGCCCACACACTCAGCTCTTAACCCCAGTGTGCAGAAAGGGTCGAAACGTGTTTTTCAGCAGAAATAAACATGTTTCTGCAAGTTTGGTCAACCCCATGTAAGTTATGGGGCAGTAACAGCACACTTTGCAAAACGTGTTTTTCAGCCCGAAATAAACACGTTTTTTCAGACAACTGAATCCCCATGTAACAGCAAGGCTCAGACGAGCCCACACACTCAGCTCTTAACCCCAGTGTGCAGAAAGGTCAAAACGTGTTTTTCAGCAGAAATAAACATGTTTCTGCAAGTTTGGTCAACCCAATGAAAGTTATGGGGCAGTAACAGCACACTTTGCAAAACGTGTTTTTCAGCCCGAAATAAACGCGTTTTTTCAGACAACTGAATCCCCATGTAACAGCAAGGCTCAGAAGAGCCCACACACTCAGCTCTTAACCCCAGTGTGCAGAAAGGGTCAAAACGTGTTTTTCAACAGAAATAAACATGTTTCTGCAAGTTTGGTCAACCCCATGTAAGTTATGGGGCAGTAACAGCACACTTTGCAAAACGTGTTTTTCAGCCCGAAATGAACGCGTTTTTTCAGACAACTGAATCCCCATGTAACAGCAAGGCTCAGAAGAGCCCACACACTCAGCTCTTAACCCCAGTGTGCAGAAAGGGTCAAAACGTGTTTTTCAGCAGAAATAAACATGTTTCTGAAAGTTTGGTCAACCCCATATAAGTTATGGGGCAGTAACAGCACAGATTTCAAAACGTGTTTTTCAGCCCGAAATAAACGCGTTTTTTCAGACAACTGAATCCCCATGTAACAGCAAGGCTCAGAAGAGCCCACACACTCAGCTCTTAACCCCAGTGTGCATAAAGTGTCAAAACGTGTTTTTCAGCAGAAATAAACGTGTTTCTGCAAGTTTGGTCAACCCCATGAAAGTTATGGGGCAGTAACAGCACACTTTGCAAAACGTGTTTTTCAGCCCGAAATAAATGCGTTTTTTCAGACAACTGAATCCCCATGTATCAGCAAGGCTCAGAAGAGCCCACACACTCAGCTCTAAACTCCAGTGTGCAGAAAGGGTCAAAACGTGTTTTTCATCAGAAATAAACATGTTTCTGCAAGTTTGGTCAACCCCATGAAAGTTATGGGGCAGTAACACCACACCTTGCAAAAAATGTGTTTCAGCCCGAAATAAACGCGTTTTTTCAGACAACTGAATCCCCATGTAACAGCAAGGCTCAGAAGAGCAAACACAATCAGCTCTTAACCCCAGTGTGCAGAAAGGGTCGAAACGTGTTTTTCAGCAGAAATAAACATGTTTCTGCAAGTTTGGTCAACCCCATGAAAGTTATGGGGCAGTAACAGCACACTTTGCAAAACGTGTTTTTCAGCCCGAAATAAACGCGTTTTTTTCAGACAACTGAATCCCCATGTAACAGCAAGGCTCAGACGAGCCCACACACTCAGATCTTAACCCCAGTGTGCAGAAAGGGTCAAAACGTGTTTTTCAGCAGAAATAAACATGTTTCTGCAAGTTTGGTCAACCCCATGAAAGTTATGGGGCAGTAACAGCACACTTTGCAAAACGTGTTTTTCAGCCCGAAATAAACGCGTTTTTTTCAGACAACTGAATCCCCATGTAACAGCAAGGCTCAGACGAGCCCACACACTCAGCTCTTAACCCCAGTGTGCAGAAAGGGTCAAAACATGTTTTTCAGCAGAAATAAACATGTTTCTGCAAATTTGGTCAACCCCATGTAAGTTATGGGGCAGTAACAGCACACTTTTCAAAACGTGTTTTTCAGCCCGAAATAAACGCATTTTTTTCAGACAACTGAATCCCCATGTAACAGCAAGGCTCAGAAGAGCCCACACACTCAGCTCTTAACCCCAGTGTGCAGAAAGTGTCAAAACGTGTTTTTCAGCAGAAATAAACGTGTTTCTGCAAGTTTGGTCAACCCCATGAAAGTTATGGGGCAGTAACACCACACCTTGCAAAAAATGTGTTTCAGCCCGAAATAAACGCGTTTTTTCAGACAACTGAATCCCCATGTAACAGCAAGGCTCAGAAGAGCCCACACACTCAGCTCTTAACCCCAGTGTGCAGAAAGTGTCAAAACGTGTTTTTCAGCAGAAATAAACGTGTTTCTGCAAGTTTGGTCAACCCCATGAAAGTTATGGGGCAGTAACAGCACACTTTGCAAAACGTGTTTTTCAGCCCGAAATAAACGCGTTTTTTCAGACAACTGAATCCCCATGTAACAGCAAGGCTCAGAAGAGCCCACACACTCAGCTCTTAACCCCAGTGTGCAGAAAGGGTCGAAACGTGTTTTTCAGCAGAAATAAACATGTTTCTGCAAGTTTGGTCAACCCCATGTAAGTTATGGGGCAGTAACAGCACACTTTGCAAAACGTGTTTTTCAGCCCGAAATAAACACGTTTTTTCAGACAACTGAATCCCCATGTAACAGCAAGGCTCAGACGAGCCCACACACTCAGCTCTTAACCCCAGTGTGCAGAAAGGGTCAAAACGTGTTTTTCAGCAGAAATAAACATGTTTCTGCAAGTTTGGTCAACCCAATGAAAGTTATGGGGCAGTAACAGCACACTTTGCAAAACGTGTTTTTCAGCCCGAAATAAACGCGTTTTTTTCAGACAACTGAATCCCCATGTAACAGCAAGGCTCAGACGAGCCCACACACTCAGCTCTTAACCCCAGTGTGCAGAAAGGGTCAAAACATGTTTTTCAGCAGAAATAAACATGTTTCTGCAAATTTGGTCAACCCCATGTAAGTTATGGGGCAGTAACAGCACACTTTTCAAAACGTGTTTTTCAGCCCGAAATAAACGCGTTTTTTCAGACAACTGAATCCCCATGTAACAGCAAGGCTCAGAAGAGCCCACACACTCAGCTCTTAACCCCAGTGTGCAGAAAGGGTCAAAACGTGTTTTTCAACAGAAATAAACATGTTTCTGCAAGTTTGGTCAACCCCATGTAAGTTATGGGGCAGTAACAGCACACTTTGCAAAACGTGTTTTTCAGCCCGAAATGAACGCGTTTTTTCAGACAACTGAATCCCCATGTAACAGCAAGGCTCAGAAGAGCCCACACACTCAGCTCTTAACCCCAGTGTGCAGAAAGGGTCAAAACGTGTTTTTCAGCAGAAATAAACATGTTTCTGAAAGTTTGGTCAACCCCATATAAGTTATGGGGCAGTAACAGCACAGATTTCAAAACGTGTTTTTCAGCCCGAAATAAACGCGTTTTTTCAGACAACTGAATCCCCATGTAACAGCAAGGCTCAGAAGAGCCCACACACTCAGCTCTTAACCCCAGTGTGCATAAAGTGTCAAAACGTGTTTTTCAGCAGAAATAAACGTGTTTCTGCAAGTTTGGTCAACCCCATGAAAGTTATGGGGCAGTAACAGCACACTTTGCAAAACGTGTTTTTCAGCCCGAAATAAATGCGTTTTTTCAGACAACTGAATCCCCATGTATCAGCAAGGCTCAGAAGAGCCCACACACTCAGCTCTAAACTCCAGTGTGCAGAAAGGGTCAAAACGTGTTTTTCATCAGAAATAAACATGTTTCTGCAAGTTTGGTCAACCCCATGAAAGTTATGGGGCAGTAACACCACACCTTGCAAAAAATGTGTTTCAGCCCGAAATAAACGCGTTTTTTTAGACAACTGAATCCCCATGTAACAGCAAGGCTCAGAAGAGCCCACACACTCAGCTCTTAACCCCAGTGTGCAGAAAGTGTCAAAACGTGTTTTTCAGCAGAAATAAACGTGTTTCTGCAAGTTTGGTCAACCCCATGAAAGTTATGGGGCAGTAACAGCACACTTTGCAAAACGTGTTTTTCAGCCCGAAATAAACACGTTTTTTCAGACAACTGAATCCCCATGTAACAGCAAGGCTCAGAAGAGCCCACATACTCAGCTCTTAACCCCAGTGTGCAGAAAGGGTCAAAACTTGTTTTTCAGCAGAAATAAACATGTTTCTGCAAGTTTGGTCAACCCCATATAAGTTATGGGGCAGTAACAGCACACTTTGCAAAACGTGTTTTTCAGCCCGAAATAAACGCGTTTTTTTCAGACAACTGAATCCCCATGTAACAGCAAGGCTCAGACGAGCCCACACACTCAGCTCTTAACCCCAGTGTGCAGAAAGGGTCAAAACGTGTTTTTCATCAGAAATAAACATGTTTCTGCAAGTTTGGTCAACCCCATGAAAGTTATGGGGCAGTAACAGCACAGATTTCAAAACGTGTTTTTCAGCCCGAAATAAACGCGTTTTTTCAGACAACTGAATCCCCATGTAACAGCAAGGCTCAGAAGAGCCCACACACTCAGCTCTTAACCCCAGTGTGCAGAAAGTGTCAAAACGTGTTTTTCAGCAGAAATAAACGTGTTTCTGCAAGTTTGGTCAACCCCATGAAAGTTATGGGGCAGTAACAGCACACTTTGCAAAACGTGTTTTTCAGCCCGAAATAAACACGTTTTTTCAGACAACTGAATCCCCATGTAACAGCAAGGCTCAGAAGAGCCCACACACTCAGCTCTTAACCCCAGTGTGCAGAAAGGGTCAAAACTTGTTTTTCAGCAGAAATAAACATGTTTCTGCAAGTTTGGTCAACCCCATGAAAGTTATGGGGCAGTAACAGCACACTTTGCAAAACGTGTTTTTCAGCCCGAAATGAACGCGTTTTTTCAGACAACTGAATCCCCATGTAACAGCAAGGCTCAGAAGAGCCCACACACTCAGCTCTTAACCCCAGTGTGCAGAAAGTGTCAAAACGTGTTTTTCAGCAGAAATAAACGTGTTTCTACAAGTTTGGTCAACCCCATGAAAGTTATGGGGCAGTAACAGCACACTTTGCAAAACGTGTTTTTCAGCCCGAAATAAACGCGTTTTTTTCAGACAACTGAATCCCCATGTAACAGCAAGGCTCAGAAGAGCCCACACACTCAGCTCTTAACCCCAGTGTGCAGAAAGTGTCAAAACGTGTTTTTCAGCAGAAATAAACGTGTTTCTGCAAGTTTGGTCAACCCCATGAAAGTTATGGGGCAGTAACAGCACACTTTGCAAAACGTGTTTTTCAGCCCGAAATAAACGCGTTTTTTCAGACAACTGAATCCCCATGTAACAGCAAGGCTCAGAAGAGCCCACACACTCAGCTCTTAACCCCAGTGTGCAGAAAGGGTCGAAACGTGTTTTTCAGCAGAAATAAACATGTTTCTGCAAGTTTGGTCAACCCCATGTAAGTTATGGGGCAGTAACAGCACACTTTGCAAAACGTGTTTTTCAGCCCGAAATAAACACGTTTTTTCAGACAACTGAATCCCCATGTAACAGCAAGGCTCAGACGAGCCCACACACTCAGCTCTTAACCCCAGTGTGCAGAAAGGTCAAAACGTGTTTTTCAGCAGAAATAAACATGTTTCTGCAAGTTTGGTCAACCCAATGAAAGTTATGGGGCAGTAACAGCACACTTTGCAAAACGTGTTTTTCAGCCCGAAATAAACGCGTTTTTTCAGACAACTGAATCCCCATGTAACAGCAAGGCTCAGAAGAGCCCACACACTCAGCTCTTAACCCCAGTGTGCAGAAAGGGTCAAAACGTGTTTTTCAACAGAAATAAACATGTTTCTGCAAGTTTGGTCAACCCCATGTAAGTTATGGGGCAGTAACAGCACACTTTGCAAAACGTGTTTTTCAGCCCGAAATGAACGCGTTTTTTCAGACAACTGAATCCCCATGTAACAGCAAGGCTCAGAAGAGCCCACACACTCAGCTCTTAACCCCAGTGTGCAGAAAGGGTCAAAACGTGTTTTTCAGCAGAAATAAACATGTTTCTGAAAGTTTGGTCAACCCCATATAAGTTATGGGGCAGTAACAGCACAGATTTCAAAACGTGTTTTTCAGCCCGAAATAAACGCGTTTTTTCAGACAACTGAATCCCCATGTAACAGCAAGGCTCAGAAGAGCCCACACACTCAGCTCTTAACCCCAGTGTGCATAAAGTGTCAAAACGTGTTTTTCAGCAGAAATAAACGTGTTTCTGCAAGTTTGGTCAACCCCATGAAAGTTATGGGGCAGTAACAGCACACTTTGCAAAACGTGTTTTTCAGCCCGAAATAAATGCGTTTTTTCAGACAACTGAATCCCCATGTATCAGCAAGGCTCAGAAGAGCCCACACACTCAGCTCTAAACTCCAGTGTGCAGAAAGGGTCAAAACGTGTTTTTCATCAGAAATAAACATGTTTCTGCAAGTTTGGTCAACCCCATGAAAGTTATGGGGCAGTAACACCACACCTTGCAAAAAATGTGTTTCAGCCCGAAATAAACGCGTTTTTTCAGACAACTGAATCCCCATGTAACAGCAAGGCTCAGAAGAGCAAACACAATCAGCTCTTAACCCCAGTGTGCAGAAAGGGTCGAAACGTGTTTTTCAGCAGAAATAAACATGTTTCTGCAAGTTTGGTCAACCCCATGAAAGTTATGGGGCAGTAACAGCACACTTTGCAAAACGTGTTTTTCAGCCCGAAATAAACGCGTTTTTTTCAGACAACTGAATCCCCATGTAACAGCAAGGCTCAGACGAGCCCACACACTCAGATCTTAACCCCAGTGTGCAGAAAGGGTCAAAACGTGTTTTTCAGCAGAAATAAACATGTTTCTGCAAGTTTGGTCAACCCCATGAAAGTTATGGGGCAGTAACAGCACACTTTGCAAAACGTGTTTTTCAGCCCGAAATAAACGCGTTTTTTTCAGACAACTGAATCCCCATGTAACAGCAAGGCTCAGAAGAGCCCACACACTCAGCTCTTAACCCCAGTGTGCAGAAAGGGTCAAAACGTGTTTTTCAACAGAAATAAACATGTTTCTGCAAGTTTGGTCAACCCCATGTAAGTTATGGGGCAGTAACAGCACACTTTGCAAAACGTGTTTTTCAGCCCGAAATGAACGCGTTTTTTCAGACAACTGAATCCCCATGTAACAGCAAGGCTCAGAAGAGCCCACACACTCAGCTCTTAACCCCAGTGTGCAGAAAGGGTCAAAACGTGTTTTTCAGCAGAAATAAACATGTTTCTGAAAGTTTGGTCAACCCCATATAAGTTATGGGGCAGTAACAGCACAGATTTCAAAACGTGTTTTTCAGCCCGAAATAAACGCGTTTTTTCAGACAACTGAATCCCCATGTAACAGCAAGGCTCAGAAGAGCCCACACACTCAGCTCTTAACCCCAGTGTGCATAAAGTGTCAAAACGTGTTTTTCAGCAGAAATAAACGTGTTTCTGCAAGTTTGGTCAACCCCATGAAAGTTATGGGGCAGTAACAGCACACTTTGCAAAACGTGTTTTTCAGCCCGAAATAAATGCGTTTTTTCAGACAACTGAATCCCCATGTATCAGCAAGGCTCAGAAGAGCCCACACACTCAGCTCTAAACTCCAGTGTGCAGAAAGGGTCAAAACGTGTTTTTCATCAGAAATAAACATGTTTCTGCAAGTTTGGTCAACCCCATGAAAGTTATGGGGCAGTAACACCACACCTTGCAAAAAATGTGTTTCAGCCCGAAATAAACGCGTTTTTTTAGACAACTGAATCCCCATGTAACAGCAAGGCTCAGAAGAGCCCACACACTCAGCTCTTAACCCCAGTGTGCAGAAAGTGTCAAAACGTGTTTTTCAGCAGAAATAAACGTGTTTCTGCAAGTTTGGTCAACCCCATGAAAGTTATGGGGCAGTAACAGCACACTTTGCAAAACGTGTTTTTCAGCCCGAAATAAACACGTTTTTTCAGACAACTGAATCCCCATGTAACAGCAAGGCTCAGAAGAGCCCACATACTCAGCTCTTAACCCCAGTGTGCAGAAAGGGTCAAAACTTGTTTTTCAGCAGAAATAAACATGTTTCTGCAAGTTTGGTCAACCCCATATAAGTTATGGGGCAGTAACAGCACACTTTGCAAAACGTGTTTTTCAGCCCGAAATAAACGCGTTTTTTTCAGACAACTGAATCCCCATGTAACAGCAAGGCTCAGACGAGCCCACACACTCAGCTCTTAACCCCAGTGTGCAGAAAGGGTCAAAACGTGTTTTTCATCAGAAATAAACATGTTTCTGCAAGTTTGGTCAACCCCATGAAAGTTATGGGGCAGTAACAGCACAGATTTCAAAACGTGTTTTTCAGCCCGAAATAAACGCGTTTTTTCAGACAACTGAATCCCCATGTAACAGCAAGGCTCAGAAGAGCCCACACACTCAGCTCTTAACCCCAGTGTGCAGAAAGTGTCAAAACGTGTTTTTCAGCAGAAATAAACGTGTTTCTGCAAGTTTGGTCAACCCCATGAAAGTTATGGGGCAGTAACAGCACACTTTGCAAAACGTGTTTTTCAGCCCGAAATAAACACGTTTTTTCAGACAACTGAATCCCCATGTAACAGCAAGGCTCAGAAGAGCCCACACACTCAGCTCTTAACCCCAGTGTGCAGAAAGGGTCAAAACTTGTTTTTCAGCAGAAATAAACATGTTTCTGCAAGTTTGGTCAACCCCATGAAAGTTATGGGGCAGTAACAGCACACTTTGCAAAACGTGTTTTTCAGCCCGAAATGAACGCGTTTTTTCAGACAACTGAATCCCCATGTAACAGCAAGGCTCAGAAGAGCCCACACACTCAGCTCTTAACCCCAGTGTGCAGAAAGTGTCAAAACGTGTTTTTCAGCAGAAATAAACGTGTTTCTACAAGTTTGGTCAACCCCATGAAAGTTATGGGGCAGTAACAGCACACTTTGCAAAACGTGTTTTTCAGCCCGAAATAAACGCGTTTTTTTCAGACAACTGAATCCCCATGTAACAGCAAGGCTCAGAAGAGCCCACACACTCAGCTCTTAACCCCAGTGTGCAGAAAGTGTCAAAACGTGTTTTTCAGCAGAAATAAACGTGTTTCTGCAAGTTTGGTCAACCCCATGAAAGTTATGGGGCAGTAACAGCACACTTTGCAAAACGTGTTTTTCAGCCCGAAATAAACGCGTTTTTTCAGACAACTGAATCCCCATGTAACAGCAAGGCTCAGAAGAGCCCACACACTCAGCTCTTAACCCCAGTGTGCAGAAAGGGTCGAAACGTGTTTTTCAGCAGAAATAAACATGTTTCTGCAAGTTTGGTCAACCCCATGTAAGTTATGGGGCAGTAACAGCACACTTTGCAAAACGTGTTTTTCAGCCCGAAATAAACACGTTTTTTCAGACAACTGAATCCCCATGTAACAGCAAGGCTCAGACGAGCCCACACACTCAGCTCTTAACCCCAGTGTGCAGAAAGGTCAAAACGTGTTTTTCAGCAGAAATAAACATGTTTCTGCAAGTTTGGTCAACCCAATGAAAGTTATGGGGCAGTAACAGCACACTTTGCAAAACGTGTTTTTCAGCCCGAAATAAACGCGTTTTTTCAGACAACTGAATCCCCATGTAACAGCAAGGCTCAGAAGAGCCCACACACTCAGCTCTTAACCCCAGTGTGCAGAAAGGGTCAAAACGTGTTTTTCAACAGAAATAAACATGTTTCTGCAAGTTTGGTCAACCCCATGTAAGTTATGGGGCAGTAACAGCACACTTTGCAAAACGTGTTTTTCAGCCCGAAATGAACGCGTTTTTTCAGACAACTGAATCCCCATGTAACAGCAAGGCTCAGAAGAGCCCACACACTCAGCTCTTAACCCCAGTGTGCAGAAAGGGTCAAAACGTGTTTTTCAGCAGAAATAAACATGTTTCTGAAAGTTTGGTCAACCCCATATAAGTTATGGGGCAGTAACAGCACAGATTTCAAAACGTGTTTTTCAGCCCGAAATAAACGCGTTTTTTCAGACAACTGAATCCCCATGTAACAGCAAGGCTCAGAAGAGCCCACACACTCAGCTCTTAACCCCAGTGTGCATAAAGTGTCAAAACGTGTTTTTCAGCAGAAATAAACGTGTTTCTGCAAGTTTGGTCAACCCCATGAAAGTTATGGGGCAGTAACAGCACACTTTGCAAAACGTGTTTTTCAGCCCGAAATAAATGCGTTTTTTCAGACAACTGAATCCCCATGTATCAGCAAGGCTCAGAAGAGCCCACACACTCAGCTCTAAACTCCAGTGTGCAGAAAGGGTCAAAACGTGTTTTTCATCAGAAATAAACATGTTTCTGCAAGTTTGGTCAACCCCATGAAAGTTATGGGGCAGTAACACCACACCTTGCAAAAAATGTGTTTCAGCCCGAAATAAACGCGTTTTTTCAGACAACTGAATCCCCATGTAACAGCAAGGCTCAGAAGAGCAAACACAATCAGCTCTTAACCCCAGTGTGCAGAAAGGGTCGAAACGTGTTTTTCAGCAGAAATAAACATGTTTCTGCAAGTTTGGTCAACCCCATGAAAGTTATGGGGCAGTAACAGCACACTTTGCAAAACGTGTTTTTCAGCCCGAAATAAACGCGTTTTTTTCAGACAACTGAATCCCCATGTAACAGCAAGGCTCAGACGAGCCCACACACTCAGATCTTAACCCCAGTGTGCAGAAAGGGTCAAAACGTGTTTTTCAGCAGAAATAAACATGTTTCTGCAAGTTTGGTCAACCCCATGAAAGTTATGGGGCAGTAACAGCACACTTTGCAAAACGTGTTTTTCAGCCCGAAATAAACGCGTTTTTTTCAGACAACTGAATCCCCATGTAACAGCAAGGCTCAGACGAGCCCACACACTCAGCTCTTAACCCCAGTGTGCAGAAAGGGTCAAAACATGTTTTTCAGCAGAAATAAACATGTTTCTGCAAATTTGGTCAACCCCATGTAAGTTATGGGGCAGTAACAGCACACTTTTCAAAACGTGTTTTTCAGCCCGAAATAAACGCATTTTTTTCAGACAACTGAATCCCCATGTAACAGCAAGGCTCAGAAGAGCCCACACACTCAGCTCTTAACCCCAGTGTGCAGAAAGTGTCAAAACGTGTTTTTCAGCAGAAATAAACGTGTTTCTGCAAGTTTGGTCAACCCCATGAAAGTTATGGGGCAGTAACACCACACCTTGCAAAAAATGTGTTTCAGCCCGAAATAAACGCGTTTTTTCAGACAACTGAATCCCCATGTAACAGCAAGGCTCAGAAGAGCCCACACACTCAGCTCTTAACCCCAGTGTGCAGAAAGTGTCAAAACGTGTTTTTCAGCAGAAATAAACGTGTTTCTGCAAGTTTGGTCAACCCCATGAAAGTTATGGGGCAGTAACAGCACACTTTGCAAAACGTGTTTTTCAGCCCGAAATAAACGCGTTTTTTCAGACAACTGAATCCCCATGTAACAGCAAGGCTCAGAAGAGCCCACACACTCAGCTCTTAACCCCAGTGTGCAGAAAGGGTCGAAACGTGTTTTTCAGCAGAAATAAACATGTTTCTGCAAGTTTGGTCAACCCCATGTAAGTTATGGGGCAGTAACAGCACACTTTGCAAAACGTGTTTTTCAGCCCGAAATAAACACGTTTTTTCAGACAACTGAATCCCCATGTAACAGCAAGGCTCAGACGAGCCCACACACTCAGCTCTTAACCCCAGTGTGCAGAAAGGGTCAAAACGTGTTTTTCAGCAGAAATAAACATGTTTCTGCAAGTTTGGTCAACCCAATGAAAGTTATGGGGCAGTAACAGCACACTTTGCAAAACGTGTTTTTCAGCCCGAAATAAACGCGTTTTTTTCAGACAACTGAATCCCCATGTAACAGCAAGGCTCAGACGAGCCCACACACTCAGCTCTTAACCCCAGTGTGCAGAAAGGGTCAAAACATGTTTTTCAGCAGAAATAAACATGTTTCTGCAAATTTGGTCAACCCCATGTAAGTTATGGGGCAGTAACAGCACACTTTTCAAAACGTGTTTTTCAGCCCGAAATAAACGCGTTTTTTCAGACAACTGAATCCCCATGTAACAGCAAGGCTCAGAAGAGCCCACACACTCAGCTCTTAACCCCAGTGTGCAGAAAGGGTCAAAACGTGTTTTTCAACAGAAATAAACATGTTTCTGCAAGTTTGGTCAACCCCATGTAAGTTATGGGGCAGTAACAGCACACTTTGCAAAACGTGTTTTTCAGCCCGAAATGAACGCGTTTTTTCAGACAACTGAATCCCCATGTAACAGCAAGGCTCAGAAGAGCCCACACACTCAGCTCTTAACCCCAGTGTGCAGAAAGGGTCAAAACGTGTTTTTCAGCAGAAATAAACATGTTTCTGAAAGTTTGGTCAACCCCATATAAGTTATGGGGCAGTAACAGCACAGATTTCAAAACGTGTTTTTCAGCCCGAAATAAACGCGTTTTTTCAGACAACTGAATCCCCATGTAACAGCAAGGCTCAGAAGAGCCCACACACTCAGCTCTTAACCCCAGTGTGCATAAAGTGTCAAAACGTGTTTTTCAGCAGAAATAAACGTGTTTCTGCAAGTTTGGTCAACCCCATGAAAGTTATGGGGCAGTAACAGCACACTTTGCAAAACGTGTTTTTCAGCCCGAAATAAATGCGTTTTTTCAGACAACTGAATCCCCATGTATCAGCAAGGCTCAGAAGAGCCCACACACTCAGCTCTAAACTCCAGTGTGCAGAAAGGGTCAAAACGTGTTTTTCATCAGAAATAAACATGTTTCTGCAAGTTTGGTCAACCCCATGAAAGTTATGGGGCAGTAACACCACACCTTGCAAAAAATGTGTTTCAGCCCGAAATAAACGCGTTTTTTTAGACAACTGAATCCCCATGTAACAGCAAGGCTCAGAAGAGCCCACACACTCAGCTCTTAACCCCAGTGTGCAGAAAGTGTCAAAACGTGTTTTTCAGCAGAAATAAACGTGTTTCTGCAAGTTTGGTCAACCCCATGAAAGTTATGGGGCAGTAACAGCACACTTTGCAAAACGTGTTTTTCAGCCCGAAATAAACACGTTTTTTCAGACAACTGAATCCCCATGTAACAGCAAGGCTCAGAAGAGCCCACATACTCAGCTCTTAACCCCAGTGTGCAGAAAGGGTCAAAACTTGTTTTTCAGCAGAAATAAACATGTTTCTGCAAGTTTGGTCAACCCCATATAAGTTATGGGGCAGTAACAGCACACTTTGCAAAACGTGTTTTTCAGCCCGAAATAAACGCGTTTTTTTCAGACAACTGAATCCCCATGTAACAGCAAGGCTCAGACGAGCCCACACACTCAGCTCTTAACCCCAGTGTGCAGAAAGGGTCAAAACGTGTTTTTCATCAGAAATAAACATGTTTCTGCAAGTTTGGTCAACCCCATGAAAGTTATGGGGCAGTAACAGCACAGATTTCAAAACGTGTTTTTCAGCCCGAAATAAACGCGTTTTTTCAGACAACTGAATCCCCATGTAACAGCAAGGCTCAGAAGAGCCCACACACTCAGCTCTTAACCCCAGTGTGCAGAAAGTGTCAAAACGTGTTTTTCAGCAGAAATAAACGTGTTTCTGCAAGTTTGGTCAACCCCATGAAAGTTATGGGGCAGTAACAGCACACTTTGCAAAACGTGTTTTTCAGCCCGAAATAAATGCGTTTTTTCAGACAACTGAATCCCCATGTATCAGCAAGGCTCAGAAGAGCCCACACACTCAGCTCTAAACTCCAGTGTGCAGAAAGGGTCAAAACGTGTTTTTCATCAGAAATAAACATGTTTCTGCAAGTTTGGTCAACCCCATGAAAGTTATGGGGCAGTAACACCACACTTTGCAAAAAATGTGTTTCAGCCCGAAATAAACGCGTTTTTTCAGACAACTGAATACCCATGTAACAGCAAGGCTCAGAAGAGCCCACACACTCAGCTCTTAACCCCAGTGTGCAGAAAGTGTCAAAACGTGTTTTTCAGCAGAAATAAACGTGTTTCTGCAAGTTTGGTCAACCCCATGAAAGTTATGGGGCAGTAACAGCACACTTTGCAAAACGTGTTTTTCAGCCCGAAATAAACGCGTTTTTTCAGACAACTGAATCCCCATGTAACAGCAAGGCTCAGAAGAGCAAACACAATCAGCTCTTAACCCCAGTGTGCAGAAAGTGTCAAAACGTGTTTTTCAGCAGAAATAAACGTGTTTCTGCAAGTTTGGTCAACCCCATGAAAGTTATGGGGCAGTAACACCACACCTTGCAAAAAATGTGTTTCAGCCCGAAATAAACGCGTTTTTTCAGACAACTGAATCCCCATGTAACAGCAAGGCTCAGACGAGCCCACACACTCAGCTCTTAACCCCAGTGTGCAGAAAGGGTCAAAACGTGTTTTTCAGCAGAAATAAACATGTTTCTGCAAGTTTGGTCAACCCCATGAAAGTTATGGGGCAGTAACAGCACACTTTGCAAAACGTGTTTTTCAGCCCGAAATAAACGCGTTTTTTTCAGACAACTGAATCCCCATGTAACAGCAAGGCTCAGACGAGCCCACACACTCAGCTCTTAACCCCAGTGTGCAGAAAGGGTCAAAACATGTTTTTCAGCAGAAATAAACATGTTTCTGAAAGTTTGGTCAACCCCATATAAGTTATGGGGCAGTAACAGCACAGATTTCAAAACGTGTTTTTCAGCCCGAAATAAACGCGTTTTTTCAGACAACTGAATCCCCATGTAACAGCAAGGCTCAGAAGAGCCCACACACTCAGCTCTTAACCCCAGTGTGCAGAAAGTGTCAAAACGTGTTTTTCAGCTGAAATAAACGTGTTTCTGCAAGTTTGGTCAACCCCATGAAAGTTATGGGGCAGTAACACCACACCTTGCAAAAAATGTGTTTCAGCCCGAAATAAACGCGTTTTTTCAGACAACTGAATCCCCATGTAACAGCAAGGCTCAGAAGAGCCCACACACTCAGCTCTTAACCCCAGTGTGCAGAAAGTGTCAAAACGTGTTTTTCAGCAGAAATAAACGTGTTTCTGCAAGTTTGGTCAACCCCATGAAAGTTATGGGGCAGTAACAGCACACTTTGCAAAACGTGTTTTTCAGCCCGAAATAAACACGTTTTTTCAGACAACTGAATCCCCATGTAACAGCAAGGCTCAGAAGAGCCCACACACTCAGCTCTTAACCCCAGTGTGCAGAAAGGGTCAAAACTTGTTTTTCAGCAGAAATAAACATGTTTCTGCAAGTTTGGTCAACCCCATATAAGTTATGGGGCAGTAACAGCACACTTTGCAAAACGTGTTTTTCAGCCCGAAATAAACGCGTTTTTTTCAGACAACTGAATCCCCATGTAACAGCAAGGCTCAGACGAGCCCACACACTCAGCTCTTAACCCCAGTGTGCAGAAAGGGTCAAAACGTGTTTTTCATCAGAAATAAACATGTTTCTGCAAGTTTGGTCAACCCCATGAAAGTTATGGGGCAGTAACAGCACAGATTTCAAAACGTGTTTTTCAGCCCGAAATAAACGCGTTTTTTCAGACAACTGAATCCCCATGTAACAGCAAGGCTCAGAAGAGCCCACACACTCAGCTCTTAACCCCAGTGTGCAGAAAGTGTCAAAACGTGTTTTTCAGCAGAAATAAACGTGTTTCTGCAAGTTTGGTCAACCCCATGAAAGTTATGGGGCAGTAACAGCACACTTTGCAAAACGTGTTTTTCAGCCCGAAATAAATGCGTTTTTTCAGACAACTGAATCCCCATGTATCAGCAAGGCTCAGAAGAGCCCACACACTCAGCTCTAAACTCCAGTGTGCAGAAAGGGTCAAAACGTGTTTTTCATCAGAAATAAACATGTTTCTGCAAGTTTGGTCAACCCCATGAAAGTTATGGGGCAGTAACACCACACTTTGCAAAAAATGTGTTTCAGCCCGAAATAAACGCCTTTTTTCAGACAACTGAATCCCCATGTAACAGCAAGGCTCAGACGAGCCCACACACTCAGCTCTTAACCCCAGTGTGCAGAAAGGGTCAAAACGTGTTTTTCAGTAGAAATAAACATGTTTCTGCAAGTTTGGTCAACCCCATGAAAGTTATGGGGCAGTAACAGCACACTTTGCAAAATGTGTTTTTCAGCCCGAAATAAACGCGTTTTTTTCAGACAACTGAATCCCCATGTAACAGCAAGGCTCAGACGAGCCCACACACTCAGCTCTTAACCCCAGTGTGCAGAAAGGGTCAAAACGTGTTTTTCAGCAGAAATAAACATGTTTCTGCAAGTTTGGTCAACCCCATGAAAGTTATGGGGCAGTAACAGCACACTTTGCAAAACGTGTTTTTCAGCCCGAAATAAACGCGTTTTTTTCAGACAACTGAATCCCCATGTAACAGCAAGGCTCAGACGAGCCCACACACTCAGCTCTTAACCCCAGTGTACAGAAAGGGTCAAAACGTGTTTTTCAGCAGAAATAAACATGTTTCTGCAAGTTTGGTCAACCCCATGAAAGTTATGGGGCAGTAACAGCACACTTTGCAAAACGTGTTTTTCAGCCCGAAATAAACGCGTTTTTTTCAGACAACTGAATCCCCATGTAACAGCAAGGCTCAGACGAGCCCACACACTCAGCTCTTAACCCCAGTGTGCAGAAAGGGTCAAAACATGTTTTTCAGCAGAAATAAACATGTTTCTGCAAATTTGGTCAACCCCATGTAAGTTATGGGGCAGTAACAGCACACTTTTCAAAACGTGTTTTTCAGCCCGAAATAAACGCGTTTTTTTCAGACAACTGAATCCCCATGTAACAGCAAGGCTCAGAAGAGCCCACACACTCAGCTCTTAACCCCAGTGTGGAGAAAGGGTCAAAACGTGTTTTTCAGCCCGAAATAAATGCGTTTTATTCAGACAACTGAATCCCCATGTAACAGCAAGGCTCAGAAGAGCCCACACACTCAGCTCTTAACCCCAGTGTGCAGAAAGGGTCAAAACGTGTTTTTCAGCAGAAATAAACATGTTTCTGAAAGTTTGGTCAACCCCATATAAGTTATGGGGCAGTAACAGCACAGATTTCAAAACGTGTTTTTCAGCCCGAAATAAACGCGTTTTTTCAGACAACTGAATCCCCATGTAACAGCAAGGCTCAGAAGAGCCCACACACTCAGCTCTTAACCCCAGTGTGCAGAAAGTGTCAAAACGTGTTTTTCAGCAGAAATAAACGTGTTTCTGCAAGTTTGGTCAACCCCATGAAAGTTATGGGGCAGTAACACCACACCTTGCAAAAAATGTGTTTCAGCCCGAAATAAACGCGTTTTTTCAGACAACTGAATCCCCATGTAACAGCAAGGCTCAGAAGAGCCCACACACTCAGCTCTTAACCCCAGTGTGCAGAAAGTGTCAAAACGTGTTTTTCAGCAGAAATAAACGTGTTTCTGCAAGTTTGGTCAACCCCATGAAAGTTATGGGGCAGTAACAGCACACTTTGCAAAACGTGTTTTTCAGCCCGAAATAAACACGTTTTTTCAGACAACTGAATCCCCATGTAACAGCAAGGCTCAGAAGAGCCCACACACTCAGCTCTTAACCCCAGTGTGCAGAAAGGGTCAAAACTTGTTTTTCAGCAGAAATAAACATGTTTCTGCAAGTTTGGTCAACCCCATATAAGTTATGGGGCAGTAACAGCACACTTTGCAAAACGTGTTTTTCAGCCCGAAATAAACGCGTTTTTTTCAGACAACTGAATCCCCATGTAACAGCAAGGCTCAGACGAGCCCACACACTCAGCTCTTAACCCCAGTGTGCAGAAAGGGTCAAAACGTGTTTTTCATCAGAAATAAACATGTTTCTGCAAGTTTGGTCAACCCCATGAAAGTTATGGGGCAGTAACAGCACAGATTTCAAAACGTGTTTTTCAGCCCGAAATAAACGCGTTTTTTCAGACAACTGAATCCCCATGTAACAGCAAGGCTCAGAAGAGCCCACACACTCAGCTCTTAACCCCAGTGTGCAGAAAGTGTCAAAACGTGTTTTTCAGCAGAAATAAACGTGTTTCTGCAAGTTTGGTCAACCCCATGAAAGTTATGGGGCAGTAACAGCACACTTTGCAAAACGTGTTTTTCAGCCCGAAATAAATGCGTTTTTTCAGACAACTGAATCCCCATGTATCAGCAAGGCTCAGAAGAGCCCACACACTCAGCTCTAAACTCCAGTGTGCAGAAAGGGTCAAAACGTGTTTTTCATCAGAAATAAACATGTTTCTGCAAGTTTGGTCAACCCCATGAAAGTTATGGGGCAGTAACACCACACTTTGCAAAAAATGTGTTTCAGCCCGAAATAAACGCCTTTTTTCAGACAACTGAATCCCCATGTAACAGCAAGGCTCAGACGAGCCCACACACTCAGCTCTTAACCCCAGTGTGCAGAAAGGGTCAAAACGTGTTTTTCAGTAGAAATAAACATGTTTCTGCAAGTTTGGTCAACCCCATGAAAGTTATGGGGCAGTAACAGCACACTTTGCAAAACGTGTTTTTCAGCCCGAAATAAACGCGTTTTTTTCAGACAACTGAATCCCCATGTAACAGCAAGGCTCAGACGAGCCCACACACTCAGCTCTTAACCCCAGTGTGCAGAAAGGGTCAAAACGTGTTTTTCAGCAGAAATAAACATGTTTCTGCAAGTTTGGTCAACCCCATGAAAGTTATGGGGCAGTAACAGCACACTTTGCAAAACGTGTTTTTCAGCCCGAAATAAACGCGTTTTTTTCAGACAACTGAATCCCCATGTAACAGCAAGGCTCAGACGAGCCCACACACTCAGCTCTTAACCCCAGTGTGCAGAAAGGATCAAAACATGTTTTTCAGCAGAAATAAACATGATTCTGCAAATTTGGTCAACCCCATGTAAGTTATGGGGCAGTAACAGCACACTTTTCAAAACGTGTTTTTCAGCCCGAAATAAACGCGTTTTTTTCAGACAACTGAATCCCCATGTAACAGCAAGGCTCAGAAGAGCCCACACACTCAGCTCTTAACCCCAGTGTGCAGAAAGGGTCAAAACGTGTTTTTCAGCCCGAAATAAATGCGTTTTATTCAGACAACTGAATCCCCATGTAACAGCAAGGCTCAGAAGAGCCCACACACTCAGCTCTTAACCCCAGTGTGCAGAAAGGGTCAAAACGTGTTGTTCAGCAGAAATAAACATGTTTCTGAAAGTTTGGTCAACCCCATATAAGTTATGGGGCAGTAACAGCACAGATTTCAAAACGTGTTTTTCAGCCCGAAATAAACGTGTTTTTTCAGACAACTGAATCCCCATGTAACAGCAAGGCTCAGAAGAGCCCACACACTCAGCTCTTAACCCCAGTGTGCAGAAAGTGTCAAAACGTGTTTTTCAGCAGAAATAAACGTGTTTCTGCAAGTTTGGTCAACCCCATGAAAGTTATGGGGCAGTAACAGCACACTTTGCAAAACGTGTTTTTCAGCCCGAAATAAATGCGTTTTTTCAGACAACTGAATCCCCATGTATCAGCAAGGCTCAGAAGAGCCCACACACTCAGCTCTAAACTCCAGTGTGCAGAAAGGGTCAAAACGTGTTTTTCATCAGAAATAAACATGTTTCTGCAAGTTTGGTCAACCCCATGAAAGTTATGGGGCAGTAACACCACACCTTGCAAAAAATGTGTTTCAGCCCGAAATAAACGCGTTTTTTCAGACAACTGAATCCCCATGTAACAGCAAGGCTCAGAAGAGCCCACACACTCAGCTCTTAACCCCAGTGTGCAGAAAGTGTCAAAACGTGTTTTTCAGCAGAAATAAACGTGTTTCTGCAAGTTTGGTCAACCCCATGAAAGTTATGGGGCAGTAACAGCACACTTTGCAAAACGTGTTTTTCAGCCCAAAATAAACACGTTTTTTCAGACAACTGAATCCCCATGTAACAGCAAGGCTCAGAAGAGCCCACACACTCAGCTCTTAACCCCAGTGTGCAGAAAGGGTCAAAACTTGTTTTTCAGCAGAAATAAACATGTTTCTGCAAGTTTGGTCAACCCCATGAAAGTTATGGGGCAGTAACAGCACACTTTGCAAAACGTGTTTTTCAGCCCGAAATGAACGCGTTTTTTCAGACAACTGAATCCCCATGTAACAGCAAGGCTCAGACGAGCCTACACACTCAGCTCTAAACTCCAGTGTGCAGAAAGGGTCAAAACGTGTTTTTCATCAGAAATAAACATGTTTCTGCAAGTTTGGTCAACCCCATGTAAGTTATGGGGCAGTAACAGCACAGTTTTCAAAACGTGTTTTTCAGCCCGAAATAAACGCGTTTTTTAGACAACTGAATCCCCATGTAACAGCAAGACTCAGAAGAGCCCACACACTCTGCTCTTAACCCCGGTGTGCAGAAAGTGTCAAAACGTGTTTTTCAGCAGAATTAAACATGTTTCTGCAAGTTTGGTCAACCCCATGAAAGTTATGGGACAGTAACAGCACACTTTGCAAAACGTGTTTTTCAGCCCGAAATAAACGCGTTTTTTCAGACAACTGAATCCCCATGTAACAGCAAGGCTTAGAAGAGCCCACACACTCAGCTCTTAACCCCAGTGTGCAGAAAGGGTCAAAACGTGTTTTTCAGCAGAAATAAACATGTTTCTGCAAGTTTGGTCAACCCCATGTAAGTTATGGGGCAGTAACAGCACACTTTGCAAAACGTGTTTTTCAGCCCGAAATAAACGCGTTTTTTAGACAACTGAATCCCCATGTAACAGCAAGGCTCAGAAGAGCCCACACACTCAGCTCTTAACCCCGGTGTGCAGAAAGTGTCAAAACGTGTTTTTCAGCAGAATTAAACATGTTTCTGCAAGTTTGGTCAACCCCATGTAAGTTATGGGGCAGTAACAGCACACTTTTCAAAACGTGTTTTTCAGCCCGAAATAAACACGTTTTTTCAGACAACTGAATTCCCATGTAACTTCAAGGCTCAGAAGAGCCCACACACTCAGCTCTTAACCCCAGTGTGCAGAAAGTGTCAAAACGTGTTTTTCAGCAGAAATAAACGTGTTTCTGCAAGTTTGGTCAACCCCATGAAAGTTATGGGGCAGTAACATCACACTTTGCAAAACGTGTTTTTCAGCCTGAAATAAACGCGTTTTTTCAGACAACTGAATCCCCATGTAACAGCAAGGCTCAGAAGAGCCCACACACTCAGCTCTTAACCCCAGTGTGCAGAAAGGGTCAAAACGTGTTTTTCAGCAGAAATAAACATGTTTCTGCAAGTTTGGTCAACCCCATGTAAGTTACGGGGCAGTAACAGCACACTTTGCAAAATGTGTTTTTCAGCCAGAAATAAACGCGTTTTTTCAGACAACTGAATCCCCATGTAACAGCAAGGCTCAGACGAGCCCACACACTCAGCTCTTAACCCCAGTGTGCAGAAAGGGTCAAAACGTGTTTTTCAGCAGAAATAAACATGTTTCTGCAAGTTTGGTCAACCCCATGAAAGTTATGGGGCAGTAACAGCACACTTTGCAAAACGTGTTTTTCAGCCCGAAATAAACACGTTTTTTTCAGACAACTGAATCCCCATGTAACAGCAAGGCTCAGACGAGCCCACACACTCAGCTCTTAACCCCAGTGTGCAGAAAGGGTCAAAACGTGTTTTTCAGCAGAAATAAACATGTTTCTGCAAGTTTGGTCAACCCCATGAAAGTTATGGGGCAGTAACAGCACACTTTGCAAAACGTGTTTTTCAGCCCGAAATAAACGCGTTTTTTTCAGACAACTGAATCCCCATGTAACAGCAAGGCTCAGACGAGCCCACACACTCAGCTCTTAACCCCAGTGTGCAGAAAGGGTCAAAACATGTTTTTCAGCAGAAATAAACATGTTTCTGCAAGTTTGGTCAACCCCATGTAAGTTATGGGGCAGTAACAGCACACTTTTCAAAACGTGTTTTTCAGCCCGAAATAAACACGTTTTTTCAGACAACTGAATCCCCATGTAACAGCAAGGCTCAGAAGAGCCCACACACTCAGCTCTTAACCCCAGTGTGCAGAAAGGGTCAAAACGTGTTTTTCAGCAGAAATAAACATGTTTCTGCAAGTTTGGTCAACCCCATGTAAGTTATGGGGCAGTAACAGCACACTTTGCAAAACGTGTTTTTCAGCCCGAAATGAACGCGTTTTTTCAGACAACTGAATCCCCATGTAACAGCAAGGCTCAGAAGAGCCCACACACTCAGCTCTTAACCCTAGTGTGCAGAAAGGGTTAAAACGTGTTTTTCAGCAGAAATAAACATGTTTCTGCAAGTTTGGTCAACCCCATGTAAGTTATGGGGCAGTAACAGCACAGTTTTCAAAACGTGTTTTTCAGGCCGAAATAAACGCGTTTTTTCAGACAACTGAATCCCCATGTAACAGCAAGGCTCAGAAGAGCCCACACACTCAGCTCTTAACCCCAGTGTGCAGAAAGTGTCAAAACGTGTTTTTCAGCAGAAATAAACGTGTTTCTGCAAGTTTGGTCAACCCCATGAAAGTTATGGGGCAGTAACAGCACACTTTGCAAAACGTGTTTTTCAGCCCGAAATAAACGCGTTTTTTCAGACAACTGAATCCCCATGTAACAGCAAGGCTCAGAAGAGCCCACACACTCAGCTCTTAACCCCAGTGTGCAGAAAGGGTCAAAACGTGTTTTTCAGCAGAAATAAACATGTTTCTGCAAGTTTGGTCAACCCCATGTAAGTTACGGGGCAGTAACAGCACACTTTGCAAAACGTGTTTTTCAGCCCGAAATAAACGCGTTTTTTCAGACAACTGAATCCCCATGTAACAGCAAGGCTCAGACGAGCCCACACACTAAGCTCTTAACCCCAGTGTGCAGAAAGGGTCAAAACGTGTTTTTCAGCAGAAATAAACATGTTTCTGCAAGTTTGGTCAACCCCATGTAAGTTATGGGGCAGTAACAGCACAGTTTTCAAAACGTGTTTTTCAGCCCGAAATAAACGCGTTTTTTAGACAACTGAATCCCCATGTAACAGCAAGGCTCAGAAGAGCCAACACACTCAGATCTTAACCCCGGTGTGCAGAAAGGGTCAAAACGTGTTTTTCAGCAGAAATAAACATGTTTCTGCAAGTTTGGTCAACCCCATGTAAGTTATGGGGCAGTAACAGCACACTTTGCAAAACGTGTTTTTCAGCCCGAAATAAACGCGTTTTTTCAGACAACTGAATCCCCATGTAACAGCAAGGCTCAGAAGAGCCCACACACTCAGCTCTTAACCCCAGTGTGCAGAAAGGGTCAAAACATGTTTTTCAGCAGAAATAAACATGTTTCTGCAAGTTTGGTCAACCCCATGTAAGTTATGGGGCAGTAACAGCACCCTTTTCAAAACGTGTTTTTCAGCCCGAAATAAACGCGTTTTTCAGACAACTGAATCCCCATGTAACAGCAAGGCTCAGAAGAGCCCACACACTCAGCTCTTAACCCCAGTGTGCAGAAAGGGTCAAAACGTGTTTTTCAGCCCGAAATAAATGCGTTTTTTTCAGACAACTGAATCCCCATGTAACAGCAAGGCTCAGAAGAGCCCACACACTCAGCTCTTAACCCCAGTGTGCAGAAAGGGTCAAAACGTGTTTTTCAGCAGAAATAAACATGTTTCTGAAAGTTTGGTCAATCCCATATAAGTTATGGGGCAGTAACAGCACAGATTTCAAAACGTGTTTTTCAGCCCGAAATAAACGCGTTTTTTCAGACAACTGAATCCCCATGTAACAGCAAGGCTCAGAAGAGCCCACACACTCAGCTCTTAACCCCAGTGTGCAGAAAGTGTCAAAACGTGTTTTTCAGCAGAAATAAACGTGTTTCTGCAAGTTTGGTCAACCCCATGAAAGTTATGGGGCAGTAACAGCACACTTTGCAAAACGTGTTTTTCAGCCCGAAATAAACGCGTTTTTTCAGACAACTGAATCCCCATGTAACAGCAAGGCTCAGAAGAGCCCACACACTCAGCTCTTAACCCCAGTGTGCAGAAAGGGTCAAAACGTGTTTTTCAGCAGAAATAAACATGTTTCTGCAAGTTTGGTCAACCCCATGTAAGTTATGGGGCAGTAACAGCACACTTTGCAAAACGTGTTTTTCAGCCCGAAATAAACACGTTTTTTCAGACAACTGAATCCCCATGTAACAGCAAGGCTCAGACGAGCCCACACACTCAGCTCTTTACCCCAGTGTGCAGAAAGGGTCAAAACGTGTTTTTCAGCAGAAATAAACATGTTTCTGCAAGTTTGGTCAACCCCATGAAAGTTATGGGGCAGTAACAGCACACTTTGCAAAACGTGTTTTTCAGCCCGAAATAAACGCGTTTTTTTCAGACAACTGAATCCCCATGTAACAGCAAGGCTCAGACGAGCCCACACACTCAGCTCTTAACCCCAGTGTGCAGAAAGGGTCAAAACGTGTTTTTCAGCAGAGATAAACATGTTTCTGCAAGTTTGGTCAACCCCATGAAAGTTATGGGGCAGTAACAGCACACTTTGCAAAACGTGTTTTTCAGCCCGAAATAAACGCGTTTTTTTCAGACAACTGAATCCCCATGTAACAGCAAGGCTCAGACGAGCCCACACACTCAGCTCTTAACCCCAGTGTGCAGAAAGGGTCAAAACTTTTTTTTCAGCAGAAATAAACATGTTTCTGCAAGTTTGGTCAACCCCATGTAAGTTACGGGGCAGTAACAGCACACTTTGCAAAACGTGTTTTTCAGCCCGAAATAAACGCGTTTTTTCAGACAACTGAATCCCCATGTAGCAACAAGGCTCAGAAGAGCCCACACACTCAGATCTTAACCCCAGTGTGCTGAAAGTGTCAAAACATGTTTTTCAGCAGAAATAAACATGTTTCTGCAAGTTTGGTCAACCCCATGTAAGTTATGGGGCAGTAACAGTACACTATTCAAAACGTGTTTTTCAGCCCGAAATAAACGCGTTTTTTCAGACAACTGAATACCCATGTAGCAGCAAGGCTCAGAAGAGCCCACACACTCAGATCTTAACCCCAGTGTGCTGAAAGTGTCAAAACATGTTTTTCAGCAGAAATAAACATGTTTCTGCAAGTTTGGTCAACCCCATGTAAGTTATGGGGCAGTAACAGCACACTTTTCAAAACGTGTTTTTCAGCCCGAAATAAACGCGTTTTTTCAGACAACTGAATCCCCATGTAACAGCAAGGCTCAGAAGAGCCCACACACTCAGCTCTTAACCCCAGTGTGCAGAAAGGGTCAAAACGTGTTTTTCAGCAGAAATAAACATGTTTCTGCAAGTTTGGTCAACCCCATGTAAGTTATGGGGCAGTAACAGCACACTTTGCAAAACGTGTTTTTCAGCCCGAAATAAACGCGTTTTTTCAGACAACTGAATCCCCATGTAACAGCAAGGCTCAGAAGAGCCCACACACTCAGCTCTTAACCCTAGTGTGCAGAAAGGGTTAAAACATGTTTTTCAGCAGAAATAAACATGTTTCTGCAAGTTTGGTCAACCCCATGTAAGTTATGGGGCAGTAACAGCACAGTTTTCAAAACGTGTTTTTCAGCCCGAAATAAACGCGTTTTTTCAGACAACTGAATCCCCATGTAAGAGCAAGGCTCAGAAGAGCCCACACACTCAGCTCTTAACCCCAGTGTGCAGAAAGTGTCAAAACGTGTTTTTCAGCAGAAATAAACGTGTTTCTGCAAGTTTGGTGAACCCCATGAAAGTTATGGGGCAGTAACAGCACACTTTGCAAAACGTGTTTTTCAGCCCTAAATAAACGCGTTTTTTCAGACAACTGAATCCCCATGTAACAGCAAGGCTCAGAAGAGCCCACACACTCAGCTCTTAACCCCAGTGTGCAGAAAGGGTCAAAACGTGTTTTTCAGCAGAAATAAACATGTTTCTGCAAGTTTGGTCAACCCCATGTAAGTTACGGGGCAGTAACAGCACACTTTGCAAAACGTGTTTTTCAGCCCGAAATAAACGCGTTTTTTCAGACAACTGAATCCCCATGTAGCAACAAGGCTCAGAAGAGCCCACACACTCAGATCTTAACCCCAGTGTGCTGAAAGTGTCAAAACATGTTTTTCAGTAGAAATAAACATGTTTCTGCAAGTTTGGTCAACCCCATGAAAGTTATGGGGCAGTAACACCACACCTTGCAAAAAATGTGTTTCAGCCCGAAATAAACGCGTTTTTTCAGACAACTGAATCCCCATGTAACAGCAAGGCTCAGAAGAGCCCACACACTCAGCTCTTAACCCCAGTGTGCAGAAAGTGTCAAAACGTGTTTTTCAGCAGAAATAAACGTGTTTCTGCAAGTTTGGTCAACCCCATGAAAGTTATGGGGCAGTAACAGCACACTTTGCAAAACGTGTTTTTCAGCCCGAAATAAACACGTTTTTTCAGACAACTGAATCCCCATGTAACAGCAAGGCTCAGAAGAGCCCACACACTCAGCTCTTAACCCCAGTGTGCAGAAAGTGTCAAAACGTGTTTTTCAGCAGAAATAAACGTGTTTCTGCAAGTTTGGTCAACCCCATGAAAGTTATGGGGCAGTAACAGCACACTTTGCAAAACGTGTTTTTCAGCCCGAAATAAACGCGTTTTTTCAGACAACTGAATCCCCATGTAACAGCAAGGCTCAGAAGAGCCCACACACTCAGCTCTTAACCCCAGTGTGCAGAAAGTGTCAAAACGTGTTTTTCAGCAGAAATAAACGTGTTTCTGCAAGTTTGGTCAACCCCATGAAAGTTATGGGGCAGTAACAGCACACTTTGCAAAACGTGTTTTTCAGCCCGAAATAAACGCGTTTTTTCAGACAACTGAATCCCCATGTAGCAGCAAGGCTCAGAAGAGCCCACACACTCAGATCTTAACCCCAGTGTGCTGAAAGTGTCAAAACATGTTTTTCAGTAGAAATAAACATGTTTCTGCAAGTTTGGTCAACCCTATGTAAGTTATGGGGCAGTAACAGTACACTCTGCAAAACGTGTTTTTCAGCCCGAAATAAACGCGTTTTTTCAGACAACTGAATCCCCATGTAGCAGCAAGGCTCAGAAGAGCCCACACACTCAGATCTTAACCCCAGTGTGCTGAAAGTGTCAAAACATGTTTTTCAGCAGAAATAAACGTGTTTCTGCAAGTTTGGTCAACCCCATGAAAGTTATGGGGCAGTAACAGCACACTTTGCAAAACGTGTTTTTCAGCCCGAAATAAACGCGTTTTTTCAGACAACTGAATCCCCATGTAACAGCAAGGCTCAGAAGAGCCCACACACTCAGCTCTTAACCCCAGTGTGCAGAAAGTGTCAAAACGTGTTTTTCAGCAGAAATAAACATGTTTCTGCAAGTTTGGTCAACCCCATGTAAGTTATGGGGCAGTAACAGCACACTTTTCAAAACGTGTTTTTCAGCCCGAAATAAACGCGTTTTTTCAGACAACTGAATCCCCATGTAACAGCAAGGCTCAGAAGAGCCCACACACTCAGCTCTTAACCCCAGTGTGCAGAAAGGGTCAAAACGTGTTTTTCAGCAGAAATAAACATGTTTCTGCAAGTTTGGTCAACCCCATGTAAGTTATGGGGCAGTAACAGCACACTTTGCAAAACGTGTTTTTCAGCCCGAAATAAACGCGTTTTTTCAGACAACTGAATCCCCATGTAACAGCAAGGCTCAGAAGAGCCCACACACTCAGCTCTTAACCCTAGTGTGCAGAAAGGGTTAAAACATGTTTTTCAGCAGAAATAAACATGTTTCTGCAAGTTTGGTCAACCCCATGTAAGTTATGGGGCAGTAACAGCACAGTTTTCAAAACGTGTTTTTCAGCCCGAAATAAACGCGTTTTTTCAGACAACTGAATCCCCATGTAAGAGCAAGGCTCAGAAGAGCCCACACACTCAGCTCTTAACCCCAGTGTGCAGAAAGTGTCAAAACGTGTTTTTCAGCAGAAATAAACGTGTTTCTGCAAGTTTGGTGAACCCCATGAAAGTTATGGGGCAGTAACAGCACACTTTGCAAAACGTGTTTTTCAGCCCTAAATAAACGCGTTTTTTCAGACAACTGAATCCCCATGTAACAGCAAGGCTCAGAAGAGCCCACACACTCAGCTCTTAACCCCAGTGTGCAGAAAGGGTCAAAACGTGTTTTTCAGCAGAAATAAACATGTTTCTGCAAGTTTGGTCAACCCCATGTAAGTTACGGGGCAGTAACAGCACACTTTGCAAAACGTGTTTTTCAGCCCGAAATAAACGCGTTTTTTCAGACAACTGAATCCCCATGTAGCAACAAGGCTCAGAAGAGCCCACACACTCAGATCTTAACCCCAGTGTGCTGAAAGTGTCAAAACATGTTTTTCAGTAGAAATAAACATGTTTCTGCAAGTTTGGTCAACCCCATGAAAGTTATGGGGCAGTAACACCACACCTTGCAAAAAATGTGTTTCAGCCCGAAATAAACGCGTTTTTTCAGACAACTGAATCCCCATGTAACAGCAAGGCTCAGAAGAGCCCACACACTCAGCTCTTTACCCCAGTGTGCAGAAAGTGTCAAAACGTGTTTTTCAGCAGAAATAAACGTGTTTCTGCAAGTTTGGTCAACCCCATGAAAGTTATGGGGCAGTAACAGCACACTTTGCAAAACGTGTTTTTCAGCCCGAAATAAACACGTTTTTTCAGACAACTGAATCCCCATGTAACAGCAAGGCTCAGAAGAGCCCACACACTCAGCTCTTAACCCCAGTGTGCAGAAAGTGTCAAAACGTGTTTTTCAGCAGAAATAAACGTGTTTCTGCAAGTTTGGTCAACCCCATGAAAGTTATGGGGCAGTAACAGCACACTTTGCAAAACGTGTTTTTCAGCCCGAAATAAACGCGTTTTTTCAGACAACTGAATCCCCATGTAACAGCAAGGCTCAGAAGAGCCCACACACTCAGCTCTTAACCCCAGTGTGCAGAAAGTGTCAAAACGTGTTTTTCAGCAGAAATAAACGTGTTTCTGCAAGTTTGGTCAACCCCATGAAAGTTATGGGGCAGTAACAGCACACTTTGCAAAACGTGTTTTTCAGCCCGAAATAAACGCGTTTTTTCAGACAACTGAATCCCCATGTAGCAGCAAGGCTCAGAAGAGCCCACACACTCAGATCTTAACCCCAGTGTGCTGAAAGTGTCAAAACATGTTTTTCAGTAGAAATAAACATGTTTCTGCAAGTTTGGTCAACCCCATGTAAGTTATGGGGCAGTAACAGTACACTCTGCAAAACGTGTTTTTCAGCCCGAAATAAACGCGTTTTTTCAGACAACTGAATCCCCATGTAGCAGCAAGGCTCAGAAGAGCCCACACACTCAGATCTTAACCCCAGTGTGCTGAAAGTGTCAAAACATGTTTTTCAGCAGAAATAAACATGTTTCTGCAAGTTTGGTCAACCCCATGTAAGTTATGGGGCAGTAACAGTACACTTTTCAAAACGTGTTTTTCAGCCCGAAATAAACGCGTTTTTTCAGACAACTGAATCCCCATGTAGCAGCAAGGCTCAGAAGAGCCCACACACTCAGATCTTAACCCCAGTGTGCAGAAAGGTTCAAAACATGTTTTTCAGCAGAAATAAACATGTTTCTGCAAGTTTGGTCAACCCCATGTAAGTTATGGGGCAGTAACAGTACACTTTTCAAAACGTGTTTTTCAGCCCGAAATAAACGCGTTTTTTCAGACAACTGAATACCCATGTAGCAGCAAGGCTCAAAAGAGCCCACACACTCAGATCTTAACCCCAGTGTGCAGAAAGGGTCAAAACGTGTTTTTCAGCAGAAATAAACATGTTTCTGCAAGTTTGGTCAACCCCATGTAAGTTTTGGGGCAGTAACAGCACACTTTGCAAAACGTGTTTTTCAGCCCGAAATAAACACGTTTTTTCAGACAACTGAATCCCCATGTAACAGCAAGGCTCAGACGAGCCCACACACTCAGCTCTTTACCCCAGTGTGCAGAAAGGGTCAAAACGTGTTTTTCAGCAGAAATAAACATGTTTCTGCAAGTTTGGTCAACCCCATGAAAGTTATGGGGCAGTAACAGCACACTTTGCAAAACGTGTTTTTCAGCCCGAAATAAACGCGTTTTTTTCAGACAACTGAATCCCCATGTAACAGCAAGGCTCAGACGAGCCCACACACTCAGCTCTTAACCCCAGTGTGCAGAAAGGGTCAAAACGTGTTTTTCAGCAGAAATAAACATGTTTCTGCAAGTTTGGTCAACCCCATGTAAGTTACGAGGCAGTAACAGCACACTTTGCAAAACGTGTTTTTCAGCCCGAAATAAACGCGTTTTTTCAGACAACTGAATCCCCATGTAGCAACAAGGCTCAGAAGAGCCCACACACTCAGATCTTAACCCCAGTGTGCAGAAAGGGTCAAAACGTGTTTTTCAGCAGAAATAAACATGTTTCTGCAAGTTTGGTCAACCCCATGTAAGTTACGGGGCAGTAACAGCACACTTTGCAAAACGTGTTTTTCAGCCCGAAATAAACGCGTTTTTTCAGACAACTGAATCCCCATGTAGCAACAAGGCTCAGAAGAGCCCACACACTCAGATCTTAACCCCAGTGTGCTGAAAGTGTCAAAACATGTTTTTCAGTAGAAATAAACATGTTTCTGCAAGTTTGGTCAACCCCATGAAAGTTATGGGGCAGTAACACCACACCTTGCAAAAAATGTGTTTCAGCCCGAAGTAAACGCGTTTTTTCAGACAACTGAATCCCCATGTAACAGCAAGGCTCAGAAGAGCCCACACACTCAGCTCTTTACCCCAGTGTGCAGAAAGTGTCAAAACGTGTTTTTCAGCAGAAATAAACGTGTTTCTGCAAGTTTGGTCAACCCCATGAAAGTTATGGGGCAGTAACAGCACACTTTGCAAAACGTGTTTTTCAGCCCGAAATAAACACGTTTTTTCAGACAACTGAATCCCCATGTAACAGCAAGGCTCAGAAGAGCCCACACACTCAGCTCTTAACCCCAGTGTGCAGAAAGTGTCAAAACGTGTTTTTCAGCAGAAATAAACGTGTTTCTGCAAGTTTGGTCAACCCCATGAAAGTTATGGGGCAGTAACAGCACACTTTGCAAAACGTGTTTTTCAGCCCGAAATAAACGCGTTTTTTCAGACAACTGAATCCCCATGTAACAGCAAGGCTCAGAAGAGCCCACACACTCAGCTCTTAACCCCAGTGTGCAGAAAGTGTCAAAACGTGTTTTTCAGCAGAAATAAACGTGTTTCTGCAAGTTTGGTCAACCCCATGAAAGTTATGGGGCAGTAACATCACACTTTGCAAAACGTGTTTTTCAGCCTGAAATAAACGCGTTTTTTCAGACAACTGAATCCCCATGTAACAGCAAGGCTCAGAAGAGCCCACACACTCAGCTCTTAACCCCAGTGTGCAGAAAGGGTCAAAACGTGTTTTTCAGCAGAAATAAACATGTTTCTGCAAGTTTGGTCAACCCCATGTAAGTTACGGGGCAGTAACAGCACACTTTGCAAAATGTGTTTTTCAGCCCGAAATAAACGCGTTTTTTCAGACAACTGAATCCCCATGTAACAGCAAGGCTCAGACGAGCCCACACACTCAGCTCTTAACCCCAGTGTGCAGAAAGGGTCAAAACGTGTTTTTCAGCAGAAATAAACATGTTTCTGCAAGTTTGGTCAACCCCATGAAAGTTATGGGGCAGTAACAGCACACTTTGCAAAACGTGTTTTTCAGCCCGAAATAAACACGTTTTTTTCAGACAACTGAATCCCCATGTAACAGCAAGGCTCAGACGAGCCCACACACTCAGCTCTTAACCCCAGTGTGCAGAAAGGGTCAAAACGTGTTTTTCAGCAGAAATAAACATGTTTCTGCAAGTTTGGTCAACCCCATGAAAGTTATGGGGCAGTAACAGCACACTTTGCAAAACGTGTTTTTCAGCCCGAAATAAACGCGTTTTTTTCAGACAACTGAATCCCCATGTAACAGCAAGGCTCAGACGAGCCCACACACTCAGCTCTTAACCCCAGTGTGCAGAAAGGGTCAAAACATGTTTTTCAGCAGAAATAAACATGTTTCTGCAAGTTTGGTCAACCCCATGTAAGTTATGGGGCAGTAACAGCACACTTTTCAAAACGTGTTTTTCAGCCCGAAATAAACACGTTTTTTCAGACAACTGAATCCCCATGTAACAGCAAGGCTCAGAAGAGCCCACACACTCAGCTCTTAACCCCAGTGTGCAGAAAGGGTCAAAACGTGTTTTTCAGCAGAAATAAACATGTTTCTGCAAGTTTGGTCAACCCCATGTAAGTTATGGGGCAGTAACAGCACACTTTGCAAAACGTGTTTTTCAGCCCGAAATGAACGCGTTTTTTCAGACAACTGAATCCCCATGTAACAGCAAGGCTCAGAAGAGCCCACACACTCAGCTCTTAACCCTAGTGTGCAGAAAGGGTTAAAACGTGTTTTTCAGCAGAAATAAACATGTTTCTGCAAGTTTGGTCAACCCCATGTAAGTTATGGGGCAGTAACAGCACAGTTTTCAAAACGTGTTTTTCAGGCCGAAATAAACGCGTTTTTTCAGACAACTGAATCCCCATGTAACAGCAAGGCTCAGAAGAGCCCACACACTCAGCTCTTAACCCCAGTGTGCAGAAAGTGTCAAAACGTGTTTTTCAGCAGAAATAAACGTGTTTCTGCAAGTTTGGTCAACCCCATGAAAGTTATGGGGCAGTAACAGCACACTTTGCAAAACGTGTTTTTCAGCCCGAAATAAACGCGTTTTTTCAGACAACTGAATCCCCATGTAACAGCAAGGCTCAGAAGAGCCCACACACTCAGCTCTTAACCCCAGTGTGCAGAAAGGGTCAAAACGTGTTTTTCAGCAGAAATAAACATGTTTCTGCAAGTTTGGTCAACCCCATGTAAGTTACGGGGCAGTAACAGCACACTTTGCAAAACGTGTTTTTCAGCCCGAAATAAACGCGTTTTTTCAGACAACTGAATCCCCATGTAACAGCAAGGCTCAGACGAGCCCACACACTAAGCTCTTAACCCCAGTGTGCAGAAAGGGTCAAAACGTGTTTTTCAGCAGAAATAAACATGTTTCTGCAAGTTTGGTCAACCCCATGTAAGTTATGGGGCAGTAACAGCACAGTTTTCAAAACGTGTTTTTCAGCCCGAAATAAACGCGTTTTTTAGACAACTGAATCCCCATGTAACAGCAAGGCTCAGAAGAGCCCACACACTCAGATCTTAACCCCGGTGTGCAGAAAGGGTCAAAACGTGTTTTTCAGCAGAAATAAACATGTTTCTGCAAGTTTGGTCAACCCCATGTAAGTTATGGGGCAGTAACAGCACACTTTGCAAAACGTGTTTTTCAGCCCGAAATAAACGCGTTTTTTCAGACAACTGAATCCCCATGTAACAGCAAGGCTCAGAAGAGCCCACACACTCAGCTCTTAACCCCAGTGTGCAGAAAGGGTCAAAACATGTTTTTCAGCAGAAATAAACATGTTTCTGCAAGTTTGGTCAACCCCATGTAAGTTATGGGGCAGTAACAGCACCCTTTTCAAAACGTGTTTTTCAGCCCGAAATAAACGCGTTTTTCAGACAACTGAATCCCCATGTAACAGCAAGGCTCAGAAGAGCCCACACACTCAGCTCTTAACCCCAGTGTGCAGAAAGGGTCAAAACGTGTTTTTCAGCCCGAAATAAATGCGTTTTTTTCAGACAACTGAATCCCCATGTAACAGCAAGGCTCAGAAGAGCCCACACACTCAGCTCTTAACCCCAGTGTGCAGAAAGGGTCAAAACGTGTTTTTCAGCAGAAATAAACATGTTTCTGAAAGTTTGGTCAATCCCATATAAGTTATGGGGCAGTAACAGCACAGATTTCAAAACGTGTTTTTCAGCCCGAAATAAACGCGTTTTTTCAGACAACTGAATCCCCATGTAACAGCAAGGCTCAGAAGAGCCCACACACTCAGCTCTTAACCCCAGTGTGCAGAAAGTGTCAAAACGTGTTTTTCAGCAGAAATAAACGTGTTTCTGCAAGTTTGGTCAACCCCATGAAAGTTATGGGGCAGTAACAGCACACTTTGCAAAACGTGTTTTTCAGCCCGAAATAAACGCGTTTTTTCAGACAACTGAATCCCCATGTAACAGCAAGGCTCAGAAGAGCCCACACACTCAGCTCTTAACCCCAGTGTGCAGAAAGGGTCAAAACGTGTTTTTCAGCAGAAATAAACATGTTTCTGCAAGTTTGGTCAACCCCATGTAAGTTATGGGGCAGTAACAGCACACTTTGCAAAACGTGTTTTTCAGCCCGAAATAAACGCGTTTTTTCAGACAACTGAATCCCCATGTAACAGCAAGGCTCAGACGAGCCCACACACTCAGCTCTTAACCCTAGTGTGCAGAAAGGGTTAAAACATGTTTTTCAGCAGAAATAAACATGTTTCTGCAAGTTTGGTCAACCCCATGTAAGTTATGGGGCAGTAACAGCACAGTTTTCAAAACGTGTTTTTCAGCCCGAAATAAACGCGTTTTTTCAGACAACTGAATCCCCATGTAAGAGCAAGGCTCAGAAGAGCCCACACACTCAGCTCTTAACCCCAGTGTGCAGAAAGTGTCAAAACGTGTTTTTCAGCAGAAATAAACGTGTTTCTGCAAGTTTGGTGAACCCCATGAAAGTTATGGGGCAGTAACAGCACACTTTGCAAAACGTGTTTTTCAGCCCTAAATAAACGCGTTTTTTCAGACAACTGAATCCCCATGTAACAGCAAGGCTCAGAAGAGCCCACACACTCAGCTCTTAACCCCAGTGTGCAGAAAGGGTCAAAACGTGTTTTTCAGCAGAAATAAACATGTTTCTGCAAGTTTGGTCAACCCCATGTAAGTTACGGGGCAGTAACAGCACACTTTGCAAAACGTGTTTTTCAGCCCGAAATAAACGCGTTTTTTCAGACAACTGAATCCCCATGTAGCAACAAGGCTCAGAAGAGCCCACACACTCAGATCTTAACCCCAGTGTGCTGAAAGTGTCAAAACATGTTTTTCAGTAGAAATAAACATGTTTCTGCAAGTTTGGTCAACCCCATGAAAGTTATGGGGCAGTAACACCACACCTTGCAAAAAATGTGTTTCAGCCCGAAATAAACGCGTTTTTTCAGACAACTGAATCCCCATGTAACAGCAAGGCTCAGAAGAGCCCACACACTCAGCTCTTAACCCCAGTGTGCAGAAAGTGTCAAAACGTGTTTTTCAGCAGAAATAAACGTGTTTCTGCAAGTTTGGTCAACCCCATGAAAGTTATGGGGCAGTAACAGCACACTTTGCAAAACGTGTTTTTCAGCCCGAAATAAACACGTTTTTTCAGACAACTGAATCCCCATGTAACAGCAAGGCTCAGAAGAGCCCACACACTCAGCTCTTAACCCCAGTGTGCAGAAAGTGTCAAAACGTGTTTTTCAGCAGAAATAAACGTGTTTCTGCAAGTTTGGTCAACCCCATGAAAGTTATGGGGCAGTAACAGCACACTTTGCAAAACGTGTTTTTCAGCCCGAAATAAACGCGTTTTTTCAGACAACTGAATCCCCATGTAACAGCAAGGCTCAGAAGAGCCCACACACTCAGCTCTTAACCCCAGTGTGCAGAAAGTGTCAAAACGTGTTTTTCAGCAGAAATAAACGTGTTTCTGCAAGTTTGGTCAACCCCATGAAAGTTATGGGGCAGTAACAGCACACTTTGCAAAACGTGTTTTTCAGCCCGAAATAAACGCGTTTTTTCAGACAACTGAATCCCCATGTAGCAGCAAGGCTCAGAAGAGCCCACACACTCAGATCTTAACCCCAGTGTGCTGAAAGTGTCAAAACATGTTTTTCAGTAGAAATAAACATGTTTCTGCAAGTTTGGTCAACCCTATGTAAGTTATGGGGCAGTAACAGTACACTCTGCAAAACGTGTTTTTCAGCCCGAAATAAACGCGTTTTTTCAGACAACTGAATCCCCATGTAGCAGCAAGGCTCAGAAGAGCCCACACACTCAGATCTTAACCCCAGTGTGCTGAAAGTGTCAAAACATGTTTTTCAGCAGAAATAAACGTGTTTCTGCAAGTTTGGTCAACCCCATGAAAGTTATGGGGCAGTAACAGCACACTTTGCAAAACGTGTTTTTCAGCCCGAAATAAACGCGTTTTTTCAGACAACTGAATCCCCATGTAACAGCAAGGCTCAGAAGAGCCCACACACTCAGCTCTTAACCCCAGTGTGCAGAAAGTGTCAAAACGTGTTTTTCAGCAGAAATAAACATGTTTCTGCAAGTTTGGTCAACCCCATGTAAGTTATGGGGCAGTAACAGCACACTTTTCAAAACGTGTTTTTCAGCCCGAAATAAACGCGTTTTTTCAGACAACTGAATCCCCATGTAACAGCAAGGCTCAGAAGAGCCCACACACTCAGCTCTTAACCCCAGTGTGCAGAAAGGGTCAAAACGTGTTTTTCAGCAGAAATAAACATGTTTCTGCAAGTTTGGTCAACCCCATGTAAGTTATGGGGCAGTAACAGCACACTTTGCAAAACGTGTTTTTCAGCCCGAAATAAACGCGTTTTTTCAGACAACTGAATCCCCATGTAACAGCAAGGCTCAGAAGAGCCCACACACTCAGCTCTTAACCCTAGTGTGCAGAAAGGGTTAAAACATGTTTTTCAGCAGAAATAAACATGTTTCTGCAAGTTTGGTCAACCCCATGTAAGTTATGGGGCAGTAACAGCACAGTTTTCAAAACGTGTTTTTCAGCCCGAAATAAACGCGTTTTTTCAGACAACTGAATCCCCATGTAAGAGCAAGGCTCAGAAGAGCCCACACACTCAGCTCTTAACCCCAGTGTGCAGAAAGTGTCAAAACGTGTTTTTCAGCAGAAATAAACGTGTTTCTGCAAGTTTGGTGAACCCCATGAAAGTTATGGGGCAGTAACAGCACACTTTGCAAAACGTGTTTTTCAGCCCTAAATAAACGCGTTTTTTCAGACAACTGAATCCCCATGTAACAGCAAGGCTCAGAAGAGCCCACACACTCAGCTCTTAACCCCAGTGTGCAGAAAGGGTCAAAACGTGTTTTTCAGCAGAAATAAACATGTTTCTGCAAGTTTGGTCAACCCCATGTAAGTTACGGGGCAGTAACAGCACACTTTGCAAAACGTGTTTTTCAGCCCGAAATAAACGCGTTTTTTCAGACAACTGAATCCCCATGTAGCAACAAGGCTCAGAAGAGCCCACACACTCAGATCTTAACCCCAGTGTGCTGAAAGTGTCAAAACATGTTTTTCAGTAGAAATAAACATGTTTCTGCAAGTTTGGTCAACCCCATGAAAGTTATGGGGCAGTAACACCACACCTTGCAAAAAATGTGTTTCAGCCCGAAATAAACGCGTTTTTTCAGACAACTGAATCCCCATGTAACAGCAAGGCTCAGAAGAGCCCACACACTCAGCTCTTTACCCCAGTGTGCAGAAAGTGTCAAAACGTGTTTTTCAGCAGAAATAAACGTGTTTCTGCAAGTTTGGTCAACCCCATGAAAGTTATGGGGCAGTAACAGCACACTTTGCAAAACGTGTTTTTCAGCCCGAAATAAACACGTTTTTTCAGACAACTGAATCCCCATGTAACAGCAAGGCTCAGAAGAGCCCACACACTCAGCTCTTAACCCCAGTGTGCAGAAAGTGTCAAAACGTGTTTTTCAGCAGAAATAAACGTGTTTCTGCAAGTTTGGTCAACCCCATGAAAGTTATGGGGCAGTAACAGCACACTTTGCAAAACGTGTTTTTCAGCCCGAAATAAACGCGTTTTTTCAGACAACTGAATCCCCATGTAACAGCAAGGCTCAGAAGAGCCCACACACTCAGCTCTTAACCCCAGTGTGCAGAAAGTGTCAAAACGTGTTTTTCAGCAGAAATAAACGTGTTTCTGCAAGTTTGGTCAACCCCATGAAAGTTATGGGGCAGTAACAGCACACTTTGCAAAACGTGTTTTTCAGCCCGAAATAAACGCGTTTTTTCAGACAACTGAATCCCCATGTAGCAGCAAGGCTCAGAAGAGCCCACACACTCAGATCTTAACCCCAGTGTGCTGAAAGTGTCAAAACATGTTTTTCAGTAGAAATAAACATGTTTCTGCAAGTTTGGTCAACCCCATGTAAGTTATGGGGCAGTAACAGTACACTCTGCAAAACGTGTTTTTCAGCCCGAAATAAACGCGTTTTTTCAGACAACTGAATCCCCATGTAGCAGCAAGGCTCAGAAGAGCCCACACACTCAGATCTTAACCCCAGTGTGCTGAAAGTGTCAAAACATGTTTTTCAGCAGAAATAAACATGTTTCTGCAAGTTTGGTCAACCCCATGTAAGTTATGGGGCAGTAACAGTACACTTTTCAAAACGTGTTTTTCAGCCCGAAATAAACGCGTTTTTTCAGACAACTGAATCCCCATGTAGCAGCAAGGCTCAGAAGAGCCCACACACTCAGATCTTAACCCCAGTGTGCAGAAAGGTTCAAAACATGTTTTTCAGCAGAAATAAACATGTTTCTGCAAGTTTGGTCAACCCCATGTAAGTTATGGGGCAGTAACAGTACACTTTTCAAAACGTGTTTTTCAGCCCGAAATAAACGCGTTTTTTCAGACAACTGAATACCCATGTAGCAGCAAGGCTCAAAAGAGCCCACACACTCAGATCTTAACCCCAGTGTGCAGAAAGGGTCAAAACGTGTTTTTCAGCAGAAATAAACATGTTTCTGCAAGTTTGGTCAACCCCATGTAAGTTTTGGGGCAGTAACAGCACACTTTGCAAAACGTGTTTTTCAGCCCGAAATAAACACGTTTTTTCAGACAACTGAATCCCCATGTAACAGCAAGGCTCAGACGAGCCCACACACTCAGCTCTTTACCCCAGTGTGCAGAAAGGGTCAAAACGTGTTTTTCAGCAGAAATAAACATGTTTCTGCAAGTTTGGTCAACCCCATGAAAGTTATGGGGCAGTAACAGCACACTTTGCAAAACGTGTTTTTCAGCCCGAAATAAACGCGTTTTTTTCAGACAACTGAATCCCCATGTAACAGCAAGGCTCAGACGAGCCCACACACTCAGCTCTTAACCCCAGTGTGCAGAAAGGGTCAAAACGTGTTTTTCAGCAGAAATAAACATGTTTCTGCAAGTTTGGTCAACCCCATGTAAGTTACGAGGCAGTAACAGCACACTTTGCAAAACGTGTTTTTCAGCCCGAAATAAACGCGTTTTTTCAGACAACTGAATCCCCATGTAGCAACAAGGCTCAGAAGAGCCCACACACTCAGATCTTAACCCCAGTGTGCAGAAAGGGTCAAAACGTGTTTTTCAGCAGAAATAAACATGTTTCTGCAAGTTTGGTCAACCCCATGTAAGTTACGGGGCAGTAACAGCACACTTTGCAAAACGTGTTTTTCAGCCCGAAATAAACGCGTTTTTTCAGACAACTGAATCCCCATGTAGCAACAAGGCTCAGAAGAGCCCACACACTCAGATCTTAACCCCAGTGTGCTGAAAGTGTCAAAACATGTTTTTCAGTAGAAATAAACATGTTTCTGCAAGTTTGGTCAACCCCATGAAAGTTATGGGGCAGTAACACCACACCTTGCAAAAAATGTGTTTCAGCCCGAAGTAAACGCGTTTTTTCAGACAACTGAATCCCCATGTAACAGCAAGGCTCAGAAGAGCCCACACACTCAGCTCTTTACCCCAGTGTGCAGAAAGTGTCAAAACGTGTTTTTCAGCAGAAATAAACGTGTTTCTGCAAGTTTGGTCAACCCCATGAAAGTTATGGGGCAGTAACAGCACACTTTGCAAAACGTGTTTTTCAGCCCGAAATAAACACGTTTTTTCAGACAACTGAATCCCCATGTAACAGCAAGGCTCAGAAGAGCCCACACACTCAGCTCTTAACCCCAGTGTGCAGAAAGTGTCAAAACGTGTTTTTCAGCAGAAATAAACGTGTTTCTGCAAGTTTGGTCAACCCCATGAAAGTTATGGGGCAGTAACAGCACACTTTGCAAAACGTGTTTTTCAGCCCGAAATAAACGCGTTTTTTCAGACAACTGAATCCCCATGTAACAGCAAGGCTCAGAAGAGCCCACACACTCAGCTCTTAACCCCAGTGTGCAGAAAGTGTCAAAACGTGTTTTTCAGCAGAAATAAACGTGTTTCTGCAAGTTTGGTCAACCCCATGAAAGTTATGGGGCAGTAACAGCACACTTTGCAAAACGTGTTTTTCAGCCCGAAATAAACGCGTTTTTTCAGACAACTGAATCCCCATGTAGCAGCAAGGCTCAGAAGAGCCCACACACTCAGATCTTAACCCCAGTGTGCTGAAAGTGTCAAAACATGTTTTTCAGCAGAAATAAACATGTTTCTGCAAGTTTGGTCAACCCCATGTAAGTTATGGGGCAGTAACAGTACACTTTTCAAAACGTGTTTTTCAGCCCGAAATAAACGCGTTTTTTCAGACAACTGAATACCCATGTAGCAGCAAGGCTCAGAAGAGCCCACACACTCAGATCTTAACCCCAGTGTGCTGAAAGTGTCAAAACATGTTTTTCAGCAGAAATAAACATGTTTCTGCAAGTTTGGTCAACCCCATGAAAGTTATGGGGCAGTAACACCACACCTTGCAAAAAATGTGTTTCAGCCCGAAATAAACGCGTTTTTTCAGACAACTGAATCCCCATGTAACAGCAAGGCTCAGAAGAGCCCACACACTCAGCTCTTAACCCCAGTGTGCAGAAAGTGTCAAAACGTGTTTTTCAGCAGAAATAAACGTGTTTCTGCAAGTTTGGTCAACCCCATGAAAGTTATGGGGCAGTAACAGCACACTTTGCAAAACGTGTTTTTCAGCCCGAAATAAACGCGTTTTTTCAGACAACTGAATCCCCATGTAACAGCAAGGCTCAGACGAGCCCACACACTCAGCTCTTAACCCCAGTGTGCAGAAAGGGTCAAAACGTGTTTTTCAGCAGAAATAAACATGTTTCTGCAAGTTTGGTCAACCCCATGTAAGTTATGGGGCAGTAACAGCACACTTTTCAAAACGTGTTTTTCAGCCCGAAATAAACTCGTTTTTTCAGACAACTGAATCCCCATGTAACAGCAAGGCTCAGAAGAGCCCACACACTCAGATCTTAACCCCAGTGTGCAGAAAGGGTCAAAACGTGTTTTTCAGCAGAAATAAACATGTTTCTGCAAGTTTGGTCAACCCCATGTAAGTTATGGGGCAGTAACAGCACACTTTTCAAAACGTGTTTTTCAGCCCGAAATAAACGCGTTTTTTCAGACAACTGAATCCCCATGTAACAGCAAGGCTCAGAAGAGCCCACACACTCAGCTCTTAACCCTAGTGTGCAGAAAGGGTTAAAACATGTTTTTCAGCAGAAATAAACATGTTTCTGCAAGTTTGGTCAACCCCATGTAAGTTATGGGGCAGTAACAGCACAGTTTTCAAAACGTGTTTTTCAGCCCGAAATAAACGCGTTTTTTCAGACAACTGAATCCCCATGTAAGAGCAAGGCTCAGAAGAGCCCACACACTCAGCTCTTAACCCCAGTGTGCAGAAAGGGTCAAAACGTGTTTTTCAGCAGAAATAAACATGTTTCTGCAAGTTTGGTCAACCCCATGTAAGTTACGGGGCAGTAACAGCACACTTTGCAAAACGTGTTTTTCAGCCCGAAATAAACGCGTTTTTTCAGACAACTGAATACCCATGTAGCAGCAAGGCTCAGAAGAGCCCACACACTCAGATCTTAACCCCAGTGTGCTGAAAGTGTCAAAACATGTTTTTCAGCAGAAATAAACATGTTTCTGCAAGTTTGGTCAACCCCATGAAAGTTATGGGGCAGTAACACCACACCTTGCAAGAAATGTGTTTCAGCCCGAAATAAACGCGTTTTTTCAGACAACTGAATCCCCATGTAACAGCAAGGCTCAGAAGAGCCCACACACTCAGCTCTTAACCCCAGTGTGCAGAAAGTGTCAAAACGTGTTTTTCAGCAGAAATAAACGTGTTTCTGCAAGTTTGGTCAACCCCATGAAAGTTATGGGGCAGTAACAGCACACTTTGCAAAACGTGTTTTTCAGCCCGAAATAAACACGTTTTTTCAGACAACTGAATCCCCATGTAACAGCAAGGCTCAGAAGAGCCCACACACTCAGCTCTTAACCCCAGTGTGCAGAAAGGGTCAAAACTTGTTTTTCAGCAGAAATAAACATGTTTCTGCAAGTTTGGTCAACCCCATGTAAGTTATGGGGCAGTAACAGCACACTTTGCAAAATGTGTTTTTCAGCCCGAAATAAACGCGTTTTTTCAGACAACTGAATCCCCATGTAACAGCAAGGCTCAGACGAGCCCACACACTCAGCTCTAAACTCCAGTGTGCAGAAAGGGTCAAAACGTGTTTTTCATCAGAAATAAACATGTTTCTGCAAGTTTGGTCAACCCCATGAAAGTTATGGAGCAGTAACACCACACTTTGCAAAAAATGTGTTTCAGCCCGAAATAAACGCGTTTTTTCAGACAATTGAATCCCCATGTAACAGCAAGGCTCAGAAGAGCCCACACACTCAGCTCTTAACCCCAGTGTGCAGAAAGTGTCAAAACGTGTTTTTCAGCAAAAATAAACGTGTTTCTGCAAGTTTGGTCAACCCCATGAAAGTTATGGGGCAGTAACAGCACACTTTGCAAAACGTGTTTTTCAGCCCGAAATAAACGCGTTTTTTCAGACAACTGAATCCCCATGTAACAGCAAGGCTCAGAAGAGCCCACACACTCAGCTCTTAACCCAGTGTGCTGAAAGGGTCAAAACGTGTTTTTCAGCAGAAATAAACATGTTTCTGCAAGTTTGGTCAACCCCATGAAAGTTATGGGACAGTAACAGCACTCTTTGCAAAACGTGTTTTTCAGCCCGAAATAAACGCGTTTTTTCAGACAACTGAATCCCCATGTAACAGCAAGGCTCAGAAGAGCCCACACACTCAGCTCTTAACCCCAGTGTGCAGAAAGGGTCAAAACGTGTTTTTCAGCAGAAATAAACATGTTTCTGCAAGTTTGGTCAACCCCATGTAAGTTATGGGGCAGTAACAGCACACTTTGCAAAACGTGTTTTTCAGCCCGAAATAAACGCGTTTTTTAGACAACTGAATCCCCATGTAACAGCAAGGCTCAGAAGAGCCCACACACTCAGCTCTTAACCCCAGTGTGCAGAAAGGGTCAAAACGTGTTTTTCAGCAGAAATAAACATGTTTCTGCAAGTTTGGTCAACCCCATGTAAGTTATGGGGCAGTAACAGCACACTTTGCAAAACGTGTTTTTCAGCCCGAAATAAACACGTTTTTTCAGACAACTGAATCCCCATGTAACAGCAAGGCTCAGACGAGCCCACACACTCAGCTCTTTACCCCAGTGTGCAGAAAGGGTCAAAACGTGTTTTTCAGCAGAAATAAACATGTTTCTGCAAGTTTGGTCAACCCCATGAAAGTTATGGGGCAGTAACAGCACACTTTGCAAAACGTGTTTTTCAGCCCGAAATAAACGCGTTTTTTTCAGACAACTGAATCCCCATGTAACAGCAAGGCTCAGACGAGCCCACACACTCAGCTCTTAACCCCAGTGTGCAGAAAGGGTCAAAACGTGTTTTTCAGCAGAAATAAACATGTTTCTGCAAGTTTGGTCAACCCCATGTAAGTTACGGGGCAGTAACAGCACACTTTGCAAAACGTGTTTTTCAGCCCGAAATAAACGCGTTTTTTCAGACAACTGAATCCCCATGTAGCAACAAGGCTCAGAAGAGCCCACACACTCAGATCTTAACCCCAGTGTGCTGAAAGTGTCAAAACATGTTTTTCAGCAGAAATAAACATGTTTCTGCAAGTTTGGTCAACCCCATGTAAGTTATGGGGCAGTAACAGTACACTTTTCAAAACGTGTTTTTCAGCCCGAAATAAACGCGTTTTTTCAGACAACTGAATACCCATGTAGCAGCAAGGCTCAGAAGAGCCCACACACTCAGATCTTAACCCCAGTGTGCTGAAAGTGTCAAAACATGTTTTTCAGCAGAAATAAACATGTTTCTGCAAGTTTGGTCAACCCCATGAAAGTTATGGGGCAGTAACACCACACCTTGCAAAAAATGTGTTTCAGCCCGAAATAAACGCGTTTTTTCAGACAACTGAATCCCCATGTAACAGCAAGGCTCAGAAGAGCCCACACACTCAGCTCTTAACCCCAGTGTGCAGAAAGTGTCAAAACGTGTTTTTCAGCAGAAATAAACGTGTTTCTGCAAGTTTGGTCAACCCCATGAAAGTTATGGGGCAGTAACAGCACACTTTGCAAAACGTGTTTTTCAGCCCGAAATAAACGCGTTTTTTCAGACAACTGAATCCCCATGTAACAGCAAGGCTCAGACGAGCCCACACACTCAGCTCTTAACCCCAGTGTGCAGAAAGGGTCAAAACGTGTTTTTCAGCAGAAATAAACATGTTTCTGCAAGTTTGGTCAACCCCATGTAAGTTATGGGGCAGTAACAGCACACTTTTCAAAACGTGTTTTTCAGCCCGAAATAAACTCGTTTTTTCAGACAACTGAATCCCCATGTAACAGCAAGGCTCAGAAGAGCCCACACACTCAGATCTTAACCCCAGTGTGCAGAAAGGGTCAAAACGTGTTTTTCAGCAGAAATAAACATGTTTCTGCAAGTTTGGTCAACCCCATGTAAGTTATGGGGCAGTAACAGCACACTTTTCAAAACGTGTTTTTCAGCCCGAAATAAACGCGTTTTTTCAGACAACTGAATCCCCATGTAACAGCAAGGCTCAGAAGAGCCCACACACTCAGCTCTTAACCCTAGTGTGCAGAAAGGGTTAAAACATGTTTTTCAGCAGAAATAAACATGTTTCTGCAAGTTTGGTCAACCCCATGTAAGTTATGGGGCAGTAACAGCACAGTTTTCAAAACGTGTTTTTCAGCCCGAAATAAACGCGTTTTTTCAGACAACTGAATCCCCATGTAAGAGCAAGGCTCAGAAGAGCCCACACACTCAGCTCTTAACCCCAGTGTGCAGAAAGGGTCAAAACGTGTTTTTCAGCAGAAATAAACATGTTTCTGCAAGTTTGGTCAACCCCATGTAAGTTACGGGGCAGTAACAGCACACTTTGCAAAACGTGTTTTTCAGCCCGAAATAAACGCGTTTTTTCAGACAACTGAATACCAATGTAGCAGCAAGGCTCAGAAGAGCCCACACACTCAGATCTTAACCCCAGTGTGCTGAAAGTGTCAAAACATGTTTTTCAGCAGAAATAAACATGTTTCTGCAAGTTTGGTCAACCCCATGAAAGTTATGGGGCAGTAACACCACACCTTGCAAGAAATGTGTTTCAGCCCGAAATAAACGCGTTTTTTCAGACAACTGAATCCCCATGTAACAGCAAGGCTCAGAAGAGCCCACACACTCAGCTCTTAACCCCAGTGTGCAGAAAGTGTCAAAACGTGTTTTTCAGCAGAAATAAACGTGTTTCTGCAAGTTTGGTCAACCCCATGAAAGTTATGGGGCAGTAACAGCACACTTTGCAAAACGTGTTTTTCAGCCCGAAATAAACACGTTTTTTCAGACAACTGAATCCCCATGTAACAGCAAGGCTCAGAAGAGCCCACACACTCAGCTCTTAACCCCAGTGTGCAGAAAGGGTCAAAACTTGTTTTTCAGCAGAAATAAACATGTTTCTGCAAGTTTGGTCAACCCCATGTAAGTTATGGGGCAGTAACAGCACACTTTGCAAAATGTGTTTTTCAGCCCGAAATAAACGCGTTTTTTCAGACAACTGAATCCCCATGTAACAGCAAGGCTCAGACGAGCCCACACACTCAGCTCTAAACTCCAGTGTGCAGAAAGGGTCAAAACGTGTTTTTCATCAGAAATAAACATGTTTCTGCAAGTTTGGTCAACCCCATGAAAGTTATGGAGCAGTAACACCACACTTTGCAAAAAATGTGTTTCAGCCCGAAATAAACGCGTTTTTTCAGACAACTGAATCCCCATGTAACAGCAAGGCTCAGAAGAGCCCACACACTCAGCTCTTAACCCCAGTGTGCAGAAAGTGTCAAAACGTGTTTTTCAGCAGAAATAAACGTGTTTCTGCAAGTTTGGTCAACCCCATGAAAGTTATGGGGCAGTAACAGCACACTTTGCAAAACGTGTTTTTCAGCCCGAAATAAACGCGTTTTTTCAGACAACTGAATCCCCATGTAACAGCAAGGCTCAGAAGAGCCCACACACTCAGCTCTTAACCCCAGTGTGCAGAAAGGGTCAAAACGTGTTTTTCAGCAGAAATAAACATGTTTCTGCAAGTTTGGTCAACCCCATGAAAGTTATGGGACAGTAACAGCACTCTTTGCAAAACGTGTTTTTCAGCCCGAAATAAACGCGTTTTTTCAGACAACTGAATCCCCATGTAACAGCAAGGCTCAGAAGAGCCCACACACTCAGCTCTTAACCCCAGTGTGCAGAAAGGGTCAAAACGTGTTTTTCAGCAGAAATAAACATGTTTCTGCAAGTTTGGTCAACCCCATGTAAGTTATGGGGCAGTAACAGCACACTTTGCAAAACGTGTTTTTCAGCCCGAAATAAACGCGTTTTTTAGACAACTGAATCCCCATGTAACAGCAAGGCTCAGAAGAGCCCACACACTCAGCTCTTAACCCCGGTGTGCAGAAAGTGTCAAAACGTGTTTTTCAGCAGAATTAAACATGTTTCTGCAAGTTTGGTCAACCCCATGTAAGTTATGGGGCAGTAACAGCACCCTTTTCAAAACGTGTTTTTCAGCCCGAAATAAACGCGTTTTTCAGACAACTGAATCCCCATGTAACAGCAAGGCTCAGAAGAGCCCACACACTCAGGTCTTAACCCCAGTGTGCAGAAAGGGTCAAAACGTGTTTTTCAGCCCGAAATAAATGCGTTTTTTTCAGACAACTGAATCCCCATGTAACAGCAAGGCTCAGAAGAGCCCACACACTCAGCTCTTAACCCCAGTGTGCAGAAAGGGTCAAAACGTGTTTTTCAGCAGAAATAAACATGTTTCTGCAAGTTTGGTCAACCCCATGTAAGTTATGGGGCAGTAACAGCACACTTTGCAAAACGTGTTTTTCAGCCCGAAATAAACGCGTTTTTTAGACAACTGAATCCCCATGTAACAGCAAGGCTCAGAAGAGCCCACACACTCAGCTCTTAACCCCGGTGTGCAGAAAGTGTCAAAACGTGTTTTTCAGCAGAATTAAACATGTTTCTGCAAGTTTGGTCAACCCCATGTAAGTTATGGGGCAGTAACAGCACCCTTTTCAAAACGTGTTTTTCAGCCCGAAATAAACGCGTTTTTCAGACAACTGAATCCCCATGTAACAGCAAGGCTCAGAAGAGCCCACACACTCAGCTCTTAACCCCAGTGTGCAGAAAGGGTCAAAACTTGTTTTTCAGCCCGAAATAAATGCGTTTTTTTCAGACAACTGAATCCCCATGTAACAGCAAGGCTCAGAAGAGCCCACACACTCAGCTCTTAACCCCAGTGTGCAGAAAGGGTCAAAACGTGTTTTTCAGCAGAAATAAACATGTTTCTGAAAGTTTGGTCAACCCCATATAAGTTATGGGGCAGTAACAGCACAGATTTCAAAACGTGTTTTTCAGCCCGAAATAAACGCGTTTTTTCAGACAACTGAATCCCCATGTAACAGCAAGGCTCAGAAGAGCCCACACACTCAGCTCTTAACCCCAGTGTGCAGAAAGTGTCAAAACGTGTTTTTCAGCAGAAATAAACGTGTTTCTGCAAGTTTGGTCAACCCCATGAAAGTTATGGGGCAGTAACAGCACACTTTGCAAAACGTGTTTTTCAGCCCGAAATAAACGCGTTTTTTCAGACAACTGAATCCCCATGTAACAGCAAGGCTCAGAAGAGCCCACACACTCAGCTCTTAACCCCAGTGTGCAGAAAGGGTCAAAACGTGTTTTTCAGCAGAAATAAACATGTTTCTGCAAGTTTGGTCAACCCCATGTAAGTTATGGGGCAGTAACAGCACACTTTGCAAAACGTGTTTTTCAGCCCGAAATAAACACGTTTTTTCAGACAACTGAATCCCCATGTAACAGCAAGGCTCAGACGAGCCCACACACTCAGCTCTTTACCCCAGTGTGCAGAAAGGGTCAAAACGTGTTTTTCAGCAGAAATAAACATGTTTCTGCAAGTTTGGTCAACCCCATGAAAGTTATGGGGCAGTAACAGCACACTTTGCAAAACGTGTTTTTCAGCCCGAAATAAACGCGTTTTTTTCAGACAACTGAATCCCCATGTAACAGCAAGGCTCAGACGAGCCCACACACTCAGATCTTAACCCCAGTGTGCAGAAAGGGTCAAAACGTGTTTTTCAGCAGAAATAAACATGTTTCTGCAAGTTTGGTCAACCCCATGAAAGTTATGGGGCAGTAACAGCACACTTTGCAAAACGTGTTTTTCAGCCCGAAATAAACGCGTTTTTTTCAGACAACTGAATCCCCATGTAACAGCAAGGCTCAGACGAGCCCACACACTCAGCTCTTAACCCCAGTGTGCAGAAAGGGTCAAAACGTGTTTTTCAGCAGAAATAAACATGTTTCTGCAAGTTTGGTCAACCCCATGAAAGTTATGGGGCAGTAACAGCACCCTTTTCAAAACGTGTTTTTCAGCCCGAAATAAACGCGTTTTTCAGACAACTGAATCCCCATGTAACAGCAAGGCTCAGAAGAGCCCACACACTCAGCTCTTAACCCCAGTGTGCAGAAAGGGTCAAAACGTGTTTTTCAGCCCGAAATAAATGCGTTTTTTTCAGACAACTGAATCCCCATGTAACAGCAAGGCTCAGAAGAGCCCACACACTCAGCTCTTAACCCCAGTGTGCAGAAAGGGTCAAAACGTGTTTTTCAGCAGAAATAAACATGTTTCTGAAAGTTTGGTCAACCCCATATAAGTTATGGGGCAGTAACAGCACAGATTTCAAAACGTGTTTTTCAGCCCGAAATAAACGCGTTTTTTCAGACAACTGAATCCCCATGTAACAGCAAGGCTCAGAAGAGCCCACACACTCAGCTCTTAACCCCAGTGTGCAGAAAGTGTCAAAACGTGTTTTTCAGCAGAAATAAACGTGTTTCTGCAAGTTTGGTCAACCCCATGAAAGTTATGGGGCAGTAACAGCACACTTTGCAAAACGTGTTTTTCAGCCCGAAATAAACGCGTTTTTTCAGACAACTGAATCCCCATGTAACAGCAAGGCTCAGAAGAGCCCACACACTCAGCTCTTAACCCCAGTGTGCAGAAAGGGTCAAAACGTGTTTTTCAGCAGAAATAAACATGTTTCTGCAAGTTTGGTCAACCCCATGTAAGTTATGGGGCAGTAACAGCACACTTTGCAAAACGTGTTTTTCAGCCCGAAATAAACACGTTTTTTCAGACAACTGAATCCCCATGTAACAGCAAGGCTCAGACGAGCCCACACACTCAGCTCTTTACCCCAGTGTGCAGAAAGGGTCAAAACGTGTTTTTCAGCAGAAATAAACATGTTTCTGCAAGTTTGGTCAACCCCATGAAAGTTATGGGGCAGTAACAGCACACTTTGCAAAACGTGTTTTTCAGCCCGAAATAAACGCGTTTTTTTCAGACAACTGAATCCCCATGTAACAGCAAGGCTCAGACGAGCCCACACACTCAGATCTTAACCCCAGTGTGCAGAAAGGGTCAAAACGTGTTTTTCAGCAGAAATAAACATGTTTCTGCAAGTTTGGTCAACCCCATGAAAGTTATGGGGCAGTAACAGCACACTTTGCAAAACGTGTTTTTCAGCCCGAAATAAACGCGTTTTTTTCAGACAACTGAATCCCCATGTAACAGCAAGGCTCAGACGAGCCCACACACTCAGCTCTTAACCCCAGTGTGCAGAAAGGGTCAAAACGTGTTTTTCAGCAGAAATAAACATGTTTCTGCAAGTTTGGTCAACCCCATGTAAGTTACGGGGCAGTAACAGCACACTTTGCAAAACGTGTTTTTCAGCCCGAAATAAACGCGTTTTTTCAGACAACTGAATCCCCATGTAGCAACAAGGCTCAGAAGAGCCCACACACTCAGATCTTAACCCCAGTGTGCTGAAAGTGTCAAAACATGTTTTTCAGCAGAAATAAACATGTTTCTGCAAGTTTGGTCAACCCCATGTAAGTTATGGGGCAGTAACAGTACACTATTCAAAACGTGTTTTTCAGCCCGAAATAAACGCGTTTTTTCAGACAACTGAATACCCATGTAGCAGCAAGGCTCAGAAGAGCCCACACACTCAGATCTTAACCCCAGTGTGCTGAAAGTGTCAAAACATGTTTTTCAGCAGAAATAAACATGTTTCTGCAAGTTTGGTCAACCCCATGAAAGTTATGGGGCAGTAACACCACACCTTGCAAAAAATGTGTTTCAGCCCGAAATAATCGCGTTTTTTCAGACAACTGAATCCCCATGTAACAGCAAGGCTCAGAAGAGCCCACACACTCAGCTCTTAACCCCAGTGTGCAGAAAGTGTCAAAACGTGTTTTTCAGCAGAAATAAACGTGTTTCTGCAAGTTTGGTCAACCCCATGAAAGTTATGGGGCAGTAACAGCACACTTTGCAAAACGTGTTTTTCAGCCCGAAATAAACGCGTTTTTTCAGACAACTGAATCCCCATGTAACAGCAAGGCTCAGACGAGCCCACACACTCAGCTCTTAACCCCAGTGTGCAGAAAGGGTCAAAACGTGTTTTTCAGCAGAAATAAACATGTTTCTGCAAGTTTGGTCAACCCCATGTAAGTTATGGGGCAGTAACAGCACACTTTTCAAAACGTGTTTTTCAGCCCGAAATAAACGCGTTTTTTCAGACAACTGAATCCCCATGTAACAGCAAGGCTCAGAAGAGCCCACACACTCAGCTCTTAACCCCAGTGTGCAGAAAGGGTCAAAACGTGTTTTTCAGCAGAAATAAACATGTTTCTGCAAGTTTGGTCAACCCCATGTAAGTTATGGGGCAGTAACAGCACACTTTGCAAAACGTGTTTTTCAGCCCGAAATAAACGCGTTTTTTCAGACAACTGAATCCCCATGTAACAGCAAGGCTCAGAAGAGCCCACACACTCAGCTCTTAACCCTAGTGTGCAGAAAGGGTTAAAACATGTTTTTCAGCAGAAATAAACATGTTTCTGCAAGTTTGGTCAACCCCATGTAAGTTATGGGGCAGTAACAGCACAGTTTTCAAAACGTGTTTTTCAGCCCGAAATAAACGCGTTTTTTCAGACAACTGAATCCCCATGTAAGAGCAAGGCTCAGAAGAGCCCACACACTCAGCTCTTAACCCCAGTGTGCAGAAAGTGTCAAAACGTGTTTTTCAGCAGAAATAAACGTGTTTCTGCAAGTTTGGTCAACCCCATGAAAGTTATGAGGCAGTAACAGCACACTTTGCAAAACGTGTTTTTCAGCCCTAAATAAACGCGTTTTTTCAGACAACTGAATCCCCATGTAACAGCAAGACTCAGAAGAGCCCACACACTCAGCTCTTAACCCCAGTGTGCAGAAAGGGTCAAAACGTGTTTTTCAGCAGAAATAAACATGTTTCTGCAAGTTTGGTCAACCCCATGTAAGTTATGGGGCAGTAACAGCACACTTTGCAAAACGTGTTTTTCAGCCCGAAATAAACACGTTTTTTCAGACAACTGAATCCCCATGTAACAGCAAGGCTCAGACGAGCCCACACACTCAGCTCTTTACCCCAGTGTGCAGAAAGGGTCAAAACGTGTTTTTCAGCAGAAATAAACATGTTTCTGCAAGTTTGGTCAACCCCATGAAAGTTATGGGGCAGTAACAGCACACTTTGCAAAACGTGTTTTTCAGCCCGAAATAAACGCGTTTTTTTCAGACAACTGAATCCCCATGTAACAGCAAGGCTCAGACGAGCCCACACACTCAGATCTTAACCCCAGTGTGCAGAAAGGGTCAAAACGTGTTTTTCAGCAGAAATAAACATGTTTCTGCAAGTTTGGTCAACCCCATGAAAGTTATGGGGCAGTAACAGCACACTTTGCAAAACGTGTTTTTCAGCCCGAAATAAACGCGTTTTTTTCAGACAACTGAATCCCCATGTAACAGCAAGGCTCAGACGAGCCCACACACTCAGCTCTTAACCCCAGTGTGCAGAAAGGGTCAAAACGTGTTTTTCAGCAGAAATAAACATGTTTCTGCAAGTTTGGTCAACCCCATGTAAGTTACGGGGCAGTAACAGCACACTTTGCAAAACGTGTTTTTCAGCCCGAAATAAACGCGTTTTTTCAGACAACTGAATCCCCATGTAGCAACAAGGCTCAGAAGAGCCCACACACTCAGATCTTAACCCCAGTGTGCTGAAAGTGTCAAAACATGTTTTTCAGCAGAAATAAACATGTTTCTGCAAGTTTGGTCAACCCCATGTAAGTTATGGGGCAGTAACAGTACACTATTCAAAACGTGTTTTTCAGCCCGAAATAAACGCGTTTTTTCAGACAACTGAATACCCATGTAGCAGCAAGGCTCAGAAGAGCCCACACACTCAGATCTTAACCCCAGTGTGCTGAAAGTGTCAAAACATGTTTTTCAGCAGAAATAAACATGTTTCTGCAAGTTTGGTCAACCCCATGAAAGTTATGGGGCAGTAACACCACACCTTGCAAAAAATGTGTTTCAGCCCGAAATAATCGCGTTTTTTCAGACAACTGAATCCCCATGTAACAGCAAGGCTCAGAAGAGCCCACACACTCAGCTCTTAACCCCAGTGTGCAGAAAGTGTCAAAACGTGTTTTTCAGCAGAAATAAACGTGTTTCTGCAAGTTTGGTCAACCCCATGAAAGTTATGGGGCAGTAACAGCACACTTTGCAAAACGTGTTTTTCAGCCCGAAATAAACGCGTTTTTTCAGACAACTGAATCCCCATGTAACAGCAAGGCTCAGACGAGCCCACACACTCAGCTCTTAACCCCAGTGTGCAGAAAGGGTCAAAACGTGTTTTTCAGCAGAAATAAACATGTTTCTGCAAGTTTGGTCAACCCCATGTAAGTTATGGGGCAGTAACAGCACACTTTTCAAAACGTGTTTTTCAGCCCGAAATAAACGCGTTTTTTCAGACAACTGAATCCCCATGTAACAGCAAGGCTCAGAAGAGCCCACACACTCAGCTCTTAACCCCAGTGTGCAGAAAGGGTCAAAACGTGTTTTTCAGCAGAAATAAACATGTTTCTGCAAGTTTGGTCAACCCCATGTAAGTTATGGGGCAGTAACAGCACACTTTGCAAAACGTGTTTTTCAGCCCGAAATAAACGCGTTTTTTCAGACAACTGAATCCCCATGTAACAGCAAGGCTCAGAAGAGCCCACACACTCAGCTCTTAACCCTAGTGTGCAGAAAGGGTTAAAACATGTTTTTCAGCAGAAATAAACATGTTTCTGCAAGTTTGGTCAACCCCATGTAAGTTATGGGGCAGTAACAGCACAGTTTTCAAAACGTGTTTTTCAGCCCGAAATAAACGCGTTTTTTCAGACAACTGAATCCCCATGTAAGAGCAAGGCTCAGAAGAGCCCACACACTCAGCTCTTAACCCCAGTGTGCAGAAAGTGTCAAAACGTGTTTTTCAGCAGAAATAAACGTGTTTCTGCAAGTTTGGTCAACCCCATGAAAGTTATGAGGCAGTAACAGCACACTTTGCAAAACGTGTTTTTCAGCCCTAAATAAACGCGTTTTTTCAGACAACTGAATCCCCATGTAACAGCAAGACTCAGAAGAGCCCACACACTCAGCTCTTAACCCCAGTGTGCAGAAAGGGTCAAAACGTGTTTTTCAGCAGAAATAAACATGTTTCTGCAAGTTTGGTCAACCCCATGTAAGTTATGGGGCAGTAACAGCACACTTTGCAAAACGTGTTTTTCAGCCCGAAATAAACACGTTTTTTCAGACAACTGAATCCCCATGTAACAGCAAGGCTCAGACGAGCCCACACACTCAGCTCTTTACCCCAGTGTGCAGAAAGGGTCAAAACGTGTTTTTCAGCAGAAATAAACATGTTTCTGCAAGTTTGGTCAACCCCATGAAAGTTATGGGGCAGTAACAGCACACTTTGCAAAACGTGTTTTTCAGCCCGAAATAAACGCGTTTTTTTCAGACAACTGAATCCCCATGTAACAGCAAGGCTCAGACGAGCCCACACACTCAGATCTTAACCCCAGTGTGCAGAAAGGGTCAAAACGTGTTTTTCAGCAGAAATAAACATGTTTCTGCAAGTTTGGTCAACCCCATGAAAGTTATGGGGCAGTAACAGCACACTTTGCAAAACGTGTTTTTCAGCCCGAAATAAACGCGTTTTTTTCAGACAACTGAATCCCCATGTAACAGCAAGGCTCAGACGAGCCCACACACTCAGCTCTTAACCCCAGTGTGCAGAAAGGGTCAAAACGTGTTTTTCAGCAGAAATAAACATGTTTCTGCAAGTTTGGTCAACCCCATGTAAGTTACGGGGCAGTAACAGCACACTTTGCAAAACGTGTTTTTCAGCCCGAAATAAACGCGTTTTTTCAGACAACTGAATCCCCATGTAGCAACAAGGCTCAGAAGAGCCCACACACTCAGATCTTAACCCCAGTGTGCTGAAAGTGTCAAAACATGTTTTTCAGCAGAAATAAACATGTTTCTGCAAGTTTGGTCAACCCCATGTAAGTTATGGGGCAGTAACAGTACACTATTCAAAACGTGTTTTTCAGCCCGAAATAAACGCGTTTTTTCAGACAACTGAATACCCATGTAGCAGCAAGGCTCAGAAGAGCCCACACACTCAGATCTTAACCCCAGTGTGCTGAAAGTGTCAAAACATGTTTTTCAGCAGAAATAAACATGTTTCTGCAAGTTTGGTCAACCCCATGAAAGTTATGGGGCAGTAACACCACACCTTGCAAAAAATGTGTTTCAGCCCGAAATAATCGCGTTTTTTCAGACAACTGAATCCCCATGTAACAGCAAGGCTCAGAAGAGCCCACACACTCAGCTCTTAACCCCAGTGTGCAGAAAGTGTCAAAACGTGTTTTTCAGCAGAAATAAACGTGTTTCTGCAAGTTTGGTCAACCCCATGAAAGTTATGGGGCAGTAACAGCACACTTTGCAAAACGTGTTTTTCAGCCCGAAATAAACGCGTTTTTTCAGACAACTGAATCCCCATGTAACAGCAAGGCTCAGACGAGCCCACACACTCAGCTCTTAACCCCAGTGTGCAGAAAGGGTCAAAACGTGTTTTTCAGCAGAAATAAACATGTTTCTGCAAGTTTGGTCAACCCCATGTAAGTTATGGGGCAGTAACAGCACACTTTTCAAAACGTGTTTTTCAGCCCGAAATAAACGCGTTTTTTCAGACAACTGAATCCCCATGTAACAGCAAGGCTCAGAAGAGCCCACACACTCAGCTCTTAACCCCAGTGTGCAGAAAGGGTCAAAACGTGTTTTTCAGCAGAAATAAACATGTTTCTGCAAGTTTGGTCAACCCCATGTAAGTTATGGGGCAGTAACAGCACACTTTGCAAAACGTGTTTTTCAGCCCGAAATAAACGCGTTTTTTCAGACAACTGAATCCCCATGTAACAGCAAGGCTCAGAAGAGCCCACACACTCAGCTCTTAACCCTAGTGTGCAGAAAGGGTTAAAACATGTTTTTCAGCAGAAATAAACATGTTTCTGCAAGTTTGGTCAACCCCATGTAAGTTATGGGGCAGTAACAGCACAGTTTTCAAAACGTGTTTTTCAGCCCGAAATAAACGCGTTTTTTCAGACAACTGAATCCCCATGTAAGAGCAAGGCTCAGAAGAGCCCACACACTCAGCTCTTAACCCCAGTGTGCAGAAAGTGTCAAAACGTGTTTTTCAGCAGAAATAAACGTGTTTCTGCAAGTTTGGTCAACCCCATGAAAGTTATGAGGCAGTAACAGCACACTTTGCAAAACGTGTTTTTCAGCCCTAAATAAACGCGTTTTTTCAGACAACTGAATCCCCATGTAACAGCAAGACTCAGAAGAGCCCACACACTCAGCTCTTAACCCCAGTGTGCAGAAAGGGTCAAAACGTGTTTTTCAGCAGAAATAAACATGTTTCTGCAAGTTTGGTCAACCCCATGTAAGTTACGGGGCAGTAACAGCACACTTTGCAAAACGTGTTTTTCAGCCCGAAATAAACGCGTTTTTTCAGACAACTGAATCCCCATGTAGCAACAAGGCTCAGAAGAGCCCACACACTCAGATCTTAACCCCAGTGTGCTGAAAGTGTCAAAACATGTTTTTCAGCAGAAATAAACATGTTTCTGCAAGTTTGGTCAACCCCATGTAAGTTATGGGGCAGTAACAGTACACTTTTCAAAACGTGTTTTTCAGCCCGAAATAAACGCGTTTTTTCAGACAACTGAATACCCATGTAGCAGCAAGGCTCAGAAGAGCCCACACACTCAGATCTTAACCCCAGTGTGCTGAAAGTGTCAAAACATGTTTTTCAGCAGAAATAAACATGTTTCTGCAAGTTTGGTCAACCCCATGAAAGTTATGGGGCAGTAACACCACACCTTGCAAAAAATGTGTTTCAGCCCGAAATAAACGCGTTTTTTCAGACAACTGAATCCCCATGTAACAGCAAGGCTCAGAAGAGCCCACACACTCAGCTCTTAACCCCAGTGTGCAGAAAGTGTCAAAACGTGTTTTTCAGCAGAAATAAACGTGTTTCTGCAAGTTTGCTCAACCCCATGAAAGTTATGGGGCAGTAACAGCACACTTTGCAAAACGTGTTTTTCAGCCCGAAATAAACACGTTTTTTCAGACAACTGAATCCCCATGTAACAGCAAGGCTCAGAAGAGCCCACACACTCAGCTCTTAACCCCAGTGTGCAGAAAGTGTCAAAACGTGTTTTTCAGCAGAAATAAACGTGTTTCTGCAAGTTTGGTCAACCCCATGAAAGTTATGGGGCAGTAACAGCACACTTTGCAAAACGTGTTTTTCAGCCCGAAATAAACGCGTTTCTTCAGACAACTGAATCCCCATGTAACAGCAAGGCTCAGAAGAGCCCACACACTCAGCTCTTAACCACAGTGTGCAGAAAGTGTCAAAACGTGTTTTTCAGCAGAAATAAACGTGTTTCTGCAAGTTTGGTCAACCCCATGAAAGTTATGGGGCAGTAACAGCACACTTTGCAAAACGTGTTTTTCAGCCCGAAATAAACGCGTTTTTTCAGACAACTGAATCCCCATGTAGCAGCAAGGCTCAGAAGAGCCCACACACTCAGATCTTAACCCCAGTGTGCTGAAAGTGTCAAAACATGTTTTTCAGTAGAAATAAACATGTTTCTGCAAGTTTGGTCAACCCCATGTAAGTTATGGGGCAGTAACAGTACACTCTGCAAAACGTGTTTTTCAGCCCGAAATAAACGCGTTTTTTCAGACAACTGAATCCCCATGTAGCAGCAAGGCTCAGAAGAGCCCACACACTCAGATCTTAACCCCAGTGTGCTGAAAGTGTCAAAACATGTTTTTCAGCAGAAATAAACATGTTTCTGCAAGTTTGGTCAACCCCATGTAAGTTTTGGGGCAGTAACAGTACACTTTTCAAAACGTGTTTTTCAGCCCGAAATAAACGCGTTTTTTCAGACAACTGAATCCCCATGTAGCAGCAAGGCTCAGAAGAGCCCACACACTCAGATCTTAACCCCAGTGTGCAGAAAGGTTCAAAACATGTTTTTCAGCAGAAATAAACATGTTTCTGCAAGTTTGGTCAACCCCATGTAAGTTATGGGGCAGTAACAGTACACTTTTCAAAACGTGTTTTTCAGCCCGAAATAAACGCGTTTTTTCAGACAACTGAATACCCATGTAGCAGCAAGGCTCAGAAGAGCCCACACACTCAGATCTTAACCCCAGTGTGCAGAAAGGGTCAAAACGTGTTTTTCAGCAGAAATAAACATGTTTCTGCAAGTTTGGTCAACCCCATGTAAGTTATGGGGCAGTAACAGCACACTTTGCAAAACGTGTTTTTCAGCCCGAAATAAACACGTTTTTTCAGACAACTGAATCCCCATGTAACAGCAAGGCTCAGACGAGCCCACACACTCAGCTCTTTACCCCAGTGTGCAGAAAGGGTCAAAACGTGTTTTTCAGCAGAAATAAACATGTTTCTGCAAGTTTGGTCAACCCCATGAAAGTTATGGGGCAGTAACAGCACACTTTGCAAAACGTGTTTTTCAGCCCGAAATAAACGCGTTTTTTTCAGACAACTGAATCCCCATGTAACAGCAAGGCTCAGACGAGCCCACACACTCAGCTCTTAACCCCAGTGTGCAGAAAGGGTCAAAACGTGTTTTTCAGCAGAAATAAACATGTTTCTGCAAGTTTGGTCAACCCCATGTAAGTTACGGGGCAGTAACAGCACACTTTGCAAAACGTGTTTTTCAGCCCGAAATAAACGCGTTTTTTCAGACAACTGAATCCCCATGTAGCAACAAGGCTCAGAAGAGCCCACACACTCAGATCTTAACCCCAGTGTGCTGAAAGTGTCAAAACATGTTTTTCAGCAGAAATAAACATGTTTCTGCAAGTTTGGTCAACCCCATGTAAGTTATGGGGCAGTAACAGTACACTTTTCAAAACGTGTTTTTCAGCCCGAAATAAACGCGTTTTTTCAGACAACTGAATACCCATGTAGCAGCAAGGCTCAGAAGAGCCCACACACTCAGATCTTAACCCCAGTGTGCTGAAAGTGTCAAAACATGTTTTTCAGCAGAAATAAACATGTTTCTGCAAGTTTGGTCAACCCCATGAAAGTTATGGGGCAGTAACACCACACCTTGCAAAAAATGTGTTTCAGCCCGAAATAAACGCGTTTTTTCAGACAACTGAATCCCCATGTAACAGCAAGGCTCAGAAGAGCCCACACACTCAGCTCTTAACCCCAGTGTGCAGAAAGTGTCAAAACGTGTTTTTCAGCAGAAATAAACGTGTTTCTGCAAGTTTGGTCAACCCCATGAAAGTTATGGGGCAGTAACAGCACACTTTGCAAAACGTGTTTTTCAGCCCGAAATAAACGCGTTTTTTCAGACAACTGAATCCCCATGTAACAGCAAGGCTCAGACGAGCCCACACACTCAGCTCTTAACCCCAGTGTGCAGAAAGGGTCAAAACGTGTTTTTCAGCAGAAATAAACATGTTTCTGCAAGTTTGGTCAACCCCATGTAAGTTATGGGGCAGTAACAGCACACTTTTCAAAACGTGTTTTTCAGCCCGAAATAAACTCGTTTTTTCAGACAACTGAATCCCCATGTAACAGCAAGGCTCAGAAGAGCCCACACACTCAGATCTTAACCCCAGTGTGCAGAAAGGGTCAAAACGTGTTTTTCAGCAGAAATAAACATGTTTCTGCAAGTTTGGTCAACCCCATGTAAGTTATGGGGCAGTAACAGCACACTTTTCAAAACGTGTTTTTCAGCCCGAAATAAACGCGTTTTTTCAGACAACTGAATCCCCATGTAACAGCAAGGCTCAGAAGAGCCCACACACTCAGCTCTTAACCCTAGTGTGCAGAAAGGGTTAAAACATGTTTTTCAGCAGAAATAAACATGTTTCTGCAAGTTTGGTCAACCCCATGTAAGTTATGGGGCAGTAACAGCACAGTTTTCAAAACGTGTTTTTCAGCCCGAAATAAACGCGTTTTTTCAGACAACTGAATCCCCATGTAAGAGCAAGGCTCAGAAGAGCCCACACACTCAGCTCTTAACCCCAGTGTGCAGAAAGGGTCAAAACGTGTTTTTCAGCAGAAATAAACATGTTTCTGCAAGTTTGGTCAACCCCATGTAAGTTACGGGGCAGTAACAGCACACTTTGCAAAACGTGTTTTTCAGCCCGAAATAAACGCATTTTTTCAGACAACTGAATACCCATGTAGCAGCAAGGCTCAGAAGAGCCCACACACTCAGATCTTAACCCCAGTGTGCTGAAAGTGTCAAAACATGTTTTTCAGCAGAAATAAACATGTTTCTGCAAGTTTGGTCAACCCCATGAAAGTTATGGGGCAGTAACACCACACCTTGCAAAAAATGTGTTTCAGCCCGAAATAAACGCGTTTTTTCAGACAACTGAATCCCCATGTAACAGCAAGGCTCAGAAGAGCCCACACACTCAGCTCTTAACCCCAGTGTGCAGAAAGTGTCAAAACGTGTTTTTCAGCAGAAATAAACGTGTTTCTGCAAGTTTGGTCAACCCCATGAAAGTTATGGGGCAGTAACAGCACACTTTGCAAAACGTGTTTTTCAGCCCGAAATAAACACGTTTTTTCAGACAACTGAATCCCCATGTAACAGCAAGGCTCAGAAGAGCCCACACACTCAGCTCTTAACCCCAGTATGCAGAAAGGGTCAAAACTTGTTTTTCAGCAGAAATAAACATGTTTCTGCAAGTTTGGTCAACCCCATGTAAGTTATGGGGCAGTAACAGCACACTTTGCAAAATGTGTTTTTCAGCCCGAAATAAACGCGTTTTTTCAGACAACTGAATCCCCATGTAACAGCAAGGCTCAGACGAGCCCACACACTCAGCTCTAAACTCCAGTGTGCAGAAAGGGTCAAAACGTGTTTTTCATCAGAAATAAACATGTTTCTGCAAGTTTGGTCAACCCCATGAAAGTTATGGAGCAGTAACACCACACTTAGCAAAAAATGTGTTTCAGCCCGAAATAAACGCGTTTTTTCAGACAACTGAATCCCCATGTAACAGCAAGGCTCAGAAGAGCCCACACACTCAGCTCTTAACCCCAGTGTGCAGAAAGTGTCAAAACGTGTTTTTCAGCAGAAATAAACGTGTTTCTGCAAGTTTGGTCAACCCCATGAAAGTTATGGGGCAGTAACAGCACACTTTGCAAAACGTGTTTTTCAGCCCGAAATAAACGCGTTTTTTCAGACAACTGAATCCCCATGTAACAGCAAGGCTCAGAAGAGCCCACACACTCAGCTCTTAACCCCAGTGTGCAGAAAGGGTCAAAACGTGTTTTTCAGCAGAAATAAACATGTTTCTGCAAGTTTGGTCAACCCCATGAAAGTTATGGGACAGTAACAGCACTCTTTGCAAAACGTGTTTTTCAGCCCGAAATAAACGCGTTTTTTCAGACAACTGAATCCCCATGTAACAGCAAGGCTCAGAAGAGCCCACACACTCAGCTCTTAACCCCAGTGTGCAGAAAGGGTCAAAACGTGTTTTTCAGCAGAAATAAACATGTTTCTGCAAGTTTGGTCAACCCCATGTAAGTTATGGGGCAGTAACAGCACACTTTGCAAAACGTGTTTTTCAGCCCGAAATAAACGCGTTTTTTAGACAACTGAATCCCCATGTAACAGCAAGGCTCAGAAGAGCCCACACACTCAGCTCTTAACCCCGGTGTGCAGAAAGTGTCAAAACGTGTTTTTCAGCAGAATTAAACATGTTTCTGCAAGTTTGGTCAACCCCATGTAAGTTATGGGGCAGTAACAGCACAGTTTTCAAAACGTGTTTTTCAGCCCGAAATAAACGCGTTTTTTCAGACAACTGAATCCCCATGTAAGAGCAAGGCTCAGAAGAGCCCACACACTCAGCTCTTAACCCCAGTGTGCAGAAAGTGTCAAAACGTGTTTTTCAGCAGAAATAAACGTGTTTCTGCAAGTTTGGTCAACCCCATGAAAGTTATGGGGCAGTAACAGCACACTTTGCAAAACGTGTTTTTCAGCCCGAAATAAACGCGTTTTTTCAGACAACTGAATCCCCATGTAACAGCAAGGCTCAGAAGAGCCCACACACTCAGCTCTTAACCCCAGTGTGCAGAAAGGGTCAAAACGTGTTTTTCAGCAGAAATAAACATGTTTCTGCAAGTTTGGTCAACCCCATGTAAGTTACGGGGCAGTAACAGCACACTTTGCAAAACGTGTTTTTCAGCCCGAAATAAACGCGTTTTTTCAGACAACTGAATACCCATGTAGCAGCAAGGCTCAGAAGAGCCCACACACTCAGATCTTAACCCCAGTGTGCTGAAAGTGTCAAAACATGTTTTTCAGCAGAAATAAACATGTTTCTGCAAGTTTGGTCAACCCCATGAAAGTTATGGGGCAGTAACACCACACCTTGCAAAAAATGTGTTTCAGCCCGAAATAAACGCGTTTTTTCAGACAACTGAATCCCCATGTAACAGCAAGGCTCAGAAGAGCCCACACACTCAGCTCTTAACCCCAGTGTGCAGAAAGTGTCAAAACGTGTTTTTCAGCAGAAATAAACGTGTTTCTGCAAGTTTGGTCAACCCCATGAAAGTTATGGGGCAGTAACAGCACACTTTGCAAAACGTGTTTTTCAGCCCGAAATAAACACGTTTTTTCAGACAACTGAATCCCCATGTAACAGCAAGGCTCAGAAGAGCCCACACACTCAGCTCTTAACCCCAGTGTGCAGAAAGGGTCAAAACGTGTTTTTCAGCAGAAATAAACATGTTTCTGCAAGTTTGGTCAACCCCATGTAAGTTATGGGGCAGTAACAGCACACTTTGCAAAACGTGTTTTTCAGCCCGAAATAAACGCGTTTTTTAGACAACTGAATCCCCATGTAACAGCAAGGCTCAGAAGAGCCCACACACTCAGCTCTTAACCCCGGTGTGCAGAAAGTGTCAAAACGTGTTTTTCAGCAGAATTAAACATGTTTCTGCAAGTTTGGTCAACCCCATGTAAGTTATGGGGCAGTAACAGCACCCTTTTCAAAACGTGTTTTTCAGCCCGAAATAAACGCGTTTTTCAGACAACTGAATCCCCATGTAACAGCAAGGCTCAGAAGAGCCCACACACTCAGCTCTTAACCCCAGTGTGCAGAAAGGGTCAAAACGTGTTTTTCAGCCCGAAATAAATGCGTTTTTTTCAGACAACTGAATCCCCATGTAACAGCAAGGCTCAGAAGAGCCCACACACTTAGCTCTTAACCCCAGTGTGCAGAAAGGGTCAAAACGTGTTTTTCAGCAGAAATAAACATGTTTCTGAAAGTTTGGTCAACCCCATATAAGTTATGGGGCAGTAACAGCACAGATTTCAAAACGTGTTTTTCAGCCCGAAATAAACGCGTTTTTTCAGACAACTGAATCCCCATGTAACAGCAAGGCTCAGAAGAGCCCACACACTCAGCTCTTAACCCCAGTGTGCAGAAAGTGTCAAAACGTGTTTTTCAGCAGAAATAAACGTGTTTCTGCAAGTTTGGTCAACCCCATGAAAGTTATGGGGCAGTAACAGCACACTTTGCAAAACGTGTTTTTCAGCCCGAAATAAACGCGTTTTTTCAGACAACTGAATCCCCATGTAACAGCAAGGCTCAGAAGAGCCCACACACTCAGCTCTTAACCCCAGTGTGCAGAAAGGGTCAAAACGTGTTTTTCAGCAGAAATAAACATGTTTCTGCAAGTTTGGTCAACCCCATGTAAGTTATGGGGCAGTAACAGCACACTTTGCAAAACGTGTTTTTCAGCCCGAAATAAACACGTTTTTTCAGACAACTGAATCCCCATGTAACAGCAAGGCTCAGACGAGCCCACACACTCAGCTCTTTACCCCAGTGTGCAGAAAGGGTCAAAACGTGTTTTTCAGCAGAAATAAACATGTTTCTGCAAGTTTGGTCAACCCCATGAAAGTTATGGGGCAGTAACAGCACACTTTGCAAAACGTGTTTTTCAGCCCGAAATAAACGCGTTTTTTTCAGACAACTGAATCCCCATGTAACAGCAAGGCTCAGACGAGCCCACACACTCAGCTCTTAACCCCAGTGTGCAGAAAGGGTCAAAACGTGTTTTTCAGCAGAAATAAACATGTTTCTGCAAGTTTGGTCAACCCCATGAAAGTTATGGGGCAGTAACAGCACACTTTGCAAAACGTGTTTTTCAGCCCGAAATAAACGCGTTTTTTTCAGACAACTGAATCCCCATGTAACAGCAAGGCTCAGACGAGCCCACACACTCAGATCTTAACCCCAGTGTGCTGAAAGTGTCAAAACATGTTTTTCAGCAGAAATAAACATGTTTCTGCAAGTTTGGTCAACCCCATGTAAGTTATGGGGCAGTAACAGTACACTTTTCAAAACGTGTTTTTCAGCCCGAAATAAACGCGTTTTTTCAGACAACTGAATCCCCATGTAGCAACAAGGCTCAGAAGAGCCCACACACTCAGATCTTAACCCCAGTGTGCTGAAAGTGTCAAAACATGTTTTTCAGCAGAAATAAACATGTTTCTGCAAGTTTGGTCAACCCCATGTAAGTTATGGGGCAGTAACAGTACACTTTTCAAAACGTGTTTTTCAGCCCGAAATAAACGCGTTTTTTCAGACAACTGAATACCCATGTAGCAGCAAGGCTCAGAAGAGCCCACACACTCAGATCTTAACCCCAGTGTGCTGAAAGTGTCAAAACATGTTTTTCAGCAGAAATAAACATGTTTCTGCAAGTTTGGTCAACCCCATGAAAGTTATGGGGCAGTAACACCACACCTTGCAAAAAATGTGTTTCAGCCCGAAATAAACGCGTTTTTTCAGACAACTGAATCCCCATGTAACAGCAAGGCTCAGAAGAGCCCACACACTCAGCTCTTAACCCCAGTGTGCAGAAAGTGTCAAAACGTGTTTTTCAGCAGAAATAAACGTGTTTCTGCAAGTTTGGTCAACCCCATGAAAGTTATGGGGCAGTAACAGCACACTTTGCAAAACGTGTTTTTCAGCCCGAAATAAACACGTTTTTTCAGACAACTGAATCCCCATGTAACAGCAAGGCTCAGAAGAGCCCACACACTCAGCTTTTAACCCCAGTGTGCAGAAAGGGTCAAAACGTGTTTTTCAGCAGAAATAAACATGTTTCTGCAAGTTTGGTCAACCCCATGTAAGTTATGGGGCAGTAACAGCACACTTTGCAAAACGTGTTTTTCAGCCCGAAATAAACGCGTTTTTTCAGACAACTGAATCCCCATGTAACAGCAAGGCTCAGAAGAGCCCACACACTCAGCTCTTAACCCCAGTGTGCAGAAAGGGTCAAAACGTGTTTTTCAGCAGAAATAAACATGTTTCTGCCAGTTTGGTCAACCCCATGTAAGTTATGGGGCAGTAACAGCACACTTTGCAAAACGTGTTTTTCAGCCCGAAATAAACGCGTTTTTTCAGACAACTGAATCCCCATGTAACAGCAAGGCTCAGAAGAGCCCACACACTCAGCTCTTAACCCTAGTGTGCAGAAAGGGTTAAAACATGTTTTTCAGCAGAAATAAACATGTTTCTGCAAGTTTGGTCAACCCCATGTAAGTTATGGGGCAGTAACAGCACACTTTTCAAAACGTGTTTTTCAGCCCGAAATAAACGCGTTTTTTCAGACAACTGAATCCCAATGTAAGAGCAAGGCTCAGAAGAGCCCACACACTCAGCTCTTAACCCCAGTGTGCAGAAAGTGTCAAAACGTGTTTTTCAGCAGAAATAAACGTGTTTCTGCAAGTTTGGTCAACCCCATGAAAGTTATGGGGCAGTAACAGCACACTTTGCAAAACGTGTTTTTCAGCCCGAAATAAACGCGTTTTTTCAGACAACTGAATCCCCATGTAACAGCAAGGCTCAGAAGAGCCCACACACTCAGCTCTTAACCCCAGTGTGCAGAAAGGGTCAAAACGTGTTTTTCAGCAGAAATAAACATGTTTCTGCAAGTTTGGTCAACCCCATGTAAGTTACGGGGCAGTAACAGCACACTTTGCAAAACGTGTTTTTCAGCCCGAAATAAACGCGTTTTTTCAGACAACTGAATCCCCATGTAGCAACAAGGCTCAGAAGAGCCCACACACTCAGATCTTAACCCCAGTGTGCTGAAAGTGTCAAAACATGTTTTTCAGCAGAAATAAACATGTTTCTGCAAGTTTGGTCAACCCCATGAAAGTTATGGGGCAGTAACACCACACCTTGCAAAAAATGTGTTTCAGCCCGAAATAAACGCGTTTTTTCAGACAACTGAATCCCCATGTAACAGCAAGGCTCAGAAGAGCCCACACACTCAGCTCTTAACCCCAGTGTGCAGAAAGTGTCAAAACGTGTTTTTCAGCAGAAATAAACGTGTTTCTGCAAGTTTGGTCAACCCCATGAAAGTTATGGGGCAGTAACAGCACACTTTGCAAAACGTGTTTTTCAGCCCGAAATAAACACGTTTTTTCAGACAACTGAATCCCCATGTAACAGCAAGGCTCAGAAGAGCCCACACACTCAGCTCTTAACCCCAGTGTGCAGAAAGGGTCAAAACTTGTTTTTCAGCAGAAATAAACATGTTTCTGCAAGTTTGGTCAACCCCATGTAAGTTATGGGGCAGTAACAGCACACTTTGCAAAATGTGTTTTTCAGCCCGAAATAAACGCGTTTTTTCAGACAACTGAATCCCCATGTAACAGCAAGGCTCAGACGAGCCCACACACTCAGCTCTAAACTCCAGTGTGCAGAAAGGGTCAAAACGTGTTTTTCATCAGAAATAAACATGTTTCTGCAAGTTTGGTCAACCCCATGAAAGTTATGGAGCAGTAACACCACACTTTGCAAAAAATGTGTTTCAGCCCGAAATAAACGCGTTTTTTCAGACAACTGAATCCCCATGTAACAGCAAGGCTCAGAAGAGCCCACACACTCAGCTCTTAACCCCAGTGTGCAGAAAGTGTCAAAACGTGTTTTTCAGCAGAAATAAACGTGTTTCTGCAAGTTTGGTCAACCCCATGTAAGTTATGGGGCAGTAACAGTACACTTTTCAAAACGTGTTTTTCAGCCCGAAATAAACGCGTTTTTTCAGACAACTGAATCCCCATGTAGCAACAAGGCTCAGAAGAGCCCACACACTCAGATCTTAACCCCAGTGTGCTGAAAGTGTCAAAACATGTTTTTCAGCAGAAATAAACATGTTTCTGCAAGTTTGGTCAACCCCATGTAAGTTATGGGGCAGTAACAGTACACTCTGCAAAACGTGTTTTTCAGCCCGAAATAAACGCGTTTTTTCAGACAACTGAATCCCCATGTAGCAGCAAGGCTCAGAAGAGCCCACACACTCAAATCTTAACCCCAGTGTGCTGAAAGTGTCAAAACATGTTTTTCAGCAGAAATAAACATGTTTCTGCAAGTTTGGTCAACCCCATGTAAGTTATGGGGCAGTAACAGTACACTTTTCAAAACGTGTTTTTCAGCCCGAAATAAACGCGTTTTTTCAGACAACTGAATCCCCATGTAGCAGCAAGTCTCAGAAGAGCCCACACACTCAGCTCTTAACCCCAGTGTGCAGAAAGGGTCAAAACGTGTTTTTCAGCAGAAATAAACATGTTTCTGCAAGTTTGGTCAACCCCATGTAAGTTATGGGGCAGTAACAGTACACTTTTCAAAACGTGTTTTTCAGCCCGAAATAAACGCGTTTTTTCAGACAACTGAATACCCATGTAGCAGCAAGGCTCAGAAGAGCCCACACACTCAGATCTTAACCCCAGTGTGCAGAAAGGGTCAAAACGTGTTTTTCAGCAGAAATAAACATGTTTCTGCAAGTTTGGTCAACCCCATGTAAGTTATGGGGCAGTAACAGTACACTCTGCAAAACGTGTTTTTCAGCCCGAAATAAACGCGTTTTTTCAGACAACTGAATCCCCATGTAGCAACAAGGCTCAGAAGAGCCCACACACTCAGATCTTAACCCCAGTGTGCTGAAAGTGTCAAAACATGTTTTTCAGCAGAAATAAACATGTTTCTGCAAGTTTGGTCAACCCCATGTAAGTTATGGGGCAGTAACAGTACACTTTTCAAAACGTGTTTTTCAGCCCGAAATAAACGCGTTTTTTCAGACAACTGAATACCCATGTAGCAGCAAGGCTCAGAAGAGCCCACACACTCAGATCTTAACCCCAGTGTGCTGAAAGTGTCAAAACATGTTTTTCAGCAGAAATAAACATGTTTCTGCAAGTTTGGTCAACCCCATGTAAGTTATGGGGCAGTAACAGTACACTTTTCAAAACGTGTTTTTCAGCCGGAAATAAACGCGTTTTTTCAGACAACTGAATCCCCATGTAGCAACAAGGCTCAGAAGAGCCCACACACTCAGATCTTAACCCCAGTGTGCTGAAAGTGTCAAAACATGTTTTTCAGCAGAAATAAACATGTTTCTGCAAGTTTGGTCAACCCCATGTAAGTTATGGGGCAGTAACAGTACACTTTTCAAAACGTGTTTTTCAACCCGAAATAAACGCGTTTTTTCAGACAACTGAATACCCATGTAGCAGCAAGGCTCAGAAGAGCCCACACACTCAGATCTTAACCCCAGTGTGCTGAAAGTGTCAAAACATGTTTTTCAGCAGAAATAAACATGTTTCTGCAAGTTTGGTCAACCCCATGTAAGTTATGGGGCAGTAACAGTACACTTTTCAAAACGTGTTTTTCAGCCCGAAATAAACGCGTTTTTTCAGACAACTGAATCCCCATGTAGCAACAAGGCTCAGAAGAGCCCACACACTCAGATCTTAACCCCAGTGTGCTGAAAGTGTCAAAACATGTTTTTCAGCAGAAATAAACATGTTTCTGCAAGTTTGGTCAACCCCATGTAAGTTATGGGGCAGTAACAGTACACTTTTCAAAACGTGTTTTTCAGCCCGAAATAAACGCGTTTTTTCAGACAACTGAATACCCATGTAGCAGCAAGTCTCAGAAGAGCCCACACACTCAGCTCTTAACCCCAGTGTGCAGAAAGGGTCAAAACGTGTTTTTCAGCAGAAATAAACATGTTTCTGCAAGTTTGGTCAACCCCATGTAAGTTATGGGGCAGTAACAGTACACTCTGCAAAACGTGTTTTTCAGCCCGAAATAAACGCGTTTTTTCAGACAACTGAATCCCCATGTAGCAGCAAGGCTCAGAAGAGCCCACACACTCAGATCTTAACCCCAGTGTGCAGAAAGGTTCAAAACATGTTTTTCAGCAGAAATAAACATGTTTCTGCAAGTTTGGTCAACCCCATGTAAGTTATGGGGCAGTAACAGTACACTTTTCAAAACGTGTTTTTCAGCCCGAAATAAACGCGTTTTTTCAGACAACTGAATACCCATGTAGCAACAAGGCTCAGAAGAGCCCACACACTCAGATCTTAACCCCAGTGTGCTGAAAGTGTCAAAACATGTTTTTCAGCAGAAATAAACATGTTTCTGCAAGTTTGGTCAACCCCATGTAAGTTATGGGGCAGTAACAGTACACTTTTCAAAACGTGTTTTTCAGCCCGAAATAAACGCGTTTTTTCAGACAACTGAATACCCATGTAGCAGCAAGGCTCAGAAGAGCCCACACACTCAGATCTTAACCCCAATGTGCTGAAAGTGTCAAAACATGTTTTTCAGCAGAAATAAACATGTTTCTGAAGGTTTGGTCAACCCCATGTAAGTTATGGGGCAGTAACAGTACACTTTTCAAAACGTGTTTTTCAGCCCGAAATAAACGCGTTTTTTCAGACAACTGAATACCCATGTAGCAGCAAGGCTCAGAAGAGCCCACACACTCATATCTTAACCCCAGTGTGCAGAAAGGGTCAAAACGTGTTTTTCAGCAGAAATTAACATGTTTCTGCAAGTTTGGTCAACCCCATGTAAGTTATGGGGCAGTAACAGTACACTTTTCAAAACGTGTTTTTCAGCCCGAAATAAACGCGTTTTTTCAGACAACTGAATCCCCATGTAGCAGCAAGGCTCAGAAGAGCCCACACACTCAGATCTTAACCCCAGTGTGCAGAAAGGTTCAAAACATGTTTTTCAGCAGAAATAAACATGTTTCTGCAAGTTTGGTCAACCCCATGTAAGTTATGGGGCAGTAACAGTACACTTTTCAAAACGTGTTTTTCAGCCCGAAATAAACGCGTTTTTTCAGACAACTGAATACCCATGTAGCAGCAAGGCTCAGAAGAGCCCACACACTCAGATCTTAACCCCAGTGTGCAGAAAGGGTCAAAACGTGTTTTTCAGCAGAAATAAACATGTTTCTGCAAGTTTGGTCAACCCCATGTAAGTTATGGGGCAGTAACAGTACACTTTTCAAAACGTGTTTTTCAGCCCGAAATAAACGCGTTTTTTCAGACAACTGAATACCCATGTAGCAGCAAGTCTCAGAAGAGCCCACACACTCAGCTCTTAACCCCAGTGTGCAGAAAGGGTCAAAACATGTTTTTCAGCAGAAATAAACATGTTTCTGCAAGTTTGGTCAACCCCATGTAAGTTATGGGGCAGTAACAGTACACTCTGCAAAACGTGTTTTTCAGCCCGAAATAAACGCGTTTTTTCAGACAACTGAATCCCCATGTAGCAGCAAGGCTCAGAAGAGCCCACACACTCAGATCTTAACCCCAGTGTGCAGAAAGGGTCAAAACGTGTTTTTCAGCAGAAATAAACATGTTTCTGCAAGTTTGGTCAACCCCATGTAAGTTATGGGGCAGTAACAGTACACTCTGCAAAACGTGTTTTTCAGCCCGAAATAAACGCGTTTTTTCAGACAACTGAATCCCCATGTAGCAGCAAGGCTCAGAAGAGCCCACACACTCAGATCTTAACCCCAGTGTGCTGAAAGTGTCAAAACATGTTTTTCAGCAGAAATAAACATGTTTCTGCAAGTTTGGTCAACCCCATGTAAGTTATGGGGCAGTAACAGTACACTCTGCAAAACGTGTTTTTCAGCCCGAAATAAACGCGTTTTTTCAGACAACTGAATCCCCATGTAGCAGCAAGGCTCAGAAGAGCCCACACACTCAGATCTTAACCCCAGTGTGCTGAAAGTGTCAAAACATGTTTTTCAGCAGAAATAAACATGTTTCTGCAAGTTTGGTCAACCCCATGTAAGTTATGGGGCAGTAACAGTACACTTTTCAAAACGTGTTTTTCAGCCCGAAATAAACGCGTTTTTTCAGACAACTGAATCCCCATGTAGCAGCAAGGCTCAGAAGAGCCCACACACTCAGATCTTAACCCCAGTGTGCAGAAAGGTTCAAAACATGTTTTTCAGCAGAAATAAACATGTTTCTGCAAGTTTGGTCAACCCCATGTAAGTTATGGGGCAGTAACAGTACACTTCAAAACGTGTTTTTCAGCCCGAAATAAACGCGTTTTTTCAGACAACTGAATACCCATGTAGCAGCAAGGCTCAGAAGAGCCCACACACTCAGATCTTAACCCCAGTGTGCTGAAAGTGTCAAAACATGTTTTTCAGCAGAAATAAACATGTTTCTGCAAGTTTGGTCAACCCCATGTAAGTTATGGGGCAGTAACAGTACACTCTGCAAAACGTGTTTTTCAGCCCGAAATAAACGCGTTTTTTCAGACAACTGAATCCCCATGTAGCAACAAGGCTCAGAAGAGCCCACACACTCAGATCTGAACCCCATTGTGCTGAAAGTGTCAAAACATGTTTTTCAGCAGAAATAAACATGTTTCTGCAAGTTTGGTCAACCCCATGTAAGTTATGGGGCAGTAACAGTACACTCTGCAAAACGTGTTTTTCAGCCCGAAATAAACGCGTTTTTTCAGACAACTGAATACCCATGTAGCAGCAAGGCTCAGAAGAGCCCACACACTCAGATCTTAACCCCAGTGTGCTGAAAGTGTCAAAACATGTTTTTCAGCAGAAATAAACATGTTTCTGCAAGTTTGGTCAACCCCATGTAAGTTATGGGGCAGTAACAGTACACTTTTCAAAACGTGTTTTTCAGCCCGAAATAAACGCGTTTTTTCAGACAACTGAATCCCCATGTAGCAGCAAGGCTCAGAAGAGCCCACACACTCAGATCTTAACCCCAGTGTGCAGAAAGGTTCAAAACATGTTTTTCAGCAGAAAGAAACATGTTTCTGCAAGTTTGGTCAACCCCATGTAAGTTATGGGGCAGTAACAGTACACTCTGCAAAACGTGTTTTTCAGCCCGAAATAAACGCGTTTTTTCAGACAACTGAATACCCATGTAGCAGCAAGGCTCAGAAGAGCCCACACACTCAGATCTTAACCCCAGTGTGCTGAAAGTGTCAAAACATGTTTTTCAGCAGAAATAAACATGTTTCTGCAAGTTTGGTCAACCCCATGTAAGTTATGGGGCAGTAACAGTACACTTTTCAAAACGTGTTTTTCAGCCCGAAATAAACGCGTTTTTTCAGACAACTGAATCCCCATGTAGCAACAAGGCTCAGAAGAGCCCACACACTCAGATCTTAACCCCAGTGTGCTGAAAGTGTCAAAACATGTTTTTCAGCAGAAATAAACATGTTTCTGCAAGTTTGGTCAACCCCATGTAAGTTATGGGGCAGTAACAGTACACTTTTCAAAACGTGTTTTTCAGCCCGAAATAAACGCGTTTTTTCAGACAACTGAATACCCATGTAGCAGCAAGGCTCAGAAGAGCCCACACACTCAGATCTTAACCCCAGTGTGCTGAAAGTGTCAAAACATGTTTTTCAGCAGAAATAAACGTTTCTGCAAGTTTGGTAAACCCCATGTAAGTTATGGGGCAGTAACAGTACACTTTTCAAAACGTGTTTTTCAGCCCGAAATAAACGCGTTTTTTCAGACAACTGAATACCCATGTAGCAGCAAGGCTCAGAAGAGCCCACACACTCAGATCTTAACCCCAGTGTGCTGAAAGTGTCAAAACATGTTTTTCAGCAGAAATAAACATGTTTCTGAAGGTTTGGTCAACCCCATGTAAGTTATGGGGCAGTAACAGTACACTTTTCAAAACGTGTTTTTCAGCCCGAAATAAACGCGTTTTTTCAGACAACTGAATACCCATGTAGCAGCAAGGCTCAGAAGAGCCCACACACTCAGATCTTAACCCCAGTGTGCAGAAAGGGTCAAAACGTGTTTTTCAGCAGAAATAAACAAGTTTCTGCAAGTTTGGTCAACCCCATGTAAGTTATGGGGCAGTAACAGTACACTTTTCAAAACGTGTTTTTCAGCCCGAAATAAACGCGTTTTTTCAGACAACTGAATCCCCATGTAGCAGCAAGGCTCAGAAGAGCCCACACACTCAGATCTTAACCCCAGTGTGCAGAAAGGTTCAAAACATGTTTTTCAGCAGAAATAAACATGTTTCTGCAAGTTTGGTCAACCCCATGTAAGTTATGGGGCAGTAACAGTACACTTTTCAAAACGTGTTTTTCAGCCCGAAATAAACGCGTTTTTTCAGACAACTGAATACCCATGTAGCAGCAAGGCTCAGAAGAGCCCACACACTCAGATCTTAACCCCAGTGTGCAGAAAGGGTCAAAACGTGTTTTTCAGCAGAAATAAACATGTTTCTGCAAGTTTGGTCAACCCCATGTAAGTTATGGGGCAGTAACAGTACACTTTTCAAAACGTGTTTTTCAGCCCGAAATAAACGCGTTTTTTCAGACAACTGAATACCCATGTAGCAGCAAGTCTCAGAAGAGCCCACACACTCAGCTCTTAACCCCAGTGTGCAGAAAGGGTCAAAACATGATTTTCAGCAGAAATAAACATGTTTCTGCAAGTTTGGTCAACCCCATGTAAGTTATGGGGCAGTAACAGTACACTCTGCAAAACGTGTTTTTCAGCCCGAAATAAACGCGTTTTTTCAGACAACTGAATCCCCATGTAGCAGCAAGGCTCAGAAGAGCCCACACACTCAGATCTTAACCCCAGTGTGCAGAAAGGGTCAAAACGTGTTTTTCAGCAGAAATAAACATGTTTCTGCAAGTTTGGTCAACCCCATGTAAGTTATGGGGCAGTAACAGTACACTCTGCAAAACGTGTTTTTCAGCCCGAAATAAACGCGTTTTTTCAGACAACTGAATCCCCATGTAGCAGCAAGGCTCAGAAGAGCCCACACACTCAGATCTTAACCCCAGTGTGCTGAAAGTGTCAAAACATGTTTTTCAGCAGAAATAAACATGTTTCTGCAAGTTTGGTCAACCCCATGTAAGTTATGGGGCAGTAACAGTACACTCTGCAAAACGTGTTTTTCAGCCCGAAATAAACGCGTTTTTTCAGACAACTGAATCCCCATGTAGCAGCAAGGCTCAGAAGAGCCCACACACTCAGATCTTAACCCCAGTGTGCTGAAAGTGTCAAAACATGTTTTTCAGCAGAAATAAACATGTTTCTGCTAGTTTGGTCAACCCCATGTAAGTTATGGGGCAGTAACAGTACACTTTTCAAAACGTGTTTTTCAGCCCGAAATAAACGCGTTTTTTCAGACAACTGAATCCCCATGTAGCAGCAAGGCTCAGAAGAGCCCACACACTCAGATCTTAACCCCAGTGTGCAGAAAGGTTCAAAACATGTTTTTCAGCAGAAATAAACATGTTTCTGCAAGTTTGGTCAACCCCATGTAAGTTATGGGGCAGTAACAGTACACTTTTCAAAACGTGTTTTTCAGCCCGAAATAAACGCGTTTTTTCAGACAACTGAATACCCATGTAGCAGCAAGGCTCAGAAGAGCCCACACACTCAGATCTTAACCCCAGTGTGCTGAAAGTGTCAAGACATGTTTTTCAGCAGAAATAAACATGTTTCTGCAAGTTTGGTCAACCCCATGTAAGTTATGGGGCAGTAACAGTACACTCTGCAAAACGTGTTTTTCAGCCCGAAATAAACGCGTTTTTTCAGACAACTGAATCCCCATGTAGCAACAAGGCTCAGAAGAGCCCACACACTCAGATCTGAACCCCATTGTGCTGAAAGTGTCAAAACATGTTTTTCAGCAGAAATAAACATGTTTCTGCAAGTTTGGTCAACCCCATGTAAGTTATGGGGCAGTAACAGTACACTCTGCAAAACGTGTTTTTCAGCCCGAAATAAACGCGTTTTTTCAGTCAACTTAATCCCCATGTAGCAGCAAGGCTCAGAAGAGCCCACACACTCAGATCTTAACCCCAGTGTGCTGAAAGTGTCAAAACATGTTTTTCAGCAGAAATAAACATGTTTCTGCAAGTTTGGTCAACCCCATGTAAGTTATGGGGCAGTAACAGTACACTTTTCAAAACGTGTTTTTCAGCCTGAAATAAACGCGTTTTTTCAGACAACTGAATCCCCATGTAGCAGCAAGGCTCAGAAGAGCCCACACACTCAGATCTTAACCCCAGTGTGCAGAAAGGTTCAAAACATGTTTTTCAGCAGAAATAAACATGTTTCTGCAAGTTTGGTCAACCCCATGTAAGTTATGGGGCAGTAACAGTACACTCTGCAAAACGTGTTTTTCAGCCCGAAATAAACGCGTTTTTTCAGACAACTGAATACCCATGTAGCAGCAAGGCTCAGAAGAGCCCACACACTCAGATCTTAACCCCAGTGTGCTGAAAGTGTCAAAACATGTTTTTCAGCAGAAATAAACATGTTTCTGCAAGTTTGGTCAACCCCATGTAAGTTATGGGGCAGTAACAGTACACTTTTCAAAACGTGTTTTTCAGCCCGAAATAAACGCGTTTTTTCAGACAACTGAATCCCCATGTAGCAACAAGGCTCAGAAGAGCCCACACACTCAGATCTTAACCCCAGTGTGCTGAAAGTGTCAAAACATGTTTTTCAGCAGAAATAAAAATGTTTCTGCAAGTTTGGTCAACCCCATGTAAGTTATGGGGCAGTAACAGTACACTTTTCAAAACGTGTTTTTCAGCCGAAATAAACGCGTTTTTTCAGACAACTGAATACCCATGTAGCAGCAAGGCTCAGAAGAGCCCACACACTCAGATCTTAACCCCAGTGTGCTGAAAGTGTCAAAACATGTTTTTCAGCAGAAATAAACGTTTCTGCAAGTTTGGTAAACCCCATGTAAGTTATGGGGCAGTAACAGTACACTTTTCAAAACGTGTTTTTCAGCCCGAAATAAACGCGTTTTTTCAGACAACTGAATACCCATGTAGCAGCAAGTCTCAGAAGAGCCCACACACTCAGCTCTTAACCCCAGTGTGCAGAAAGGGTCAAAACGTGTTTTTCAGCAGAAATAAACATGTTTCTGCAAGTTTGGTCAACCCCATGTAAGTTATGGGGCAGTAACAGTACACTCTGCAAAACGTGTTTTTCAGCCCGAAATAAACGCGTTTTTTCAGACAACTGAATACCCATGTAGCAGCAAGGCTCAGAAGAGCCCACACACTCAGATCTTAACCCCAGTGTGCTGAAAGTGTCAAAACATGTTTTTCAGCAGAAATAAACATGTTTCTGCAAGTTTGGTCAACCCCATGTAAGTTATGGGGCAGTAACAGTACACTTTTCAAAACGTGTTTTTCAGCCCGAAATAAACGCGTTTTTTCAGACAACTGAATCCCCATGTAGCAGCAAGGCTCAGAAGAGCCCACACACTCAGATCTTAACCCCAGTGTGCAGAAAGGTTCAAAACATGTTTTTCAGCAGAAATAAACATGTTTCTGCAAGTTTGGTCAACCCCATGTAAGTTATGGGGCAGTAACAGTACACTCTGCAAAACGTGTTTTTCAGCCCGAAATAAACGTGTTTTTTCAGACAACTGAATACCCATGTAGCAGCAAGGCTCAGAAGAGCCCACACACTCAGATCTTAACCCCAGTGTGCTGAAAGTGTCAAAACATGTTTTTCAGCAGAAATAAACATGTTTCTGCAAGTTTGGTCAACCCCATGTAAGTTATGGGGCAGTAACAGTACACTTTTCAAAACGTGTTTTTCAGCCCGAAATAAACGCGTTTTTTCAGACAACTGAATCCCCATGTAGCAACAAGGCTCAGAAGAGCCCACACACTCAGATCTTAACCCCAGTGTGCTGAAAGTGTCAAAACATGTTTTTCAGCAGAAATAAACATGTTTCTGCAAGTTTGGTCAACCCCATGTAAGTTATGGGGCAGTAACAGTACACTTTTCAAAACGTGTTTTTCAGCCCGAAATAAACGCGTTTTTTCAGACAACTGAATACCCATGTAGCAGCAAGGCTCAGAAGAGCCCACACACTCAGATCTTAACCCCAGTGTGCTGAAAGTGTCAAAACATGTTTTTCAGCAGAAATAAACGTTTCTGCAAGTTTGGTCAACCCCATGTAAGTTATGGGGCAGTAACAGTACACTTTTCAAAACGTGTTTTTCAGCCCGAAATAAACGCGTTTTTTCAGACAACTGAATCCCCATGTAGCAACAAGGCTCAGAAGAGCCCACACACTCAGATCTTAACCCCAGTGTGCTGAAAGTGTCAAAACATGTTTTTCAGCAGAAATAAACATGTTTCTGCAAGTTTGGTCAACCCCATGTAAGTTATGGGGCAGTAACAGTACACTTTTCAAAACGTGTTTTTCAGCCCGAAATAAACGCGTTTTTTCAGACAACTGAATACCCATGTAGCAGCAAGGCTCAGAAGAGCCCACACACTCAGATCTTAACCCCAGTGTGCAGAAAGGGTCAAAACGTGTTTTTCAGCAGAAATAAACATGTTTCTGCAAGTTTTGTCAACCCCATGTAAGTTATGGGGCAGTAACAGTACACTTTTCAAAACGTGTTTTTCAGCCCGAAATAAACGCGTTTTTTCAGACAACTGAATCCCCATGTAGCAGCAAGGCTCAGAAGAGCCCACACACTCAGATCTTAACCCCAGTGTGCAGAAAGGGTCAAAACGTGTTTTTCAGCAGAAATAAACATGTTTCTGCAAGTTTGGTCAACCCCATGTAAGTTATGGGGCAGTAACAGTACACTTTTCAAAACGTGTTTTTCAGCCCGAAATAAACGCGTTTTTTCAGACAACTGAATCCCCATGTAGCAACAAGGCTCAGAAGAGCCCACACACTCAGATCTTAACCCCAGTGTGCTGAAAGTGTCAAAACTTGTTTTTCAGCAGAAATAAACATGTTTCTGCAAGTTTGGTCAACCCCATGTAAGTTATGGGGCAGTAACAGTACACTTTTCAAAACGTGTTTTTCAGCCCGAAATAAACGCGTTTTTTCAGACAACTGAATACCCATGTAGCAGCAAGTCTCAGAAGAGCCCACACACTCAGCTCTTAACCCCAGTGTGCAGAAAGGGTCAAAACGTGTTTTTCAGCAGAAATAAACATGTTTCTGCAAGTTTGGTCAACCCCATGTAAGTTATGGGGCAGTAACAGTACACTCTGCAAAACGTGTTTTTCAGCCCGAAATAAACGCGTTTTTTCAGACAACTGAATCCCCATGTAGCAGCAAGGCTCAGAAGAGCCCACACATTCAGATCTTAACCCCAGTGTGCAGAAAGGGTCAAAACGTGTTTTTCAGCAGAAATAAACATGTTTCTGCAAGTTTGGTCAACCCCATGTAAGTTATGGGGCAGTAACAGTACACTCTGCAAAACGTGTTTTTCAGCCCGAAATAAACGCGTTTTTTCAGACAACTGAATCCCCATGTAGCAGCAAGGCTCAGAAGAGCCCACACACTCAGATCTTAACCCCAGTGTGCTGAAAGTGTCAAAACATGTTTTTCAGCAGAAATAAACATGTTTCTGCAAGTTTGGTCAACCCCATGTAAGTTATGGGGCAGTAACAGTACACTCTGCAAAACGTGTTTTTCAGCCCGAAATAAACGCGTTTTTTCAGACAACTGAATCCCCATGTAGCAGCAAGGCTCAGAAGAGCCCACACACTCAGATCTTAACCCCAGTGTGCTGAAAGTGTCAAAACATGTTTTTCAGCAGAAATAAACATGTTTCTGCAAGTTTGGTCAACCCCATGTAAGTTATGGGGCAGTAACAGTACACTTTTCAAAACGTGTTTTTCAGCCCGAAATAAACGCGTTTTTTCAGACAACTGAATCCCCATGTAGCAGCAAGGCTCAGAATAGCCCACACACTCAGATCTTAACCCCAGTGTGCAGAAAGGTTCAAAACATGTTTTTCAGCAGAAATAAACATGTTTCTGCAAGTTTGGTCAACCCCATGTAAGTTATGGGGCAGTAACAGTACACTTTTCAAAACGTGTTTTTCAGCCCGAAATAAACGCGTTTTTTCAGACAACTGAATACCCATGTAGCAGCAAGGCTCAGAAGAGCCCACACACTCAGATCTTAACCCCAGTGTGCAGAAAGGGTCAAAACGTGTTTTTCAGCAGAAATAAACATGTTTCTGCAAGTTTGGTCAACCCCATGTAAGTTATGGGGCAGTAACAGTACACTCTGCAAAACGTGTTTTTCAGCCCGAAATAAACGCGTTTTTTTAGACAACTGAATCCCCATGTAGCAGCAAGGCTCAGAAGAGCCCACACACTCAGATCTTAACCCCAGTGTGCTGAAAGTGTCAAAACATGTTTTTCAGCAGAAATAAACATGTTTCTGCAAGTTTGGTCAACCCCATGTAAGTTATGGGGCAGTAACAGTACACTTTTCAAAACGTGTTTTTCAGCCCGAAATAAACGCGTTTTTTCAGACAACTGAATCCCCATGTAGCAGCAAGGCTCAGAAGAGCCCACACACTCAGATCTTAACCCCAGTGTGCAGAAAGGTTCAAAACATGTTTTTCAGCAGAAATAAACATGTTTCTGCAAGTTTGGTCAACCCCATGTAAGTTATGGGGCAGTAACAGTACACTCTGCAAAACGTGTTTTTCAGCCCGAAATAAACGCGTTTTTTCAGACAACTGAATCCCCATGTAGCAGCAAGGCTCAGAAGAGCCCACACACTCAGATCTTAACCCCAGTGTGCTGAAAGTGTCAAAACATGTTTTTCAGCAGAAATAAACATGTTTCTGCAAGTTTGGTCAACCCCATGTAAGTTATGGGGCAGTAACAGTACACTTTTCAAAACGTGTTTTTCAGCCCGAAATAAACGCGTTTTTTCAGACAACTGAATCCCCATGTAGCAACAAGGCTCAGAAGAGCCCACACACTCAGATCTTAACCCCAGTGTGCTGAAAGTGTCAAAACATGTTTTTCAGCAGAAATAAACATGTTTCTGCAAGTTTGGTCAACCCCATGTAAGTTATGGGGCAGTAACAGTACACTTTTCAAAACGTGTTTTTCAGCCCGAAATAAACGCGTTTTTTCAAACAACTGAATACCCATGTAGCAGCAAGGCTCAGAAGAGCCCACACACTCAGATCTTAACCCCAGTGTGCTGAAAGTGTCAAAACGTGTTTTTCAGCAGAAATAAACATGTTTCTGCAAGTTTGGTCAACCCCATGTAAGTTATGGGGCAGTAACAGTACACTCTGCAAAACGTGTTTTTCAGCCCGAAATAAACGCGTTTTTTCAGACAACTGAATACCCATGTAGCAGCAAGGCTCAGAAGAGCCCACACACTCAGATCTTAACCCCAGTGTGCTGAAAGTGTCAAAACATGTTTTTCAGCAGAAATAAACATGTTTCTGCAAGTTTGGTCAACCCCATGTAAGTTATGGGGCAGTAACAGTACACTTTTCAAAACGTGTTTTTCAGCCCGAAATAAACGCGTTTTTTCAGACAACTGAATCCCCATGTAGCAGCAAGGCTCAGAAGAGCCCACACACTCAGATCTTAACCCCAGTGTGCAGAAAGGTTCAAAACATGTTTTTCAGCAGAAATAAACATGTTTCTGCAAGTTTGGTCAACCCCATGTAAGTTATGGGGCAGTAACAGTACACTTTTCAAAACGTGTTTTTCAGCCCGAAATAAACGCGTTTTTTCAGACAACTGAATCCCCATGTAGCAACAAGGCTCAGAAGAGCCCACACACTCAGATCTTAACCCCAGTGTGCTGAAAGTGTCAAAACATGTTTTTCAGCAGAAATAAACATGTTTCTGCAAGTTTGGTCAACCCCATGTAAGTTATGGGGCAGTAACAGTACACTTTTCAAAACGTGTTTTTCAGCCCGAAATAAACGCGTTTTTTCAGACAACTGAATACCCATGTAGCAGCAAGGCTCAGAAGAGCCCACACACTCAGATCTTAACCCCAGTGTGCTGAAAGTGTCAAAACATGTTTTTCAGCAGAAATAAACGTTTCTGCAAGTTTGGTCAACCCCATGTAAGTTATGGGGCAGTAACAGTACACTTTTCAAAACGTGTTTTTCAGCCCGAAATAAACGCGTTTTTTCAGACAACTGAATCCCCATGTAGCAACAAGGCTCAGAAGAGCCCACACACTCAGATCTTAACCCCAGTGTGCTGAAAGTGTCAAAACATGTTTTTCAGCAGAAATAAACATGTTTCTGCAAGTTTGGTCAACCCCATGTAAGTTATGGGGCAGTAACAGTACACTTTTCAAAACGTGTTTTTCAGCCCGAAATAAACGCGTTTTTTCAGACAACTGAATACCCATGTAGCAGCAAGGCTCAGAAGAGCCCACACACTCAGATCTTAACCCCAGTGTGCTGAAAGTGTCAAAACATGTTTTTCAGCAGAAATAAACATGTTTCTGCAAGTTTGGTCAACCCCATGTAAGTTATGGGGCAGTAACAGTACACTTTTCAAAACGTGTTTTTCAGCCCGAAATAAACGCGTTTTTTCAGACAACTGAATACCCATGTAGCAGCAAGTCTCAGAAGAGCCCACACACTCAGCTCTTAACCCCAGTGTGCAGAAAGGGTCAAAACGTGTTTTTCAGCAGAAATAAACATGTTTCTGCAAGTTTGGTCAACCCCATGTAAGTTATGGGGCAGTAACAGTACACTCTGCAAAACGTGTTTTTCAGCCCGAAATAAACGCGTTTTTTCAGACAACTGAATCCCCATGTAGCAGCAAGGCTCAGAAGAGCCCACACATTCAGATCTTAACCCCAGTGTGCAGAAAGGTTCAAAACATGTTTTTCAGCAGAAATAAACATGTTTCTGCAAGTTTGGTCAACCCCATGTAAGTTATGGGGCAGTAACAGTACACTTTTCAAAACGTGTTTTTCAGCCCGAAATAAACGCGTTTTTTCAGACAACTGAATCCCCATGTAGCAACAAGGCTCAGAAGAGCCCACACACTCAGATCTTAACCCCAGTGTGCTGAAAGTGTCAAAACTTGTTTTTCAGCAGAAATAAACATGTTTCTGCAAGTTTGGTCAACCCCATGTAAGTTATGGGGCAGTAACAGTACACTTTTCAAAACGTGTTTTTCAGCCCGAAATAAACGCGTTTTTTCAGACAACTGAATACCCATGTAGCAGCAAGGCTCAGAAGAGCCCACACACTCAGATCTTAACCCCAGTGTGCTGAAAGTGTCAAAACATGTTTTTCAGCAGAAATAAACATGTTTCTGCAAGTTTGGTCAACCCCATGTAAGTTATGGGGCAGTAACAGTACACTTTTCAAAACGTGTTTTTCAGCCCGAAATAAACGCGTTTTTTCAGACAACTGAATCCCCATGTAGCAGCAAAGCTCAGAAGAGCCCACACACTCAGATCTTAACCCCAGTGTGCAGAAAGTGTCAAAACGTGTTTTTCAGCAGAAATAAACATGTTTCTGCAAGTTTGGTCAACCCCATGTAAGTTATGGGGCAGTAACAGTACACTTTTCAAAACGTGTTTTTCAGCCCGAAATAAACGCGTTTTTTCAGACAACTGAATCCCCATGTAGCAACAAGGCTCAGAAGAGCCCACACACTCAGATCTTAACCCCAGTGTGCTGAAAGTGTCAAAACATGTTTTTCAGCAGAAATAAACATGTTTCTGCAAGTTTGGTCAACCCCATGTAAGTTATGGGGCAGTAACAGTACACTTTTCAAAACGTGTTTTTCAGCCCGAAATAAACGCGTTTTTTCAGACAACTGAATCCCCATGTAGCAGCAAGGCTCAGAAGAGCCCACACACTCAGATCTTAACCCCAGTGTGCAGAAAGGTTCAAAACATGTTTTTCAGCAGAAATAAACATGTTTCTGCAAGTTTGGTCAACCCCATGTAAGTTATGGGGCAGTAACAGTACACTTTTCAAAACGTGTTTTTCAGCCCGAAATAAACGCGTTTTTTCAGACAACTGAATACCCATGTAGCAGCAAGGCTCAGAAGAGCCCACACACTCAGATCTTAACCCCAGTGTGCAGAAAGGGTCAAAACGTGTTTTTCAGCAGAAATAAACATGTTTCTGCAAGTTTGGTCAACCCCATGTAAGTTATGGGGCAGTAACAGTACACTCTGCAAAACGTGTTTTTCAGCCCGAAATAAACGCGTTTTTTCAGACAACTGAATACCCATGTAGCAGCAAGGCTCAGAAGAGCCCACACACTCAGATCTTAACCCCAGTGTGCTGAAAGTGTCAAAACATGTTTTTCAGCAGAAATAAACATGTTTCTGCAAGTTTGGTCAACCCCATGTAAGTTATGGGGCAGTAACAGTACACTCTGCAAAACGTGTTTTTCAGCCCGAAATAAACGCGTTTTTTCAGACAACTGAATACCCATGTAGCAGCAAGGCTCAGAAGAGCCCACACACTCAGATCTTAACCCCAGTGTGCTGAAAGTGTCAAAACATGTTTTTCAGCAGAAATAAACATGTTTCTGCAAGTTTGGTCAACCCCATGTAAGTTATGGGGCAGTAACAGTACACTTTTCAAAACGTGTTTTTCAGCCCGAAATAAACGCGTTTTTTCAGACAACTGAATCCCCATGTAGCAACAAGGCTCAGAAGAGCCCACACACTCAGATCTTAACCCCAGTGTGCTGAAAGTGTCAAAACATGTTTTTCAGCAGAAATAAACATGTTTCTGCAAGTTTGGTCAACCCCATGTAAGTTATGGGGCAGTAACAGTACACTTTTCAAAACGTGTTTTTCAGCCCGAAATAAACGCGTTTTTTCAGACAACTGAATACCCATGTAGCAGCAAGGCTCAGAAGAGCCCACACACTCAGATCTTAACCCCAGTGTGCTGAAAGTGTCAAAACATGTTTTTCAGCAGAAATAAACATGTTTCTGCAAGTTTGGTCAACCCCATGTAAGTTATGGGGCAGTAACAGTACACTTTTCAAAACGTGTTTTTCAGCCCGAAATAAACGCGTTTTTTCAGACAACTGAATACCCATGTAGCAGCAAGTCTCAGAAGAGCCCACACACTCAGCTCTTAACCCCAGTGTGCAGAAAGGGTCAAAACGTGTTTTTCAGCAGAAATAAACATGTTTCTGCAAGTTTGGTCAACCCCATGTAAGTTATGGGGCAGTAACAGTACACTCTGCAAAACGTGTTTTTCAGCCCGAAATAAACGCGTTTTTTCAGACAACTGAATCCCCATGTAGCAGCAAGGCTCAGAAGAGCCCACACATTCAGATCTTAACCCCAGTGTGCAGAAAGGTTCAAAACATGTTTTTCAGCAGAAATAAACATGTTTCTGCAAGTTTGGTCAACCCCATGTAAGTTATGGGGCAGTAACAGTACACTTTTCAAAACGTGTTTTTCAGCCCGAAATAAACGCGTTTTTTCAGACAACTGAATCCCCATGTAGCAACAAGGCTCAGAAGAGCCCACACACTCAGATCTTAACCCCAGTGTGCTGAAAGTGTCAAAACTTGTTTTTCAGCAGAAATAAACATGTTTCTGCAAGTTTGGTCAACCCCATGTAAGTTATGGGGCAGTAACAGTACACTTTTCAAAACGTGTTTTTCAGCCCGAAATAAACGCGTTTTTTCAGACAACTGAATACCCATGTAGCAGCAAGGCTCAGAAGAGCCCACACACTCAGATCTTAACCCCAGTGTGCTGAAAGTGTCAAAACATGTTTTTCAGCAGAAATAAACATGTTTCTGCAAGTTTGGTCAACCCCATGTAAGTTATGGGGCAGTAACAGTACACTTTTCAAAACGTGTTTTTCAGCCCGAAATAAACGCGTTTTTTCAGACAACTGAATCCCCATGTAGCAGCAAAGCTCAGAAGAGCCCACACACTCAGATCTTAACCCCAGTGTGCAGAAAGTGTCAAAACGTGTTTTTCAGCAGAAATAAACATGTTTCTGCAAGTTTGGTCAACCCCATGTAAGTTATGGGGCAGTAACAGTACACTTTTCAAAACGTGTTTTTCAGCCCGAAATAAACGCGTTTTTTCAGACAACTGAATCCCCATGTAGCAACAAGGCTCAGAAGAGCCCACACACTCAGATCTTAACCCCAGTGTGCTGAAAGTGTCAAAACATGTTTTTCAGCAGAAATAAACATGTTTCTGCAAGTTTGGTCAACCCCATGTAAGTTATGGGGCAGTAACAGTACACTTTTCAAAACGTGTTTTTCAGCCCGAAATAAACGCGTTTTTTCAGACAACTGAATCCCCATGTAGCAGCAAGGCTCAGAAGAGCCCACACACTCAGATCTTAACCCCAGTGTGCAGAAAGGTTCAAAACATGTTTTTCAGCAGAAATAAACATGTTTCTGCAAGTTTGGTCAACCCCATGTAAGTTATGGGGCAGTAACAGTACACTTTTCAAAACGTGTTTTTCAGCCCGAAATAAACGCGTTTTTTCAGACAACTGAATACCCATGTAGCAGCAAGGCTCAGAAGAGCCCACACACTCAGATCTTAACCCCAGTGTGCAGAAAGGGTCAAAACGTGTTTTTCAGCAGAAATAAACATGTTTCTGCAAGTTTGGTCAACCCCATGTAAGTTATGGGGCAGTAACAGTACACTCTGCAAAACGTGTTTTTCAGCCCGAAATAAACGCGTTTTTTCAGACAACTGAATACCCATGTAGCAGCAAGGCTCAGAAGAGCCCACACACTCAGATCTTAACCCCAGTGTGCTGAAAGTGTCAAAACATGTTTTTCAGCAGAAATAAACATGTTTCTGCAAGTTTGGTCAACCCCATGTAAGTTATGGGGCAGTAACAGTACACTCTGCAAAACGTGTTTTTCAGCCCGAAATAAACGCGTTTTTTCAGACAACTGAATACCCATGTAGCAGCAAGGCTCAGAAGAGCCCACACACTCAGATCTTAACCCCAGTGTGCTGAAAGTGTCAAAACATGTTTTTCAGCAGAAATAAACATGTTTCTGCAAGTTTGGTCAACCCCATGTAAGTTATGGGGCAGTAACAGTACACTTTTCAAAACGTGTTTTTCAGCCCGAAATAAACGCGTTTTTTCAGACAACTGAATCCCCATGTAGCAACAAGGCTCAGAAGAGCCCACACACTCAGATCTTAACCCCAGTGTGCTGAAAGTGTCAAAACATGTTTTTCAGCAGAAATAAACATGTTTCTGCAAGTTTGGTCAACCCCATGTAAGTTATGGGGCAGTAACAGTACACTTTTCAAAACGTGTTTTTCAGCCCGAAATAAACGCGTTTTTTCAGACAACTGAATACCCATGTAGCAGCAAGGCTCAGAAGAGCCCACACACTCAGATCTTAACCCCAGTGTGCTGAAAGTGTCAAAACATGTTTTTCAGCAGAAATAAACATGTTTCTGCAAGTTTGGTCAACCCCATGTAAGTTATGGGGCAGTAACAGTACACTTTTCAAAACGTGTTTTTCAGCCCGAAATAAACGCGTTTTTTCAGACAACTGAATACCCATGTAGCAGCAAGTCTCAGAAGAGCCCACACACTCAGCTCTTAACCCCAGTGTGCAGAAAGGGTCAAAACGTGTTTTTCAGCAGAAATAAACATGTTTCTGCAAGTTTGGTCAACCCCATGTAAGTTATGGGGCAGTAACAGTACACTCTGCAAAACGTGTTTTTCAGCCCGAAATAAACGCGTTTTTTCAGACAACTGAATCCCCATGTAGCAGCAAGGCTCAGAAGAGCCCACACATTCAGATCTTAACCCCAGTGTGCAGAAAGGTTCAAAACATGTTTTTCAGCAGAAATAAACATGTTTCTGCAAGTTTGGTCAACCCCATGTAAGTTATGGGGCAGTAACAGTACACTTTTCAAAACGTGTTTTTCAGCCCGAAATAAACGCGTTTTTTCAGACAACTGAATCCCCATGTAGCAACAAGGCTCAGAAGAGCCCACACACTCAGATCTTAACCCCAGTGTGCTGAAAGTGTCAAAACTTGTTTTTCAGCAGAAATAAACATGTTTCTGCAAGTTTGGTCAACCCCATGTAAGTTATGGGGCAGTAACAGTACACTTTTCAAAACGTGTTTTTCAGCCCGAAATAAACGCGTTTTTTCAGACAACTGAATACCCATGTAGCAGCAAGTCTCAGAAGAGCCCACACACTCAGCTCTTAACCCCAGTGTGCAGAAAGGGTCAAAACGTGTTTTTCAGCAGAAATAAACATGTTTCTGCAAGTTTGGTCAACCCCATGTAAGTTATGGGGCAGTAACAGTACACTCTGCAAGACGTGTTTTTCAGCCCGAAATAAACGCGTTTTTTCAGACAACTGAATCCCCATGTAGCAGCAAGGCTCAGAAGAGCCCACACATTCAGATCTTAACCCCAGTGTGCAGAAAGGTTCAAAACATGTTTTTCAGCAGAAATAAACATGTTTCTGCAAGTTTGGTCAACCCCATGTAAGTTATGGGGCAGTAACAGTACACTTTTCAAAACGTGTTTTTCAGCCCGAAATAAACGCGTTTTTTCAGACAACTGAATCCCCATGTAGCAACAAGGCTCAGAAGAGCCCACACACTCAGATCTTAACCCCAGTGTGCTGAAAGTGTCAAAACTTGTTTTTCAGCAGAAATAAACATGTTTCTGCAAGTTTGGTCAACCCCATGTAAGTTATGGGGCAGTAACAGTACACTTTTCAAAACGTGTTTTTCAGCCCGAAATAAACGCGTTTTTTCAGACAACTGAATACCCATGTAGCAGCAAGGCTCAGAAGAGCCCACACACTCAGATCTTAACCCCAGTGTGCTGAAAGTGTCAAAACATGTTTTTCAGCAGAAATAAACATGTTTCTGCAAGTTTGGTCAACCCCATGTAAGTTATGGGGCAGTAACAGTACACTTTTCAAAACGTGTTTTTCAGCCCGAAATAAACGCGTTTTTTCAGACAACTGAATCCCCATGTAGCAGCAAAGCTCAGAAGAGCCCACACACTCAGATCTTAACCCCAGTGTGCAGAAAGGGTCAAAACGTGTTTTTCAGCAGAAATAAACATGTTTCTGCAAGTTTGGTCAACCCCATGTAAGTTATGGGGCAGTAACAGTACACTTTTCAAAACGTGTTTTTCAGCCCGAAATAAACGCGTTTTTTCAGACAACTGAATCCCCATGTAGCAGCAAGGCTCAGAAGAGCCCACACACTCAGATCTTAACCCCAGTGTGCTGAAAGTGTCAAAACATGTTTTTCAGCAGAAATAAACGTTTCTGCAAGTTTGGTAAACCCCATGTAAGTTATGGGGCAGTAACAGTACACTTTTCAAAACGTGTTTTTCAGCCCGAAATAAACGCGTTTTTTCAGACAACTGAATACCCATGTAGCAGCAAGTCTCAGAAGAGCCCACACACTCAGCTCTTAACCCCAGTGTGCAGAAAGGGTCAAAACGTGTTTTTCAGCAGAAATAAACATGTTTCTGCAAGTTTGGTCAACCCCATGTAAGTTATGGGGCAGTAACAGTACACTTTTCAAAACGTGTTTTTCAGCCCGAAATAAACGCGTTTTTTCAGACAACTGAATCCCCATGTAGCAACAAGGCTCAGAAGAGCCCACACACTCAGATCTTAACCCCAGTGTGCTGAAAGTGTCAAAACATGTTTTTCAGCAGAAATAAACATGTTTCTGCAAGTTTGGTCAACCCCATGTAAGTTATGGGGCAGTAACAGTACACTTTTCAAAACGTGTTTTTCAGCCCGAAATAAACGCGTTTTTTCAGACAACTGAATCCCCATGTAGCAGCAAGGCTCAGAAGAGCCCACACACTCAGATCTTAACCCCAGTGTGCAGAAAGGTTCAAAACATGTTTTTCAGCAGAAATAAACATGTTTCTGCAAGTTTGGTCAACCCCATGTAAGTTATGGGGCAGTAACAGTACACTCTGCAAAACGTGTTTTTCAGCCCGAAATAAACGCGTTTTTTCAGACAACTGAATACCCATGTAGCAGCAAGGCTCAGAAGAGCCCACACACTCAGATCTTAACCCCAGTGTGCTGAAAGTGTCAAAACATGTTTTTCAGCAGAAATAAACGTTTCTGCAAGTTTGGTAAACCCCATGTAAGTTATGGGGCAGTAACAGTACACTTTTCAAAACGTGTTTTTCAGCCCGAAATAAACGCGTTTTTTCAGACAACTGAATACCCATGTAGCAGCAAGTCTCAGAAGAGCCCACACACTCAGCTCTTAACCCCAGTGTGCAGAAAGGGTCAAAACGTGTTTTTCAGCAGAAATAAACATGTTTCTGCAAGTTTGGTCAACCCCATGTAAGTTATGGGGCAGTAACAGTACACTTTTCAAAACGTGTTTTTCAGCCCGAAATAAACGCGTTTTTTCAGACAACTGAATCCCCATGTAGCAGCAAGGCTCAGAAGAGCCCACACACTCAGATCTTAACCCCAGTGTGCTGAAAGTGTCAAAACATGTTTTTCAGCAGAAATAAACATGTTTCTGCAAGTTTGGTCAACCCCATGTAAGTTATGGGGCAGTAACAGTACACTTTTCAAAACGTGTTTTTCAGCCCGAAATAAACGCGTTTTTTCAGACAACTGAATCCCCATGTAGCAGCAAGGCTCAGAAGAGCCCACACACTCAGATCTTAACCCCAGTGTGCAGAAAGGTTCAAAACATGTTTTTCAGCAGAAATAAACATGTTTCTGCAAGTTTGGTCAACCCCATGTAAGTTATGGGGCAGTAACAGTACACTTTTCAAAACGTGTTTTTCAGCCCGAAATAAACGCGTTTTTTCAGACAACTGAATACCCATGTAGCAGCAAGGCTCAGAAGAGCCCACACACTCAGATCTTAACCCCAGTGTGCAGAAAGGGTCAAAACGTGTTTTTCAGCAGAAATAAACATGTTTCTGCAAGTTTTGTAAACCCCATGTAAGTTATGGGGCAGTAACAGTACACTCTGCAAAACGTGTTTTTCAGCCCGAAATAAACGCGTTTTTTTAGACAACTGAATCCCCATGTAGCAGCAAGGCTCAGAAGAGCCCACACACTCAGATCTTAACCCCAGTGTGCTGAAAGTGTCAAAACATGTTTTTCAGCAGAAATAAACATGTTTCTGCAAGTTTGGTCAACCCCATGTAAGTTATGGGGCAGTAACAGTACACTCTGCAAAACGTGTTTTTCAGCCCGAAATAAACGCGTTTTTTCAGACAACTGAATCCCCATGTAGCAACAAGGCTCAGAAGAGCCCACACACTCAGATCTGAACCCCAGTGTGCTGAAAGTGTCAAAACATGTTTTTCAGCAGAAATAAACATGTTTCTGCAAGTTTGGTCAACCCCATGTAAGTTATGGGGCAGTAACAGTACACTCTGCAAAACGTGTTTTTCAGCCCGAAATAAACGCGTTTTTTCAGACAACTGAATCCCCATGTAGCAGCAAGGCTCAGAAGAGCCCACACACTCAGATCTTAACCCCAGTGTGCTGAAAGTGTCAAAACATGTTTTTCAGCAGAAATAAACATGTTTCTGCAAGTTTGGTCAACCCCATGTAAGTTATGGGGCAGTAACAGTACACTTTTCAAAACGTGTTTTTCAGCCCGAAATAAACGCGTTTTTTCAGACAACTGAATCCCCATGTAGCAGCAAGGCTCAGAAGAGCCCACACACTCAGATCTTAACCCCAGTGTGCAGAAAGGTTCAAAACATGTTTTTCAGCAGAAATAAACATGTTTCTGCAAGTTTGGTCAACCCCATGTAAGTTATGGGGCAGTAACAGTACACTCTGCAAAACGTGTTTTTCAGCCCGAAATAAACGCGTTTTTTCAGACAACTGAATACCCATGTAGCAGCAAGGCTCAGAAGAGCCCACACACTCAGATCTTAACCCCAGTGTGCTGAAAGTGTCAAAACATGTTTTTCAGCAGAAATAAACATGTTTCTGCAAGTTTGGTCAACCCCATGTAAGTTATGGGGCAGTAACAGTACACTTTTCAAAACGTGTTTTTCAGCCCGAAATAAACGCGTTTTTTCAGACAACTGAATCCCCATGTAGCAACAAGGCTCAGAAGAGCCCACACACTCAGATCTTAACCCCAGTGTGCTGAAAGTGTCAAAACATGTTTTTCAGCAGAAATAAACGTTTCTGCAAGTTTGGTAAACCCCATGTAAGTTATGGGGCAGTAACAGTACACTTTTCAAAACGTGTTTTTCAGCCCGAAATAAACGCGTTTTTTCAGACAACTGAATACCCATGTAGCAGCAAGTCTCAGAAGAGCCCACACACTCAGCTCTTAACCCCAGTGTGCAGAAAGGGTCAAAACGTGTTTTTCAGCAGAAATAAACATGTTTCTGCAAGTTTGGTCAACCCCATGTAAGTTATGGGGCAGTAACAGTACACTCTGCAAAACGTGTTTTTCAGCCCGAAATAAACGCGTTTTTTCAGACAACTGAATACCCATGTAGCAGCAAGGCTCAGAAGAGCCCACACACTCAGATCTTAACCCCAGTGTGCTGAAAGTGTCAAAACATGTTTTTCAGCAGAAATAAACATGTTTCTGCAAGTTTGGTCAACCCCATGTAAGTTATGGGGCAGTAACAGTACACTTTTCAAAACGTGTTTTTCAGCCCGAAATAAACGCGTTTTTTCAGACAACTGAATCCCCATGTAGCAGCAAGGCTCAGAAGAGCCCACACACTCAGATCTTAACCCCAGTGTGCAGAAAGGTTCAAAACATGTTTTTCAGCAGAAATAAACATGTTTCTGCAAGTTTGGTCAACCCCATGTAAGTTATGGGGCAGTAACAGTACACTTTTCAAAACGTGTTTTTCAGCCCGAAATAAACGCGTTTTTTCAGACAACTGAATCCCCATGTAGCAACAAGGCTCAAAAGAGCCCACACACTCAGATCTTAACCCCAGTGTGCTGAAAGTGTCAAAACATGTTTTTCAGCAGAAATAAACATGTTTCTGCAAGTTTGGTCAACCCCATGTAAGTTATGGGGCAGTAACAGTACACTTTTCAAAACGTGTTTTTCAGCCCGAAATAAACGCGTTTTTTCAGACAACTGAATACCCATGTAGCAGCAAGGCTCAGAAGAGCCCACACACTCAGATCTTAACCCCAGTGTGCTGAAAGTGTCAAAACATGTTTTTCAGCAGAAATAAACGTTTCTGCAAGTTTGGTAAACCCCATGTAAGTTATGGGGCAGTAACAGTACACTTTTCAAAACGTGTTTTTCAGCCCGAAATAAACGCGTTTTTTCAGACAACTGAATACCCATGTAGCAGCAAGTCTCAGAAGAGCCCACACACTCAGCTCTTAACCCCAGTGTGCAGAAAGGGTCAAAACGTGTTTTTCAGCAGAAATAAACATGTTTCTGCAAGTTTGGTCAACCCCATGTAAGTTATGGGGCAGTAACAGTACACTCTGCAAAACGTGTTTTTCAGCCCGAAATAAACGCGTTTTTTCAGACAACTGAATCCCCATGTAGCAGCAAGGCTCAGAAGAGCCCACACACTCAGATCTTAACCCCAGTGTGCTGAAAGTGTCAAAACATGTTTTTCAGCAGAAATAAACATGTTTCTGCAAGTTTGGTCAACCCCATGTAAGTTATGGGGCAGTAACAGTACACTTTTCAAAACGTGTTTTTCAGCCCGAAATAAACGCGTTTTTTCAGACAACTGAATCCCCATGTAGCAGCAAGGCTCAGAAGAGCCCACACACTCAGATCTTAACCCCAGTGTGCAGAAAGGTTCAAAACATGTTTTTCAGCAGAAATAAACATGTTTCTGCAAGTTTGGTCAACCCCATGTAAGTTATGGGGCAGTAACAGTACACTTTTCAAAACGTGTTTTTCAGCCCGAAATAAACGCGTTTTTTCAGACAACTGAATACCCATGTAGCAGCAAGGCTCAGAAGAGCCCACACACTCAGATCTTAACCCCAGTGTGCAGAAAGGGTCAAAACGTGTTTTTCAGCAGAAATAAACATGTTTCTGCAAGTTTGGTCAACCCCATGTAAGTTATGGGGCAGTAACAGTACACTCTGCAAAACGTGTTTTTCAGCCCGAAATAAACGCGTTTTTTTAGACAACTGAATCCCCATGTAGCAACAAGGCTCAGAAGAGCCCACACACTCAGATCTGAACCCCAGTGTGCTGAAAGTGTCAAAACATGTTTTTCAGCAGAAATAAACATGTTTCTGCAAGTTTGGTCAACCCCATGTAAGTTATGGGGCAGTAACAGTACACTCTGCAAAACGTGTTTTTCAGCCCGAAATAAACGCGTTTTTTCAGACAACTGAATCCCCATGTAGCAACAAGGCTCAGAAGAGCCCACACACTCAGATCTGAACCCCAGTGTGCTGAAAGTGTCAAAACATGTTTTTCAGCAGAAATAAACATGTTTCTGCAAGTTTGGTCAACCCCATGTAAGTTATGGGGCAGTAACAGTACACTCTGCAAAACGTGTTTTTCAGCCCGAAATAAACGCGTTTTTTCAGACAACTGAATCCCCATGTAGCAGCAAGGCTCAGAAGAGCCCACACACTCAGATCTTAACCCCAGTGTGCTGAAAGTGTCAAAACATGTTTTTCAGCAGAAATAAACATGTTTCTGCAAGTTTGGTCAACCCCATGTAAGTTATGGGGCAGTAACAGTACACTTTTCAAAACGTGTTTTTCAGCCCGAAATAAACGCGTTTTTTCAGACAACTGAATCCCCATGTAGCAGCAAGGCTCAGAAGAGCCCACACACTCAGATCTTAACCCCAGTGTGCAGAAAGGTTCAAAACATGTTTTTCAGCAGAAATAAACATGTTTCTGCAAGTTTGGTCAACCCCATGTAAGTTATGGGGCAGTAACAGTACACTCTGCAAAACGTGTTTTTCAGCCCGAAATAAACGCGTTTTTTCAGACAACTGAATACCCATGTAGCAGCAAGGCTCAGAAGAGCCCACACACTCAGATCTTAACCCCAGTGTGCTGAAAGTGTCAAAACATGTTTTTCAGCAGAAATAAACATGTTTCTGCAAGTTTGGTCAACCCCATGTAAGTTATGGGGCAGTAACAGTACACTTTTCAAAACGTGTTTTTCAGCCCGAAATAAACGCGTTTTTTCAGACAACTGAATCCCCATGTAGCAACAAGGCTCAGAAGAGCCCACACACTCAGATCTTAACCCCAGTGTGCTGAAAGTGTCAAAACATGTTTTTCAGCAGAAATAAACATGTTTCTGCAAGTTTGGTCAACCCCATGTAAGTTATGGGGCAGTAACAGTACACTTTTCAAAACGTGTTTTTCAGCCCGAAATAAACGCGTTTTTTCAGACAACTGAATACCCATGTAGCAGCAAGGCTCAGAAGAGCCCACACACTCAGATCTTAACCCCAGTGTGCTGAAAGTGTCAAAACATGTTTTTCAGCAGAAATAAACGTTTCTGCAAGTTTGGTAAACCCCATGTAAGTTATGGGGCAGTAACAGTACACTCTGCAAAACGTGTTTTTCAGCCCGAAATAAACGCGTTTTTTCAGACAACTGAATCCCCATGTAGCAGCAAGGCTCAGAAGAGCCCACACACTCAGATCTTAACCCCAGTGTGCAGAAAGGTTCAAAACATGTTTTTCAGCAGAAATAAACATGTTTCTGCAAGTTTGGTCAACCCCATGTAAGTTATGGGGCAGTAACAGTACACTCTGCAAAACGTGTTTTTCAGCCCGAAATAAACGCGTTTTTTCAGACAACTGAATACCCATGTAGCAGCAAGGCTCAGAAGAGCCCACACACTCAGATCTTAACCCCAGTGTGCTGAAAGTGTCAAAACATGTTTTTCAGCAGAAATAAACATGTTTCTGCAAGTTTGGTCAACCCCATGTAAGTTATGGGGCAGTAACAGTACACTTTTCAAAACGTGTTTTTCAGCCCGAAATAAACGCGTTTTTTCAGACAACTGAATCCCCATGTAGCAACAAGGCTCAGAAGAGCCCACACACTCAGATCTTAACCCCAGTGTGCTGAAAGTGTCAAAACATGTTTTTCAGCAGAAATAAACATGTTTCTGCAAGTTTGGTCAACCCCATGTAAGTTATGGGGCAGTAACAGTACACTTTTCAAAACGTGTTTTTCAGCCCGAAATAAACGCGTTTTTTCAGACAACTGAATACCCATGTAGCAGCAAGGCTCAGAAGAGCCCACACACTCAGATCTTAACCCCAGTGTGCTGAAAGTGTCAAAACATGTTTTTCAGCAGAAATAAACGTTTCTGCAAGTTTGGTCAACCCCATGTAAGTTATGGGGCAGTAACAGTACACTTTTCAAAACGTGTTTTTCAGCCCGAAATAAACGCGTTTTTTCAGACAACTGAATCCCCATGTAGCAACAAGGCTCAGAAGAGCCCACACACTCAGATCTTAACCCCAGTGTGCTGAAAGTGTCAAAACATGTTTTTCAGCAGAAATAAACATGTTTCTGCAAGTTTGGTCAACCCCATGTAAGTTATGGGGCAGTAACAGTACACTTTTCAAAACGTGTTTTTCAGCCCGAAATAAACGCGTTTTTTCAGACAACTGAATACCCATGTAGCAGCAAGGCTCAGAAGAGCCCACACACTCAGATCTTAACCCCAGTGTGCAGAAAGGGTCAAAACGTGTTTTTCAGCAGAAATAAACATGTTTCTGCAAGTTTGGTCAACCCCATGTAAGTTATGGGGCAGTAACAGTACACTTTTCAAAACGTGTTTTTCAGCCCGAAATAAACGCGTTTTTTCAGACAACTGAATCCCCATGTAGCAGCAAGGCTCAGAAGAGCCCACACACTCAGATCTTAACCCCAGTGTGCAGAAAGGGTCAAAACGTGTTTTTCAGCAGAAATAAACATGTTTCTGCAAGTTTGGTCAACCCCATGTAAGTTATGGGGCAGTAACAGTACACTTTTCAAAACGTGTTTTTCAGCCCGAAATAAACGCGTTTTTTCAGACAACTGAATCCCCATGTAGCAACAAGGCTCAGAAGAGCCCACACACTCAGATCTTAACCCCAGTGTGCTGAAAGTGTCAAAACTTGTTTTTCAGCAGAAATAAACATGTTTCTGCAAGTTTGGTCAACCCCATGTAAGTTATGGGGCAGTAACAGTACACTTTTCAAAACGTGTTTTTCAGCCCGAAATAAACGCGTTTTTTCAGACAACTGAATACCCATGTAGCAGCAAGGCTCAGAAGAGCCCACACACTCAGATCTTAACCCCAGTGTGCTGAAAGTGTCAAAACATGTTTTTCAGCAGAAATAAACATGTTTCTGCAAGTTTGGTCAACCCCATGTAAGTTATGGGGCAGTAACAGTACACTTTTCAAAACGTGTTTTTCAGCCCGAAATAAACGCGTTTTTTCAGACAACTGAATACCCATGTAGCAGCAAGTCTCAGAAGAGCCCACACACTCAGCTCTTAACCCCAGTGTGCAGAAAGGGTCAAAACGTGTTTTTCAGCAGAAATAAACATGTTTCTGCAAGTTTGGTCAACCCCATGTAAGTTATGGGGCAGTAACAGTACACTCTGCAAAACGTGTTTTTCAGCCCGAAATAAACGCGTTTTTTCAGACAACTGAATCCCCATGTAGCAGCAAGGCTCAGAAGAGCCCACACATTCAGATCTTAACCCCAGTGTGCAGAAAGGTTCAAAACATGTTTTTCAGCAGAAATAAACATGTTTCTGCAAGTTTGGTCAACCCCATGTAAGTTATGGGGCAGTAACAGTACACTTTTCAAAACGTGTTTTTCAGCCTGAAATAAACGCGTTTTTTCAGACAACTGAATCCCCATGTAGCAACAAGGCTCAGAAGAGCCCACACACTCAGATCTTAACCCCAGTGTGCTGAAAGTGTCAAAACTTGTTTTTCAGCAGAAATAAACATGTTTCTGCAAGTTTGGTCAACCCCATGTAAGTTATGGGGCAGTAACAGTACACTTTTCAAAACGTGTTTTTCAGCCCGAAATAAACGCGTTTTTTCAGACAACTGAATACCCATGTAGCAGCAAGGCTCAGAAGAGCCCACACACTCAGATCTTAACCCCAGTGTGCTGAAAGTGTCAAAACATGTTTTTCAGCAGAAATAAACATGTTTCTGCAAGTTTGGTCAACCCCATGTAAGTTATGGGGCAGTAACAGTACACTTTTCAAAACGTGTTTTTCAGCCCGAAATAAACGCGTTTTTTCAGACAACTGAATCCCCATGTAGCAGCAAAGCTCAGAAGAGCCCACACACTCAGATCTTAACCCCAGTGTGCAGAAAGGGTCAAAACGTGTTTTTCAGCAGAAATAAACATGTTTCTGCAAGTTTGGTCAACCCCATGTAAGTTATGGGGCAGTAACAGTACACTTTTCAAAACGTGTTTTTCAGCCCGAAATAAACGCGTTTTTTCAGACAACTGAATCCCCATGTAGCAACAAGGCTCAGAAGAGCCCACACACTCAGATCTTAACCCCAGTGTGCTGAAAGTGTCAAAACTTGTTTTTCAGCAGAAATAAACATGTTTCTGCAAGTTTGGTCAACCCCATGTAAGTTATGGGGCAGTAACAGTACACTTTTCAAAACGTGTTTTTCAGCCCGAAATAAACGCGTTTTTTCAGACAACTGAATACCCATGTAGCAACAAGGCTCAGAAGAGCCCACACACTCAGATCTTAACCCCAGTGTGCTGAAAGTGTCAAAACATGTTTTTCAGCAGAAATAAACATGTTTCTGCAAGTTTGGTCAACCCCATGTAAGTTATGGGGCAGTAACAGTACACTTTTCAAAACGTGTTTTTCAGCCCGAAATAAACGCGTTTTTTCAGACAACTGAATCCCCATGTAGCAACAAGGCTCAGAAGAGCCCACACACTCAGATCTTAACCCCAGTGTGCTGAAAGTGTCAAAACATGTTTTTCAGCAGAAATAAACATGTTTCTGCAAGTTTGGTCAACCCCATGTAAGTTATGGGGCAGTAACAGTACACTTTTCAAAACGTGTTTTTCAGCCCGAAATAAACGCGTTTTTTCAGACAACTGAATCCCCATGTAGCAACAAGGCTCAGAAGAGCCCACACACTCAGATCTTAACCCCAGTGTGCTTAAAGTGTCAAAACATGTTTTTCAGCAGAAATAAACATGTTTCTGCAAGTTTGGTCAACCCCATGTAAGTTATGGGGCAGTAACAGTACACTTTTCAAAACGTGTTTTTCAGCCCGAAATAAACGCGTTTTTCAGACAACTGAATACCCATGTAGCAGCAACTCTCAGAAGAGCCCACACACTCAGCTCTTAACCCCAGTGTGCAGAAAGGGTCAAAACGTGTTTTTCAGCAGAAATAAACATGTTTCTGCAAGTTTGGTCAACCCCATGTAAGTTATGGGGCATTAACAGTACACTTTTCAAAACGTGTTTTTCAGCCCGAAATAAACGCGTTTTTTCAGACAACTGAATACCCATGTAGCAGCAAGTCTCAGAAGAGCCCACACACTCAGCTCTTAATCCCAGTGTGCAGAAAGGGTCAAAACGTGTTTTTCAGCAGAAATAAACATGTTTCTGCAAGTTTGGTCAACCCCATGTAAGTTATGGGGCAGTAACAGTACACTCTGCAAAACGTGTTTTTCAGCCCGAAATAAACGCGTTTTTTCAGACAACTGAATCCCCATGTAGCAGCAAGGCTCAGAAGAGCCCACACATTCAGATCTTAACCCCAGTGTGCAGAAAGGTTCAAAACATGTTTTTCAGCAGAAATAAACATGTTTCTGCAAGTTTGGTGAACCCCATGTAAGTTATGGGGCAGTAACAGTACACTTTTCAAAACGTGTTTTTCAGCCCGAAATAAACGCGTTTTTTCAGACAACTGAATCCCCATGTAGCAGCAAGGCTCAGAAGAGCCCACACACTCAGATCTTAACCCCAGTGTGCTGAAAGTGTCAAAACATGTTTTTCAGCAGAAATAAACATGTTTCTGCAAGTTTGGTCAAACCCATGTAAGTTATGGGGCAGTAACAGTACACTCTGCAAAACGTGTTTTTCAGCCCGAAATAAACGCGTTTTTTCAGACAACTGAATCCCCATGTAGCAGCAAGGCTCAGAAGAGCCCACACACTCAGATCTTAACCCCAGTGTGCAGAAAGGTTCAAAACATGTTTTTCAGCAGAAATAAACATGTTTCTGCAAGTTTGGTCAACCCCATGTAAGTTATGGGGCAGTAACAGTACACTCTGCAAAACGTGTTTTTCAGCCCGAAATAAACGCGTTTTTTCAGACAACTGAATACCCATGTAGCAGCAAGGCTCAGAAGAGCCCACACACTCAGATCTTAACCCCAGTGTGCAGAAAGGGTCAAAACGTGTTTTTCAGCAGAAATAAACATGTTTCTGCAAGTTTGGTCAACCCCATGTAAGTTATGGGGCAGTAACAGTACACTCTGCAAAACGTGTTTTTCAGCCCGAAATAAACGCGTTTTTTCAGACAACTGAATCCCCATGTAGCAGCAAGGCTCAGAAGCGCCCACACACTCAGATCTTAACCCCAGTGTGCTGAAAGTGTCAAAACATGTTTTTCAGCAGAAATAAACATGTTTCTGCAAGTTTGGTCAACCCCATGTAAGTTATGGGGCAGTAACAGTACACTTTTCAAAACGTGTTTTTCAGCCCGAAATAAACGCGTTTTTTCAGACAACTGAATCCCCATGTAGCAACAAGGCTCAGAAGAGCCCACACACTCAGATCTTAACCCCAGTGTGCTGAAAGTGTCAAAACATGTTTTTCAGCAGAAATAAACATGTTTCTGCAAGTTTGGTCAACCCCATGTAAGTTATGGGGCAGTAACAGTACACTTTTCAAAACGTGTTTTTCAGCCCGAAATAAACGCGTTTTTTCAGACAACTGAATCCCCATGTAGCAACAAGGCTCAGAAGAGCCCACACACTCAGATCTTAACCCCAGTGTGCTGAAAGTGTCAAAACATGTTTTTCAGCAGAAATAAACATGTTTCTGCAAGTTTGGTCAACCCCATGTAAGTTATGGGGCAGTAACAGTACACTTTTCAAAACGTGTTTTTCAGCCCGAAATAAACGCGTTTTTTCAGACAACTGAATCCCCATGTAGCAACAAGGCTCAGAAGAGCCCACACACTCAGATCTTAACCCCAGTGTGCTGAAAGTGTCAAAACATGTTTTTCAGCAGAAATAAACATGTTTCTGCAAGTTTGGTCAACCCCATGTAAGTTATGGGGCAGTAACAGTACACTTTTCAAAACGTGTTTTACAGCCCGAAATAAACGCGTTTTTTCAGACAACTGAATACCCATGTAGCAGCAAGTCTCAGAAGAGCCCACACACACAGCTCTTAACCCCAGTGTGCAGAAAGGGTCAAAACGTGTTTTTCAGCAGAAATAAACATGTTTCTGCAAGTTTGGTCAACCCCATGTAAGTTATGGGGCAGTAACAGTACACTCTGCAAAACGTGTTTTTCAGCCCGAAATAAACGCGTTTTTTCAGACAACTGAATCCCCATGTAGCAGCAAGGCTCAGAAGAGCCCACACACTCAGATCTTAACCCCAGTGTGCAGAAAGGTTCAAAACATGTTTTTCAGCAGAAATAAACATGTTTCTGCAAGTTTGGTCAACCCCATGTAAGTTATGGGGCAGTAACAGTACACTTTTCAAAACGTGTTTTTCAGCCCGAAATAAACGCGTTTTTTCAGACAACTGAATCCCCATGTAGCAGCAAGTCTCAGAAGAGCCCACACACACAGCTCTTAACCCCAGTGTGCAGAAAGGGTCAAAACGTGTTTTTCAGCAGAAATAAACATGTTTCTGCAAGTTTGGTCAACCCCATGTAAGTTATGGGGCAGTAACAGTACACTCTGCAAAACGTGTTTTTCAGCCCGAAATAAACGCGTTTTTTCAGACAACTGAATCCCCATGTAGCAGCAAGGCTCAGAAGAGCCCACACACTCAGATCTTAACCCCAGTGTGCAGAAAGGTTCAAAACATGTTTTTCAGCAGAAATAAACATGTTTCTGCAAGTTTGGTCAACCCCATGTAAGTTATGGGGCAGTAACAGTACACTTTTCAAAACGTGTTTTTCAGCCCGAAATAAACGCGTTTTTTCAGACAACTGAATACCCATGTAGCAGCAAGGCTCAGAAGAGCCCACACACTCAGATCTTAACCCCAGTGTGCTGAAAGTGTCAAAACATGTTTTTCAGCAGAAATAAACATGTTTCTGCAAGTTTGGTCAACCCCATGTAAGTTATGGGGCAGTAACAGTACACTTTTCAAAACGTGTTTTTCAGCCCGAAATAAACGCGTTTTTTCAGACAACTGAATCCCCATGTAGCAACAAGGCTCAGAAGAGCCCACACACTCAGATCTTAACCCCAGTGTGCTGAAAGTGTCAAAACATGTTTTTCAGCAGAAATAAACATGTTTCTGCAAGTTTGGTCAACCCCATGTAAGTTATGGGGCAGTAACAGTACACTTTTCAAAACGTGTTTTTCAGCCCGAAATAAACGCGTTTTTTCAGACAACTGAATCCCCATGTAGCAACAAGGCTCAGAAGAGCCCACACACTCAGATCTTAACCCCAGTGTGCTGAAAGTGTCAAAACATGTTTTTCAGCAGAAATAAACATGTTTCTGCAAGTTTGGTCAACCCCATGTAAGTTATGGGGCAGTAACAGTACACTTTTCAAAACGTGTTTTTCAGCCCGAAATAAACGCGTTTTTTCAGACAACTGAATCCCCATGTAGCAACAAGGCTCAGAAGAGCCCACACACTCAGATCTTAACCCCAGTGTGCTGAAAGTGTCAAAACATGTTTTTCAGCAGAAATAAACATGTTTCTGCAAGTTTGGTCAACCCCATGTAAGTTATGGGGCAGTAACAGTACACTTTTCAAAACGTGTTTTTCAGCCCGAAATAAACGCGTTTTTTCAGACAACTGAATCCCCATGTAGCAACAAGGCTCAGAAGAGCCCACACACTCAGATCTTAACCCCAGTGTGCTGAAAGTGTCAAAACATGTTTTTCAGCAGAAATAAACATGTTTCTGCAAGTTTGGTCAACCCCATGTAAGTTATGGGGCAGTAACAGTACACTCTGCAAAACGTGTTTTTCAGCCCGAAATAAACGCGTTTTTTCAGACAACTGAATCCCCATGTAGCAGCAAGGCTCAGAAGAGCCCACACACTCAGATCTTAACCCCAGTGTGCAGAAAGGGTCAAAACGTGTTTTTCAGCAGAAATAAACATGTTTCTGCAAGTTTGGTCAACCCCATGTAAGTTATGGGGCAGTAACAGTACACTCTGCAAAACGTGTTTTTCAGCCCGAAATAAACGCGTTTTTTCAGACAACTGAATCCCCATGTAGCAGCAAGGCTCAGAAGAGCCCACACACTCAGATCTTAACCCCAGTGTGCTGAAAGTGTCAAAACATGTTTTTCAGCAGAAATAAACATGTTTCTGCAGGTTTGGTCAACCCCGTGTAAGTTATGGGGCAGTAACAGTACACTTTTCAAAACGTGTTTTTCAGCCCGAAATAAACGCGTTTTTTCAGACAACTGAATCCCCATGTAGCAGCAAGTCTCAGAAGAGCCCACACACTCAGCTCTTAACCCCAGTGTGCAGAAAGGGTCAAAACGTGTTTTTCAGCAGAAATAAACATGTTTCTGCAAGTTTGGTCAACCCCAGGTAAGTTATGGGGCAGTAACAGTACACTCTGCAAAACGTGTTTTTCAGCCCGAAATAAACGCGTTTTTTCAGACAACTGAATCCCCATGTAGCAGCAAGGCTCAGAAGAGCCCACACACTCAGATCTTAACCCCAGTGTGCTGAAAGTGTCAAAACATGTTTTTCAGCAGAAATAAACATGTTTCTGCAAGTTTGGTCAACCCCATGTAAGTTATTGGGCAGTAACAGTACACTTTTCAAAACGTGTTTTTCAGCCCGAAATAAACGCGTTTTTTCAGACAACTGAATCCCCATGTAGCAACAAGGCTCAGAAGAGCCCACACACTCAGATCTTAACCCCAGTGTGCTGAAAGTGTCAAAACATGTTTTTCAGCAGAAATAAACATGTTTCTGCAAGTTTGGTCAACCCCATGTAAGTTATGGGGCAGTAACAGTACACTTTTCAAAACGTGTTTTTCAGCCCGAAATAAACGCGTTTTTTCAGACAACTGAATCCCCATGTAGCAACAAGGCTCAGAAGAGCCCACACACTCAGATCTTAACCCCAGTGTGCAGAAAGGTTCAAAACATGTTTTTCAGCAGAAATAAACATGTTTCTGCAAGTTTGGTCAACCCCATGTAAGTTATGGGGCAGTAACAGTACACTTTTCAAAACGTGTTTTTCAGCCCGAAATAAACGCGTTTTTTCAGACAACTGAATACCCATGTAGCAGCAAGGCTCAGAAGAGCCCACACACTCAGATCTTAACCCCAGTGTGCAGAAAGGTTCAAAACATGTTTTTCAGCAGAAATAAACATGTTTCTGCAAGTTTGGTCAACCCCATGTAAGTTATGGGGCAGTAACAGTACACTCTGCAAAACGTGTTTTTCAGCCCGAAATAAACGCGTTTTTTCAGACAACTGAATCCCCATGTAGCAGCAAGGCTCAGAAGAGCCCACACACTCAGATCTTAACCCCAGTGTGCAGAAAGGTTCAAAACATGTTTTTCAGCAGAAATAAACATGTTTCTGCAAGTTTGGTCAACCCCATGTAAGTTATGGGGAAGTAACAGTACACTTTTCAAAACGTGTTTTTCAGCCCGAAATAAACGCGTTTTTTCAGACAACTGAATCCCCATGTAGCAACAAGGCTCAGAAGAGCCCACATACTCAGATCTTAACCCCAGTGTGCTGAAAGTGTCAAAACATGTTTTTCAGCAGAAATAAACATGTTTCTGCAAGTTTGGTCAACCCCATGTAAGTTATGGGGCAGTAACAGTACACTCTGCAAAACGTGTTTTTCAGCCCGAAATAAACGCGTTTTTTCAGACAACTGAATCCCCATGTAGCAGCAAGGCTCAGAAGAGCCCACACACTCAGATCTTAACCCCAGTGTGCTGAAAGTGTCAAAACATGTTTTTCAGCAGAAATAAACATGTTTCTGCAAGTTTGGTCAACCCCATGTAAGTTATGGGGCAGTAACAGTACACTTTTCAAAACGTGTTTTTCAGCCCGAAATAAACGCGTTTTTTCAGACAACTGAATCCCCATGTAGCAGCAATTCTCAGAAGAGCCCACACACTCAGCTCTTAACCCCAGTGTGCAGAAAGGGTCAAAACGTGTTTTTCAGCAGAAATAAACATGTTTCTGCAAGTTTGGTCAACCCCATGTAAGTTATGGGGCAGTAACAGTACACTCTGCAAAACGTGTTTTTCAGCCCGAAATAAACGCGTTTTTTCAGACAACTGAATCCCCATGTAGCAGCAAGTCTCAGAAGAGCCCACACACTCAGCTCTTAACCCCAGTGTGCTGAAAGTGTCAAAACATGTTTTTCAGCAGAAATAAACATGTTTCTGCAAGTTTGGTCAACCCCATGTAAGTTATGGGGCAGTAACAGTACACTTTTCAAAACGTGTTTTTCAGCCCGAAATAAACGCGTTTTTTCAGACAACTGAATCCCCATGTAGCAACAAGGCTCAGAAGAGCCCACACACTCAGATCTTAACCCCAGTGTGCTGAAAGTGTCAAAACATGTTTTTCAGCAGAAATAAACATGTTTCTGCAAGTTTGGTCAACCCCATGTAAGTTATGGGGCAGTAACAGTACACTTTTCAAAACGTGTTTTTCAGCCCGAAATAAACGCGTTTTTTCAGACAACTGAATACCCATGTAGCAGCAAGGCTCAGAAGAGCCCACACACTCAGATCTTAACCCCAGTGTGCTGAAAGTGTCAAAACATGTTTTTCAGCAGAAATAAACATGTTTCTGAAGGTTTGGTCAACCCCATGTAAGTTATGGGGCAGTAACAGTACACTTTTCAAAACGTGTTTTTCAGCCCGAAATAAACGCGTTTTTTCAGACAACTGAATCCCCATGTAGCAGCAAGTCTCAGAAGAGCCCACACACTCAGCTCTTAACCCCAGTGTGCAGAAAGGGTCAAAACGTGTTTTTCAGCAGAAATAAACATGTTTCTGCAAGTTTGGTCAACCCCATGTAAGTTATGGGGCAGTAACAGTACACTCTGCAAAACGTGTTTTTCAGCCCGAAATAAACGCGTTTTTTCAGACAACTGAATCCCCATGTAGCAGCAAGGCTCAGAAGAGCCCACACACTCAGATCTTAACCCCAGTGTGCTGAAAGTGTCAAAACATGTTTTTCAGCAGAAATAAACATGTTTCTGCAAGTTTGGTCAACCCCATGTAAGTTATGGGGCAGTAACAGTACACTTTTCAAAACGTGTTTTTCAGCCCGAAATAAACGCGTTTTTTCAGACAACTGAATCCCCATGTAGCAACAAGGCTCAGAAGAGCCCACACACTCAGATCTTAACCCCAGTGTGCTGAAAGTGTCAAAACATGTTTTTCAGCAGAAATAAACATGTTTCTGCAAGTTTGGTCAACCCCATGTAAGTTATGGGGCAGTAACAGTACACTTTTCAAAACGTGTTTTTCAGCCCGAAATAAACGCGTTTTTTCAGACAACTGAATCCCCATGTAGCAACAAGGCTCAGAAGAGCCCACACACTCAGATCTTAACCCCAGTGTGCAGAAAGGTTCAAAACATGTTTTTCAGCAGAAATAAACATGTTTCTGCAAGTTTGGTCAACCCCATGTAAGTTATGGGGCAGTAACAGTACACTTTTCAAAACGTGTTTTTCAGCCCGAAATAAACGCGTTTTTTCAGACAACTGAATACCCATGTAGCAGCAAGGCTCAGAAGAGCCCACACACTCAGCTCTTAACCCCAGTGTGCAGAAAGGGTCAAAACGTGTTTTTCAGCAGAAATAAACATGTTTCTGCAAGTTTGGTCAACCCCATGTAAGTTATGGGGCAGTAACAGTACACTCTGCAAAACGTGTTTTTCAGCCCGAAATGAACGCGTTTTTTCAGACAACTGAATCCCCATGTAGCAGCAAGGCTCAGAAGAGCCCACACACTCAGATCTTAACCCCAGTGTGCAGAAAGGTTCAAAACATGTTTTTCAGCAGAAATAAACATGTTTCTGCAAGTTTGGTCAACCCCATGTAAGTTATGGGGAAGTAACAGTACACTTTTCAAAACGTGTTTTTCAGCCCGAAATAAACGCGTTTTTTCAGACAACTGAATCCCCATGTAGCAACAAGGCTCAGAAGAGCCCACACACTCAGATCTTAACCCCAGTGTGCTGAAAGTGTCAAAACATGTTTTTCAGCAGAAATAAACATGTTTCTGCAAGTTTGGTCAACCCCATGTAAGTTATGGGGCAGTAACAGTACACTCTGCAAAACGTGTTTTTCAGCCCGAAATAAACGCGTTTTTTCAGACAACTGAATACCCATGTAGCAGCAAGGCTCAGAAGAGCCCACACACTCAAATCTTAACCCCAGTGTGCAGAAAGGGTCAAAACGTGTTTTTCAGCAGAAATAAACATGTTTCTGCAAGTTTGGTCAACCCCATGTAAGTTATGGGGCAGTAACAGTACACTCTGCAAAACGTGTTTTTCAGCCCGAAATAAACGCGTTTTTTCAGACAACTGAATCCCCATGTAGCAGCAAGGCTCAGAAGAGCCCACACACTCAGATCTTAAACCCAGTGTGCTGAAAGTGTCAAAACATGTTTTTCAGCAGAAATAAACATGTTTCTGCAAGTTTGGTCAACCCCATGTAAGTTATGGGGCAGTAACAGTACACTTTTCAAAACGTGTTTTTCAGCCCGAAATAAACGCGTTTTTTCAGACAACTGAATCCCCATGTAGCAACAAGGCTCAGAAGAGCCCACACACTCAGATCTTAACCCCAGTGTGCTGAAAGTGTCAAAACATGTTTTTCAGCAGAAATAAACATGTTTCTGCAAGTTTGGTCAACCCCATGTAAGTTATGGGGCAGTAACAGTACACTTTTCAAAACGTGTTTTTCAGCCCGAAATAAACGCGTTTTTTCAGACAACTGAATACCCATGTAGCAGCAAGGCTCAGAAGAGCCCACACACTCAGATCTTAACCCCAGTGTGCTGAAAGTGTCAAAACATGTTTTTCAGCAGAAATAAACATGTTTCTGAAGGTTTGGTCAACCCCATGTAAGTTATGGGGCAGTAACAGTACACTTTTCAAAACGTGTTTTTCAGCCCGAAATAAACGCGTTTTTTCAGACAACTGAATCCCCATGTAGCAGCAAGTCTCAGAAGAGCCCACACACTCAGCTCTTAACCCCAGTGTGCAGAAAGGGTCAAAACGTGTTTTTCAGCAGAAATAAACATGTTTCTGCAAGTTTGGTCAACCCCATGTAAGTTATGGGGCAGTAACAGTACACTCTGCAAAACGTGTTTTTCAGCCCGAAATAAACGCGTTTTTTCAGACAACTGAATCCCCATGTAGCAGCAAGGCTCAGAAGAGCCCACACACTCAGATCTTAACCCCAGTGTGCTGAAAGTGTCAAAACATGTTTTTCAGCAGAAATAAACATGTTTCTGCAAGTTTGGTCAACCCCATGTAAGTTATGGGGCAGTAACAGTACACTTTTCAAAACGTGTTTTTCAGCCCGAAATAAACGCGTTTTTTCAGACAACTGAATCCCCATGTAGCAACAAGGCTCAGAAGAGCCCACACACTCAGATCTTAACCCCAGTGTGCTGAAAGTGTCAAAACATGTTTTTCAGCAGAAATAAACATGTTTCTGCAAGTTTGGTCAACCCCATGTAAGTTATGGGGCAGTAACAGTACACTTTTCAAAACGTGTTTTTCAGCCCGAAATAAACGCGTTTTTTCAGACAACTGAATCCCCATGTAGCAACAAGGCTCAGAAGAGCCCACACACTCAGATCTTAACCCCAGTGTGCAGAAAGGTTCAAAACATGTTTTTCAGCAGAAATAAACATGTTTCTGCAAGTTTGGTCAACCCCATGAAAGTTATGGGGCAGTAACAGTACACTTTTCAAAACGTGTTTTTCAGCCCGAAATAAACGCGTTTTTTCAGACAACTGAATACCCATGTAGCAGCAAGGCTCAGAAGAGCCCACACACTCAGCTCTTAACCCCAGTGTGCAGAAAGGGTCAAAACGTGTTTTTCAGCAGAAATAAACATGTTTCTGCAAGTTTGGTCAACCCCATGTAAGTTATGGGGCAGTAACAGTACACTCTGCAAAACGTGTTTTTCAGCCCGAAATAAACGCGTTTTTTCAGACAACTGAATCCCCATGTAGCAGCAAGGCTCAGAAGAGCCCACACACTCAGATCTTAACCCCAGTGTGCAGAAAGGTTCAAAACATGTTTTTCAGCAGAAATAAACATGTTTCTGCAAGTTTGGTCAACCCCATGTAAGTTATGGGGAAGTAACAGTACACTTTTCAAAACGTGTTTTTCAGCCCGAAATAAACGCGTTTTTTCAGACAACTGAATCCCCATGTAGCAGCAAGGCTCAGAAGAGCCCACACACTCAGATCTTAACCCCAGTGTGCAGAAAGGGTCAAAACGTGTTTTTCAGCAGAAATAAACATGTTTCTGCAAGTTTGGTCAACCCCATGTAAGTTATGGGGCAGTAACAGTACACTCTGCAAAACATTGTTTTTCAGCCCGAAATAAACGCGTTTTTTCAGACAACTGAATCCCCATGTAGCAGCAAGGCTCAGAAGAGCCCACACACTCAGATCTTAACCCCAGTGTGCTGAAAGTGTCAAAACATGTTTTTCAGCAGAAATAAACATGTTTCTGCAAGTTTGGTCAACCCCATGTAAGTTATGGGGCAGTAACAGTACACTTTTCAAAACGTGTTTTTCAGCCCGAAATAAACGCGTTTTTTCAGACAACTGAATCCCCATGTAGCAACAAGGCTCAGAAGAGCCCACACACTCAGATCTTAACCCCAGTGTGCTGAAAGTGTCAAAACATGTTTTTCAGCAGAAATAAACATGTTTCTGCAAGTTTGGTCAACCCCATGTAAGTTATGGGGCAGTAACAGTACACTTTTCAAAACGTGTTTTTCAGCCCGAAATAAACGCGTTTTTTCAGACAACTGAATACCCATGTAGCAGCAAGGCTCAGAAGAGCCCACACACTCAGATCTTAACCCCAGTGTGCTGAAAGTGTCAAAACATGTTTTTCAGCAGAAATAAACATGTTTCTGCAAGTTTGGTCAACCCCATGTAAGTTATGGGGCAGTAACAGTACACTTTTCAAAACGTGTTTTTCAGCCCGAAATAAACGCGTTTTTTCAGACAACTGAATCCCCATGTAGCAACAAGGCTCAGAAGAGCCCACACACTCAGATCTTAACCCCAGTGTGCTGAAAGTGTCAAAACATGTTTTTCAGCAGAAATAAACATGTTTCTGCAAGTTTGGTCAACCCCATGTAAGTTATGGGGCAGTAACAGTACACTCTGCAAAACGTGTTTTTCAGCCCGAAATAAACGCGTTTTTTCAGACAACTGAATCCCCATGTAGCAGCAAGGCTCAGAAGAGCCCACACACTCAGATCTTAACCCCAGTGTGCTGAAAGTGTCAAAACATGTTTTTCAGCAGAAATAAACATGTTTCTGCAAGTTTGGTCAACCCCATGTAAGTTATGGGGCAGTAACAGTACACTTTTCAAAACGTGTTTTTCAGCCCGAAATAAACGCGTTTTTTCAGACAACTGAATCCCCATGTAGCAACAAGGCTCAGAAGAGCCCACACACTCAGATCTTAACCCCAGTGTGCAGAAAGGGTCAAAACGTGTTTTTCAGCAGAAATAAACATGTTTCTGCAAGTTTGGTCAACCCCATGTAAGTTATGGGGCATTAACAGTACACTTTTCAAAACGTGTTTTTCAGCCCGAAATAAACGCGTTTTTTCAGACAACTGAATCCCCATGTAGCAGCAAGGCTCAGAAGAGCCCACACACTCAGATCTTAACCCCAGTGTGCTGAAAGTGTCAAAACATGTTTTTCAGCAGAAATAAACATGTTTCGGCAAGTTTGGTCAACCCCATGTAAGTTATGGGGCAGTAACAGTACACTTTTCAAAACGTGTTTTTCAGCCCGAAATAAACGCGTTTTTTCAGACAACTGAATCCCCATGTAGCAACAAGGCTCAGAAGAGCCCACACACTCAGATCTTAACCCCAGTGTGCTGAAAGTGTCAAAACATGTTTTTCAGCAGAAATAAACATGTTTCTGCAAGTTTGGTCAACCCCATGTAAGTTATGGGGCAGTAACAGTACACTTTTCAAAACGTGTTTTTCAGCCCGAAATAAACGCGTTTTTTCAGACAACTGAATACCCATGTAGCAGCAAGTCTCAGAAGAGCCCACACACTCAGCTCTTAACCCCAGTGTGCAGAAAGGGTCAAAACGTGTTTTTCAGCAGAAATAAACATGTTTCTGCAAGTTTGGTCAACCCCATGTAAGTTATGGGGCAGTAACAGTACACTCTGCAAAACGTGTTTTTCAGCCCGAAATAAACGCGTTTTTTCAGACAACTGAATCCCCATGTAGCAGCAAGGCTCAGAAGAGCCCACACATTCAGATCTTAACCCCAGTGTGCAGAAAGGTTCAAAACATGTTTTTCAGCAGAAATAAACATGTTTCTGCAAGTTTGGTCAACCCCATGTAAGTTATGGGGCAGTAACAGTACACTTTTCAAAACGTGTTTTTCAGCCTGAAATAAACGCGTTTTTTCAGACAACTGAATCCCCATGTAGCAACAAGGCTCAGAAGAGCCCACACACTCAGATCTTAACCCCAGTGTGCTGAAAGTGTCAAAACTTGTTTTTCAGCAGAAATAAACATGTTTCTGCAAGTTTGGTCAACCCCATGTAAGTTATGGGGCAGTAACAGTACACTTTTCAAAACGTGTTTTTCAGCCCGAAATAAACGCGTTTTTTCAGACAACTGAATACCCATGTAGCAGCAAGGCTCAGAAGAGCCCACACACTCAGATCTTAACCCCAGTGTGCTGAAAGTGTCAAAACATGTTTTTCAGCAGAAATAAACATGTTTCTGCAAGTTTGGTCAACCCCATGTAAGTTATGGGGCAGTAACAGTACACTTTTCAAAACGTGTTTTTCAGCCCGAAATAAACGCGTTTTTTCAGACAACTGAATCCCCATGTAGCAACAAGGCTCAGAAGAGCCCACACACTCAGATCTTAACCCCAGTGTGCTGAAAGTGTCAAAACATGTTTTTCAGCAGAAATAAACATGTTTCTGCAAGTTTGGTCAACCCCATGTAAGTTATGGGGCAGTAACAGTACACTCTGCAAAACGTGTTTTTCAGCCCGAAATAAACGCGTTTTTTCAGACAACTGAATCCCCATGTAGCAGCAAGGCTCAGAAGAGCCCACACACTCAGATCTTAACCCCAGTGTGCTGAAAGTGTCAAAACATGTTTTTCAGCAGAAATAAACATGTTTCTGCAAGTTTGGTCAACCCCATGTAAGTTATGGGGCAGTAACAGTACACTTTTCAAAATGTGTTTTTCAGCCCGAAATAAACGCGTTTTTTCAGACAACTGAATCCCCATGTAGCAACAAGGCTCAGAAGAGCCCACACACTCAGATCTTAACCCCAGTGTGCAGAAAGGGTCAAAACGTGTTTTTCAGCAGAAATAAACATGTTTCTGCAAGTTTGGTCAACCCCATGTAAGTTATGGGGCAGTAACAGTACACTTTTCAAAACGTGTTTTTCAGCCCGAAATAAACGCGTTTTTTCAGACAACTGAATCCCCATGTAGCAGCAAGGCTCAGAAGAGCCCACACACTCAGATCTTAACCCCAGTGTGCTGAAAGTGTCAAAACATGTTTTTTAGCAGAAATAAACATGTTTCGGCAAGTTTGGTCAACCCCATGTAAGTTATGGGGCAGTAACAGTACACTTTTCAAAACGTGTTTTTCAGCCCGAAATAAACGCGTTTTTTCAGACAACTGAATCCCCATGTAGCAACAAGGCTCAGAAGAGCCCACACACTCAGATCTTAACCCCAGTGTGCTGAAAGTGTCAAAACATGTTTTTCAGCAGAAATAAACATGTTTCTGCAAGTTTGGTCAACCCCATGTAAGTTATGGGGCAGTAACAGTACACTTTTCAAAACGTGTTTTTCAGCCCGAAATAAACGCGTTTTTTCAGACAACTGAATCCCCATGTAGCAACAAGGCTCAGAAGAGCCCACACACTCAGATCTTAACCCCAGTGTGCTGAAAGTGTCAAAACATGTTTTTCAGCAGAAATAAACATGTTTCTGCAAGTTTGGTCAACCCCATGTAAGTTATGGGGCAGTAACAGTACACTTTTCAAAACGTGTTTTTCAGCCCGAAATAAACGCGTTTTTTCAGACAACTGAATCCCCATGTAGCAACAAGGCTCAGAAGAGCCCACACACTCAGATCTTAACCCCAGTGTGCAGAAAGGTTCAAAACATGTTTTTCAGCAGAAATAAACATGTTTCTGCAAGTTTGGTCAACCCCATGTAAGTTATGGGGCAGTAACAGTACACTTTTCAAAACGAGTTTTTCAGCCCGAAATAAACGTGTTTTTTCAGACAACTGAATACCCATGTAGCAGCAAGGCTCAGAAGAGCCCACACACTCAGATCTTAACCCCAGTGTGCTGAAAGTGTCAAAACATGTTTTTCAGCAGAAATAAACATGTTTCTGCAAGTTTGGTCAACCCCATGTAAGTTATGGGGCAGTAACAGTACACTCTGCAAAACGTGTTTTTCAGCCCGAAATAAACGCGTTTTTTCAGACAACTGAATCCCCATGTAGCAGCAAGGCTCAGAAGAGCCCACACACTCAGATCTTAACCCCAGTGTGCAGAAAGGTTCAAAACATGTTTTTCAGCAGAAATAAACATGTTTCTGCAAGTTTGGTCAACCCCATGTAAGTTATGGGGCAGTAACAGTACACTTTTCAAAACGTGTTTTTCAGCCCGAAATAAACGCGTTTTTTCAGACAACTGAATCCCCATGTAGCAGCAAGGCTCAGAAGAGCCCACACACTCAGATCTTAACCCCAGTGTGCTGAAAGTGTCAAAACATGTTTTTCAGCAGAAATAAACATGTTTCTGCAAGTTTGGTCAACCCCATGTAAGTTATGGGGCAGTAACAGTACACTCTGCAAAACGTGTTTTTCAGCCCGAAATAAACGCGTTTTTTCAGACAACTGAATCCCCATGTAGCAGCAAGGCTCAGAAGAGCCCACACACTCAGATCTTAACCCCAGTGTGCAGAAAGGTTCAAAACATGTTTTTCAGCAGAAATAAACATGTTTCTGCAAGTTTGGTCAACCCCATGTAAGTTATGGGGCAGTAACAGTACACTTTTCAAAACGTGTTTTTCAGCCCGAAATAAACGCGTTTTTTCAGACAACTGAATCCCCATGTAGCAACAAGGCTCAGAAGAGCCCACACACTCAGATCTTAACCCCAGTGTGCTGAAAGTGTCAAAACATGTTTTTCAGCAGAAATAAACATGTTTCTGCAAGTTTGGTCAACCCCATGTAAGTTATGGGGCAGTAACAGTACACTTTTCAAAACGTGTTTTTCAGCCCGAAATAAACGCGTTTTTTCAGACAACTGAATACCCATGTAGCAGCAAGTCTCAGAAGAGCCCACACACACAGCTCTTAACCCCAGTGTGCAGAAAGGGTCAAAACGTGTTTTTCAGCAGAAATAAACATGTTTCTGCAAGTTTGGTCAACCCCATGTAAGTTATGGGGATGTAACAGTACACTTTTCAAAACGTGTTTTTCAGCCCGAAATAAACGCGTTTTTTCAGACAACTGAATCCCCATGTAGCAACAAGGCTCAGAAGAGCCCACACACTCAGATCTTAACCCCAGTGTGCTGAAAGTGTCAAAACATGTTTTTCAGCAGAAATAAACATGTTTCTGCAAGTTTGGTCAACCCCATGTAAGTTATGGGGCAGTAACAGTACACTCTGCAAAACGTGTTTTTCAGCCCGAAATAAACGCGTTTTTTCAGACAACTGAATCCCCATGTAGCAGCAAGGCTCAGAAGAGCCCACACACTCAGATCTTAACCCCAGTGTGCTGAAAGTGTCAAAACATGTTTTTCAGCAGAAATAAACATGTTTCTGCAAGTTTGGTCAACCCCATGTAAGTTATGGGGCAGTAACAGTACACTTTTCAAAACGTGTTTTTCAGCCCGAAATAAACGCGTTTTTTCAGACAACTGAATCCCCATGTAGCAACAAGGCTCAGAAGAGCCCACACACTCAGATCTTAACCCCAGTGTGCTGAAAGTGTCAAAACATGTTTTTCAGCAGAAATAAACATGTTTCTGCAAGTTTGGTCACCCCCATGTAAGTTATGGGGCAGTAACAGTACACTTTTCAAAACGTGTTTTTCAGCCCGAAATAAACGCGTTTTTTCAGACAACTGAATCCCCATGTAGCAACAAGGCTCAGAAGAGCCCACACACTCAGATCTTAACCCCAGTGTGCTGAAAGTGTCAAAACATGTTTTTCAGCAGAAATAAACATGTTTCTGCAAGTTTGGTCAACCCCATGTAAGTTATGGGGCAGTAACAGTACACTTTTCAAAACGTGTTTTTCAGCCCGAAATAAACGCGTTTTTTCAGACAACTGAATACCCATGTAGCAGCAAGTCTCAGAAGAGCCCACACACTCAGCTCTTAACCCCAGTGTGCAGAAAGGGTCAAAACGTGTTTTTCAGCAGAAATAAACATGTTTCTGCAAGTTTGGTCAACCCCATGTAAGTTATGGGGAAGTAACAGTACACTTTTCAAAACGTGTTTTTCAGCCCGAAATAAACGCGTTTTTTCAGACAACTGAATCCCCATGTAGCAACAAGGCTCAGAAGAGCCCACACACTCAGATCTTAACCCCAGTGTGCTGAAAGTGTCAAAACATGTTTTTCAGCAGAAATAAACATGTTTCTGCAAGTTTGGTCAACCCCATGTAAGTTATGGGGCAGTAACAGTACACTCTGCAAAACGTGTTTTTCAGCCCGAAATAAACGCGTTTTTTCAGACAACTGAATCCCCATGTAGCAGCAAGGCTCAGAAGAGCCCACACACTCAGATCTTAACCCCAGTGTGCTGAAAGTGTCAAAACATGTTTTTCAGCAGAAATAAACATGTTTCTGCAAGTTTGGTCAACCCCATGTAAGTTATGGGGCAGTAACAGTACACTCTGCAAAACGTGTTTTTCAGCCCGAAATAAACGCGTTTTTTCAGACAACTGAATCCCCATGTAGCAGCAAGGCTCAGAAGAGCCCACACACTCAGATCTTAACCCCAGTGTGCAGAAAGGTTCAAAACATGTTTTTCAGCAGAAATAAACATGTTTCTGCAAGTTTGGTCAACCCCATGTAAGTTATGGGGCAGTAACAGTACACTTTTCAAAACGTGTTTTTCAGCCCGAAATAAACGCGTTTTTTCAGACAACTGAATCCCCATGTAGCAGCAAGGTTCAGAAGAGCCCACACACTCAGATCTTAACCCCAGTGTGCTGAAAGTGTCAAAACATGTTTTTCAGCAGAAATAAACATGTTTCTGCAAGTTTGGTCAACCCCATGTAAGTTATGGGGCAGTAACAGTACACTCTGCAAAACGTGTTTTTCAGCCCGAAATAAACGCGTTTTTTCAGACAACTGAATCCCCATGTAGCAGCAAGGCTCAGAAGAGCCCACACACTCAGATCTTAACCCCAGTGTGCAGAAAGGTTCAAAACATGTTTTTCAGCAGAAATAAACATGTTTCTGCAAGTTTGGTCAACCCCATGTAAGTTATGGGGCAGTAACAGTACACTCTGCAAAACGTGTTTTTCAGCCCGAAATAAACGCGTTTTTTCAGACAACTGAATCCCCATGTAGCAGCAAGGCTCAGAAGAGCCCACACACTCAGATCTTAACCCCAGTGTGCAGAAAGGTTCAAAACATGTTTTTCAGCAGAAATAAACATGTTTCTGCAAGTTTGGTCAACCCCATGTAAGTTATGGGGCAGTAACAGTACACTTTTCAAAACGTGTTTTTCAGCCCGAAATAAACGCGTTTTTTCAGACAACTGAATCCCCATGTAGCAGCAAGGCTCAGAAGAGCCCACACACTCAGATCTTAACCCCAGTGTGCTGAAAGTGTCAAAACATGTTTTTCAGCAGAAATAAACATGTTTCTGCAAGTTTGGTCAACCCCATGTAAGTTATGGGGCAGTAACAGTACACTCTGCAAAACGTGTTTTTCAGCCCGAAATAAACGCGTTTTTTCAGACAACTGAATCCCCATGTAGCAGCAAGGCTCAGAAGAGCCCACACACTCAGATCTTAACCTCAGTGTGCAGAAAGGTTCAAAACATGTTTTTCAGCAGAAATAAACATGTTTCTGCAAGTTTGGTCAACCCCATGTAAGTTATGGGGCAGTAACAGTACACTTTTCAAAACGTGTTTTTCAGGCCGAAATAAACGCGTTTTTTCAGACAACTGAATCCCCATGTAGCAACAAGGCTCAGAAGAGCCCACACACTCAGATCTTAACCCCAGTGTGCTGAAAGTGTCAAAACATGTTTTTCAGCAGAAATAAACATGTTTCTGCAAGTTTGGTCAACCCCATGTAAGTTATGGGGCAGTAACAGTACACTTTTCAAAACTTGTTTTTCAGCCCGAAATAAACGCGTTTTTTCAGACAACTGAATACCCATGTAGCAGCAAGGCTCAGAAGAGCCCACACACTCAGATCTTAACCCCAGTGTGCTGAAAGTGTCAAAACATGTTTTTCAGCAGAAATAAACATGTTTCTGCAAGTTTGGTCAACCCCATGTAAGTTATGGGGCAGTAACAGTACACTTTTCAAAACGTGTTTTTCAGCCCGAAATAAACGCGTTTTTTCAGACAACTGAATCCCCATGTAGCAACAAGGCTCAGAAGAGCCCACACACTCAGATCTTAACCCCAGTGTGCTGAAAGTGTCAAAACATGTTTTTCAGCAGAAATAAACATGTTTCTGCAAGTTTGGTCAACCCCATGTAAGTTATGGGGCAGTAACAGTACACTTTTCAAAACGTGTTTTTCAGCCCGAAATAAACGCGTTTTTTCAGACAACTGAATACCCATGTAGCAGCAAGTCTCAGAAGAGCCCACACACTCAGCTCTTAACCCCAGTGTGCAGAAAGGGTCAAAACGTGTTTTTCAGCAGAAATAAACATGTTTCTGCAAGTTTGGTCAACCCCATGTAAGTTATGGGGAAGTAACAGTACACTTTTCAAAACGTGTTTTTCAGCCCGAAATAAACGCGTTTTTTCAGACAACTGAATCCCCATGTAGCAACAAGGCTCAGAAGAGCCCACACACTCAGATCTTAACCCCAGTGTGCTGAAAGTGTGAAAACATGTTTTTCAGCAGAAATAAACATGTTTCTGCAAGTTTGGTCAACCCCATGTAAGTTATGGGGCAGTAACAGTACACTCTGCAAAACGTGTTTTTCAGCCCGAAATAAACGCGTTTTTTCAGACAACTGAATACCCATGTAGCAGCAAGGCTCAGAAGAGCCCACACACTCAGATCTTAACCCCAGTGTGCTGAAAGTGTCAAAACATGTTTTTCAGCAGAAATAAACATGTTTCTGCAAGTTTGGTCAACCCCATGTAAGTTATGGGGCAGTAACAGTACACTCTGCAAAACGTGTTTTTCAGCCCGAAATAAACGCGTTTTTTCAGACAACTGAATCCCCATGTAGCAGCAAGGCTCAGAAGAGCCCACACACTCAGATCTTAACCCCAGTGTGCAGAAAGGTTCAAAACATGTTTTTCAGCAGAAATAAACATGTTTCTGCAAGTTTGGTCAACCCCATGTAAGTTATGGGGCAGTAACAGTACACTTTTCAAAACGTGTTTTTCAGCCCGAAATAAACGCGTTTTTTCAGACAACTGAATCCCCATGTAGCAGCAAGGCTCAGAAGAGCCCACACACTCAGATCTTAACCCCAGTGTGCTGAAAGTGTCAAAACATGTTTTTCAGCAGAAATAAACATGTTTCTGCAAGTTTGGTCAACCCCATATAAGTTATGGGGCAGTAACAGTACACTCTGCAAAACGTGTTTTTCAGCCCGAAATAAACGCGTTTTTTCAGACAACTGAATCCCCATGTAGCAGCAAGGCTCAGAAGAGCCCACACACTCAGATCTTAACCCCAGTGTGCAGAAAGGTTCAAAACATGTTTTTCAGCAGAAATAAACATGTTTCTGCAAGTTTGGTCAACCCCATGTAAGTTATGGGGCAGTAACAGTACACTTTTCAAAACGTGTTTTTCAGCCCGAAATAAACGCGTTTTTTCAGACAACTGAATCCCCATGTAGCAACAAGGCTCAGAAGAGCCCACACACTCAGATCTTAACCCCAGTGTGCTGAAAGTGTCAAAACATGTTTTTCAGCAGAAATAAACATGTTTCTGCAAGTTTGGTCAACCCCATGTAAGTTATGGGGCAGTAACAGTACACTTTTCAAAACGTGTTTTTCAGCCCGAAATAAACGCGTTTTTTCAGACAACTGAATACCCATGTAGCAGCAAGGCTCAGAAGAGCCCACACACTCAGATCTTAACCCCAGTGTGCTGAAAGTGTCAAAACATGTTTTTCAGCAGAAATAAACATGTTTCTGCAAGTTTGGTCAACCCCATGTAAGTTATGGGGCAGTAACAGTACACTTTTCAAAACGTGTTTTTCAGCCCGAAATAAACGCGTTTTTTCAGACAACTGAAACCCCATGTAGCAACAAGGCTCAGAAGAGCCCACACACTCAGATCTTAACCCCAGTGTGCTGAAAGTGTCAAAACATGTTTTTCAGCAGAAATAAACATGTTTCTGCAAGTTTGGTCAACCCCATGTAAGTTATGGGGCAGTAACAGTACACTTTTCAAAACGTGTTTTTCAGCCCGAAATAAACGCGTTTTTTCAGACAACTGAATACCCATGTAGCAGCAAGTCTCAGAAGAGCCCACACACTCAGCTCTTAACCCCAGTGTGCAGAAAGGGTCAAAACGTGTTTTTCAGCAGAAATAAACATGTTTCTGCAAGTTTGGTCAACCCCATGTAAGTTATGGGGAAGTAACAGTACACTTTTCAAAACGTGTTTTTCAGCCCGAAATAAACGCGTTTTTTCAGACAACTGAATCCCCATGTAGCAACAAGGCTCAGAAGAGCCCACACACTCAGATCTTAACCCCAGTGTGCTGAAAGTGTCAAAACATGTTTTTCAGCAAAAATAAACATGTTTCTGCAAGTTTGGTCAACCCCATGTAAGTTATGGGGCAGTAACAGTACACTCTGCAAAACGTGTTTTTCAGCCCGAAATAAACGCGTTTTTTCAGACAACTGAATCCCCATGTAGCAGCAAGGCTCAGAAGAGCCCACACACTCAGATCTTAACCTCAGTGTGCAGAAAGGTTCAAAACATGTTTTTCAGCAGAAATAAACATGTTTCTGCAAGTTTGGTCAACCCCATGTAAGTTATGGGGCAGTAACAGTACACTTTTCAAAACGTGTTTTTCAGCCCGAAATAAACGCGGTTTTTCAGACAACTGAATCCCCATGTAGCAACAAGGCTCAGAAGAGCCCACACACTCAGATCTTAACCCCAGTGTGCTGAAAGTGTCAAAACATGTTTTTCAGCAGAAATAAACATGTTTCTGCAAGTTTGGTCAACCCCATGTAAGTTATGGGGCAGTAACAGTACACTTTTCAAAACGTGTTTTTCAGCCCGAAATAAACGCGTTTTTTCAGACAACTGAATACCCATGTAGCAGCAAGGCTCAGAAGAGCCCACACACTCAGATCTTAACCCCAGTGTGCTGAAAGTGTCAAAACATGTTTTTCAGCAGAAATAAACATGTTTCTGCAAGTTTGGTCAACCCCATGTAAGTTATGGGGCAGTAACAGTACACTTTTCAAAACGTGTTTTTCAGCCCGAAATAAACGCGTTTTTTCAGACAACTGAATACCCATGTAGCAGCAAGTCTCAGAAGAGCCCACACACTCAGCTCTTAACCCCAGTGTGCAGAAAGGGTCAAAACGTGTTTTTCAGCAGAAATAAACATGTTTCTGCAAGTTTGGTCAACCCCATGTAAGTTATGGGGAAGTAACAGTACACTTTTCAAAACGTGTTTTTCAGCCCGAAATAAACGCGTTTTTTCAGACAACTGAATCCCCATGTAGCAACAAGGCTCAGAAGAGCCCACACACTCAGATCTTAACCCCAGTGTGCTGAAAGTGTCAAAACATGTTTTTCAGCAGAAATAAACATGTTTCTGCAAGTTTGGTCAACCCCATGTAAGTTATGGGGCAGTAACAGTACACTCTGCAAAACGTGTTTTTCAGCCCGAAATAAACGCGTTTTTTCAGACAACTGAATCCCCATGTAGCAGCAAGGCTCAGAAGAGCCCACACACTCAGATCTTAACCCCAGTGTGCTGAAAGTGTCAAAACATGTTTTTCAGCAGAAATAAACATGTTTCTGCAAGTTTGGTCAACCCCATGTAAGTTATGGGGCAGTAACAGTACACTCTGCAAAACGTGTTTTTCAGCCCGAAATAAACGCGTTTTTTCAGACAACTGAATCCCCATGTAGCAGCAAGGCTCAGAAGAGCCCACACACTCAGATCTTAACCCCAGTGTGCAGAAAGGTTCAAAACATGTTTTTCAGCAGAAATAAACATGTTTCTGCAAGTTTGGTCAACCCCATGTAAGTTATGGGGCAGTAACAGTACACTTTTCAAAACGTGTTTTTCAGCCCGAAATAAACGCGTTTTTTCAGACAACTGAATCCCCATGTAGCAGCAAGGTTCAGAAGAGCCCACACACTCAGATCTTAACCCCAGTGTGCTGAAAGTGTCAAAACATGTTTTTCAGCAGAAATAAACATGTTTCTGCAAGTTTGGTCAACCCCATGTAAGTTATGGGGCAGTAACAGTACACTCTGCAAAACGTGTTTTTCAGCCCGAAATAAACGCGTTTTTTCAGACAACTGAATCCCCATGTAGCAGCAAGGCTCAGAAGAGCCCACACACTCAGATCTTAACCCCAGTGTGCAGAAAGGTTCAAAACATGTTTTTCAGCAGAAATAAACATGTTTCTGCAAGTTTGGTCAACCCCATGTAAGTTATGGGGCAGTAACAGTACACTCTGCAAAACGTGTTTTTCAGCCCGAAATAAACGCGTTTTTTCAGACAACTGAATCCCCATGTAGCAGCAAGGCTCAGAAGAGCCCACACACTCAGATCTTAACCCCAGTGTGCAGAAAGGTTCAAAACATGTTTTTCAGCAGAAATAAACATGTTTCTGCAAGTTTGGTCAACCCCATGTAAGTTATGGGGCAGTAACAGTACACTTTTCAAAACGTGTTTTTCAGCCCGAAATAAACGCGTTTTTTCAGACAACTGAATCCCCATGTAGCAGCAAGGCTCAGAAGAGCCCACACACTCAGATCTTAACCCCAGTGTGCTGAAAGTGTCAAAACATGTTTTTCAGCAGAAATAAACATGTTTCTGCAAGTTTGGTCAACCCCATGTAAGTTATGGGGCAGTAACAGTACACTCTGCAAAACGTGTTTTTCAGCCCGAAATAAACGCGTTTTTTCAGACAACTGAATCCCCATGTAGCAGCAAGGCTCAGAAGAGCCCACACACTCAGATCTTAACCTCAGTGTGCAGAAAGGTTCAAAACATGTTTTTCAGCAGAAATAAACATGTTTCTGCAAGTTTGGTCAACCCCATGTAAGTTATGGGGCAGTAACAGTACACTTTTCAAAACGTGTTTTTCAGGCCGAAATAAACGCGTTTTTTCAGACAACTGAATCCCCATGTAGCAACAAGGCTCAGAAGAGCCCACACACTCAGATCTTAACCCCAGTGTGCTGAAAGTGTCAAAACATGTTTTTCAGCAGAAATAAACATGTTTCTGCAAGTTTGGTCAACCCCATGTAAGTTATGGGGCAGTAACAGTACACTTTTCAAAACTTGTTTTTCAGCCCGAAATAAACGCGTTTTTTCAGACAACTGAATACCCATGTAGCAGCAAGGCTCAGAAGAGCCCACACACTCAGATCTTAACCCCAGTGTGCTGAAAGTGTCAAAACATGTTTTTCAGCAGAAATAAACATGTTTCTGCAAGTTTGGTCAACCCCATGTAAGTTATGGGGCAGTAACAGTACACTTTTCAAAACGTGTTTTTCAGCCCGAAATAAACGCGTTTTTTCAGACAACTGAATCCCCATGTAGCAACAAGGCTCAGAAGAGCCCACACACTCAGATCTTAACCCCAGTGTGCTGAAAGTGTCAAAACATGTTTTTCAGCAGAAATAAACATGTTTCTGCAAGTTTGGTCAACCCCATGTAAATTATGGGGCAGTAACAGTACACTTTTCAAAACGTGTTTTTCAGCCCGAAATAAACGCGTTTTTTCAGACAACTGAATACCCATGTAGCAGCAAGTCTCAGAAGAGCCCACACACTCAGCTCTTAACCCCAGTGTGCAGAAAGGGTCAAAACGTGTTTTTCAGCAGAAATAAACATGTTTCTGCAAGTTTGGTCAACCCCATGTAAGTTATGGGGAAGTAACAGTACACTTTTCAAAACGTGTTTTTCAGCCCGAAATAAACGCGTTTTTTCAGACAACTGAATCCCCATGTAGCAACAAGGCTCAGAAGAGCCCACACACTCAGATCTTAACCCCAGTGTGCTGAAAGTGTGAAAACATGTTTTTCAGCAGAAATAAACATGTTTCTGCAAGTTTGGTCAACCCCATGTAAGTTATGGGGCAGTAACAGTACACTCTGCAAAACGTGTTTTTCAGCCCGAAATAAACGCGTTTTTTCAGACAACTGAATACCCATGTAGCAGCAAGGCTCAGAAGAGCCCACACACTCAGATCTTAACCCCAGTGTGCTGAAAGTGTCAAAACATGTTTTTCAGCAGAAATAAACATGTTTCTGCAAGTTTGGTCAACCCCATGTAAGTTATGGGGCAGTAACAGTACACTCTGCAAAACGTGTTTTTCAGCCCGAAATAAACGCGTTTTTTCAGACAACTGAATCCCCATGTAGCAGCAAGGCTCAGAAGAGCCCACACACTCAGATCTTAACCCCAGTGTGCAGAAAGGTTCAAAACATGTTTTTCAGCAGAAATAAACATGTTTCTGCAAGTTTGGTCAACCCCATGTAAGTTATGGGGCAGTAACAGTACACTTTTCAAAACGTGTTTTTCAGCCCGAAATAAACGCGTTTTTTCAGACAACTGAATCCCCATGTAGCAGCAAGGCTCAGAAGAGCCCACACACTCAGATCTTAACCCCAGTGTGCTGAAAGTGTCAAAACATGTTTTTCAGCAGAAATAAACATGTTTCTGCAAGTTTGGTCAACCCCATGTAAGTTATGGGGCAGTAACAGTACACTCTGCAAAACGTGTTTTTCAGCCCGAAATAAACGCGTTTTTTCAGACAACTGAATCCCCATGTAGCAGCAAGGCTCAGAAGAGCCCACACACTCAGATCTTAACCCCAGTGTGCAGAAAGGTTCAAAACATGTTTTTCAGCAGAAATAAACATGTTTCTGCAAGTTTGGTCAACCCCATGTAAGTTATGGGGCAGTAACAGTACACTTTTCAAAACGTGTTTTTCAGCCCGAAATAAACGCGTTTTTTCAGACAACTGAATCCCCATGTAGCAACAAGGCTCAGAAGAGCCCACACACTCAGATCTTAACCCCAGTGTGCTGAAAGTGTCAAAACATGTTTTTCAGCAGAAATAAACATGTTTCTGCAAGTTTGGTCAACCCCATGTAAGTTATGGGGCAGTAACAGTACACTTTTCAAAACGTGTTTTTCAGCCCGAAATAAACGCGTTTTTTCAGACAACTGAATACCCATGTAGCAGCAAGGCTCAGAAGAGCCCACACACTCAGATCTTAACCCCAGTGTGCTGAAAGTGTCAAAACATGTTTTTCAGCAGAAATAAACATGTTTCTGCAAGTTTGGTCAACCCCATGTAAGTTATGGGGCAGTAACAGTACACTTTTCAAAACGTGTTTTTCAGCCCGAAATAAACGCGTTTTTTCAGACAACTGAAACCCCATGTAGCAACAAGGCTCAGAAGAGCCCACACACTCAGATCTTAACCCCAGTGTGCTGAAAGTGTCAAAACATGTTTTTCAGCAGAAATAAACATGTTTCTGCAAGTTTGGTCAACCCCATGTAAGTTATGGGGCAGTAACAGTACACTTTTCAAAACGTGTTTTTCAGCCCGAAATAAACGCGTTTTTTCAGACAACTGAATACCCATGTAGCAGCAAGTCTCAGAAGAGCCCACACACTCAGCTCTTAACCCCAGTGTGCAGAAAGGGTCAAAACGTGTTTTTCAGCAGAAATAAACATGTTTCTGCAAGTTTGGTCAACCCCATGTAAGTTATGGGGAAGTAACAGTACACTTTTCAAAACGTGTTTTTCAGCCCGAAATAAACGCGTTTTTTCAGACAACTGAATCCCCATGTAGCAACAAGGCTCAGAAGAGCCCACACACTCAGATCTTAACCCCAGTGTGCTGAAAGTGTCAAAACATGTTTTTCAGCAAAAATAAACATGTTTCTGCAAGTTTGGTCAACCCCATGTAAGTTATGGGGCAGTAACAGTACACTCTGCAAAACGTGTTTTTCAGCCCGAAATAAACGCGTTTTTTCAGACAACTGAATCCCCATGTAGCAGCAAGGCTCAGAAGAGCCCACACACTCAGATCTTAACCTCAGTGTGCAGAAAGGTTCAAAACATGTTTTTCAGCAGAAATAAACATGTTTCTGCAAGTTTGGTCAACCCCATGTAAGTTATGGGGCAGTAACAGTACACTTTTCAAAACGTGTTTTTCAGCCCGAAATAAACGCGGTTTTTCAGACAACTGAATCCCCATGTAGCAACAAGGCTCAGAAGAGCCCACACACTCAGATCTTAACCCCAGTGTGCTGAAAGTGTCAAAACATGTTTTTCAGCAGAAATAAACATGTTTCTGCAAGTTTGGTCAACCCCATGTAAGTTATGGGGCAGTAACAGTACACTTTTCAAAACGTGTTTTTCAGCCCGAAATAAACGCGTTTTTTCAGACAACTGAATACCCATGTAGCAGCAAGGCTCAGAAGAGCCCACACACTCAGATCTTAACCCCAGTGTGCTGAAAGTGTCAAAACATGTTTTTCAGCAGAAATAAACATGTTTCTGCAAGTTTGGTCAACCCCATGTAAGTTATGGGGCAGTAACAGTACACTTTTCAAAACGTGTTTTTCAGCCCGAAATAAACGCGTTTTTTCAGACAACTGAATCCCCATGTAGCAACAAGGCTCAGAAGAGCCCACACACTCAGATCTTAACCCCAGTGTGCTGAAAGTGTCAAAACATGTTTTTCAGCAGAAATAAACATGTTTCTGCAAGTTTGGTCAACCCCATGTAAGTTATGGGGCAGTAACAGTACACTTTTCAAAACGTGTTTTTCAGCCCGAAATAAACGCGTTTTTTCAGACAACTGAATACCCATGTAGCAGCAAGTCTCAGAAGAGCCCACACACTCAGCTCTTAACCCCAGTGTGCAGAAAGGGTCAAAACGTGTTTTTCAGCAGAAATAAACATGTTTCTGCAAGTTTGGTCAACCCCATGTAAGTTATGGGGAAGTAACAGTACACTTTTCAAAACGTGTTTTTCAGCCCGAAATAAACGCGTTTTTTCAGACAACTGAATCCCCATGTAGCAACAAGGCTCAGAAGAGCCCACACACTCAGATCTTAACCCCAGTGTGCTGAAAGTGTCAAAACATGTTTTTCAGCAGAAATAAACATGTTTCTGCAAGTTTGGTCAACCCCATGTAAGTTATGGGGCAGTAACAGTACACTTTTCAAAACGTGTTTTTCAGCCCGAAATAAACGCGTTTTTTCAGACAACTGAATCCCCATGTAGCAACAAGGCTCAGAAGAGCCCACACACTCAGATCTTAACCCCAGTGTGCTGAAAGTGTCAAAACATGTTTTTCAGCAGAAATAAACATGTTTCTGCAAGTTTGGTCAACCCCATGTAAGTTATGGGGCAGTAACAGTACACTCTGCAAAACGTGTTTTTCAGCCCGAAATAAACGCGTTTTTTCAGACAACTGAATCCCCATGTAGCAGCAAGGCTCAGAAGAGCCCACACACTCAGATCTTAACCCCAGTGTGCAGAAAGGTTCAAAACATGTTTTTCAGCAGAAATAAACATGTTTCTGCAAGTTTGGTCAACCCCATGTAAGTTATGGGGAAGTAACAGTACACTTTTCAAAACGTGTTTTTCAGCCCGAAATAAACGCGTTTTTTCAGACAACTGAATCCCCATGTAGCAACAAGGCTCAGAAGAGCCCACACACTCAGATCTTAACCCCAGTGTGCTGAAAGTGTCAAAACATGTTTTTCAGCAGAAATAAACATGTTTCTGCAAGTTTGGTCAACCCCATGTAAGTTATGGGGCAGTAACAGTACACTCTGCAAAACGTGTTTTTCAGCCCGAAATAAACGCGTTTTTTCAGACAACTGAATACCCATGTAGCAGCAAGGCTCAGAAGAGCCCACACACTCAGATCTTAACCCCAGTGTGCAGAAAGGGTCAAAACGTGTTTTTCAGCAGAAATAAACATGTTTCTGCAAGTTTGGTCAACCCCATGTAAGTTATGGGGCAGTAACAATACACTCTGCAAAACGTGTTTTTCAGCCCGAAATAAACGCGTTTTTTCAGACAACTGAATCCCCATGTAGCAGCAAGGCTCAGAAGAGCCCACACACTCAGATCTTAACCCCAGTGTGCTGAAAGTGTCAAAACATGTTTTTCAGCAGAAATAAACATGTTTCTGCAAGTTTGGTCAACCCCATGTAAGTTATGGGGCAGTAACAGTACACTTTTCAAAACGTGTTTTTCAGCCCGAAATAAACGCGTTTTTTCAGACAACTGAATCCCCATGTAGCAACAAGGCTCAGAAGAGCCCACACACTCAGATCTTAACCCCAGTGTGCAGAAAGTGTCAAAACGTGTTTTTCAGCAGAAATAAACATGTTTCTGCAAGTTTGGTCAACCCCATGTAAGTTATGGGGCAGTAACAGTACACTTTTCAAAACGTGTTTTTCAGCCCGAAATAAACGCGTTTTTTCAGACAACTGAATCCCCATGTAGCAGCAAGGCTCAGAAGAGCCCACACACTCAGATCTTAACCCCAGTGTGCTGAAAGTGTCAAAACATGTTTTTCAGCAGAAATAAACATGTTTCGGCAAGTTTGGTCAACCCCATGTAAGTTATGGGGCAGTAACAGTACACTTTTCAAAACGTGTTTTTCAGCCCGAAATAAACGCGTTTTTTCAGACAACTGAATCCCCATGTAGCAACAAGGCTCAGAAGAGCCCACACACTCAGATCTTAACCCCAGTGTGCTGAAAGTGTCAAAACATGTTTTTCAGCAGAAATAAACATGTTTCTGCAAGTTTGGTCAACCCCATGTAAGTTATGGGGCAGTAACAGTACACTTTTCAAAACGTGTTTTTCAGCCCGAAATAAACGCGTTTTTTCAGACAACTGAATCCCCATGTAGCAACAAGGCTCAGAAGAGCCCACACACTCAGATCTTAACCCCAGTGTGCTGAAAGTGTCAAAACATGTTTTTCAGCAGAAATAAACATGTTTCTGCAAGTTTGGTCAACCCCATGTAAGTTATGGGGCAGTAACAGTACACTTTTCAAAACGTGTTTTTCAGCCCGAAATAAACGCGTTTTTTCAGACAACTGAATACCCATGTAGCAGCAAGGCTCAGAAGAGCCCACACACTCAGATCTTAACCCCAGTGTGCTGAAAGTGTCAAAACATGTTTTTCAGCAGAAATAAACATGTTTCTGCAAGTTTGGTCAACCCCATGTAAGTTATGGGGCAGTAACAGTACACTTTTCAAAACGTGTTTTTCAGCCCGAAATAAACGCGTTTTTTCAGACAACTGAATCCCCATGTAGCAACAAGGCTCAGAAGAGCCCACACACTCAGATCTTAACCCCAGTGTGCTGAAAGTGTCAAAACATGTTTTTCAGCAGAAATGAACATGTTTCTGCAAGTTTGGTCAACCCCATGTAAGTTATGGGGCAGTAACAGTACACTTTTCAAAACGTGTTTTTCAGCCCGAAATAAACGCGTTTTTTCAGACAACTGAATACCCATGTAGCAGCAAGTCTCAGAAGAGCCCACACACTCAGCTCTTAACCCCAGTGTGCAGAAAGGGTCAAAACGTGTTTTTCAGCAGAAATAAACATGTTTCTGCAAGTTTGGTCAACCCCATGTAAGTTATGGGGAAGTAACAGTACACTTTTCAAAACGTGTTTTTCAGCCCGAAATAAACGCGTTTTTTCAGACAACTGAATCCCCATGTAGCAACAAGGCTCAGAAGAGCCCACACACTCAGATCTTAACCCCAGTGTGCTGAAAGTGTCAAAACATGTTTTTCAGCAGAAATAAACATGTTTCTGCAAGTTTGGTCAACCCCATGTAAGTTATGGGGCAGTAACAGTACACTTTTCAAAACGTGTTTTTCAGCCCGAAATAAACGCGTTTTTTCAGACAACTGAATCCCCATGTAGCAACAAGGCTCAGAAGAGCCCACACACTCAGATCTTAACCCCAGTGTGCTGAAAGTGTCAAAACATGTTTTTCAGCAGAAATAAACATGTTTCTGCAAGTTTGGTCAACCCCATGTAAGTTATGGGGCAGTAACAGTACACTCCGCAAAACGTGTTTTTCAGCCCGAAATAAACGCGTTTTTTCAGACAACTGAATCCCCATGTAGCAGCAAGGCTCAGAAGAGCCCACACACTCAGATCTTAACCCCAGTGTGCAGAAAGGTTCAAAACATGTTTTTCAGCAGAAATAAACATGTTTCTGCAAGTTTGGTCAACCCCATGTAAGTTATGGGGAAGTAACAGTACACTTTTCAAAACGTGTTTTTCAGCCCGAAATAAACGCGTTTTTTCAGACAACTGAATCCCCATGTAGCAACAAGGCTCAGAAGAGCCCACACACTCAGATCTTAACCCCAGTGTGCTGAAAGTGTCAAAACATGTTTTTCAGCAGAAATAAACATGTTTCTGCAAGTTTGGTCAACCCCATGTAAGTTATGGGGCAGTAACAGTACACTCTGCAAAACTTGTTTTTCAGCCCGAAATAAACGCGTTTTTTCAGACAACTGAATACCCATGTAGCAGCAAGGCTCAGAAGAGCCCACACACTCAGATCTTAACCCCAGTGTGCAGAAAGGGTCAAAACGTGTTTTTCAGCAGAAATAAACATGTTTCTGCAAGTTTGGTCAACCCCATGTAAGTTATGGGGCAGTAACAATACACTCTGCAAAACGTGTTTTTCAGCCCGAAATAAACGCGTTTTTTCAGACAACTGAATCCCCATGTAGCAGCAAGTCTCAGAAGAGCCCACACACTCAGATCTTAACCCCAGTGTGCAGAAAGGGTCAAAACGTGTTTTTCAGCAGAAATAAACATGTTTCTGCAAGTTTGGTCAACCCCATGTAAGTTATGGGGCAGTAACAGTACACTTTTCAAAACGTGTTTTTCAGCCCGAAATAAACGCGTTTTTTCAGACAACTGAATCCCCATGTAGCAGCAAGGCTCAGAAGAGCCCACACACTCAGATCTTAACCCCAGTGTGCTGAAAGTGTCAAAACATGTTTTTCAGCAGAAATAAACATGTTTCGGCAAGTTTGGTCAACCCCATGTAAGTTATGGGGCAGTAACAGTACACTTTTCAAAACGTGTTTTTCAGCCCGAAATAAACGCGTTTTTTCAGACAACTGAATCCCCATGTAGCAACAAGGCTCAGAAGAGCCCACACACTCAGATCTTAACCCCAGTGTGCTGAAAGTGTCAAAACATGTTTTTCAGCAGAAATAAACATGTTTCTGCAAGTTTGGTCAACCCCATGTAAGTTATGGGGCAGTAACAGTACACTTTTCAAAACGTGTTTTTCAGCCCGAAATAAACGCGTTTTTTCAGACAACTGAATCCCCATGTAGCAACAAGGCTCAGAAGAGCCCACACACTCAGATCTTAACCCCAGTGTGCTGAAAGTGTCAAAACATGTTTTTCAGCAGAAATAAACATGTTTCTGCAAGTTTGGTCAACCCCATGTAAGTTATGGGGCAGTAACAGTACACTTTTCAAAACGTGTTTTTCAGCCCGAAATAAACGCGTTTTTTCAGACAACTGAATCCCCATGTAGCAACAAGGCTCAGAAGAGCCCACACACTCAGATCTTAACCCCAGTGTGCAGAAAGGTTCAAAACATGTTTTTCAGCAGAAATAAACATGTTTCTGCAAGTTTGGTCAACCCCATGTAAGTTATGGGGCAGTAACAGTACACTTTTCAAAACGAGTTTTTCAGCCCGAAATAAACGTGTTTTTTCAGACAACTGAATCCCCATGTAGCAGCAAGGCTCAGAAGAGCCCACACACTCAGATCTTAACCCCAGTGTGCTGAAAGTGTCAAAACATGTTTTTCAGCAGAAATAAACATGTTTCTGCAAGTTTGGTCAACCCCATGTAAGTTATGGGGCAGTAACAGTACACTCTGCAAAACGTGTTTTTCAGCCCGAAATAAACGCGTTTTTTCAGACAACTGAATCCCCATGTAGCAGCAAGGCTCAGAAGAGCCCACACACTCAGATCTTAACCCCAGTGTGCTGAAAGTGTCAAAACATGTTTTTCAGCAGAAATAAACATGTTTCTGCAAGTTTGGTCAACCCCATGTAAGTTATGGGGCAGTAACAGTACACTCTGCAAAACGTGTTTTTCAGCCCGAAATAAACGCGTTTTTTCAGACAACTGAATCCCCATGTAGCAGCAAGGCTCAGAAGAGCCCACACACTCAGATCTTAACCCCAGTGTGCAGAAAGGTTCAAAACATGTTTTTCAGCAGAAATAAACATGTTTCTGCAAGTTTGGTCAACCCCATGTAAGTTATGGGGCAGTAACAGTACACTTTTCAAAACGTGTTTTTCAGCCCGAAATAAACGCGTTTTTTCAGACAACTGAATCCCCATGTAGCAACAAGGCTCAGAAGAGCCCACACACTCAGATCTTAACCCCAGTGTGCTGAAAGTGTCAAAACATGTTTTTCAGCAGAAATAAACATGTTTCTGCAAGTTTGGTCAACCCCATGTAAGTTATGGGGCAGTAACAGTACACTTTTCAAAACGTGTTTTTCAGCCCGAAATAAACGCGTTTTTTCAGACAACTGAATACCCATGTAGCAGCAAGTCTCAGAAGAGCCCACACACTCAGCTCTTAACCCCAGTGTGCAGAAAGGGTCAAAACGTGTTTTTCAGCAGAAATAAACATGTTTCTGCAAGTTTGGTCAACCCCATGTAAGTTATGGGGAAGTAACAGTACACTTTTCAAAACGTGTTTTTCAGCCCGAAATAAACGCGTTTTTTCAGACAACTGAATCCCCATGTAGCAACAAGGCTCAGAAGAGCCCACACACTCAGATCTTAACCCCAGTGTGCTGAAAGTGTCAAAACATGTTTTTCAGCAGAAATAAACATGTTTCTGCAAGTTTGGTCAACCCCATGTAAGTTATGGGGCAGTAACAGTACACTTTTCAAAACGTGTTTTTCAGCCCGAAATAAACGCGTTTTTTCAGACAACTGAATCCCCATGTAGCAACAAGGCTCAGAAGAGCCCACACACTCAGATCTTAACCCCAGTGTGCTGAAAGTGTCAAAACATGTTTTTCAGCAGAAATAAACATGTTTCTGCAAGTTTGGTCAACCCCATGTAAGTTATGGGGCAGTAACAGTACACTCCGCAAAACGTGTTTTTCAGCCCGAAATAAACGCGTTTTTTCAGACAACTGAATCCCCATGTAGCAGCAAGGCTCAGAAGAGCCCACACACTCAGATCTTAACCCCAGTGTGCAGAAAGGTTCAAAACATGTTTTTCAGCAGAAATAAACATGTTTCTGCAAGTTTGGTCAACCCCATGTAAGTTATGGGGAAGTAACAGTACACTTTTCAAAACGTGTTTTTCAGCCCGAAATAAACGCGTTTTTTCAGACAACTGAATCCCCATGTAGCAACAAGGCTCAGAAGAGCCCACACACTCAGATCTTAACCCCAGTGTGCTGAAAGTGTCAAAACATGTTTTTCAGCAGAAATAAACATGTTTCTGCAAGTTTGGTCAACCCCATGTAAGTTATGGGGCAGTAACAGTACACTCTGCAAAACGTGTTTTTCAGCCCGAAATAAACGCGTTTTTTCAGACAACTGAATACCCATGTAGCAGCAAGGCTCAGAAGAGCCCACACACTCAGATCTTAACCCCAGTGTGCAGAAAGGGTCAAAACGTGTTTTTCAGCAGAAATAAACATGTTTCTGCAAGTTTGGTCAACCCCATGTAAGTTATGGGGCAGTAACAATACACTCTGCAAAACGTGTTTTTCAGCCCGAAATAAACGCGTTTTTTCAGACAACTGAATCCCCATGTAGCAGCAAGGCTCAGAAGAGCCCACACACTCAGATCTTAACCCCAGTGTGCTGAAAGTGTCAAAACATGTTTTTCAGCAGAAATAAACATGTTTCTGCAAGTTTGGTCAACCCCATGTAAGTTATGGGGCAGTAACAGTACACTTTTCAAAACGTGTTTTTCAGCCCGAAATAAACGCGTTTTTTCAGACAACTGAATCCCCATGTAGCAACAAGGCTCAGAAGAGCCCACACACTCAGATCTTAACCCCAGTGTGCAGAAAGGGTCAAAACGTGTTTTTCAGCAGAAATAAACATGTTTCTGCAAGTTTGGTCAACCCCATGTAAGTTATGGGGCAGTAACAGTACACTTTTCAAAACGTGTTTTTCAGCCCGAAATAAACGCGTTTTTTCAGACAACTGAATCCCCATGTAGCAGCAAGGCTCAGAAGAGCCCACACACTCAGATCTTAACCCCAGTGTGCTGAAAGTGTCAAAACATGTTTTTCAGCAGAAATAAACATGTTTCGGCAAGTTTGGTCAACCCCATGTAAGTTATGGGGCAGTAACAGTACACTTTTCAAAACGTGTTTTTCAGCCCGAAATAAACGCGTTTTTTCAGACAACTGAATCCCCATGTAGCAACAAGGCTCAGAAGAGCCCACACACTCAGATCTTAACCCCAGTGTGCTGAAAGTGTCAAAACATGTTTTTCAGCAGAAATAAACATGTTTCTGCAAGTTTGGTCAACCCCATGTAAGTTATGGGGCAGTAACAGTACACTTTTCAAAACGTGTTTTTCAGCCCGAAATAAACGCGTTTTTTCAGACAACTGAATCCCCATGTAGCAACAAGGCTCAGAAGAGCCCACACACTCAGATCTTAACCCCAGTGTGCTGAAAGTGTCAAAACATGTTTTTCAGCAGAAATAAACATGTTTCTGCAAGTTTGGTCAACCCCATGTAAGTTATGGGGCAGTAACAGTACACTTTTCAAAACGTGTTTTTCAGCCCGAAATAAACGCGTTTTTTCAGACAACTGAATCCCCATGTAGCAACAAGGCTCAGAAGAGCCCACACACTCAGATCTTAACCCCAGTGTGCAGAAAGGTTCAAAACATGTTTTTCAGCAGAAATAAACATGTTTCTGCAAGTTTGGTCAACCCCATGTAAGTTATGGGGCAGTAACAGTACACTTTTCAAAACGAGTTTTTCAGCCCGAAATAAACGTGTTTTTTCAGACAACTGAATACCCATGTAGCAGCAAGGCTCAGAAGAGCCCACACACTCAGATCTTAACCCCAGTGTGCTGAAAGTGTCAAAACATGTTTTTCAGCAGAAATAAACATGTTTCTGCAAGTTTGGTCAACCCCATGTAAGTTATGGGGCAGTAACAGTACACTCTGCAAAACGTGTTTTTCAGCCCGAAATAAACGCGTTTTTTCAGACAACTGAATCCCCATGTAGCAGCAAGGCTCAGAAGAGCCCACACACTCAGATCTTAACCCCAGTGTGCAGAAAGGTTCAAAACATGTTTTTCAGCAGAAATAAACATGTTTCTGCAAGTTTGGTCAACCCCATGTAAGTTATGGGGCAGTAACAGTACACTTTTCAAAACGTGTTTTTCAGCCCGAAATAAACGCGTTTTTTCAGACAACTGAATCCCCATGTAGCAGCAAGGCTCAGAAGAGCCCACACACTCAGATCTTAACCCCAGTGTGCTGAAAGTGTCAAAACATGTTTTTCAGCAGAAATAAACATGTTTCTGCAAGTTTGGTCAACCCCATGTAAGTTATGGGGCAGTAACAGTACACTCTGCAAAACGTGTTTTTCAGCCCGAAATAAACGCGTTTTTTCAGACAACTGAATCCCCATGTAGCAGCAAGGCTCAGAAGAGCCCACACACTCAGATCTTAACCCCAGTGTGCAGAAAGGTTCAAAACATGTTTTTCAGCAGAAATAAACATGTTTCTGCAAGTTTGGTCAACCCCATGTAAGTTATGGGGCAGTAACAGTACACTTTTCAAAACGTGTTTTTCAGCCCGAAATAAACGCGTTTTTTCAGACAACTGAATCCCCATGTAGCAACAAGGCTCAGAAGAGCCCACACACTCAGATCTTAACCCCAGTGTGCAGAAAGGTTCAAAACATGTTTTTCAGCAGAAATAAACATGTTTCTGCAAGTTTGGTCAACCCCATGTAAGTTATGGGGCAGTAACAGTACACTTTTCAAAACGAGTTTTTCAGCCCGAAATAAACGTGTTTTTTCAGACAACTGAATACCCATGTAGCAGCAAGGCTCAGAAGAGCCCACACACTCAGATCTTAACCCCAGTGTGCTGAAAGTGTCAAAACATGTTTTTCAGCAGAAATAAACATGTTTCTGCAAGTTTGGTCAACCCCATGTAAGTTATGGGGCAGTAACAGTACACTCTGCAAAACGTGTTTTTCAGCCCGAAATAAACGCGTTTTTTCAGACAACTGAATCCCCATGTAGCAGCAAGGCTCAGAAGAGCCCACACACTCAGATCTTAACCCCAGTGTGCAGAAAGGTTCAAAACATGTTTTTCAGCAGAAATAAACATGTTTCTGCAAGTTTGGTCAACCCCATGTAAGTTATGGGGCAGTAACAGTACACTTTTCAAAACGTGTTTTTCAGCCCGAAATAAACGCGTTTTTTCAGACAACTGAATCCCCATGTAGCAGCAAGGCTCAGAAGAGCCCACACACTCAGATCTTAACCCCAGTGTGCTGAAAGTGTCAAAACATGTTTTTCAGCAGAAATAAACATGTTTCTGCAAGTTTGGTCAACCCCATGTAAGTTATGGGGCAGTAACAGTACACTCTGCAAAACGTGTTTTTCAGCCCGAAATAAACGCGTTTTTTCAGACAACTGAATCCCCATGTAGCAGCAAGGCTCAGAAGAGCCCACACACTCAGATCTTAACCCCAGTGTGCAGAAAGGTTCAAAACATGTTTTTCAGCAGAAATAAACATGTTTCTGCAAGTTTGGTCAACCCCATGTAAGTTATGGGGCAGTAACAGTACACTTTTCAAAACGTGTTTTTCAGCCCGAAATAAACGCGTTTTTTCAGACAACTGAATCCCCATGTAGCAACAAGGCTCAGAAGAGCCCACACACTCAGATCTTAACCCCAGTGTGCTGAAAGTGTCAAAACATGTTTTTCAGCAGAAATAAACATGTTTCTGCAAGTTTGGTCAACCCCATGTAAGTTATGGGGCAGTAACAGTACACTTTTCAAAACGTGTTTTTCAGCCCGAAATAAACGCGTTTTTTCAGACAACTGAATCCCCATGTAGCAACAAGGCTCAGAAGAGCCCACACACTCAGATCTTAACCCCAGTGTGCTGAAAGTGTCAAAACATGTTTTTCAGCAGAAATAAACATGTTTCTGCAAGTTTGGTCAACCCCATGTAAGTTATGGGGCAGTAACAGTACACTTTTCAAAACGTATTTTTCAGCCCGAAATAAACGCGTTTTTTCAGACAACTGAATACCCATGTAGCAGCAAGTCTCAGAAGAGCCCACACACACAGCTCTTAACCCCAGTGTGCAGAAAGGGTCAAAACATGTTTTTCAGCAGAAATAAACATGTTTCTGCAAGTTTGGTCAACCCCATGTAAGTTATGGGGATGTAACAGTACACTTTTCAAAACGTGTTTTTCAGCCCGAAATAAACGCGTTTTTTCAGACAACTGAATCCCCATGTAGCAACAAGGCTCAGAAGAGCCCACACACTCAGATCTTAACCCCAGTGTGCTGAAAGTGTCAAAACATGTTTTTCAGCAGAAATAAACATGTTTCTGCAAGTTTGGTCAACCCCATGTAAGTTATGGGGCAGTAACAGTACACTCTGCAAAACGTGTTTTTCAGCCCGAAATAAACGCGTTTTTTCAGACAACTGAATACCCATGTAGCAGCAAGGCTCAGAAGAGCCCACACACTCAGATCTTAACCCCAGTGTGCTGAAAGTGTCAAAACATGTTTTTCAGCAGAAATAAACATGTTTCTGCAAGTTTGGTCAACCCCATGTAAGTTATGGGGCAGTAACAGTACACTCTGCAAAACGTGTTTTTCAGCCCGAAATAAACGCGTTTTTTCAGACAACTGAATCCCCATGTAGCAGCAAGGCTCAGAAGAGCCCACACACTCAGATCTTAACCCCAGTGTGCAGAAAGGTTCAAAACATGTTTTTCAGCAGAAATAAACATGTTTCTGCAAGTTTGGTCAACCCCATGTAAGTTATGGGGCACTAACAGTACACTTTTCAAAACGTGTTTTTCAGCCCGAAATAAACGCGTTTTTTCAGACAACTGAATCCCCATGTAGCAGCAAGGCTCAGAAGAGCCCACACACTCAGATCTTAACCCCAGTGTGCTGAAAGTGTCAAAACATGTTTTTCAGCAGAAATAAACATGTTTCTGCAAGTTTGGTCAACCCCATGTAAGTTATGGGGCAGTAACAGTACACTCTGCAAAACGTGTTTTTCAGCCCGAAATAAACGCGTTTTTTCAGACAACTGAATCCCCATGTAGCAGCAAGGCTCAGAAGAGCCCACACACTCAGATCTTAACCCCAGTGTGCAGAAAGGTTCAAAACATGTTTTTCAGCAGAAATAAACATGTTTCTGCAAGTTTGGTCAACCCCATGTAAGTTATGGGGCAGTAACAGTACACTCTGCAAAACGTGTTTTTCAGCCCGAAATAAACGCGTTTTTTCAGACAACTGAATCCCCATGTAGCAGCAAGGCTCAGAAGAGCCCACACACTCAGATCTTAACCCCAGTGTGCAGAAAGGTTCAAAACATGTTTTTCAGCAGAAATAAACATGTTTCTGCAAGTTTGGTCAACCCCATGTAAGTTATGGGGCAGTAACAGTACACTTTTCAAAACGTGTTTTTCAGCCCGAAATAAACGCGTTTTTTCAGACAACTGAATCCCCATGTAGCAGCAAGGCTCAGAAGAGCCCACACACTCAGATCTTAACCCCAGTGTGCAGAAAGGTTCAAAACATGTTTTTCAGCAGAAATAAACATGTTTCTGCAAGTTTGGTCAACCCCATGTAAGTTATGGGGCAGTAACAGTACACTTTTCAAAACGTGTTTTTCAGCCCGAAATAAACGCGTTTTTTCAGACAACTGAATCCCCATGTAGCAACAAGGCTCAGAAGAGCCCACACACTCAGATCTTAACCCCAGTGTGCTGAAAGTGTCAAAACATGTTTTTCAGCAGAAATAAACATGTTTCTGCAAGTTTGGTCAACCCCATGTAAGTTATGGGGCAGTAACAGTACACTTTTCAAAACGTGTTTTTCAGCCCGAAATAAACGCGTTTTTTCAGACAACTGAATACCCATGTAGCAGCAAGGCTCAGAAGAGCCCACACACTCAGATCTTAACCCCAGTGTGCTGAAAGTGTCAAAACATGTTTTTCAGCAGAAATAAACATGTTTCTGCAAGTTTGGTCACCCCCATGTAAGTTATGGGGCAGTAACAGTACACTTTTCAAAACGTGTTTTTCAGCCCGAAATAAACGCGTTTTTTCAGACAACTGAATCCCCATGTAGCAACAAGGCTCAGAAGAGCCCACACACTCAGATCTTAACCCCAGTGTGCTGAAAGTGTCAAAACATGTTTTTCAGCAGAAATAAACATGTTTCTGTAAGTTTGGTCAACCCCATGTAAGTTATGGGGCAGTAACAGTACACTTTTCAAAACGTGTTTTTCAGCCCGAAATAAACGCGTTTTTTCAGACAACTGAATACCCATGTAGCAGCAAGTCTCAGAAGAGCCCACACACTCAGCTCTTAACCCCAGTGTGCAGAAAGGGTCAAAACGTGTTTTTCAGCAGAAATAAACATGTTTCTGCAAGTTTGGTCAACTCCATGTAAGTTATGGGGAAGTAACAGTACACTTTTCAAAACGTGTTTTTCAGCCCGAAATAAACGCGTTTTTTCAGACAACTGAATCCCCATGTAGCAACAAGGCTCAGAAGAGCCCACACACTCAGATCTTAACCCCAGTGTGCTGAAAGTGTCAAAACATGTTTTTCAGCAGAAATAAACATGTTTCTGCAAGTTTGGTCAACCCCATGTAAGTTATGGGGCAGTAACAGTACACTCTGCAAAACGTGTTTTTCAGCCCGAAATAAACGCGTTTTTTCAGACAACTGAATACCCATGTAGCAGCAAGGCTCAGAAGAGCCCACACACTCAGATCTTAACCCTAGTGTGCTGAAAGTGTCAAAACATGTTTTTCAGCAGAAATAAACATGTTTCTGCAAGTTTGGTCAACCCCATGTAAGTTATGGGGCAGTAACAGTACACTCTGCAAAACGTGTTTTTCAGCCCGAAATAAACGCGTTTTTTCAGACAACTGAATCCCCATGTAGCAGCAAGGCTCAGAAGAGCCCACACACTCAGATCTTAACCCCAGTGTGCAGAAAGGTTCAAAACATGTTTTTCAGCAGAAATAAACATGTTTCTGCAAGTTTGGTCAACCCCATGTAAGTTATGGGGCAGTAACAGTACACTTTTCAAAACGTGTTTTTCAGCCCGAAATAAACGCGTTTTTTCAGACAACTGAATCCCCATGTAGCAGCAAGGCTCAGAAGAGCCCACACACTCAGATCTTAACCCCAGTGTGCTGAAAGTGTCAAAACATGTTTTTCAGCAGAAATAAACATGTTTCTGCAAGTTTGGTCAACCCCATGTAAGTTATGGGGCAGTAACAGTACACTCTGCAAAACGTGTTTTTCAGCCCGAAATAAACGCGTTTTTTCAGACAACTGAATCCCCATGTAGCAGCAAGGCTCAGAAGAGCCCACACACTCAGATCTTAACCCCAGTGTGCAGAAAGGTTCAAAACATGTTTTTCAGCAGAAATAAACATGTTTCTGCAAGTTTGGTCAACCCCATGTAAGTTATGGGGCAGTAACAGTACACTCTGCAAAACGTGTTTTTCAGCCCGAAATAAACGCGTTTTTTCAGACAACTGAATCCCCATGTAGCAGCAAGGCTCAGAAGAGCCCACACACTCAGATCTTAACCCCAGTGTGCAGAAAGGTTCAAAACATGTTTTTCAGCAGAAATAAACATGTTTCTGCAAGTTTGGTCAACCCCATGTAAGTTATGGGGCAGTAACAGTACACTTTTCAAAACGTGTTTTTCAGCCCGAAATAAACGCGTTTTTTCAGACAACTGAATCCCCATGTAGCAGCAAGGCTCAGAAGAGCCCACACACTCAGATCTTAACCCCAGTGTGCTGAAAGTGTCAAAACATGTTTTTCAGCAGAAATAAACATGTTTCTGCAAGTTTGGTCAACCCCATGTAAGTTATGGGGCAGTAACAGTACACTCTGCAAAACGTGTTTTTCAGCCCGAAATAAACGCGTTTTTTCAGACAACTGAATCCCCATGTAGCAGCAAGGCTCAGAAGAGCCCACACACTCAGATCTTAACCTCAGTGTGCAGAAAGGTTCAAAACATGTTTTTCAGCAGAAATAAACATGTTTCTGCAAGTTTGGTCAACCCCATGTAAGTTATGGGGCAGTAACAGTACACTTTTCAAAACGTGTTTTTCAGCCCGAAATAAACGCGTTTTTTCAGACAACTGAATCCCCATGTAGCAACAAGGCTCAGAAGAGCCCACACACTCAGATCTTAACCCCAGTGTGCTGAAAGTGTCAAAACATGTTTTTCAGCAGAAATAAACATGTTTCTGCAAGTTTGGTCAACCCCATGTAAGTTATGGGGCAGTAACAGTACACTTTTCAAAACGTGTTTTTCAGCCCGAAATAAACGCGTTTTTTCAGACAACTGAATCCCCATGTAGCAGCAAGGCTCAGAAGAGCCCACACACTCAGATCTTAACCCCAGTGTGCTGAAAGTGTCAAAACATGTTTTTCAGCAGAAATAAACATGTTTCTGCAAGTTTGGTCAACCCCATGTAAGTTATGGGGCAGTAACAGTACACTCTGCAAAACGTGTTTTTCAGCCCGAAATAAACGCGTTTTTTCAGACAACTGAATCCCCATGTAGCAGCAAGGCTCAGAAGAGCCCACACACTCAGATCTTAACCCCAGTGTGCAGAAAGGTTCAAAACATGTTTTTCAGCAGAAATAAACATGTTTCTGCAAGTTTGGTCAACCCCATGTAAGTTATGGGGCAGTAACAGTACACTTTTCAAAACGTGTTTTTCAGCCCGAAATAAACACGTTTTTTCAGACAACTGAATCCCCATGTAGCAACAAGGCTCAGAAGAGCCCACACACTCAGATCTTAACCCCAGTGTGCTGAAAGTGTCAAAACATGTTTTTCAGCAGAAATAAACATGTTTCTGCAAGTTTGGTCAACCCCATGTAAGTTATGGGGCAGTAACAGTACACTTTTCAAAACGTGTTTTTCAGCCCGAAATAAACGCGTTTTTTCAGACAACTGAATACCCATGTAGCAGCAAGGCTCAGAAGAGCCCACACACTCAGATCTTAACCCCAGTGTGCTTAAAGGTTCAAAACATGTTTTTCAGCAGAAATAAACATGTTTCTGCAAGTTTGGTCAACCCCATGTAAGTTATGGGGCAGTAACAGTACACTTTTCAAAACGTGTTTTTCAGCCCGAAATAAACGCGTTTTTTCAGACAACTGAATCCCCATGTAGCAGCAAGGCTCAGAAGAGCCCACACACTCAGATCTTAACCCCAGTGTGCTGAAAGTGTCAAAACATGTTTTTCAGCAGAAATAAACATGTTTCTGCAAGTTTGGTCAACCCCATGTAAGTTATGGGGCAGTAACAGTACACTCTGCAAAACGTGTTTTTCAGCCCGAAATAAACGCGTTTTTTCAGACAACTGAATCCCCATGTAGCAGCAAGGCTCAGAAGAGCCCACACACTCAGATCTTAACCCCAGTGTGCAGAAAGGTTCAAAACATGTTTTTCAGCAGAAATAAACATGTTTCTGCAAGTTTGGTCAACCCCATGTAAGTTATGGGGCAGTAACAGTACACTTTTCAAAACGTGTTTTTCAGCCCGAAATAAACGCGTTTTTTCAGACAACTGAATCCCCATGTAGCAACAAGGCTCAGAAGAGCCCACACACTCAGATCTTAACCCCAGTGTGCTGAAAGTGTCAAAACATGTTTTTCAGCAGAAATAAACATGTTTCTGCAAGTTTGGTCAACCCCATGTAAGTTATGGGGCAGTAACAGTACACTTTTCAAAACGTGTTTTTCAGCCCGAAATAAACGCGTTTTTTCAGACAACTGAATACCCATGTAGCAGCAAGGCTCAGAAGAGCCCACACACTCAGATCTTAACCCCAGTGTGCTGAAAGTGTCAAAACATGTTTTTCAGCAGAAATAAACATGTTTCTGCAAGTTTGGTCAACCCCATGTAAGTTATGGGGCAGTAACAGTACACTTTTCAAAACGTGTTTTTCAGCCCGAAATAAACGCGTTTTTTCAGACAACTGAATACCCATGTAGCAGCAAGGCTCAGAAGAGCCCACACACTCAGATCTTAACCCCAGTGTGCAGAAAGGGTCAAAACGTGTTTTTCAGCAGAAATAAACATGTTTCTGCAAGTTTGGTCAACCCCATGTAAGTTATGGGGCAGTAACAGTACACTCTGCAAAACGTGTTTTTCAGCCCGAAATAAACGCGTTTTTTCAGACAACTGAATCCCCATGTAGCAGCAAGGCTCAGAAGAGCCCACACACTCAGATCTTAACCCCAGTGTGCTGAAAGTGTCAAAACATGTTTTTCAGCAGAAATAAACATGTTTCTGCAAGTTTGGTCAACCCCATGTAAGTTATGGGGCAGTAACAGTACACTTTTCAAAACGTGTTTTTCAGCCCGAAATAAACGCGTTTTTTCAGACAACTGAATCCCTATGTAGCAACAAGGCTCAGAAGAGCCCACACACTCAGATCTTAACCCCAGTGTGCTGAAAGTGTCAAAACATGTTTTTCAGCAGAAATAAACATGTTTCTGCAAGTTTGGTCAACCCCATGTAAGTTATGGGGCAGTAACAGTACACATTTCAAAACGTGTTTTTCAGCCCGAAATAAACGCGTTTTTTCAGACAACTGAATACCCATGTAGCAGCAAGGCTCAGAAGAGCCCACACACTCAGATCTTAACCCCAGTGTGCTGAAAGTGTCAAAACATGTTTTTCAGCAGAAATAAACATGTTTCTGCAGGTTTGGTCAACCCCATGTAAGTTATGGGGCAGTAACAGTACACTTTTCAAAACGTGTTTTTCAGCCCGAAATAAACGCGTTTTTTCAGACAACTGAATCCCCATGTAGCAGCAAGTCTCAGAAGAGCCCACACACTCAGCTCTTAACCCCAGTGTGCAGAAAGGGTCAAAATGTGTTTTTCAGCAGAAATAAACATGTTTCTGCAAGTTTGGTCAACCCCATGTAAGTTATGGGGCAGTAACAGTACACTCTGCAAAACGTGTTTTTCAGCCCGAAATAAACGCGTTTTTTCAGACAACTGAATCCCCATGTAGCAGCAAGGCTCAGAAGAGCCCACACACTCAGATCTTAACCCCAGTGTGCTGAAAGTGTCAAAACATGTTTTTCAGCAGAAATAAACATGTTTCTGCAAGTTTGGTCAACCCCATGTAAGTTATGGGGCAGTAACAGTACACTTTTCAAAACGTGTTTTTCAGCCCGAAATAAACGCGTTTTTTCAGACAACTGAATCCCCATGTAGCAGCAAGGCTCAGAAGAGCCCACACACTCAGATCTTAACCCCAGTGTGCTGAAAGTGTCAAAACATGTTTTTCAGCAGAAATAAACATGTTTCTGCAAGTTTGGTCAACCCCATGTAAGTTATGGGGCAGTAACAGTACACTCTGCAAAACGTGTTTTTCAGCCCGAAATAAACGCGTTTTTTCAGACAACTGAATCCCCATGTAGCAGCAAGGCTCAGAAGAGCCCACACACTCAGATCTTAACCCCAGTGTGCAGAAAGGTTCAAAACATGTTTTTCAGCAGAAATAAACATGTTTCTGCAAGTTTGGTCAACCCCATGTAAGTTATGGGGCAGTAACAGTACACTTTTCAAAACGTGTTTTTCAGCCCGAAATAAACGCGTTTTTTCAGACAACTGAATCCCCATGTAGCAACAAGGCTCAGAAGAGCCCACACACTCAGATCTTAACCCCAGTGTGCTGAAAGTGTCAAAACATGTTTTTCAGCAGAAATAAACATGTTTCTGCAAGTTTGGTCAACCCCATGTAAGTTATGGGGCAGTAACAGTACACTTTTCAAAACGTGTTTTTCAGCCCGAAATAAACGCGTTTTTTCAGACAACTGAATACCCATGTAGCAGCAAGGCTCAGAAGAGCCCACACACTCAGATCTTAACCCCAGTGTGCTGAAAGTGTCAAAACATGTTTTTCAGCAGAAATAAACATGTTTCTGCAAGTTTGGTCAACCCCATGTAAGTTATGGGGCAGTAACAGTACACTTTTCAAAACGTGTTTTTCAGCCCGAAATAAACGCGTTTTTTCAGACAACTGAAACCCCATGTAGCAACAAGGCTCAGAAGAGCCCACACACTCAGATCTTAACCCCAGTGTGCTGAAAGTGTCAAAACATGTTTTTCAGCAGAAATAAACATGTTTCTGCAAGTTTGGTCAACCCCATGTAAGTTATGGGGCAGTAACAGTACACTTTTCAAAACGTGTTTTTCAGCCCGAAATAAACGCGTTTTTTCAGACAACTGAATACCCATGTAGCAGCAAGTCTCAGAAGAGCCCACACACTCAGCTCTTAACCCCAGTGTGCAGAAAGGGTCAAAACGTGTTTTTCAGCAGAAATAAACATGTTTCTGCAAGTTTGGTCAACCCCATGTAAGTTATGGGGAAGTAACAGTACACTTTTCAAAACGTGTTTTTCAGCCCGAAATAAACGCGTTTTTTCAGACAACTGAATCCCCATGTAGCAACAAGGCTCAGAAGAGCCCACACACTCAGATCTTAACCCCAGTGTGCTGAAAGTGTCAAAACATGTTTTTCAGCAGAAATAAACATGTTTCTGCAAGTTTGGTCAACCCCATGTAAGTTATGGGGCAGTAACAGTACACTCTGCAAAACGTGTTTTTCAGCCCGAAATAAACGCGTTTTTTCAGACAACTGAATACCCATGTAGCAGCAAGGCTCAGAAGAGCCCACACACTCAGATCTTAACCCCAGTGTGCAGAAATGGTCAAAACGTGTTTTTCAGCAGAAATAAACATGTTTCTGCAAGTTTGGTCAACCCCATGTAAGTTATGGGGCAGTAACAGTACACTCTGCAAAACGTGTTTTTCAGCCCGAAATAAACGCGTTTTTTCAGACAACTGAATCCCCATGTAGCAGCAAGGCTCAGAAGAGCCCACACACTCAGATCTTAACCCCAGTGTGCTGAAAGTGTCAAAACATGTTTTTCAGCAGAAATAAACATGTTTCTGCAAGTTTGGTCAACCCCATGTAAGTTATGGGGCAGTAACAGTACACTTTTCAAAACGTGTTTTTCAGCCCGAAATAAACGCGTTTTTTCAGACAACTGAATCCCCATGTAGCAACAAGGCTCAGAAGAGCCCACACACTCAGATCTTAACCCCAGTGTGCTGAAAGTGTCAAAACATGTTTTTCAGCAGAAATAAACATGTTTCTGCAAGTTTGGTCAACCCCATGTAAGTTATGGGGCAGTAACAGTACACTTTTCAAAACGTGTTTTTCAGCCCGAAATAAACGCGTTTTTTCAGACAACTGAATACCCATGTAGCAGCAAGGCTCAGAAGAGCCCACACACTCAGATCTTAACCCCAGTGTGCTGAAAGTGTCAAAACATGTTTTTCAGCAGAAATAAACATGTTTCTGCAAGTTTGGTCAACCCCATGTAAGTTATGGGGCAGTAACAGTACACTTTTCAAAACGTGTTTTTCAGCCCGAAATAAACGCGTTTTTTCAGACAACTGAATCCCCATGTAGCAACAAGGCTCAGAAGAGCCCACACACTTAGATCTTAACCCCAGTGTGCTGAAAGTGTCAAAACATGTTTTTCAGCAGAAATAAACATGTTTCTGCAAGTTTGGTCAACCCCATGTAAGTTATGGGGCAGTAACAGTACACTTTTCAAAACGTGTTTTTCAGCCCGAAATAAACGCGTTTTTTCAGACAACTGAATCCCCATGTAGCAACAAGGCTCAGAAGAGCCCACACACTCAGATCTTAACCCCAGTGTGCTGAAAGTGTCAAAACATGTTTTTCAGCAGAAATAAACATGTTTCTGCAAGTTTGGTCAACCCCATGTAAGTTATGGGGCAGTAACAGTACACTTTTCAAAACGTGTTTTTCAGCCCGAAATAAACGCGTTTTTTCAGACAACTGAATACCCATGTAGCAGCAAGTCTCAGAAGAGCCCACACACTCAGCTCTTAACCCCAGTGTGCAGAAAGGGTCAAAACGTGTTTTTCAGCAGAAATAAACATGTTTCTGCAAGTTTGGTCAACCCCATGTAAGTTATGGGGAAGTAACAGTACACTTTTCAAAACGTGTTTTTCAGCCCGAAATAAACGCGTTTTTTCAGACAACTGAATCCCCATGTAGCAACAAGGCTCAGAAGAGCCCACACACTCAGATCTTAACCCCAGTGTGCTGAAAGTGTCAAAACATGTTTTTCAGCAGAAATAAACATGTTTCTGCAAGTTTGGTCAACCCCATGTAAGTTATGGGGCAGTAACAGTACACTCTGCAAAACGTGTTTTTCAGCCCGAAATAAACGCGTTTTTTCAGACAACTGAATACCCATGTAGCAGCAAGGCTCAGAAGAGCCCACACACTCAGATCTTAACCCCAGTGTGCAGAAAGGGTCAAAACGTGTTTTTCAGCAGAAATAAACATGTTTCTGCAAGTTTGGTCAACCCCATGTAAGTTATGGGGCAGTAACAGTACACTCTGCAAAACGTGTTTTTCAGCCCGAAATAAACGCGTTTTTTCAGACAACTGAATCCCCATGTAGCAGCAAGGCTCAGAAGAGCCCACACACTCAGATCTTAACCCCAGTGTGCTGAAAGTGTCAAAACATGTTTTTCAGCAGAAATAAACATGTTTCTGCAAGTTTGGTCAACCCCATGTAAGTTATGGGGCAGTAACAGTACACTTTTCAAAACGTGTTTTTCAGCCCGAAATAAACGCGTTTTTTCAGACAACTGAATCCCCATGTAGCAACAAGGCTCAGAAGAGCCCACACACTCAGATCTTAACCCCAGTGTGCTGAAAGTGTCAAAACATGTTTTTCAGCAGAAATAAACATGTTTCTGCAAGTTTGGTCAACCCCATGTAAGTTATGGGGCAGTAACAGTACACTTTTCAAAACGTGTTTTTCAGCCCGAAATAAACGCGTTTTTTCAGACAACTGAATCCCCATGTAGCAACAAGGCTCAGAAGAGCCCACACACTCAGATCTTAACCCCAGTGTGCTGAAAGTGTCAAAACATGTTTTTCAGCAGAAATAAACATGTTTCTGCAAGTTTGGTCAACCCCATGTAAGTTATGGGGCAGTAACAGTACACTTTTCAAAACGTGTTTTTCAGCCCGAAATAAACGCGTTTTTTCAGACAACTGAATCCCCATGTAGCAGCAAGGCTCAGAAGAGCCCACACACTCAGATCTTAACCCCAGTGTGCTGAAAGTGTCAAAACATGTTTTTCAGCAGAAATAAACATGTTTCTGCAAGTTTGGTCAACCCCATGTAAGTTATGGGGCAGTAACAGTACACTTTTCAAAACGTGTTTTTCAGCCCGAAATAAACGCGTTTTTTCAGACAACTGAATACCCATGTAGCAACAAGGCTCAGAAGAGCCCACACACTCAGATCTTAACTCCAGTGTGCAGAAAGGGTCAAAACGTGTTTTTCAGCAGAAATAAACATGTTTCTGCAAGTTTGGTCAACCCCATGTAAGTTATGGGGCAGTAACAGTACACTCTGCAAAACGTGTTTTTCAGCCCGAAATAAACGCGTTTTTTCAGACAACTGAATACCCATGTAGCAACAAGGCTCAGAAGAGCCCACACACTCAGATCTTAACCCCAGTGTGCTGAAAGTGTCAAAACATGTTTTTCAGCAGAAATAAACATGTTTCTGCAAGTTTGGTCAACCCCATGTAAGTTATGGGGCAGTAACAGTACACTTTTCAAAACGTGTTTTTCAGCCCGAAATAAACGCGTTTTTTCAGACAACTGAATCCCCATGTAGCAACAAGGCTCAGAAGAGCCCACACACTCAGATCTTAACCCCAGTGTGCTGAAAGTGTCAAAACATGTTTTTCAGCAGAAATAAACATGTTTCTGCAAGTTTGGTCAACCCCATGTAAGTTATGGGGCAGTAACAGTACACTTTTCAAAACGTGTTTTTCAGCCCGAAATAAACGCGTTTTTTCAGACAACTGAATACCCATGTAGCAGCAAGGCTCAGAAGAGCCCACACACTCAGATCTTAACCCCAGTGTGCTGAAAGTGTCAAAACATGTTTTTCAGCAGAAATAAACATGTTTCTGAAAGTTTGGTCAACCCCATGTAAGTTATGGGGCAGTAACAGTACACTTTTCAAAACGTGTTTTTCAGCCCGAAATAAACGCGTTTTTTCAGACAACTGAATCCCCATGTAGCAACAAGGCTCAGAAGAGCCCACACACTCAGATCTTAACCCCAGTGTGCAGAAAGGTTCAAAACATGTTTTTCAGCAGAAATAAACATGTTTCTGCAAGTTTGGTCAACCCCATGTAAGTTATGGGGCAGTAACAGTACACTCTGCAAAACGTGTTTTTCAGCCCGAAATAAACGCGTTTTTTCAGACAACTGAATCCCCATGTAGCAGCAAGGCTCAGAAGAGCCCACACACTCAGATCTTAACCCCAGTGTGCAGAAAGGTTCAAAACATGTTTTTCAGCAGAAATAAACATGTTTCTGCAAGTTTGGTCAACCCCATGTAAGTTATGGGGCAGTAACAGTACACTTTTCAAAACGTGTTTTTCAGCCCGAAATAAACGCGTTTTTTCAGACAACTGAATACCCATGTAGCAGCAAGGCTCAGAAGAGCCCACACACTCAGATCTTAACCCCAGTGTGCTGAAAGTGTCAAAACATGTTTTTCAGCAGAAATAAACATGTTTCTGCAAGTTTGGTCAACCCCATGTAAGTTATGGGGCAGTAACAGTACACTTTTCAAAACGTGTTTTTCAGCCCGAAATAAACGCGTTTTTTCAGACAACTGAATCCCCATGTAGCAACAAGGCTCAGAAGAGCCCACACACTCAGATCTTAACCCCAGTGTGCTGAAAGTGTCAAAACATGTTTTTCAGCAGAAATAAACATGTTTCTGCAAGTTTGGTCAACCCCATGTAAGTTATGGGGCAGTAACAGTACACTTTTCAAAACGTGTTTTTCAGCCCGAAATAAACGCGTTTTTTCAGACAACTGAATACCCATGTAGCAGCAAGTCTCAGAAGAGCCCACACACTCAGCTCTTAACCCCAGTGTGCAGAAAGGGTCAAAACGTGTTTTTCAGCAGAAATAAACATGTTTCTGCAAGTTTGGTCAACCCCATGTAAGTTATGGGGCAGTAACAGTACACTTTTCAAAACGTGTTTTTCAGCCCGAAATAAACGCGTTTTTTCAGACAACTGAATCCCCATGTAGCAACAAGGCTCAGAAGAGCCCACACACTCAGATCTTAACCCCAGTGTGCTGAAAGTGTCAAAACATGTTTTTCAGCAGAAATAAACATGTTTCTGCAAGTTTGGTCAACCCCATGTAAGTTATGGGGCAGTAACAGTACACTTTTCAAAACGTGTTTTTCAGCCCGAAATAAACGCGTTTTTTCAGACAACTGAATACCCATGTAGCAGCAAGGCTCAGAAGAGCCCACACACTCAGCTCTTAACCCCAGTGTGCAGAAAGGGTCAAAACGTGTTTTTCAGCAGAAATAAACATGTTTCTGCAAGTTTGGTCAACCCCATGTAAGTTATGGGGCAGTAACAGTACACTCTGCAAAACGTGTTTTTCAGCCCGAAATAAACGCGTTTTTTCAGACAACTGAATCCCCATGTAGCAGCAAGGCTCAGAAGAGCCCACACACTCAGCTCTTAACCCCAGTGTGCAGAAAGGGTCAAAACGTGTTTTTCAGCAGAAATAAACATGTTTCTGCAAGTTTGGTCAACCCCATGTAAGTTATGGGGCAGTAACAGTACACTCTGCAAAACGTGTTTGTCAGCCCGAAATAAACGCGTTTTTTCAGACAACTGAATCCCCATGTAGCAGCAAGGCTCAGAAGAGCCCACACACTCAGATCTTAACCCCAGTGTGCAGAAAGGGTCAAAACGTGTTTTTCAGCAGAAATAAACATGTTTCTGCAAGTTTGGTCAACCCCATGTAAGTTATGGGGCAGTAACAGTACACTCTGCAAAACGTGTTTTTCAGCCCGAAATAAGCGCGTTTTTTCAGACAACTGAATCCCCATGTAGCAGCAAGGCTCAGAAGAGCCCTTACACTCAGATCTTAACCCCAGTGTGCTGAAAGTGTCAAAACATGTTTTTCAGCAGAAATAAACATGTTTCTGCAAGTTTGGTCAACCCCATGTAAGTTATGGGGCAGTAACAGTACACTTTTCAAAACGTGTTTTTCAGCCCGAAATAAACGCGTTTTTTCAGACAACTGAATCCCCATGTAGCAGCAAGTCTCAGAAGAGCCCACACACTCAGCTCTTAACCCCAGTGTGCAGAAAGGGTCAAAACGTGTTTTTCAGCAGAAATAAACATGTTTCTGCAAGTTTGGTCAACCCCATGTAAGTTATGGGGCAGTAACAGTGCACTCTGCAAAACGTGTTTTTCAGCCCGAAATAAACGCGTTTTTTCAGACAACTGAATCCCCATGTAGCAGCAAGGCTCAGAAGAGCCCACACACTCAGATCTTAACCCCAGTGTGCAGAAAGGTTCAAAACATGTTTTTCAGCAGAAATAAACATGTTTCTGCAAGTTTGGTCAACCCCATGTAAGTTATGGGGCAGTAACAGTACACTTTTCAAAACGTGTTTTTCAGCCCGAAATAAACGCGTTTTTTCAGACAACTGAATACCCATGTAGCAGCAAGGCTCAGAAGAGCCCACACACTCAGATCTTAACCCCAGTGTGCTGAAAGTGTCAAAACATGTTTTTCAGCAGAAATAAACATGTTTCTGCAAGTTTGGTCAACCCCATGTAAGTTATGGGGCAGTAACAGTACACTTTTCAAAACGAGTTTTTCAGCCCGAAATAAACGCGTTTTTTCAGACAACTGAATACCCATGTAGCAGCAAGGCTCAGAAGAGCCCACACACTCAGATCTTAACCCCAGTGTGCAGAAAGGTTCAAATCATGTTTTTCAGCAGAAATAAACATGTTTCTGCAAGTTTGGTCAACCCCATGTAAGTTATGGGGCAGTAACAGTACACTTTTCAAAACGTGTTTTTCAGCCCGAAATAAACGCGTTTTTTCAGACAACTGAATCCCCATGTAGCAGCAAGGCTCAGAAGAGCCCACACACTCAGATCTTAACCCCAGTGTGCAGAAAGGGTCAAAACGTGTTTTTCAGCAGAAATAAACATGTTTCTGCAAGTTTGGTCAACCCCATGTAAGTTATGGGGCAGTAACAGTACACTCTGCAAAACGTGTTTTTCATCCCGAAATAAACGCGTTTTTTCAGACAACTGAATCCCCATGTAGCAGCAAGGCTCAGAAGAGCCCACACACTCAGATCTTAACCCCAGTGTGCTGAAAGTGTCAAAACATGTTTTTCAGCAGAAATAAACATGTTTCTGCAAGTTTGGTCAACCCCATGTAAGTTATGGGGCAGTAACAGTACACTTTTCAAAACGTGTTTTTCAGCCCGAAATAAACGCGTTTTTTCAGACAACTGAATCCCCATGTAGCAACAAGGCTCAGAAGAGCCCACACACTCAGATCTTAACCCCAGTGTGCTGAAAGTGTCAAAACATGTTTTTCAGCAGAAATAAACATGTTTCTGCAAGTTTGGTCAACCCCATGTAAGTTATGGGGCAGTAACAGTACACTCTGCAAAACGTGTTTTTCAGCCCGAAATAAACGCGTTTTTTCAGACAACTGAATCCCCATGTAGCAGCAAGGCTCAGAAGAGCCCACACACTCAGATCTTAACCCCAGTGTGCTGAAAGGTTCAAAACATGTTTTTCAGCAGAAATAAACATGTTTCTGCAAGTTTGGTCAACCCCATGTAAGTTATGGGGCAGTAACAGTACACTTTTCAAAACGTGTTTTTCAGCCCGAAATAAACGCGTTTTTTCAGACAACTGAATACCCATGTAGCAGCAAGGCTCAGAAGAGCCCACACACTCAGATCTTAACCCCAGTGTGCTGAAAGTGTCAAAACATGTTTTTCAGCAGAAATAAACATGTTTCTGCAAGTTTGGTCAACCCCATGTAAGTTATGGGGCAGTAACAGTACACTTTTCAAAACGAGTTTTTCAGCCCGAAATAAACGCGTTTTTTCAGACAACTGAATACCCATGTAGCAGCAAGGCTCAGAAGAGCCCACACACTCAGATCTTAACCCCAGTGTGCTGAAAGTGTCAAAACATGTTTTTCAGCAGAAATAAACATGTTTCTGCAAGTTTGGTCAACCCCATGTAAGTTATGGGGCAGTAACAGTACACCCTGCAAAACATGTTTTTCAGCCCGAAATAAACGCGTTTTTTCAGACAACTGAATCCCCATGTAGCAGCAAGGCTCAGAAGAGCCCACACACTCAGATCTTAACCCCAGTGTGCAGAAAGGTTCAAAACATGTTTTTCAGCAGAAATAAACATGTTTCTGCAAGTTTGGTCAACCCCATGTAAGTTATGGGGCAGTAACAGTACACTTTTCAAAACGTGTTTTTCAGCCCGAAATAAACGCGTTTTTTCAGACAACTGAATACCCATGTAGCAGCAAGGCTCAGAAGAGCCCACACACTCAGATCTTAACCCCAGTGTGCTGAAAGTGTCAAAACATGTTTTTCAGCAGAAATAAACATGTTTCTGCAAGTTTGGTCAACCCCATGTAAGTTATGGGGCAGTAACAGTACACTCTGCAAAACGTGTTTTTCAGCCCGAAATAAACGCGTTTTTTCAGACAACTGAATCCCCATGTAGCAGCAAGTCTCAGAAGAGCCCACACACTCAGCTCTTAACCCCAGTGTGCAGAAAGGGTCAAAACGTGTTTTTCAGCAGAAATAAACATGTTTCTGCAAGTTTGGTCAACCCCATGTAAGTTATGGGGCAGTAACAGTACACTCTGCAAAACGTGTTTTTCAGCCCGAAATAAACGCGTTTTTTCAGACAACTGAATCCCCATGTAGCAGCAAGGCTCAGAAGAGCCCACACACTCAGCTCTTAACCCCAGTGTGCAGAAAGGGTCAAAACGTGTTTTTCAGCAGAAATAAACATGTTTCTGCAAGTTTGGTCAACCCCATGTAAGTTATGGGGCAGTAACAGTACACTCTGCAAAACGTGTTTTTCAGCCCGAAATAAACGCGTTTTTTCAGACAACTGAATCCCCATGTAGCAGCAAGGCTCAGAAGAGCCCACACACTCAGATCTTAACCCCAGTGTGCAGAAAGGGTCAAAACGTGTTTTTCAGCAGAAATAAACATGTTTCTGCAAGTTTGGTCAACCCCATGTAAGTTATGGGGCAGTAACAGTACACTCTGCAAAACGTGTTTTTCAGTCCGAAATAAACGCGTTTTTTCAGACAACTGAATCCCCATGTAGCAGCAAGGCTCAGAAGAGCCCACACACTCAGATCTTAACCCCAGTGTGCTGAAAGTGTCAAAACATGTTTTTCAGCAGAAATAAACATGTTTCTGCAAGTTTGGTCAACCCCATGTAAGTTATGGGGCAGTAACAGTACACTCTGCAAAACGTGTTTTTCAGCCCGAAATAAACGCGTTTTTTCAGACAACTGAATCCCCATGTAGCAGCAAGGCTCAGAAGAGCCCACACACTCAGATCTTAACCCCAGTGTGCAGAAAGGGTCAAAACGTGTTTTTCAGCAGAAATAAACATGTTTCTGCAAGTTTGGTCAACCCCATGTAAGTTATGGGGCAGTAACAGTACACTCTGCAAAACGTGTTTTTCAGTCCGAAATAAACGCGTTTTTTCAGACAACTGAATCCCCATGTAGCAGCAAGGCTCAGAAGAGCCCACACACTCAGATCTTAACCCCAGTGTGCTGAAAGTGTCAAAACATGTTTTTCAGCAGAAATAAACATGTTTCTGCAAGTTTGGTCAACCCCATGTAAGTTATGGGGCAGTAACAGTACACTTTTCAAAACGTGTTTTTCAGCCCGAAATAAACGCGTTTTTTCAGACAACTGAATCCCCATGTAGCAGCAAGTCTCAGAAGAGCCCACACACTCAGCTCTTAACCCCAGTGTGCAGAAAGGGTCAAAATATGTTTTTCAGCAGAAATAAACATGTTTCTGCAAGTTTGGTCAACCCCATGTAAGTTATGGGGCAGTAACAGTACACTCTGCAAAACGTGTTTTTCAGCCCGAAATAAACGCGTTTTTTCAGACAACTGAATCCCCATGTAGCAGCAAGGCTCAGAAGAGCCCACACACTCAGATCTTAACCCCAGTGTGCAGAAAGGGTCAAAACGTGTTTTTCAGCAGAAATAAACATGTTTCTGCAAGTTTGGTCAACCCCATGTAAGTTATGGGGCAGTAACAGTACACTCTGCAAAACGTGTTTTTCAGCCCGAAATAAACGCGTTTTTTCAGACAACTGAATACCCATGTAGCAGCAAGGCTCAGAAGAGCCCACACACTCAGATCTTAACCCCAGTGTGCAGAAAGGGTCAAAACGTGTTTTTCAGCAGAAATAAACATGTTTCTGCAAGTTTGGTCAACCCCATGTAAGTTATGGGGCAGTAACAGTACACTCTGCAAAACGTGTTTTTCAGTCCGAAATAAACGCGTTTTTTCAGACAACTGAATCCCCATGTAGCAGCAAGGCTCAGAAGAGCCCACACACTCAGATCTTAACCCCAGTGTGCTGAAAGTGTCAAAACATGTTTTTCAGCAGAAATAAACATGTTTCTGCAAGTTTGGTCAACCCCATGTAAGTTATGGGGCAGTAACAGTACACTTTTCAAAACGTGTTTTTCAGCCCGAAATAAACGCGTTTTTTCAGACAACTGAATCCCCATGTAGCAGCAAGTCTCAGAAGAGCCCACACACTCAGCTCTTAACCCCAGTGTGCAGAAAGGGTCAAAACGTGTTTTTCAGCAGAAATAAACATGTTTCTGCAAGTTTGGTCAACCCCATGTAAGTTATGGGGCAGTAACAGTACACTCTGCAAAACGTGTTTTTCAGCCCGAAATAAACGCGTTTTTTCAGACAACTGAATCCCCATGTAGCAGCAAGGCTCAGAAGAGCCCACACACTCAGCTCTTAACCCCAGTGTGCAGAAAGGGTCAAAACGTGTTTTTCAGCAGAAATAAACATGTTTCTGCAAGTTTGGTCAACCCCATGTAAGTTATGGGGCAGTAACAGTACACTCTGCAAAACGTGTTTTTCAGCCCGAAATAAACGCGTTTTTTCAGACAACTGAATCCCCATGTAGCAGCAAGGCTCAGAAGAGCCCACACACTCAGATCTTAACCCCAGTGTGCAGAAAGGGTCAAAACGTGTTTTTCAGCAGAAATAAACATGTTTCTGCAAGTTTGGTCAACCCCATGTAAGTTATGGGGCAGTAACAGTACACTCTGCAAAACGTGTTTTTCAGCCCGAAATAAACGCGTTTTTTCAGACAACTGAATCCCCATGTAGCAGCAAGGCTCAGAAGAGCCAAAACACTCAGATCTTAACCCCAGTGTGCTGAAAGTGTCAAAACATGTTTCTCAGCAGAAATAAACATGTTTCTGCAAGTTTGGTCAACCCCATGTAAGTTATGGGGCAGTAACAGTACACTTTTCAAAACGAGTTTTTCAGCCCGAAATAAACGCGTTTTTTCAGACAACTGAATACCCATGTAGCAGCAAGGCTCAGAAGAGCCCACACACTCAGATCTTAACCCCAGTGTGCTGAAAGTGTCAAAACATGTTTTTCAGCAGAAATAAACATGTTTCTGCAAGTTTGGTCAACCCCATGTAAGTTATGGGGCAGTAACAGTACACTCTGCAAAACGTGTTTTTCAGCCCGAAATAAACGCGTTTTTTCAGACAACTGAATCCCCATGTAGCAGCAAGGCTCAGAAGAGCCCACACACTCAGATCTTAACCCCAGTGTGCAGAAAGGTTCAAAACATGTTTTTCAGCAGAAATAAACATGTTTCTGCAAGTTTGGTCAACCCCATGTAAGTTATGGGGCAGTAACAGTACACTTTTCAAAACGTGTTTTTCAGCCCGAAATAAACGCGTTTTTTCAGACAACTGAATACCCATGTAGCAGCAAGGCTCAGAAGAGCCCACACACTCAGATCTTAACCCCAGTGTGCTGAAAGTGTCAAAACATGTTTTTCAGCAGAAATAAACATGTTTCTGCAAGTTTGGTCAACCCCATGTAAGTTATGGGGCAGTAACAGTACACTCTGCAAAACGTGTTTTTCAGCCCGAAATAAACGCGTTTTTTCAGACAACTGAATCCCCATGTAGCAGCAAGTCTCAGAAGAGCCCACACACTCAGCTCTTAACCCCAGTGTGCAGAAAGGGTCAAAACGTGTTTTTCAGCAGAAATAAACATGTTTCTGCAAGTTTGGTCAACCCCATGTAAGTTATGGGGCAGTAACAGTACACTCTGCAAAACGTGTTTTTCAGCCCGAAATAAACGCGTTTTTTCAGACAACTGAATCCCCATGTAGCAGCAAGGCTCAGAAGAGCCCACACACTCAGATCTTAACCCCAGTGTGCAGAAAGGGTCAAAACGTGTTTTTCAGCAGAAATAAACATGTTTCTGCAAGTTTGGTCAACCCCATGTAAGTTATGGGGCAGTAACAGTACACTCTGCAAAACGTGTTTTTCAGTCCGAAATAAACGCGTTTTTTCAGACAACTGAATCCCCATGTAGCAGCAAGGCTCAGAAGAGCCCTTACACTCAGATCTTAACCCCAGTGTGCTGAAAGTGTCAAAACATGTTTTTCAGCAGAAATAAACATGTTTCTGCAAGTTTGGTCAACCCCATGTAAGTTATGGGGCAGTAACAGTACACTTTTCAAAACGTGTTTTTCAGCCCGAAATAAACGCGTTTTTTCAGACAACTGAATCCCCATGTAGCAGCAAGTCTCAGAAGAGCCCACACACTCAGCTCTTAACCCCAGTGTGCAGAAAGGGTCAAAACGTGTTTTTCAGCAGAAATAAACATGTTTCTGCAAGTTTGGTCAACCCCATGTAAGTTATGGGGCAGTAACAGTGCACTCTGCAAAACGTGTTTTTCAGCCCGAAATAAACGCGTTTTTTCAGACAACTGAATCCCCATGTAGCAGCAAGGCTCAGAAGAGCCCACACACTCAGATCTTAACCCCAGTGTGCTGAAAGTGTCAAAACATGTTTTTCAGCAGAAATAAACATGTTTCTGCAAGTTTGGTCAACCCCATGTAAGTTATGGGGCAGTAACAGTACACTTTTCAAAACGTGTTTTTCAGCCCGAAATAAACGCGTTTTTTCAGACAACTGAATCCCCATGTAGCAGCAAGTCTCAGAAGAGCCCACACACTCAGCTCTTAACCCCAGTGTGCAGAAAGGGTCAAAACGTGTTTTTCAGCAGAAATAAACATGTTTCTGCAAGTTTGGTCAACCCCATGTAAGTTATGGGGCAGTAACAGTACACTCTGCAAAACGTGTTTTTCAGCCCGAAATAAACGCGTTTTTTCAGACAACTGAATCCCCATGTAGCAGCAAGGCTCAGAAGAGCCCACACACTCAGCTCTTAACCCCAGTGTGCAGAAAGGGTCAAAACGTGTTTTTCAGCAGAAATAAACATGTTTCTGCAAGTTTGGTCAACCCCATGTAAGTTATGGGGCAGTAACAGTACACTCTGCAAAACGTGTTTTTCAGCCCGAAATAAACGCGTTTTTTCAGACAACTGAATCCCCATGTAGCAGCAAGGCTCAGAAGAGCCCACACACTCAGATCTTAACCCCAGTGTGCAGAAAGGGTCAAAACGTGTTTTTCAGCAGAAATAAACATGTTTCTGCAAGTTTGGTCAACCCCATGTAAGTTATGGGGCAGTAACAGTACACTCTGCAAAACGTGTTTTTCAGCCCGAAATAAACGCGTTTTTTCAGACAACTGAATCCCCATGTAGCAGCAAGGCTCAGAAGAGCCCACACACTCAGATCTTAACCCCAGTGTGCTGAAAGTGTCAAAACATGTTTCTCAGCAGAAATAAACATGTTTCTGCAAGTTTGGTCAACCCCATGTAAGTTATGGGGCAGTAACAGTACACTTTTCAAAACGAGTTTTTCAGCCCGAAATAAACGCGTTTTTTCAGACAACTGAATACCCATGTAGCAGCAAGGCTCAGAAGAGCCCACACACTCAGATCTTAACCCCAGTGTGCTGAAAGTGTCAAAACATGTTTTTCAGCAGAAATAAACATGTTTCTGCAAGTTTGGTCAACCCCATGTAAGTTATGGGGCAGTAACAGTACACTCTGCAAAACGTGTTTTTCAGCCCGAAATAAACGCGTTTTTTCAGACAACTGAATCCCCATGTAGCAGCAAGGCTCAGAAGAGCCCAGACACTCAGATCTTAACCCCAGTGTGCAGAAAGGTTCAAAACATGTTTTTCAGCAGAAATAAACATGTTTCTGCAAGTTTGGTCAACCCCATGTAAGTTATGGGGCAGTAACAGTACACTTTTCAAAACGTGTTTTTCAGCCCGAAATAAACGCGTTTTTTCAGACAACTGAATACCCATGTAGCAGCAAGGCTCAGAAGAGCCCACACACTCAGATCTTAACCCCAGTGTGCTGAAAGTGTCAAAACATGTTTTTCAGCAGAAATAAACATGTTTCTGCAAGTTTGGTCAACCCCATGTAAGTTATGGGGCAGTAACAGTACACTCTGCAAAACGTGTTTTTCAGCCCGAAATAAACGCGTTTTTTCAGACAACTGAATCCCCATGTAGCAGCAAGTCTCAGAAGAGCCCACACACTCAGCTCTTAACCCCAGTGTGCAGAAAGGGTCAAAACGTGTTTTTCAGCAGAAATAAACATGTTTCTGCAAGTTTGGTCAACCCCATGTAAGTTATGGGGCAGTAACAGTACACTCTGCAAAACGTGTTTTTCAGCCCGAAATAAACGCGTTTTTTCAGACAACTGAATCCCCATGTAGCAGCAAGGCTCAGAAGAGCCCACACACTCAGCTCTTAACCCCAGTGTGCAGAAAGGGTCAAAACGTGTTTTTCAGCAGAAATAAACATGTTTCTGCAAGTTTGGTCAACCCCATGTAAGTTATGGGGCAATAACAGTACACTCTGCAAAACGTGTTTTTCAGCCCTAAATAAACGCGTTTTTTCAGACAACTGAATACCCATGTAGCAGCAAGGCTCAGAAGAGCCCACACACTCAGCTCTTAACCCCAGTGTGCAGAAAGGGTCAAAACGTGTTTTTCAGCAGAAATAAACATGTTTCTGCAAGTTTGGTCAACCCCATGTAAGTTATGGGGCAGTAACAGTACACTCTGCAAAACGTGTTTTTCAGCCCGAAATAAACGCGTTTTTTCAGACAACTGAATCCCCATGTAGCAGCAAGGCTCAGAAGAGCCCTTACACTCAGATCTTAACCCCAGTGTGCTGAAAGTGTCAAAACATGTTTTTCAGCAGAAATAAACATGTTTCTGCAAGTTTGGTCAACCCCATGTAAGTTATGGGGCAGTAACAGTACACTTTTCAAAACGTGTTTTTCAGCCCGAAATAAACGCGTTTTTTCAGACAACTGAATCCCCATGTAGCAGCAAGTCTCAGAAGAGCCCACACACTCAGCTCTTAACCCCAGTGTGCAGAAAGGGTCAAAACGTGTTTTTCAGCAGAAATAAACATGTTTCTGCAAGTTTGGTCAACCCCATGTAAGTTATGGGGCAGTAACAGTACACTCTGCAAAACGTGTTTTTCAGCCCGAAATAAACGCGTTTTTTCAGACAACTGAATCCCCATGTAGCAGCAAGGCTCAGAAGAGCCCTTACACTCAGATCTTAACCCCAGTGTGCTGAAAGTGTCAAAACATGTTTTTCAGCAGAAATAAACATGTTTCTGCAAGTTTGGTCAACCCCATGTAAGTTATGGGGCAGTAACAGTACACTTTTCAAAACGTGTTTTTCAGCCCGAAATAAACGCGTTTTTTCAGACAACTGAATCCCCATGTAGCAGCAAGTCTCAGAAGAGCCCACACACTCAGCTCTTAACCCCAGTGTGCAGAAAGGGTCAAAACGTGTTTTTCAGCAGAAATAAACATGTTTCTGCAAGTTTGGTCAACCCCATGTAAGTTATGGGGCAGTAACAGTACACTCTGCAAAACGTGTTTTTCAGCCCGACATAAACGCGTTTTTTCAGACAACTGAATCCCCATGTAGCAGCAAGGCTCAGAAGAGCCCACACACTCAGCTCTTAACCCCAGTGTTCAGAAAGGGTCAAAACGTGTTTTTCAGCAGAAATAAACATGTTTCTGCAAGTTTGGTCAACCCCATGTAAGTTATGGGGCAGTAACAGTACACTTTTCAAAACGTGTTTTTCAGCCCGAAATAAACGCGTTTTTTCAGACAACTGAATCCCCATGTAGCAGCAAGTCTCAGAAGAGCCCACACACTCAGCTCTTAACCCCAGTGTGCAGAAAGGGTCAAAACGTGTTTTTCAGCAGAAATAAACATGTTTCTGCAAGTTTGGTCAACCCCATGTAAGTTATGGGGCAGTAACAGTACACTCTGCAAAACGTGTTTTTCAGCCCGAAATAAACGCGTTTTTTCAGACAACTGAATCCCCATGTAGCAGCAAGGCTCAGAAGAGCCCACACACTCAGCTCTTAACCCCAGTGTGCAGAAAGGGTCAAAACGTGTTTTTCAGCAGAAATAAACATGTTTCTGCAAGTTTGGTCAACCCCATGTAAGTTATGGGGCAGTAACAGTACACTCTGCAAAACGTGTTTTTCAGCCCGAAATAAACGCGTTTTTTCAGACAACTGAATCCCCATGTAGCAGCAAGGCTCAGAAGAGCCCACACACTCAGATCTTAACCCCAGTGTGCAGAAAGGGTCAAAACGTGTTTTTCAGCAGAAATAAACATGTTTCTGCAAGTTTGGTCAACCCCATGTAAGTTATGGGGCAGTAACAGTACACTCTGCAAAACGTGTTTTTCAGCCCGAAATAAACGCGTTTTTTCAGACAACTGAATCCCCATGTAGCAGCAAGGCTCAGAAGAGCCCACACACTCAGATCTTAACCCCAGTTTGCTGAAAGTGTCAAAACATGTTTTTCAGCAGAAATAAACATGTTTCTGCAAGTTTGGTCAACCCCATGTAAGTTATGGGGCAGTAACAGTACACTTTTCAAAACGTGTTTTTCAGCCCGAAATAAACGCGTTTTTTCAGACAACTGAATCCCCATGTAGCAACAAGGCTCAGAAGAGCCCACACACTCAGATCTTAACCCCAGTGTGCAGAAAGGGTCAAAACGTGTTTTTCAGCAGAAATAAACATGTTTCTGCAAGTTTGGTCAACCCCATGTAAGTTATGGGGCAGTAACAGTACACTCTGCAAAACGTGTTTTTCAGCCCGAAATAAACGCGTTTTTTCAGACAACTGAATCCCCATGTAGCAGCAAGGCTCAGAAGAGCCCACACACTCAGATCTTAACCCCAGTGTGCAGAAAGGTTCAAAACATGTTTTTCAGCAGAAATAAACATGTTTCTGCAAGTTTGGTCAACCCCATGTAAGTTATGGGGCAGTAACAGTACACTTTTCAAAACGTGTTTTTCAGCCCGAAATAAACGCGTTTTTTCAGACAACTGAATCCCCATGTAGCAGCAAGTCTCAGAAGAGCCCACACACTCAGCTCTTAACCCCAGTGTGCAGAAAGGGTCAAAACGTGTTTTTCAGCAGAAATAAACATGTTTCTGCAAGTTTGGTCAACCCCATGTAAGTTATGGGGCAGTAACAGTACACTCTGCAAAACGTGTTTTTCAGCCCGAAATAAACGCGTTTTTTCAGACAACTGAATCCCCATGTAGCAGCAAGGCTCAGAAGAGCCCACACACTCAGATCTTAACCCCAGTGTGCAGAAAGGTTCAAAACATGTTTTTCAGCAGAAATAAACATGTTTCTGCAAGTTTGGTCAACCCCATGTAAGTTATGGGGCAGTAACAGTACACTTTTCAAAACGTGTTTTTCAGCCCGAAATAAACGCGTTTTTTCAGACAACTGAATACCCATGTAGCAGCAAGGCTCAGAAGAGCCCACACACTCAGATCTTAACCCCAGTGTGCTGAAAGTGTCAAAACATGTTTTTCAGCAGAAATAAACATGTTTCTGCAAGTTTGGTCAACCCCATGTAAGTTATGGGGCAGTAACAGTACACTCTGCAAAACGTGTTTTTCAGCCCGAAATAAACGCGTTTTTTCAGACAACTGAATCCCCATGTAGCAGCAAGGCTCAGAAGAGCCCACACACTCAGATCTTAACCCCAGTGTGCTGAAAGTGTCAAAACATGTTTTTCAGCAGAAATAAACATGTTTCTGCAAGTTTGGTCAACCCCATGTAAGTTATGGGGCAGTAACAGTACACTTTTCAAAACGTGTTTTTCAGCCCGAAATAAACGCGTTTTTTCAGACAACTGAATCCCCATGTAGCAACAAGGCTCAGAAGAGCCCACACACTCAGATCTTAACCCCAGTGTGCTGAAAGTGTCAAAATATGTTTTTCAGCAGAAATAAACATGTTTCTGCAAGTTTGGTCAACCCCATGTAAGTTATGGGGCAGTAACAGTACACTTTTCAAAACGTGTTTTTCAGCCCGAAATAAACGCGTTTTTTCAGACAACTGAATACCCATGTAGCAGCAAGGCTCAGAAGAGCCCACACGCTCAGATCTTAACCCCAGTGTGCTGAAAGTGTCAAAACATGTTTTTCAGCAGAAATAAACATGTTTCTGCAAGTTTGGTCAACCCCATGTAAGTTATGGGGCAGTAACAGTACACTTTTCAAAACGTGTTTTTCAGCCCGAAATAAACGCGTTTTTTCAGACAACTGAATCCCCATGTAGCAACAAGGCTCAGAAGAGCCCACACACTCAGATCTTAACCCCAGTGTGCTGAAAGTGTCAAAACATGTTTTTCAGCAGAAATAAACATGTTTCTGCAAGTTTGGTCAACCCCATGTAAGTTATGGGGCAGCAACAGTACACTTTTCAAAACGTGTTTTTCAACCCGAAATAAACGCGTTTTTTCAGACAACTGAATACCCATGTAGCAGCAAGTCTCAGAAGAGCCCACACACTCAGCTCTTAACCCCAGTGTGCAGAAAGGGTCAAAACGTGTTTTTCAGCAGAAATAAACATGTTTCTGCAAGTTTGGTCAACCCCATGTAAGTTATGGGGCAGTAACAGTACACTCTGCAAAACGTGTTTTTCAGCCCGAAATAAACGCGTTTTTTCAGACAACTGAATCCCCATGTAGCAGCAAGGCTCAGAAGAGCCCTTACACTCAGATCTTAACCCCAGTGTGCTGAAAGTGTCAAAACATGTTTTTCAGCAGAAATAAACATGTTTCTGCAAGTTTGGTCAACCCCATGTAAGTTATGGGGCAGTAACAGTACACTTTTCAAAACGTGTTTTTCAGCCCGAAATAAACGCGTTTTTTCAGACAACTGAATCCCCATGTAGCAGCAAGTCTCAGAAGAGCCCACACACTCAGCTCTTAACCCCAGTGTGCAGAAAGGGTCAAAACGTGTTTTTCAGCAGAAATAAACATGTTTCTGCAAGTTTGGTCAAACCCATGTAAGTTATGGGGCAGTAACAGTATACTCTGCAAAACGTGTTTTTCAGCCCGAAATAAACGCGTTTTTTCAGACAACTGAATCCCCATGTAGCAGCAAGGCTCAGAAGAGCCCACACACTCAGCTCTTAACCCCAGTGTGCAGAAAGGGTCAAAACGTGTTTTTCAGCAGAAATAAACATGTTTCTGCAAGTTTGGTCAACCCCATGTAAGTTATGGGGCAGTAACAGTACACTCTGCAAAACGTGTTTTTCAGCCCGAAATAAACGCGTTTTTTCAGACAACTGAATCCCCATGTAGCAGCAAGGCTCAGAAGAGCCCACACACTCAGATCTTAACCCCAGTGTGCAGAAAGGTTCAAAACATGTTTTTCAGCAGAAATAAACATGTTTCTGCAAGTTTGGTCAACCCCATGTAAGTTATGGGGCAGTAACAGTACACTTTTCAAAACGTGTTTTTCAGCCCGAAATAAACGCGTTTTTTCAGACAACTGAATACCCATGTAGCAGCAAGGCTCAGAAGAGCCCACACACTCAGATCTTAACCCCAGTGTGCTGAAAGTGTCAAAACATGTTTTTCAGCAGAAATAAACATGTTTCTGCAAGTTTGGTCAACCCCATGTAAGTTATGGGGCAGTAACAGTACACTCTGCAAAACGTGTTTTTCAGCCCGAAATAAACGCGTTTTTTCAGACAACTGAATCCCCATGTAGCAGCAAGGCTCAGAAGAGCCCACACAATCAGATCTTAACCCCAGTGTGCTGAAAGTGTCAAAACATGTTTTTCAGCAGAAATAAACATGTTTCTGCAAGTTTGGTCAACCCCATGTAAGTTATGGGGCAGTAACAGTACACTTTTCAAAACGTGTTTTTCAGCCCGAAATAAACGCGTTTTTTCAGACAACTGAATCCCCATGTAGCAACAAGGCTCAGAAGAGCCCACACACTCAGATCTTAACCCCAGTGTGCTGAAAGTGTCAAAACATGTTTTTCAGCAGAAATAAACATGTTTCTGCAAGTTTGGTCAACCCCATGTAAGTTATGGGGCAGTAACAGTACACTTTTCAAAACGTGTTTTTCAGCCCGAAATAAACGCGTTTTTTCAGACAACTGAATCCCCATGTAGCAACAAGGCTCAGAAGAGCCCACACACTCAGATCTTAACCCCAGTGTGCTGAAAGTGTCAAAATATGTTTTTCAGCAGAAATAAACATGTTTCTGCAAGTTTGGTCAACCCCATGTAAGTTATGGGGCAGTAACAGTACACTTTTCAAAACGTGTTTTTCAGCCCGAAATAAACGCGTTTTTTCAGACAACTGAATACCCATGTAGCAGCAAGGCTCAGAAGAGCCCACACGCTCAGATCTTAACCCCAGTGTGCTGAAAGTGTCAAAACATGTTTTTCAGCAGAAATAAACATGTTTCTGCAAGTTTGGTCAACCCCATGTAAGTTATGGGGCAGTAACAGTACACTTTTCAAAACGTGTTTTTCAGCCCGAAATAAACGCGTTTTTTCAGACAACTGAATCCCCATGTAGCAACAAGGCTCAGAAGAGCCCACACACTCAGATCTTAACCCCAGTGTGCTGAAAGTGTCAAAACATGTTTTTCAGCAGAAATAAACATGTTTCTGCAAGTTTGGTCAACCCCATGTAAGTTATGGGGCAGCAACAGTACACTTTTCAAAACGTGTTTTTCAACCCGAAATAAACGCGTTTTTTCAGACAACTGAATCCCCATGTAGCAGCAAGTCTCAGAAGAGCCCACACACTCAGCTCTTAACCCCAGTGTGCAGAAAGGGTCAAAACGTGTTTTTCAGCAGAAATAAACATGTTTCTGCAAGTTTGGTCAAACCCATGTAAGTTATGGGGCAGTAACAGTATACTCTGCAAAACGTGTTTTTCAGCCCGAAATAAACGCGTTTTTTCAGACAACTGAATCCCCATGTAGCAGCAAGGCTCAGAAGAGCCCACACACTCAGCTCTTAACCCCAGTGTGCAGAAAGGGTCAAAACGTGTTTTTCAGCAGAAATAAACATGTTTCTGCAAGTTTGGTCAACCCCATGTAAGTTATGGGGCAGTAACAGTACACTCTGCAAAACGTGTTTTTCAGCCCGAAATAAACGCGTTTTTTCAGACAACTGAATCCCCATGTAGCAGCAAGGCTCAGAAGAGCCCACACACTCAGATCTTAACCCCAGTGTGCAGAAAGGTTCAAAACATGTTTTTCAGCAGAAATAAACATGTTTCTGCAAGTTTGGTCAACCCCATGTAAGTTATGGGGCAGTAACAGTACACTTTTCAAAACGTGTTTTTCAGCCCGAAATAAACGCGTTTTTTCAGACAACTGAATACCCATGTAGCAGCAAGGCTCAGAAGAGCCCACACACTCAGATCTTAACCCCAGTGTGCTGAAAGTGTCAAAACATGTTTTTCAGCAGAAATAAACATGTTTCTGCAAGTTTGGTCAACCCCATGTAAGTTATGGGGCAGTAACAGTACACTCTGCAAAACGTGTTTTTCAGCCCGAAATAAACGCGTTTTTTCAGACAACTGAATACCCATGTAGCAGCAAGGCTCAGAAGAGCCCACACACTCAGATCTTAACCCCAGTGTGCAGAAAGGTTCAAAACATGTTTTTCAGCAGAAATAAACATGTTTCTGCAAGTTTGGTCAACCCCATGTAAGTTATGGGGCAGTAACAGTACACTTTTCAAAACGTGTTTTTCAGCCCAAAATAAACGCGTTTTTTCAGACAACTGAATCCCCATGTAGCAGCAAGTCTCAGAAGAGCCCACACACTCAGCTCTTAACCCCAGTGTGCAGAAAGGGTCAAAACGTGTTTTTCAGCAGAAATAAACATGTTTCTGCAAGTTTGGTCAACCCCATGTAAGTTATGGGGCAGTAACAGTACACTCTGCAAAACGTGTTTTTCAGCCCGAAATAAACGCGTTTTTTCAGACAACTGAATCCCCATGTAGCAGCAAGGCTCAGAAGAGCCCTTACACTCAGATCTTAACCCCAGTGTGCTGAAAGTGTCAAAACATGTTTTTCAGCAGAAATAAACATGTTTCTGCAAGTTTGGTCAACCCCATGTAACTTATGGGTCAGTAACAGTACACTTTTCAAAACGTGTTTTTCAGCCCGAAATAAACGCGTTTTTTCAGACAACTGAATCCCCATGTAGCAGCAAGTCTCAGAAGAGCCCACACACTCAGCTCTTAACCCCAGTGTGCAGAAAGGGTCAAAACGTGTTTTTCAGCAGAAATAAACATGTTTCTGCAAGTTTGGTCAACCCCATGTAAGTTATGGGGCAGTAACAGTACACTTTTCAAAACGTGTTTTTCAGCCCGAAATAAACGCGTTTTTTCAGACAACTGAATCCCCATGTAGCAACAAGGCTCAGAAGAGCCCACACACTCAGATCTTAACCCCAGTGTGCTGAAAGTGTCAAAACATGTTTTTCAGCAGAAATAAACATGTTTCTGCAAGTTTGGTCAACCCCATGTAAGTTATGGGGCAGTAACAGTACACTTTTCAAAACGTGTTTTTCAGCCCGAAATAAACGCGTTTTTTCAGACAACTGAATACCCATGTAGCAGCAAGGCTCAGAAGAGCCCACACACTCAGATCTTAACCCCAGTGTGCTGAAAGTGTCAAAACATGTTTTTCAGCAGAAATAAACATGTTTCTGCAAGTTTGGTCAACCCCATGTAAGTTATGGGGCAGCAACAGTACACTTTTCAAAACGTGTTTTTCAACCCGAAATAAACGCGTTTTTTCAGACAACTGAATACCCATGTAGCAGCAAGTCTCAGAAGAGCCCACACACTCAGATCTTAACCCCAGTGTGCAGAAAGGTTCAAAACATGTTTTTCAGCAGAAATAAACATGTTTCTGCAAGTTTGGTCAACCCCATGTAAGTTATGGGGCAGTAACAGTACACTTTTCAAAACGTGTTTTTCAGCCCGAAATAAACGCGTTTTTTCAGACAACTGAATACCCATGTAGCAGCAAGGCTCAGAAGAGCCCACACACTCAGATCTTAACCCCAGTGTGCAGAAAGGTTCAAAACATGTTTTTCAGCAGAAATAAACATGTTTCTGCAAGTTTGGTCAACCCCATGTAAGTTATGGGGCAGTAACAGTACACTTTTCAAAACGTGTTTTTCAGCCCGAAATAAACGCGTTTTTTCAGACAACTGAATCCCCATGTAGCAGCAAGTCTCAGAAGAGCCCACACACTCAGCTCTTAACCCCAGTGTGCAGAAAGGGTCAAAACGTGTTTTTCAGCAGAAATAAACATGTTTCTGCAAGTTTGGTCAACCCCATGTAAGTTATGGGGCAGTAACAGTACACTCTGCAAAACGTGTTTTTCAGCCCGAAATAAACGCGTTTTTTCAGACAACTGAATCCCCATGTAGCAGCAAGGCTCAGAAGAGCCCTTACACTCAGATCTTAACCCCAGTGTGCTGAAAGTGTCAAAACATGTTTTTCAGCAGAAATAAACATGTTTCTGCAAGTTGGGTCAACCCCATGTAACTTATGGGGCAGTAACAGTACACTTTTCAAAACGTGTTTTTCAGCCCGAAATAAACGCGTTTTTTCAGACAACTGAATCCCCATGTAGCAGCAAGTCTCAGAAGAGCCCACACACTCAGCTCTTAACCCCAGTGTGCAGAAAGGGTCAAAACGTGTTTTTCAGCAGAAATAAACATGTTTCTGCAAGTTTGGTCAACCCCATGTAAGTTATGGGGCAGTAACAGTACACTCTGCAAAACGTGTTTTTCAGCCCGAAATAAACGCGTTTTTTCAGACAACTGAATCCCCATGTAGCAGCAAGGCTCAGAAGAGCCCACACACTCAGCTCTTAACCCCAGTGTGCAGAAAGGGTCAAAACGTGTTTTTCAGCAGAAATAAACATGTTTCTGCAAGTTTGGTCAACCCCATGTAAGTTATGGGGCAGTAACAGTACACTCTGCAAAACGTGTTTTTCAGCCCGAAATAAACGCGTTTTTTCAGACAACTGAATCCCCATGTAGCAGCAAGGCTCAGAAGAGCCCACACACTCAGATCTTAACCCCAGTGTGCAGAAAGGTTCAAAACGTGTTTTTCAGCAGAAATAAACATGTTTCTGCAAGTTTGGTCAACCCCATGTAAGTTATGGGGCAGTAACAGTACACTTTTCAAAACGTGTTTTTCAGCCCGAAATAAACGCGTTTTTTCAGACAACTGAATACCCATGTAGCAGCAAGGCTCAGAAGAGCCCACACACTCAGATCTTAACCCCAGTGTGCTGAAAGTGTCAAAACATGTTTTTCAGCAGAAATAAACATGTTTCTGCAAGTTTGGTCAACCCCATGTAAGTTATGGGGCAGTAACAGTACACTCTGCAAAACGTGTTTTTCAGCCCGAAATAAACGCGTTTTTTCAGACAACTGAATCCCCATGTAGCAGCAAGGCTCAGAAGAGCCCACACACTCAGATCTTAAACCCAGTGTGCTGAAAGTGTCAAAACATGTTTTTCAGCAGAAATAAACATGTTTCTGCAAGTTTGGTCAACCCCATGTAAGTTATGGGGCAGTAACAGTACACTTTTCAAAACGTGTTTTTCAGCCCGAAATAAACGCGTTTTTTCAGACAACTGAATCCCCATGTAGCAACAAGGCTCAGAAGAGCCCACACACTCAGATCTTAACCCCAGTGTGCTGAAAGTGTCAAAACATGTTTTTCAGCAGAAATAAACATGTTTCTGCAAGTTTGGTCAACCCCATGTAAGTTATGGGGCAGTAACAGTACACTCTGCAAAACGTGTTTTTCAGCCCGAAATAAACGCGTTTTTTCAGACAACTGAATCCCCATGTAGCAGCAAGGCTCAGAAGAGCCCACACACTCAGATCTTAACCCCAGTGTGCAGAAAGGGTCAAAACGTGTTTTTCAGCAGAAATAAACATGTTTCTGCAAGTTTGGTCAACCCCATGTAAGTTATGGGGCAGTAACAGTACACTCTGCAAAACGTGTTTTTCAGCCCGAAATAAACGCGTTTTTTCAGACAACTGAATCCCCATGTAGCAGCAAGGCTCAGAAGAGCCCACACACTCAGATCTTAACCCCAGTGTGCAGAAAGGGTCAAAACGTGTTTTTCAGCAGAAATAAACATGTTTCTGCAAGTTTGGTCAACCCCATGTAAGTTATGGGGCAGTAACAGTACACTCTGCAAAACGTGTTTTTCAGCCCGAAATAAACGCGTTTTTTCAGACAACTGAATCCCCATGTAGCAGCAAGGCTCAGAAGAGCCCACACACTCAGATCTTAACCCCAGTGTGCTGAAAGTGTCAAAACATGTTTTTCAGCAGAAATAAACATGTTTCTGCAAGTTTGGTCAACCCCATGTAAGTTATGGGGCAGTAACAGTACACTTTTCAAAACGTGTTTTTCAGCCCGAAATAAACGCGTTTTTTCAGACAACTGAATCCCCATGTAGCAACAAGGCTCAGAAGAGCCCACACACTCAGATCTTAACCCCAGTGTGCTGAAAGTGTCAAAACATGTTTTTCAGCAGAAATAAACATGTTTCTGCAAGTTTGGTCAACCCCATGTAAGTTATGGGGCAGTAACAGTACACTCTGCAAAACGTGTTTTTCAGCCCGAAATAAACGCGTTTTTTCAGACAACTGAATCCCCATGTAGCAGCAAGGCTCAGAAGAGCCCACACACTCAGATCTTAACCCCAGTGTGCAGAAAGGGTCAAAACGTGTTTTTCAGCAGAAATAAACATGTTTCTGCAAGTTTGGTCAACCCCATGTAAGTTATGGGGCAGTAACAGTACACTCTGCAAAACGTGTTTTTCAGCCCGAAATAAACGCGTTTTTTCAGACAACTGAATCCCCATGTAGCAGCAAGGCTCAGAAGAGCCCACACACTCAGATCTTAACCCCAGTGTGCTGAAAGTGTCAAAACATGTTTTTCAGCAGAAATAAACATGTTTCTGCAAGTTTGGTCAACCCCATGTAAGTTATGGGGCAGTAACAGTACACTTTTCAAAACGTGTTTTTCAGCCCGAAATAAACGCGTTTTTTCAGACAACTGAATCCCCATGTAGCAGCAAGTCTCAGAAGAGCCCACACACTCAGCTCTTAACCCCAGTGTGCAGAAAGGGTCAAAACGTGTTTTTCAGCAGAAATAAACATGTTTCTGCAAGTTTGGTCAACCCCATGTAAGTTATGGGGCAGTAACAGTACACTCTGCAAAACGTGTTTTTCAGCCCGAAATAAACGCGTTTTTTCAGACAACTGAATCCCCATGTAGCAGCAAGGCTCAGAAGAGCCCACACACTCAGATCTTAACCCCAGTGTGCAGAAAGGTTCAAAACATGTTTTTCAGCAGAAATAAACATGTTTCTGCAAGTTTGGTCAACCCCATGTAAGTTATGGGGCAGTAACAGTACACTTTTCAAAACGTGTTTTTCAGCCCGAAATAAACGCGTTTTTTCAGACAACTGAATACCCATGTAGCAGCAAGGCTCAGAAGAGCCCACACACTCAGATCTTAACCCCAGTGTGCTGAAAGTGTCAAAACATGTTTTTCAGCAGAAATAAACATGTTTCTGCAAGTTTGGTCAACCCCATGTAAGTTATGGGGCAGTAACAGTACACTCTGCAAAACGTGTTTTTCAGCCCGAAATAAACGCGTTTTTTCAGACAACTGAATCCCCATGTAGCAGCAAGGCTCAGAAGAGCCCACACACTCAGATCTTAACCCCAGTGTGCTGAAAGTGTCAAAACATGTTTTTCAGCAGAAATAAACATGTTTCTGCAAGTTTGGTCAACCCCATGTAAGTTATGGGGCAGTAACAGTACACTTTTCAAAACGTGTTTTTCAGCCCGAAATAAACGCGTTTTTTCAGACAACTGAATCCCCATGTAGCAACAAGGCTCAGAAGAGCCCACACACTCAGATCTTAACCCCAGTGTGCTGAAAGTGTCAAAATATGTTTTTCAGCAGAAATAAACATGTTTCTGCAAGTTTGGTCAACCCCATGTAAGTTATGGGGCAGTAACAGTACACTTTTCAAAACGTGTTTTTCAGCCCGAAATAAACGCGTTTTTTCAGACAACTGAATACCCATGTAGCAGCAAGGCTCAGAAGAGCCCACACACTCAGATCTTAACCCCAGTGTGCTGAAAGTGTCAAAACATGTTTTTCAGCAGAAATAAACATGTTTCTGCAAGTTTGGTCAACCCCATGTAAGTTATGGGGCAGTAACAGTACACTTTTCAAAACGTGTTTTTCAGCCCGAAATAAACGCGTTTTTTCAGACAACTGAATCCCCATGTAGCAACAAGGCTCAGAAGAGCCCACACACTCAGATCTTAACCCCAGTGTGCTGAAAGTGTCAAAACATGTTTTTCAGCAGAAATAAACATGTTTCTGCAAGTTTGGTCAACCCCATGTAAGTTATGGGGCAGTAACAGTACACTCTGCAAAACGTGTTTTTCAGCCCGAAATAAACGCGTTTTTTCAGACAACTGAATCCCCATGTAGCAGCAAGGCTCAGAAGAGCCCACACACTCAGATCTTAACCCCAGTGTGCAGAAAGGGTCAAAACGTGTTTTTCAGCAGAAATAAACATGTTTCTGCAAGTTTGGTCAACCCCATGTAAGTTATGGGGCAGTAACAGTACACTCTGCAAAACGTGTTTTTCAGCCCGAAATAAACGCGTTTTTTCAGACAACTGAATCCCCATGTAGCAGCAAGGCTCAGAAGAGCCCACACACTCAGATCTTAACCCCAGTGTGCTGAAAGTGTCAAAACATGTTTTTCAGCAGAAATAAACATGTTTCTGCAAGTTTGGTCAACCCCATGTAAGTTATGGGGCAGTAACAGTACACTTTTCAAAACGTGTTTTTCAGCCCGAAATAAACGCGTTTTTTCAGACAACTGAATCCCCATGTAGCAACAAGGCTCAGAAGAGCCCACACACTCAGATCTTAACCCCAGTGTGCTGAAAGTGTCAAAATATGTTTTTCAGCAGAAATAAACATGTTTCTGCAAGTTTGGTCAACCCCATGTAAGTTATGGGGCAGTAACAGTACACTTTTCAAAACGTGTTTTTCAGCCCGAAATAAACGCGTTTTTTCAGACAACTGAATACCCATGTAGCAGCAAGGCTCAGAAGAGCCCACACACTCAGATCTTAACCCCAGTGTGCTGAAAGTGTCAAAACATGTTTTTCAGCAGAAATAAACATGTTTCTGCAAGTTTGGTCAACCCCATGTAAGTTATGGGGCAGTAACAGTACACTTTTCAAAACGTGTTTTTCAGCCCGAAATAAACGCGTTTTTTCAGACAACTGAATCCCCATGTAGCAACAAGGCTCAGAAGAGCCCACACACTCAGATCTTAACCCCAGTGTGCTGAAAGTGTCAAAACATGTTTTTCAGCAGAAATAAACATGTTTCTGCAAGTTTGGTCAACCCCATGTAAGTTATGGGGCAGTAACAGTACACTCTGCAAAACGTGTTTTTCAGCCCGAAATAAACGCGTTTTTTCAGACAACTGAATCCCCATGTAGCAGCAAGGCTCAGAAGAGCCCACACACTCAGATCTTAACCCCAGTGTGCAGAAAGGGTCAAAACGTGTTTTTCAGCAGAAATAAACATGTTTCTGCAAGTTTGGTCAACCCCATGTAAGTTATGGGGCAGTAACAGTACACTCTGCAAAACGTGTTTTTCAGCCCGAAATAAACGCGTTTTTTCAGACAACTGAATCCCCATGTAGCAGCAAGGCTCAGAAGAGCCCACACACTCAGATCTTAACCCCAGTGTGCTGAAAGTGTCAAAACATGTTTTTCAGCAGAAATAAACATGTTTCTGCAAGTTTGGTCAACCCCATGTAAGTTATGGGGCAGTAACAGTACACTTTTCAAAACGTGTTTTTCAGCCCGAAATAAACGCGTTTTTTCAGACAACTGAATACCCATGTAGCAGCAAGGCTCAGAAGAGCCCACACACTCAGATCTTAACCCCAGTGTGCTGAAAGTGTCAAAACATGTTTTTCAGCAGAAATAAACATGTTTCTGCAAGTTTGGTCAACCCCATGTAAGTTATGGGGCAGTAACAGTACACTTTTCAAAACGTGTTTTTCAGCCCGAAATAAACGCGTTTTTTCAGACAACTGAATCCCCATGTAGCAACAAGGCTCAGAAGAGCCCACACACTCAGATCTTAACCCCAGTGTGCTGAAAGTGTCAAAACATGTTTTTCAGCAGAAATAAACATGTTTCTGCAAGTTTGGTCAACCCCATGTAAGTTATGGGGCAGTAACAGTACACTCTGCAAAACGTGTTTTTCAGCCCGAAATAAACGCGTTTTTTCAGACAACTGAATCCCCATGTAGCAGCAAGGCTCAGAAGAGCCCACACACTCAGATCTTAACCCCAGTGTGCTGAAAGTGTCAAAACATGTTTTTCAGCAGAAATAAACATGTTTCTGCAAGTTTGGTCAACCCCATGTAAGTTATGGGGCAGTAACAGTACACTTTTCAAAACGTGTTTTTCAGCCCGAAATAAACGCGTTTTTTCAGACAACTGAATCCCCATGTAGCAGCAAGTCTCAGAAGAGCCCACACACTCAGCTCTTAACCCCAGTGTGCAGAAAGGGTCAAAACGTGTTTTTCAGCAGAAATAAACATGTTTCTGCAAGTTTGGTCAACCCCATGTAAGTTATGGGGCAGTAACAGTACACTCTGCAAAACGTGTTTTTCAGCCCGAAATAAACGCGTTTTTTCAGACAACTGAATCCCCATGTAGCAGCAAGGCTCAGAAGAGCCCACACACTCAGATCTTAACCCCAGTGTGCAGAAAGGTTCAAAACATGTTTTTCAGCAGAAATAAACATGTTTCTGCAAGTTTGGTCAACCCCATGTAAGTTATGGGGCAGTAACAGTACACTTTTCAAAACGTGTTTTTCAGCCCGAAATAAACGCGTTTTTTCAGACAACTGAATACCCATGTAGCAGCAAGGCTCAGAAGAGCCCACACACTCAGATCTTAACCCCAGTGTGCTGAAAGTGTCAAAACATGTTTTTCAGCAGAAATAAACATGTTTCTGCAAGTTTGGTCAACCCCATGTAAGTTATGGGGCAGTAACAGTACACTTTTCAAAACGTGTTTTTCAGCCCGAAATAAACGCGTTTTTTCAGACAACTGAATCCCCATGTAGCAGCAAGTCTCAGAAGAGCCCACACACTCAGCTCTTAACCCCAGTGTGCAGAAAGGGTCAAAACGTGTTTTTCAGCAGAAATAAACATGTTTCTGCAAGTTTGGTCAACCCCATGTAAGTTATGGGGCAGTAACAGTACACTCTGCAAAACGTGTTTTTCAGCCCGAAATAAACGCGTTTTTTCAGACAACTGAATACCCATGTAGCAGCAAGGCTCAGAAGAGCCCACACACTCAGATCTTAACCCCAGTGTGCTGAAAGTGTCAAAACATGTTTTTCAGCAGAAATAAACATGTTTCTGCAAGTTTGGTCAACCCCATGTAAGTTATGGGGCAGTAACAGTACACTCTGCAAAACGTGTTTTTCAGCCCGAAATAAACGCGTTTTTTCAGACAACTGAATCCCCATGTAGCAGCAAGGCTCAGAAGAGCCCACACACTCAGATCTTAACCCCAGTGTGCTGAAAGTGTCAAAACATGTTTTTCAGCAGAAATAAACATGTTTCTGCAAGTTTGGTCAACCCCATGTAAGTTATGGGGCAGTAACAGTACACTTTTCAAAACGTGTTTTTCAGCCCGAAATAAACGCGTTTTTTCAGACAACTGAATCCCCATGTAGCAACAAGGCTCAGAAGAGCCCACACACTCAGATCTTAACCCCAGTGTGCTGAAAGTGTCAAAATATGTTTTTCAGCAGAAATAAACATGTTTCTGCAAGTTTGGTCAACCCCATGTAAGTTATGGGGCAGTAACAGTACACTTTTCAAAACGTGTTTTTCAGCCCGAAATAAACGCGTTTTTTCAGACAACTGAATACCCATGTAGCAGCAAGGCTCAGAAGAGCCCACACACTCAGATCTTAACCCCAGTGTGCTGAAAGTGTCAAAACATGTTTTTCAGCAGAAATAAACATGTTTCTGCAAGTTTGGTCAACCCCATGTAAGTTATGGGGCAGTAACAGTACACTTTTCAAAACGTGTTTTTCAGCCCGAAATAAACGCGTTTTTTCAGACAACTGAATCCCCATGTAGCAACAAGGCTCAGAAGAGCCCACACACTCAGATCTTAACCCCAGTGTGCTGAAAGTGTCAAAACATGTTTTTCAGCAGAAATAAACATGTTTCTGCAAGTTTGGTCAACCCCATGTAAGTTATGGGGCAGTAACAGTACACTCTGCAAAACGTGTTTTTCAGCCCGAAATAAACGCGTTTTTTCAGACAACTGAATCCCCATGTAGCAGCAAGGCTCAGAAGAGCCCACACACTCAGATCTTAACCCCAGTGTGCAGAAAGGGTCAAAACGTGTTTTTCAGCAGAAATAAACATGTTTCTGCAAGTTTGGTCAACCCCATGTAAGTTATGGGGCAGTAACAGTACACTCTGCAAAACGTGTTTTTCAGCCCGAAATAAACGCGTTTTTTCAGACAACTGAATCCCCATGTAGCAGCAAGGCTCAGAAGAGCCCACACACTCAGATCTTAACCCCAGTGTGCTGAAAGTGTCAAAACATGTTTTTCAGCAGAAATAAACATGTTTCTGCAAGTTTGGTCAACCCCATGTAAGTTATGGGGCAGTAACAGTACACTTTTCAAAACGTGTTTTTCAGCCCGAAATAAACGCGTTTTTTCAGACAACTGAATACCCATGTAGCAGCAAGGCTCAGAAGAGCCCACACACTCAGATCTTAACCCCAGTGTGCTGAAAGTGTCAAAACATGTTTTTCAGCAGAAATAAACATGTTTCTGCAAGTTTGGTCAACCCCATGTAAGTTATGGGGCAGTAACAGTACACTTTTCAAAACGTGTTTTTCAGCCCGAAATAAACGCGTTTTTTCAGACAACTGAATCCCCATGTAGCAACAAGGCTCAGAAGAGCCCACACACTCAGATCTTAACCCCAGTGTGCTGAAAGTGTCAAAACATGTTTTTCAGCAGAAATAAACATGTTTCTGCAAGTTTGGTCAACCCCATGTAAGTTATGGGGCAGTAACAGTACACTCTGCAAAACGTGTTTTTCAGCCCGAAATAAACGCGTTTTTTCAGACAACTGAATCCCCATGTAGCAGCAGGGCTCAGAAGAGCCCACACACTCAGATCTTAACCCCAGTGTGCAGAAAGGGTCAAAACGTGTTTTTCAGCAGAAATAAACATGTTTCTGCAAGTTTGGTCAACCCCATGTAAGTTATGGGGCAGTAACAGTACACTCTGCAAAACGTGTTTTTCAGCCCGAAATAAACGCGTTTTTTCAGACAACTGAATCCCCATGTAGCAGCAAGGCTCAGAAGAGCCCACACACTCAGATCTTAACCCCAGTGTGCTGAAAGTGTCAAAACATGTTTTTCAGCAGAAATAAACATGTTTCTGCAAGTTTGGTCAACCCCATGTAAGTTATGGGGCAGTAACAGTACACTTTTCAAAACGTGTTTTTCAGCCCGAAATAAACGCGTTTTTTCAGACAACTGAATACCCATGTAGCAGCAAGGCTCAGAAGAGCCCACACACTCAGATCTTAACCCCAGTGTGCTGAAAGTGTCAAAACATGTTTTTCAGCAGAAATAAACATGTTTCTGCAAGTTTGGTCAACCCCATGTAAGTTATGGGGCAGTAACAGTACACTTTTCAAAACGTGTTTTTCAGCCCGAAATAAACGCGTTTTTTCAGACAACTGAATCCCCATGTAGCAACAAGGCTCAGAAGAGCCCACACACTCAGATCTTAACCCCAGTGTGCTGAAAGTGTCAAAACATGTTTTTCAGCAGAAATAAACATGTTTCTGCAAGTTTGGTCAACCCCATGTAAGTTATGGGGCAGTAACAGTACACTCTGCAAAACGTGTTTTTCAGCCCGAAATAAACGCGTTTTTTCAGACAACTGAATCCCCATGTAGCAGCAAGGCTCAGAAGAGCCCACACACTCAGATCTTAACCCCAGTGTGCTGAAAGTGTCAAAACATGTTTTTCAGCAGAAATAAACATGTTTCTGCAAGTTTGGTCAACCCCATGTAAGTTATGGGGCAGTAACAGTACACTTTTCAAAACGTGTTTTTCAGCCCGAAATAAACGCGTTTTTTCAGACAACTGAATCCCCATGTAGCAACAAGGCTCAGAAGAGCCCACACACTCAGATCTTAACCCCAGTGTGCTGAAAGTGTCAAAACATGTTTTTCAGCAGAAATAAACATGTTTCTGCAAGTTTGGTCAACCCCATGTAAGTTATGGGGCAGTAACAGTACACTCTGCAAAACGTGTTTTTCAGCCCGAAATAAACGCGTTTTTTCAGACAACTGAATCCCCATGTAGCAGCAAGGCTCAGAAGAGCCCACACACTCAGATCTTAACCCCAGTGTGCAGAAAGGGTCAAAACGTGTTTTTCAGCAGAAATTAACATGTTTCTGCAAGTTTGGTCAACCCCATGTAAGTTATGGGGCAGTAACAGTACACTCTGCAAAACGTGTTTTTCAGCCCGAAATAAACGCGTTTTTTCAGACAACTGAATCCCCATGTAGCAGCAAGGCTCAGAAGAGCCCACACACTCAGATCTTAACCCCAGTGTGCAGAAAGGGTCAAAACGTGTTTTTCAGCAGAAATAAACATGTTTCTGCAAGTTTGGTCAACCCCATGTAAGTTATGGGGCAGTAACAGTACACTCTGCAAAACGTGTTTTTCAGCCCGAAATAAACGCGTTTTTTCAGACAACTGAATCCCCATGTAGCAGCAAGGCTCAGAAGAGCCCACACACTCAGATCTTAACCCCAGTGTGCTGAAAGTGTCAAAACATGTTTTTCAGCAGAAATAAACATGTTTCTGCAAGTTTGGTCAACCCCATGTAAGTTATGGGGCAGTAACAGTACACTTTTCAAAACGTGTTTTTCAGCCCGAAATAAACGCGTTTTTTCAGACAACTGAATCCCCATGTAGCAACAAGGCTCAGAAGAGCCCACACACTCAGATCTTAACCCCAGTGTGCTGAAAGTGTCAAAACATGTTTTTCAGCAGAAATAAACATGTTTCTGCAAGTTTGGTCAACCCCATGTAAGTTATGGGGCAGTAACAGTACACTCTGCAAAACGTGTTTTTCAGCCCAAAATAAACGCGTTTTTTCAGACAACTGAATCCCCATGTAGCAGCAAGGCTCAGAAGAGCCCACACACTCAGATCTTAACCCCAGTGTGCTGAAAGTGTCAAAACATGTTTTTCAGCAGAAATAAACATGTTTCTGCAAGTTTGGTCAACCCCATGTAAGTTATGGGGCAGTAACAGTACACTTTTCAAAACGTGTTTTTCAGCCCGAAATAAACGCGTTTTTTCAGACAACTGAATCCCCATGTAGCAGCAAGTCTCAGAAGAGCCCACACACTCAGCTCTTAACCCCAGTGTGCAGAAAGGGTCAAAACGTGTTTTTCAGCAGAAATAAACATGTTTCTGCAAGTTTGGTCAACCCCATGTAAGTTATGGGGCAGTAACAGTACACTCTGCAAAACGTGTTTTTCAGCCCGAAATAAACGCGTTTTTTCAGACAACTGAATACCCATGTAGCAGCAAGGCTCAGAAGAGCCCACACACTCAGATCTTAACCCCAGTGTGCTGAAAGTGTCAAAACATGTTTTTCAGCAGAAATAAACATGTTTCTGCAAGTTTGGTCAACCCCATGTAAGTTATGGGGCAGTAACAGTACACTCTGCAAAACGTGTTTTTCAGCCCGAAATAAACGCGTTTTTTCAGACAACTGAATCCCCATGTAGCAGCAAGGCTCAGAAGAGCCCACACACTCAGCTCTTAACCCCAGTGTGCAGAAAGGGTCAAAACGTGTTTTTCAGCAGAAATAAACATGTTTCTGCAAGTTTGGTCAACCCCATGTAAGTTATGGGGCAGTAACAGTACACTTTTCAAAACGTGTTTTTCAGCCCGAAATAAACGCGTTTTTTCAGACAACTGAATCCCCATGTAGCAACAAGGCTCAGAAGAGCCCACACACTCAGATCTTAACCCCAGTGTGCTGAAAGTGTCAAAACATGTTTTTCAGCAGAAATAAACATGTTTCTGCAAGTTTGGTCAACCCCATGTAAGTTATGGGGCAGTAACAGTACACTCTGCAAAACGTGTTTTTCAGCCCGAAATAAACGCGTTTTTTCAGACAACTGAATCCCCATGTAGCAGCAAGGCTCAGAAGAGCCCACACACTCAGATCTTAACCCCAGTGTGCAGAAAGGGTCAAAACGTGTTTTTCAGCAGAAATTAACATGTTTCTGCAAGTTTGGTCAACCCCATGTAAGTTATGGGGCAGTAACAGTACACTCTGCAAAACGTGTTTTTCAGCCCGAAATAAACGCGTTTTTTCAGACAACTGAATCCCCATGTAGCAGCAAGGCTCAGAAGAGCCCACACACTCAGATCTTAACCCCAGTGTGCAGAAAGGGTCAAAACGTGTTTTTCAGCAGAAATAAACATGTTTCTGCAAGTTTGGTCAACCCCATGTAAGTTATGGGGCAGTAACAGTACACTCTGCAAAACGTGTTTTTCAGCCCGAAATAAACGCGTTTTTTCAGACAACTGAATCCCCATGTAGCAGCAAGGCTCAGAAGAGCCCACACACTCAGATCTTAACCCCAGTGTGCTGAAAGTGTCAAAACATGTTTTTCAGCAGAAATAAACATGTTTCTGCAAGTTTGGTCAACCCCATGTAAGTTATGGGGCAGTAACAGTACACTTTTCAAAACGTGTTTTTCAGCCCGAAATAAACGCGTTTTTTCAGACAACTGAATCCCCATGTAGCAACAAGGCTCAGAAGAGCCCACACACTCAGATCTTAACCCCAGTGTGCTGAAAGTGTCAAAATATGTTTTTCAGCAGAAATAAACATGTTTCTGCAAGTTTGGTCAACCCCATGTAAGTTATGGGGCAGTAACAGTACACTTTTCAAAACGTGTTTTTCAGCCCGAAATAAACGCGTTTTTTCAGACAACTGAATACCCATGTAGCAGCAAGGCTCAGAAGAGCCCACACACTCAGATCTTAACCCCAGTGTGCTGAAAGTGTCAAAACATGTTTTTCAGCAGAAATAAACATGTTTCTGCAAGTTTGGTCAACCCCATGTAAGTTATGGGGCAGTAACAGTACACTTTTCAAAACGTGTTTTTCAGCCCGAAATAAACGCGTTTTTTCAGACAACTGAATCCCCATGTAGCAACAAGGCTCAGAAGAGCCCACACACTCAGATCTTAACCCCAGTGTGCTGAAAGTGTCAAAACATGTTTTTCAGCAGAAATAAACATGTTTCTGCAAGTTTGGTCAACCCCATGTAAGTTATGGGGCAGTAACAGTACACTCTGCAAAACGTGTTTTTCAGCCCGAAATAAACGCGTTTTTTCAGACAACTGAATCCCCATGTAGCAGCAAGGCTCAGAAGAGCCCACACACTCAGATCTTAACCCCAGTGTGCAGAAAGGGTCAAAACGTGTTTTTCAGCAGAAATAAACATGTTTCTGCAAGTTTGGTCAACCCCATGTAAGTTATGGGGCAGTAACAGTACACTCTGCAAAACGTGTTTTTCAGCCCGAAATAAACGCGTTTTTTCAGACAACTGAATCCCCATGTAGCAGCAAGGCTCAGAAGAGCCCACACACTCAGATCTTAACCCCAGTGTGCTGAAAGTGTCAAAACATGTTTTTCAGCAGAAATAAACATGTTTCTGCAAGTTTGGTCAACCCCATGTAAGTTATGGGGCAGTAACAGTACACTTTTCAAAACGTGTTTTTCAGCCCGAAATAAACGCGTTTTTTCAGACAACTGAATACCCATGTAGCAGCAAGGCTCAGAAGAGCCCACACACTCAGATCTTAACCCCAGTGTGCTGAAAGTGTCAAAACATGTTTTTCAGCAGAAATAAACATGTTTCTGCAAGTTTGGTCAACCCCATGTAAGTTATGGGGCAGTAACAGTACACTTTTCAAAACGTGTTTTTCAGCCCGAAATAAACGCGTTTTTTCAGACAACTGAATCCCCATGTAGCAACAAGGCTCAGAAGAGCCCACACACTCAGATCTTAACCCCAGTGTGCTGAAAGTGTCAAAACATGTTTTTCAGCAGAAATAAACATGTTTCTGCAAGTTTGGTCAACCCCATGTAAGTTATGGGGCAGTAACAGTACACTCTGCAAAACGTGTTTTTCAGCCCGAAATAAACGCGTTTTTTCAGACAACTGAATCCCCATGTAGCAGCAAGGCTCAGAAGAGCCCACACACTCAGATCTTAACCCCAGTGTGCTGAAAGTGTCAAAACATGTTTTTCAGCAGAAATAAACATGTTTCTGCAAGTTTGGTCAACCCCATGTAAGTTATGGGGCAGTAACAGTACACTTTTCAAAACGTGTTTTTCAGCCCGAAATAAACGCGTTTTTTCAGACAACTGAATCCCCATGTAGCAGCAAGTCTCAGAAGAGCCCACACACTCAGCTCTTAACCCCAGTGTGCAGAAAGGGTCAAAACGTGTTTTTCAGCAGAAATAAACATGTTTCTGCAAGTTTGGTCAACCCCATGTAAGTTATGGGGCAGTAACAGTACACTCTGCAAAACGTGTTTTTCAGCCCGAAATAAACGCGTTTTTTCAGACAACTGAATCCCCATGTAGCAGCAAGGCTCAGAAGAGCCCACACACTCAGATCTTAACCCCAGTGTGCAGAAAGGTTCAAAACATGTTTTTCAGCAGAAATAAACATGTTTCTGCAAGTTTGGTCAACCCCATGTAAGTTATGGGGCAGTAACAGTACACTTTTCAAAACGTGTTTTTCAGCCCGAAATAAACGCGTTTTTTCAGACAACTGAATACCCATGCAGCAGCAAGGCTCAGAAGAGCCCACACACTCAGATCTTAACCCCAGTGTGCTGAAAGTGTCAAAACATGTTTTTCAGCAGAAATAAACATGTTTCTGCAAGTTTGGTCAACCCCATGTAAGTTATGGGGCAGTAACAGTACACTCTGCAAAACGTGTTTTTCAGCCCGAAATAAACGCGTTTTTTCAGACAACTGAATACCCATGTAGCAGCAAGGCTCAGAAGAGCCCACACACTCAGATCTTAACCCCAGTGTGCTGAAAGTGTCAAAACATGTTTTTCAGCAGAAATAAACATGTTTCTGCAAGTTTGGTCAACCCCATGTAAGTTATGGGGCAGTAACAGTACACTCTGCAAAACGTGTTTTTCAGCCCGAAATAAACGCGTTTTTTCAGACAACTGAATCCCCATGTAGCAGCAAGGCTCAGAAGAGCCCACACACTCAGATCTTAACCCCAGTGTGCTGAAAGTGTCAAAACATGTTTTTCAGCAGAAATAAACATGTTTCTGCAAGTTTGGTCAACCCCATGTAAGTTATGGGGCAGTAACAGTACACTTTTCAAAACGTGTTTTTCAGCCCGAAATAAACGCGTTTTTTCAGACAACTGAATCCCCATGTAGCAACAAGGCTCAGAAGAGCCCACACACTCAGATCTTAACCCCAGTGTGCTGAAAGTGTCAAAATATGTTTTTCAGCAGAAATAAACATGTTTCTGCAAGTTTGGTCAACCCCATGTAAGTTATGGGGCAGTAACAGTACACTTTTCAAAACGTGTTTTTCAGCCCGAAATAAACGCGTTTTTTCAGACAACTGAATACCCATGTAGCAGCAAGGCTCAGAAGAGCCCACACACTCAGATCTTAACCCCAGTGTGCTGAAAGTGTCAAAACATGTTTTTCAGCAGAAATAAACATGTTTCTGCAAGTTTGGTCAACCCCATGTAAGTTATGGGGCAGTAACAGTACACTTTTCAAAACGTGTTTTTCAGCCCGAAATAAACGCGTTTTTTCAGACAACTGAATCCCCATGTAGCAACAAGGCTCAGAAGAGCCCACACACTCAGATCTTAACCCCAGTGTGCTGAAAGTGTCAAAACATGTTTTTCAGCAGAAATAAACATGTTTCTGCAAGTTTGGTCAACCCCATGTAAGTTATGGGGCAGTAACAGTACACTCTGCAAAACGTGTTTTTCAGCCCGAAATAAACGCGTTTTTTCAGACAACTGAATCCCCATGTAGCAGCAAGGCTCAGAAGAGCCCACACACTCAGATCTTAACCCCAGTGTGCAGAAAGGGTCAAAACGTGTTTTTCAGCAGAAATAAACATGTTTCTGCAAGTTTGGTCAACCCCATGTAAGTTATGGGGCAGTAACAGTACACTCTGCAAAACGTGTTTTTCAGCCCGAAATAAACGCGTTTTTTCAGACAACTGAATCCCCATGTAGCAGCAAGGCTCAGAAGAGCCCACACACTCAGATCTTAACCCCAGTGTGCTGAAAGTGTCAAAACATGTTTTTCAGCAGAAATAAACATGTTTCTGCAAGTTTGGTCAACCCCATGTAAGTTATGGGGCAGTAACAGTACACTTTTCAAAACGTGTTTTTCAGCCCGAAATAAACGCGTTTTTTCAGACAACTGAATACCCATGTAGCAGCAAGGCTCAGAAGAGCCCACACACTCAGATCTTAACCCCAGTGTGCTGAAAGTGTCAAAACATGTTTTTCAGCAGAAATAAACATGTTTCTGCAAGTTTGGTCAACCCCATGTAAGTTATGGGGCAGTAACAGTACACTTTTCAAAACGTGTTTTTCAGCCCGAAATAAACGCGTTTTTTCAGACAACTGAATCCCCATGTAGCAACAAGGCTCAGAAGAGCCCACACACTCAGATCTTAACCCCAGTGTGCTGAAAGTGTCAAAACATGTTTTTCAGCAGAAATAAACATGTTTCTGCAAGTTTGGTCAACCCCATGTAAGTTATGGGGCAGTAACAGTACACTCTGCAAAACGTGTTTTTCAGCCCGAAATAAACGCGTTTTTTCAGACAACTGAATCCCCATGTAGCAGCAGGGCTCAGAAGAGCCCACACACTCAGATCTTAACCCCAGTGTGCAGAAAGGGTCAAAACGTGTTTTTCAGCAGAAATAAACATGTTTCTGCAAGTTTGGTCAACCCCATGTAAGTTATGGGGCAGTAACAGTACACTCTGCAAAACGTGTTTTTCAGCCCGAAATAAACGCGTTTTTTCAGACAACTGAATCCCCATGTAGCAGCAAGGCTCAGAAGAGCCCACACACTCAGATCTTAACCCCAGTGTGCTGAAAGTGTCAAAACATGTTTTTCAGCAGAAATAAACATGTTTCTGCAAGTTTGGTCAACCCCATGTAAGTTATGGGGCAGTAACAGTACACTTTTCAAAACGTGTTTTTCAGCCCGAAATAAACGCGTTTTTTCAGACAACTGAATACCCATGTAGCAGCAAGGCTCAGAAGAGCCCACACACTCAGATCTTAACCCCAGTGTGCTGAAAGTGTCAAAACATGTTTTTCAGCAGAAATAAACATGTTTCTGCAAGTTTGGTCAACCCCATGTAAGTTATGGGGCAGTAACAGTACACTTTTCAAAACGTGTTTTTCAGCCCGAAATAAACGCGTTTTTTCAGACAACTGAATCCCCATGTAGCAACAAGGCTCAGAAGAGCCCACACACTCAGATCTTAACCCCAGTGTGCTGAAAGTGTCAAAACATGTTTTTCAGCAGAAATAAACATGTTTCTGCAAGTTTGGTCAACCCCATGTAAGTTATGGGGCAGTAACAGTACACTCTGCAAAACGTGTTTTTCAGCCCGAAATAAACGCGTTTTTTCAGACAACTGAATCCCCATGTAGCAGCAAGGCTCAGAAGAGCCCACACACTCAGATCTTAACCCCAGTGTGCTGAAAGTGTCAAAACATGTTTTTCAGCAGAAATAAACATGTTTCTGCAAGTTTGGTCAACCCCATGTAAGTTATGGGGCAGTAACAGTACACTTTTCAAAACGTGTTTTTCAGCCCGAAATAAACGCGTTTTTTCAGACAACTGAATCCCCATGTAGCAACAAGGCTCAGAAGAGCCCACACACTCAGATCTTAACCCCAGTGTGCTGAAAGTGTCAAAACATGTTTTTCAGCAGAAATAAACATGTTTCTGCAAGTTTGGTCAACCCCATGTAAGTTATGGGGCAGTAACAGTACACTCTGCAAAACGTGTTTTTCAGCCCGAAATAAACGCGTTTTTTCAGACAACTGAATCCCCATGTAGCAGCAAGGCTCAGAAGAGCCCACACACTCAGATCTTAACCCCAGTGTGCAGAAAGGGTCAAAACGTGTTTTTCAGCAGAAATTAACATGTTTCTGCAAGTTTGGTCAACCCCATGTAAGTTATGGGGCAGTAACAGTACACTCTGCAAAACGTGTTTTTCAGCCCGAAATAAACGCGTTTTTTCAGACAACTGAATCCCCATGTAGCAGCAAGGCTCAGAAGAGCCCACACACTCAGATCTTAACCCCAGTGTGCAGAAAGGGTCAAAACGTGTTTTTCAGCAGAAATAAACATGTTTCTGCAAGTTTGGTCAACCCCATGTAAGTTATGGGGCAGTAACAGTACACTCTGCAAAACGTGTTTTTCAGCCCGAAATAAACGCGTTTTTTCAGACAACTGAATCCCCATGTAGCAGCAAGGCTCAGAAGAGCCCACACACTCAGATCTTAACCCCAGTGTGCTGAAAGTGTCAAAACATGTTTTTCAGCAGAAATAAACATGTTTCTGCAAGTTTGGTCAACCCCATGTAAGTTATGGGGCAGTAACAGTACACTTTTCAAAACGTGTTTTTCAGCCCGAAATAAACGCGTTTTTTCAGACAACTGAATCCCCATGTAGCAACAAGGCTCAGAAGAGCCCACACACTCAGATCTTAACCCCAGTGTGCTGAAAGTGTCAAAACATGTTTTTCAGCAGAAATAAACATGTTTCTGCAAGTTTGGTCAACCCCATGTAAGTTATGGGGCAGTAACAGTACACTCTGCAAAACGTGTTTTTCAGCCCAAAATAAACGCGTTTTTTCAGACAACTGAATCCCCATGTAGCAGCAAGGCTCAGAAGAGCCCACACACTCAGATCTTAACCCCAGTGTGCTGAAAGTGTCAAAACATGTTTTTCAGCAGAAATAAACATGTTTCTGCAAGTTTGGTCAACCCCATGTAAGTTATGGGGCAGTAACAGTACACTTTTCAAAACGTGTTTTTCAGCCCGAAATAAACGCGTTTTTTCAGACAACTGAATCCCCATGTAGCAGCAAGTCTCAGAAGAGCCCACACACTCAGCTCTTAACCCCAGTGTGCAGAAAGGGTCAAAACGTGTTTTTCAGCAGAAATAAACATGTTTCTGCAAGTTTGGTCAACCCCATGTAAGTTATGGGGCAGTAACAGTACACTCTGCAAAACGTGTTTTTCAGCCCGAAATAAACGCGTTTTTTCAGACAACTGAATACCCATGTAGCAGCAAGGCTCAGAAGAGCCCACACACTCAGATCTTAACCCCAGTGTGCTGAAAGTGTCAAAACATGTTTTTCAGCAGAAATAAACATGTTTCTGCAAGTTTGGTCAACCCCATGTAAGTTATGGGGCAGTAACAGTACACTCTGCAAAACGTGTTTTTCAGCCCGAAATAAACGCGTTTTTTCAGACAACTGAATCCCCATGTAGCAGCAAGGCTCAGAAGAGCCCACACACTCAGCTCTTAACCCCAGTGTGCAGAAAGGGTCAAAACGTGTTTTTCAGCAGAAATAAACATGTTTCTGCAAGTTTGGTCAACCCCATGTAAGTTATGGGGCAGTAACAGTACACTTTTCAAAACGTGTTTTTCAGCCCGAAATAAACGCGTTTTTTCAGACAACTGAATCCCCATGTAGCAACAAGGCTCAGAAGAGCCCACACACTCAGATCTTAACCCCAGTGTGCTGAAAGTGTCAAAACATGTTTTTCAGCAGAAATAAACATGTTTCTGCAAGTTTGGTCAACCCCATGTAAGTTATGGGGCAGTAACAGTACACTCTGCAAAACGTGTTTTTCAGCCCGAAATAAACGCGTTTTTTCAGACAACTGAATCCCCATGTAGCAGCAAGGCTCAGAAGAGCCCACACACTCAGATCTTAACCCCAGTGTGCAGAAAGGGTCAAAACGTGTTTTTCAGCAGAAATTAACATGTTTCTGCAAGTTTGGTCAACCCCATGTAAGTTATGGGGCAGTAACAGTACACTCTGCAAAACGTGTTTTTCAGCCCGAAATAAACGCGTTTTTTCAGACAACTGAATCCCCATGTAGCAGCAAGGCTCAGAAGAGCCCACACACTCAGATCTTAACCCCAGTGTGCAGAAAGGGTCAAAACGTGTTTTTCAGCAGAAATAAACATGTTTCTGCAAGTTTGGTCAACCCCATGTAAGTTATGGGGCAGTAACAGTACACTCTGCAAAACGTGTTTTTCAGCCCGAAATAAACGCGTTTTTTCAGACAACTGAATCCCCATGTAGCAGCAAGGCTCAGAAGAGCCCACACACTCAGATCTTAACCCCAGTGTGCTGAAAGTGTCAAAACATGTTTTTCAGCAGAAATAAACATGTTTCTGCAAGTTTGGTCAACCCCATGTAAGTTATGGGGCAGTAACAGTACACTTTTCAAAACGTGTTTTTCAGCCCGAAATAAACGCGTTTTTTCAGACAACTGAATCCCCATGTAGCAGCAAGTCTCAGAAGAGCCCACACACTCAGCTCTTAACCCCAGTGTGCAGAAAGGGTCAAAACGTGTTTTTCAGCAGAAATAAACATGTTTCTGCAAGTTTGGTCAACCCCATGTAAGTTATGGGGCAGTAACAGTACACTCTGCAAAACGTGTTTTTCAGCCCGAAATAAACGCGTTTTTTCAGACAACTGAATACCCATGTAGCAGCAAGGCTCAGAAGAGCCCACACACTCAGATCTTAACCCCAGTGTGCTGAAAGTGTCAAAACATGTTTTTCAGCAGAAATAAACATGTTTCTGCAAGTTTGGTCAACCCCATGTAAGTTATGGGGCAGTAACAGTACACTCTGCAAAACGTGTTTTTCAGCCCGAAATAAACGCGTTTTTTCAGACAACTGAATCCCCATGTAGCAGCAAGGCTCAGAAGAGCCCACACACTCAGCTCTTAACCCCAGTGTGCAGAAAGGGTCAAAACGTGTTTTTCAGCAGAAATAAACATGTTTCTGCAAGTTTGGTCAACCCCATGTAAGTTATGGGGCAGTAACAGTACACTCTGCAAAACGTGTTTTTCAGCCCGAAATAAACGCGTTTTTTCAGACAACTGAATCCCCATGTAGCAGCAAGGCTCAGAAGAGCCCACACACTCAGATCTTAACCCCAGTGTGCAGAAAGGGTCAAAACGTGTTTTTCAGCAGAAATAAACATGTTTCTGCAAGTTTGGTCAACCCCATGTAAGTTATGGGGCAGTAACAGTACACTCTGCAAAACGTGTTTTTCAGCCCGAAATAAACGCGTTTTTTCAGACAACTGAATCCCCATGTAGCAGCAAGGCTCAGAAGAGCCCACACACTCAGATCTTAACCCCAGTGTGCAGAAAGGGTCAAAACGTGTTTTTCAGCAGAAATAAACATGTTTCTGCAAGTTTGGTCAACCCCATGTAAGTTATGGGGCAGTAACAGTACACTCTGCAAAACGTGTTTTTCAGCCCGAAATAAACGCGTTTTTTCAGACAACTGAATCCCCATGTAGCAGCAAGGCTCAGAAGAGCCCACACACTCAGATCTTAACCCCAGTGTGCTGAAAGTGTCAAAACATGTTTTTCAGCAGAAATAAACATGTTTCTGCAAGTTTGGTCAACCCCATGTAAGTTATGGGGCAGTAACAGTACACTTTTCAAAACGTGTTTTTCAGCCCGAAATAAACGCGTTTTTTCAGACAACTGAATCCCCATGTAGCAACAAGGCTCAGAAGAGCCCACACACTCAGATCTTAACCCCAGTGTGCTGAAAGTGTCAAAACATGTTTTTCAGCAGAAATAAACATGTTTCTGCAAGTTTGGTCAACCCCATGTAAGTTATGGGGCAGTAACAGTACACTCTGCAAAACGTGTTTTTCAGCCCAAAATAAACGCGTTTTTTCAGACAACTGAATCCCCATGTAGCAGCAAGGCTCAGAAGAGCCCACACACTCAGATCTTAACCCCAGTGTGCTGAAAGTGTCAAAACATGTTTTTCAGCAGAAATAAACATGTTTCTGCAAGTTTGGTCAACCCCATGTAAGTTATGGGGCAGTAACAGTACACTTTTCAAAACGTGTTTTTCAGCCCGAAATAAACGCGTTTTTTCAGACAACTGAATCCCCATGTAGCAGCAAGTCTCAGAAGAGCCCACACACTCAGCTCTTAACCCCAGTGTGCAGAAAGGGTCAAAACGTGTTTTTCAGCAGAAATAAACATGTTTCTGCAAGTTTGGTCAACCCCATGTAAGTTATGGGGCAGTAACAGTACACTCTGCAAAACGTGTTTTTCAGCCCGAAATAAACGCGTTTTTTCAGACAACTGAATCCCCATGTAGCAGCAAGGCTCAGAAGAGCCCACACACTCAGATCTTAACCCCAGTGTGCAGAAAGGTTCAAAACATGTTTTTCAGCAGAAATAAACATGTTTCTGCAAGTTTGGTCAACCCCATGTAAGTTATGGGGCAGTAACAGTACACTTTTCAAAACGTGTTTTTCAGCCCGAAATAAACGCGTTTTTTCAGACAACTGAATACCCATGTAGCAGCAAGGCTCAGAAGAGCCCACACACTCAGATCTTAACCCCAGTGTGCTGAAAGTGTCAAAACGTGTTTTTCAGCAGAAATAAACATGTTTCTGCAAGTTTGGTCAACCCCATGTAAGTTATGGGGCAGTAACAGTACACTCTGCAAAACGTGTTTTTCAGCCCGAAATAAACGCGTTTTTTCAGACAACTGAATCCCCATGTAGCAGCAAGGCTCAGAAGAGCCCACACAATCAGATCTTAACCCCAGTGTGCTGAAAGTGTCAAAACATGTTTTTCAGCAGAAATAAACATGTTTCTGCAAGTTTGGTCAACCCCATGTAAGTTATGGGGCAGTAACAGTACACTTTTCAAAACGTGTTTTTCAGCCCGAAATAAACGCGTTTTTTCAGACAACTGAATCCCCATGTAGCAACAAGGCTCAGAAGAGCCCACACACTCAGATCTTAACCCCAGTGTGCTGAAAGTGTCAAAACATGTTTTTCAGCAGAAATAAACATGTTTCTGCAAGTTTGGTCAACCCCATGTAAGTTATGGGGCAGTAACAGTACACTTTTCAAAACGTGTTTCTCAGCCCGAAATAAACGCGTTTTTTCAGACAACTGAATACCCATGTAGCAGCAAGGCTCAGAAGAGCCCACACACTCAGATCTTAACCCCAGTGTGCTGAAAGTGTCAAAACATGTTTTTCAGCAGAAATAAACATGTTTCTGCAAGTTTGGTCAACCCCATGTAAGTTATGGGGCAGTAACAGTACACTTTTCAAAACGTGTTTTTCAGCCCGAAATAAACGCGTTTTTTCAGACAACTGAATCCCCATGTAGCAACAAGGCTCAGAAGAGCCCACACACTCAGATCTTAACCCCAGTGTGCTGAAAGTGTCAAAACATGTTTTTCAGCAGAAATAAACATGTTTCTGCAAGTTTGGTCAACCCCATGTAAGTTATGGGGCAGCAACAGTACACTTTTCAAAACGTGTTTTTCAACCCGAAATAAACGCGTTTTTTCAGACAACTGAATACCCATGTAGCAGCAAGTCTCAGAAGAGCCCACACACTCAGCTCTTAACCCCAGTGTGCAGAAAGGGTCAAAACGTGTTTTTCAGCAGAAATAAACATGTTTCTGCAAGTTTGGTCAACCCCATGTAAGTTATGGGGCAGTAACAGTACACTCTGCAAAACGTGTTTTTCAGCCCGAAATAAACGCGTTTTTTCAGACAACTGAATCCCCATGTAGCAGCAAGGCTCAGAAGAGCCCACACACTCAGATCTTAACCCCAGTGTGCAGAAAGGTTCAAAACATGTTTTTCAGCAGAAATAAACATGTTTCTGCAAGTTTGGTCAACCCCATGTAAGTTATGGGGCAGTAACAGTACACTTTTCAAAACGTGTTTTTCAGCCCGAAATAAACGCGTTTTTTCAGACAACTGAATACCCATGTAGCAGCAAGGCTCAGAAGAGCCCACACACTCAGATCTTAACCCCAGTGTGCAGAAAGGTTCAAAACATGTTTTTCAGCAGAAATAAACATGTTTCTGCAAGTTTGGTCAACCCCATGTAAGTTATGGGGCAGTAACAGTACACTTTTCAAAACGTGTTTTTCAGCCCGAAATAAACGCGTTTTTTCAGACAACTGAATCCCCATGTAGCAGCAAGTCTCAGAAGAGCCCACACACTCAGCTCTTAACCCCAGTGTGCAGAAAGGGTCAAAACGTGTTTTTCAGCAGAAATAAACATGTTTCTGCAAGTTTGGTCAACCCCATGTAAGTTATGGGGCAGTAACAGTACACTCTGCAAAACGTGTTTTTCAGCCCGAAATAAACGCATTTTTTCAGACAACTGAATCCCCATGTAGCAGCAAGGCTCAGAAGAGCCCTTACACTCAGATCTTAACCCCAGTGTGCTGAAAGTGTCAAAACATGTTTTTCAGCAGAAATAAACATGTTTCTGCAAGTTTGGTCAACCCCATGTAACTTATGGGGCAGTAACAGTACACTTTTCAAAACGTGTTTTTCAGCCCGAAATAAACGCGTTTTTTCAGACAACTGAATCCCCATGTAGCAGCAAGTCTCAGAAGAGCCCACACACTCAGCTCTTAACCCCAGTGTGCAGAAAGGGTCAAAACGTGTTTTTCAGCAGAAATAAACATGTTTCTGCAAGTTTGGTCAACCCCATGTAAGTTATGGGGCAGTAACAGTACACTCTGCAAAACGTGTTTTTCAGCCCGAAATAAACGCATTTTTTCAGACAACTGAATCCCCATGTAGCAGCAAGGCTCAGAAGAGCCCTTACACTCAGATCTTAACCCCAGTGTGCTGAAAGTGTCAAAACATGTTTTTCAGCAGAAATAAACATGTTTCTGCAAGTTTGGTCAACCCCATGTAACTTATGGGGCAGTAACAGTACACTTTTCAAAACGTGTTTTTCAGCCCGAAATAAACGCGTTTTTTCAGACAACTGAATCCCCATGTAGCAGCAAGTCTCAGAAGAGCCCACACACTCAGCTCTTAACCCCAGTGTGCAGAAAGGGTCAAAACGTGTTTTTCAGCAGAAATAAACATGTTTCTGCAAGTTTGGTCAACCCCATGTAAGTTATGGGGCAGTAACAGTACACTCTGCAAAACGTGTTTTTCAGCCCGAAATAAACGCGTTTTTTCAGACAACTGAATCCCCATGTAGCAGCAAGGCTCAGAAGAGCCCACACACTCAGCTCTTAACCCCAGTGTGCAGAAAGGGTCAAAACGTGTTTTTCAGCAGAAATAAACATGTTTCTGCAAGTTTGGTCAACCCCATGTAAGTTATGGGGCAGTAACAGTACACTCTGCAAAACGTATTTTTCAGCCCGAAATAAACGCGTTTTTTCAGACAACTGAATCCCCATGTAGCAGCAAGGCTCAGAAGAGCCCACACACTCAGATCTTAACCCCAGTGTGCAGAAAGGGTCAAAACGTGTTTTTCAGCAGAAATAAACATGTTTCTGCAAGTTTGGTCAACCCCATGTAAGTTATGGGGCAGTAACAGTACACTCTGCAAAACGTGTTTTTCAGCCCGAAATAAACGCGTTTTTTCAGACAACTGAATCCCCATGTAGCAGCAAGGCTCAGAAGAGCCCACACACTCAGATCTTAACCCCAGTGTGCTGAAAGTGTCAAAACATGTTTTTCAGCAGAAATAAACATGTTTCTGCAAGTTTGGTCAACCCCATGTAAGTTATGGGGCAGTAACAGTACACTCTGCAAAACGTGTTTTTCAGCCCGAAATAAACGCGTTTTTTCAGACAACTGAATCCCCATGTAGCAGCAAGGCTCAGAAGAGCCCACACACTCAGATCTTAACCCCAGTGTGCAGAAAGGGTCAAAACGTGTTTTTCAGCAGAAATAAACATGTTTCTGCAAGTTTGGTCAACCCCATGTAAGTTATGGGGCAGTAACAGTACACTCTGCAAAACGTGTTTTTCAGCCCGAAATAAACGCGTTTTTTCAGACAACTGAATCCCCATGTAGCAGCAAGGCTCAGAAGAGCCCACACACTCAGATCTTAACCCCAGTGTGCTGAAAGTGTCAAAACATGTTTTTCAGCAGAAATAAACATGTTTCTGCAAGTTTGGTCAACCCCATGTAAGTTATGGGGCAGTAACAGTACACTTTTCAAAACGTGTTTTTCAGCCCGAAATAAACGCGTTTTTTCAGACAACTGAATCCCCATGTAGCAGCAAGTCTCAGAAGAGCCCACACACTCAGCTCTTAACCCCAGTGTGCAGAAAGGGTCAAAACGTGTTTTTCAGCAGAAATAAACATGTTTCTGCAAGTTTGGTCAACCCCATGTAAGTTATGGGGCAGTAACAGTACACTCTGCAAAACGTGTTTTTCAGCCCGAAATAAACGCGTTTTTTCAGACAACTGAATCCCCATGTAGCAGCAAGGCTCAGAAGAGCCCACACACTCAGATCTTAACCCCAGTGTGCAGAAAGGTTCAAAACATGTTTTTCAGCAGAAATAAACATGTTTCTGCAAGTTTGGTCAACCCCATGTAAGTTATGGGGCAGTAACAGTACACTTTTCAAAACGTGTTTTTCAGCCCGAAATAAACGCGTTTTTTCAGACAACTGAATACCCATGTAGCAGCAAGGCTCAGAAGAGCCCACACACTCAGATCTTAACCCCAGTGTGCTGAAAGTGTCAAAACATGTTTTTCAGCAGAAATAAACATGTTTCTGCAAGTTTGGTCAACCCCATGTAAGTTATGGGGCAGTAACAGTACACTCTGCAAAACGTGTTTTTCAGCCCGAAATAAACGCGTTTTTTCAGACAACTGAATCCCCATGTAGCAGCAAGGCTCAAAAGAGCCCACACACTCAGATCTTAACCCCAGTGTGCTGAAAGTGTCAAAACATGTTTTTCAGCAGAAATAAACATGTTTCTGCAAGTTTGGTCAACCCCATGTAAGTTATGGGGCAGTAACAGTACACTTTTCAAAACGTGTTTTTCAGCCCGAAATAAACGCGTTTTTTCAGACAACTGAATCCCCATGTAGCAACAAGGCTCAGAAGAGCCCACACACTCAGATCTTAACCCCAGTGTGCTGAAAGTGTCAAAATATGTTTTTCAGCAGAAATAAACATGTTTCTGCAAGTTTGGTCAACCCCATGTAAGTTATGGGGCAGTAACAGTACACTTTTCAAAACGTGTTTTTCAGCCCGAAATAAACGCGTTTTTTCAGACAACTGAATACCCATGTAGCAGCAAGGCTCAGAAGAGCCCACACACTCAGATCTTAACCCCAGTGTGCTGAAAGTGTCAAAACATGTTTTTCAGCAGAAATAAACATGTTTCTGCAAGTTTGGTCAACCCCATGTAAGTTATGGGGCAGTAACAGTACACTTTTCAAAACGTGTTTTTCAGCCCGAAATAAACGCGTTTTTTCAGACAACTGAATCCCCATGTAGCAACAAGGCTCAGAAGAGCCCACACACTCAGATCTTAACCCCAGTGTGCTGAAAGTGTCAAAACATGTTTTTCAGCAGAAATAAACATGTTTCTGCAAGTTTGGTCAACCCCATGTAAGTTATGGGGCAGTAACAGTACACTCTGCAAAACGTGTTTTTCAGCCCGAAATAAACGCGTTTTTTCAGACAACTGAATCCCCATGTAGCAGCAAGGCTCAGAAGAGCCCACACACTCAGATCTTAACCCCAGTGTGCAGAAAGGGTCAAAACGTGTTTTTCAGCAGAAATAAACATGTTTCTGCAAGTTTGGTCAACCCCATGTAAGTTATGGGGCAGTAACAGTACACTCTGCAAAACGTGTTTTTCAGCCCGAAATAAACGCGTTTTTTCAGACAACTGAATCCCCATGTAGCAGCAAGGCTCAGAAGAGCCCACACACTCAAATCTTAACCCCAGTGTGCTGAAAGTGTCAAAACATGTTTTTCAGCAGAAATAAACATGTTTCTGCAAGTTTGGTCAACCCCATGTAAGTTATGGGGCAGTAACAGTACACTTTTCAAAACGTGTTTTTCAGCCCGAAATAAACGCGTTTTTTCAGACAACTGAATACCCATGTAGCAGCAAGGCTCAGAAGAGCCCACACACTCAGATCTTAACCCCAGTGTGCTGAAAGTGTCAAAACATGTTTTTCAGCAGAAATAAACATGTTTCTGCAAGTTTGGTCAACCCCATGTAAGTTATGGGGCAGTAACAGTACACTTTTCAAAACGAGTTTTTCAGCCCGAAATAAACGCGTTTTTTCAGACAACTGAATACCCATGTAGCAGCAAGGCTCAGAAGAGCCCACACACTCAGATCTTAACCCCAGTGTGCTGAAAGTGTCAAAACATGTTTTTCAGCAGAAATAAACATGTTTCTGCAAGTTTGGTCAACCCCATGTAAGTTATGGGGCAGTAACAGTACACTCTGCAAAACGTGTTTTTCAGCCCGAAATAAACGCGTTTTTTCAGACAACTGAATCCCCATGTAGCAGCAAGGCTCAGAAGAGCCCACACACTCAGATCTTAACTCCAGTGTGCTGAAAGTGTCAAAACGTGTTTTTCAGCAGAAATAAACATGTTTCTGCAAGTTTGGTCAACCCCATGTAAGTTATGGGGCAGTAACAGTACACTTTTCAAAACGTGTTTTTCAGCCCGAAATAAACGCGTTTTTTCAGACAACTGAATCCCCATGTAGCAGCAAGTCTCAGAAGAGCCCACACACTCAGATCTTAACCCCAGTGTGCAGAAAGGTTCAAATCATGTTTTTCAGCAGAAATAAACATGTTTCTTCAAGTTTGGTCAACCCCATGTAAGTTATGGGGCAGTAACAGTACACTCTGCAAAACGTGTTTTTCAGCCCGAAATAAACGCGTTTTTTCAGACAACTGAATCCCCATGTAGCAGCAAGGCTCAGAAGAGCCCTTACACTCAGATCTTAACCCCAGTGTGCTGAAAGTGTCAAAACATGTTTTTCAGCAGAAATAAACATGTTTCTGCAAGTTTGGTCAACCCCATGTAAGTTATGGGGCAGTAACAGTACACTTTTCAAAACGTGTTTTTCAGCCCGAAATAAACGCGTTTTTTCAGACAACTGAATCCCCATGTAGCAGCAAGTCTCAGAAGAGCCCACACACTCAGATCTTAACCCCAGTGTGCAGAAAGGTTCAAATCATGTTTTTCAGCAGAAATAAACATGTTTCTGCAAGTTTGGTCAACCCCATGTAAGTTATGGGGCAGTAACAGTACACTTTTCAAAACGTGTTTCTCAGCCCGAAATAAACGCGTTTTTTCAGACAACTGAATACCCATGTAGCAGCAAGGCTCAGAAGAGCCCACACACTCAGATCTTAACCCCAGTGTGCTGAAAGTGTCAAAACATGTTTTTCAGCAGAAATAAACATGTTTCTGCAAGTTTGGTCAACCCCATGTAAGTTATGGGGCAGTAACAGTACACTTTTCAAAACGTGTTTTTCAGCCCGAAATAAACGCGTTTTTTCAGACAACTGAATCCCCATGTAGCAACAAGGCTCAGAAGAGCCCACACACTCAGATCTTAACCCCAGTGTGCTGAAAGTGTCAAAACATGTTTTTCAGCAGAAATAAACATGTTTCTGCAAGTTTGGTCAACCCCATGTAAGTTATGGGGCAGCAACAGTACACTTTTCAAAACGTGTTTTTCAACCCGAAATAAACGCGTTTTTTCAGACAACTGAATACCCATGTAGCAGCAAGTCTCAGAAGAGCCCACACACTCAGCTCTTAACCCCAGTGTGCAGAAAGGGTCAAAACGTGTTTTTCAGCAGAAATAAACATGTTTCTGCAAGTTTGGTCAACCCCATGTAAGTTATGGGGCAGTAACAGTACACTCTGCAAAACGTGTTTTTCAGCCCGAAATAAACGCGTTTTTTCAGACAACTGAATCCCCATGTAGCAGCAAGGCTCAGAAGAGCCCACACACTCAGATCTTAACCCCAGTGTGCAGAAAGGTTCAAAACATGTTTTTCAGCAGAAATAAACATGTTTCTGCAAGTTTGGTCAACCCCATGTAAGTTATGGGGCAGTAACAGTACACTTTTCAAAACGTGTTTTTCAGCCCGAAATAAACGCGTTTTTTCAGACAACTGAATACCCATGTAGCAGCAAGGCTCAGAAGAGCCCACACACTCAGATCTTAACCCCAGTGTGCAGAAAAGTTCAAAACATGTTTTTCAGCAGAAATAAACATGTTTCTGCAAGTTTGGTCAACCCCATGTAAGTTATGGGGCAGTAACAGTACACTTTTCAAAACGTGTTTTTCAGCCCGAAATAAACGCGTTTTTTCAGACAACTGAATCCCCATGTAGCAGCAAGTCTCAGAAGAGCCCACACACTCAGCTCTTAACCCCAGTGTGCAGAAAGGGTCAAAACGTGTTTTTCAGCAGAAATAAACATGTTTCTGCAAGTTTGGTCAACCCCATGTAAGTTATGGGGCAGTAACAGTACACTCTGCAAAACGTGTTTTTCAGCCCGAAATAAACGCATTTTTTCAGACAACTGAATCCCCATGTAGCAGCAAGGCTCAGAAGAGCCCTTACACTCAGATCTTAACCCCAGTGTGCTGAAAGTGTCAAAACATGTTTTTCAGCAGAAATAAACATGTTTCTGCAAGTTTGGTCAACCCCATGTAACTTATGGGGCAGTAACAGTACACTTTTCAAAACGTGTTTTTCAGCCCGAAATAAACGCGTTTTTTCAGACAACTGAATCCCCATGTAGCAGCAAGTCTCAGAAGAGCCCACACACTCAGCTCTTAACCCCAGTGTGCAGAAAGGGTCAAAACGTGTTTTTCAGCAGAAATAAACATGTTTCTGCAAGTTTGGTCAACCCCATGTAAGTTATGGGGCAGTAACAGTACACTCTGCAAAACGTGTTTTTCAGCCCGAAATAAACGCATTTTTTCAGACAACTGAATCCCCATGTAGCAGCAAGGCTCAGAAGAGCCCTTACACTCAGATCTTAACCCCAGTGTGCTGAAAGTGTCAAAACATGTTTTTCAGCAGAAATAAACATGTTTCTGCAAGTTTGGTCAACCCCATGTAACTTATGGGGCAGTAACAGTACACTTTTCAAAACGTGTTTTTCAGCCCGAAATAAACGCGTTTTTTCAGACAACTGAATCCCCATGTAGCAGCAAGTCTCAGAAGAGCCCACACACTCAGCTCTTAACCCCAGTGTGCAGAAAGGGTCAAAACGTGTTTTTCAGCAGAAATAAACATGTTTCTGCAAGTTTGGTCAACCCCATGTAAGTTATGGGGCAGTAACAGTACACTCTGCAAAACGTGTTTTTCAGCCCGAAATAAACGCGTTTTTTCAGACAACTGAATCCCCATGTAGCAGCAAGGCTCAGAAGAGCCCACACACTCAGCTCTTAACCCCAGTGTGCAGAAAGGGTCAAAACGTGTTTTTCAGCAGAAATAAACATGTTTCTGCAAGTTTGGTCAACCCCATGTAAGTTATGGGGCAGTAACAGTACACTCTGCAAAACGTATTTTTCAGCCCGAAATAAACGCGTTTTTTCAGACAACTGAATCCCCATGTAGCAGCAAGGCTCAGAAGAGCCCACACACTCAGATCTTAACCCCAGTGTGCAGAAAGGGTCAAAACGTGTTTTTCAGCAGAAATAAACATGTTTCTGCAAGTTTGGTCAACCCCATGTAAGTTATGGGGCAGTAACAGTACACTCTGCAAAACGTGTTTTTCAGCCCGAAATAAACGCGTTTTTTCAGACAACTGAATCCCCATGTAGCAGCAAGGCTCAGAAGAGCCCACACACTCAGATCTTAACCCCAGTGTGCTGAAAGTGTCAAAACATGTTTTTCAGCAGAAATAAACATGTTTCTGCAAGTTTGGTCAACCCCATGTAAGTTATGGGGCAGTAACAGTACACTCTGCAAAACGTGTTTTTCAGCCCGAAATAAACGCGTTTTTTCAGACAACTGAATCCCCATGTAGCAGCAAGGCTCAGAAGAGCCCACACACTCAGATCTTAACCCCAGTGTGCAGAAAGGGTCAAAACGTGTTTTTCAGCAGAAATAAACATGTTTCTGCAAGTTTGGTCAACCCCATGTAAGTTATGGGGCAGTAACAGTACACTCTGCAAAACGTGTTTTTCAGCCCGAAATAAACGCGTTTTTTCAGACAACTGAATCCCCATGTAGCAGCAAGGCTCAGAAGAGCCCACACACTCAGATCTTAACCCCAGTGTGCTGAAAGTGTCAAAACATGTTTTTCAGCAGAAATAAACATGTTTCTGCAAGTTTGGTCAACCCCATGTAAGTTATGGGGCAGTAACAGTACACTTTTCAAAACGTGTTTTTCAGCCCGAAATAAACGCGTTTTTTCAGACAACTGAATCCCCATGTAGCAGCAAGTCTCAGAAGAGCCCACACACTCAGCTCTTAACCCCAGTGTGCAGAAAGGGTCAAAACGTGTTTTTCAGCAGAAATAAACATGTTTCTGCAAGTTTGGTCAACCCCATGTAAGTTATGGGGCAGTAACAGTACACTCTGCAAAACGTGTTTTTCAGCCCGAAATAAACGCGTTTTTTCAGACAACTGAATCCCCATGTAGCAGCAAGGCTCAGAAGAGCCCACACACTCAGATCTTAACCCCAGTGTGCAGAAAGGTTCAAAACATGTTTTTCAGCAGAAATAAACATGTTTCTGCAAGTTTGGTCAACCCCATGTAAGTTATGGGGCAGTAACAGTACACTTTTCAAAACGTGTTTTTCAGCCCGAAATAAACGCGTTTTTTCAGACAACTGAATACCCATGTAGCAGCAAGGCTCAGAAGAGCCCACACACTCAGATCTTAACCCCAGTGTGCTGAAAGTGTCAAAACATGTTTTTCAGCAGAAATAAACATGTTTCTGCAAGTTTGGTCAACCCCATGTAAGTTATGGGGCAGTAACAGTACACTCTGCAAAACGTGTTTTTCAGCCCGAAATAAACGCGTTTTTTCAGACAACTGAATCCCCATGTAGCAGCAAGGCTCAAAAGAGCCCACACACTCAGATCTTAACCCCAGTGTGCTGAAAGTGTCAAAACATGTTTTTCAGCAGAAATAAACATGTTTCTGCAAGTTTGGTCAACCCCATGTAAGTTATGGGGCAGTAACAGTACACTTTTCAAAACGTGTTTTTCAGCCCGAAATAAACGCGTTTTTTCAGACAACTGAATCCCCATGTAGCAACAAGGCTCAGAAGAGCCCACACACTCAGATCTTAACCCCAGTGTGCTGAAAGTGTCAAAATATGTTTTTCAGCAGAAATAAACATGTTTCTGCAAGTTTGGTCAACCCCATGTAAGTTATGGGGCAGTAACAGTACACTTTTCAAAACGTGTTTTTCAGCCCGAAATAAACGCGTTTTTTCAGACAACTGAATACCCATGTAGCAGCAAGGCTCAGAAGAGCCCACACACTCAGATCTTAACCCCAGTGTGCTGAAAGTGTCAAAACATGTTTTTCAGCAGAAATAAACATGTTTCTGCAAGTTTGGTCAACCCCATGTAAGTTATGGGGCAGTAACAGTACACTTTTCAAAACGTGTTTTTCAGCCCGAAATAAACGCGTTTTTTCAGACAACTGAATCCCCATGTAGCAACAAGGCTCAGAAGAGCCCACACACTCAGATCTTAACCCCAGTGTGCTGAAAGTGTCAAAACATGTTTTTCAGCAGAAATAAACATGTTTCTGCAAGTTTGGTCAACCCCATGTAAGTTATGGGGCAGTAACAGTACACTCTGCAAAACGTGTTTTTCAGCCCGAAATAAACGCGTTTTTTCAGACAACTGAATCCCCATGTAGCAGCAAGGCTCAGAAGAGCCCACACACTCAGATCTTAACCCCAGTGTGCAGAAAGGGTCAAAACGTGTTTTTCAGCAGAAATAAACATGTTTCTGCAAGTTTGGTCAACCCCATGTAAGTTATGGGGCAGTAACAGTACACTCTGCAAAACGTGTTTTTCAGCCCGAAATAAACGCGTTTTTTCAGACAACTGAATCCCCATGTAGCAGCAAGGCTCAGAAGAGCCCACACACTCAAATCTTAACCCCAGTGTGCTGAAAGTGTCAAAACATGTTTTTCAGCAGAAATAAACATGTTTCTGCAAGTTTGGTCAACCCCATGTAAGTTATGGGGCAGTAACAGTACACTTTTCAAAACGTGTTTTTCAGCCCGAAATAAACGCGTTTTTTCAGACAACTGAATACCCATGTAGCAGCAAGGCTCAGAAGAGCCCACACACTCAGATCTTAACCCCAGTGTGCTGAAAGTGTCAAAACATGTTTTTCAGCAGAAATAAACATGTTTCTGCAAGTTTGGTCAACCCCATGTAAGTTATGGGGCAGTAACAGTACACTTTTCAAAACGAGTTTTTCAGCCCGAAATAAACGCGTTTTTTCAGACAACTGAATACCCATGTAGCAGCAAGGCTCAGAAGAGCCCACACACTCAGATCTTAACCCCAGTGTGCAGAAAGGTTCAAATCATGTTTTTCAGCAGAAATAAACATGTTTCTTCAAGTTTGGTCAACCCCATGTAAGTTATGGGGCAGTAACAGTACACTCTGCAAAACGTGTTTTTCAGCCCGAAATAAACGCGTTTTTTCAGACAACTGAATCCCCATGTAGCAGCAAGGCTCAGAAGAGCCCTTACACTCAGATCTTAACCCCAGTGTGCTGAAAGTGTCAAAACATGTTTTTCAGCAGAAATAAACATGTTTCTGCAAGTTTGGTCAACCCCATGTAAGTTATGGGGCAGTAACAGTACACTTTTCAAAACGTGTTTTTCAGCCCGAAATAAACGCGTTTTTTCAGACAACTGAATCCCCATGTAGCAGCAAGTCTCAGAAGAGCCCACACACTCAGATCTTAACCCCAGTGTGCAGAAAGGTTCAAATCATGTTTTTCAGCAGAAATAAACATGTTTCTGCAAGTTTGGTCAACCCCATGTAAGTTATGGGGCAGTAACAGTACACTTTTCAAAACGTGTTTTTCAGCCCGAAATAAACGCGTTTTTTCAGACAACTGAATCCCCATGTAGCAACAAGGCTCAGAAGAGCCCACACACTCAGCTCTTAACCCCAGTGTGCAGAAAGGGTCAAAACGTGTTTTTCAGCAGAAATAAACATGTTTCTGCAAGTTTGGTCAACCCCATGTAAGTTATGGGGCAGTAACAGTACACTCTGCAAAACGTGTTTTTCAGCCCGAAATAAACGCGTTTTTTCAGACAACTGAATCCCCATGTAGCAGCAAGGCTCAGAAGAGCCCACACACTCAGATCTTAACCCCAGTGTGCAGAAAGGTTCAAATCATGTTTTTCAGCAGAAATAAACATGTTTCTGCAAGTTTGGTCAACCCTATGTAAGTTATGGGGCAGTAACAGTACACTTTTCAAAACGTGTTTTTCAGCCCGAAATAAACGCGTTTTTTCAGACAACTGAATCCCCATGTAGCAGCAAGGCTCAGAAGAGCCCACACACTCAGATCTTAACCCCAGTGTGCAGAAAGGTTCAAATCGTGTTTTTCAGCAGAAATAAACATGTTTCTGCAAGTTTGGTCAACCCTATGTAAGTTATGGGGCAGTAACAGTACACTTTTCAAAACGTGTTTTTCAGCCCGAAATAAACGCGTTTTTTCAGACAACTGAATCCCCATGTAGCAGCAAGGCTCAGAAGAGCCCACACACTCAGATCTTAACCCCAGTGTGCAGAAAGGGTCAAAACGTGTTTTTCAGCAGAAATAAACATGTTTCTGCAAGTTTGGTCAACCCCATGTAAGTTATGGGGCAGTAACAGTACACTCTGCAAAACGTGTTTTTCAGCCCGAAATAAACGCGTTTTTTCAGACAACTGAATCCCCATGTAGCAGCAAGGCTCAGAAGAGCCCACACACTCAGATCTTAACCCCAGTGTGCTGAAAGTGTCAAAACATGTTTTTCAGCAGAAATAAACATGTTTCTGCAAGTTTGGTCAACCCCATGTAAGTTATGGGGCAGTAACAGTACACTTTTCAAAACGTGTTTTTCAGCCCGAAATAAACGCGTTTTTTCAGACAACTGAATACCCATGTAGCAGCAAGGCTCAGAAGAGCCCACACACTCAGATCTTAACCCCAGTGTGCTGAAAGTGTCAAAACATGTTTTTCAGCAGAAATAAACATGTTTCTGCAAGTTTGGTCAACCCCATGTAAGTTATGGGGCAGTAACAGTACACTTTTCAAAACGAGTTTTTCAGCCCGAAATAAACGCGTTTTTTCAGACAACTGAATACCCATGTAGCAGCAAGGCTCAGAAGAGACAACACACTCAGATCTTAACCCCAGTGTGCTGAAAGTGTCAAAACATGTTTTTCAGCAGAAATAAACATGTTTCTGCAAGTTTGGTCAACCCCATGTAAGTTATGGGGCAGTAACAGTACACCCTGCAAAACGTGTTTTTCAGCCCGAAATAAACGCGTTTTTTCAGACAACTGAATCCCCATGTAGCAGCAAGGCTCAGAAGAGCCCACACACTCAGATCTTAACCCCAGTGTGCAGAAAGGTTCAAAACATGTTTTTCAGCAGAAATAAACATGTTTCTGCAAGTTTGGTCAACCCCATGTAAGTTATGGGGCAGTAACAGTACACTTTTCAAAACGTGTTTTTCAGCCCGAAATAAACGCGTTTTTTCAGACAACTGAATACCCATGTAGCAGCAAGGCTCAGAAGAGCCCACACACTCAGATCTTAACCCCAGTGTGCTGAAAGTGTCAAAACATGTTTTTCAGCAGAAATAAACATGTTTCTGCAAGTTTGGTCAACCCCATGTAAGTTATGGGGCAGTAACAGTACACTCTGCAAAACGTGTTTTTCAGCCCGAAATAAACGCGTTTTTTCAGACAACTGAATCCCCATGTAGCAGCAAGTCTCAGAAGAGCCCACACACTCAGCTCTTAACCCCAGTGTGCAGAAAGGGTCAAAACGTGTTTTTCAGCAGAAATAAACATGTTTCTGCAAGTTTGGTCAACCCCATGTAAGTTATGGGGCAGTAACAGTACACTCTGCAAAACGTGTTTTTCAGCCCGAAATAAACGCGTTTTTTCAGACAACTGAATCCCCATGTAGCAGCAAGGCTCAGAAGAGCCCACACACTCAGCTCTTAACCCCAGTGTGCAGAAAGGGTCAAAACGTGTTTTTCAGCAGAAATAAACATGTTTCTGCAAGTTTGGTCAACCCCATGTAAGTTATGGGGCAGTAACAGTACACTCTGCAAAACGTGTTTTTCAGCCCGAAATAAACGCGTTTTTTCAGACAACTGAATCCCCATGTAGCAGCAAGGCTCAGAAGAGCCCACACACTCAGATCTTAACCCCAGTGTGCAGAAAGGGTCAAAACGTGTTTTTCAGCAGAAATAAACATGTTTCTGCAAGTTTGGTCAACCCCATGTAAGTTATGGGGCAGTAACAGTACACTCTGCAAAACGTGTTTTTCAGCCCGAAATAAACGCGTTTTTTCAGACAACTGAATCCCCATGTAGCAGCAAGGCTCAGAAGAGCCCTTACACTCAGATCTTAACCCCAGTGTGCTGAAAGTGTCAAAACATGTTTTTCAGCAGAAATAAACATGTTTCTGCAAGTTTGGTCAACCCCATGTAAGTTATGGGGCAGTAACAGTACACTTTTCAAAACGTGTTTTTCAGCCCGAAATAAACGCGTTTTTTCAGACAACTGAATCCCCATGTAGCAGCAAGTCTCAGAAGAGCCCACACACTCAGCTCTTAACCCCAGTGTGCAGAAAGGGTCAAAACGTGTTTTTCAGCAGAAATAAACATGTTTCTGCAAGTTTGGTCAACCCCATGTAAGTTATGGGGCAGTAACAGTACACTCTGCAAAACGTGTTTTTCAGCCCGAAATAAACGCGTTTTTTCAGACAACTGAATCCCCATGTAGCAGCAAGGCTCAGAAGAGCCCTTACACTCAGATCTTAACCCCAGTGTGCTGAAAGTGTCAAAACATGTTTTTCAGCAGAAATAAACATGTTTCTGCAAGTTTGGTCAACCCCATGTAAGTTATGGGGCAGTAACAGTACACTTTTCAAAACGTGTTTTTCAGCCCGAAATAAACGCGTTTTTTCAGACAACTGAATTCCCATGTAGCAGCAAGTCTCAGAAGAGCCCACACACTCAGCTCTTAACCCCAGTGTGCAGAAAGGGTCAAAACGTGTTTTTCAGTAGAAATAAACATGTTTCTGCAAGTTTGGTCAACCCCATGTAAGTTATGGGGCAGTAACAGTACACTCTGCAAAACGTGTTTTTCAGCCCGAAATAAACGCGTTTTTTCAGACAACTGAATCCCCATGTAGCAGCAAGGCTCAGAAGAGCCCACACACTCAGCTCTTAACCCCAGTGTGCAGAAAGGGTCAAAACGTGTTTTTCAGCAGAAATAAACATGTTTCTGCAAGTTTGGTCAACCCCATGTAAGTTATGGGGCAGTAACAGTACACTCTGCAAAACGTGTTTTTCAGACCGAAATAAACGCGTTTTTTCAGACAACTGAATCCCCATGTAGCAGCAAGGCTCAGAAGAGCCCACACACTCAGATCTTAACCCCAGTGTGCAGAAAGGGTCAAAACGTGTTTTTCAGCAGAAATAAACATGTTTCTGCAAGTTTGGTCAACCCCATGTAAGTTATGGGGCAGTAACAGTACACTCTGCAAAACGTGTTTTTCAGCCCGAAATAAACGCGTTTTTTCAGACAACTGAATCCCCATGTAGCAGCAAGGCTCAGAAGAGCCCACACACTCAGATCTTAACCCCAGTGTGCTGAAAGTGTCAAAACATGTTTTTCAGCAGAAATAAACATGTTTCTGCAAGTTTGGTCAACCCCATGTAAGTTATGGGGCAGTAACAGTACACTTTTCAAAACGTGTTTTTCAGCCCGAAATAAACGCGTTTTTTCAGACAACTGAATCCCCATGTAGCAACAAGGCTCAGAAGAGCCCACACACTCAGATCTTAACCCCAGTGTACTGAAAGTGTCAAAACATGTTTTTCAGCAGAAATAAACATGTTTCTGCAAGTTTGGTCAACCCCATGTAAGTTATGGGGCAGTAACAGTACACTCTGCAAAACGTGTTTTTCAGCCCGAAATAAACGCGTTTTTTCAGACAACTGAATCCCCATGTAGCAGCAAGGCTCAGAAGAGCCCACACACTCAGATCTTAACCCCAGTGTGCAGAAAGGTTCAAAACATGTTTTTCAGCAGAAATAAACATGTTTCTGCAAGTTTGGTCAACCCCATGTAAGTTATGGGGCAGTAACAGTACACTTTTCAAAACGTGTTTTTCAGCCCGAAATAAACGCGTTTTTTCAGACAACTGAATACCCATGTAGCAGCAAGGCTCAGAAGAGCCCACACACTCAGATCTTAACCCCAGTGTGCTGAAAGTGTCAAAACATGTTTTTCAGCAGAAATAAACATGTTTCTGCAAGTTTGGTCAACCCCATGTAAGTTATGGGGCAGTAACAGTACACTTTTCAAAACGAGTTTTTCAGCCCGAAATAAACGCGTTTTTTCAGACAACTGAATACCCATGTAGCAGCAAGGCTCAGAAGAGCCCACACACTCAGATCTTAACCCCAGTGTGCTGAAAGTGTCAAAACATGTTTTTCAGCAGAAATAAACATGTTTCTGCAAGTTTGGTCAACCCCATGTAAGTTATGGGGCAGTAACAGTACACTCTGCAAAACGTGTTTTTCAGCCCGAAATAAACGCGTTTTTTCAGACAACTGAATCCCCATGTAGCAGCAAGGCTCAGAAGAGCCCACACACTCAGATCTTAACCCCAGTGTGCAGAAAGGTTCAAAACATGTTTTTCAGCAGAAATAAACATGTTTCTGCAAGTTTGGTCAACCCCATGTAAGTTATGGGGCAGTAACAGTACACTTTTCAAAACGTGTTTTTCAGCCCGAAATAAACGCGTTTTTTCAGACAACTGAATACCCATGTAGCAGCAAGGCTCAGAAGAGCCCACACACTCAGATCTTAACCCCAGTGTGCTGAAAGTGTCAAAACATGTTTTTCAGCAGAAATAAACATGTTTCTGCAAGTTTGGTCAACCCCATGTAAGTTATGGGGCAGTAACAGTACACTCTGCAAAACGTGTTTTTCAGCCCGAAATAAACGCGTTTTTTCAGACAACTGAATCCCCATGTAGCAGCAAGGCTCAGAAGAGCCCACACACTCAGCTCTTAACCCCAGTGTGCAGAAAGGGTCAAAACGTGTTTTTCAGCAGAAATAAACATGTTTCTGCAAGTTTGGTCAACCCCATGTAAGTTATGGGGCAGTAACAGTACACTCTGCAAAACGTGTTTTTCAGCCCGAAATAAACGCGTTTTTTCAGACAACTGAATACCCATGTAGCAGCAAGGCTCAGAAGAGCCCACACACTCAGATCTTAACCCCAGTGTGCAGAAAGGGTCAAAACGTGTTTTTCAGCAGAAATAAACATGTTTCTGCAAGTTTGGTCAACCCCATGTAAGTTATGGGGCAGTAACAGTACACTCTGCAAAACGTGTTTTTCAGCCCGAAATAAACGCGTTTTTTCAGACAACTGAATCCCCATGTAGCAGCAAGGCTCAGAAGAGCCCACACACTCAGATCTTAACCCCAGTGTGCTGAAAGTGTCAAAACATGTTTTTCAGCAGAAATAAACATGTTTCTGCAAGTTTGGTCAACCCCATGTAAGTTATGGGGCAGTAACAGTACACTCTGCAAAACGTGTTTTTCAGCCCGAAATAAACGCGTTTTTTCAGACAACTGAATCCCCATGTAGCAGCAAGGCTCAGAAGAGCCCTTACACTCAGATCTTAACCCCAGTGTGCTGAAAGTGTCAAAACATGTTTTTCAGCAGAAATAAACATGTTTCTGCAAGTTTGGTCAACCCCATGTAAGTTATGGGGCAGTAACAGTACACTTTTCAAAACGTGTTTTTCAGCCCGAAATAAACGCGTTTTTTCAGACAACTGAATCCCCATGTAGCAGCAAGTCTCAGAAGAGCCCACACACTCAGCTCTTAACCCCAGTGTGCAGAAAGGGTCAAAACGTGTTTTTCAGCAGAAATAAACATGTTTCTGCAAGTTTGGTCAACCCCATGTAAGTTATGGGGCAGTAACAGTACACTCTGCAAAACGTGTTTTTCAGCCCGAAATAAACGCGTTTTTTCAGACAACTGAATCCCCATGTAGCAGCAAGGCTCAGAAGAGCCCACACACTCAGATCTTAACCCCAGTGTGCTGAAAGTGTCAAAACATGTTTTTCAGCAGAAATAAACATGTTTCTGCAAGTTTGGTCAACCCCATGTAAGTTATGGGGCAGTAACAGTACACTCTGCAAAACGTGTTTTTCAGCCCGAAATAAACGCGTTTTTTCAGACAACTGAATCCCCATGTAGCAGCAAGGCTCAGAAGAGCCCTTACACTCAGATCTTAACCCCAGTGTGCTGAAAGTGTCAAAACATGTTTTTCAGCAGAAATAAACATGTTTCTGCAAGTTTGGTCAACCCCATGTAAGTTATGGGGCAGTAACAGTACACTTTTCAAAACGTGTTTTTCAGCCCGAAATAAACGCGTTTTTTCAGACAACTGAATCCCCATGTAGCAACAAGGCTCAGAAGAGCCCACACACTCAGATCTTAACCCCAGTGTGCTGAAAGTGTCAAAACATGTTTTTCAGCAGAAATAAACATGTTTCTGCAAGTTTGGTCAACCCCATGTAAGTTATGGGGCAGTAACAGTACACTATTCAAAACGTGTTTTTCAGCCCGAAATAAACGCGTTTTTTCAGACAACTGAATACCCATGTAGCAGCAAGGCTCAGAAGAGCCCTTACACTCAGATCTTAACCCCAGTGTGCTGAAAGTGTCAAAACATGTTTTTCAGCAGAAATAAACATGTTTCTGCAAGTTTGGTCAACCCCATGTAAGTTATGGGGCAGTAACAGTACACTTTTCAAAACGTGTTTTTCAGCCCGAAATAAACGCGTTTTTTCAGACAACTGAATCCCCATGTAGCAACAAGGCTCAGAAGAGCCCACACACTCAGATCTTAACCCCAGTGTACTGAAAGTGTCAAAACATGTTTTTCAGCAGAAATAAACATGTTTCTGCAAGTTTGGTCAACCCCATGTAAGTTATGGGGCAGTAACAGTACACTCTGCAAAACGTGTTTTTCAGCCCGAAATAAACGCGTTTTTTCAGACAACTGAATCCCCATGTAGCAGCAAGGGTCAGAAGAGCCCACACACTCAGATCTTAACCCCAGTGTGCTGAAAGTGTCAAAACATGTTTTTCAGCAGAAATAAACATGTTTCTGCAAGTTTGGTCAACCCCATGTAAGTTATGGGGCAGTAACAGTACACTCTGCAAAACGTGTTTTTCAGCCCGAAATAAACGCGTTTTTTCAGACAACTGAATCCCCATGTAGCAGCAAGGCTCAGAAGAGCCCACACACTCAGATCTTAACCCCAGTGTGCAGAAAGGTTCAAAACATGTTTTTCAGCAGAAATAAACATGTTTCTGCAAGTTTGGTCAACCCCATGTAAGTTATGGGGCAGTAACAGTACACTTTTCAAAACGTGTTTTTCAGCCCGAAATAAACGCGTTTTTTCAGACAACTGAATACCCATGTAGCAGCAAGGCTCAGAAGAGCCCACACACTCAGATCTTAACCCCAGTGTGCTGAAAGTGTCAAAACATGTTTTTCAGCAGAAATAAACATGTTTCTGCAAGTTTGGTCAACCCCATGTAAGTTATGGGGCAGTAACAGTACACCCTGCAAAACGTGTTTTTCAGCCCGAAATAAACGCGTTTTTTCAGACAACTGAATCCCCATGTAGCAGCAAGGCTCAGAAGAGCCCACACACTCAGATCTTAACCCCAGTGTGCAGAAAGGTTCAAAACATGTTTTTCAGCAGAAATAAACATGTTTCTGCAAGTTTGGTCAACCCCATGTAAGTTATGGGGCAGTAACAGTACACTTTTCAAAACGTGTTTTTCAGCCCGAAATAAACGCGTTTTTTCAGACAACTGAATACCCATGTAGCAGCAAGGCTCAGAAGAGCCCACACACTCAGATCTTAACCCCAGTGTGCTGAAAGTGTCAAAACATGTTTTTCAGCAGAAATAAACATGTTTCTGCAAGTTTGGTCAACCCCATGTAAGTTATGGGGCAGTAACAGTACACTCTGCAAAACGTGTTTTTCAGCCCGAAATAAACGCGTTTTTTCAGACAACTGAATCCCCATGTAGCAGCAAGGCTCAGAAGAGCCCACACACTCAGATCTTAACCCCAGTGTGCTGAAAGTGTCAAAACATGTTTTTCAGCAGAAATAAACATGTTTCTGCAAGTTTGGTCAACCCCATGTAAGTTATGGGGCAGTAACAGTACACTCTGCAAAACGTGTTTTTCAGCCCGAAATAAACGCGTTTTTTCAGACAACTGAATCCCCATGTAGCAGCAAGGCTCAGAAGAGCCCTTACACTCAGATCTTAACCCCAGTGTGCTGAAAGTGTCAAAACATGTTTTTCAGCAGAAATAAACATGTTTCTGCAAGTTTGGTCAACCCCATGTAAGTTATGGGGCAGTAACAGTACACTTTTCAAAACGTGTTTTTCAGCCCGAAATAAACGCGTTTTTTCAGACAACTGAATCCCCATGTAGCAGCAAGTCTCAGAAGAGCCCACACACTCAGCTCTTAACCCCAGTGTGCAGAAAGGGTCAAAACGTGTTTTTCAGCAGAAATAAACATGTTTCTGCAAGTTTGGTCAACCCCATGTAAGTTATGGGGCAGTAACAGTACACTCTGCAAAACGTGTTTTTCAGCCCGAAATAAACGCGTTTTTTCAGACAACTGAATCCCCATGTAGCAGCAAGGCTCAGAAGAGCCCACACACTCAGATCTTAACCCCAGTGTGCTGAAAGTGTCAAAACATGTTTTTCAGCAGAAATAAACATGTTTCTGCAAGTTTGGTCAACCCCATGTAAGTTATGGGGCAGTAACAGTACACTCTGCAAAACGTGTTTTTCAGCCCGAAATAAACGCGTTTTTTCAGACAACTGAATCCCCATGTAGCAGCAAGGCTCAGAAGAGCCCTTACACTCAGATCTTAACCCCAGTGTGCTGAAAGTGTCAAAACATGTTTTTCAGCAGAAATAAACATGTTTCTGCAAGTTTGGTCAACCCCATGTAAGTTATGGGGCAGTAACAGTACACTTTTCAAAACGTGTTTTTCAGCCCGAAATAAACGCGTTTTTTCAGACAACTGAATCCCCATGTAGCAACAAGGCTCAGAAGAGCCCACACACTCAGATCTTAACCCCAGTGTGCTGAAAGTGTCAAAACATGTTTTTCAGCAGAAATAAACATGTTTCTGCAAGTTTGGTCAACCCCATGTAAGTTATGGGGCAGTAACAGTACACTATTCAAAACGTGTTTTTCAGCCCGAAATAAACGCGTTTTTTCAGACAACTGAATACCCATGTAGCAGCAAGGCTCAGAAGAGCCCTTACACTCAGATCTTAACCCCAGTGTGCTGAAAGTGTCAAAACATGTTTTTCAGCAGAAATAAACATGTTTCTGCAAGTTTGGTCAACCCCATGTAAGTTATGGGGCAGTAACAGTACACTTTTCAAAACGTGTTTTTCAGCCCGAAATAAACGCGTTTTTTCAGACAACTGAATCCCCATGTAGCAACAAGGCTCAGAAGAGCCCACACACTCAGATCTTAACCCCAGTGTACTGAAAGTGTCAAAACATGTTTTTCAGCAGAAATAAACATGTTTCTGCAAGTTTGGTCAACCCCATGTAAGTTATGGGGCAGTAACAGTACACTCTGCAAAACGTGTTTTTCAGCCCGAAATAAACGCGTTTTTTCAGACAACTGAATCCCCATGTAGCAGCAAGGGTCAGAAGAGCCCACACACTCAGATCTTAACCCCAGTGTGCAGAAAGGTTCAAAACATGTTTTTCAGCAGAAATAAACATGTTTCTGCAAGTTTGGTCAACCCCATGTAAGTTATGGGGCAGTAACAGTACACTTTTCAAAACGTGTTTTTCAGCCCGAAATAAACGCGTTTTTTCAGACAACTGAATACCCATGTAGCAGCAAGGCTCAGAAGAGCCCACACACTCAGATCTTAACCCCAGTGTGCTGAAAGTGTCAAAACATGTTTTTCAGCAGAAATAAACATGTTTCTGCAAGTTTGGTCAACCCCATGTAAGTTATGGGGCAGTAACAGTACACCCTGCAAAACGTGTTTTTCAGCCCGAAATAAACGCGTTTTTTCAGACAACTGAATCCCCATGTAGCAGCAAGGCTCAGAAGAGCCCACACACTCAGATCTTAACCCCAGTGTGCAGAAAGGTTCAAAACATGTTTTTCAGCAGAAATAAACATGTTTCTGCAAGTTTGGTCAACCCCATGTAAGTTATGGGGCAGTAACAGTACACTTTTCAAAACGTGTTTTTCAGCCCGAAATAAACGCGTTTTTTCAGACAACTGAATACCCATGTAGCAGCAAGGCTCAGAAGAGCCCACACACTCAGATCTTAACCCCAGTGTGCTGAAAGTGTCAAAACATGTTTTTCAGCAGAAATAAACATGTTTCTGCAAGTTTGGTCAACCCCATGTAAGTTATGGGGCAGTAACAGTACACTCTGCAAAACGTGTTTTTCAGCCCGCAATAAACGCGTTTTTTCAGACAACTGAATCCCCATGTAGCAGCAAGTCTCAGAAGAGCCCACACACTCAGCTCTTAACCCCAGTGTGCAGAAAGGGTCAAAACGTGTTTTTCAGCAGAAATAAACATGTTTCTGCAAGTTTGGTCAACCCCATGTAAGTTATGGGGCAGTAACAGTACACTCTGCAAAACGTGTTTTTCAGCCCGAAATAAACGCGTTTTTTCAGACAACTGAATCCCCATGTAGCAGCAAGGCTCAGAAGAGCCCACACACTCAGCTCTTAACCCCAGTGTGCAGAAAGGGTCAAAACGTGTTTTTCAGCAGAAATAAACATGTTTCTGCAAGTTTGGTCAACCCCATGTAAGTTATGGGGCAGTAACAGTACACTCTGCAAAACGTGTTTTTCAGCCCGAAATAAACGCGTTTTTTCAGACAACTGAATCCCCATGTAGCAGCAAGGCTCAGAAGAGCCCACACACTCAGATCTTAACCCCAGTGTGCAGAAAGGGTCAAAACGTGTTTTTCAGCAGAAATAAACATGTTTCTGCAAGTTTGGTCAACCCCATGTAAGTTATGGGGCAGTAACAGTACACTCTGCAAAACGTGTTTTTCAGCCCGAAATAAACGCGTTTTTTCAGACAACTGAATCCCCATGTAGCAGCAAGGCTCAGAAGAGCCCTTACACTCAGATCTTAACCCCAGTGTGCTGAAAGTGTCAAAACATGTTTTTCAGCAGAAATAAACATGTTTCTGCAAGTTTGGTCAACCCCATGTAAGTTATGGGGCAGTAACAGTACACTTTTCAAAACGTGTTTTTCAGCCCGAAATAAACGCGTTTTTTCAGACAACTGAATCCCCATGTAGCAGCAAGTCTCAGAAGAGCCCACACACTCAGCTCTTAACCCCAGTGTGCAGAAAGGGTCAAAACGTGTTTTTCAGCAGAAATAAACATGTTTCTGCAAGTTTGGTCAACCCCATGTAAGTTATGGGGCAGTAACAGTACACTCTGCAAAACGTGTTTTTCAGCCCGAAATAAACGCGTTTTTTCAGACAACTGAATCCCCATGTAGCAGCAAGGCTCAGAAGAGCCCTTACACTCAGATCTTAACCCCAGTGTGCTGAAAGTGTCAAAACATGTTTTTCAGCAGAAATAAACATGTTTCTGCAAGTTTGGTCAACCCCATGTAAGTTATGGGGCAGTAACAGTACACTTTTCAAAACGTGTTTTTCAGCCCGAAATAAACGCGTTTTTTCAGACAACTGAATTCCCATGTAGCAGCAAGTCTCAGAAGAGCCCACACACTCAGCTCTTAACCCCAGTGTGCAGAAAGGGTCAAAACGTGTTTTTCAGTAGAAATAAACATGTTTCTGCAAGTTTGGTCAACCCCATGTAAGTTATGGGGCAGTAACAGTACACTCTGCAAAACGTATTTTTCAGCCCGAAATAAACGCGTTTTTTCAGACAACTGAATCCCCATGTAGCAGCAAGGCTCAGAAGAGCCCACACACTCAGCTCTTAACCCCAGTGTGCAGAAAGGGTCAAAACGTGTTTTTCAGCAGAAATAAACATGTTTCTGCAAGTTTGGTCAACCCCATGTAAGTTATGGGGCAGTAACAGTACACTCTGCAAAACGTGTTTTTCAGCCCGAAATAAACGCGTTTTTTCAGACAACTGAATCCCCATGTAGCAGCAAGGCTCAGAAGAGCCCACACACTCAGATCTTAACCCCAGTGTGCAGAAAGGGTCAAAACGTGTTTTTCAGCAGAAATAAACATGTTTCTGCAAGTTTGGTCAACCCCATGTAAGTTATGGGGCAGTAACAGTACACTCTGCAAAACGTGTTTTTCAGCCCGAAATAAACGCGTTTTTTCAGACAACTGAATCCCCATGTAGCAGCAAGGCTCAGAAGAGCCCACACACTCAGATCTTAACCCCAGTGTGCTGAAAGTGTCAAAACATGTTTTTCAGCAGAAATAAACATGTTTCTGCAAGTTTGGTCAACCCCATGTAAGTTATGGGGCAGTAACAGTACACTTTTCAAAACGTGTTTTTCAGCCCGAAATAAACGCGTTTTTTCAGACAACTGAATCCCCATGTAGCAACAAGGCTCAGAAGAGCCCACACACTCAGATCTTAACCCCAGTGTACTGAAAGTGTCAAAACATGTTTTTCAGCAGAAATAAACATGTTTCTGCAAGTTTGGTCAACCCCATGTAAGTTATGGGGCAGTAACAGTACACTCTGCAAAACGTGTTTTTCAGCCCGAAATAAACGCGTTTTTTCAGACAACTGAATCCCCATGTAGCAGCAAGGCTCAGAAGAGCCCACACACTCAGATCTTAACCCCAGTGTGCTGAAAGTGTCAAAACATGTTTTTCAGCAGAAATAAACATGTTTCTGCAAGTTTGGTCAACCCCATGTAAGTTATGGGGCAGTAACAGTACACTCTGCAAAACGTGTTTTTCAGCCCGAAATAAACGCGTTTTTTCAGACAACTGAATCCCCATGTAGCAGCAAGGCTCAGAAGAGCCCACACACTCAGATCTTAACCCCAGTGTGCAGAAAGGTTCAAAACATGTTTTTCAGCAGAAATAAACATGTTTCTGCAAGTTTGGTCAACCCCATGTAAGTTATGGGGCAGTAACAGTACACTTTTCAAAACGAGTTTTTCAGCCCGAAATAAACGCGTTTTTTCAGACAACTGAATACCCATGTAGCAGCAAGGCTCAGAAGAGCCCACACACTCAGATCTTAACCCCAGTGTGCTGAAAGTGTCAAAACATGTTTTTCAGCAGAAATAAACATGTTTCTGCAAGTTTGGTCAACCCCATGTAAGTTATGGGGCAGTAACAGTACACTCTGCAAAACGTGTTTTTCAGCCCGAAATAAACGCGTTTTTTCAGACAACTGAATCCCCATGTAGCAGCAAGGCTCAGAAGAGCCCACACACTCAGATCTTAACCCCAGTGTGCAGAAAGGTTCAAAACATGTTTTTCAGCAGAAATAAACATGTTTCTGCAAGTTTGGTCAACCCCATGTAAGTTATGGGGCAGTAACAGTACACTTTTCAAAACGTGTTTTTCAGCCCGAAATAAACGCGTTTTTTCAGACAACTGAATCCCCATGTAGCAGCAAGGCTCAGAAGAGCCCACACACTCAGATCTTAACCCCAGTGTGCTGAAAGTGTCAAAACATGTTTTTCAGCAGAAATAAACATGTTTCTGCAAGTTTGGTCAACCCCATGTAAGTTATGGGGCAGTAACAGTACACTCTGCAAAACGTGTTTTTCAGCCCGAAATAAACGCGTTTTTTCAGACAACTGAATCCCCATGTAGCAGCAAGGCTCAGAAGAGCCCACACACTCAGATCTTAACCCCAGTGTGCAGAAAGGTTCAAAACATGTTTTTCAGCAGAAATAAACATGTTTCTGCAAGTTTGGTCAACCCCATGTAAGTTATGGGGCAGTAACAGTACACTTTTCAAAACGAGTTTTTCAGCCCGAAATAAACGCGTTTTTTCAGACAACTGAATACCCATGTAGCAGCAAGGCTCAGAAGAGCCCACACACTCAGATCTTAACCCCAGTGTGCTGAAAGTGTCAAAACATGTTTTTCAGCAGAAATAAACATGTTTCTGCAAGTTTGGTCAACCCCATGTAAGTTATGGGGCAGTAACAGTACACTCTGCAAAACGTGTTTTTCAGCCCGAAATAAACGCGTTTTTTCAGACAACTGAATCCCCATGTAGCAGCAAGGCTCAGAAGAGCCCACACACTCAGATCTTAACCCCAGTGTGCAGAAAGGGTCAAAACGTGTTTTTCAGCAGAAATAAACATGTTTCTGCAAGTTTGGTCAACCCCATGTAAGTTATGGGGCAGTAACAGTACACTCTGCAAAACGTGTTTTTCAGCCCGAAATAAACGCGTTTTTTCAGACAACTGAATCCCCATGTAGCAGCAAGGCTCAGAAGAGCCCTTACACTCAGATCTTAACCCCAGTGTGCTGAAAGTGTCAAAACATGTTTTTCAGCAGAAATAAACATGTTTCTGCAAGTTTGGTCAACCCCATGTAAGTTATGGGGCAGTAACAGTACACTTTTCAAAACGTGTTTTTCAGCCCGAAATAAACGCGTTTTTTCAGACAACTGAATCCCCATGTAGCAGCAAGTCTCAGAAGAGCCCACACACTCAGCTCTTAACCCCAGTGTGCAGAAAGGGTCAAAACGTGTTTTTCAGCAGAAATAAACATGTTTCTGCAAGTTTGGTCAACCCCATGTAAGTTATGGGGCAGTAACAGTACACTCTGCAAAACGTGTTTTTCAGCCCGAAATAAACGCGTTTTTTCAGACAACTGAATCCCCATGTAGCAGCAAGGCTCAGAAGAGCCCTTACACTCAGATCTTAACCCCAGTGTGCTGAAAGTGTCAAAACATGTTTTTCAGCAGAAATAAACATGTTTCTGCAAGTTTGGTCAACCCCATGTAAGTTATGGGGCAGTAACAGTACACTTTTCAAAACGTGTTTTTCAGCCCGAAATAAACGCGTTTTTTCAGACAACTGAATTCCCATGTAGCAGCAAGTCTCAGAAGAGCCCACACACTCAGCTCTTAACCCCAGTGTGCAGAAAGGGTCAAAACGTGTTTTTCAGTAGAAATAAACATGTTTCTGCAAGTTTGGTCAACCCCATGTAAGTTATGGGGCAGTAACAGTACACTCTGCAAAACGTGTTTTTCAGCCCGAAATAAACGCGTTTTTTCAGACAACTGAATCCCCATGTAGCAGCAAGGCTCAGAAGAGCCCACACACTCAGCTCTTAACCCCAGTGTGCAGAAAGGGTCAAAACGTGTTTTTCAGCAGAAATAAACATGTTTCTGCAAGTTTGGTCAACCCCATGTAAGTTATGGGGCAGTAACAGTACACTCTGCAAAACGTGTTTTTCAGACCGAAATAAACGCGTTTTTTCAGACAACTGAATCCCCATGTAGCAGCAAGGCTCAGAAGAGCCCACACACTCAGATCTTAACCCCAGTGTGCAGAAAGGGTCAAAACGTGTTTTTCAGCAGAAATAAACATGTTTCTGCAAGTTTGGTCAACCCCATGTAAGTTATGGGGCAGTAACAGTACACTCTGCAAAACGTGTTTTTCAGCCCGAAATAAACGCGTTTTTTCAGACAACTGAATCCCCATGTAGCAGCAAGGCTCAGAAGAGCCCACACACTCAGATCTTAACCCCAGTGTGCTGAAAGTGTCAAAACATGTTTTTCAGCAGAAATAAACATGTTTCTGCAAGTTTGGTCAACCCCATGTAAGTTATGGGGCAGTAACAGTACACTTTTCAAAACGTGTTTTTCAGCCCGAAATAAACGCGTTTTTTCAGACAACTGAATCCCCATGTAGCAACAAGGCTCAGAAGAGCCCACACACTCAGATCTTAACCCCAGTGTACTGAAAGTGTCAAAACATGTTTTTCAGCAGAAATAAACATGTTTCTGCAAGTTTGGTCAACCCCATGTAAGTTATGGGGCAGTAACAGTACACTCTGCAAAACGTGTTTTTCAGCCCGAAATAAACGCGTTTTTTCAGACAACTGAATCCCCATGTAGCAGCAAGGCTCAGAAGAGCCCACACACTCAGATCTTAACCCCAGTGTGCTTAAAGTGTCAAAACATGTTTTTCAGCAGAAATAAACATGTTTCTGCAAGTTTGGTCAACCCCATGTAAGTTATGGGGCAGTAACAGTACACTCTGCAAAACGTGTTTTTCAGCCCGAAATAAACGCGTTTTTTCAGACAACTGAATCCCCATGTAGCAGCAAGGCTCAGAAGAGCCCACACACTCAGATCTTAACCCCAGTGTGCAGAAAGGTTCAAAACATGTTTTTCAGCAGAAATAAACATGTTTCTGCAAGTTTGGTCAACCCCATGTAAGTTATGGGGCAGTAACAGTACACTTTTCAAAACGTGTTTTTCAGCCCGAAATAAACGCGTTTTTTCAGACAACTGAATCCCCATGTAGCAACAAGGCTCAGAAGAGCCCACACACTCAGATCTTAACCCCAGTGTACTGAAAGTGTCAAAACATGTTTTTCAGCAGAAATAAACATGTTTCTGCAAGTTTGGTCAACCCCATGTAAGTTATGGGGCAGTAACAGTACACTCTGCAAAACGTGTTTTTCAGCCCGAAATAAACGCGTTTTTTCAGACAACTGAATCCCCATGTAGCAGCAAGGCTCAGAAGAGCCCACACACTCAGATCTTAACCCCAGTGTGCTTAAAGTGTCAAAACATGTTTTTCAGCAGAAATAAACATGTTTCTGCAAGTTTGGTCAACCCCATGTAAGTTATGGGGCAGTAACAGTACACTCTGCAAAACGTGTTTTTCAGCCCGAAATAAACGCGTTTTTTCAGACAACTGAATCCCCATGTAGCAGCAAGGCTCAGAAGAGCCCACACACTCAGATCTTAACCCCAGTGTGCAGAAAGGTTCAAAACATGTTTTTCAGCAGAAATAAACATGTTTCTGCAAGTTTGGTCAACCCCATGTAAGTTATGGGGCAGTAACAGTACACTTTTCAAAACGTGTTTTTCAGCCCGAAATAAACGCGTTTTTTCAGACAACTGAATACCCATGTAGCAGCAAGGCTCAGAAGAGCCCACACACTCAGATCTTAACCCCAGTGTGCTGAAAGTGTCAAAACATGTTTTTCAGCAGAAATAAACATGTTTCTGCAAGTTTGGTCAACCCCATGTAAGTTATGGGGCAGTAACAGTACACTTTTCAAAACGAGTTTTTCAGCCCGAAATAAACGCGTTTTTTCAGACAACTGAATACCCATGTAGCAGCAAGGCTCAGAAGAGCCCACACACTCAGATCTTAACCCCAGTGTGCTGAAAGTGTCAAAACATGTTTTTCAGCAGAAATAAACATGTTTCTGCAAGTTTGGTCAACCCCATGTAAGTTATGGGGCAGTAACAGTACACTCTGCAAAACGTGTTTTTCAGCCCGAAATAAACGCGTTTTTTCAGACAACTGAATCCCCATGTAGCAGCAAGGCTCAGAAGAGCCCACACACTCAGATCTTAACCCCAGTGTGCAGAAAGGTTCAAAACATGTTTTTCAGCAGAAATAAACATGTTTCTGCAAGTTTGGTCAACCCCATGAAAGTTATGGGGCAGTAACAGTACACTTTTCAAAACGTGTTTTTCAGCCCGAAATAAACGCGTTTTTTCAGACAACTGAATACCCATGTAGCAGCAAGGCTCAGAAGAGCCCACACACTCAGATCTTAACCCCAGTGTGCTGAAAGTGTCAAAACATGTTTTTCAGCAGAAATAAACATGTTTCTGCAAGTTTGGTCAACCCCATGTAAGTTATGGGGCAGTAACAGTACACTCTGCAAAACGTGTTTTTCAGCCCGAAATAAACGCGTTTTTTCAGACAACTGAATCCCCATGTAGCAGCAAGGCTCAGAAGAGCCCACACACTCAGCTCTTAACCCCAGTGTGCAGAAAGGGTCAAAACGTGTTTTTCAGCAGAAATAAACATGTTTCTGCAAGTTTGGTCAACCCCATGTAAGTTATGGGGCAGTAACAGTACACTCTGCAAAACGTGTTTTTCAGCCCGAAATAAACGCGTTTTTTCAGACAACTGAATACCCATGTAGCAGCAAGGCTCAGAAGAGCCCACACACTCAGATCTTAACCCCAGTGTGCAGAAAGGGTCAAAACGTGTTTTTCAGCAGAAATAAACATGTTTCTGCAAGTTTGGTCAACCCCATGTAAGTTATGGGGCAGTAACAGTACACTCTGCAAAACGTGTTTTTCAGCCCGAAATAAACGCGTTTTTTCAGACAACTGAATCCCCATGTAGCAGCAAGGCTCAGAAGAGCCCTTACACTCAGATCTTAACCCCAGTGTGCTGAAAGTGTCAAAACATGTTTTTCAGCAGAAATAAACATGTTTCTGCAAGTTTGGTCAACCCCATGTAAGTTATGGGGCAGTAACAGTACACTTTTCAAAACGTGTTTTTCAGCCCGAAATAAACGCGTTTTTTCAGACAACTGAATCCCCATGTAGCAGCAAGTCTCAGAAGAGCCCACACACTCAGCTCTTAACCCCAGTGTGCAGAAAGGGTCAAAACGTGTTTTTCAGCAGAAATAAACATGTTTCTGCAAGTTTGGTCAACCCCATGTAAGTTATGGGGCAGTAACAGTACACTCTGCAAAACGTGTTTTTCAGCCCGAAATAAACGCGTTTTTTCAGACAACTGAATCCCCATGTAGCAGCAAGGCTCAGAAGAGCCCACACACTCAGATCTTAACCCCAGTGTGCTGAAAGTGTCAAAACATGTTTTTCAGCAGAAATAAACATGTTTCTGCAAGTTTGGTCAACCCCATGTAAGTTATGGGGCAGTAACAGTACACTCTGCAAAACGTGTTTTTCAGCCCGAAATAAACGCGTTTTTTCAGACAACTGAATCCCCATGTAGCAGCAAGGCTCAGAAGAGCCCTTACACTCAGATCTTAACCCCAGTGTGCTGAAAGTGTCAAAACATGTTTTTCAGCAGAAATAAACATGTTTCTGCAAGTTTGGTCAACCCCATGTAAGTTATGGGGCAGTAACAGTACACTTTTCAAAACGTGTTTTTCAGCCCGAAATAAACGCGTTTTTTCAGACAACTGAATCCCCATGTAGCAGCAAGTCTCAGAAGAGCCCACACACTCAGCTCTTAACCCCAGTGTGCAGAAAGGGTCAAAACGTGTTTTTCAGCAGAAATAAACATGTTTCTGCAAGTTTGGTCAACCCCATGTAAGTTATGGGGCAGTAACAGTACACTCTGCAAAACGTGTTTTTCAGCCCGAAATAAACGCGTTTTTTCAGACAACTGAATCCCCATGTAGCAGCAAGGCTCAGAAGAGCCCACACACTCAGATCTTAACCCCAGTGTGCTGAAAGTGTCAAAACATGTTTTTCAGCAGAAATAAACATGTTTCTGCAAGTTTGGTCAACCCCATGTAAGTTATGGGGCAGTAACAGTACACTTTTCAAAACGTGTTTTTCAGCCCGAAATAAACGCGTTTTTTCAGACAACTGAATCCCCATGTAGCAACAAGGCTCAGAAGAGCCCACACACTCAGATCTTAACCCCAGTGTGCTGAAAGTGTCAAAACATGTTTTTCAGCAGAAATAAACATGTTTCTGCAAGTTTGGTCAACCCCATGTAAGTTATGGGGCAGTAACAGTACACTATTCAAAACGTGTTTTTCAGCCCGAAATAAACGCGTTTTTTCAGACAACTGAATACCCATGTAGCAGCAAGGCTCAGAAGAGCCCTTACACTCAGATCTTAACCCCAGTGTGCTGAAAGTGTCAAAACATGTTTTTCAGCAGAAATAAACATGTTTCTGCAAGTTTGGTCAACCCCATGTAAGTTATGGGGCAGTAACAGTACACTTTTCAAAACGTGTTTTTCAGCCCGAAATAAACGCGTTTTTTCAGACAACTGAATCCCCATGTAGCAACAAGGCTCAGAAGAGCCCACACACTCAGATCTTAACCCCAGTGTACTGAAAGTGTCAAAACATGTTTTTCAGCAGAAATAAACATGTTTCTGCAAGTTTGGTCAACCCCATGTAAGTTATGGGGCAGTAACAGTACACTCTGCAAAACGTGTTTTTCAGCCCGAAATAAACGCGTTTTTTCAGACAACTGAATCCCCATGTAGCAGCAAGGGTCAGAAGAGCCCACACACTCAGATCTTAACCCCAGTGTGCTGAAAGTGTCAAAACATGTTTTTCAGCAGAAATAAACATGTTTCTGCAAGTTTGGTCAACCCCATGTAAGTTATGGGGCAGTAACAGTACACTCTGCAAAACGTGTTTTTCAGCCCGAAATAAACGCGTTTTTTCAGACAACTGAATCCCCATGTAGCAGCAAGGCTCAGAAGAGCCCACACACTCAGATCTTAACCCCAGTGTGCAGAAAGGTTCAAAACATGTTTTTCAGCAGAAATAAACATGTTTCTGCAAGTTTGGTCAACCCCATGTAAGTTATGGGGCAGTAACAGTACACTTTTCAAAACGTGTTTTTCAGCCCGAAATAAACGCGTTTTTTCAGACAACTGAATACCCATGTAGCAGCAAGGCTCAGAAGAGCCCACACACTCAGATCTTAACCCCAGTGTGCTGAAAGTGTCAAAACATGTTTTTCAGCAGAAATAAACATGTTTCTGCAAGTTTGGTCAACCCCATGTAAGTTATGGGGCAGTAACAGTACACCCTGCAAAACGTGTTTTTCAGCCCGAAATAAACGCGTTTTTTCAGACAACTGAATCCCCATGTAGCAGCAAGGCTCAGAAGAGCCCACACACTCAGATCTTAACCCCAGTGTGCAGAAAGGTTCAAAACATGTTTTTCAGCAGAAATAAACATGTTTCTGCAAGTTTGGTCAACCCCATGTAAGTTATGGGGCAGTAACAGTACACTTTTCAAAACGTGTTTTTCAGCCCGAAATAAACGCGTTTTTTCAGACAACTGAATACCCATGTAGCAGCAAGGCTCAGAAGAGCCCACACACTCAGATCTTAACCCCAGTGTGCTGAAAGTGTCAAAACATGTTTTTCAGCAGAAATAAACATGTTTCTGCAAGTTTGGTCAACCCCATGTAAGTTATGGGGCAGTAACAGTACACTCTGCAAAACGTGTTTTTCAGCCCGCAATAAACGCGTTTTTTCAGACAACTGAATCCCCATGTAGCAGCAAGTCTCAGAAGAGCCCACACACTCAGCTCTTAACCCCAGTGTGCAGAAAGGGTCAAAACGTGTTTTTCAGCAGAAATAAACATGTTTCTGCAAGTTTGGTCAACCCCATGTAAGTTATGGGGCAGTAACAGTACACTCTGCAAAACGTGTTTTTCAGCCCGAAATAAACGCGTTTTTTCAGACAACTGAATCCCCATGTAGCAGCAAGGCTCAGAAGAGCCCACACACTCAGCTCTTAACCCCAGTGTGCAGAAAGGGTCAAAACGTGTTTTTCAGCAGAAATAAACATGTTTCTGCAAGTTTGGTCAACCCCATGTAAGTTATGGGGCAGTAACAGTACACTCTGCAAAACGTGTTTTTCAGCCCGAAATAAACGCGTTTTTTCAGACAACTGAATCCCCATGTAGCAGCAAGGCTCAGAAGAGCCCACACACTCAGATCTTAACCCCAGTGTGCAGAAAGGGTCAAAACGTGTTTTTCAGCAGAAATAAACATGTTTCTGCAAGTTTGGTCAACCCCATGTAAGTTATGGGGCAGTAACAGTACACTCTGCAAAACGTGTTTTTCAGCCCGAAATAAACGCGTTTTTTCAGACAACTGAATCCCCATGTAGCAGCAAGGCTCAGAAGAGCCCTTACACTCAGATCTTAACCCCAGTGTGCTGAAAGTGTCAAAACATGTTTTTCAGCAGAAATAAACATGTTTCTGCAAGTTTGGTCAACCCCATGTAAGTTATGGGGCAGTAACAGTACACTTTTCAAAACGTGTTTTTCAGCCCGAAATAAACGCGTTTTTTCAGACAACTGAATACCCATGTAGCAGCAAGGCTCAGAAGAGCCCACACACTCAGATCTTAACCCCAGTGTGCAGAAAGGGTCAAAACGTGTTTTTCAGCAGAAATAAACATGTTTCTGCAAGTTTGGTCAACCCCATGTAAGTTATGGGGCAGTAACAGTACACTCTGCAAAACGTGTTTTTCAGCCCGAAATAAACGCGTTTTTTCAGACAACTGAATCCCCATGTAGCAGCAAGGCTCAGAAGAGCCCTTACACTCAGATCTTAACCCCAGTGTGCTGAAAGTGTCAAAACATGTTTTTCAGCAGAAATAAACATGTTTCTGCAAGTTTGGTCAACCCCATGTAAGTTATGGGGCAGTAACAGTACACTTTTCAAAACGTGTTTTTCAGCCCGAAATAAACGCGTTTTTTCAGACAACTGAATCCCCATGTAGCAGCAAGTCTCAGAAGAGCCCACACACTCAGCTCTTAACCCCAGTGTGCAGAAAGGGTCAAAACGTGTTTTTCAGCAGAAATAAACATGTTTCTGCAAGTTTGGTCAACCCCATGTAAGTTATGGGGCAGTAACAGTACACTCTGCAAAACGTGTTTTTCAGCCCGAAATAAACGCGTTTTTTCAGACAACTGAATCCCCATGTAGCAGCAAGGCTCAGAAGAGCCCACACACTCAGATCTTAACCCCAGTGTGCTGAAAGTGTCAAAACATGTTTTTCAGCAGAAATAAACATGTTTCTGCAAGTTTGGTCAACCCCATGTAAGTTATGGGGCAGTAACAGTACACTCTGCAAAACGTGTTTTTCAGCCCGAAATAAACGCGTTTTTTCAGACAACTGAATCCCCATGTAGCAGCAAGGCTCAGAAGAGCCCTTACACTCAGATCTTAACCCCAGTGTGCTGAAAGTGTCAAAACATGTTTTTCAGCAGAAATAAACATGTTTCTGCAAGTTTGGTCAACCCCATGTAAGTTATGGGGCAGTAACAGTACACTTTTCAAAACGTGTTTTTCAGCCCGAAATAAACGCGTTTTTTCAGACAACTGAATCCCCATGTAGCAGCAAGTCTCAGAAGAGCCCACACACTCAGCTCTTAACCCCAGTGTGCAGAAAGGGTCAAAACGTGTTTTTCAGCAGAAATAAACATGTTTCTGCAAGTTTGGTCAACCCCATGTAAGTTATGGGGCAGTAACAGTACACTCTGCAAAACGTGTTTTTCAGCCCGAAATAAACGCGTTTTTTCAGACAACTGAATCCCCATGTAGCAGCAAGGCTCAAAAGAGCCCACACACTCAGATCTTAACCCCAGTGTGCTGAAAGTGTCAAAACATGTTTTTCAGCAGAAATAAACATGTTTCTGCAAGTTTGGTCAACCCCATGTAAGTTATGGGGCAGTAACAGTACACTCTGCAAAACGTGTTTTTCAGCCCGAAATAAACGCGTTTTTTCAGACAACTGAATCCCCATGTAGCAGCAAGGCTCAGAAGAGCCCTTACACTCAGATCTTAACCCCAGTGTGCTGAAAGTGTCAAAACATGTTTTTCAGCAGAAATAAACATGTTTCTGCAAGTTTGGTCAACCCCATGTAAGTTATGGGGCAGTAACAGTACACTTTTCAAAACGTGTTTTTCAGCCCGAAATAAACGCGTTTTTTCAGACAACTGAATCCCCATGTAGCAACAAGGCTCAGAAGAGCCCACACACTCAGATCTTAACCCCAGTGTGCTGAAAGTGTCAAAACATGTTTTTCAGCAGAAATAAACATGTTTCTGCAAGTTTGGTCAACCCCATGTAAGTTATGGGGCAGTAACAGTACACTATTCAAAACGTGTTTTTCAGCCCGAAATAAACGCGTTTTTTCAGACAACTGAATACCCATGTAGCAGCAAGGCTCAGAAGAGCCCTTACACTCAGATCTTAACCCCAGTGTGCTGAAAGTGTCAAAACATGTTTTTCAGCAGAAATAAACATGTTTCTGCAAGTTTGGTCAACCCCATGTAAGTTATGGGGCAGTAACAGTACACTTTTCAAAACGTGTTTTTCAGCCCGAAATAAACGCGTTTTTTCAGACAACTGAATCCCCATGTAGCAACAAGGCTCAGAAGAGCCCACACACTCAGATCTTAACCCCAGTGTACTGAAAGTGTCAAAACATGTTTTTCAGCAGAAATAAACATGTTTCTGCAAGTTTGGTCAACCCCATGTAAGTTATGGGGCAGTAACAGTACACTCTGCAAAACGTGTTTTTCAGCCCGAAATAAACGCGTTTTTTCAGACAACTGAATCCCCATGTAGCAGCAAGGGTCAGAAGAGCCCACACACTCAGATCTTAACCCCAGTGTGCTGAAAGTGTCAAAACATGTTTTTCAGCAGAAATAAACATGTTTCTGCAAGTTTGGTCAACCCCATGTAAGTTATGGGGCAGTAACAGTACACTCTGCAAAACGTGTTTTTCAGCCCGAAATAAACGCGTTTTTTCAGACAACTGAATCCCCATGTAGCAGCAAGGCTCAGAAGAGCCCACACACTCAGATCTTAACCCCAGTGTGCAGAAAGGTTCAAAACATGTTTTTCAGCAGAAATAAACATGTTTCTGCAAGTTTGGTCAACCCCATGTAAGTTATGGGGCAGTAACAGTACACTTTTCAAAACGTGTTTTTCAGCCCGAAATAAACGCGTTTTTTCAGACAACTGAATACCCATGTAGCAGCAAGGCTCAGAAGAGCCCACACACTCAGATCTTAACCCCAGTGTGCTGAAAGTGTCAAAACATGTTTTTCAGCAGAAATAAACATGTTTCTGCAAGTTTGGTCAACCCCATGTAAGTTATGGGGCAGTAACAGTACACCCTGCAAAACGTGTTTTTCAGCCCGAAATAAACGCGTTTTTTCAGACAACTGAATCCCCATGTAGCAGCAAGGCTCAGAAGAGCCCACACACTCAGATCTTAACCCCAGTGTGCAGAAAGGTTCAAAACATGTTTTTCAGCAGAAATAAACATGTTTCTGCAAGTTTGGTCAACCCCATGTAAGTTATGGGGCAGTAACAGTACACTTTTCAAAACGTGTTTTTCAGCCCGAAATAAACGCGTTTTTTCAGACAACTGAATACCCATGTAGCAGCAAGGCTCAGAAGAGCCCACACACTCAGATCTTAACCCCAGTGTGCTGAAAGTGTCAAAACATGTTTTTCAGCAGAAATAAACATGTTTCTGCAAGTTTGGTCAACCCCATGTAAGTTATGGGGCAGTAACAGTACACTCTGCAAAACGTGTTTTTCAGCCCGCAATAAACGCGTTTTTTCAGACAACTGAATCCCCATGTAGCAGCAAGTCTCAGAAGAGCCCACACACTCAGCTCTTAACCCCAGTGTGCAGAAAGGGTCAAAACGTGTTTTTCAGCAGAAATAAACATGTTTCTGCAAGTTTGGTCAACCCCATGTAAGTTATGGGGCAGTAACAGTACACTCTGCAAAACGTGTTTTTCAGCCCGAAATAAACGCGTTTTTTCAGACAACTGAATCCCCATGTAGCAGCAAGGCTCAGAAGAGCCCACACACTCAGCTCTTAACCCCAGTGTGCAGAAAGGGTCAAAACGTGTTTTTCAGCAGAAATAAACATGTTTCTGCAAGTTTGGTCAACCCCATGTAAGTTATGGGGCAGTAACAGTACACTCTGCAAAACGTGTTTTTCAGCCCGAAATAAACGCGTTTTTTCAGACAACTGAATCCCCATGTAGCAGCAAGGCTCAGAAGAGCCCACACACTCAGATCTTAACCCCAGTGTGCAGAAAGGGTCAAAACGTGTTTTTCAGCAGAAATAAACATGTTTCTGCAAGTTTGGTCAACCCCATGTAAGTTATGGGGCAGTAACAGTACACTCTGCAAAACGTGTTTTTCAGCCCGAAATAAACGCGTTTTTTCAGACAACTGAATCCCCATGTAGCAGCAAGGCTCAGAAGAGCCCTTACACTCAGATCTTAACCCCAGTGTGCTGAAAGTGTCAAAACATGTTTTTCAGCAGAAATAAACATGTTTCTGCAAGTTTGGTCAACCCCATGTAAGTTATGGGGCAGTAACAGTACACTTTTCAAAACGTGTTTTTCAGCCCGAAATAAACGCGTTTTTTCAGACAACTGAATCCCCATGTAGCAGCAAGTCTCAGAAGAGCCCACACACTCAGCTCTTAACCCCAGTGTGCAGAAAGGGTCAAAACGTGTTTTTCAGCAGAAATAAACATGTTTCTGCAAGTTTGGTCAACCCCATGTAAGTTATGGGGCAGTAACAGTACACTCTGCAAAACGTGTTTTTCAGCCCGAAATAAACGCGTTTTTTCAGACAACTGAATCCCCATGTAGCAGCAAGGCTCAGAAGAGCCCTTACACTCAGATCTTAACCCTAGTGTGCTGAAAGTGTCAAAACATGTTTTTCAGCAGAAATAAACATGTTTCTGCAAGTTTGGTCAACCCCATGTAAGTTATGGGGCAGTAACAGTACACTTTTCAAAACGTGTTTTTCAGCCCGAAATAAACGCGTTTTTTCAGACAACTGAATTCCCATGTAGCAGCAAGTCTCAGAAGAGCCCACACACTCAGCTCTTAACCCCAGTGTGCAGAAAGGGTCAAAACGTGTTTTTCAGTAGAAATAAACATGTTTCTGCAAGTTTGGTCAACCCCATGTAAGTTATGGGGCAGTAACAGTACACTCTGCAAAACGTGTTTTTCAGCCCGAAATAAACGCGTTTTTTCAGACAACTGAATCCCCATGTAGCAGCAAGGCTCAGAAGAGCCCACACACTCAGCTCTTAACCCCAGTGTGCAGAAAGGGTCAAAACGTGTTTTTCAGCAGAAATAAACATGTTTCTGCAAGTTTGGTCAACCCCATGTAAGTTATGGGGCAGTAACAGTACACTCTGCAAAACGTGTTTTTCAGCCCGAAATAAACGCGTTTTTTCAGACAACTGAATCCCCATGTAGCAGCAAGGCTCAGAAGAGCCCACACACTCAGATCTTAACCCCAGTGTGCAGAAAGGGTCAAAACGTGTTTTTCAGCAGAAATAAACATGTTTCTGCAAGTTTGGTCAACCCCATGTAAGTTATGGGGCAGTAACAGTACACTCTGCAAAACGTGTTTTTCAGCCCGAAATAAACGCGTTTTTTCAGACAACTGAATCCCCATGTAGCAGCAAGGCTCAGAAGAGCCCACACACTCAGATCTTAACCCCAGTGTGCTGAAAGTGTCAAAACATGTTTTTCAGCAGAAATAAACATGTTTCTGCAAGTTTGGTCAACCCCATGTAAGTTATGGGGCAGTAACAGTACACTTTTCAAAACGTGTTTTTCAGCCCGAAATAAACGCGTTTTTTCAGACAACTGAATCCCCATGTAGCAACAAGGCTCAGAAGAGCCCACACACTCAGATCTTAACCCCAGTGTACTGAAAGTGTCAAAACATGTTTTTCAGCAGAAATAAACATGTTTCTGCAAGTTTGGTCAACCCCATGTAAGTTATGGGGCAGTAACAGTACACTCTGCAAAACGTGTTTTTCAGCCCGAAATAAACGCGTTTTTTCAGACAACTGAATACCCATGTAGCAGCAAGGCTCAGAAGAGCCCACACACTCAGATCTTAACCCCAGTGTGCTGAAAGTGTCAAAACATGTTTTTCAGCAGAAATAAACATGTTTCTGCAAGTTTGGTCAACCCCATGTAAGTTATGGGGCAGTAACAGTACACTCTGCAAAACGTGTTTTTCAGCCCGCAATAAACGCGTTTTTTCAGACAACTGAATCCCCATGTAGCAGCAAGTCTCAGAAGAGCCCACACACTCAGCTCTTAACCCCAGTGTGCAGAAAGGGTCAAAACGTGTTTTTCAGCAGAAATAAACATGTTTCTGCAAGTTTGGTCAACCCCATGTAAGTTATGGGGCAGTAACAGTACACTCTGCAAAACGTGTTTTTCAGCCCGAAATAAACGCGTTTTTTCAGACAACTGAATCCCCATGTAGCAGCAAGGCTCAGAAGAGCCCACACACTCAGCTCTTAACCCCAGTGTGCAGAAAGGGTCAAAACGTGTTTTTCAGCAGAAATAAACATGTTTCTGCAAGTTTGGTCAACCCCATGTAAGTTATGGGGCAGTAACAGTACACTCTGCAAAACGTGTTTTTCAGCCCGAAATAAACGCGTTTTTTCAGACAACTGAATCCCCATGTAGCAGCAAGGCTCAGAAGAGCCCACACACTCAGATCTTAACCCCAGTGTGCAGAAAGGGTCAAAACGTGTTTTTCAGCAGAAATAAACATGTTTCTGCAAGTTTGGTCAACCCCATGTAAGTTATGGGGCAGTAACAGTACACTCTGCAAAACGTGTTTTTCAGCCCGAAATAAACGCGTTTTTTCAGACAACTGAATCCCCATGTAGCAGCAAGGCTCAGAAGAGCCCTTACACTCAGATCTTAACCCCAGTGTGCTGAAAGTGTCAAAACATGTTTTTCAGCAGAAATAAACATGTTTCTGCAAGTTTGGTCAACCCCATGTAAGTTATGGGGCAGTAACAGTACACTCTGCAAAACGTGTTTTTCAGCCCGAAATAAACGCGTTTTTTCAGACAACTGAATCCCCATGTAGCAGCAAGGCTCAGAAGAGCCCACACACTCAGCTCTTAACCCCAGTGTGCAGAAAGGGTCAAAACGTGTTTTTCAGCAGAAATAAACATGTTTCTGCAAGTTTGGTCAACCCCATGTAAGTTATGGGGCAGTAACAGTACACTCTGCAAAACGTGTTTTTCAGCCCGAAATAAACGCGTTTTTTCAGACAACTGAATCCCCATGTAGCAGCAAGGCTCAGAAGAGCCCACACACTCAGATCTTAACCCCAGTGTGCAGAAAGGGTCAAAACGTGTTTTTCAGCAGAAATAAACATGTTTCTGCAAGTTTGGTCAACCCCATGTAAGTTATGGGGCAGTAACAGTACACTCTGCAAAACGTGTTTTTCAGCCCGAAATAAACGCGTTTTTTCAGACAACTGAATCCCCATGTAGCAGCAAGGCTCAGAAGAGCCCTTACACTCAGATCTTAACCCCAGTGTGCTGAAAGTGTCAAAACATGTTTTTCAGCAGAAATAAACATGTTTCTGCAAGTTTGGTCAACCCCATGTAAGTTATGGGGCAGTAACAGTACACTTTTCAAAACGTGTTTTTCAGCCCGAAATAAACGCGTTTTTTCAGACAACTGAATCCCCATGTAGCAGCAAGTCTCAGAAGAGCCCACACACTCAGCTCTTAACCCCAGTGTGCAGAAAGGGTCAAAACGTGTTTTTCAGCAGAAATAAACATGTTTCTGCAAGTTTGGTCAACCCCATGTAAGTTATGGGGCAGTAACAGTACACTCTGCAAAACGTGTTTTTCAGCCCGAAATAAACGCGTTTTTTCAGACAACTGAATCCCCATGTAGCAGCAAGGCTCAGAAGAGCCCTTACACTCAGATCTTAACCCTAGTGTGCTGAAAGTGTCAAAACATGTTTTTCAGCAGAAATAAACATGTTTCTGCAAGTTTGGTCAACCCCATGTAAGTTATGGGGCAGTAACAGTACACTTTTCAAAACGTGTTTTTCAGCCCGAAATAAACGCGTTTTTTCAGACAACTGAATTCCCATGTAGCAGCAAGTCTCAGAAGAGCCCACACACTCAGCTCTTAACCCCAGTGTGCAGAAAGGGTCAAAACGTGTTTTTCAGTAGAAATAAACATGTTTCTGCAAGTTTGGTCAACCCCATGTAAGTTATGGGGCAGTAACAGTACACTCTGCAAAACGTGTTTTTCAGCCCGAAATAAACGCGTTTTTTCAGACAACTGAATCCCCATGTAGCAGCAAGGCTCAGAAGAGCCCACACACTCAGCTCTTAACCCCAGTGTGCAGAAAGGGTCAAAACGTGTTTTTCAGCAGAAATAAACATGTTTCTGCAAGTTTGGTCAACCCCATGTAAGTTATGGGGCAGTAACAGTACACTCTGCAAAACGTGTTTTTCAGCCCGAAATAAACGCGTTTTTTCAGACAACTGAATCCCCATGTAGCAGCAAGGCTCAGAAGAGCCCACACACTCAGATCTTAACCCCAGTGTGCAGAAAGGGTCAAAACGTGTTTTTCAGCAGAAATAAACATGTTTCTGCAAGTTTGGTCAACCCCATGTAAGTTATGGGGCAGTAACAGTACACTCTGCAAAACGTGTTTTTCAGCCCGAAATAAACGCGTTTTTTCAGACAACTGAATCCCCATGTAGCAGCAAGGCTCAGAAGAGCCCACACACTCAGATCTTAACCCCAGTGTGCTGAAAGTGTCAAAACATGTTTTTCAGCAGAAATAAACATGTTTCTGCAAGTTTGGTCAACCCCATGTAAGTTATGGGGCAGTAACAGTACACTTTTCAAAACGTGTTTTTCAGCCCGAAATAAACGCGTTTTTTCAGACAACTGAATCCCCATGTAGCAACAAGGCTCAGAAGAGCCCACACACTCAGATCTTAACCCCAGTGTACTGAAAGTGTCAAAACATGTTTTTCAGCAGAAATAAACATGTTTCTGCAAGTTTGGTCAACCCCATGTAAGTTATGGGGCAGTAACAGTACACTCTGCAAAACGTGTTTTTCAGCCCGAAATAAACGCGTTTTTTCAGACAACTGAATCCCCATGTAGCAGCAAGGGTCAGAAGAGCCCACACACTCAGATCTTAACCCCAGTGTGCTGAAAGTGTCAAAACATGTTTTTCAGCAGAAATAAACATGTTTCTGCAAGTTTGGTCAACCCCATGTAAGTTATGGGGCAGTAACAGTACACTCTGCAAAACGTGTTTTTCAGCCCGAAATAAACGCGTTTTTTCAGACAACTGAATCCCCATGTAGCAGCAAGGCTCAGAAGAGCCCACACACTCAGATCTTAACCCCAGTGTGCAGAAAGGTTCAAAACATGTTTTTCAGCAGAAATAAACATGTTTCTGCAAGTTTGGTCAACCCCATGTAAGTTATGGGGCAGTAACAGTACACTTTTCAAAACGAGTTTTTCAGCCCGAAATAAACGCGTTTTTTCAGACAACTGAATACCCATGTAGCAGCAAGGCTCAGAAGAGCCCACACACTCAGATCTTAACCCCAGTGTGCTGAAAGTGTCAAAACATGTTTTTCAGCAGAAATAAACATGTTTCTGCAAGTTTGGTCAACCCCATGTAAGTTATGGGGCAGTAACAGTACACTCTGCAAAACGTGTTTTTCAGCCCGAAATAAACGCGTTTTTTCAGACAACTGAATCCCCATGTAGCAGCAAGGCTCAGAAGAGCCCACACACTCAGATCTTAACCCCAGTGTGCAGAAAGGTTCAAAACATGTTTTTCAGCAGAAATAAACATGTTTCTGCAAGTTTGGTCAACCCCATGTAAGTTATGGGGCAGTAACAGTACACTTTTCAAAACGTGTTTTTCAGCCCGAAATAAACGCGTTTTTTCAGACAACTGAATCCCCATGTAGCAGCAAGGCTCAGAAGAGCCCACACACTCAGATCTTAACCCCAGTGTGCTGAAAGTGTCAAAACATGTTTTTCAGCAGAAATAAACATGTTTCTGCAAGTTTGGTCAACCCCATGTAAGTTATGGGGCAGTAACAGTACACTCTGCAAAACGTGTTTTTCAGCCCGAAATAAACGCGTTTTTTCAGACAACTGAATCCCCATGTAGCAGCAAGGCTCAGAAGAGCCCACACACTCAGATCTTAACCCCAGTGTGCAGAAAGGTTCAAAACATGTTTTTCAGCAGAAATAAACATGTTTCTGCAAGTTTGGTCAACCCCATGTAAGTTATGGGGCAGTAACAGTACACTTTTCAAAACGAGTTTTTCAGCCCGAAATAAACGCGTTTTTTCAGACAACTGAATACCCATGTAGCAGCAAGGCTCAGAAGAGCCCACACACTCAGATCTTAACCCCAGTGTGCTGAAAGTGTCAAAACATGTTTTTCAGCAGAAATAAACATGTTTCTGCAAGTTTGGTCAACCCCATGTAAGTTATGGGGCAGTAACAGTACACTCTGCAAAACGTGTTTTTCAGCCCGAAATAAACGCGTTTTTTCAGACAACTGAATCCCCATGTAGCAGCAAGGCTCAGAAGAGCCCACACACTCAGATCTTAACCCCAGTGTGCAGAAAGGGTCAAAACGTGTTTTTCAGCAGAAATAAACATGTTTCTGCAAGTTTGGTCAACCCCATGTAAGTTATGGGGCAGTAACAGTACACTCTGCAAAACGTGTTTTTCAGCCCGAAATAAACGCGTTTTTTCAGACAACTGAATCCCCATGTAGCAGCAAGGCTCAGAAGAGCCCTTACACTCAGATCTTAACCCCAGTGTGCTGAAAGTGTCAAAACATGTTTTTCAGCAGAAATAAACATGTTTCTGCAAGTTTGGTCAACCCCATGTAAGTTATGGGGCAGTAACAGTACACTTTTCAAAACGTGTTTTTCAGCCCGAAATAAACGCGTTTTTTCAGACAACTGAATCCCCATGTAGCAGCAAGTCTCAGAAGAGCCCACACACTCAGCTCTTAACCCCAGTGTGCAGAAAGGGTCAAAACGTGTTTTTCAGCAGAAATAAACATGTTTCTGCAAGTTTGGTCAACCCCATGTAAGTTATGGGGCAGTAACAGTACACTCTGCAAAACGTGTTTTTCAGCCCGAAATAAACGCGTTTTTTCAGACAACTGAATCCCCATGTAGCAGCAAGGCTCAGAAGAGCCCTTACACTCAGATCTTAACCCCAGTGTGCTGAAAGTGTCAAAACATGTTTTTCAGCAGAAATAAACATGTTTCTGCAAGTTTGGTCAACCCCATGTAAGTTATGGGGCAGTAACAGTACACTCTGCAAAACGTGTTTTTCAGCCCGAAATAAACGCGTTTTTTCAGACAACTGAATCCCCATGTAGCAGCAAGGCTCAGAAGAGCCCACACACTCAGATCTTAACCCCAGTGTGCTGAAAGTGTCAAAACATGTTTTTCAGCAGAAATAAACATGTTTCTGCAAGTTTGGTCAACCCCATGTAAGTTATGGGGCAGTAACAGTACACTTTTCAAAACGTGTTTTTCAGCCCGAAATAAACGCGTTTTTTCAGACAACTGAATCCCCATGTAGCAACAAGGCTCAGAAGAGCCCACACACTCAGATCTTAACCCCAGTGTACTGAAAGTGTCAAAACATGTTTTTCAGCAGAAATAAACATGTTTCTGCAAGTTTGGTCAACCCCATGTAAGTTATGGGGCAGTAACAGTACACTCTGCAAAACGTGTTTTTCAGCCCGAAATAAACGCGTTTTTTCAGACAACTGAATCCCCATGTAGCAGCAAGGCTCAGAAGAGCCCACACACTCAGATCTTAACCCCAGTGTGCTGAAAGTGTCAAAACATGTTTTTCAGCAGAAATAAACATGTTTCTGCAAGTTTGGTCAACCCCATGTAAGTTATGGGGCAGTAACAGTACACTCTGCAAAACGTGTTTTTCAGCCCGAAATAAACGCGTTTTTTCAGACAACTGAATCCCCATGTAGCAGCAAGGCTCAGAAGAGCCCACACACTCAGATCTTAACCCCAGTGTGCAGAAAGGTTCAAAACATGTTTTTCAGCAGAAATAAACATGTTTCTGCAAGTTTGGTCAACCCCATGTAAGTTATGGGGCAGTAACAGTACACTTTTCAAAACGAGTTTTTCAGCCCGAAATAAACGCGTTTTTTCAGACAACTGAATACCCATGTAGCAGCAAGGCTCAGAAGAGCCCACACACTCAGATCTTAACCCCAGTGTGCTGAAAGTGTCAAAACATGTTTTTCAGCAGAAATAAACATGTTTCTGCAAGTTTGGTCAACCCCATGTAAGTTATGGGGCAGTAACAGTACACTCTGCAAAACGTGTTTTTCAGCCCGAAATAAACGCGTTTTTTCAGACAACTGAATCCCCATGTAGCAGCAAGGCTCAGAAGAGCCCACACACTCAGATCTTAACCCCAGTGTGCAGAAAGGTTCAAAACATGTTTTTCAGCAGAAATAAACATGTTTCTGCAAGTTTGGTCAACCCCATGTAAGTTATGGGGCAGTAACAGTACACTTTTCAAAACGTGTTTTTCAGCCCGAAATAAACGCGTTTTTTCAGACAACTGAATCCCCATGTAGCAGCAAGGCTCAGAAGAGCCCACACACTCAGATCTTAACCCCAGTGTGCTGAAAGTGTCAAAACATGTTTTTCAGCAGAAATAAACATGTTTCTGCAAGTTTGGTCAACCCCATGTAAGTTATGGGGCAGTAACAGTACACTCTGCAAAACGTGTTTTTCAGCCCGAAATAAACGCGTTTTTTCAGACAACTGAATCCCCATGTAGCAGCAAGGCTCAGAAGAGCCCACACACTCAGATCTTAACCCCAGTGTGCAGAAAGGTTCAAAACATGTTTTTCAGCAGAAATAAACATGTTTCTGCAAGTTTGGTCAACCCCATGTAAGTTATGGGGCAGTAACAGTACACTTTTCAAAACGAGTTTTTCAGCCCGAAATAAACGCGTTTTTTCAGACAACTGAATACCCATGTAGCAGCAAGGCTCAGAAGAGCCCACACACTCAGATCTTAACCCCAGTGTGCTGAAAGTGTCAAAACATGTTTTTCAGCAGAAATAAACATGTTTCTGCAAGTTTGGTCAACCCCATGTAAGTTATGGGGCAGTAACAGTACACTCTGCAAAACGTGTTTTTCAGCCCGAAATAAACGCGTTTTTTCAGACAACTGAATCCCCATGTAGCAGCAAGGCTCAGAAGAGCCCACACACTCAGATCTTAACCCCAGTGTGCAGAAAGGGTCAAAACGTGTTTTTCAGCAGAAATAAACATGTTTCTGCAAGTTTGGTCAACCCCATGTAAGTTATGGGGCAGTAACAGTACACTCTGCAAAACGTGTTTTTCAGACCGAAATAAACGCGTTTTTTCAGACAACTGAATCCCCATGTAGCAGCAAGGCTCAGAAGAGCCCACACACTCAGATCTTAACCCCAGTGTGCAGAAAGGGTCAAAACGTGTTTTTCAGCAGAAATAAACATGTTTCTGCAAGTTTGGTCAACCCCATGTAAGTTATGGGGCAGTAACAGTACACTCTGCAAAACGTGTTTTTCAGCCCGAAATAAACGCGTTTTTTCAGACAACTGAATCCCCATGTAGCAGCAAGGCTCAGAAGAGCCCACACACTCAGATCTTAACCCCAGTGTGCTGAAAGTGTCAAAACATGTTTTTCAGCAGAAATAAACATGTTTCTGCAAGTTTGGTCAACCCCATGTAAGTTATGGGGCAGTAACAGTACACTTTTCAAAACGTGTTTTTCAGCCCGAAATAAACGCGTTTTTTCAGACAACTGAATCCCCATGTAGCAACAAGGCTCAGAAGAGCCCACACACTCAGATCTTAACCCCAGTGTACTGAAAGTGTCAAAACATGTTTTTCAGCAGAAATAAACATGTTTCTGCAAGTTTGGTCAACCCCATGTAAGTTATGGGGCAGTAACAGTACACTCTGCAAAACGTGTTTTTCAGCCCGAAATAAACGCGTTTTTTCAGACAACTGAATCCCCATGTAGCAGCAAGGCTCAGAAGAGCCCACACACTCAGATCTTAACCCCAGTGTGCTTAAAGTGTCAAAACATGTTTTTCAGCAGAAATAAACATGTTTCTGCAAGTTTGGTCAACCCCATGTAAGTTATGGGGCAGTAACAGTACACTCTGCAAAACGTGTTTTTCAGCCCGAAATAAACGCGTTTTTTCAGACAACTGAATCCCCATGTAGCAGCAAGGCTCAGAAGAGCCCACACACTCAGATCTTAACCCCAGTGTGCAGAAAGGTTCAAAACATGTTTTTCAGCAGAAATAAACATGTTTCTGCAAGTTTGGTCAACCCCATGTAAGTTATGGGGCAGTAACAGTACACTTTTCAAAACGTGTTTTTCAGCCCGAAATAAACGCGTTTTTTCAGACAACTGAATACCCATGTAGCAGCAAGGCTCAGAAGAGCCCACACACTCAGATCTTAACCCCAGTGTGCTGAAAGTGTCAAAACATGTTTTTCAGCAGAAATAAACATGTTTCTGCAAGTTTGGTCAACCCCATGTAAGTTATGGGGCAGTAACAGTACACTTTTCAAAACGAGTTTTTCAGCCCGAAATAAACGCGTTTTTTCAGACAACTGAATACCCATGTAGCAGCAAGGCTCAGAAGAGCCCACACACTCAGATCTTAACCCCAGTGTGCTGAAAGTGTCAAAACATGTTTTTCAGCAGAAATAAACATGTTTCTGCAAGTTTGGTCAACCCCATGTAAGTTATGGGGCAGTAACAGTACACTCTGCAAAACGTGTTTTTCAGCCCGAAATAAACGCGTTTTTTCAGACAACTGAATCCCCATGTAGCAGCAAGGCTCAGAAGAGCCCACACACTCAGATCTTAACCCCAGTGTGCAGAAAGGTTCAAAACATGTTTTTCAGCAGAAATAAACATGTTTCTGCAAGTTTGGTCAACCCCATGTAAGTTATGGGGCAGTAACAGTACACTTTTCAAAACGTGTTTTTCAGCCCGAAATAAACGCGTTTTTTCAGACAACTGAATACCCATGTAGCAGCAAGGCTCAGAAGAGCCCACACACTCAGATCTTAACCCCAGTGTGCTGAAAGTGTCAAAACATGTTTTTCAGCAGAAATAAACATGTTTCTGCAAGTTTGGTCAACCCCATGTAAGTTATGGGGCAGTAACAGTACACTCTGCAAAACGTGTTTTTCAGCCCGAAATAAACGCTTTTTTTCAGACAACTGAATCCCCATGTAGCAGCAAGGCTCAGAAGAGCCCACACACTCAGCTCTTAACCCCAGTGTGCAGAAAGGGTCAAAACGTGTTTTTCAGCAGAAATAAACATGTTTCTGCAAGTTTGGTCAACCCCATGTAAGTTATGGGGCAGTAACAGTACACTCTGCAAAACGTGTTTTTCAGCCCGAAATAAACGCGTTTTTTCAGACAACTGAATACCCATGTAGCAGCAAGGCTCAGAAGAGCCCACACACTCAGATCTTAACCCCAGTGTGCAGAAAGGGTCAAAACGTGTTTTTCAGCAGAAATAAACATGTTTCTGCAAGTTTGGTCAACCCCATGTAAGTTATGGGGCAGTAACAGTACACTCTGCAAAACGTGTTTTTCAGCCCGAAATAAACGCGTTTTTTCAGACAACTGAATCCCCATGTAGCAGCAAGGCTCAGAAGAGCCCTTACACTCAGATCTTAACCCCAGTGTGCTGAAAGTGTCAAAACATGTTTTTCAGCAGAAATAAACATGTTTCTGCAAGTTTGGTCAACCCCATGTAAGTTATGGGGCAGTAACAGTACACTTTTCAAAACGTGTTTTTCAGCCCGAAATAAACGCGTTTTTTCAGACAACTGAATCCCCATGTAGCAGCAAGTCTCAGAAGAGCCCACACACTCAGCTCTTAACCCCAGTGTGCAGAAAGGGTCAAAACGTGTTTTTCAGCAGAAATAAACATGTTTCTGCAAGTTTGGTCAACCCCATGTAAGTTATGGGGCAGTAACAGTACACTCTGCAAAACGTGTTTTTCAGCCCGAAATAAACGCGTTTTTTCAGACAACTGAATCCCCATGTAGCAGCAAGGCTCAGAAGAGCCCACACACTCAGATCTTAACCCCAGTGTGCTGAAAGTGTCAAAACATGTTTTTCAGCAGAAATAAACATGTTTCTGCAAGTTTGGTCAACCCCATGTAAGTTATGGGGCAGTAACAGTACACTCTGCAAAACGTGTTTTTCAGCCCGAAATAAACGCGTTTTTTCAGACAACTGAATCCCCATGTAGCAGCAAGGCTCAGAAGAGCCCTTACACTCAGATCTTAACCCCAGTGTGCTGAAAGTGTCAAAACATGTTTTTCAGCAGAAATAAACATGTTTCTGCAAGTTTGGTCAACCCCATGTAAGTTATGGGGCAGTAACAGTACACTTTTCAAAACGTGTTTTTCAGCCCGAAATAAACGCGTTTTTTCAGACAACTGAATCCCCATGTAGCAGCAAGTCTCAGAAGAGCCCACACACTCAGCTCTTAACCCCAGTGTGCAGAAAGGGTCAAAACGTGTTTTTCAGCAGAAATAAACATGTTTCTGCAAGTTTGGTCAACCCCATGTAAGTTATGGGGCAGTAACAGTACACTCTGCAAAACGTGTTTTTCAGCCCGAAATAAACGCGTTTTTTCAGACAACTGAATCCCCATGTAGCAGCAAGGCTCAAAAGAGCCCACACACTCAGATCTTAACCCCAGTGTGCTGAAAGTGTCAAAACATGTTTTTCAGCAGAAATAAACATGTTTCTGCAAGTTTGGTCAACCCCATGTAAGTTATGGGGCAGTAACAGTACACTCTGCAAAACGTGTTTTTCAGCCCGAAATAAACGCGTTTTTTCAGACAACTGAATCCCCATGTAGCAGCAAGGCTCAGAAGAGCCCTTACACTCAGATCTTAACCCCAGTGTGCTGAAAGTGTCAAAACATGTTTTTCAGCAGAAATAAACATGTTTCTGCAAGTTTGGTCAACCCCATGTAAGTTATGGGGCAGTAACAGTACACTTTTCAAAACGTGTTTTTCAGCCCGAAATAAACGCGTTTTTTCAGACAACTGAATCCCCATGTAGCAACAAGGCTCAGAAGAGCCCACACACTCAGATCTTAACCCCAGTGTGCTGAAAGTGTCAAAACATGTTTTTCAGCAGAAATAAACATGTTTCTGCAAGTTTGGTCAACCCCATGTAAGTTATGGGGCAGTAACAGTACACTATTCAAAACGTGTTTTTCAGCCCGAAATAAACGCGTTTTTTCAGACAACTGAATACCCATGTAGCAGCAAGGCTCAGAAGAGCCCTTACACTCAGATCTTAACCCCAGTGTGCTGAAAGTGTCAAAACATGTTTTTCAGCAGAAATAAACATGTTTCTGCAAGTTTGGTCAACCCCATGTAAGTTATGGGGCAGTAACAGTACACTTTTCAAAACGTGTTTTTCAGCCCGAAATAAACGCGTTTTTTCAGACAACTGAATCCCCATGTAGCAACAAGGCTCAGAAGAGCCCACACACTCAGATCTTAACCCCAGTGTACTGAAAGTGTCAAAACATGTTTTTCAGCAGAAATAAACATGTTTCTGCAAGTTTGGTCAACCCCATGTAAGTTATGGGGCAGTAACAGTACACTCTGCAAAACGTGTTTTTCAGCCCGAAATAAACGCGTTTTTTCAGACAACTGAATCCCCATGTAGCAGCAAGGGTCAGAAGAGCCCACACACTCAGATCTTAACCCCAGTGTGCTGAAAGTGTCAAAACATGTTTTTCAGCAGAAATAAACATGTTTCTGCAAGTTTGGTCAACCCCATGTAAGTTATGGGGCAGTAACAGTACACTCTGCAAAACGTGTTTTTCAGCCCGAAATAAACGCGTTTTTTCAGACAACTGAATCCCCATGTAGCAGCAAGGCTCAGAAGAGCCCACACACTCAGATCTTAACCCCAGTGTGCAGAAAGGTTCAAAACATGTTTTTCAGCAGAAATAAACATGTTTCTGCAAGTTTGGTCAACCCCATGTAAGTTATGGGGCAGTAACAGTACACTTTTCAAAACGTGTTTTTCAGCCCGAAATAAACGCGTTTTTTCAGACAACTGAATACCCATGTAGCAGCAAGGCTCAGAAGAGCCCACACACTCAGATCTTAACCCCAGTGTGCTGAAAGTGTCAAAACATGTTTTTCAGCAGAAATAAACATGTTTCTGCAAGTTTGGTCAACCCCATGTAAGTTATGGGGCAGTAACAGTACACCCTGCAAAACGTGTTTTTCAGCCCGAAATAAACGCGTTTTTTCAGACAACTGAATCCCCATGTAGCAGCAAGGCTCAGAAGAGCCCACACACTCAGATCTTAACCCCAGTGTGCAGAAAGGTTCAAAACATGTTTTTCAGCAGAAATAAACATGTTTCTGCAAGTTTGGTCAACCCCATGTAAGTTATGGGGCAGTAACAGTACACTTTTCAAAACGTGTTTTTCAGCCCGAAATAAACGCGTTTTTTCAGACAACTGAATACCCATGTAGCAGCAAGGCTCAGAAGAGCCCACACACTCAGATCTTAACCCCAGTGTGCTGAAAGTGTCAAAACATGTTTTTCAGCAGAAATAAACATGTTTCTGCAAGTTTGGTCAACCCCATGTAAGTTATGGGGCAGTAACAGTACACTCTGCAAAACGTGTTTTTCAGCCCGCAATAAACGCGTTTTTTCAGACAACTGAATCCCCATGTAGCAGCAAGTCTCAGAAGAGCCCACACACTCAGCTCTTAACCCCAGTGTGCAGAAAGGGTCAAAACGTGTTTTTCAGCAGAAATAAACATGTTTCTGCAAGTTTGGTCAACCCCATGTAAGTTATGGGGCAGTAACAGTACACTCTGCAAAACGTGTTTTTCAGCCCGAAATAAACGCGTTTTTTCAGACAACTGAATCCCCATGTAGCAGCAAGGCTCAGAAGAGCCCACACACTCAGCTCTTAACCCCAGTGTGCAGAAAGGGTCAAAACGTGTTTTTCAGCAGAAATAAACATGTTTCTGCAAGTTTGGTCAACCCCATGTAAGTTATGGGGCAGTAACAGTACACTCTGCAAAACGTGTTTTTCAGCCCGAAATAAACGCGTTTTTTCAGACAACTGAATCCCCATGTAGCAGCAAGGCTCAGAAGAGCCCACACACTCAGATCTTAACCCCAGTGTGCAGAAAGGGTCAAAACGTGTTTTTCAGCAGAAATAAACATGTTTCTGCAAGTTTGGTCAACCCCATGTAAGTTATGGGGCAGTAACAGTACACTCTGCAAAACGTGTTTTTCAGCCCGAAATAAACGCGTTTTTTCAGACAACTGAATCCCCATGTAGCAGCAAGGCTCAGAAGAGCCCTTACACTCAGATCTTAACCCCAGTGTGCTGAAAGTGTCAAAACATGTTTTTCAGCAGAAATAAACATGTTTCTGCAAGTTTGGTCAACCCCATGTAAGTTATGGGGCAGTAACAGTACACTTTTCAAAACGTGTTTTTCAGCCCGAAATAAACGCGTTTTTTCAGACAACTGAATCCCCATGTAGCAGCAAGTCTCAGAAGAGCCCACACACTCAGCTCTTAACCCCAGTGTGCAGAAAGGGTCAAAACGTGTTTTTCAGCAGAAATAAACATGTTTCTGCAAGTTTGGTCAACCCCATGTAAGTTATGGGGCAGTAACAGTACACTCTGCAAAACGTGTTTTTCAGCCCGAAATAAACGCGTTTTTTCAGACAACTGAATCCCCATGTAGCAGCAAGGCTCAGAAGAGCCCTTACACTCAGATCTTAACCCCAGTGTGCTGAAAGTGTCAAAACATGTTTTTCAGCAGAAATAAACATGTTTCTGCAAGTTTGGTCAACCCCATGTAAGTTATGGGGCAGTAACAGTACACTTTTCAAAACGTGTTTTTCAGCCCGAAATAAACGCGTTTTTTCAGACAACTGAATTCCCATGTAGCAGCAAGTCTCAGAAGAGCCCACACACTCAGCTCTTAACCCCAGTGTGCAGAAAGGGTCAAAACGTGTTTTTCAGTAGAAATAAACATGTTTCTGCAAGTTTGGTCAACCCCATGTAAGTTATGGGGCAGTAACAGTACACTCTGCAAAACGTGTTTTTCAGCCCGAAATAAACGCGTTTTTTCAGACAACTGAATCCCCATGTAGCAGCAAGGCTCAGAAGAGCCCACACACTCAGCTCTTAACCCCAGTGTGCAGAAAGGGTCAAAACGTGTTTTTCAGCAGAAATAAACATGTTTCTGCAAGTTTGGTCAACCCCATGTAAGTTATGGGGCAGTAACAGTACACTCTGCAAAACGTGTTTTTCAGCCCGAAATAAACGCGTTTTTTCAGACAACTGAATCCCCATGTAGCAGCAAGGCTCAGAAGAGCCCACACACTCAGATCTTAACCCCAGTGTGCAGAAAGGGTCAAAACGTGTTTTTCAGCAGAAATAAACATGTTTCTGCAAGTTTGGTCAACCCCATGTAAGTTATGGGGCAGTAACAGTACACTCTGCAAAACGTGTTTTTCAGCCCGAAATAAACGCGTTTTTTCAGACAACTGAATCCCCATGTAGCAGCAAGGCTCAGAAGAGCCCACACACTCAGATCTTAACCCCAGTGTGCTGAAAGTGTCAAAACATGTTTTTCAGCAGAAATAAACATGTTTCTGCAAGTTTGGTCAACCCCATGTAAGTTATGGGGCAGTAACAGTACACTTTTCAAAACGTGTTTTTCAGCCCGAAATAAACGCGTTTTTTCAGACAACTGAATCCCCATGTAGCAACAAGGCTCAGAAGAGTCCACACACTCAGATCTTAACCCCAGTGTACTGAAAGTGTCAAAACATGTTTTTCAGCAGAAATAAACATGTTTCTGCAAGTTTGGTCAACCCCATGTAAGTTATGGGGCAGTAACAGTACACTCTGCAAAACGTGTTTTTCAGCCCGAAATAAACGCGTTTTTTCAGACAACTGAATCCCCATGTAGCAGCAAGGCTCAGAAGAGCCCACACACTCAGATCTTAACCCCAGTGTGCTGAAAGTGTCAAAACATGTTTTTCAGCAGAAATAAACATGTTTCTGCAAGTTTGGTCAACCCCATGTAAGTTATGGGGCAGTAACAGTACACTCTGCAAAACGTGTTTTTCAGCCCGAAATAAACGCGTTTTTTCAGACAACTGAATCCCCATGTAGCAGCAAGGCTCAGAAGAGCCCACACACTCAGATCTTAACCCCAGTGTGCAGAAAGGTTCAAAACATGTTTTTCAGCAGAAATAAACATGTTTCTGCAAGTTTGGTCAACCCCATGTAAGTTATGGGGCAGTAACAGTACACTTTTCAAAACGAGTTTTTCAGCCCGAAATAAACGCGTTTTTTCAGACAACTGAATACCCATGTAGCAGCAAGGCTCAGAAGAGCCCACACACTCAGATCTTAACCCCAGTGTGCTGAAAGTGTCAAAACATGTTTTTCAGCAGAAATAAACATGTTTCTGCAAGTTTGGTCAACCCCATGTAAGTTATGGGGCAGTAACAGTACACTCTGCAAAACGTGTTTTTCAGCCCGAAATAAACGCGTTTTTTCAGACAACTGAATCCCCATGTAGCAGCAAGGCTCAGAAGAGCCCACACACTCAGATCTTAACCCCAGTATGCAGAAAGGTTCAAAACATGTTTTTCAGCAGAAATAAACATGTTTCTGCAAGTTTGGTCAACCCCATGTAAGTTATGGGGCAGTAACAGTACACTTTTCAAAACGTGTTTTTCAGCCCGAAATAAACGCGTTTTTTCAGACAACTGAATCCCCATGTAGCAGCAAGGCTCAGAAGAGCCCACACACTCAGATCTTAACCCCAGTGTGCTGAAAGTGTCAAAACATGTTTTTCAGCAGAAATAAACATGTTTCTGCAAGTTTGGTCAACCCCATGTAAGTTATGGGGCAGTAACAGTACACTCTGCAAAACGTGTTTTTCAGCCCGAAATAAACGCGTTTTTTCAGACAACTGAATCCCCATGTAGCAGCAAGGCTCAGAAGAGCCCACACACTCAGATCTTAACCCCAGTGTGCAGAAAGGTTCAAAACATGTTTTTCAGCAGAAATAAACATGTTTCTGCAAGTTTGGTCAACCCCATGTAAGTTATGGGGCAGTAACAGTACACTTTTCAAAACGAGTTTTTCAGCCCGAAATAAACGCGTTTTTTCAGACAACTGAATACCCATGTAGCAGCAAGGCTCAGAAGAGCCCACACACTCAGATCTTAACCCCAGTGTGCTGAAAGTGTCAAAACATGTTTTTCAGCAGAAATAAACATGTTTCTGCAAGTTTGGTCAACCCCATGTAAGTTATGGGGCAGTAACAGTACACTTTTCAAAACGTGTTTTTCAGCCCGAAATAAACGCGTTTTTTCAGACAACTGAATCCCCATGTAGCAGCAAGGCTCAGAAGAGCCCACACACTCAGATCTTAACCCCAGTGTGCAGAAAGGTTCAAAACATGTTTTTCAGCAGAAATAAACATGTTTCTGCAAGTTTGGTCAACCCCATGTAAGTTATGGGGCAGTAACAGTACACTTTTCAAAACGAGTTTTTCAGCCCGAAATAAATGCGTTTTTTCAGACAACTGAATACCCATGTAGCAGCAAGGCTCAGAAGAGCCCACACACTCAGATCTTAACCCCAGTGTGCTGAAAGTGTCAAAACATGTTTTTCAGCAGAAATAAACATGTTTCTGCAAGTTTGGTCAACCCCATGTAAGTTATGGGGCAGTAACAGTACACTTTTCAAAACGTGTTTTTCAGCCCGAAATAAACGCGTTTTTTCAGACAACTGAATCCCCATGTAGCAGCAAGGCTCAGAAGAGCCCACACACTCAGATCTTAACCCCAGTGTGCAGAAAGGTTCAAAACATGTTTTTCAGCAGAAATAAACATGTTTCTGCAAGTTTGGTCAACCCCATGTAAGTTATGGGGCAGTAACAGTACACTTTTCAAAACGTGTTTTTCAGCCCGAAATAAACGCGTTTTTTCAGACAACTGAATACCCATGTAGCAGCAAGGCTCAGAAGAGCCCACACACTCAGATCTTAACCCCAGTGTGCTGAAAGTGTCAAAACATGTTTTTCAGCAGAAATAAACATGTTTCTGCAAGTTTGGTCAACCCCATGTAAGTTATGGGGCAGTAACAGTACACTCTGCAAAACGTGTTTTTCAGCCCGAAATAAACGCGTTTTTTCAGACAACTGAATCCCCATGTAGCAGCAAGGCTCAGAAGAGCCCACACACTCAGCTCTTAACCCCAGTGTGCAGAAAGGGTCAAAACGTGTTTTTCAGCAGAAATAAACATGTTTCTGCAAGTTTGGTCAACCCCATGTAAGTTATGGGGCAGTAACAGTACACTCTGCAAAACGTGTTTTTCAGCCCGAAATAAACGCGTTTTTTCAGACAACTGAATACCCATGTAGCAGCAAGGCTCAGAAGAGCCCACACACTCAGATCTTAACCCCAGTGTGCAGAAAGGGTCAAAACGTGTTTTTCAGCAGAAATAAACATGTTTCTGCAAGTTTGGTCAACCCCATGTAAGTTATGGGGCAGTAACAGTACACTCTGCAAAACGTGTTTTTCAGCCCGAAATAAACGCGTTTTTTCAGACAACTGAATCCCCATGTAGCAGCAAGGCTCAGAAGAGCCCTTACACTCAGATCTTAACCCCAGTGTGCTGAAAGTGTCAAAACGTGTTTTTCAGCAGAAATAAACATGTTTCTGCAAGTTTGGTCAACCCCATGTAAGTTATGGGGCAGTAACAGTACACTTTTCAAAACGTGTTTTTCAGCCCGAAATAAACGCGTTTTTTCAGACAACTGAATCCCCATGTAGCAGCAAGTCTCAGAAGAGCCCACACACTCAGCTCTTAACCCCAGTGTGCAGAAAGGGTCAAAACGTGTTTTTCAGCAGAAATAAACATGTTTCTGCAAGTTTGGTCAACCCCATGTAAGTTATGGGGCAGTAACAGTACACTTTTCAAAACGTGTTTTTCAGCCCGAAATAAACGCGTTTTTTCAGACAACTGAATACCCATGTAGCAGCAAGGCTCAGAAGAGCCCACACACTCAGATCTTAACCCCAGTGTGCTGAAAGTGTCAAAACATGTTTTTCAGCAGAAATAAACATGTTTCTGCAAGTTTGGTCAACCCCATGTAAGTTATGGGGCAGTAACAGTACACTTTTCAAAACGAGTTTTTCAGCCCGAAATAAACGCGTTTTTTCAGACAACTGAATACCCATGTAGCAGCAAGGCTCAGAAGAGCCCACACACTCAGATCTTAACCCCAGTGTGCTGAAAGTGTCAAAACATGTTTTTCAGCAGAAATAAACATGTTTCTGCAAGTTTGGTCAACCCCATGTAAGTTATGGGGCAGTAACAGTACACTCTGCAAAACGTGTTTTTCAGCCCGAAATAAACGCGTTTTTTCAGACAACTGAATCCCCATGTAGCAGCAAGGCTCAGAAGAGCCCACACACTCAGATCTTAACCCCAGTGTGCAGAAAGGTTCAAAACATGTTTTTCAGCAGAAATAAACATGTTTCTGCAAGTTTGGTCAACCCCATGTAAGTTATGGGGCAGTAACAGTACACTTTTCAAAACGTGTTTTTCAGCCCGAAATAAACGCGTTTTTTCAGACAACTGAATCCCCATGTAGCAGCAAGGCTCAGAAGAGCCCTTACACTCAGATCTTAACCCCAGTGTGCTGAAAGTGTCAAAACATGTTTTTCAGCAGAAATAAACATGTTTCTGCAAGTTTGGTCAACCCCATGTAAGTTATGGGGCAGTAACAGTACACTTTTCAAAACGTGTTTTTCAGCCCGAAATAAACGCGTTTTTTCAGACAACTGAATACCCATGTAGCAGCAAGTCTCAGAAGAGCCCACACACTCAGCTCTTAACCCCAGTGTGCAGAAAGGGTCAAAACGTGTTTTTCAGCAGAAATAAACATGTTTCTGCAAGTTTGGTCAACCCCATGTAAGTTATGGGGCAGTAACAGTACACTTTTCAAAACGTGTTTTTCAGCCCGAAATAAACGCGTTTTTTCAGACAACTGAATCCCCATGTAGCAGCAAGGCTCAGAAGAGCCCACACACTCAGATCTTAACCCCAGTGTGCTGAAAGTGTCAAAACATGTTTTTCAGCAGAAATTAACATGTTTCTGCAGGTTTAGTCAACCCCATGTAAGTTATGGGGCTGTAACAGTACACTTTTCAAAACGTGTTTTTCAGCCCGAAATAAACGCGTTTTTTCAGACAACTGAATCCCCATGTAGCAGCAAGTCTCAGAAGAGCCCACACACTCAGCTCTTAACCCCAGTGTGCAGAAAGGGTCAAAACGTGTTTTTCAGCAGAAATAAACATGTTTCTGCAAGTTTGGTCAACCCCATGTAAGTAATGGGGCAGTAACAGTACACTTTTCAAAACGTGTTTTTCAGCCCGAAATAAACGCGTTTTTTCAGACAACTGAATCCCCATGTAGCAGCAAGTCTCAGAAGAGCCCACACACTCAGCTCTTAACCCCAGTGTGCAGAAAGGGTCAAAACGTGTTTTTCAGCAGAAATAAACATGTTTCTGCAAGTTTGGTCAACCCCATGTAAGTTATGGGGCAGTAACAGTACACTCTGCAAAACGTGTTTTTCAGCCCGAAATAAACGCGTTTTTTCAGACAACTGAATCCCCATGTAGCAGCAAGGCTCAGAAGAGCCCACACACTCAGCTCTTAACCCCAGTGTGCAGAAAGGGTCAAAACGTGTTTTTCAGCAGAAATAAACATGTTTCTGCAAGTTTGGTCAACCCCATGTAAGTTATGGGGCAGTAACAGTACACTCTGCAAAACGTGTTTTTCAGCCCGAAATAAACGCGTTTTTTCAGACAACTGAATCCCCATGTAGCAGCAAGGCTCAGAAGAGCCCACACACTCAGATCTTAACCCCAGTGTGCAGAAAGGGTCAAAACGTGTTTTTCAGCAGAAATAAACATGTTTCTGCAAGTTTGGTCAACCCCATGTAAGTTATGGGGCAGTAACAGTACACTCTGCAAAACGTGTTTTTCAGCCCGAAATAAACGCGTTTTTTCAGACAACTGAATCTCCATGTAGCAGCAAGGCTCAGAAGAGCCCTTACACTCAGATCTTAACCCCAGTGTGCTGAAAGTGTCAAAACATGTTTTTCAGCAGAAATAAACATGTTTCTGCAAGTTTGGTCAACCCCATGTAAGTTATGGGGCAGTAACAGTACACTTTTCGAAACGTGTTTTTCAGCCCGAAATAAACGCGTTTTTTCAGACAACTGAATCCCCATGTAGCAACAAGGCTCAGAAGAGCCCACACACTCAGATCTTAACCCCAGTGTGCAGAAAGGGTCAAAACGTGTTTTTCAGCAGAAATAAACATGTTTCTGCAAGTTTGGTCAACCCCATGTAAGTTATGGGGCAGTAACAGTACACTCTGCAAAACGTGTTTTTCAGCCCGAAATAAACGCGTTTTTTCAGACAACTGAATCCCCATGTAGCAGCAAGGCTCAGAAGAGCCCACACACTCAGCTCTTAACCCCAGTGTGCAGAAAGGGTCAAAACGTGTTTTTCAGCAGAAATAAACATGTTTCTGCAAGTTTGGTCAACCCCATGTAAGTTATGGGGCAGTAACAGTACACTCTGCAAAACGTGTTTTTCAGCCCGAAATAAACGCGTTTTTTCAGACAACTGAATCCCCATGTAGCAGCAAGGCTCAGAAGAGCCCACACACTCAGATCTTAACCCCAGTGTGCAGAAAGGGTCAAAACGTGTTTTTCAGCAGAAATAAACATGTTTCTGCAAGTTTGGTCAACCCCATGTAAGTTATGGGGCAGTAACAGTACACTCTGCAAAATGTGTTTTTCAGCCCGAAATAAACGCGTTTTTTCAGACAACTGAATCCCCATGTAGCAGCAAGGCTCAGAAGAGCCCACACACTCAGCTCTTAACCCCAGTGTGCAGAAAGGGTCAAAACGTGTTTATCAGCAGAAATAAACATGTTTCTGCAAGTTTGGTCAACCCCATGTAAGTTATGGGGCAGTAACAGTACACTCTGCAAAACGTGTTTTTCAGCCCGAAATAAACGCGTTTTTTCAGACAACTGAATCCCCATGTAGCAGCAAGGCTCAGAAGAGCCCACACACTCAGATCTTAACCCCAGTGTGCTGAAAGTGTCAAAACATGTTTTTCAGCAGAAATAAACATGTTTCTGCAAGTTTGGTCAACCCCATGTAAGTTATGGGGCAGTAACAGTACACTTTTCAAAACGTGTTTTTCAGCCCGAAATAAACGCGTTTTTTCAGACAACTGAATCCCCACGTAGCAACAAGGCTCAGAAGAGCCCACACACTCAGATCTTAACCCCAGTGTGCTGAAAGTGTCAAAACATGTTTTTCAGCAGAAATAAACATGTTTCTGCAAGTTTGGTCAACCCCATGTAAGTTATGGGGCAGTAACAGTACACTCTGCAAAACGTGTTTTTCAGCCCGAAATAAACGCGTTTTTTCAGACAACTGAATCCCCATGTAGCAGCAAGGCTCAGAAGAGCCCACACACTCAGATCTTAACCCCAGTTTGCTGAAAGTGTCAAAACATGTTTTTCAGCAGAAATAAACATGTTTCTGCAAGTTTGGTCAGCCCCATGTAAGTTATGGGGCAGTAACAGTACACTTTTCAAAACGTGTTTTTCAGCCCGAAATAAACGCGTTTTTTCAGACAACTGAATCCCCATGTAGCAGCAAGTCTCAGAAGAGCCCACACACTCAGCTCTTAACCCCAGTGTGCAGAAAGGGTCAAAACGTGTTTTTCAGCAGAAATAAACATGTTTCTGCAAGTTTGGTCAACCCCATGTAAGTTATGGGGCAGTAACAGTACACTCTGCAAAACGTGTTTTTCAGCCCGAAATAAACGCGTTTTTTCAGACAACTGAATCCCCATGTAGCAGCAAGGCTCAGAAGAGCCCACACACTCAGATCTTAACCCCAGTGTGCAGAAAGGTTCAAAACATGTTTTTCAGCAGAAATAAACATGTTTCTGCAAGTTTGGTCAACCCCATGTAAGTTATGGGGCAGTAACAGTACACTTTTCAAAACGTGTTTTTCAGCCCGAAATAAACGCGTTTTTTCAGACAACTGAATACCCATGTAGCAGCAAGGCTCAGAAGAGCCCACACACTCAGATCTTAACCCCAGTGTGCTGAAAGTGTCAAAACATGTTTTTCAGCAGAAATAAACATGTTTCTGCAAGTTTGGTCAACCCCATGTAAGTTATGGGGCAGTAACAGTACACTCTGCAAAACGTGTTTTTCAGCCCGAAATAAACGCGTTTTTTCAGACAACTGAATCCCCATGTAGCAGCAAGGCTCAGAAGAGCCCACACACTCAGATCTTAACCCCAGTGTGCTGAAAGTGTTAAAACATGTTTTTCAGCAGAAATAAACATGTTTCTGCAAGTTTGGTCAACCCCATGTAAGTTATGGGGCAGTAACAGTACACTTTTCAAAACGTGTTTTTCAGCCCGAAATAAACGCATTTTTTCAGACAACTGAATCCCCATGTAGCAACAAGGCTCAGAAGAGCCCACACACTCAGATCTTAACCCCAGTGTGCTGAAAGTGTCAAAACATGTTTTTCAGCAGAAATAAACATGTTTCTGCAAGTTTGGTCAACCCCATGTAAGTTATGGGGCAGTAACAGTACACTTTTCAAAACGTGTTTTTCAGCCCGAAATAAACGCGTTTTTTCAGACAACTGAATACCCATGTAGCAGCAAGGCTCAGAAGAGCCCACACACTCAGATCTTAACCCCAGTGTGCTGAAAGTGTCAAAACATGTTTTTCAGCAGAAATAAACATGTTTCTGCAAGTTTGGTCAACCCCATGTAAGTTATGGGGCAGTAACAGTACACTTTTCAAAACGTGTTTTTCAGCCCGAAATAAACGCGTTTTTTCAGACAACTGAATCCCCATGTAGCAACAAGGCTCAGAAGAGCCCACACACTCAGATCTTAACCCCAGTGTGCTGAAAGTGTCAAAACATGTTTTTCAGCAGAAATAAACATGTTTCTGCAAGTTTGGTCAACCCCATGTAAGTTATGGGGCAGCAACAGTACACTTTTCAAAACGTGTTTTTCAGCCCGAAATAAACGCGTTTTTTCAGACAACTGAATACCCATGTAGCAGCAAGTCTCAGAAGAGCCCACACACTCAGCTCTTAACCCCAGTGTGCAGAAAGGGTCAAAACGTGTTTTTCAGCAGAAATAAACATGTTTCTGCAAGTTTGGTCAACCCCATGTAAGTTATGGGGCAGTAACAGTACACTCTGCAAAACGTGTTTTTCAGCCCGAAATAAACGCGTTTTTTCAGACAACTGAATCCCCATGTAGCAGCAAGGCTCAGAAGAGCCCACACACTCAGATCTTAACCCCAGTGTGCAGAAAGGTTCAAAACATGTTTTTCAGCAGAAATAAACATGTTTCTGCAAGTTTGGTCAACCCCATGTAAGTTATGGGGCAGTAACAGTACACTCTGCAAAACGTGTTTTTCAGCCCGAAATAAACGCGTTTTTTCAGACAACTGAATCCCCATGTAGCAGCAAGGCTCAGAAGAGCCCACACACTCAGATCTTAACCCCAGTGTGCAGAAAGGTTCAAAACATGTTTTTCAGCAGAAATAAACATGTTTCTGCAAGTTTGGTCAACCCCATGTAAGTTATGGGGCAGTAACAGTACACTTTTCAAAACGTGTTTTATAGCCCGAAATAAACGCGTTTTTTCAGACAACTGAATACCCATGTAGCAGCAAGGCTCAGAAGAGCCCACACACTCAGATCTTAACCCCAGTATGCTGAAAGTGTCAAAACATGTTCTTCAGCAGAAATAAACATGTTTCTGCAAGTTTGGTCAACCCCATGTAAGTTATGGGGCAGTAACAGTACACTTTTCAAAACGTGTTTTTCAGCCCGAAATAAACGCGTTTTTTCAGACAACTGAATCCCCATGTAGCAACAAGGCTCAGAAGAGCCCACACACTCAGATCTTAACCCCAGTGTGCTGAAAGTGTCAAAACTTGTTTTTCAGCAGAAATAAACATGTTTCTGCAAGTTTGGTCAACCCCATGTAAGTTATGGGGCAGTAACAGTACACTTTTCAAAACGTGTTTTTCAGCCCGAAATAAACGCGTTTTTTCAGACAACTGAATCTCCATGTAGCAGCAAGGCTCAGAAGAGCCCACACACTCAGGTCTTAACCCCAGTGTGCTGAAAGTGTCAAAACATGTTTTTCAGCAGAAATAAACATGTTTCTGCAAGTTTGGTCAACCCCATGTAAGTTATGGGGCAGTAACAGTACACTTTTCAAAACGTGTTTTTCAGACCGAAATAAACGCGTTTTTTCAGACAACTGAATCCCCATGTAGCAACAAGGCTCAGAAGAGCCCACACACTCAGATCTTAACCCTAGTGTGCTGAAAGTGTCAAAACGTGTTTTTCAGCAGAAATAAACATGTTTCTGCAAGTTTGGTCAACCCCATGTAAGTTATGGGGCAGTAACAGTACACTTTTCAAAACGTGTTTTTCAGCCCGAAATAAACGCGTTTTTTCAGACAACTGAATCCCCATGTAGCAACAAGGCTCAGAAGAGCCCACACACTCAGATCTTAACCCCAGTGTGCTGAAAGTGTCAAAACATGTTTTTCAGCAGAAATAAACATGTTTCTGCAAGTATGGTCAACCCCATGTAAGTTATGGGGCAGTAACAGTACACTTTTCAAAACGTGTTTTTCAGCCCGAAATAAACGCGTTTTTTCAGACAACTGAATCCCCATGTAGCAACAAGGCTCAGAAGAGCCCACACACTCAGATCTTAACCCCAGTGTGCTGAAAGTGTCAAAACATGTTTTTCAGCAGAAATAAACATGTTTCTGCAAGTTTGGTCAACCCCATGTAAGTTATGGGGCAGTAACAGTACACTCTGCAAAACGTGTTTTTCAGCCCGAAATAAACGCGTTTTTTCAGACAACTGAATCCCCATGTAGCAGCAAGGCTCAGAAGAGCCCACACACTCAGATCTTAACCCCAGTATGCTGAAAGTGTCAAAACATGTTCTTCAGCAGAAATAAACATGTTTCTGCAAGTTTGGTCAACCCCATGTAATTTATGGGGCAGTAACAGTACACTTTTCAAAACGTGTTTTTCAGCCCGAAATAAACGCGTTTTTTCAGACAACTGAATCCCCATGTAGCAACAAGGCTCAGAAGAGCCCACACACTCAGATCTTAACCCCAGTGTGCTGAAAGTGTCAAAACTTGTTTTTCAGCAGAAATAAACATGTTTCTGCAAGTTTGGTCAACCCCATGTAAGTTATGGGGCAGTAACAGTACACTTTTCAAAACGTGTTTTTCAGCCCGAAATAAACGCGTTTTTTCAGACAACTGAATACCCATGTAGCAGCAAGGCTCAGAAGAGCCCACACACTCAGATCTTAACCCCAGTGTGCTGAAAGTGTCAAAACATGTTTTTCAGCAGAAATAAACATGTTTCTGCAAGTTTGGTCAACCCCATGTAAGTTATGGGGCAGTAACAGTACACTTTTCAAAACGTGTTTTTCAGCCCGAAATAAACGCGTTTTTTCAGACAACTGAATACCCATGTAGCAGCAAGGCTCAGAAGAGCCCACACACTCAGATCTTAACCCCAGTGTGCAGAAAGGGTCAAAACGTGTTTTTCAGCAGAAATAAACATGTTTCTGCAAGTTTGGTCAACCCCATGTAAGTTATGGGGCAGTAACAGTACACTCTGCAAAACGTGTTTTTCAGCCCGAAATAAACGCGTTTTTTCAGACAACTGAATCCCCATGTAGCAACAAGGCTCAGAAGAGCCCACACACTCAGATCTTAACCCCAGTGTGCTGAAAGTGTCAATACTTGTTTTTCAGCAGAAATAAACATGTTTCTGCAAGTTTGGTCAACCCCATGTAAGTTATGGGGCAGTAACAGTACACTCTGCAAAACGTGTTTTTCAGCCCGAAATAAACGCGTTTTTTCAGACAACTGAATACCCATGTAGCAGCAAGTCTCAGAAGAGCCCACACACTCAGCTCTTAACCCCAGTGTGCAGAAAGGGTCAAAACGTGTTTTTCAGCAGAAATAAACATGTTTCTGCAAGTTTGGTCAACCCCATGTAAGTTATGGGGCAGTAACAGTACACTCTGCAAAACGTGTTTTTCAGCCCGAAATAAACGCGTTTTTTCAGACAACTGAATCCCCATGTAGCAGCAAGGCTCAGAAGAGCCCACACACTCAGATCTTAACCCCAGTGTGCAGAAAGGTTCAAAACATGTTTTTCAGCAGAAATAAACATGTTTCTGCAAGTTTGGTCAACCCCATGTAAGTTATGGGGCAGTAACAGTACACTTTTCAAAACGTGTTTTTCAGCCCGAAATAAACGCGTTTTTTCAGACAACTGAATACCCATGTAGCAGCAAGGCTCAGAAGAGCCCACACACTCAGATCTTAACCCCAGTGTGCAGAAAGGGTCAAAACGTGTTTTTCAGCAGAAATAAACATGTTTCTGCAAGTTTGGTCAACCCCATGTAAGTTATGGGGCAGTAACAGTACACTTTTCAAAACGTGTTTTTCAGCCCGAAATAAACGCGTTTTTTAAGACAACTGAATCCCCATGTAGCAACAAGGCTCAGAAGAGCCCACACACTCAGATCTTAACCCCAGTGTGCTGAAAGTGTCAAAACTTGTTTTTCAGCAGAAATAAACATGTTTCTGCAAGTTTGGTCAACCCCATGTAAGTTATGGGGCAGTAACAGTACACTTTTCAAAACGTGTTTTTCAGCCCGAAATAAACGCGTTTTTTCAGACAACTGAATACCCATGTAGCAGCAAGGCTCAGAAGAGCCCACACACTCAGATCTTAACCCCAGTGTGCTGAAAGTGTCAAAACATGTTTTTCAGCAGAAATAAACATTTTTCTGCAAGTTTGGTCAACCCCATGTAAGTTATGGGGCAGTAACAGTACACTTTTCAAAACGTGTTTTTCAGCCCGAAATAAACGCGTTTTTTCAGACAACTGAATACCCATGTAGCAGCAAGGCTCAGAAGAGCCCACACACTCAGATCTTAACCCCAGTGTGCTGAAAGTGTCAAAACATGTTTTTCAGCAGAAATAAACATGTTTCTGCAAGTTTGGTCAACCTCATGTAAGTTATGGGGCAGTAACAGTACACTTTTCAAAACGTGTTTTTCAGCCCGAAATAAACGCGTTTTTTCAGACAACTGAATCCCCATGTAGCAACAAGGCTCAGAAGAGCCCACACACTCAGATCTTAACCCCAGTGTGCTGAAAGTGTCAAAACTTGTTTTTCAGCAGAAATAAACATGTTTCTGCAAGTTTGGTCAACCCCATGTAAGTTATGGGGCAGTAACAGTACACTCTGCAAAACGTGTTTTTCAGCCCGAAATAAACGCGTTTTTTCAGACAACTGAATACCCATGTAGCAGCAAGGCTCAGAAGAGCCCACACACTCAGATCTTAACCCCAGTATGCTGAAAGTGTCAAAACATGTTCTTCAGCAGAAATAAACATGTTTCTGCAAGTTTGGTCAACCTCATGTAAGTTATGGGGCAGTAACAGTACACTTTTCAAAACGTGTTTTTCAGCCCGAAATAAACGCGTTTTTTCAGACAACTGAATCCCCATGTAGCAACAAGGCTCAGAAGAGCCCACACACTCAGATCTTAACCCCAGTGTGCTGAAAGTGTCAAAACTTGTTTTTCAGCAGAAATAAACATGTTTCTGCAAGTTTGGTCAACCCCATGTAAGTTATGGGGCAGTAACAGTACACTTTTCAAAACGTGTTTTTCAGCCCGAAATCAACGCGTTTTTTCAGACAACTGAATACCCATGTAGCAGCAAGGCTCAGAAGAGCCCACACACTCAGATCTTAACCCCAGTGTGCTGAAAGTGTCAAAACATGTTTTTCAGCAGAAATAAACATGTTTCTGCAAGTTTGGTCAACCCCATGTAAGTTATGGGGCAGTAACAGTACACTTTTCAAAACGTGTTTTTCAGCCCGAAATAAACGCGTTTTTTCAGACAACTGAATCCCCATGTAGCAACAAGGCTCAGAAGAGCCCACACACTCAGATCTTAACCCCAGTGTGCTGAAAGTGTCAAAACATGTTTTTCAGCAGAAATAAACATGTTTCTGCAAGTTTGGTCAACCCCATGTAAGTTATGGGGCAGTAACAGTACACTTTTCAAAACGTGTTTTTCAGCCCGAAATAAACGCGTTTTTTCAGACAACTGAATCCCCATGTAGCAACAAGGCTCAGAAGAGCCCACACACTCAGATCTTAACCCCAGTGTGCTGAAAGTGTCAAAACTTGTTTTTCAGCAGAAATAAACATGTTTCTGCAAGTTTGGTCAACCCCATGTAAGTTATGGGGCAGTAACAGTACACTCTGCAAAACGTGTTTTTCAGCCCGAAATAAACGCGTTTTTTCAGACAACTGAATACCCATGTAGCAGCAAGTCTCAGAAGAGCCCACACACTCAGATCTTAACCCCAGTGTGCAGAAAGGTTCAAAACATGTTTTTCAGCAGAAATAAACATGTTTCTGCAAGTTTGGTCAACCCCATGTAAGTTATGGGGCAGTAACAGTACACTTTTCAAAACGTGTTTTTCAGCCCGAAATAAACGCGTTTTTTCAGACAACTGAATACCCATGTAGCAGCAAGGCTCAGAAGAGCCCACACACTCAGATCTTAACCCCAGTATGCTGAAAGTGTCAAAACATGTTCTTCAGCAGAAATAAACATGTTTCTGCAAGTTTGGTCAACCCTATGTAAGTTATGGGGCAGTAACAGTACACTTTTCAAAACGTGTTTTTCGGCCCGAAATAAACGCGTTTTTTCAGACAACTGAATACCCATGTAGCAGCAAGGCTCAGAAGAGCCCACACACTCAGATCTTAACCCCAGTGTGCTGAAAGTGTCAAAACATGTTTTTCAGCAGAAATAAACATGTTTCTGCAAGTTTGGTCAACCTCATGTAAGTTATGGGGCAGTAACAGTACACTTTTCAAAACGTGTTTTTCAGCCCGAAATAAACGCGTTTTTTCAGACAACTGAATCCCCATGTAGCAACAAGGCTCAGAAGAGCCCACACACTCAGATCTTAACCCCAGTGTGCTGAAAGTGTCAAAACTTGTTTTTCAGCAGAAATAAACATGTTTCTGCAAGTTTGGTCAACCCCATGTAAGTTATGGGGCAGTAACAGTACACTCTGCAAAACGTGTTTTTCAGCCCGAAATAAACGCGTTTTTTCAGACAACTGAATACCCATGTAGCAGCAAGGCTCAGAAGAGCCCACACACTCAGATCTTAACCCCAGTATGCTGAAAGTGTCAAAACATGTTCTTCAGCAGAAATAAACATGTTTCTGCAAGTTTGGTCAACCTCATGTAAGTTATGGGGCAGTAACAGTACACTTTTCAAAACGTGTTTTTCAGCCCGAAATCAACGCGTTTTTTCAGACAACTGAATACCCATGTAGCAGCAAGGCTCAGAAGAGCCCACACACTCAGATCTTAACCCCAGTGTGCTGAAAGTGTCAAAACATGTTTTTCAGCAGAAATAAACATGTTTCTGCAAGTTTGGTCAACCCCATGTAAGTTATGGGGCAGTAACAGTACACTTTTCAAAACGTGTTTTTCAGCCCGAAATAAACGCGTTTTTTCAGACAACTGAATCCCCATGTAGCAACAAGGCTCAGAAGAGCCCACACACTCAGATCTTAACCCCAGTGTGCTGAAAGTGTCAAAACATGTTTTTCAGCAGAAATAAACATGTTTCTGCAAGTTTGGTCAACCCCATGTAAGTTATGGGGCAGTAACAGTACACTTTTCAAAACGTGTTTTTCAGCCCGAAATAAACGCGTTTTTTCAGACAACTGAATCCCCATGTAGCAACAAGGCTCAGAAGAGCCCACACACTCAGATCTTAACCCCAGTGTGCTGAAAGTGTCAAAACTTGTTTTTCAGCAGAAATAAACATGTTTCTGCAAGTTTGGTCAACCCCATGTAAGTTATGGGGCAGTAACAGTACACTCTGCAAAACGTGTTTTTCAGCCCGAAATAAACGCGTTTTTTCAGACAACTGAATACCCATGTAGCAGCAAGTCTCAGAAGAGCCCACACACTCAGATCTTAACCCCAGTGTGCAGAAAGGTTCAAAACATGTTTTTCAGCAGAAATAAACATGTTTCTGCAAGTTTGGTCAACCCCATGTAAGTTATGGGGCAGTAACAGTACACTTTTCAAAACGTGTTTTTCAGCCCGAAATAAACGCGTTTTTTCAGACAACTGAATACCCATGTAGCAGCAAGGCTCAGAAGAGCCCACACACTCAGATCTTAACCCCAGTATGCTGAAAGTGTCAAAACATGTTCTTCAGCAGAAATAAACATGTTTCTGCAAGTTTGGTCAACCCTATGTAAGTTATGGGGCAGTAACAGTACACTTTTCAAAACGTGTTTTTCGGCCCGAAATAAACGCGTTTTTTCAGACAACTGAATACCCATGTAGCAGCAAGGCTCAGAAGAGCCCACACACTCAGATCTTAACCCCAGTGTGCTGAAAGTGTCAAAACATGTTTTTCAGCAGAAATAAACATGTTTCTGCAAGTTTGGTCAACCCCATGTAAGTTATGGGGCAGTAACAGTACACTTTTCAAAACATGTTTTTCAGCCCGAGATAAACGCGTTTTTTCAGACAACTGAATCCCCATGTAGCAACAAGGCTCAGAAGAGCCCACACACTCAGATCTTAACCCCAGTGTGCTGAAAGTGTCAAAACTTGTTTTTCAGCAGAAATAAACATGTTTCTGCAAGTTTGGTCAACCCCATGTAAGTTATGGGGCAGTAACAGTACACTCTGCAAAACGTGTTTTTCAGCCCGAAATAAACGCGTTTTTTCAGACAACTGAATACCCATGTAGCAGCAAGTCTCAGAAGAGCCCACACACTCAGATCTTAACCCCAGTGTGCTGAAAGTGTCAAAACATGTTTTTCAGCAGAAATAAACATGTTTCTGCAAGTTTGGTCAACCCCATGTAAGTTATGGGGCAGTAACAGTACACTTTTCAAAACGTGTTTTTCAGCCCGAAATAAACGCGTTTTTTCAGACAACTGAATCCCCATGTAGCAACAAGGCTCAGAAGAGCCCACACACTCAGATCTTAACCCCAGTGTGCTGAAAGTGTCAAAACATGTTTTTCAGCAGAAATAAACATGTTTCTGCAAGTTTGGTCAACCCCATGTAAGTTATGGGGCAGTAACAGTACACTTTCCAAAACGTGTTTTTCAGCCCGAAATAAACGCGTTTTTTCAGACAACTGAATCCCCATGTAGCAACAACGCTCAGAAGAGCCCACACACTCAGATCTTAACCCCAGTGTGCTGAAAGTGTCAAAACTTGTTTTTCAGCAGAAATAAACATGTTTCTGCAAGTTTGGTCAACCCCATGTAAGTTATGGGGCAGTAACAGTACACTCTGCAAAACGTGTTTTTCAGCCCGAAATAAACGCGTTTTTTCAGACAACTGAATACCCATGTAGCAGCAAGTCTCAGAAGAGCCCACACACTCAGCTCTTAACCCCAGTGTGCAGAAAGGGTCAAAACGTGTTTTTCAGCAGAAATAAACATGTTTCTGCAAGTTTGGTCAACCCCATGTAAGTTATGGGGCAGTAACAGTACACTCTGCAAAACGTGTTTTTCAGCCCGAAATAAACGCGTTTTTTCAGACAACTGAATCCCCATGTAGCAGCAAGGCTCAGAAGAGCCCACACACTCAGATCTTAACCCCAGTATGCTGAAAGTGTCAAAACATGTTCTTCAGCAGAAATAAACATGTTTCTGCAAGTTTGGTCAACCTCATGTAAGTTATGGGGCAGTAACAGTACACTTTTCAAAACGTGTTTTTCAGCCCGAAATAAACGCGTTTTTTCAGACAACTGAATCCCCATGTAGCAACAAGGCTCAGAAGAGCCCACACACTCAGATCTTAACCCCAGTGTGCTGAAAGTGTCAAAACTTGTTTTTCAGCAGAAATAAACATGTTTCTGCAAGTTTGGTCAACCCCATGTAAGTTATGGGGCAGTAACAGTACACTCTGCAAAACGTGTTTTTCAGCCCGAAATAAACGCGTTTTTTCAGACAACTGAATACCCATGTAGCAGCAAGTCTCAGAAGAGCCCACACACTCAGATCTTAACCCCAGTGTGCAGAAAGGTTCAAAACATGTTTTTCAGCAGAAATAAACATGTTTCTGCAAGTTTGGTCAACCCCATGTAAGTTATGGGGCAGTAACAGTACACTTTTCAAAACGTGTTTTTCAGCCCGAAATAAACGCGTTTTTTCAGACAACTGAATACCCATGTAGCAGCAAGGCTCAGAAGAGCCCACACACTCAGATCTTAACCCCAGTATGCTGAAAGTGTCAAAACATGTTCTTCAGCAGAAATAAACATGTTTCTGCAAGTTTGGTCAACCCTATGTAAGTTATGGGGCAGTAACAGTACACTTTTCAAAACGTGTTTTTCGGCCCGAAATAAACGCGTTTTTTCAGACAACTGAATACCCATGTAGCAGCAAGGCTCAGAAGAGCCCACACACTCAGATCTTAACCCCAGTGTGCTGAAAGTGTCAAAACATGTTTTTCAGCAGAAATAAACATGTTTCTGCAAGTTTGGTCAACCCCATGTAAGTTATGGGGCAGTAACAGTACACTTTTCAAAACGTGTTTTTCAGCCCGAGATAAACGCGTTTTTTCAGACAACTGAATCCCCATGTAGCAACAAGGCTCAGAAGAGCCCACACACTCAGATCTTAACCCCAGTGTGCTGAAAGTGTCAAAACTTGTTTTTCAGCAGAAATAAACATGTTTCTGCAAGTTTGGTCAACCCCATGTAAGTTATGGGGCAGTAACAGTACACTCTGCAAAACGTGTTTTTCAGCCCGAAATAAACGCGTTTTTTCAGACAACTGAATACCCATGTAGCAGCAAGTCTCAGAAGAGCCCACACACTCAGATCTTAACCCCAGTGTGCTGAAAGTGTCAAAACATGTTTTTCAGCAGAAATAAACATGTTTCTGCAAGTTTGGTCAACCCCATGTAAGTTATGGGGCAGTAACAGTACACTTTTCAAAACGTGTTTTTCAGCCCGAAAAAAACGCGTTTTTTCAGACAACTGAATCCCCATGTAGCAACAAGGCTCAGAAGAGCCCACACACTCAGATCTTAACCCCAGTGTGCTGAAAGTGTCAAAACATGTTTTTCAGCAGAAATAAACATGTTTCTGCAAGTTTGGTCAACCCCATGTAAGTTATGGGGCAGTAACAGTACACTTTCCAAAACGTGTTTTTCAGCCCGAAATAAACGCGTTTTTTCAGACAACTGAATCCCCATGTAGCAACAACGCTCAGAAGAGCCCACACACTCAGATCTTAACCCCAGTGTGCTGAAAGTGTCAAAACTTGTTTTTCAGCAGAAATAAACATGTTTCTGCAAGTTTGGTCAACCCCATGTAAGTTATGGGGCAGTAACAGTACACTCTGCAAAACGTGTTTTTCAGCCCGAAATAAACGCGTTTTTTCAGACAACTGAATACCCATGTAGCAGCAAGTCTCAGAAGAGCCCACACACTCAGCTCTTAACCCCAGTGTGCAGAAAGGGTCAAAACGTGTTTTTCAGCAGAAATAAACATGTTTCTGCAAGTTTGGTCAACCCCATGTAAGTTATGGGGCAGTAACAGTACACTCTGCAAAACGTGTTTTTCAGCCCGAAATAAACGCGTTTTTTCAGACAACTGAATCCCCATGTAGCAGCAAGGCTCAGAAGAGCCCACACACTCAGATCTTAACCCCAGTATGCTGAAAGTGTCAAAACATGTTCTTCAGCAGAAATAAACATGTTTCTGCAAGTTTGGTCAACCTCATGTAAGTTATGGGGCAGTAACAGTACACTTTTCAAAACGTGTTTTTCAGCCCGAAATAAACGCGTTTTTTCAGACAACTGAATCCCCATGTAGCAACAAGGCTCAGAAGAGCCCACACACTCAGATCTTAACCCCAGTGTGCTGAAAGTGTCAAAACTTGTTTTTCAGCAGAAATAAACATGTTTCTGCAAGTTTGGTCAACCCCATGTAAGTTATGGGGCAGTAACAGTACACTTTTCAAAACGTGTTTTTCAGCCCGAAATCAACGCGTTTTTTCAGACAACTGAATACCCATGTAGCAGCAAGGCTCAGAAGAGCCCACACACTCAGATCTTAACCCCAGTGTGCTGAAAGTGTCAAAACATGTTTTTCAGCAGAAATAAACATGTTTCTGCAAGTTTGGTCAACCCCATGTAAGTTATGGGGCAGTAACAGTACACTTTTCAAAACGTGTTTTTCAGCCCGAAATAAACGCGTTTTTTCAGACAACTGAATCCCCATGTAGCAACAAGGCTCAGAAGAGCCCACACACTCAGATCTTAACCCCAGTGTGCTGAAAGGGTCAAAACGTGTTTTTCAGCAGAAATAAACATGTTTCTGCAAGTTTGGTCAACCCCATGTAAGTTATGGGGCAGTAACAGTACACTTTTCAAAACGTGTTTTTCAGCCCGAAATAAATGCGTTTTTTCAGACAACTGAATCCCCATGTAGCAACAAGGCTCAGAAGAGCCCACACACTCAGATCTTAACCCCAGTGTGCTGAAAGTGTCAAAACTTGTTTTTCAGCAGAAATAAACATGTTTCTGCAAGTTTGGTCAACCCCATGTAAGTTATGGGGCAGTAACAGTACACTTTTCAAAACGTGTTTTTCAGCCCGAAATAAACGCGTTTTTTCAGACAACTGAATACCCATGTAGCAGCAAGGCTCAGAAGAGCCCACACACTCAGATCTTAATCCCAGTGTGCTGAAAGTGTCAAAACATGTTTTTCAGCAGAAATAAACATGTTTCTGCAAGTTTGGTCAACCCCATGTAAGTTATGGGGCAGTAACAGTACACTTTTCAAAACGTGTTTTTCAGCCCGAAATAAACGCGTTTTTTCAGACAACTGAATCCCCATGTAGCAACAAGGCTCAGAAGAGCCCACACACTCAGATCTTAACCCCAGTGTGCTGAAAGTGTCAAAACTTGTTTTTCAGCAGAAATAAACATGTTTCTGCAAGTTTGGTCAACCCCATGTAAGTTATGGGGCAGTAACAGTACACTCTGCAAAACGTGTTTTTCAGCCCGAAATAAACGCGTTTTTTCAGACAACTGAATCCCCATGTAGCAGCAAGGCTCAGAAGAGCCCACACACTCAGATCTTAACCCCAGTGTGCAGAAAGGTTCAAAACATGTTTTTCAGCAGAAATAAACATGTTTCTGCAAGTTTGGTCAACCCCATGTAAGTTATGGGGCAGTAACAGTACACTTTTCAAAACGTGTTTTTCAGCCCGAAATAAACGCGTTTTTTCAGACAACTGAATCTCCATGTAGCAACAAGGCTCAGAAGAGCCCCCACACTCAGATCTTAACCCCAGTGTGCAGAAAGGGTCAAAACGTGTTTTTCAGCAGAAATAAACATGTTTCTGCAAGTTTGGTCAACCCCATGTAAGTTATGGGGCAGTAACAGTACACTTTTCAAAACGTGTTTTTCAGCCCGAAATAAACGCGTTTTTTCAGACAACTGAATCCCCATGTAGCAACAAGGCTCAGAAGAGCCCACACACTCAGATCTTAACCCCAGTGTGCTGAAAGTGTCAAAACTTGTTTTTCAGCAGAAATAAACATGTTTCTGCAAGTTTGGTCAACCCCATGTAAGTTATGGGGCAGTAACAGTACACTTTTCAAAACGTGTTTTTCAGCCCGAAATAAACGCGTTTTTTCAGACAACTGAATACCCATGTAGCAGCAAGGCTCAGAAGAGCCCACACACTCAGATCTTAATCCCAGTGTGCTGAAAGTGTCAAAACATGTTTTTCAGCAGAAATAAACATGTTTCTGCAAGTTTGGTCAACCCCATGTAAGTTATGGGGCAGTAACAGTACACTTTTCAAAACGTGTTTTTCAGCCCGAAATAAACGCGTTTTTTCAGACAACTGAATCCCCATGTAGCAACAAGGCTCAGAAGAGCCCACACACTCAGATCTTAACCCCAGTGTGCTGAAAGTGTCAAAACTTGTTTTTCAGCAGAAATAAACATGTTTCTGCAAGTTTGGTCAACCCCATGTAAGTTATGGGGCAGTAACAGTACACTCTGCAAAACGTGTTTTTCAGCCCGAAATAAACACGTTTTTTCAGACAACTGAATACCCATGTAGCAGCAAGTCTCAGAAGAGCCCACACACTCAGCTCTTAACCCCAGTGTGCAGAAAGGGTCAAAACGTGTTTTTCAGCAGAAATAAACATGTTTCTGCAAGTTTGGTCAACCCCATGTAAGTTATGGGGCAGTAACAGTACACTTTTCAAAACGTGTTTTTCAGCCCGAAATAAACGCGTTTTTTCAGACAACTGAATCCCCATGTAGCAACAAGGCTCAGAAGAGCCCACACACTCAGATCTTAACCCCAGTGTGCTGAAAGTGTCAAAACATGTTTTTCAGCAGAAATAAACATGTTTCTGCAAGTTTGGTCAACCCCATGTAAGTTATGGGGCAGTAACAGTACACTTTCCAAAACGTGTTTTTCAGCCCGAAATAAACGCGTTTTTTCAGACAACTGAATCCCCATGTAGCAACAACGCTCAGAAGAGCCCACACACTCAGATCTTAACCCCAGTGTGCTGAAAGTGTCAAAACTTGTTTTTCAGCAGAAATAAACATGTTTCTGCAAGTTTGGTCAACCCCATGTAAGTTATGGGGCAGTAACAGTACACTCTGCAAAACGTGTTTTTCAGCCCGAAATAAACGCGTTTTTTCAGACAACTGAATACCCATGTAGCAGCAAGTCTCAGAAGAGCCCACACACTCAGCTCTTAACCCCAGTGTGCAGAAAGGGTCAAAACGTGTTTTTCAGCAGAAATAAACATGTTTCTGCAAGTTTGGTCAACCCCATGTAAGTTATGGGGCAGTAACAGTACACTCTGCAAAACGTGTTTTTCAGCCCGAAATAAACGCGTTTTTTCAGACAACTGAATCCCCATGTAGCAGCAAGGCTCAGAAGAGCCCACACACTCAGATCTTAACCCCAGTATGCTGAAAGTGTCAAAACATGTTCTTCAGCAGAAATAAACATGTTTCTGCAAGTTTGGTCAACCTCATGTAAGTTATGGGGCAGTAACAGTACACTTTTCAAAACGTGTTTTTCAGCCCGAAATAAACGCGTTTTTTCAGACAACTGAATCCCCATGTAGCAACAAGGCTCAGAAGAGCCCACACACTCAGATCTTAACCCCAGTGTGCTGAAAGTGTCAAAACTTGTTTTTCAGCAGAAATAAACATGTTTCTGCAAGTTTGGTCAACCCCATGTAAGTTATGGGGCAGTAACAGTACACTTTTCAAAACGTGTTTTTCAGCCCGAAATCAACGCGTTTTTTCAGACAACTGAATACCCATGTAGCAGCAAGGCTCAGAAGAGCCCACACACTCAGATCTTAACCCCAGTGTGCTGAAAGTGTCAAAACATGTTTTTCAGCAGAAATAAACATGTTTCTGCAAGTTTGGTCAACCCCATGTAAGTTATGGGGCAGTAACAGTACACTTTTCAAAACGTGTTTTTCAGCCCGAAATAAACGCGTTTTTTCAGACAACTGAATCCCCATGTAGCAACAAGGCTCAGAAGAGCCCACACACTCAGATCTTAACCCCAGTGTGCTGAAAGGGTCAAAACGTGTTTTTCAGCAGAAATAAACATGTTTCTGCAAGTTTGGTCAACCCCATGTAAGTTATGGGGCAGTAACAGTACACTTTTCAAAACGTGTTTTTCAGCCCGAAATAAATGCGTTTTTTCAGACAACTGAATCCCCATGTAGCAACAAGGCTCAGAAGAGCCCACACACTCAGATCTTAACCCCAGTGTGCTGAAAGTGTCAAAACTTGTTTTTCAGCAGAAATAAACATGTTTCTGCAAGTTTGGTCAACCCCATGTAAGTTATGGGGCAGTAACAGTACACTTTTCAAAACGTGTTTTTCAGCCCGAAATAAACGCGTTTTTTCAGACAACTGAATACCCATGTAGCAGCAAGGCTCAGAAGAGCCCACACACTCAGATCTTAATCCCAGTGTGCTGAAAGTGTCAAAACATGTTTTTCAGCAGAAATAAACATGTTTCTGCAAGTTTGGTCAACCCCATGTAAGTTATGGGGCAGTAACAGTACACTTTTCAAAACGTGTTTTTCAGCCCGAAATAAACGCGTTTTTTCAGACAACTGAATCCCCATGTAGCAACAAGGCTCAGAAGAGCCCACACACTCAGATCTTAACCCCAGTGTGCTGAAAGTGTCAAAACTTGTTTTTCAGCAGAAATAAACATGTTTCTGCAAGTTTGGTCAACCCCATGTAAGTTATGGGGCAGTAACAGTACACTCTGCAAAACGTGTTTTTCAGCCCGAAATAAACGCGTTTTTTCAGACAACTGAATCCCCATGTAGCAGCAAGGCTCAGAAGAGCCCACACACTCAGATCTTAACCCCAGTGTGCAGAAAGGTTCAAAACATGTTTTTCAGCAGAAATAAACATGTTTCTGCAAGTTTGGTCAACCCCATGTAAGTTATGGGGCAGTAACAGTACACTTTTCAAAACGTGTTTTTCAGCCCGAAATAAACGCGTTTTTTCAGACAACTGAATCTCCATGTAGCAACAAGGCTCAGAAGAGCCCCCACACTCAGATCTTAACCCCAGTGTGCAGAAAGGGTCAAAACGTGTTTTTCAGCAGAAATAAACATGTTTCTGCAAGTTTGGTCAACCCCATGTAAGTTATGGGGCAGTAACAGTACACTTTTCAAAACGTGTTTTTCAGCCCGAAATAAACGCGTTTTTTCAGACAACTGAATCCCCATGTAGCAACAAGGCTCAGAAGAGCCCACACACTCAGATCTTAACCCCAGTGTGCTGAAAGTGTCAAAACTTGTTTTTCAGCAGAAATAAACATGTTTCTGCAAGTTTGGTCAACCCCATGTAAGTTATGGGGCAGTAACAGTACACTTTTCAAAACGTGTTTTTCAGCCCGAAATAAACGCGTTTTTTCAGACAACTGAATACCCATGTAGCAGCAAGGCTCAGAAGAGCCCACACACTCAGATCTTAATCCCAGTGTGCTGAAAGTGTCAAAACATGTTTTTCAGCAGAAATAAACATGTTTCTGCAAGTTTGGTCAACCCCATGTAAGTTATGGGGCAGTAACAGTACACTTTTCAAAACGTGTTTTTCAGCCCGAAATAAACGCGTTTTTTCAGACAACTGAATCCCCATGTAGCAACAAGGCTCAGAAGAGCCCACACACTCAGATCTTAACCCCAGTGTGCTGAAAGTGTCAAAACTTGTTTTTCAGCAGAAATAAACATGTTTCTGCAAGTTTGGTCAACCCCATGTAAGTTATGGGGCAGTAACAGTACACTCTGCAAAACGTGTTTTTCAGCCCGAAATAAACACGTTTTTTCAGACAACTGAATACCCATGTAGCAGCAAGTCTCAGAAGAGCCCACACACTCAGCTCTTAACCCCAGTGTGCAGAAAGGGTCAAAACGTGTTTTTCAGCAGAAATAAACATGTTTCTGCAAGTTTGGTCAACCCCATGTAAGTTATGGGGCAGTAACAGTACACTTTTCAAAACGTGTTTTTCAGCCCGAAATAAACGCGTTTTTTCAGACAACTGAATCCCCATGTAGCAACAAGGCTCAGAAGAGCCCACACACTCAGATCTTAATCCCAGTGTGCTGAAAGTGTCAAAACATGTTTTTCAGCAGAAATAAACATGTTTCTGCAAGTTTGGTCAACCCCATGTAAGTTATGGGGCAGTAACAGTACACTTTTCAAAACGTGTTTTTCAGCCCGAAATAAACGCGTTTTTTCAGACAACTGAATCCCCATGTAGCAACAAGGCTCAGAAGAGCCCACACACTCAGATCTTAACCCCAGTGTGCTGAAAGTGTCAAAACATGTTTTTCAGCAGAAATAAACATGTTTCTGCAAGTTTGGTCAACCCCATGTAAGTTATGGGGCAGTAACAGTACACTCTGCAAAACGTGTTTTTCAGCCCGAAATAAACGCGTTTTTTCAGACAACTGAATACCCATGTAGCAGCAAGTCTCAGAAGAGCCCACACACTCAGCTCTTAACCCCAGTGTGCAGAAAGGGTCAAAACGTGTTTTTCAGCAGAAATAAACATGTTTCTGCAAGTTTGGTCAACCCCATGTAAGTTATGGGGCAGTAACAGTACACTCTGCAAAACGTGTTTTTCAGCCCGAAATAAACGCGTTTTTTCAGACAACTGAATCCCCATGTAGCAGCAAGGCTCAGAAGAGCCCACACACTCAGATCTTAACCCCAGTGTGCAGAAAAGTTCAAAACATGTTTTTCAGCAGAAATAAACATGTTTCTGCAAGTTTGGTCAACCCCATGTAAGTTATGGGGCAGTAACAGTACACTTTTCAAAACGTGTTTTTCAGCCCGAAATAAACGCGTTTTTTCAGACAACTGAATACCCATGTAGCAGCAAGGCTCAGAAGAGCCCACACACTCAGATCTTAACCCCAGTGTGCTGAAAGTGTCAAAACATGTTTTTCAGCAGAAATAAACATGTTTCTGCAAGTTTGGTCAACCCCATGTAAGTTATGGGGCAGTAACAGTACACTTTTCAAAACGTGTTTTTCAGCCCGAAATAAACGCGTTTTTTCAGACAACTGAATCCCCATGTAGCAACAAGGCTCAGAAGAGCCCACACACTCAGATCTTAACCCCAGTGTGCTGAAAGTGTCAAAACATGTTTTTCAGCAGAAATAAACATGTTTCTGCAAGTTTGGTCAACCCCATGTAAGTTATGGGGCAGTAACAGTACACTTTTCAAAACGTGTTTTTCAGCCCGAAATAAACGCGTTTTTTCAGACAACTGAATCTCCATGTAGCAACAAGGCTCAGAAGAGCCCACACACTCAGATCTTAACCCCAGTGTGCTGAAAGTGTCAAAACATGTTTTTCAGCAGAAATAAACATGTTTCTGCAAGTTTGGTCAACCCCATGTAAGTTATGGGGCAGTAACAGTACACTTTTCAAAACGTGTTTTTCAGCCCGAAATAAACGCGTTTTTTCAGACAACTGAATCCCCATGTAGCAACAAGGCTCAGAAGAGCCCACACACTCAGATCTTAACCCCAGTGTGCTGAAAGTGTCAAAACGTGTTTTTCAGCAGAAATAAACATGTTTCTGCAAGTTTGGTCAACCCCATGTAAGTTATGGGGCAGTAACAGTACACTCTGCAAAACGTGTTTTTCAGCCCGAAATAAACGCGTTTTTTCAGACAACTGAATCCCCATGTAGCAGCAAGGCTCAGAAGAGCCCACACACTCAGATCTTAACCCCAGTGTGCAGAAAGGTTCAAAACATGTTTTTCAGCAGAAATAAACATGTTTCTGCAAGTTTGGTCAACCCCATGTAAGTTATGGGGCAGTAACAGTACACTTTTCAAAACGTGTTTTTCAGCCCGAAATAAACGCGTTTTTTCAGACAACTGAATACCCATGTAGCAGCAAGGCTCAGAAGAGCCCACACACTCAGATCTTAACCCCAGTATGCTGAAAGTGTCAAAACATGTTCTTCAGCAGAAATAAACATGTTTCTGCAAGTTTGGTCAACCCCATGTAAGTTATGGGGCAGTAACAGTACACTTTTCAAAACGTGTTTTTCAGCCCGAAATGAACGCGTTTTTTCAGACAACTGAATCCCCATGTAGCAACAAGGCTCAGAAGAGCCCACACACTCAGATCTTAACCGCAGTGTGCTGAAAGTGTCAAAACTTGTTTTTCAGCAGAAATAAACATGTTTCTTCAAGTTTGGTCAACCCCATGTAAGTTATGGGGCAGTAACAGTACACTTTTCAAAACGTGTTTTTCAGCCCGAAATAAACGCGTTTTTTCAGACAACTGAATACCCATGTAGCAGCAAGGCTCAGAAGAGCCCACACACTCAGATCTTAACCCCAGTGTGCTGAAAGTGTCAAAACATGTTTTTCAGCAGAAATAAACATGTTTCTGCAAGTTTGGTCAACCCCATGTAAGTTATGGGGCAGTAACAGTACACTTTTCAAAACGTGTTTTTCAGCCCGAAATAAACGCGTTTTTTCAGACAACTGAATCCCCATGTAGCAACAAGGCTCAGAAGAGCCCACACACTCAGATCTTAACCCCAGTGTGCTGAAAGTGTCAAAACATGTTTTTCAGCAGAAATAAACATGTTTCTGCAAGTTTGGTCAACCCCATGTAAGTTATGGGGCAGTAACAGTACACTTTTCAAAACGTGTTTTTCAGCCCGAAATAAACGCGTTTTTTCAGACAACTGAATCTCCATGTAGCAACAAGGCTCAGAAGAGCCCACACACTCAGATCTTAACCCCAGAGTGCTGAAAGTGTCAAAACATGTTTTTCAGCAGAAATAAACATGTTTCTGCAAGTTTGGTCAACCCCATGTAAGTTAAGGGGCAGTAACAGTACACTTTTCAAAACGTGTTTTTCAGCCCGAAATAAACGCGTTTTTTCAGACAACTGAATCCCCATGTAGCAACAAGGCTCAGAAGAGCCCACACACTCAGATCTTAACCCCAGTGTGCTGAAAGTGTCAAAACGTGTTTTTCAGCAGAAATAAACATGTTTCTGCAAGTTTGGTCAACCCCATGTAAGTTATGGGGCAGTAACAGTACACTTTTCAAAACGTGTTTTTCAGCCCGAAATAAACGCGTTTTTTCAGACAACTGAATCCCCATGTAGCAACAAGGCTCAGAAGAGCCCACACACTCAGATCTTAACCCCAGTGTGCTGAAAGTGTAAAAACTTGTTTTTCAGCAGAAATAAACATGTTTCTGCAAGTTTGGTCAACCCCATGTAAGTTATGGGGCAGTAACAGTACACTCTGCAAAACGTGTTTTTCAGCCCGAAATAAACGCGTTTTTTCAGACAACTGAATACCCATGTAGCAGCAAGTCTCAGAAGAGCCCACACACTCAGCTCTTAACCCCAGTGTGCAGAAAGGGTCAAAACGTGTTTTTCAGCAGAAATAAACATGTTTCTGCAAGTTTGGTCAACCCCATGTAAGTTATGGGGCAGTAACAGTACACTCTGCAAAACGTGTTTTTCAGCCCGAAATAAACGCGTTTTTTCAGACAACTGAATCCCCATGTAGCAGCAAGGCTCAGAAGAGCCCACACACTCAGATCTTAACCCCAGTATGCTGAAAGTGTCAAAACATGTTCATCAGCAGAAATAAACATGTTTCTGCAAGTTTGGTCAACCCCATGTAAGTTATGGGGCAGTAACAGTACACTTTTCAAAACGTGTTTTTCAGCCCGAAATAAACGCGTTTTTTCAGACAACTGAATACCCATGTAGCAGCAAGGCTCAGAAGAGCCCACACACTCAGATCTTAACCCCAGTGTGCTGAAAGTGTCAAAACTTGTTTTTCAGCAGAAATAAACATGTTTCTGCAAGTTTGGTCAACCCCATGTAAGTTATGGGGCAGTAACAGTACACTTTTCAAAACGTGTTTTTCAGCCCGAAATAAACGCGTTTTTTCAGACAACTGAATCCCCATGTAGCAACAAGGCTCAGAAGAGCCCACACACTCAGATCTTAACCCCAGTGTGCTGAAAGTGTCAAAACATGTTTATCAGCAGAAATAAACATGTTTCTGCAAGTTTGGTCAACCCCATGTAAGTTATGGGGCAGTAACAGTACACTTTTCAAAACGTGTTTTTCAGCCCGAAATAAACGCGTTTTTTCAGACAACTGAATACCCATGTAGCAGCAAGGCTCAGAAGAGCCCACACACTCAGATCTTAACCCCAGTGTGCAGATAGGGTCAAAACGTGTTTTTCAGCAGAAATAAACATGTTTCTGCAAGTTTGGTCAACCCCATGTAAGTTATGGGGCAGTAACAGTACACTCTGCAAAACGTGTTTTTCAGCCCGAAATAAACGCGTTTTTTCAGACAACTGAATACCCATGTAGCAGCAAGTCTCAGAAGAGCCCACACACTCAGCTCTTAACCCCAGTGTGCAGAAAGGGTCAAAACGTGTTTTTCAGCAGAAATAAACATGTTTCTGCAAGTTTGGTCAACCCCATGTAAGTTATGGGGCAGTAACAGTACACTTTTCAAAACGTGTTTTTCAGCCCGAAATAAACGCGTTTTTTCAGACAACTGAATCCCCATGTAGCAACAAGGCTCAGAAGAGCCCACACACTCAGATCTTAACCCCAGTGTGCTGAAAGTGTCAAAACTTGTTTTTCAGCAGAAATAAACATGTTTCTGCAAGTTTGGTCAACCCCATGTAAGTTATGGGGCAGTAACAGTACACTTTTCAAAACGTGTTTTTCAGCCCGAAATAAACGCGTTTTTTCAGACAACTGAATACCCATGTAGCAGCAAGGCTCAGAAGAGCCCACACACTCAGATCTTAATCCCAGTGTGCTGAAAGTGTCAAAACATGTTTTTCAGCAGAAATAAACATGTTTCTGCAAGTTTGGTCAACCCCATGTAAGTTATGGGGCAGTAACAGTACACTTTTCAAAACGTGTTTTTCAGCCCGAAATAAACGCGTTTTTTCAGACAACTGAATCCCCATGTAGCAAAAAGGCTCAGAAGAGCCCACACACTCAGATCTTAACCCCAGTGTGCTGAAAGTGTCAAAACTTGTTTTTCAGCAGAAATAAACATGTTTCTGCAAGTTTGGTCAACCCCATGTAAGTTATGGGGCAGTAACAGTACACTTTTCAAAACGTGTTTTTCAGCCCGAAATAAACGCGTTTTTTCAGACAACTGAATCCCCATGTAGCAACAAGGCTCAGAAGAGCCCACACACTCAGATCTTAACCCCAGTGTGCTGAAAGTGTCAAAACATGTTTTTCAGCAGAAATAAACATGTTTCTGCAAGTTTGGTCAACCCCATGTAAGTTATGGGGCAGTAACAGTACACTTTTCAAAACGTGTTTTTCAGCCCGAAATAAACGCGTTTTTTCAGACAACTGAATACCCATGTAGCAGCAAGTCTCAGAAGAGCCCACACACTCAGATCTTAACCCCAGTGTGCAGAAAGGGTCAAAACGTGTTTTTCAGCAGAAATAAACATGTTTCTGCAAGTTTGGTCAACCCCATGTAAGTTATGGGGCAGTAACAGTACACTCTGCAAAACGTGTTTTTCAGCCCGAAATAAACGCGTTTTTTCAGACAACTGAATACCCATGTAGCAGCAAGGCTCAGAAGAGCCCACACACTCAGATCTTAACCCCAGTGTGCTGAAAGTGTCAAAATTTGTTTTTCAGCAGAAATAAACATGTTTCTGCAAGTTTGGTCAACCCCATGTAAGTTATGGGGCAGTAACAGTACACTTTTCAAAACGTGTTTTTCAGCCCGAAATAAACGCGTTTTTTCAGACAACTGAATACCCATGTAGCAGCAAGGCTCAGAAGAGCCCACACACTCAGATCTTAACCCCAGTGTGCTGAAAGTGTCAAAACATGTTTTTCAGCAGAAATAAACATGTTTCTGCAAGTTTGGTCAGCCCCATGTAAGTTATGGGGCAGTAACAGTACACTTTTCAAAACGTGTTTTTCAGCCCGAAATAAACGCGTTTTTTCAGACAACTGAATCCCCATGTAGCAACAAGGCTCAGAAGAGCCCACACACTCAGATCTTAACCCCAGTGTGCTGAAAGTGTCAAAACATGTTTTTCAGCAGAAATAAACATGTTTCTGCAAGTTTGGTCAACCCCATGTAAGTTATGGGGCAGTAACAGTACACTTTTCAAAACGTGTTTTTCAGCCCGAAATAAACGCGTTTTTTCAGACAACTGAATCTCCATGTAGCAACAAGGCTCAGAAGAGCCCACACACTCAGATCTTAACCCCAGTGTGCTGAAAGTGTCAAAACATGTTTTTCAGCAGAAATAAACATGTTTCTGCAAGTTTGGTCAACCCCATGTAAGTTATGGGGCAGTAACAGTACACTTTTCAAAACGTGTTTTTCAGCCCGAAATAAACGCGTTTTTTCAGACAACTGAATCCCCATGTAGCAACAAGGCTCAGAAGAGCCCACACACTCAGATCTTAACCCCAGTGTGCTGAAAGTGTCAAAACGTGTTTTTCAGCAGAAATAAACATGTTTCTGCAAGTTTGGTCAACCCCATGTAAGTTATGGGGCAGTAACAGTACACTTTTCAAAACGTGTTTTTCAGCCCGAAATAAACGCGTTTTTTCAGACAACTGAATACCCATGTAGCAGCAAGGCTCAGAAGAGCCCACACACTCAGATCTTAACCCCAGTGTGCTGAAAGTGTCAAAATTTGTTTTTCAGCAGAAATAAACATGTTTCTGCAAGTTTGGTCAACCCCATGTAAGTTATGGGGCAGTAACAGTACACTTTTCAAAACGTGTTTTTCAGCCCGAAATAAACGCGTTTTTTCAGACAACTGAATACCCATGTAGCAGTAAGGCTCAGAAGAGCCCACACACTCAGATCTTAACCCCAGTGTGCTGAAAGTGTCAAAACATGTTTTTCAGCAGAAATAAACATGTTTCTGCAAGTTTGGTCAACCCCATGTAAGTTATGGGGCAGTAACAGTACACTTTTCAAAACGTGTTTTTCAGCCCGAAATAAACGCGTTTTTTCAGACAACTGAATCCCCATGTAGCAACAAGGCTCAGAAGAGCCCACACACTCAGATCTTAACCCCAGTGTGCTGAAAGTGTCAAAACATGTTTTTCAGCAGAAATAAACATGTTTCTGCAAGTTTGGTCAACCCCATGTAAGTTATGGGGCAGTAACAGTACACTTTTCAAAACGTGTTTTTCAGCCCGAAATAAACGCGTTTTTTCAGACAACTGAATCTCCATGTAGCAACAAGGCTCAGAAGAGCCCACACACTCAGATCTTAACCCCAGTGTGCTGAAAGTGTCAAAACATGTTTTTCAGCAGAAATAAACATGTTTCTGCAAGTTTGGTCAACCCCATGTAAGTTATGGGGCAGTAACAGTACACTTTTCAAAACGTGTTTTTCAGCACGAAATAAACGCGTTTTTTCAGACAACTGAATCCCCATGTAGCAACAAGGCTCAGAAGAGCCCACACACTCAGATCTTAACCCCAGTGTGCTGAAAGTGTCAAAACGTGTTTTTCAGCAGAAATAAACATGTTTCTGCAAGTTTGGTCAACCCCATGTAAGTTATGGGGCAGTAACAGTACACTTTTCAAAACGTGTTTTTCAGCCCGAAATAAACGCGTTTTTTCAGACAACTGAATCCCCATGTAGCAACAAGGCTCAGAAGAGCCCACACACTCAGATCTTAACCCCAGTGTGCTGAAAGTGTAAAAACTTGTTTTTCAGCAGAAATAAACATGTTTCTGCAAGTTTGGTCAACCCCATGTAAGTTATGGGGCAGTAACAGTACACTCTGCAAAACGTGTTTTTCAGCCCGAAATAAACGCGTTTTTTCAGACAACTGAATACCCATGTAGCAGCAAGTCTCAGAAGAGCCCACACACTCAGCTCTTAACCCCAGTGTGCAGAAAGGGTCAAAACGTGTTTTTCAGCAGAAATAAACATGTTTCTGCAAGTTTGGTCAACCCCATGTAAGTTATGGGGCAGTAACAGTACACTCTGCAAAACGTGTTTTTCAGCCCGAAATAAACGCGTTTTTTCAGACAACTGAATCCCCATGTAGCAGCAAGGCTCAGAAGAGCCCACACACTCAGATCTTAACCCCAGTATGCTGAAAGTGTCAAAACATGTTCATCAGCAGAAATAAACATGTTTCTGCAAGTTTGGTCAACCCCATGTAAGTTATGGGGCAGTAACAGTACACTTTTCAAAACGTGTTTTTCAGCCCGAAATAAACGCGTTTTTTCAGACAACTGAATACCCATGTAGCAGCAAGGCTCAGAAGAGCCCACACACTCAGATCTTAACCCCAGTGTGCTGAAAGTGTCAAAACTTGTTTTTCAGCAGAAATAAACATGTTTCTGCAAGTTTGGTCAACCCCATGTAAGTTATGGGGCAGTAACAGTACACTTTTCAAAACGTGTTTTTCAGCCCGAAATAAACGCGTTTTTTCAGACAACTGAATACCCATGTAGCAGCAAGGCTAGGAAGAGCCCACACACTCAGATCTTAACCCCAGTGTGCAGAAAGGGTCAAAACGTGTTTTTCAGCAGAAATAAACATGTTTCTGCAAGTTTGGTCAACCCCATGTAAGTTATGGGGCAGTAACAGTACACTCTGCAAAACGTGTTTTTCAGCCCGAAATAAACGCGTTTTTTCAGACAACTGAATCCCCATGTAGCAGCAAGGCTCAGAAGAGCCCACACACTCAGATCTTAACCCCAGTGTGCTGAAAGTGTCAAAACATGTTTTTCAGCAGAAATAAACATGTTTCTGCAAGTTTGGTCAACCCCATGTAAGTTATGGGGCAGTAACAGTACACTTTTCAAAACGTGTTTTTCAGCCCGAAATAAACGCGTTTTTTCAGACAACTGAATCCCCATGTAGCAACAAGGCTCAGAAGAGCCCACACACTCAGATCTTAACCCCAGTGTGCTGAAAGTGTCAAAACATGTTTTTCAGCAGAAATAAACATGTTTCTGCAAGTTTGGTCAACCCCATGTAAGTTATGGGGCAGTAACAGTACACTCTGCAAAACGTGTTTTTCAGCCCGAAATAAACGCGTTTTTTCAGACAACTGAATACCCATGTAGCAGCAAGTCTCAGAAGAGCCCACACACTCAGCTCTTAACCCCAGTGTGCAGAAAGGGTCAAAACGTGTTTTTCAGCAGAAATAAACATGTTTCTGCAAGTTTGGTCAACCCCATGTAAGTTATGGGGCAGTAACAGTACACTCTGCAAAACGTGTTTTTCAGCCCGAAATAAACGCGTTTTTTCAGACAACTGAATCCCCATGTAGCAACAAGGCTCAGAAGAGCCCACACACTCAGATCTTAACCCCAGTGTGCTGAAAGTGTCAAAACTTGTTTTTCAGCAGAAATAAACATGTTTCTGCAAGTTTGGTCACCCCATGTAAGTTATGGGGCAGTAACAGTACACTTTTCAAAACGTGTTTTTCAGCCCGAAATAAACGCGTTTTTTCAGACAACTGAATACCCATGTAGCAGCAAGGCTCAGAAGAGCCCACACACTCAGATCTTAACCCCAGTGTGCTGAAAGTGTCAAAACATGTTTTTCAGCAGAAATAAACATGTTTCTGCAAGTTTGGTCAACCCCATGTAAGTTATGGGGCAGTAACAGTACACTTTTCAAAACGTGTTTTTCAGCCCGAAATAAACGCGTTTTTTCAGACAACTGAATCCCCATGTAGCAACAAGGCTCAGAAGAGCCCACACACTCAGATCTTAACCCCAGTGTGCTGAAAGTGTCAAAACATGTTTTTCAGCAGAAATAAACATGTTTCTGCAAGTTTGGTCAACCCCATGTAAGTTATGGGGCAGTAACAGTACACTTTTCAAAACGTGTTTTTCAGCCAGAAATAAACGCGTTTTTTCAGACAACTGAATCCCAATGTAGCAACAAGGCTCAGAAGAGCCCACACACTCAGATCTTAACCCCAGTGTGCTGAAAGTGTCAAAACTTGTTTTTCAGCAGAAATAAACATGTTTCTGCAAGTTTGGTCAACCCCATATAAGTTATGGGGCAGTAACAGTACACTCTGCAAAACGTGTTTTTCAGCCCGAAATAAACGCGTTTTTTCAGACAACTGAATACCCATGTAGCAGCAAGTCTCAGAAGAGCCCACACACTCAGCTCTTAACCCCAGTGTGCAGAAAGGGTCAAAACGTGTTTTTCAGCAGAAATAAACATGTTTCTGCAAGTTTGGTCAACCCCATGTAAGTTATGGGGCAGTAACAGTACACTCTGCAAAACGTGTTTTTCAGCCCGAAATAAACGCGTTTTTTCAGACAACTGAATCCCCATGTAGCAGCAAGGCTCAGAAGAGCCCACACACTCAGATCTTAACCCCAGTGTGCAGAAAGGTTCAAAACATGTTTTTCAGCAGAAATAAACATGTTTCTGCAAGTTTGGTCAACCCCATGTAAGTTATGGGGCAGTAACAGTACACTTTTCAAAACGTGTTTTATAGCCCGAAATAAACGCGTTTTTTCAGACAACTGAATACCCATGTAGCAGCAAGGCTCAGAAGAGCCCACACACTCAGATCTTAACCCCAGTATGCTGAAAGTGTCAAAACATGTTCTTCAGCAGAAATAAACATGTTTCTGCAAGTTTGGTCAACCCCATGTAAGTTATGGGGCAGTAACAGTACACTTTTCAAAACGTGTTTTTCAGCCCGAAATAAACGCGTTTTTTCAGACAACTGAATCCCCATGTAGCAACAAGGCTCAGAAGAGCCCACACACTCAGATCTTAACCCCAGTGTGCTGAAAGTGTCAAAACTTGTTTTTCAGCAGAAATAAACATGTTTCTGCAAGTTTGGTCAACCCCATGTAAGTTATGGGGCAGTAACAGTACACTTTTCAAAACGTGTTTTTCAGCCCGAAATAAACGCGTTTTTTCAGACAACTGAATACCCATGTAGCAGCAAGGCTCAGAAGAGCCCACACACTCAGATCTTAACCCCAGTGTGCTGAAAGTGTCAATACATGTTTTTCAGCAGAAATAAACATGTTTCTGCAAGTTTGGTCAACCCCATGTAAGTTATGGGGCAGTAACAGTACACTTTTCAAAACGTGTTTTTCAGCCCGAAATAAACGCGTTTTTTCAGACAACTGAATCCCCATGTAGCAACAAGGCTCAGAAGAGCCCACACACTCAGATCTTAACCCCAGTGTGCTGAAAGTGTCAAAACATGTTTTTCAGCAGAAATAAACATGTTTCTGCAAGTTTGGTCAACCCCATGTAAGTTATGGGGCAGTAACAGTACACTTTTCAAAACGTGTTTTTCAGCCCGAAATAAACGCGTTTTTTCAGACAACTGAATCTCCATGTAGCAACAAGGCTCAGAAGAGCCCACACACTCAGGTCTTAACCCCAGTGTGCTGAAAGTGTCAAAACATGTTTTTCAGCAGAAATAAACATGTTACTGCAAGTTTGGTCAACCCCATGTAAGTTATGGGGCAGTAACAGTACACTTTTCAAAACGTGTTTTTCAGCCCGAAATAAACGCGTTTTTTCAGACAACTGAATCCCCATGTAGCAACAAGGCTCAGAAGAGCCCACACACTCAGATCTTAACCCTAGTGTGCTGAAAGTGTCAAAACGTGTTTTTCAGCAGAAATAAACATGTTTCTGCAAGTTTGGTCAACCCCATGTAAGTTATGGGGCAGTAACAGTACACTTTTCAAAACGTGTTTTTCAGCCCGAAATAAACGCGTTTTTTCAGACAACTGAATCCCCATGTAGCAACAAGGCTCAGAAGAGCCCACACACTCAGATCTTAACCCCAGTGTGCTGAAAGTGTCAAAACATGTTTTTCAGCAGAAATAAACATGTTTCTGCAAGTTTGGTCAACCCCATGTAAGTTATGGGGCAGTAACAGTACACTTTTCAAAACGTGTTTTTCAGCCCGAAATAAACGCGTTTTTTCAGACAACTGAATCCCCATGTAGCAACAAGGCTCAGAAGAGCCCACACACTCAGATCTTAACCCCAGTGTGCTGAAAGTGTCAAAACATGTTTTTCAGCAGAAATAAACATGTTTCTGCAAGTTTGGTCAACCCCATGTAAGTTATGGGGCAGTAACAGTACACTCTGCAAAACGTGTTTTTCAGCCCGAAATAAACGCGTTTTTTCAGACAACTGAATCCCCATGTAGCAGCAAGGCTCAGAAGAGCCCACACACTCAGATCTTAACCCCAGTATGCTGAAAGTGTCAAAACATGTTCTTCAGCAGAAATAAACATGTTTCTGCAAGTTTGGTCAACCCCATGTAATTTATGGGGCAGTAACAGTACACTTTTCAAAACGTGTTTTTCAGCCCGAAATAAACGCGTTTTTTCAGACAACTGAATCCCCATGTAGCAACAAGGCTCAGAAGAGCCCACACACTCAGATCTTAACCCCAGTGTGCTGAAAGTGTCAAAACTTGTTTTTCAGCAGAAATAAACATGTTTCTGCAAGTTTGGTCAACCCCATGTAAGTTATGGGGCAGTAACAGTACACTTTTCAAAACGTGTTTTTCAGCCCGAAATAAACGCGTTTTTTCAGACAACTGAATCTCCATGTAGCAACAAGGCTCAGAAGAGCCCACACACTCAGATCTTAACCCCAGTGTGCTGAAAGTGTCAAAACATGTTTTTCAGCAGAAATAAACATGTTTCTGCAAGTTTGGTCAACCCCATGTAAGTTAAGGGGCAGTAACAGTACACTTTTCAAAACGTGTTTTTCAGCCCGAAATAAACGCGTTTTTTCAGACAACTGAATCCCCATGTAGCAACAAGGCTCAGAAGAGCCCACACACTCAGATCTTAACCCCAGTGTGCTGAAAGTGTCAAAACGTGTTTTTCAGCAGAAATAAACATGTTTCTGCAAGTTTGGTCAACCCCATGTAAGTTATGGGGCAGTAACAGTACACTTTTCAAAACGTGTTTTTCAGCCCGAAATAAACGCGTTTTTTCAGACAACTGAATCCCCATGTAGCAACAAGGCTCAGAAGAGCCCACACACTCAGATCTTAACCCCAGTGTGCTGAAAGTGTAAAAACTTGTTTTTCAGCAGAAATAAACATGTTTCTGCAAGTTTGGTCAACCCCATGTAAGTTATGGGGCAGTAACAGTACACTCTGCAAAACGTGTTTTTCAGCCCGAAATAAACGCGTTTTTTCAGACAACTGAATACCCATGTAGCAGCAAGTCTCAGAAGAGCCCACACACTCAGCTCTTAACCCCAGTGTGCAGAAAGGGTCAAAACGTGTTTTTCAGCAGAAATAAACATGTTTCTGCAAGTTTGGTCAACCCCATGTAAGTTATGGGGCAGTAACAGTACACTCTGCAAAACGTGTTTTTCAGCCCGAAATAAACGCGTTTTTTCAGACAACTGAATCCCCATGTAGCAGCAAGGCTCAGAAGAGCCCACACACTCAGATCTTAACCCCAGTATGCTGAAAGTGTCAAAACATGTTCATCAGCAGAAATAAACATGTTTCTGCAAGTTTGGTCAACCCCATGTAAGTTATGGGGCAGTAACAGTACACTTTTCAAAACGTGTTTTTCAGCCCGAAATAAACGCGTTTTTTCAGACAACTGAATACCCATGTAGCAGCAAGGCTCAGAAGAGCCCACACACTCAGATCTTAACCCCAGTGTGCTGAAAGTGTCAAAACTTGTTTTTCAGCAGAAATAAACATGTTTCTGCAAGTTTGGTCAACCCCATGTAAGTTATGGGGCAGTAACAGTACACTTTTCAAAACGTGTTTTTCAGCCCGAAATAAACGCGTTTTTTCAGACAACTGAATCCCCATGTAGCAACAAGGCTCAGAAGAGCCCACACACTCAGATCTTAACCCCAGTGTGCTGAAAGTGTCAAAACATGTTTTTCAGCAGAAATAAACATGTTTCTGCAAGTTTGGTCAACCCCATGTAAGTTATGGGGCAGTAACAGTACACTCTGCAAAACGTGTTTTTCAGCCCGAAATAAACGCGTTTTTTCAGACAACTGAATAACCATGTAGCAGCAAGTCTCAGAAGAGCCCACACACTCAGCTCTTAACCCCAGTGTGCAGAAAGGGTCAAAACGTGTTTTTCAGCAGAAATAAACATGTTTCTGCAAGTTTGGTCAACCCCATGTAAGTTATGGGGCAGTAACAGTACACTTTTCAAAACGTGTTTTTCAGCCCGAAATAAACGCGTTTTTTCAGACAACTGAATCCCCATGTAGCAACAAGGCTCAGAAGAGCCCACACACTCAGATCTTAACCCCAGTGTGCTGAAAGTGTCAAAACTTGTTTTTCAGCAGAAATAAACATGTTTCTGCAAGTTTGGTCAACCCCATGTAAGTTATGGGGCAGTAACAGTACACTTTTCAAAACGTGTTTTTCAGCCCGAAATAAACGCGTTTTTTCAGACAACTGAATACCCATGTAGCAGCAAGGCTCAGAAGAGCCCACACACTCAGATCTTAATCCCAGTGTGCTGAAAGTGTCAAAACATGTTTTTCAGCAGAAATAAACATGTTTCTGCAAGTTTGGTCAACCCCATGTAAGTTATGGGGCAGTAACAGTACACTTTTCAAAACGTGTTTTTCAGCCCGAAATAAACGCGTTTTTTCAGACAACTGAATCCCCATGTAGCAAAAAGGCTCAGAAGAGCCCACACACTCAGATCTTAACCCCAGTGTGCTGAAAGTGTCAAAACTTGTTTTTCAGCAGAAATAAACATGTTTCTGCAAGTTTGGTCAACCCCATGTAAGTTATGGGGCAGTAACAGTACACTTTTCAAAACGTGTTTTTCAGCCCGAAATAAACGCGTTTTTTCAGACAACTGAATCCCCATGTAGCAACAAGGCTCAGAAGAGCCCACACACTCAGATCTTAACCCCAGTGTGCTGAAAGTGTCAAAACATGTTTTTCAGCAGAAATAAACATGTTTCTGCAAGTTTGGTCAACCCCATGTAAGTTATGGGGCAGTAACAGTACACTTTTCAAAACGTGTTTTTCAGCCCGAAATAAACGCGTTTTTTCAGACAACTGAATACCCATGTAGCAGCAAGTCTCAGAAGAGCCCACACACTCAGATCTTAACCCCAGTGTGCAGAAAGGGTCAAAACGTGTTTTTCAGCAGAAATAAACATGTTTCTGCAAGTTTGGTCAACCCCATGTAAGTTATGGGGCAGTAACAGTACACTCTGCAAAACGTGTTTTTCAGCCCGAAATAAACGCGTTTTTTCAGACAACTGAATACCCATGTAGCAGCAAGGCTCAGAAGAGCCCACACACTCAGATCTTAACCCCAGTATGCTGAAAGTGTCAAAACATGTTCTTCAGCAGAAATAAACATGTTTCTGCAAGTTTGGTCAACCCCATGTAAGTTATGGGGCAGTAACAGTACACTTTTCAAAACGTGTTTTTCAGCCCGAAATGAACGCGTTTTTTCAGACAACTGAATCCCCATGTAGCAACAAGGCTCAGAAGAGCCCACACACTCAGATCTTAACCCCAGTGTGCTGAAAGTGTCAAAATTTGTTTTTCAGCAGAAATAAACATGTTTCTGCAAGTTTGGTCAACCCCATGTAAGTTATGGGGCAGTAACAGTACACTTTTCAAAACGTGTTTTTCAGCCCGAAATAAACGCGTTTTTTCAGACAACTGAATACCCATGTAGCAGCAAGGCTCAGAAGAGCCCACACACTCAGATCTTAACCCCAGTGTGCTGAAAGTGTCAAAACATGTTTTTCAGCAGAAATAAACATGTTTCTGCAAGTTTGGTCAACCCCATGTAAGTTATGGGGCAGTAACAGTACACTTTTCAAAACGTGTTTTTCAGCCCGAAATAAACGCGTTTTTTCAGACAACTGAATCCCCATGTAGCAACAAGGCTCAGAAGAGCCCACACACTCAGATCTTAACCCCAGTGTGCTGAAAGTGTCAAAACATGTTTTTCAGCAGAAATAAACATGTTTCTGCAAGTTTGGTCAACCCCATGTAAGTTATGGGGCAGTAACAGTACACTTTTCAAAACGTGTTTTTCAGCCCGAAATAAACGCGTTTTTTCAGACAACTGAATCTCCATGTAGCAACAAGGCTCAGAAGAGCCCACACACTCAGATCTTAACCCCAGTGTGCTGAAAGTGTCAAAACATGTTTTTCAGCAGAAATAAACATGTTTCTGCAAGTTTGGTCAACCCCATGTAAGTTATGGGGCAGTAACAGTACACTTTTCAAAACGTGTTTTTCAGCCCGAAATAAACGCGTTTTTTCAGACAACTGAATCCCCATGTAGCAACAAGGCTCAGAAGAGCCCACACACTCAGATCTTAACCCCAGTGTGCTGAAAGTGTCAAAACGTGTTTTTCAGCAGAAATAAACATGTTTCTGCAAGTTTGGTCAACCCCATGTAAGTTAAGGGGCAGTAACAGTACACTTTTCAAAACGTGTTTTTCAGCCCGAAATAAACGCGTTTTTTCAGACAACTGAATCCCCATGTAGCAACAAGGCTCAGAAGAGCCCACACACTCAGATCTTAACCCCAGTGTGCTGAAAGTGTCAAAACGTGTTTTTCAGCAGAAATAAACATGTTTCTGCAAGTTTGGTCAACCCCATGTAAGTTATGGGGCAGTAACAGTACACTTTTCAAAACGTGTTTTTCAGCCCGAAATAAACGCGTTTTTTCAGACAACTGAATCCCCATGTAGCAACAAGGCTCAGAAGAGCCCACACACTCAGATCTTAACCCCAGTGTGCTGAAAGTGTAAAAACTTGTTTTTCAGCAGAAATAAACATGTTTCTGCAAGTTTGGTCAACCCCATGTAAGTTATGGGGCAGTAACAGTACACTCTGCAAAACGTGTTTTTCAGCCCGAAATAAACGCGTTTTTTCAGACAACTGAATACCCATGTAGCAGCAAGTCTCAGAAGAGCCCACACACTCAGCTCTTAACCCCAGTGTGCAGAAAGGGTCAAAACGTGTTTTTCAGCAGAAATAAACATGTTTCTGCAAGTTTGGTCAACCCCATGTAAGTTATGGGGCAGTAACAGTACACTCTGCAAAACGTGTTTTTCAGCCCGAAATAAACGCGTTTTTTCAGACAACTGAATCCCCATGTAGCAGCAAGGCTCAGAAGAGCCCACACACTCAGATCTTAACCCCAGTATGCTGAAAGTGTCAAAACATGTTCATCAGCAGAAATAAACATGTTTCTGCAAGTTTGGTCAACCCCATGTAAGTTATGGGGCAGTAACAGTACACTTTTCAAAACGTGTTTTTCAGCCCGAAATAAACGCGTTTTTTCAGACAACTGAATACCCATGTAGCAGCAAGGCTCAGAAGAGCCCACACACTCAGATCTTAACCCCAGTGTGCTGAAAGTGTCAAAACTTGTTTTTCAGCAGAAATAAACATGTTTCTGCAAGTTTGGTCAACCCCATGTAAGTTATGGGGCAGTAACAGTACACTTTTCAAAACGTGTTTTTCAGCCCGAAATAAACGCGTTTTTTCAGACAACTGAATCCCCATGTAGCAACAAGGCTCAGAAGAGCCCACACACTCAGATCTTAACCCCAGTGTGCTGAAAGTGTCAAAACATGTTTATCAGCAGAAATAAACATGTTTCTGCAAGTTTGGTCAACCCCATGTAAGTTATGGGGCAGTAACAGTACACTTTTCAAAACGTGTTTTTCAGCCCGAAATAAACGCGTTTTTTCAGACAACTGAATACCCATGTAGCAGCAAGGCTCAGAAGAGCCCACACACTCAGATCTTAACCCCAGTGTGCAGATAGGGTCAAAACGTGTTTTTCAGCAGAAATAAACATGTTTCTGCAAGTTTGGTCAACCCCATGTAAGTTATGGGGCAGTAACAGTACACTCTGCAAAACGTGTTTTTCAGCCCGAAATAAACGCGTTTTTTCAGACAACTGAATAACCATGTAGCAGCAAGTCTCAGAAGAGCCCACACACTCAGCTCTTAACCCCAGTGTGCAGAAAGGGTCAAAACGTGTTTTTCAGCAGAAATAAACATGTTTCTGCAAGTTTGGTCAACCCCATGTAAGTTATGGGGCAGTAACAGTACACTTTTCAAAACGTGTTTTTCAGCCCGAAATAAACGCGTTTTTTCAGACAACTGAATCCCCATGTAGCAACAAGGCTCAGAAGAGCCCACACACTCAGATCTTAACCCCAGTGTGCTGAAAGTGTCAAAACTTGTTTTTCAGCAGAAATAAACATGTTTCTGCAAGTTTGGTCAACCCCATGTAAGTTATGGGGCAGTAACAGTACACTTTTCAAAACGTGTTTTTCAGCCCGAAATAAACGCGTTTTTTCAGACAACTGAATACCCATGTAGCAGCAAGGCTCAGAAGAGCCCACACACTCAGATCTTAATCCCAGTGTGCTGAAAGTGTCAAAACATGTTTTTCAGCAGAAATAAACATGTTTCTGCAAGTTTGGTCAACCCCATGTAAGTTATGGGGCAGTAACAGTACACTTTTCAAAACGTGTTTTTCAGCCCGAAATAAACGCGTTTTTTCAGACAACTGAATCCCCATGTAGCAAAAAGGCTCAGAAGAGCCCACACACTCAGATCTTAACCCCAGTGTGCTGAAAGTGTCAAAACTTGTTTTTCAGCAGAAATAAACATGTTTCTGCAAGTTTGGTCAACCCCATGTAAGTTATGGGGCAGTAACAGTACACTTTTCAAAACGTGTTTTTCAGCCCGAAATAAACGCGTTTTTTCAGACAACTGAATCCCCATGTAGCAACAAGGCTCAGAAGAGCCCACACACTCAGATCTTAACCCCAGTGTGCTGAAAGTGTCAAAACATGTTTTTCAGCAGAAATAAACATGTTTCTGCAAGTTTGGTCAACCCCATGTAAGTTATGGGGCAGTAACAGTACACTTTTCAAAACGTGTTTTTCAGCCCGAAATAAACGCGTTTTTTCAGACAACTGAATACCCATGTAGCAGCAAGTCTCAGAAGAGCCCACACACTCAGATCTTAACCCCAGTGTGCAGAAAGGGTCAAAACGTGTTTTTCAGCAGAAATAAACATGTTTCTGCAAGTTTGGTCAACCCCATGTAAGTTATGGGGCAGTAACAGTACACTCTGCAAAACGTGTTTTTCAGCCCGAAATAAACGCGTTTTTTCAGACAACTGAATACCCATGTAGCAGCAAGGCTCAGAAGAGCCCACACACTCAGATCTTAACCCCAGTATGCTGAAAGTGTCAAAACATGTTCTTCAGCAGAAATAAACATGTTTCTGCAAGTTTGGTCAACCCCATGTAAGTTATGGGGCAGTAACAGTACACTTTTCAAAACGTGTTTTTCAGCCCGAAATGAACGCGTTTTTTCAGACAACTGAATCCCCATGTAGCAACAAGGCTCAGAAGAGCCCACACACTCAGATCTTAACCCCAGTGTGCTGAAAGTGTCAAAATTTGTTTTTCAGCAGAAATAAACATGTTTCTGCAAGTTTGGTCAACCCCATGTAAGTTATGGGGCAGTAACAGTACACTTTTCAAAACGTGTTTTTCAGCCCGAAATAAACGCGTTTTTTCAGACAACTGAATACCCATGTAGCAGCAAGGCTCAGAAGAGCCCACACACTCAGATCTTAACCCCAGTGTGCTGAAAGTGTCAAAACATGTTTTTCAGCAGAAATAAACATGTTTCTGCAAGTTTGGTCAACCCCATGTAAGTTATGGGGCAGTAACAGTACACTTTTCAAAACGTGTTTTTCAGCCCGAAATAAACGCGTTTTTTCAGACAACTGAATCCCCATGTAGCAACAAGGCTCAGAAGAGCCCACACACTCAGATCTTAACCCCAGTGTGCTGAAAGTGTCAAAACGTGTTTTTCAGCAGAAATAAACATGTTTCTGCAAGTTTGGTCAACCCCATGTAAGTTAAGGGGCAGTAACAGTACACTTTTCAAAACGTGTTTTTCAGCCCGAAATAAACGCGTTTTTTCAGACAACTGAATCCCCATGTAGCAACAAGGCTCAGAAGAGCCCACACACTCAGATCTTAACCCCAGTGTGCTGAAAGTGTCAAAACGTGTTTTTCAGCAGAAATAAACATGTTTCTGCAAGTTTGGTCAACCCCATGTAAGTTATGGGGCAGTAACAGTACACTTTTCAAAACGTGTTTTTCAGCCCGAAATAAACGCGTTTTTTCAGACAACTGAATCCCCATGTAGCAACAAGGCTCAGAAGAGCCCACACACTCAGATCTTAACCCCAGTGTGCTGAAAGTGTAAAAACTTGTTTTTCAGCAGAAATAAACATGTTTCTGCAAGTTTGGTCAACCCCATGTAAGTTATGGGGCAGTAACAGTACACTCTGCAAAACGTGTTTTTCAGCCCGAAATAAACGCGTTTTTTCAGACAACTGAATACCCATGTAGCAGCAAGTCTCAGAAGAGCCCACACACTCAGCTCTTAACCCCAGTGTGCAGAAAGGGTCAAAACGTGTTTTTCAGCAGAAATAAACATGTTTCTGCAAGTTTGGTCAACCCCATGTAAGTTATGGGGCAGTAACAGTACACTCTGCAAAACGTGTTTTTCAGCCCGAAATAAACGCGTTTTTTCAGACAACTGAATCCCCATGTAGCAGCAAGGCTCAGAAGAGCCCACACACTCAGATCTTAACCCCAGTATGCTGAAAGTGTCAAAACATGTTCATCAGCAGAAATAAACATGTTTCTGCAAGTTTGGTCAACCCCATGTAAGTTATGGGGCAGTAACAGTACACTTTTCAAAACGTGTTTTTCAGCCCGAAATAAACGCGTTTTTTCAGACAACTGAATACCCATGTAGCAGCAAGGCTCAGAAGAGCCCACACACTCAGATCTTAACCCCAGTGTGCTGAAAGTGTCAAAACTTGTTTTTCAGCAGAAATAAACATGTTTCTGCAAGTTTGGTCAACCCCATGTAAGTTATGGGGCAGTAACAGTACACTTTTCAAAACGTGTTTTTCAGCCCGAAATAAACGCGTTTTTTCAGACAACTGAATCCCCATGTAGCAACAAGGCTCAGAAGAGCCCACACACTCAGATCTTAACCCCAGTGTGCTGAAAGTGTCAAAACATGTTTATCAGCAGAAATAAACATGTTTCTGCAAGTTTGGTCAACCCCATGTAAGTTATGGGGCAGTAACAGTACACTTTTCAAAACGTGTTTTTCAGCCCGAAATAAACGCGTTTTTTCAGACAACTGAATACCCATGTAGCAGCAAGGCTCAGAAGAGCCCACACACTCAGATCTTAACCCCAGTGTGCAGATAGGGTCAAAACGTGTTTTTCAGCAGAAATAAACATGTTTCTGCAAGTTTGGTCAACCCCATGTAAGTTATGGGGCAGTAACAGTACACTCTGCAAAACGTGTTTTTCAGCCCGAAATAAACGCGTTTTTTCAGACAACTGAATAACCATGTAGCAGCAAGTCTCAGAAGAGCCCACACACTCAGCTCTTAACCCCAGTGTGCAGAAAGGGTCAAAACGTGTTTTTCAGCAGAAATAAACATGTTTCTGCAAGTTTGGTCAACCCCATGTAAGTTATGGGGCAGTAACAGTACACTTTTCAAAACGTGTTTTTCAGCCCGAAATAAACGCGTTTTTTCAGACAACTGAATCCCCATGTAGCAACAAGGCTCAGAAGAGCCCACACACTCAGATCTTAACCCCAGTGTGCTGAAAGTGTCAAAACTTGTTTTTCAGCAGAAATAAACATGTTTCTGCAAGTTTGGTCAACCCCATGTAAGTTATGGGGCAGTAACAGTACACTTTTCAAAACGTGTTTTTCAGCCCGAAATAAACGCGTTTTTTCAGACAACTGAATACCCATGTAGCAGCAAGGCTCAGAAGAGCCCACACACTCAGATCTTAATCCCAGTGTGCTGAAAGTGTCAAAACATGTTTTTCAGCAGAAATAAACATGTTTCTGCAAGTTTGGTCAACCCCATGTAAGTTATGGGGCAGTAACAGTACACTTTTCAAAACGTGTTTTTCAGCCCGAAATAAACGCGTTTTTTCAGACAACTGAATCCCCATGTAGCAAAAAGGCTCAGAAGAGCCCACACACTCAGATCTTAACCCCAGTGTGCTGAAAGTGTCAAAACTTGTTTTTCAGCAAAAATAAACATGTTTCTGCAAGTTTGGTCAACCCCATGTAAGTTATGGGGCAGTAACAGTACACTTTTCAAAACGTGTTTTTCAGCCCGAAATAAACGCGTTTTTTCAGACAACTGAATCCCCATGTAGCAACAAGGCTCAGAAGAGCCCACACACTCAGATCTTAACCCCAGTGTGCTGAAAGTGTCAAAACATGTTTTTCAGCAGAAATAAACATGTTTCTGCAAGTTTGGTCAACCCCATGTAAGTTATGGGGCAGTAACAGTACACTTTTCAAAACGTGTTTTTCAGCCCGAAATAAACGCGTTTTTTCAGACAACTGAATACCCATGTAGCAGCAAGTCTCAGAAGAGCCCACACACTCAGATCTTAACCCCAGTGTGCAGAAAGGGTCAAAACGTGTTTTTCAGCAGAAATAAACATGTTTCTGCAAGTTTGGTCAACCCCATGTAAGTTATGGGGCAGTAACAGTACACTCTGCAAAACGTGTTTTTCAGCCCGAAATAAACGCGTTTTTTCAGACAACTGAATACCCATGTAGCAGCAAGGCTCAGAAGAGCCCACACACTCAGATCTTAACCCCAGTATGCTGAAAGTGTCAAAACATGTTCTTCAGCAGAAATAAACATGTTTCTGCAAGTTTGGTCAACCCCATGTAAGTTATGGGGCAGTAACAGTACACTTTTCAAAACGTGTTTTTCAGCCCGAAATGAACGCGTTTTTTCAGACAACTGAATCCCCATGTAGCAACAAGGCTCAGAAGAGCCCACACACTCAGATCTTAACCCCAGTGTGCTGAAAGTGTCAAAATTTGTTTTTCAGCAGAAATAAACATGTTTCTGCAAGTTTGGTCAACCCCATGTAAGTTATGGGGCAGTAACAGTACACTTTTCAAAACGTGTTTTTCAGCCCGAAATAAACGCGTTTTTTCAGACAACTGAATACCCATGTAGCAGCAAGGCTCAGAAGAGCCCACACACTCAGATCTTAACCCCAGTGTGCTGAAAGTGTCAAAACATGTTTTTCAGCAGAAATAAACATGTTTCTGCAAGTTTGGTCAACCCCATGTAAGTTATGGGGCAGTAACAGTACACTTTTCAAAACGTGTTTTTCAGCCCGAAATAAACGCGTTTTTTCAGACAACTGAATCCCCATGTAGCAACAAGGCTCAGAAGAGCCCACACACTCAGATCTTAACCCCAGTGTGCTGAAAGTGTCAAAACATGTTTTTCAGCAGAAATAAACATGTTTCTGCAAGTTTGGTCAACCCCATGTAAGTTATGGGGCAGTAACAGTACACTTTTCAAAACGTGTTTTTCAGCCCGAAATAAACGCGTTTTTTCAGACAACTGAATCTCCATGTAGCAACAAGGCTCAGAAGAGCCCACACACTCAGATCTTAACCCCAGTGTGCTGAAAGTGTCAAAACATGTTTTTCAGCAGAAATAAACATGTTTCTGCAAGTTTGGTCAACCCCATGTAAGTTATGGGGCAGTAACAGTACACTTTTCAAAACGTGTTTTTCAGCCCGAAATAAACGCGTTTTTTCAGACAACTGAATCCCCATGTAGCAACAAGGCTCAGAAGAGCCCACACACTCAGATCTTAACCCCAGTGTGCTGAAAGTGTCAAAACGTGTTTTTCAGCAGAAATAAACATGTTTCTGCAAGTTTGGTCAACCCCATGTAAGTTATGGGGCAGTAACAGTACACTTTTCAAAACGTGTTTTTCAGCCCGAAATAAACGCGTTTTTTCAGACAACTGAATCCCCATGTAGCAACAAGGCTCAGAAGAGCCCACACACTCAGATCTTAACCCCAGTGTGCTGAAAGTGTAAAAACTTGTTTTTCAGCAGAAATAAACATGTTTCTGCAAGTTTGGTCAACCCCATGTAAGTTATGGGGCAGTAACAGTACACTCTGCAAAACGTGTTTTTCAGCCCGAAATAAACGCGTTTTTTCAGACAACTGAATACCCATGTAGCAGCAAGTCTCAGAAGAGCCCACACACTCAGCTCTTAACCCCAGTGTGCAGAAAGGGTCAAAACGTGTTTTTCAGCAGAAATAAACATGTTTCTGCAAGTTTGGTCAACCCCATGTAAGTTATGGGGCAGTAACAGTACACTCTGCAAAACGTGTTTTTCAGCCCGAAATAAACGCGTTTTTTCAGACAACTGAATCCCCATGTAGCAGCAAGGCTCAGAAGAGCCCACACACTCAGATCTTAACCCCAGTATGCTGAAAGTGTCAAAACATGTTCATCAGCAGAAATAAACATGTTTCTGCAAGTTTGGTCAACCCCATGTAAGTTATGGGGCAGTAACAGTACACTTTTCTGGCCCGGTGTCCTGGCCAAATTTCCAATTGGCCCTTACTAATCATGGCCTCCTAATAATCCCCCTCTATGAATTGGCTTCATTACTCTGCTCTCCTCCCCACTGATAGCTGATGTGTGGTGAGCGTTCTGGCGCACTATGGCTGCCGTCGCATCATCCAGGTGGATGCTGCACATTGGTGGTGGTGGAGGGGAGTCCCCATTACCTGTAAAGCGCTTTGAGTGGCGTGTCCAGAAAAGCGCTATATAAGTGTAAGCTATTATTATTATTATTATTATTATTACTTTTCAAAACGTGTTTTTCAGCCCGAAATAAACGCGTTTTTTCAGACAACTGAATACCCATGTAGCAGCAAGGCTCAGAAGAGCCCACACACTCAGATCTTAACCCCAGTGTGCTGAAAGTGTCAAAACTTGTTTTTCAGCAGAAATAAACATGTTTCTGCAAGTTTGGTCAACCCCATGTAAGTTATGGGGCAGTAACAGTACACTTTTCAAAACGTGTTTTTCAGCCCGAAATAAACGCGTTTTTTCAGACAACTGAATACCCATGTAGCAGCAAGGCTAGGAAGAGCCCACACACTCAGATCTTAACCCCAGTGTGCAGAAAGGGTCAAAACGTGTTTTTCAGCAGAAATAAACATGTTTCTGCAAGTTTGGTCATCCCCATGTAAGTTATGGGGCAGTAACAGTACACTCTGCAAAACGTGTTTTTCAGCCCGAAATAAACGCGTTTTTTCAGACAACTGAATCCCCATGTAGCAGCAAGGCTCAGAAGAGCCCACACACTCAGATCTTAACCCCAGTGTGCTGAAAGTGTCAAAACATGTTTTTCAGCAGAAATAAACATGTTTCTGCAAGTTTGGTCAACCCCATGTAAGTTATGGGGCAGTAACAGTACACTTTTCAAAACGTGTTTTTCAGCCCGAAATAAACGCGTTTTTTCAGACAACTGAATCCCCATGTAGCAACAAGGCTCAGAAGAGCCCACACACTCAGATCTTAACCCCAGTGTGCTGAAAGTGTCAAAACATGTTTTTCAGCAGAAATAAACATGTTTCTGCAAGTTTGGTCAACCCCATGTAAGTTATGGGGCAGTAACAGTACACTCTGCAAAACGTGTTTTTCAGCCCGAAATAAACGCGTTTTTTCAGACAACTGAATACCCATGTAGCAGCAAGTCTCAGAAGAGCCCACACACTCAGCTCTTAACCCCAGTGTGCAGAAAGGGTCAAAACGTGTTTTTCAGCAGAAATAAACATGTTTCTGCAAGTTTGGTCAACCCCATGTAAGTTATGGGGCAGTAACAGTACACTCTGCAAAACGTGTTTTTCAGCCCGAAATAAACGCGTTTTTTCAGACAACTGAATCCCCATGTAGCAACAAGGCTCAGAAGAGCCCACACACTCAGATCTTAACCCCAGTGTGCTGAAAGTGTCAAAACTTGTTTTTCAGCAGAAATAAACATGTTTCTGCAAGTTTGGTCACCCCATGTAAGTTATGGGGCAGTAACAGTACACTTTTCAAAACGTGTTTTTCAGCCCGAAATAAACGCGTTTTTTCAGACAACTGAATACCCATGTAGCAGCAAGGCTCAGAAGAGCCCACACACTCAGATCTTAACCCCAGTGTGCTGAAAGTGTCAAAACATGTTTTTCAGCAGAAATAAACATGTTTCTGCAAGTTTGGTCAACCCCATGTAAGTTATGGGGCAGTAACAGTACACTTTTCAAAACGTGTTTTTCAGCCCGAAATAAACGCGTTTTTTCAGACAACTGAATCCCCATGTAGCAACAAGGCTCAGAAGAGCCCACACACTCAGATCTTAACCCCAGTGTGCTGAAAGTGTCAAAACATGTTTTTCAGCAGAAATAAACATGTTTCTGCAAGTTTGGTCAACCCCATGTAAGTTATGGGGCAGTAACAGTACACTTTTCAAAACGTGTTTTTCAGCCAGAAATAAACGCGTTTTTTCAGACAACTGAATCCCCATGTAGCAACAAGGCTCAGAAGAGCCCACACACTCAGATCTTAACCCCAGTGTGCTGAAAGTGTCAAAACTTGTTTTTCAGCAGAAATAAACATGTTTCTGCAAGTTTGGTCAACCCCATGTAAGTTATGGGGCAGTAACAGTACACTCTGCAAAACGTGTTTTTCAGCCCGAAATAAACGCGTTTTTTCAGACAACTGAATACCCATGTAGCAGCAAGTCTCAGAAGAGCCCACACACTCAGCTCTTAACCCCAGTGTGCAGAAAGGGTCAAAACGTGTTTTTCAGCAGAAATAAACATGTTTCTGCAAGTTTGGTCAACCCCATGTAAGTTATGGGGCAGTAACAGTACACTCTGCAAAACGTGTTTTTCAGCCCGAAATAAACGCGTTTTTTCAGACAACTGAATCCCCATGTAGCAGCAAGGCTCAGAAGAGCCCACACACTCAGATCTTAACCCCAGTGTGCAGAAAGGTTCAAAACATGTTTTTCAGCAGAAATAAACATGTTTCTGCAAGTTTGGTCAACCCCATGTAAGTTATGGGGCAGTAACAGTACACTTTTCAAAACGTGTTTTATAGCCCGAAATAAACGCGTTTTTTCAGACAACTGAATACCCATGTAGCAGCAAGGCTCAGAAGAGCCCACACACTCAGATCTTAACCCCAGTATGCTGAAAGTGTCAAAACATGTTCTTCAGCAGAAATAAACATGTTTCTGCAAGTTTGGTCAACCCCATGTAAGTTATGGGGCAGTAACAGTACACTTTTCAAAACGTGTTTTTCAGCCCGAAATAAACGCGTTTTTTCAGACAACTGAATCCCCATGTAGCAACAAGGCTCAGAAGAGCCCACACACTCAGATCTTAACCCCAGTGTGCTGAAAGTGTCAAAACTTGTTTTTCAGCAGAAATAAACATGTTTCTGCAAGTTTGGTCAACCCCATGTAAGTTATGGGGCAGTAACAGTACACTTTTCAAAACGTGTTTTTCAGCCCGAAATAAACGCGTTTTTTCAGACAACTGAATACCCATGTAGCAGCAAGGCTCAGAAGAGCCCACACACTCAGATCTTAACCCCAGTGTGCTGAAAGTGTCAATACATGTTTTTCAGCAGAAATAAACATGTTTCTGCAAGTTTGGTCAACCCCATGTAAGTTATGGGGCAGTAACAGTACACTTTTCAAAACGTGTTTTTCAGCCCGAAATAAACGCGTTTTTTCAGACAACTGAATCCCCATGTAGCAACAAGGCTCAGAAGAGCCCACACACTCAGATCTTAACCCCAGTGTGCTGAAAGTGTCAAAACATGTTTTTCAGCAGAAATAAACATGTTTCTGCAAGTTTGGTCAACCCCATGTAAGTTATGGGGCAGTAACAGTACACTTTTCAAAACGTGTTTTTCAGCCCGAAATAAACGCGTTTTTTCAGACAACTGAATCTCCATGTAGCAACAAGGCTCAGAAGAGCCCACACACTCAGGTCTTAACCCCAGTGTGCTGAAAGTGTCAAAACATGTTTTTCAGCAGAAATAAACATGTTTCTGCAAGTTTGGTCAACCCCATGTAAGTTATGGGGCAGTAACAGTACACTTTTCAAAACGTGTTTTTCAGCCCGAAATAAACGCGTTTTTTCAGACAACTGAATCCCCATGTAGCAACAAGGCTCAGAAGAGCCCACACACTCAGATCTTAACCCTAGTGTGCTGAAAGTGTCAAAACGTGTTTTTCAGCAGAAATAAACATGTTTCTGCAAGTTTGGTCAACCCCATGTAAGTTATGGGGCAGTAACAGTACACTTTTCAAAACGTGTTTTTCAGCCCGAAATAAACGCGTTTTTTCAGACAACTGAATCCCCATGTAGCAACAAGGCTCAGAAGAGCCCACACACTCAGATCTTAACCCCAGTGTGCTGAAAGTGTCAAAACATGTTTTTCAGCAGAAATAAACATGTTTCTGCAAGTTTGGTCAACCCCATGTAAGTTATGGGGCAGTAACAGTACACTTTTCAAAACGTGTTTTTCAGCCCGAAATAAACGCGTTTTTTCAGACAACTGAATACCCATGTAGCAGCAAGGCTCAGAAGAGCCCACACACTCAGATCTTAACCCCAGTGTGCTGAAAGTGTCAAAACATGTTTTTCAGCAGAAATAAACATGTTTCTGCAAGTTTGGTCAACCTCATGTAAGTTATGGGGCAGTAACAGTACACTTTTCAAAACGTGTTTTTCAGCCCGAAATAAACGCGTTTTTTCAGACAACTGAATCCCCATGTAGCAACAAGGCTCAGAAGAGCCCACACACTCAGATCTTAACCCCAGTGTGCTGAAAGTGTCAAAACTTGTTTTTCAGCAGAAATAAACATGTTTCTGCAAGTTTGGTCAACCCCATGTAAGTTATGGGGCAGTAACAGTACACTCTGCAAAACGTGTTTTTCAGCCCGAAATAAACGCGTTTTTTCAGACAACTGAATACCCATGTAGCAGCAAGGCTCAGAAGAGCCCACACACTCAGATCTTAACCCCAGTATGCTGAAAGTGTCAAAACATGTTCTTCAGCAGAAATAAACATGTTTCTGCAAGTTTGGTCAACCTCATGTAAGTTATGGGGCAGTAACAGTACACTTTTCAAAACGTGTTTTTCAGCCCGAAATAAACGCGTTTTTTCAGACAACTGAATCCCCATGTAGCAACAAGGCTCAGAAGAGCCCACACACTCAGATCTTAACCCCAGTGTGCTGAAAGTGTCAAAACTTGTTTTTCAGCAGAAATAAACATGTTTCTGCAAGTTTGGTCAACCCCATGTAAGTTATGGGGCAGTAACAGTACACTTTTCAAAACGTGTTTTTCAGCCCGAAATCAACGCGTTTTTTCAGACAACTGAATACCCATGTAGCAGCAAGGCTCAGAAGAGCCCACACACTCAGATCTTAACCCCAGTGTGCTGAAAGTGTCAAAACATGTTTTTCAGCAGAAATAAACATGTTTCTGCAAGTTTGGTCAACCCCATGTAAGTTATGGGGCAGTAACAGTACACTTTTCAAAACGTGTTTTTCAGCCCGAAATAAACGCGTTTTTTCAGACAACTGAATCCCCATGTAGCAACAAGGCTCAGAAGAGCCCACACACTCAGATCTTAACCCCAGTGTGCTGAAAGTGTCAAAACATGTTTTTCAGCAGAAATAAACATGTTTCTGCAAGTTTGGTCAACCCCATGTAAGTTATGGGGCAGTAACAGTACACTTTTCAAAACGTGTTTTTCAGCCCGAAATAAACGCGTTTTTTCAGACAACTGAATCCCCATGTAGCAACAAGGCTCAGAAGAGCCCACACACTCAGATCTTAACCCCAGTGTGCTGAAAGTGTCAAAACTTGTTTTTCAGCAGAAATAAACATGTTTCTGCAAGTTTGGTCAACCCCATGTAAGTTATGGGGCAGTAACAGTACACTCTGCAAAACGTGTTTTTCAGCCCGAAATAAACGCGTTTTTTCAGACAACTGAATACCCATGTAGCAGCAAGGCTCAGAAGAGCCCACACACTCAGATCTTAACCCCAGTGTGCTGAAAGTGTCAAAACATGTTTTTCAGCAGAAATAAACATTTTTCTGCAAGTTTGGTCAACCCCATGTAAGTTATGGGGCAGTAACAGTACACTTTTCAAAACGTGTTTTTCAGCCCGAAATAAACGCGTTTTTTCAGACAACTGAATACCCATGTAGCAGCAAGGCTCAGAAGAGCCCACACACTCAGATCTTAACCCCAGTGTGCTGAAAGTGTCAAAACATGTTTTTCAGCAGAAATAAACATGTTTCTGCAAGTTTGGTCAACCTCATGTAAGTTATGGGGCAGTAACAGTACACTTTTCAAAACGTGTTTTTCAGCCCGAAATAAACGCGTTTTTTCAGACAACTGAATCCCCATGTAGCAACAAGGCTCAGAAGAGCCCACACACTCAGATCTTAACCCCAGTGTGCTGAAAGTGTCAAAACTTGTTTTTCAGCAGAAATAAACATGTTTCTGCAAGTTTGGTCAACCCCATGTAAGTTATGGGGCAGTAACAGTACACTCTACAAAACGTGTTTTTCAGCCCGAAATAAACGCGTTTTTTCAGACAACTGAATACCCATGTAGCAGCAAGGCTCAGAAGAGCCCACACACTCAGATCTTAACCCCAGTATGCTGAAAGTGTCAAAACATGTTCTTCAGCAGAAATAAACATGTTTCTGCAAGTTTGGTCAACCTCATGTAAGTTATGGGGCAGTAACAGTACACTTTTCAAAACGTGTTTTTCAGCCCGAAATAAACGCGTTTTTTCAGACAACTGAATCCCCATGTAGCAACAAGGCTCAGAAGAGCCCACACACTCAGATCTTAACCCCAGTGTGCTGAAAGTGTCAAAACATGTTTTTCAGCAGAAATAAACATGTTTCTGCAAGTTTGGTCAACCCCATGTAAGTTATGGGGCAGTAACAGTACACTTTTCAAAACGTGTTTTTCAGCCCGAAATAAACGCGTTTTTTCAGACAACTGAATCCCCATGTAGCAACAAGGCTCAGAAGAGCCCACACACTCAGATCTTAACCCCAGTGTGCTGAAAGTGTCAAAACATGTTTTTCAGCAGAAATAAACATGTTTCTGCAAGTTTGGTCAACCCCATGTAAGTTATGGGGCAGTAACAGTACACTTTTCAAAACGTGTTTTTCAGCCCGAAATAAACGCGTTTTTTCAGACAACTGAATCCCCATGTAGCAACAAGGCTCAGAAGAGCCCACACACTCAGATCTTAACCCCAGTGTGCTGAAAGTGTCAAAACTTGTTTTTCAGCAGAAATAAACATGTTTCTGCAAGTTTGGTCAACCCCATGTAAGTTATGGGGCAGTAACAGTACACTCTGCAAAACGTGTTTTTCAGCCCGAAATAAACGCGTTTTTTCAGACAACTGAATACCCATGTAGCAGCAAGTCTCAGAAGAGCCCACACACTCAGATCTTAACCCCAGTGTGCAGAAAGGTTCAAAACATGTTTTTCAGCAGAAATAAACATGTTTCTGCAAGTTTGGTCAACCCCATGTAAGTTATGGGGCAGTAACAGTACACTTTTCAAAACGTGTTTTTCAGCCCGAAATAAACGCGTTTTTTCAGACAACTGAATACCCATGTAGCAGCAAGGCTCAGAAGAGCCCACACACTCAGATCTTAACCCCAGTATGCTGAAAGTGTCAAAACATGTTCTTCAGCAGAAATAAACATGTTTCTGCAAGTTTGGTCAACCCTATGTAAGTTATGGGGCAGTAACAGTACACTTTTCAAAACGTGTTTTTCGGCCCGAAATAAACGCGTTTTTTCAGACAACTGAATACCCATGTAGCAGCAAGGCTCAGAAGAGCCCACACACTCAGATCTTAACCCCAGTGTGCTGAAAGTGTCAAAACATGTTTTTCAGCAGAAATAAACATGTTTCTGCAAGTTTGGTCAACCCCATGTAAGTTATGGGGCAGTAACAGTACACTTTTCAAAACGTGTTTTTCAGCCCGAGATAAACGCGTTTTTTAAGACAACTGAATCCCCATGTAGCAACAAGGCTCAGAAGAGCCCACACACTCAGATCTTAACCCCCGTGTGCTGAAAGTGTCAAAACTTGTTTTTCAGCAGAAATAAACATGTTTCTGCAAGTTTGGTCAACCCCATGTAAGTTATGGGGCAGTAACAGTACACTCTGCAAAACGTGTTTTTCAGCCCGAAATAAACGCGTTTTTTCAGACAACTGAATACCCATGTAGCAGCAAGTCTCAGAAGAGCCCACACACTCAGATCTTAACCCCAGTGTGCTGAAAGTGTCAAAACATGTTTTTCAGCAGAAATAAACATGTTTCTGCAAGTTTGGTCAACCCCATGTAAGTTATGGGGCAGTAACAGTACACTTTTCAAAACGTGTTTTTCAGCCCGAAATAAACGCGTTTTTTCAGACAACTGAATCCCCATGTAGCAACAAGGCTCAGAAGAGCCCACACACTCAGATCTTAACCCCAGTGTGCTGAAAGTGTCAAAACATGTTTTTCAGCAGAAATAAACATGTTTCTGCAAGTTTGGTCAACCCCATGTAAGTTATGGGGCAGTAACAGTACACTTTCCAAAACGTGTTTTTCAGCCCGAAATAAACGCGTTTTTTCAGACAACTGAATCCCCATGTAGCAACAACGCTCAGAAGAGCCCACACACTCAGATCTTAACCCCAGTGTGCTGAAAGTGTCAAAACTTGTTTTTCAGCAGAAATAAACATGTTTCTGCAAGTTTGGTCAACCCCATGTAAGTTATGGGGCAGTAACAGTACACTCTGCAAAACGTGTTTTTCAGCCCGAAATAAACGCGTTTTTTCAGACAACTGAATACCCATGTAGCAGCAAGTCTCAGAAGAGCCCACACACTCAGCTCTTAACCCCAGTGTGCAGAAAGGGTCAAAACGTGTTTTTCAGCAGAAATAAACATGTTTCTGCAAGTTTGGTCAACCCCATGTAAGTTATGGGGCAGTAACAGTACACTCTGCAAAACGTGTTTTTCAGCCCGAAATAAACGCGTTTTTTCAGACAACTGAATCCCCATGTAGCAGCAAGGCTCAGAAGAGCCCACACACTCAGATCTTAACCCCAGTATGCTGAAAGTGTCAAAACATGTTCTTCAGCAGAAATAAACATGTTTCTGCAAGTTTGGTCAACCTCATGTAAGTTATGGGGCAGTAACAGTACACTTTTCAAAACGTGTTTTTCAGCCCGAAATAAACGCGTTTTTTCAGACAACTGAATCCCCATGTAGCAACAAGGCTCAGAAGAGCCCACACACTCAGATCTTAACCCCAGTGTGCTGAAAGTGTCAAAACTTGTTTTTCAGCAGAAATAAACATGTTTCTGCAAGTTTGGTCAACCCCATGTAAGTTATGGGGCAGTAACAGTACACTTTTCAAAACGTGTTTTTCAGCCCGAAATCAACGCGTTTTTTCAGACAACTGAATACCCATGTAGCAGCAAGGCTCAGAAGAGCCCACACACTCAGATCTTAACCCCAGTGTGCTGAAAGTGTCAAAACATGTTTTTCAGCAGAAATAAACATGTTTCTGCAAGTTTGGTCAACCCCATGTAAGTTATGGGGCAGTAACAGTACACTTTTCAAAACGTGTTTTTCAGCCCGAAATAAACGCGTTTTTTCAGACAACTGAATCCCCATGTAGCAACAAGGCTCAGAAGAGCCCACACACTCAGATCTTAACCCCAGTGTGCTGAAAGTGTCAAAACATGTTTTTCAGCAGAAATAAACATGTTTCTGCAAGTTTGGTCAACCCCATGTAAGTTATGGGGCAGTAACAGTACACTTTTCAAAACGTGTTTTTCAGCCCGAAATAAACGCGTTTTTTCAGACAACTGAATCCCCATGTAGCAACAAGGCTCAGAAGAGCCCACACACTCAGATCTTAACCCCAGTGTGCTGAAAGTGTCAAAACTTGTTTTTCAGCAGAAATAAACATGTTTCTGCAAGTTTGGTCAACCCCATGTAAGTTATGGGGCAGTAACAGTACACTTTTCAAAACGTGTTTTTCAGCCCGAAATAAACGCGTTTTTTCAGACAACTGAATCCCCATGTAGCAACAAGGCTCAGAAGAGCCCACACACTCAGATCTTAACCCCAGTGTGCTGAAAGTGTCAAAACATGTTTTTCAGCAGAAATAAACATGTTTCTGCAAGTTTGGTCAACCCCATGTAAGTTATGGGGCAGTAACAGTACACTTTTCAAAACGTGTTTTTCAGCCCGAAATAAACGCGTTTTTTCAGACAACTGAATCTCCATGTAGCAACAAGGCTCAGAAGAGCCCACACACTCAGATCTTAACCCCAGTGTGCTGAAAGTGTCAAAACATGTTTTTCAGCAGAAATAAACATGTTTCTGCAAGTTTGGTCAACCCCATGTAAGTTATGGGGCAGTAACAGTACACTTTTCAAAACGTGTTTTTCAGCCCGAAATAAACGCGTTTTTTCAGACAACTGAATCCCCATGTAGCAACAAGGCTCAGAAGAGCCCACACACTCAGATCTTAACCCCAGTGTGCTGAAAGTGTCAAAACTTGTTTTTCAGCAGAAATAAACATGTTTCTGCAAGTTTGGTCAACCCCATGTAAGTTATGGGGCAGTAACAGTACACTTTTCAAAACGTGTTTTTCAGCCCGAAATAAACGCGTTTTTTCAGACAACTGAATCCCCATGTAGCAACAAGGCTCAGAAGAGCCCACACACTCAGATCTTAACCCCAGTGTGCTGAAAGTGTCAAAACTTGTTTTTCAGCAGAAATAAACATGTTTCTGCAAGTTTGGTCAACCCCATGTAAGTTATGGGGCAGTAACAGTACACTTTTCAAAACGTGTTTTTCAGCCCGAAATAAACGCGTTTTTTCAGACAACTGAATACCCATGTAGCAGCAAGTCTCAGAAGAGCCCACACACTCAGATCTTAACCCCAGTGTGCTGAAAGTGTCAAAACATGTTTTTCAGCAGAAATAAACATGTTTCTGCAAGTTTGGTCAACCCCATGTAAGTTATGGGGCAGTAACAGTACACTTTTCAAAACGTGTTTTTCAGCCCGAAATAAACGCGTTTTTTCAGACAACTGAATCCCCATGTAGCAACAAGGCTCAGAAGAGCCCACACACTCAGATCTTAACCCCAGTGTGCTGAAAGTGTCAAAACATGTTTTTCAGCAGAAATAAACATGTTTCTGCAAGTTTGGTCAACCCCATGTAAGTTATGGGGCAGTAACAGTACACTTTCCAAAACGTGTTTTTCAGCCCGAAATAAACGCGTTTTTTCAGACAACTGAATCCCCATGTAGCAACAACGCTCAGAAGAGCCCACACACTCAGATCTTAACCCCAGTGTGCTGAAAGTGTCAAAACTTGTTTTTCAGCAGAAATAAACATGTTTCTGCAAGTTTGGTCAACCCCATGTAAGTTATGGGGCAGTAACAGTACACTCTGCAAAACGTGTTTTTCAGCCCGAAATAAACGCGTTTTTTCAGACAACTGAATACCCATGTAGCAGCAAGTCTCAGAAGAGCCCACACACTCAGCTCTTAACCCCAGTGTGCAGAAAGGGTCAAAACGTGTTTTTCAGCAGAAATAAACATGTTTCTGCAAGTTTGGTCAACCCCATGTAAGTTATGGGGCAGTAACAGTACACTCTGCAAAACGTGTTTTTCAGCCCGAAATAAACGCGTTTTTTCAGACAACTGAATCCCCATGTAGCAGCAAGGCTCAGAAGAGCCCACACACTCAGATCTTAACCCCAGTATGCTGAAAGTGTCAAAACATGTTCTTCAGCAGAAATAAACATGTTTCTGCAAGTTTGGTCAACCTCATGTAAGTTATGGGGCAGTAACAGTACACTTTTCAAAACGTGTTTTTCAGCCCGAAATAAACGCGTTTTTTCAGACAACTGAATCCCCATGTAGCAACAAGGCTCAGAAGAGCCCACACACTCAGATCTTAACCCCAGTGTGCTGAAAGTGTCAAAACTTGTTTTTCAGCAGAAATAAACATGTTTCTGCAAGTTTGGTCAACCCCATGTAAGTTATGGGGCAGTAACAGTACACTTTTCAAAACGTGTTTTTCAGCCCGAAATAAACGCGTTTTTTCAGACAACTGAATACCCATGTAGCAGCAAGGCTCAGAAGAGCCCACACACTCAGATCTTAACCCCAGTGTGCAGAAAGGGTCAAAACGTGTTTTTCAGCAGAAATAAACATGTTTCTGCAAGTTTGGTCAACCCCATGTAAGTTATGGGGCAGTAACAGTACACTCTGCAAAACGTGTTTTTCAGCCCGAAATAAACGCGTTTTTTCAGACAACTGAATCCCCATGTAGCAACAAGGCTCAGAAGAGCCCACACACTCAGATCTTAACCCCAGTGTGCTGAAAGTGTCAAAACATGTTTTTTAGCAGAAATAAACATGTTTCTGCAAGTTTGGTCAACCCCATGTAAGTTATGGGGCAGTAACAGTACACTTTTCAAAACGTGTTTTTCAGCCCGAAATAAACGCGTTTTTTCAGACAACTGAATACCCATGTAGCAGCAAGGCTCAGAAGAGCCCACACACTCAGATCTTAACCCCAGTGTGCTGAAAGTGTCAAAACATGTTTTTCAGCAGAAATAAACATGTTTCTGCAAGTTTGGTCAACCCCATGTAAGTTATGGGGCAGTAACAGTACACTTTTCAAAACGTGTTTTTCAGCCAGAAATAAACGCGTTTTTTCAGACAACTGAATCCCCATGTAGCAACAAGGCTCAGAAGAGCCCACACACTCAGATCTTAACCCCAGTGTGCTGAAAGTGTCAAAACTTGTTTTTCAGCAGAAATAAACATGTTTCTGCAAGTTTGGTCAACCCCATGTAAGTTATGGGGCAGTAACAGTACACTCTGCAAAACGTGTTTTTCAGCCCGAAATAAACGCGTTTTTTCAGACAACTGAATACCCATGTAGCAGCAAGTCTCAGAAGAGCCCACACACTCAGCTCTTAACCCCAGTGTGCAGAAAGGGTCAAAACGTGTTTTTCAGCAGAAATAAACATGTTTCTGCAAGTTTGGTCAACCCCATGTAAGTTATGGGGCAGTAACAGTACACTTTTCAAAACGTGTTTTTCAGCCCGAAATAAACGCGTTTTTTCAGACAACTGAATCCCCATGTAGCAACAAGGCTCAGAAGAGCCCACACACTCAGATCTTAACCCCAGTGTGCTGAAAGTGTCAAAACATGTTTTTCAGCAGAAATAAACATGTTTCTGCAAGTTTGGTCAACCCCATGTAAGTTATGGGGCAGTAACAGTACACTTTTCAAAACGTGTTTTTCAGCCCGAAATAAACGCGTTTTTTCAGACAACTGAATCTCCATGTAGCAACAAGGCTCAGAAGAGCCCACACACTCAGATCTTAACCCCAGTGTGCTGAAAGTGTCAAAACATGTTTTTCAGCAGAAATAAACATGTTTCTGCAAGTTTGGTCAACCCCATGTAAGTTATGGGGCAGTAACAGTACACTTTTCAAAACGTGTTTTTCAGCCCGAAATAAACGCGTTTTTTCAGACAACTGAATCCCCATGTAGCAACAAGGCTCAGAAGAGCCCACACACTCAGATCTTAACCCCAGTGTGCTGAAAGTGTCAAAACTTGTTTTTCAGCAGAAATAAACATGTTTCTGCAAGTTTGGTCAACCCCATGTAAGTTATGGGGCAGTAACAGTACACTTTTCAAAACGTGTTTTTCAGCCCGAAATAAACGCGTTTTTTCAGACAACTGAATCCCCATGTAGCAACAAGGCTCAGAAGAGCCCACACACTCAGATCTTAACCCCAGTGTGCTGAAAGTGTCAAAACTTGTTTTTCAGCAGAAATAAACATGTTTCTGCAAGTTTGGTCAACCCCATGTAAGTTATGGGGCAGTAACAGTACACTTTTCAAAACGTGTTTTTCAGCCCGAAATAAACGCGTTTTTTCAGACAACTGAATACCCATGTAGCAGCAAGGCTCAGAAGAGCCCACACACTCAGATCTTAACCCCAGTGTGCAGAAAGGGTCAAAACGTGTTTTTCAGCAGAAATAAACATGTTTCTGCAAGTTTGGTCAACCCCATGTAAGTTATGGGGCAGTAACAGTACACTCTGCAAAACGTGTTTTTCAGCCCGAAATAAACGCGTTTTTTCAGACAACTGAATCCCCATGTAGCAGCAAGGCTCAGAAGAGCCCACACACTCAGATCTTAACCCCAGTGTGCTGAAAGTGTCAAAACATGTTTTTTAGCAGAAATAAACATGTTTCTGCAAGTTTGGTCAACCCCATGTAAGTTATGGGGCAGTAACAGTACACTTTTCAAAACGTGTTTTTCAGCCCGAAATAAACGCGTTTTTTCAGACAACTGAATACCCATGTAGCAGCAAGGCTCAGAAGAGCCCACACACTCAGATCTTAACCCCAGTGTGCTGAAAGTGTCAAAACATGTTTTTCAGCAGAAATAAACATGTTTCTGCAAGTTTGGTCAACCCCATGTAAGTTATGGGGCAGTAACAGTACACTTTTCAAAACGTGTTTTTCAGCCAGAAATAAACGCGTTTTTTCAGACAACTGAATCCCCATGTAGCAACAAGGCTCAGAAGAGCCCACACACTCAGATCTTAACCCCAGTGTGCTGAAAGTGTCAAAACTTGTTTTTCAGCAGAAATAAACATGTTTCTGCAAGTTTGGTCAACCCCATGTAAGTTATGGGGCAGTAACAGTACACTCTGCAAAACGTGTTTTTCAGCCCGAAATAAACGCGTTTTTTCAGACAACTGAATACCCATGTAGCAGCAAGTCTCAGAAGAGCCCACACACTCAGATCTTAACCCCAGTGTGCAGAAAGGTTCAAAACATGTTTTTCAGCAGAAATAAACATGTTTCTGCAAGTTTGGTCAACCCCATGTAAGTTATGGGGCAGTAACAGTACACTTTTCAAAACGTGTTTTTCAGCCCGAAATAAACGCGTTTTTTCAGACAACTGAATACCCATGTAGCAGCAAGGCTCAGAAGAGCCCACACACTCAGATCTTAACCCCAGTATGCTGAAAGTGTCAAAACATGTTCTTCAGCAGAAATAAACATGTTTCTGCAAGTTTGGTCAACCCTATGTAAGTTATGGGGCAGTAACAGTACACTTTTCAAAACGTGTTTTTCGGCCCGAAATAAACGCGTTTTTTCAGACAACTGAATACCCATGTAGCAGCAAGGCTCAGAAGAGCCCACACACTCAGATCTTAACCCCAGTGTGCTGAAAGTGTCAAAACATGTTTTTCAGCAGAAATAAACATGTTTCTGCAAGTTTGGTCAACCCCATGTAAGTTATGGGGCAGTAACAGTACACTTTTCAAAACGTGTTTTTCGGCCCGAAATAAACGCGTTTTTTCAGACAACTGAATACCCATGTAGCAGCAAGGCTCAGAAGAGCCCACACACTCAGATCTTAACCCCAGTGTGCTGAAAGTGTCAAAACATGTTTTTCAGCAGAAATAAACATGTTTCTGCAAGTTTGGTCAACCCCATGTAAGTTATGGGGCAGTAACAGTACACTTTTCAAAACGTGTTTTTCAGCCCGAGATAAACGCGTTTTTTCAGACAACTGAATCCCCATGTAGCAACAAGGCTCAGAAGAGCCCACACACTCAGATCTTAACCCCAGTGTGCTGAAAGTGTCAAAACTTGTTTTTCAGCAGAAATAAACATGTTTCTGCAAGTTTGGTCAACCCCATGTAAGTTATGGGGCAGTAACAGTACACTCTGCAAAACGTGTTTTTCAGCCCGAAATAAACGCGTTTTTTCAGACAACTGAATACCCATGTAGCAGCAAGTCTCAGAAGAGCCCACACACTCAGATCTTAACCCCAGTGTGCTGAAAGTGTCAAAACATGTTTTTCAGCAGAAATAAACATGTTTCTGCAAGTTTGGTCAACCCCATGTAAGTTATGGGGCAGTAACAGTACACTTTTCAAAACGTGTTTTTCAGCCCGAAATAAACGCGTTTTTTCAGACAACTGAATCCCCATGTAGCAACAAGGCTCAGAAGAGCCCACACACTCAGATCTTAACCCCAGTGTGCTGAAAGTGTCAAAACATGTTTTTCAGCAGAAATAAACATGTTTCTGCAAGTTTGGTCAACCCCATGTAAGTTATGGGGCAGTAACAGTACACTTTCCAAAACGTGTTTTTCAGCCCGAAATAAACGCGTTTTTTCAGACAACTGAATCCCCATGTAGCAACAACGCTCAGAAGAGCCCACACACTCAGATCTTAACCCCAGTGTGCTGAAAGTGTCAAAACTTGTTTTTCAGCAGAAATAAACATGTTTCTGCAAGTTTGGTCAACCCCATGTAAGTTATGGGGCAGTAACAGTACACTCTGCAAAACGTGTTTTTCAGCCCGAAATAAACGCGTTTTTTCAGACAACTGAATACCCATGTAGCAGCAAGTCTCAGAAGAGCCCACACACTCAGCTCTTAACCCCAGTGTGCAGAAAGGGTCAAAACGTGTTTTTCAGCAGAAATAAACATGTTTCTGCAAGTTTGGTCAACCCCATGTAAGTTATGGGGCAGTAACAGTACACTCTGCAAAACGTGTTTTTCAGCCCGAAATAAACGCGTTTTTTCAGACAACTGAATCCCCATGTAGCAGCAAGGCTCAGAAGAGCCCACACACTCAGATCTTAACCCCAGTATGCTGAAAGTGTCAAAACATGTTTTTCAGCAGAAATAAACATGTTTCTGCAAGTTTGGTCAACCCCATGTAAGTTATGGGGCAGTAACAGTACACTTTTCAAAACGTGTTTTTCAGCCCGAAATCAACGCGTTTTTTCAGACAACTGAATACCCATGTAGCAGCAAGGCTCAGAAGAGCCCACACACTCAGATCTTAACCCCAGTGTGCTGAAAGTGTCAAAACATGTTTTTCAGCAGAAATAAACATGTTTCTGCAAGTTTGGTCAACCCCATGTAAGTTATGGGGCAGTAACAGTACACTTTTCAAAACGTGTTTTTCAGCCCGAAATAAACGCGTTTTTTCAGACAACTGAATCCCCATGTAGCAACAAGGCTCAGAAGAGCCCACACACTCAGATCTTAACCCCAGTGTGCTGAAAGTGTCAAAACATGTTTTTCAGCAGAAATAAACATGTTTCTGCAAGTTTGGTCAACCCCATGTAAGTTATGGGGCAGTAACAGTACACTTTTCAAAACGTGTTTTTCAGCCCGAAATAAACGCGTTTTTTCAGACAACTGAATCCCCATGTAGCAACAAGGCTCAGAAGAGCCCACACACTCAGATCTTAACCCCAGTGTGCTGAAAGTGTCAAAACTTGTTTTTCAGCAGAAATAAACATGTTTCTGCAAGTTTGGTCAACCCCATGTAAGTTATGGGGCAGTAACAGTACACTTTTCAAAACGTGTTTTTCAGCCCGAAATAAACGCGTTTTTTCAGACAACTGAATCCCCATGTAGCAACAAGGCTCAGAAGAGCCCACACACTCAGATCTTAACCCCAGTGTGCTGAAAGTGTCAAAACATGTTTTTCAGCAGAAATAAACATGTTTCTGCAAGTTTGGTCAACCCCATGTAAGTTATGGGGCAGTAACAGTACACTTTTCAAAACGTGTTTTTCAGCCCGAAATAAACGCGTTTTTTCAGACAACTGAATCTCCATGTAGCAACAAGGCTCAGAAGAGCCCACACACTCAGATCTTAACCCCAGTGTGCTGAAAGTGTCAAAACATGTTTTTCAGCAGAAATAAACATGTTTCTGCAAGTTTGGTCAACCCCATGTAAGTTATGGGGCAGTAACAGTACACTTTTCAAAACGTGTTTTTCAGCCCGAAATCAACGCGTTTTTTCAGACAACTGAATACCCATGTAGCAGCAAGGCTCAGAAGAGCCCACACACTCAGATCTTAACCCCAGTGTGCTGAAAGTGTCAAAACATGTTTTTCAGCAGAAATAAACATGTTTCTGCAAGTTTGGTCAACCCCATGTAAGTTATGGGGCAGTAACAGTACACTTTTCAAAACGTGTTTTTCAGCCCGAAATAAACGCGTTTTTTCAGACAACTGAATCCCCATGTAGCAACAAGGCTCAGAAGAGCCCACACACTCAGATCTTAACCCCAGTGTGCTGAAAGTGTCAAAACATGTTTTTCAGCAGAAATAAACATGTTTCTGCAAGTTTGGTCAACCCCATGTAAGTTATGGGGCAGTAACAGTACACTTTTCAAAACGTGTTTTTCAGCCCGAAATAAACGCGTTTTTTCAGACAACTGAATCCCCATGTAGCAGCAAGTCTCAGAAGAGCCCACACACTCAGATCTTAACCCCAGTGTGCTGAAAGTGTCAAAACATGTTTTTCAGCAGAAATAAACATGTTTCTGCAAGTTTGGTCAACCCCATGTAAGTTATGGGGCAGTAACAGTACACTTTTCAAAACGTGTTTTTCAGCCCGAAATAAACGCGTTTTTTCAGACAACTGAATCCCCATGTAGCAACAAGGCTCAGAAGAGCCCACACACTCAGATCTTAACCCCAGTGTGCTGAAAGTGTCAAAACATGTTTTTCAGCAGAAATAAACATGTTTCTGCAAGTTTGGTCAACCCCATGTAAGTTATGGGGCAGTAACAGTACACTTTCCAAAACGTGTTTTTCAGCCCGAAATAAACGCGTTTTTTCAGACAACTGAATCCCCATGTAGCAACAACGCTCAGAAGAGCCCACACACTCAGATCTTAACCCCAGTGTGCTGAAAGTGTCAAAACTTGTTTTTCAGCAGAAATAAACATGTTTCTGCAAGTTTGGTCAACCCCATGTAAGTTATGGGGCAGTAACAGTACACTCTGCAAAACGTGTTTTTCAGCCCGAAATAAACGCGTTTTTTCAGACAACTGAATACCCATGTAGCAGCAAGTCTCAGAAGAGCCCACACACTCAGCTCTTAACCCCAGTGTGCAGAAAGGGTCAAAACGTGTTTTTCAGCAGAAATAAACATGTTTCTGCAAGTTTGGTCAACCCCATGTAAGTTATGGGGCAGTAACAGTACACTCTGCAAAACGTGTTTTTCAGCCCGAAATAAACGCGTTTTTTCAGACAACTGAATCCCCATGTAGCAGCAAGGCTCAGAAGAGCCCACACACTCAGATCTTAACCCCAGTATGCTGAAAGTGTCAAAACATGTTTTTCAGCAGAAATAAACATGTTTCTGCAAGTTTGGTCAACCCCATGTAAGTTATGGGGCAGTAACAGTACACTTTTCAAAACGTGTTTTTCAGCCCGAAATCAACGCGTTTTTTCAGACAACTGAATACCCATGTAGCAGCAAGGCTCAGAAGAGCCCACACACTCAGATCTTAACCCCAGTGTGCTGAAAGTGTCAAAACATGTTTTTCAGCAGAAATAAACATGTTTCTGCAAGTTTGGTCAACCCCATGTAAGTTATGGGGCAGTAACAGTACACTTTTCAAAACGTGTTTTTCAGCCCGAAATAAACGCGTTTTTTCAGACAACTGAATCCCCATGTAGCAACAAGGCTCAGAAGAGCCCACACACTCAGATCTTAACCCCAGTGTGCTGAAAGTGTCAAAACATGTTTTTCAGCAGAAATAAACATGTTTCTGCAAGTTTGGTCAACCCCATGTAAGTTATGGGGCAGTAACAGTACACTTTTCAAAACGTGTTTTTCAGCCCGAAATAAACGCGTTTTTTCAGACAACTGAATCCCCATGTAGCAACAAGGCTCAGAAGAGCCCACACACTCAGATCTTAACCCCAGTGTGCTGAAAGTGTCAAAACTTGTTTTTCAGCAGAAATAAACATGTTTCTGCAAGTTTGGTCAACCCCATGTAAGTTATGGGGCAGTAACAGTACACTTTTCAAAACGTGTTTTTCAGCCCGAAATAAACGCGTTTTTTCAGACAACTGAATCCCCATGTAGCAACAAGGCTCAGAAGAGCCCACACACTCAGATCTTAACCCCAGTGTGCTGAAAGTGTCAAAACATGTTTTTCAGCAGAAATAAACATGTTTCTGCAAGTTTGGTCAACCCCATGTAAGTTATGGGGCAGTAACAGTACACTTTTCAAAACGTGTTTTTCAGCCCGAAATAAACGCGTTTTTTCAGACAACTGAATCTCCATGTAGCAACAAGGCTCAGAAGAGCCCACACACTCAGATCTTAACCCCAGTGTGCTGAAAGTGTCAAAACATGTTTTTCAGCAGAAATAAACATGTTTCTGCAAGTTTGGTCAACCCCATGTAAGTTATGGGGCAGTAACAGTACACTTTTCAAAACGTGTTTTTCAGCCCGAAATCAACGCGTTTTTTCAGACAACTGAATACCCATGTAGCAGCAAGGCTCAGAAGAGCCCACACACTCAGATCTTAACCCCAGTGTGCTGAAAGTGTCAAAACATGTTTTTCAGCAGAAATAAACATGTTTCTGCAAGTTTGGTCAACCCCATGTAAGTTATGGGGCAGTAACAGTACACTTTTCAAAACGTGTTTTTCAGCCCGAAATAAACGCGTTTTTTCAGACAACTGAATCCCCATGTAGCAACAAGGCTCAGAAGAGCCCACACACTCAGATCTTAACCCCAGTGTGCTGAAAGTGTCAAAACATGTTTTTCAGCAGAAATAAACATGTTTCTGCAAGTTTGGTCAACCCCATGTAAGTTATGGGGCAGTAACAGTACACTTTTCAAAACGTGTTTTTCAGCCCGAAATAAACGCGTTTTTTCAGACAACTGAATCCCCATGTAGCAACAAGGCTCAGAAGAGCCCACACACTCAGATCTTAACCCCAGTGTGCTGAAAGTGTCAAAACTTGTTTTTCAGCAGAAATAAACATGTTTCTGCAAGTTTGGTCAACCCCATGTAAGTTATGGGGCAGTAACAGTACACTTTTCAAAACGTGTTTTTCAGCCCGAAATAAACGCGTTTTTTCAGACAACTGAATCCCCATGTAGCAACAAGGCTCAGAAGAGCCCACACACTCAGATCTTAACCCCAGTGTGCTGAAAGTGTCAAAACATGTTTTTCAGCAGAAATAAACATGTTTCTGCAAGTTTGGTCAACCCCATGTAAGTTATGGGGCAGTAACAGTACACTTTTCAAAACGTGTTTTTCAGCCCGAAATAAACGCGTTTTTTCAGACAACTGAATCTCCATGTAGCAACAAGGCTCAGAAGAGCCCACACACTCAGATCTTAACCCCAGTGTGCTGAAAGTGTCAAAACATGTTTTTCAGCAGAAATAAACATGTTTCTGCAAGTTTGGTCAACCCCATGTAAGTTATGGGGCAGTAACAGTACACTTTTCAAAACGTGTTTTTCAGCCCGAAATAAACGCGTTTTTTCAGACAACTGAATCCCCATGTAGCAACAAGGCTCAGAAGAGCCCACACACTCAGATCTTAACCCCAGTGTGCTGAAAGTGTCAAAACTTGTTTTTCAGCAGAAATAAACATGTTTCTGCAAGTTTGGTCAACCCCATGTAAGTTATGGGGCAGTAACAGTACACTTTTCAAAACGTGTTTTTCAGCCCGAAATAAACGCGTTTTTTCAGACAACTGAATCCCCATGTAGCAACAAGGCTCAGAAGAGCCCACACACTCAGATCTTAACCCCAGTGTGCTGAAAGTGTCAAAACTTGTTTTTCAGCAGAAATAAACATGTTTCTGCAAGTTTGGTCAACCCCATGTAAGTTATGGGGCAGTAACAGTACACTTTTCAAAACGTGTTTTTCAGCCCGAAATAAACGCGTTTTTTCAGACAACTGAATACCCATGTAGCAGCAAGTCTCAGAAGAGCCCACACACTCAGATCTTAACCCCAGTGTGCTGAAAGTGTCAAAACATGTTTTTCAGCAGAAATAAACATGTTTCTGCAAGTTTGGTCAACCCCATGTAAGTTATGGGGCAGTAACAGTACACTTTTCAAAACGTGTTTTTCAGCCCGAAATAAACGCGTTTTTTCAGACAACTGAATCCCCATGTAGCAACAAGGCTCAGAAGAGCCCACACACTCAGATCTTAACCCCAGTGTGCTGAAAGTGTCAAAACATGTTTTTCAGCAGAAATAAACATGTTTCTGCAAGTTTGGTCAACCCCATGTAAGTTATGGGGCAGTAACAGTACACTTTCCAAAACGTGTTTTTCAGCCCGAAATAAACGCGTTTTTTCAGACAACTGAATCCCCATGTAGCAACAACGCTCAGAAGAGCCCACACACTCAGATCTTAACCCCAGTGTGCTGAAAGTGTCAAAACTTGTTTTTCAGCAGAAATAAACATGTTTCTGCAAGTTTGGTCAACCCCATGTAAGTTATGGGGCAGTAACAGTACACTCTGCAAAACGTGTTTTTCAGCCCGAAATAAACGCGTTTTTTCAGACAACTGAATACCCATGTAGCAGCAAGTCTCAGAAGAGCCCACACACTCAGCTCTTAACCCCAGTGTGCAGAAAGGGTCAAAACGTGTTTTTCAGCAGAAATAAACATGTTTCTGCAAGTTTGGTCAACCCCATGTAAGTTATGGGGCAGTAACAGTACACTCTGCAAAACGTGTTTTTCAGCCCGAAATAAACGCGTTTTTTCAGACAACTGAATCCCCATGTAGCAGCAAGGCTCAGAAGAGCCCACACACTCAGATCTTAACCCCAGTATGCTGAAAGTGTCAAAACATGTTCTTCAGCAGAAATAAACATGTTTCTGCAAGTTTGGTCAACCTCATGTAAGTTATGGGGCAGTAACAGTACACTTTTCAAAACGTGTTTTTCAGCCCGAAATAAACGCGTTTTTTCAGACAACTGAATCCCCATGTAGCAACAAGGCTCAGAAGAGCCCACACACTCAGATCTTAACCCCAGTGTGCTGAAAGTGTCAAAACTTGTTTTTCAGCAGAAATAAACATGTTTCTGCAAGTTTGGTCAACCCCATGTAAGTTATGGGGCAGTAACAGTACACTTTTCAAAACGTGTTTTTCAGCCCGAAATCAACGCGTTTTTTCAGACAACTGAATACCCATGTAGCAGCAAGGCTCAGAAGAGCCCACACACTCAGATCTTAACCCCAGTGTGCTGAAAGTGTCAAAACATGTTTTTCAGCAGAAATAAACATGTTTCTGCAAGTTTGGTCAACCCCATGTAAGTTATGGGGCAGTAACAGTACACTTTTCAAAACGTGTTTTTCAGCCCGAAATAAACGCGTTTTTTCAGACAACTGAATCCCCATGTAGCAACAAGGCTCAGAAGAGCCCACACACTCAGATCTTAACCCCAGTGTGCTGAAAGTGTCAAAACATGTTTTTCAGCAGAAATAAACATGTTTCTGCAAGTTTGGTCAACCCCATGTAAGTTATGGGGCAGTAACAGTACACTTTTCAAAACGTGTTTTTCAGCCCGAAATAAACGCGTTTTTTCAGACAACTGAATCCCCATGTAGCAACAAGGCTCAGAAGAGCCCACACACTCAGATCTTAACCCCAGTGTGCTGAAAGTGTCAAAACTTGTTTTTCAGCAGAAATAAACATGTTTCTGCAAGTTTGGTCAACCCCATGTAAGTTATGGGGCAGTAACAGTACACTTTTCAAAACGTGTTTTTCAGCCCGAAATAAACGCGTTTTTTCAGACAACTGAATCCCCATGTAGCAACAAGGCTCAGAAGAGCCCACACACTCAGATCTTAACCCCAGTGTGCTGAAAGTGTCAAAACATGTTTTTCAGCAGAAATAAACATGTTTCTGCAAGTTTGGTCAACCCCATGTAAGTTATGGGGCAGTAACAGTACACTTTTCAAAACGTGTTTTTCAGCCCGAAATAAACGCGTTTTTTCAGACAACTGAATCTCCATGTAGCAACAAGGCTCAGAAGAGCCCACACACTCAGATCTTAACCCCAGTGTGCTGAAAGTGTCAAAACATGTTTTTCAGCAGAAATAAACATGTTTCTGCAAGTTTGGTCAACCCCATGTAAGTTATGGGGCAGTAACAGTACACTTTTCAAAACGTGTTTTTCAGCCCGAAATAAACGCGTTTTTTCAGACAACTGAATCCCCATGTAGCAACAAGGCTCAGAAGAGCCCACACACTCAGATCTTAACCCCAGTGTGCTGAAAGTGTCAAAACTTGTTTTTCAGCAGAAATAAACATGTTTCTGCAAGTTTGGTCAACCCCATGTAAGTTATGGGGCAGTAACAGTACACTTTTCAAAACGTGTTTTTCAGCCCGAAATAAACGCGTTTTTTCAGACAACTGAATCCCCATGTAGCAACAAGGCTCAGAAGAGCCCACACACTCAGATCTTAACCCCAGTGTGCTGAAAGTGTCAAAACTTGTTTTTCAGCAGAAATAAACATGTTTCTGCAAGTTTGGTCAACCCCATGTAAGTTATGGGGCAGTAACAGTACACTTTTCAAAACGTGTTTTTCAGCCCGAAATAAACGCGTTTTTTCAGACAACTGAATACCCATGTAGCAGCAAGGCTCAGAAGAGCCCACACACTCAGATCTTAACCCCAGTGTGCAGAAAGGGTCAAAACGTGTTTTTCAGCAGAAATAAACATGTTTCTGCAAGTTTGGTCAACCCCATGTAAGTTATGGGGCAGTAACAGTACACTCTGCAAAACGTGTTTTTCAGCCCGAAATAAACGCGTTTTTTCAGACAACTGAATCCCCATGTAGCAGCAAGGCTCAGAAGAGCCCACACACTCAGATCTTAACCCCAGTGTGCTGAAAGTGTCAAAACATGTTTTTTAGCAGAAATAAACATGTTTCTGCAAGTTTGGTCAACCCCATGTAAGTTATGGGGCAGTAACAGTACACTTTTCAAAACGTGTTTTTCAGCCCGAAATAAACGCGTTTTTTCAGACAACTGAATACCCATGTAGCAGCAAGGCTCAGAAGAGCCCACACACTCAGATCTTAACCCCAGTGTGCTGAAAGTGTCAAAACATGTTTTTCAGCAGAAATAAACATGTTTCTGCAAGTTTGGTCAACCCCATGTAAGTTATGGGGCAGTAACAGTACACTTTTCAAAACGTGTTTTTCAGCCAGAAATAAACGCGTTTTTTCAGACAACTGAATCCCCATGTAGCAACAAGGCTCAGAAGAGCCCACACACTCAGATCTTAACCCCAGTGTGCTGAAAGTGTCAAAACTTGTTTTTCAGCAGAAATAAACATGTTTCTGCAAGTTTGGTCAACCCCATGTAAGTTATGAGGCAGTAACAGTACACTCTGCAAAACGTGTTTTTCAGCCCGAAATAAACGCGTTTTTTCAGACAACTGAATACCCATGTAGCAGCAAGTCTCAGAAGAGCCCACACACTCAGCTCTTAACCCCAGTGTGCAGAAAGGGTCAAAACGTGTTTTTCAGCAGAAATAAACATGTTTCTGCAAGTTTGGTCAACCCCATGTAAGTTATGGGGCAGTAACAGTACACTCTGCAAAACGTGTTTTTCAGCCCGAAATAAACGCGTTTTTTCAGACAACTGAATCCCCATGTAGCAGCAAGGCTCAGAAGAGCCCACACACTCAGATCTTAACCCCAGTGTGCAGAAAGGTTCAAAACATGTTTTTCAGCAGAAATAAACATGTTTCTGCAAGTTTGGTCAACCCCATGTAAGTTATGGGGCAGTAACAGTACACTTTTCAAAACGTGTTTTATAGCCCGAAATAAACGCGTTTTTTCAGACAACTGAATACCCATGTAGCAGCAAGGCTCAGAAGAGCCCACACACTCAGATCTTAACCCCAGTATGCTGAAAGTGTCAAAACATGTTCTTCAGCAGAAATAAACATGTTTCTGCAAGTTTGGTCAACCCCATGTAAGTTATGGGGCAGTAACAGTACACTTTTCAAAACGTGTTTTTCAGCCCGAAATAAACGCGTTTTTTCAGACAACTGAATCCCCATGTAGCAACAAGGCTCAGAAGAGCCCACACACTCAGATCTTAACCCCAGTGTGCTGAAAGTGTCAAAACTTGTTTTTCAGCAGAAATAAACATGTTTCTGCAAGTTTGGTCAACCCCATGTAAGTTATGGGGCAGTAACAGTACACTTTTCAAAACGTGTTTTTCAGCCCGAAATAAACGCGTTTTTTCAGACAACTGAATACCCATGTAGCAGCAAGGCTCAGAAGAGCCCACACACTCAGATCTTAACCCCAGTGTGCTGAAAGTGTCAATACATGTTTTTCAGCAGAAATAAACATGTTTCTGCAAGTTTGGTCAACCCCATGTAAGTTATGGGGCAGTAACAGTACACTTTTCAAAACGTGTTTTTCAGCCCGAAATAAACGCGTTTTTTCAGACAACTGAATCCCCATGTAGCAACAAGGCTCAGAAGAGCCCACACACTCAGATCTTAACCCCAGTGTGCTGAAAGTGTCAAAACATGTTTTTCAGCAGAAATAAACATGTTTCTGCAAGTTTGGTCAACCCCATGTAAGTTATGGGGCAGTAACAGTACACTTTTCAAAACGTGTTTTTCAGCCCGAAATAAACGCGTTTTTTCAGACAACTGAATCTCCATGTAGCAACAAGGCTCAGAAGAGCCCACACACTCAGGTCTTAACCCCAGTGTGCTGAAAGTGTCAAAACATGTTTTTCAGCAGAAATAAACATGTTTCTGCAAGTTTGGTCAACCCCATGTAAGTTATGGGGCAGTAACAGTACACTTTTCAAAACGTGTTTTTCAGCCCGAAATAAACGCGTTTTTTCAGACAACTGAATCCCCATGTAGCAACAAGGCTCAGAAGAGCCCACACACTCAGATCTTAACCCTAGTGTGCTGAAAGTGTCAAAACGTGTTTTTCAGCAGAAATAAACATGTTTCTGCAAGTTTGGTCAACCCCATGTAAGTTATGGGGCAGTAACAGTACACTTTTCAAAACGTGTTTTTCAGCCCGAAATAAACGCGTTTTTTCAGACAACTGAATCCCCATGTAGCAACAAGGCTCAGAAGAGCCCACACACTCAGATCTTAACCCCAGTGTGCTGAAAGTGTCAAAACATGTTTTTCAGCAGAAATAAACATGTTTCTGCAAGTTTGGTCAACCCCATGTAAGTTATGGGGCAGTAACAGTACACTTTTCAAAACGTGTTTTTCAGCCCGAAATAAACGCGTTTTTTCAGACAACTGAATCCCCATGTAGCAACAAGGCTCAGAAGAGCCCACACACTCAGATCTTAACCCCAGTGTGCTGAAAGTGTCAAAACATGTTTTTCAGCAGAAATAAACATGTTTCTGCAAGTTTGGTCAACCCCATGTAAGTTATGGGGCAGTAACAGTACACTCTGCAAAACGTGTTTTTCAGCCCGAAATAAACGCGTTTTTTCAGACAACTGAATCCCCATGTAGCAGCAAGGCTCAGAAGAGCCCACACACTCAGATCTTAACCCCAGTATGCTGAAAGTGTCAAAACATGTTCTTCAGCAGAAATAAACATGTTTCTGCAAGTTTGGTCAACCCCATGTAATTTATGGGGCAGTAACAGTACACTTTTCAAAACGTGTTTTTCAGCCCGAAATAAACGCGTTTTTTCAGACAACTGAATCCCCATGTAGCAACAAGGCTCAGAAGAGCCCACACACTCAGATCTTAACCCCAGTGTGCTGAAAGTGTCAAAACTTGTTTTTCAGCAGAAATAAACATGTTTCTGCAAGTTTGGTCAACCCCATGTAAGTTATGGGGCAGTAACAGTACACTTTTCAAAACGTGTTTTTCAGCCCGAAATAAACGCGTTTTTTCAGACAACTGAATACCCATGTAGCAGCAAGGCTCAGAAGAGCCCACACACTCAGATCTTAACCCCAGTGTGCTGAAAGTGTCAAAACATGTTTTTCAGCAGAAATAAACATGTTTCTGCAAGTTTGGTCAACCCCATGTAAGTTATGGGGCAGTAACAGTACACTTTTCAAAACGTGTTTTTCAGCCCGAAATAAACGCGTTTTTTCAGACAACTGAATACCCATGTAGCAGCAAGGCTCAGAAGAGCCCACACACTCAGATCTTAACCCCAGTGTGCAGAAAGGGTCAAAACGTGTTTTTCAGCAGAAATAAACATGTTTCTGCAAGTTTGGTCAACCCCATGTAAGTTATGGGGCAGTAACAGTACACTCTGCAAAACGTGTTTTTCAGCCCGAAATAAACGCGTTTTTTCAGACAACTGAATACCCATGTAGCAGCAAGGCTCAGAAGAGCCCACACACTCAGATCTTAACCCCAGTGTGCAGAAAGGGTCAAAACGTGTTTTTCAGCAGAAATAAACATGTTTCTGCAAGTTTGGTCAACCCCATGTAAGTTATGGGGCAGTAACAGTACACTCTGCAAAACGTGTTTTTCAGCCCGAAATAAACGCGTTTTTTCAGACAACTGAATCCCCATGTAGCAACAAGGCTCAGAAGAGCCCACACACTCAGATCTTAACCCCAGTGTGCTGAAAGTGTCAATACTTGTTTTTCAGCAGAAATAAACATGTTTCTGCAAGTTTGGTCAACCCCATGTAAGTTATGGGGCAGTAACAGTACACTCTGCAAAACGTGTTTTTCAGCCCGAAATAAACGCGTTTTTTCAGACAACTGAATCCCCATGTAGCAGCAAGGCTCAGAAGAGCCCACACACTCAGATCTTAACCCCAGTGTGCAGAAAGGTTCAAAACATGTTTTTCAGCAGAAATAAACATGTTTCTGCAAGTTTGGTCATCCCCATGTAAGTTATGGGGCAGTAACAGTACACTTTTCAAAACGTGTTTTTCAGCCCGAAATAAACGCGTTTTTTCAGACAACTGAATACCCATGTAGCAGCAAGGCTCAGAAGAGCCCACACACTCAGATCTTAACCCCAGTGTGCAGAAAGGGTCAAAACGTGTTTTTCAGCAGAAATAAACATGTTTCTGCAAGTTTGGTCAACCCCATGTAAGTTATGGGGCAGTAACAGTACACTTTTCAAAACGTGTTTTTCAGCCCGAAATAAACGCGTTTTTTAAGACAACTGAATCCCCATGTAGCAACAAGGCTCAGAAGAGCCCACACACTCAGATCTTAACCCCAGTGTGCTGAAAGTGTCAAAACTTGTTTTTCAGCAGAAATAAACATGTTTCTGCAAGTTTGGTCAACCCCATGTAAGTTATGGGGCAGTAACAGTACACTTTTCAAAACGTGTTTTTCAGCCCGAAATCAACGCGTTTTTTCAGACAACTGAATACCCATGTAGCAGCAAGGCTCAGAAGAGCCCACACACTCAGATCTTAACCCCAGTGTGCTGAAAGTGTCAAAACATGTTTTTCAGCAGAAATAAACATTTTTCTGCAAGTTTGGTCAACCCCATGTAAGTTATGGGGCAGTAACAGTACACTTTTCAAAACGTGTTTTTCAGCCCGAAATAAACGCGTTTTTTCAGACAACTGAATACCCATGTAGCAGCAAGGCTCAGAAGAGCCCACACACTCAGATCTTAACCCCAGTGTGCTGAAAGTGTCAAAACATGTTTTTCAGCAGAAATAAACATGTTTCTGCAAGTTTGGTCAACCTCATGTAAGTTATGGGGCAGTAACAGTACACTTTTCAAAACGTGTTTTTCAGCCCGAAATAAACGCGTTTTTTCAGACAACTGAATCCCCATGTAGCAACAAGGCTCAGAAGAGCCCACACACTCAGATCTTAACCCCAGTGTGCTGAAAGTGTCAAAACTTGTTTTTCAGCAGAAATAAACATGTTTCTGCAAGTTTGGTCAACCCCATGTAAGTTATGGGGCAGTAACAGTACACTTTTCAAAACGTGTTTTTCAGCCCGAAATCAACGCGTTTTTTCAGACAACTGAATACCCATGTAGCAGCAAGGCTCAGAAGAGCCCACACACTCAGATCTTAACCCCAGTGTGCTGAAAGTGTCAAAACATGTTTTTCAGCAGAAATAAACATGTTTCTGCAAGTTTGGTCAACCCCATGTAAGTTATGGGGCAGTAACAGTACACTTTTCAAAACGTGTTTTTCAGCCCGAAATAAACGCGTTTTTTCAGACAACTGAATCCCCATGTAGCAACAAGGCTCAGAAGAGCCCACACACTCAGATCTTAACCCCAGTGTGCTGAAAGTGTCAAAACATGTTTTTCAGCAGAAATAAACATGTTTCTGCAAGTTTGGTCAACCCCATGTAAGTTATGGGGCAGTAACAGTACACTTTTCAAAACGTGTTTTTCAGCCCGAAATAAACGCGTTTTTTCAGACAACTGAATCCCCATGTAGCAACAAGGCTCAGAAGAGCCCACACACTCAGATCTTAACCCCAGTGTGCTGAAAGTGTCAAAACTTGTTTTTCAGCAGAAATAAACATGTTTCTGCAAGTTTGGTCAACCCCATGTAAGTTATGGGGCAGTAACAGTACACTCTGCAAAACGTGTTTTTCAGCCCGAAATAAACGCGTTTTTTCAGACAACTGAATACCCATGTAGCAGCAAGTCTCAGAAGAGCCCACACACTCAGATCTTAACCCCAGTGTGCAGAAAGGTTCAAAACATGTTTTTCAGCAGAAATAAACATGTTTCTGCAAGTTTGGTCAACCCCATGTAAGTTATGGGGCAGTAACAGTACACTTTTCAAAACGTGTTTTTCAGCCCGAAATAAACGCGTTTTTTCAGACAACTGAATACCCATGTAGCAGCAAGGCTCAGAAGAGCCCACACACTCAGATCTTAACCCCAGTATGCTGAAAGTGTCAAAACATGTTCTTCAGCAGAAATAAACATGTTTCTGCAAGTTTGGTCAACCCTATGTAAGTTATGGGGCAGTAACAGTACACTTTTCAAAACGTGTTTTTCGGCCCGAAATAAACGCGTTTTTTCAGACAACTGAATACCCATGTAGCAGCAAGGCTCAGAAGAGCCCACACACTCAGATCTTAACCCCAGTGTGCTGAAAGTGTCAAAACATGTTTTTCAGCAGAAATAAACATGTTTCTGCAAGTTTGGTCAACCCCATGTAAGTTATGGGGCAGTAACAGTACACTTTTCAAAACGTGTTTTTCAGCCCGAGATAAACGCGTTTTTTCAGACAACTGAATCCCCATGTAGCAACAAGGCTCAGAAGAGCCCACACACTCAGATCTTAACCCCAGTGTGCTGAAAGTGTCAAAACTTGTTTTTCAGCAGAAATAAACATGTTTCTGCAAGTTTGGTCAACCCCATGTAAGTTATGGGGCAGTAACAGTACACTCTGCAAAACGTGTTTTTCAGCCCGAAATAAACGCGTTTTTTCAGACAACTGAATCCCCATGTAGCAACAAGGCTCAGAAGAGCCCACACACTCAGATCTTAACCCCAGTGTGCTGAAAGTGTCAATACTTGTTTTTCAGCAGAAATAAACATGTTTCTGCAAGTTTGGTCAACCCCATGTAAGTTATGGGGCAGTAACAGTACACTCTGCAAAACGTGTTTTTCAGCCCGAAATAAACGCGTTTTTTCAGACAACTGAATCCCCATGTAGCAGCAAGGCTCAGAAGAGCCCACACACTCAGATCTTAACCCCAGTGTGCAGAAAGGTTCAAAACATGTTTTTCAGCAGAAATAAACATGTTTCTGCAAGTTTGGTCAACCCCATGTAAGTTATGGGGCAGTAACAGTACACTTTTCAAAACGTGTTTTTCAGCCCGAAATAAACGCGTTTTTTCAGACAACTGAATACCCATGTAGCAGCAAGGCTCAGAAGAGCCCACACACTCAGATCTTAACCCCAGTGTGCAGAAAGGGTCAAAACGTGTTTTTCAGCAGAAATAAACATGTTTCTGCAAGTTTGGTCAACCCCATGTAAGTTATGGGGCAGTAACAGTACACTTTTCAAAACGTGTTTTTCAGCCCGAAATAAACGCGTTTTTTAAGACAACTGAATCCCCATGTAGCAACAAGGCTCAGAAGAGCCCACACACTCAGATCTTAACCCCAGTGTGCTGAAAGTGTCAAAACTTGTTTTTCAGCAGAAATAAACATGTTTCTGCAAGTTTGGTCAACCCCATGTAAGTTATGGGGCAGTAACAGTACACTTTTCAAAACGTGTTTTTCAGCCCGAAATAAACGCGTTTTTTCAGACAACTGAATACCCATGTAGCAGCAAGGCTCAGAAGAGCCCACACACTCAGATCTTAACCCCAGTGTGCTGAAAGTGTCAAAACATGTTTTTCAGCAGAAATAAACATTTTTCTGCAAGTTTGGTCAACCCCATGTAAGTTATGGGGCAGTAACAGTACACTTTTCAAAACGTGTTTTTCAGCCCGAAATAAACGCGTTTTTTCAGACAACTGAATACCCATGTAGCAGCAAGGCTCAGAAGAGCCCACACACTCAGATCTTAACCCCAGTGTGCTGAAAGTGTCAAAACATGTTTTTCAGCAGAAATAAACATGTTTCTGCAAGTTTGGTCAACCTCATGTAAGTTATGGGGCAGTAACAGTACACTTTTCAAAACGTGTTTTTCAGCCCGAAATAAACGCGTTTTTTCAGACAACTGAATCCCCATGTAGCAACAAGGCTCAGAAGAGCCCACACACTCAGATCTTAACCCCAGTGTGCTGAAAGTGTCAAAACTTGTTTTTCAGCAGAAATAAACATGTTTCTGCAAGTTTGGTCAACCCCATGTAAGTTATGGGGCAGTAACAGTACACTTTTCAAAACGTGTTTTTCAGCCCGAAATCAACGCGTTTTTTCAGACAACTGAATACCCATGTAGCAGCAAGGCTCAGAAGAGCCCACACACTCAGATCTTAACCCCAGTGTGCTGAAAGTGTCAAAACATGTTTTTCAGCAGAAATAAACATGTTTCTGCAAGTTTGGTCAACCCCATGTAAGTTATGGGGCAGTAACAGTACACTTTTCAAAACGTGTTTTTCAGCCCGAAATAAACGCGTTTTTTCAGACAACTGAATCCCCATGTAGCAACAAGGCTCAGAAGAGCCCACACACTCAGATCTTAACCCCAGTGTGCTGAAAGTGTCAAAACATGTTTTTCAGCAGAAATAAACATGTTTCTGCAAGTTTGGTCAACCCCATGTAAGTTATGGGGCAGTAACAGTACACTTTTCAAAACGTGTTTTTCAGCCCGAAATAAACGCGTTTTTTCAGACAACTGAATCCCCATGTAGCAACAAGGCTCAGAAGAGCCCACACACTCAGATCTTAACCCCAGTGTGCTGAAAGTGTCAAAACTTGTTTTTCAGCAGAAATAAACATGTTTCTGCAAGTTTGGTCAACCCCATGTAAGTTATGGGGCAGTAACAGTACACTCTGCAAAACGTGTTTTTCAGCCCGAAATAAACGCGTTTTTTCAGACAACTGAATACCCATGTAGCAGCAAGTCTCAGAAGAGCCCACACACTCAGATCTTAACCCCAGTGTGCAGAAAGGTTCAAAACATGTTTTTCAGCAGAAATAAACATGTTTCTGCAAGTTTGGTCAACCCCATGTAAGTTATGGGGCAGTAACAGTACACTTTTCAAAACGTGTTTTTCAGCCCGAAATAAACGCGTTTTTTCAGACAACTGAATACCCATGTAGCAGCAAGGCTCAGAAGAGCCCACACACTCAGATCTTAACCCCAGTATGCTGAAAGTGTCAAAACATGTTCTTCAGCAGAAATAAACATGTTTCTGCAAGTTTGGTCAACCCTATGTAAGTTATGGGGCAGTAACAGTACACTTTTCAAAACGTGTTTTTCGGCCCGAAATAAACGCGTTTTTTCAGACAACTGAATACCCATGTAGCAGCAAGGCTCAGAAGAGCCCACACACTCAGATCTTAACCCCAGTGTGCTGAAAGTGTCAAAACATGTTTTTCAGCAGAAATAAACATGTTTCTGCAAGTTTGGTCAACCCCATGTAAGTTATGGGGCAGTAACAGTACACTTTTCAAAACGTGTTTTTCAGCCCGAGATAAACGCGTTTTTTCAGACAACTGAATCCCCATGTAGCAACAAGGCTCAGAAGAGCCCACACACTCAGATCTTAACCCCAGTGTGCTGAAAGTGTCAAAACTTGTTTTTCAGCAGAAATAAACATGTTTCTGCAAGTTTGGTCAACCCCATGTAAGTTATGGGGCAGTAACAGTACACTCTGCAAAACGTGTTTTTCAGCCCGAAATAAACGCGTTTTTTCAGACAACTGAATACCCATGTAGCAGCAAGTCTCAGAAGAGCCCACACACTCAGATCTTAACCCCAGTGTGCTGAAAGTGTCAAAACATGTTTTTCAGCAGAAATAAACATGTTTCTGCAAGTTTGGTCAACCCCATGTAAGTTATGGGGCAGTAACAGTACACTCTGCAAAACGTGTTTTTCAGCCCGAAATAAACGCGTTTTTTCAGACAACTGAATCCCCATGTAGCAACAAGGCTCAGAAGAGCCCACACACTCAGATCTTAACCCCAGTGTGCTGAAAGTGTCAAAACATGTTTTTCAGCAGAAATAAACATGTTTCTGCAAGTTTGGTCAACCCCATGTAAGTTATGGGGCAGTAACAGTACACTTTCCAAAACGTGTTTTTCAGCCCGAAATAAACGCGTTTTTTCAGACAACTGAATCCCCATGTAGCAACAACGCTCAGAAGAGCCCACACACTCAGATCTTAACCCCAGTGTGCTGAAAGTGTCAAAACTTGTTTTTCAGCAGAAATAAACATGTTTCTGCAAGTTTGGTCAACCCCATGTAAGTTATGGGGCAGTAACAGTACACTCTGCAAAACGTGTTTTTCAGCCCGAAATAAACGCGTTTTTTCAGACAACTGAATACCCATGTAGCAGCAAGTCTCAGAAGAGCCCACACACTCAGCTCTTAACCCCAGTGTGCAGAAAGGGTCAAAACGTGTTTTTCAGCAGAAATAAACATGTTTCTGCAAGTTTGGTCAACCCCATGTAAGTTATGGGGCAGTAACAGTACACTCTGCAAAACGTGTTTTTCAGCCCGAAATAAACGCGTTTTTTCAGACAACTGAATCCCCATGTAGCAGCAAGGCTCAGAAGAGCCCACACACTCAGATCTTAACCCCAGTATGCTGAAAGTGTCAAAACATGTTCTTCAGCAGAAATAAACATGTTTCTGCAAGTTTGGTCAACCTCATGTAAGTTATGGGGCAGTAACAGTACACTTTTCAAAACGTGTTTTTCAGCCCGAAATAAACGCGTTTTTTCAGACAACTGAATCCCCATGTAGCAACAAGGCTCAGAAGAGCCCACACACTCAGATCTTAACCCCAGTGTGCTGAAAGTGTCAAAACTTGTTTTTCAGCAGAAATAAACATGTTTCTGCAAGTTTGGTCAACCCCATGTAAGTTATGGGGCAGTAACAGTACACTTTTCAAAACGTGTTTTTCAGCCCGAAATCAACGCGTTTTTTCAGACAACTGAATACCCATGTAGCAGCAAGGCTCAGAAGAGCCCACACACTCAGATCTTAACCCCAGTGTGCTGAAAGTGTCAAAACATGTTTTTCAGCAGAAATAAACATGTTTCTGCAAGTTTGGTCAACCCCATGTAAGTTATGGGGCAGTAACAGTACACTTTTCAAAACGTGTTTTTCAGCCCGAAATAAACGCGTTTTTTCAGACAACTGAATCCCCATGTAGCAACAAGGCTCAGAAGAGCCCACACACTCAGATCTTAACCCCAGTGTGCTGAAAGTGTCAAAACATGTTTTTCAGCAGAAATAAACATGTTTCTGCAAGTTTGGTCAACCCCATGTAAGTTATGGGGCAGTAACAGTACACTTTTCAAAACGTGTTTTTCAGCCCGAAATAAACGCGTTTTTTCAGACAACTGAATCCCCATGTAGCAACAAGGCTCAGAAGAGCCCACACACTCAGATCTTAACCCCAGTGTGCTGAAAGTGTCAAAACTTGTTTTTCAGCAGAAATAAACATGTTTCTGCAAGTTTGGTCAACCCCATGTAAGTTATGGGGCAGTAACAGTACACTTTTCAAAACGTGTTTTTCAGCCCGAAATAAACGCGTTTTTTCAGACAACTGAATCCCCATGTAGCAACAAGGCTCAGAAGAGCCCACACACTCAGATCTTAACCCCAGTGTGCTGAAAGTGTCAAAACATGTTTTTCAGCAGAAATAAACATGTTTCTGCAAGTTTGGTCAACCCCATGTAAGTTATGGGGCAGTAACAGTACACTTTTCAAAACGTGTTTTTCAGCCCGAAATAAACGCGTTTTTTCAGACAACTGAATCTCCATGTAGCAACAAGGCTCAGAAGAGCCCACACACTCAGATCTTAACCCCAGTGTGCTGAAAGTGTCAAAACATGTTTTTCAGCAGAAATAAACATGTTTCTGCAAGTTTGGTCAACCCCATGTAAGTTATGGGGCAGTAACAGTACACTTTTCAAAACGTGTTTTTCAGCCCGAAATAAACGCGTTTTTTCAGACAACTGAATCCCCATGTAGCAACAAGGCTCAGAAGAGCCCACACACTCAGATCTTAACCCCAGTGTGCTGAAAGTGTCAAAACTTGTTTTTCAGCAGAAATAAACATGTTTCTGCAAGTTTGGTCAACCCCATGTAAGTTATGGGGCAGTAACAGTACACTTTTCAAAACGTGTTTTTCAGCCCGAAATCAACGCGTTTTTTCAGACAACTGAATCCCCATGTAGCAACAAGGCTCAGAAGAGCCCACACACTCAGATCTTAACCCCAGTGTGCTGAAAGTGTCAAAACTTGTTTTTCAGCAGAAATAAACATGTTTCTGCAAGTTTGGTCAACCCCATGTAAGTTATGGGGCAGTAACAGTACACTTTTCAAAACGTGTTTTTCAGCCCGAAATAAACGCGTTTTTTCAGACAACTGAATACCCATGTAGCAGCAAGGCTCAGAAGAGCCCACACACTCAGATCTTAACCCCAGTGTGCAGAAAGGGTCAAAACGTGTTTTTCAGCAGAAATAAACATGTTTCTGCAAGTTTGGTCAACCCCATGTAAGTTATGGGGCAGTAACAGTACACTCTGCAAAACGTGTTTTTCAGCCCGAAATAAACGCGTTTTTTCAGACAACTGAATCCCCATGTAGCAGCAAGGCTCAGAAGAGCCCACACACTCAGATCTTAACCCCAGTGTGCTGAAAGTGTCAAAACATGTTTTTCAGCAGAAATAAACATGTTTCTGCAAGTTTGGTCAACCCCATGTAAGTTATGGGGCAGTAACAGTACACTTTTCAAAACGTGTTTTTCAGCCCGAAATAAACGCGTTTTTTCAGACAACTGAATACCCATGTAGCAGCAAGGCTCAGAAGAGCCCACACACTCAGATCTTAACCCCAGTGTGCTGAAAGTGTCAAAACATGTTTTTCAGCAGAAATAAACATGTTTCTGCAAGTTTGGTCAACCCCATGTAAGTTATGGGGCAGTAACAGTACACTTTTCAAAACGTGTTTTTCAGCCCGAAATAAACGCGTTTTTTCAGACAACTGAATCCCCATGTAGCAACAAGGCTCAGAAGAGCCCACACACTAAGATCTTAACCCCAGTGTGCTGAAAGTGTCAAAACTTGTTTTTCAGCAGAAATAAACATGTTTCTGCAAGTTTGGTCAACCCCATGTAAGTTATGGGGCAGTAACAGTACACTCTGCAAAACGTGTTTTTCAGCCCGAAATAAACGCGTTTTTTCAGACAACTGAATACCCATGTAGCAGCAAGTCTCAGAAGAGCCCACACACTCAGCTCTTAACCCCAGTGTGCAGAAAGGGTCAAAACGTGTTTTTCAGCAGAAATAAACATGTTTCTGCAAGTTTGGTCAACCCCATGTAAGTTATGGGGCAGTAACAGTACACTCTGCAAAACGTGTTTTTCAGCCCGAAATAAACGCGTTTTTTCAGACAACTGAATCCCCATGTAGCAGCAAGGCTCAGAAGAGCCCACACACTCAGATCTTAACCCCAGTGTGCAGAAAGGTTCAAAACATGTTTTTCAGCAGAAATAAACATGTTTCTGCAAGTTTGGTCAACCCCATGTAAGTTATGGGGCAGTAACAGTACACTTTTCAAAACGTGTTTTTCAGCCCGAAATAAACGCGTTTTTTCAGACAACTGAATACCCATGTAGCAGCAAGGCTCAGAAGAGCCCACACACTCAGATCTTAACCCCAGTGTGCAGAAAGGGTCAAAACGTGTTTTTCAGCAGAAATAAACATGTTTCTGCAAGTTTGGTCAACCCCATGTAAGTTATGGGGCAGTAACAGTACACTTTTCAAAACGTGTTTTTCAGCCCGAAATAAACGCGTTTTTTAAGACAACTGAATCCCCATGTAGCAACAAGGCTCAGAAGAGCCCACACACTCAGATCTTAACCCCAGTGTGCTGAAAGTGTCAAAACTTGTTTTTCAGCAGAAATAAACATGTTTCTGCAAGTTTGGTCAACCCCATGTAAGTTATGGGGCAGTAACAGTACACTTTTCAAAACGTGTTTTTCAGCCCGAAATAAACGCGTTTTTTCAGACAACTGAATACCCATGTAGCAGCAAGGCTCAGAAGAGCCCACACACTCAGATCTTAACCCCAGTGTGCTGAAAGTGTCAAAACATGTTTTTCAGCAGAAATAAACATTTTTCTGCAAGTTTGGTCAACCCCATGTAAGTTATGGGGCAGTAACAGTACACTTTTCAAAACGTGTTTTTCAGCCCGAAATAAACGCGTTTTTTCAGACAACTGAATCCCCATGTAGCAACAAGGCTCAGAAGAGCCCACACACTCAGATCTTAACCCCAGTGTGCTGAAAGTGTCAAAACTTGTTTTTCAGCAGAAATAAACATGTTTCTGCAAGTTTGGTCAACCCCATGTAAGTTATGGGGCAGTAACAGTACACTTTTCAAAACGTGTTTTTCAGCCCGAAATAAACGCGTTTTTTCAGACAACTGAATACCCATGTAGCAGCAAGGCTCAGAAGAGCCCACACACTCAGATCTTAACCCCAGTGTGCTGAAAGTGTCAAAACATGTTTTTCAGCAGAAATAAACATGTTTCTGCAAGTTTGGTCAACCCCATGTAAGTTATGGGGCAGTAACAGTACACTTTTCAAAACGTGTTTTTCAGCCCGAAATAAACGCGTTTTTTCAGACAACTGAATCCCCATGTAGCAGCAAGGCTCAGAAGAGCCCACACACTCAGATCTTAACCCCAGTGTGCTGAAAGTGTCAAAACTTGTTTTTCAGCAGAAATAAACATGTTTCTGCAAGTTTGGTCAACCCCATGTAAGTTATGGGGCAGTAACAGTACACTTTTCAAAACGTGTTTTTCAGCCCGAAATAAACGCGTTTTTTCAGACAACTGAATACCCATGTAGCAGCAAGGCTCAGAAGAGCCCACACACTCAGATCTTAACCCCAGTGTGCTGAAAGTGTCAAAACATGTTTTTCAGCAGAAATAAACATGTTTCTGCAAGTTTGGTCAACCCCATGTAAGTTATGGGGCAGTAACAGTACACTTTTCAAAACGTGTTTTTCAGCCCGAAATAAACGCGTTTTTTCAGACAACTGAATCCCCATGTAGCAACAAGGCTCAGAAGAGCCCACACACTCAGATCTTAACCCCAGTGTGCTGAAAGTGTCAAAACATGTTTTTCAGCAGAAATAAACATGTTTCTGCAAGTTTGGTCAACGCCATGTAAGTTATGGGGCAGTAACAGTACACTTTTCAAAACGTGTTTTTCAGCCCGAAATAAACGCGTTTTTTCAGACAACTGAATCCCCATGTAGCAGCAAGGCTCAGAAGAGCCCACACACTCAGATCTTAACCCCAGTGTGCTGAAAGTGTCAAAACATGTTTTTCAGCAGAAATAAACATGTTTCTGCAAGTTTGGTCAACCCCATGTAAGTTATGGGGCAGTAACAGTACACTTTTCAAAACGTGTTTTTCAGCCCGAAATAAACGCGTTTTTTCAGACAACTGAATCCCCATGTAGCAACAAGGCTCAGAAGAGCCCACACACTCAGATCTTAACCACAGTGTGCTGAAAGTGTCAAAACTTGTGTTTCAGCAGAAATAAACATGTTTCTGCAAGTTTGGTCAACCCCATGTAAGTTATGGGGCAGTAACAGTAAACTTTTCAAAACGTGTTTTTCAGCCCGAAATAAACGCGTTTTTTCAGACAACTGAATACCCATGTAGCAGCAAGGCTCAGAAGAGCCCACACACTCAGATCTTAACCACAGTGTGCTGAAAGTGTCAAAACTTGTTTTTCAGCAGAAATAAACATGTTTCTGCAAGTTTGGTCAACCCCATGTAAGTTATGGGGCAGTAACAGTAAACTTTTCAAAACGTGTTTTTCAGCCCGAAATAAACGCGTTTTTTCAGACAACTGAATACCCATGTAGCAGCAAGGCTCAGAAGAGCCCACACACTCAGATCTTAACCCCAGTGTGCTGAAAGTGTCAAAACATGTTTTTAAGCAGAAATAAACATGTTTCTGCAAGTTTGGTCAACCCCATGTAAGTTATGGGGCAGTAACAGTACACTTTTCAAACGTGTTTTTCAGCCCGAAATAAACGCGTTTTTTCAGACAACTGAATCCCCATGTAGCAACAAGGCTCAGAAGAGCCCACACACTCAGATCTTAACCACAGTGTGCTGAAAGTGTCAAAACTTGTTTTTCAGCAGAAATAAACATGTTTCTGCAAGTTTGGTCAACCCCACGTAAGTTATGGGGCAGTAACAGTACACTCTGCAAAACGTGTTTTTCAGCCCGAAATAAACGCGTTTTTTCAGACAACTGAATACCCATGTAGCAACAAGGCTCAGAAGAGCCCACACACTCAGATCTTAACCCCAGTGTGCAGAAAGGGTCAAAACGTGTTTTTCAGCAGAAATAAACATGTTTCTGCAAGTTTGGTCAACCCCATGTAAGTTATGGGGCAGTAACAGTACACTCTGTAAAACGTGTTTTTCAGCCAGAAATAAACGCGTTTTTTCAGACAACTGAATCCCCATGTAGCAGCAAGGCTCAGAAGAGCCCACACACTCAGATCTTAACCCCAGTGTGCTGAAAGTGTCAAAACATGTTTTTCAGCAGAAATAAACATGTTTCTGCAAGTTTGGTCAACCCCATGTAAGTTATGGGGCAGTAACAGTACACTTTTCAAAACGTGTTTTTCAGCCCGAAATAAACGCGTTTTTTCAGACAACTGAATCCCCATGTAGCAACAAGGCTCAGAAGAGCCCACACACTCAGATCTTAACCACAGTGTGCTGAAAGTGTCAAAACTTGTTTTTCAGCAGAAATAAACATGTTTCTGCAAGTTTGGTCAACCCCATGTAAGTTATGGGGCAGTAACAGTAAACTTTTCAAAACGTGTTTTTCAGCCCGAAATTAACGCGTTTTTTCAGACAACTGAATACCCATGTAGCAGCAAGGCTCAGAAGAGCCCACACACTCAGATCTTAACCCCAGTGTGCTGAAAGTGTCAAAACATGTTTTTCAGCAGAAATAAACATGTTTCTGCAAGTTTGGTCAACCCCATGTAAGTTATGGGGCAGTAACAGTACACTTTTCAAAACGTGTTTTTCAGCCCGAAATAAACGCGTTTTTTCAGACAACTGAATCCCGATGTAGCAACAAGGCTCAGAAGAGCCCACACACTCAGATCTTAACCCCAGTGTGGTGAAAGTGTCAAAACATGTTTTTCAGCAGAAATAAACATGTTTCTGCAAGTTTGGTCAACCCCATGTAAGTTATGGGGCAGTAACAGTACACTCTGCAAAACGTGTTTTTCAGCCCGAAATAAACGCGTTTTTTCAGACAACTGAATCCCCATGTAGCAACAAGGCTCAGAAGAGCCCACACACTCAGATCTTAACCCCAGTGTGCTGAAAGTGTCAAAACTTGTGTTTCAGCAGAAATAAACATGTTTCTGCAAGTTTGGTCAACCCCATGTAAGTTATGGGGCAGTAACAGTAAACTTTTCAAAACGTGTTTTTCAGCCCGAAATAAACGCGTTTTTTCAGACAACTGAATACCCATGTAGCAGCAAGGCTCAGAAGAGCCCACACACTCAGATCTTAACCACAGTGTGCTGAAAGTGTCAAAACGTGTTTTTCAGCAGAAATAAACATGTTTCTGCAAGTTTGGTCAACCCCATGTAAGTTATGGGGCAGTAACAGTACACTCTGTAAAACGTGTTTTTCAGCCCGAAATAAACGCGTTTTTTCAGACAACTGAATCCCCATGTAGCAGCAAGGCTCAGAAGAGCCCACACACTCAGATCTTAACCCCAGTGTGCTGAAAGTGTCAAAACATGTTTTTCAGCAGAAATAAACATGTTTCTGCAAGTTTGGTCAACCCCATGTAAGTTATGGGGCAGTAACAGTACACTTTTCAAAACGTGTTTTTCAGCCCGAAATATACGCGTTTTTTCAGACAACTGAATCCCCATGTAGCAACAAGGCTCAGAAGAGCCCACACACTCAGATCTTAACCCCAGTGTGCTGAAAGTGCCAAAACATGTTTTTCAGCAGAAATAAACATGTTTCTGCAAGTTTGGTCAACCCCATGTAAGTTATGGGGCAGTAACAGTACACTCTGCAAAACGTGTTTTTCAGCCCGAAATAAACGCGTTTTTTCAGACAACTGAATACCCATGTAGCAGCAAGTCTCAGAAGAGCCCACACACTCAGCTCTTAACCCCAGTGTGCAGAAAGGGTCAAAACGTGTTTTTCAGCAGAAATAAACATGTTTCTGCAAGTTTGGTCAACCCCATGTAAGTTATGGGGCAGTAACAGTACACTCTGCAAAACGTGTTTTTCAGCCCGAAATAAACGCGTTTTTTCAGATAACTGAATCCCCATGTAGCAGCAAGGCTCAGAAGAGCCCACACACTCAGATCTTAACCCCAGTGTGCTGAAAGTGTCAAAACATGTTTTTCAGCAGAAATAAACATGTTTCTGCAAGTTTGGTCAACCCCATGTAAGTTATGGGGCAGTAACAGTACACTTTTCAAAACGTGTTTTTCAGCCCGAAATAAACGCGTTTTTTCAGACAACTGAATCCCCATGTAGCAGCAAGGCTCAGAAGAGCCCACACACTCAGATCTTAACCCCAGTGTGCTGAAAGTGTCAAAACTTGTTTTTCAGCAGAAATAAACATGTTTCTGCAAGTTTGGTCAACCCCATGTAAGTTATGGGGCAGTAACAGTACACTTTTCAAAACGTTTTTTTCAGCCCGAAATAAACGCGTTTTTTCAGACAACTGAATACCCATGTAGCAGCAAGGCTCAGAAGAGCCCACACACTCAGATCTTAACCCCAGTGTGCTGAAAGTGTCAAAACATGTTTTTCAGCAGAAATAAACATGTTTCTGCAAGTTTGGTCAACCCCATGTAAGTTATGGGGCAGTAACAGTACACTTTTCAAAATGTGTTTTTCAGCCCGAAATAAACGCGTTTTTTCAGACAACTGAATCCCCATGTAGCAACAAGGCTCAGAAGAGCCCACACACTCAGATCTTAACCCCAGTGTGCTGAAAGTGTCAAAACATGTTTTTCAGCAGAAATAAACATGTTTCTGCAAGTTTGGTCAACCCCATGTAAGTTATGGGGCAGTAACAGTACACTTTTCAAAACGTGTTTTTCAGCCCGAAATAAACGCGTTTTTTCAGACAACTGAATCCCCATGTAGCAACAAGGCTCAGAAGAGCCCACACACTCAGATCTTAACCCCAGTGTGCAGAAAGGGTCAAAACGTGTTTTTCAGCAGAAATAAACATGTTTCTGCAAGTTTGGTCAACCCCATGTAAGTTATGGGGCAGTAACAGTACACTCTGCAAAACGTGTTTTTCAGCCCGAAATAAACGCGTTTTTTCAGACAACTGAATCCCCATGTAGCAGCAAGGCTCAGAAGAGCCCACACACTCAGATCTTAACCCCAGTGTGCTGAAAGTGTCAAAACATGTTTTTCAGCAGAAATAAACATGTTTCTGCAAGTTTGGTCAACCCCATGTAAGTTATGGGGCAGTAACAGTACACTTTTCAAAACGTGTTTTTCAGCCCGAAATAAACGCGTTTTTTCAGACAACTGAATCCCCATGTAGCAGCAAGGCTCAGAAGAGCCCACACACTCAGATCTTAAACCCAGTGTGCTGAAAGTGTCAAAACATGTTTTTCAGCAGAAATAAACATGTTTCTGCAAGTTTGGTCAACCCCATGTAAGTTATGGGGCAGTAACAGTACACTTTTCAAAACGTGTTTTTCAGCCCGAAATAAACGCGTTTTTTCAGACAACTGAATCCCCATGTAGCAACAAGGCTCAGAAGAGCCCACACACTCAGATCTTAACCCCAGTGTGCTGAAAGTGTCAAAACTTGTTTTTCAGCAGAAATAAACATGTTTCTGCAAGTTTGGTCAACCCCATGTAAGTTATGGGGCAGTAACAGTACACTTTTCAAAACGTGTTTTTCAGCCCGAAATAAACGCGTTTTTTCAGACAACTGAATCCCCATGTAGCAACAAGGCTCAGAAGAGCCCACACACTCAGATCTTAACCCCAGTGTGCTGAAAGTGTCAAAACATGTTTTTCAGCAGAAATAAACATGTTTCTGCAAGTTTGGTCAACCCCATGTAAGTTATGGGGCAGTAACAGTACACTTTTCAAAACGTGTTTTTCAGCCCGAAATAAACGCGTTTTTTCAGACAACTGAATCCCCATGTAGCAGCAAGGCTCAGAAGAGCCCACACACTCAGATCTTAACCCCAGTGTGCTGAAAGTGTCAAAACATGTTTTTCAGCAGAAATAAACATGTTTCTGCAAGTTTGGTCAACCCCATGTAAGTTATGGGGCAGTAACAGTACACTCTGCAAAACGTGTTTTTCAGCCCGAAATAAACGCGTTTTTTCAGACAACTGAATACCCATGTAGCAGCAAGTCTCAGAAGAGCCCACACACTCAGCTCTTAACCCCAGTGTGCAGAAAGGGTCAAAACGTGTTTTTCAGCAGAAATAAACATGTTTCTGCAAGTTTGGTCAACCCCATGTAAGTTATGGGGCAGTAACAGTACACTCTGCAAAACGTGTTTTTCAGCCCGAAATAAACGCGTTTTTTCAGACAACTGAATCCCCATGTAGCAGCAAGGCTCAGAAGAGCCCACACACTCAGATCTTAACCCCAGTGTGCTGAAAGTGTCAAAACATGTTTTTCAGCAGAAATAAACATGTTTCTGCAAGTTTGGTCAACCCCATGTAAGTTATGGGGCAGTAACAGTACACTTTTCAAAACGTGTTTTTCAGCCCGAAATAAACGCGTTTTTTCAGACAACTGAATCCCCATGTAGCAGCAAGGCTCAGAAGAGCCCACACACTCAGATCTTAACCCCAGTGTGCTGAAAGTGTCAAAACTTGTTTTTCAGCAGAAATAAACATGTTTCTGCAAGTTTGGTCAACCCCATGTAAGTTATGGGGCAGTAACAGTACACTTTTCAAAACGTGTTTTTCAGCCCGAAATAAACGCGTTTTTTCAGACAACTGAATACCCATGTAGCAGCAAGGCTCAGAAGAGCCCACACACTCAGATCTTAACCCCAGTGTGCTGAAAGTGTCAAAACATGTTTTTCAGCAGAAATAAACATGTTTCTGCAAGTTTGGTCAACCCCATGTAAGTTATGGGGCAGTAACAGTACACTTTTCAAAACGTGTTTTTCAGCCCGAAATAAACGCGTTTTTTCAGATAACTGAATCCCCATGTAGCAACAAGGCTCAGAAGAGCCCACACACTCAGATCTTAACCCCAGTGTGCTGAAAGTGTCAAAACATGTTTTTCAGCAGAAATAAACATGTTTCTGCAAGTTTGGTCAACCCCATGTAAGTTATGGGGCAGTAACAGTACACTTTTCAAAACGTGTTTTTCAGCCCGAAATAAACGCGTTTTTTCAGACAACTGAATCCCCATGTAGCAACAAGGCTCAGAAGAGCCCACACACTCAGATCTTAACCCCAGTGTGCTGAAAGTGTCAAAACATGTTTTTCAGCAGAAATAAACATGTTTCTGCAAGTTTGGTCAACCCCATGTAAGTTATGGGGCAGTAACAGTACACTCTGCAAAACGTATTTTTCAGCCCGAAATAAACGCGTTTTTTCAGACAACTGAATCCCCATGTAGCAGCAAGGCTCAGAAGAGCCCACACACTCAGATCTTAACCCCAGTGTGCTGAAAGTGTCAAAACATGTTTTTCAGCAGAAATAAACATGTTTCTGCAAGTTTGGTCAACCCCATGTAAGTTATGGGGCAGTAACAGTACACTTTTCAAAACGTGTTTTTCAGCCCGAAATAAACGCGTTTTTTCAGACAACTGAATCCCCATGTAGCAACAAGGCTCAGAAGAGCCCACACACTCAGATCTTAACCCCAGTGTGCTGAAAGTGTCAAAACATGTTTTTCAGCAGAAATAAACATGTTTCTGCAAGTTTGGTCAACCCCATGTAAGTTATGGGGCAGTAACAGTACACTCTGCAAAACGTGTTTTTCAGCCCGAAATAAACGCGTTTTTTCAGACAACTGAATCCCCATGTAGCAGCAAGGCTCAGAAGAGCCCACACACTCAGATCTTAACCCCAGTGTGCTGAAAGTGTCAAAACTTGTTTTTCAGCAGAAATAAACATGTTTCTGCAAGTTTGGTCAACCCCATGTAAGTTATGGGGCAGTAACAGTACACTTTTCAAAACGTGTTTTTCAGCCCGAAATAAACGCGTTTTTTCAGACAACTGAATACCCATGTAGCAGCAAGGCTCAGAAGAGCCCACACACTCAGATCTTAACCCCAGTGTGCTGAAAGTGTCAAAACATGTTTTTCAGCAGAAATAAACATGTTTCTGCAAGTTTGGTCAACCCCATGTAAGTTATGGGGCAGTAACAGTACACTTTTCAAAACGTGTTTTTCAGCCAGAAATAAACGCGTTTTTTCAGACAACTGAATCCCCATGTAGCAACAAGGCTCAGAAGAGCCCACACACTCAGATCTTAACCCCAGTGTGCTGAAAGTGTCAAAACATGTTTTTCAGCAGAAATAAACATGTTTCTGCAAGTTTGGTCAACCCCATGTAAGTTATGGGGCAGTAACAGTACACTTTTCAAAACGTGTTTTTCAGCCCGAAATAAACGCGTTTTTTCAGACAACTGAATACCCATGTAGCAGCAAGTCTCAGAAGAGCCCACACACTCAGCTCTTAACCCCAGTGTGCAGAAAGGGTCAAAACGTGTTTTTCAGCAGAAATAAACATGTTTCTGCAAGTTTGGTCAACCCCATGTAAGTTATGGGGCAGTAACAGTACACTTTTCAAAACGTGTTTTTCAGCCCGAAATAAACGCGTTTTTTCAGACAACTGAATCCCCATGTAGCAGCAAGGCTCAGAAGAGCCCACACACTCAGATCTTAAACCCAGTGTGCTGAAAGTGTCAAAACATGTTTTTCAGCAGAAATAAACATGTTTCTGCAAGTTTGGTCAACCCCATGTAAGTTATGGGGCAGTAACAGTACACTTTTCAAAACGTGTTTTTCAGCCCGAAATAAACGCGTTTTTTCAGACAACTGAATCCCCATGTAGCAACAAGGCTCAGAAGAGCCCACACACTCAGATCTTAACACCAGTGTGCTGAAAGTGTCAAAACATGTTTTTCAGCAGAAATAAACATATTTCTGCAAGTTTGGTCAACCCCATGTAAGTTATGGGGCAGTAACAGTACACTTTTCAAAACGTGTTTTTCAGCCCGAAATAAACGCGTTTTTTCAGACAACTGAATCCCCATGTAGCAACAAGGCTCAGAAGAGCCCACACACTCAGATCTTAACCCCAGTGTGCTGAAAGTGTCAAAACATGTTTTTCAGCAGAAATAAACATGTTTCTGCAAGTTTGGTCAACCCCATGTAAGTTATGGGGCAGTAACAGTACACTTTTCAAAACGTGTTTTTCAGCCCGAAATAAACGCGTTTTTTCAGACAACTGAATACCCATGTAGCAGCAAGTCTCAGAAGAGCCCACACACTCAGCTCTTAACCCCAGTGTGCAGAAAGGGTCAAAACGTGTTTTTCAGCAGAAATAAACATGTTTCTGCAAGTTTGGTCAACCCCATGTAAGTTATGGGGCAGTAACAGTACACTTTTCAAAACGTGTTTTTCAGCCCGAAATAAACGCGTTTTTTCAGACAACTGAATCCCCATGTAGCAACAAGGCTCAGAAGAGCCCACACACTCAGATCTTAACCCCAGTGTGGTGAAAGTGTCAAAACATGTTTTTCAGCAGAAATAAACATGTTTCTGCAAGTTTGGTCAACCCCATGTAAGTTATGGGGCAGTAACAGTACACTCTGCAAAACGTGTTTTTCAGCCCGAAATAAACGCGTTTTTTCAGACAACTGAATCCCCATGTAGCAGCAAGGCTCAGAAGAGCCCACACACTCAGATCTTAACCCCAGTGTGCTGAAAGTGTCAAAACATGTTTTTCAGCAGAAATAAACATGTTTCTGCAAGTTTGGTCAACCCCATGTAAGTTATGGGGCAGTAACAGTACACTTTTCAAAACGTGTTTTTCAGCCCGAAATAAACGCGTTTTTTCAGACAACTGAATCCCCATGTAGCAACAAGGCTCAGAAGAGCCCACACACTCAGATCTTAACCACAGTGTGCTGAAAGTGTCAAAACTTGTTTTTCAGCAGAAATAAACATGTTTCTGCAAGTTTGGTCAACCCCATGTAAGTTATGGGGCAGTAACAGTAAACTTTTCAAAACGTGTTTTTCAGCCCGAAATAAACGCGTTTTTTCAGACAACTGAATACCCATGTAGCAGCAAGGCTCAGAAGAGCCCACACACTCAGATCTTAACCCCAGTGTGCTGAAAGTGTCAAAACATGTTTTTCAGCAGAAAAAAACATGTTTCTGCAAGTTTGGTCAACCCCATGTAAGTTATGGGGCAGTAACAGTACACTTTTCAAAACGTGTTTTTCAGCCCGAAATAAACGCGTTTTTTCAGACAACTGAATCCCCATGTAGCAACAAGGCTCAGAAGAGCCCACACACTCAGATCTTAACCCCAGTGTGCTGAAAGTGTCAAAACATGTTTTTCAGCAGAAATAAACATGTTTCTGCAAGTTTGGTCAACCCCATGTAAGTTATGGGGCAGTAACAGTACACTTTTCAAAACGTGTTTTTCAGCTCGAAATAAACGCGTTTTTTCAGACAACTGAATACCCATGTAGCAGCAAGTCTCAGAAGAGCCCACACACTCAGCTCTTAACCCCAGTGTGCAGAAAGGGTCAAAACGTGTTTTTCAGCAGAAATAAACATGTTTCTGCAAGTTTGGTCAACCCCATGTAAGTTATTTGGCAGTAACAGTACACTCTGCAAAACGTGTTTTTCAGCCCGAAATAAACGCGTTTTTTCAGACAACTGAATCCCCATGTAGCAGCAAGGCTCAGAAGAGCCCACACACTCAGATCTTAACCCCAGTGTGCTGAAAGTGTCAAAACATGTTTTTCAGCAGAAATAAACATGTTTCTGCAAGTTTGGTCAACCCCATGTAAGTTATGGGGCAGTAACAGTACACTTTTCAAAACGTGTTTTTCAGCCCGAAATAAACGCGTTTTTTCAGACAACTGAATCCCCATGTAGCAACAAGGCTCAGAAGAGCCCACACACTCAGATCTTAACCCCAGTGTGGTGAAAGTGTCAAAACATGTTTTTCAGCAGAAATAAACATGTTTCTGCAAGTTTGGTCAACCCCATGTAAGTTATGGGGCAGTAACAGTACACTCTGCAAAACGTGTTTTTCAGCCCGAAATAAACGCGTTTTTTCAGACAACTGAATCCCCATGTAGCAGCAAGGCTCAGAAGAGCCCACACACTCAGATCTTAACCCCAGTGTGCTGAAAGTGTCAAAACATGTTTTTCAGCAGAAATAAACATGTTTCTGCAAGTTTGGTCAACCCCATGTAAGTTATGGGGCAGTAACAGTACACTTTTCAAAACGTGTTTTTCAGCCCGAAATAAACGCGTTTTTTCAGACAACTGAATCCCCATGTAGCAACAAGGCTCAGAAGAGCCCACACACTCAGATCTTAACCACAGTGTGCTGAAAGTGTCAAAACTTGTTTTTCAGCAGAAATAAACATGTTTCTGCAAGTTTGGTCAACCCCATGTAAGTTATGGGGCAGTAACAGTAAACTTTTCAAAACGTGTTTTTCAGCACGAAATAAACGCGTTTTTTCAGACAACTGAATACCCATGTAGCAGCAAGGCTCAGAAGAGCCCACACACTCAGATCTTAACCCCAGTGTGCTGAAAGTGTCAAAACATGTTTTTCAGCAGAAATAAACATGTTTCTGCAAGTTTGGTCAACCCCATGTAAGTTATGGGGCAGTAACAGTACACTTTTCAAAACGTGTTTTTCAGCCCGAAATAAACGCGTTTTTTCAGACAACTGAATCCCCATGTAGCAACAAGGCTCAGAAGAGCCCACACACTCAGATCTTAACCCCAGTGTGCTGAAAGTGTCAAAACATGTTTTTCAGCAGAAATAAACATGTTTCTGCAAGTTTGGTCAACCCCATGTAAGTTATGGGGCAGTAACAGTACACTTTTCAAAACGTGTTTTTCAGCCCGAAATAAACGCGTTTTTTCAGACAACTGAATCCCCATGTAGCAACAAGGCTCAGAAGAGCCCACACACTCAGATCTTAACCCCAGTGTGCTGAAAGTGTCAAAACATGTTTTTCAGCAGAAATAAACATGTTTCTGCAAGTTTGGTCAACCCCATGTAAGTTATGGGGCAGTAACAGTACACTTTTCAAAACGTGTTTTTCAGCCCGAAATAAACGCGTTTTTTCAGACAACTGAATCCCCATGTAGCAACAAGGCTCAGAAGAGCCCACACACTCAGATCTTAACCCCAGTGTGCTGAAAGTGTCAAAACATGTTTTTCAGCAGAAATAAACATGTTTCTGCAAGTTTGGTCAACCCCATGTAAGTTATGGGGCAGTAACAGTACACTTTTCAAAACGTGTTTTTCAGCCCGAAATAAACGCGTTTTTTCAGACAACTGAATACCCATGTAGCAGCAAGTCTCAGAAGAGCCCACACACTCAGCTCTTAACCCCAGTGTGCAGAAAGGGTCAAAACGTGTTTTTCAGCAGAAATAAACATGTTTCTGCAAGTTTGGTCAACCCCATGTAAGTTATGGGGCAGTAACAGTACACTCTGCAAAACGTGTTTTTCAGCCCGAAATAAACGCGTTTTTTCAGACAACTGAATCCCCATGTAGCAGCAAGGCTCAGAAGAGCCCACACACTCAGATCTTAACCCCAGTGTGCTGAAAGTGTCAAAACATGTTTTTCAGCAGAAATAAACATGTTTCTGCAAGTTTGGTCAACCCCATGTAAGTTATGGGGCAGTAACAGTAAACTTTTCAAAACGTGTTTTTCAGCCCGAAATAAACGCGTTTTTTCAGACAACTGAATACCCATGTAGCAGCAAGGCTCAGAAGAGCCCACACACTCAGATCTTAACCCCAGTGTGCTGAAAGTGTCAAAACATGTTTTTCAGCAGAAATAAACATGTTTCTGCAAGTTTGGTCAACCCCATGTAAGTTATGGGGCAGTAACAGTACACTTTTCAAAACGTGTTTTTCAGCCCGAAATAAACGCGTTTTTTCAGACAACTGAATCCCCATGTAGCAACAAGGCTCAGAAGAGCCCACACACTCAGATCTTAACCCCAGTGTGCTGAAAGTGTCAAAACATGTTTTTCAGCAGAAATAAACATGTTTCTGCAAGTTTGGTCAACCCCATGTAAGTTATGGGGCAGTAACAGTACACTCTGCAAAACGTGTTTTTCAGCCCGAAATAAACGCGTTTTTTCAGACAACTGAATCCCCATGTAGCAGCAAGGCTCAGAAGAGCCCACACACTCAGATCTTAACCCCAGTGTGCTGAAAGTGTCAAAACATGTTTTTCAGCAGAAATAAACATGTTTCTGCAAGTTTGGTCAACCCCATGTAAGTTATGGGGCAGTAACAGTACACTTTTCAAAACGTGTTTTTCAGCCCGAAATAAACGCGTTTTTTCAGACAACTGAATCCCCATGTAGCAACAAGGCTCAGAAGAGCCCACACACTCAGATCTTAACCCCAGTGTGCTGAAAGTGACAAAACATGTTTTTCAGCAGAAATAAACATGTTTCTGCAAGTTTGGTCAACCCCATGTAAGTTATGGGGCAGTAATAGTACACTTTTCAAAACGTGTTTTTCAGCCCAAAATAAACGCGTTTTTTCAGACAACTGAATCCCCATGTAGCAACAAGGCTCAGAAGAGCCCACACACTCAGATCTTAACCCCAGTGTGCTGAAAGTGTCAAAACATGTTTTTCAGCAGAAATAAACATGTTTCTGCAAGTTTGGTCAACCCCATGTAAGTTATGGGGCAGTAACAGTACACTCTGTAAAACGTGTTTTTCAGCCCGAAATAAACGCGTTTTTTCAGACAACTGAATCCCCATGTAGCAGCAAGGCTCAGAAGAGCCCACACACTCAGATCTTAACCCCAGTGTGCTGAAAGTGTCAAAACATGTTTTTCAGCAGAAATAAACATGTTTCTGCAAGTTTGGTCAACCCCATGTAAGTTATGGGGCAGTAACAGTACACTTTTCAAAACGTGTTTTTCAGCCCGAAATAAACGCGTTTTTTCAGACAACTGAATCCCCATGTAGCAACAAGGCTCAGAAGAGCCCACACACTCAGATCTTAACCCCAGTGTGCTGAAAGTGTCAAAACATGTTTTTCAGCAGAAATAAACATGTTTCTGCAAGTTTGGTCAACCCCATGTAAGTTATGGGGCAGTAACAGTACACTCTGTAAAACGTGTTTTTCAGCCCGAAATAAACGCGTTTTTTCAGACAACTGAATCCCCATGTAGCAGCAAGGCTCAGAAGAGCCCACACACTCAGATCTTAACCCCAGTGTGCTGAAAGTGTCAAAACATGTTTTTCAGCAGAAATAAACATGTTTCTGCAAGTTTGGTCAACCCCATGTAAGTTATGGGGCAGTAACAGTACACTTTTCAAAACGTGTTTTTCAGCCCGAAATAAACGCGTTTTTTCAGACAACTGAATCCCCATGTAGCAGCAAGGCTCAGAAGAGCCCACACACTCAGATCTTAACCCCAGTGTGCTGAAAGTGTCAAAACTTGTTTTTCAGCAGAAATAAACATGTTTCTGCAAGTTTGGTCAACCCCATGTAAGTTATGGGGCAGTAACAGTACACTTTTCAAAACGTGTTTTTCAGCCCGAAATAAACGCGTTTTTTCAGACAACTGAATACCCATGTAGCAGCAAGGCTCAGAAGAGCCCACACACTCAGATCTTAACCCCAGTGTGCTGAAAGTGTCAAAACATGTTTTTCAGCAGAAATAAACATGTTTCTGCAAGTTTGGTCAACCCCATGTAAGTTATGGGGCAGTAACAGTACACTTTTCAAAACGTGTTTTTCAGCCCGAAATAAACGCGTTTTTTCAGACAACTGAATCCCCATGTAGCAACAAGGCTCAGAAGAGCCCACACACTCAGATCTTAACCCCAGTGTGCTGAAAGTGTCAAAACATGTTTTTCAGCAGAAATAAACATGTTTCTGCAAGTTTGGTCAACGCCATGTAAGTTATGGGGCAGTAACAGTACACTTTTCAAAACGTGTTTTTCAGCCCGAAATAAACGCGTTTTTTCAGACAACTGAATCCCCATGTAGCAGCAAGGCTCAGAAGAGCCCACACACTCAGATCTTAACCCCAGTGTGCTGAAAGTGTCAAAACATGTTTTTCAGCAGAAATAAACATGTTTCTGCAAGTTTGGTCAACCCCATGTAAGTTATGGGGCAGTAACAGTACACTTTTCAAAACGTGTTTTTCAGCCCGAAATAAACGCGTTTTTTCAGACAACTGAATCCCCATGTAGCAACAAGGCTCAGAAGAGCCCACACACTCAGATCTTAACCACAGTGTGCTGAAAGTGTCAAAACTTGTGTTTCAGCAGAAATAAACATGTTTCTGCAAGTTTGGTCAACCCCATGTAAGTTATGGGGCAGTAACAGTAAACTTTTCAAAACGTGTTTTTCAGCCCGAAATAAACGCGTTTTTTCAGACAACTGAATACCCATGTAGCAGCAAGGCTCAGAAGAGCCCACACACTCAGATCTTAACCACAGTGTGCTGAAAGTGTCAAAACTTGTTTTTCAGCAGAAATAAACATGTTTCTGCAAGTTTGGTCAACCCCATGTAAGTTATGGGGCAGTAACAGTAAACTTTTCAAAACGTGTTTTTCAGCCCGAAATAAACGCGTTTTTTCAGACAACTGAATACCCATGTAGCAGCAAGGCTCAGAAGAGCCCACACACTCAGATCTTAACCCCAGTGTGCTGAAAGTGTCAAAACATGTTTTTCAGCAGAAATAAACATGTTTCTGCAAGTTTGGTCAACCCCATGTAAGTTATGGGGCAGTAACAGTACACTTTTCAAACGTGTTTTTCAGCCCGAAATAAACGCGTTTTTTCAGACAACTGAATCCCCATGTAGCAACAAGGCTCAGAAGAGCCCACACACTCAGATCTTAACCACAGTGTGCTGAAAGTGTCAAAACTTGTTTTTCAGCAGAAATAAACATGTTTCTGCAAGTTTGGTCAACCCCACGTAAGTTATGGGGCAGTAACAGTACACTCTGCAAAACGTGTTTTTCAGCCCGAAATAAACGCGTTTTTTCAGACAACTGAATCCCCATGTAGCAACAAGGCTCAGAAGAGCCCACACACTCAGATCTTAACCCCAGTGTGCAGAAAGGGTCAAAACGTGTTTTTCAGCAGAAATAAACATGTTTCTGCAAGTTTGGTCAACCCCATGTAAGTTATGGGGCAGTAACAGTACACTCTGTAAAACGTGTTTTTCAGCCAGAAATAAACGCGTTTTTTCAGACAACTGAATCCCCATGTAGCAGCAAGGCTCAGAAGAGCCCACACACTCAGATCTTAACCCCAGTGTGCTGAAAGTGTCAAAACATGTTTTTCAGCAGAAATAAACATGTTTCTGCAAGTTTGGTCAACCCCATGTAAGTTATGGGGCAGTAACAGTACACTTTTCAAAACGTGTTTTTCAGCCCGAAATAAACGCGTTTTTTCAGACAACTGAATCCCCATGTAGCAACAAGGCTCAGAAGAGCCCACACACTCAGATCTTAACCACAGTGTGCTGAAAGTGTCAAAACTTGTTTTTCAGCAGAAATAAACATGTTTCTGCAAGTTTGGTCAACCCCATGTAAGTTATGGGGCAGTAACAGTAAACTTTTCAAAACGTGTTTTTCAGCACGAAATAAACGCGTTTTTTCAGACAACTGAATACCCATGTAGCAGCAAGGCTCAGAAGAGCCCACACACTCAGATCTTAACCCCAGTGTGCTGAAAGTGTCAAAACATGTTTTTCAGCAGAAATAAACATGTTTCTGCAAGTTTGGTCAACCCCATGTAAGTTATGGGGCAGTAACAGTACACTTTTCAAAACGTGTTTTTCAGCCCGAAATAAACGCGTTTTTTCAGACAACTGAATCCCCATGTAGCAACAAGGCTCAGAAGAGCCCACACACTCAGATCTTAACCCCAGTGTGCTGAAAGTGTCAAAACATGTTTTTCAGCAGAAATAAACATGTTTCTGCAAGTTTGGTCAACCCCATGTAAGTTATGGGGCAGTAACAGTACACTTTTCAAAACGTGTTTTTCAGCCCGAAATAAACGCGTTTTTTCAGACAACTGAATCCCCATGTAGCAACAAGGCTCAGAAGAGCCCACACACTCAGATCTTAACCCCAGTGTGCTGAAAGTGTCAAAACATGTTTTTCAGCAGAAATAAACATGTTTCTGCAAGTTTGGTCAACCCCATGTAAGTTATGGGGCAGTAACAGTACACTTTTCAAAACGTGTTTTTCAGCCCGAAATAAACGCGTTTTTTCAGACAACTGAATCCCCATGTAGCAACAAGGCTCAGAAGAGCCCACACACTCAGATCTTAACCCCAGTGTGCTGAAAGTGTCAAAACATGTTTTTCAGCAGAAATAAACATGTTTCTGCAAGTTTGGTCAACCCCATGTAAGTTATGGGGCAGTAACAGTACACTTTTCAAAACGTGTTTTTCAGCCCGAAATAAACGCGTTTTTTCAGACAACTGAATACCCATGTAGCAGCAAGTCTCAGAAGAGCCCACACACTCAGCTCTTAACCCCAGTGTGCAGAAAGGGTCAAAACGTGTTTTTCAGCAGAAATAAACATGTTTCTGCAAGTTTGGTCAACCCCATGTAAGTTATGGGGCAGTAACAGTACACTCTGCAAAACGTGTTTTTCAGCCCGAAATAAACGCGTTTTTTCAGACAACTGAATCCCCATGTAGCAGCAAGGCTCAGAAGAGCCCACACACTCAGATCTTAACCCCAGTGTGCTGAAAGTGTCAAAACATGTTTTTCAGCAGAAATAAACATGTTTCTGCAAGTTTGGTCAACCCCATGTAAGTTATGGGGCAGTAACAGTAAACTTTTCAAAACGTGTTTTTCAGCCCGAAATAAACGCGTTTTTTCAGACAACTGAATACCCATGTAGCAGCAAGGCTCAGAAGAGCCCACACACTCAGATCTTAACCCCAGTGTGCTGAAAGTGTCAAAACATGTTTTTCAGCAGAAATAAACATGTTTCTGCAAGTTTGGTCAACCCCATGTAAGTTATGGGGCAGTAACAGTACACTTTTCAAAACGTGTTTTTCAGCCCGAAATAAACGCGTTTTTTCAGACAACTGAATCCCGATGTAGCAACAAGGCTCAGAAGAGCCCACACACTCAGATCTTAACCCCAGTGTGGTGAAAGTGTCAAAACATGTTTTTCAGCAGAAATAAACATGTTTCTGCAAGTTTGGTCAACCCCATGTAAGTTATGGGGCAGTAACAGTACACTTTTCAAAACGTGTTTTTCAGCCCGAAATAAACGCGTTTTTTCAGACAACTGAATCCCCATGTAGCAACAAGGCTCAGAAGAGCCCACACACTCAGATCTTAACCCCAGTGTGCTGAAAGTGTCAAAACATGTTTTTCAGCAGAAATAAACATGTTTCTGCAAGTTTGGTCAACCCCATGTAAGTTATGGGGCAGTAACAGTACACTTTTCAAAACGTGTTTTTCAGCCCGAAAATAAACGCGTTTTTTCAGACAACTGAATCCCCATGTAGCAACAAGGCTCAGAAGAGCCCACACACTCAGATCTTAACCCCAGTGTGCTGAAAGTGTCAAAACATGTTTTTCAGCAGAAATAAACATGTTTCTGCAAGTTTGGTCAACCCCATGTAAGTTATGGGGCAGTAACAGTACACTCTGCAAAACGTGTTTTTCAGCCCGAAATAAACGCATTTTTTCAGACAACTGAATCCCCATGTAGCAGCAAGGCTCAGAAGAGCCCACACACTCAGATCTTAACCCCAGTGTGCTGAAAGTGTCAAAACATGTTTTTCAGCAGAAATAAACATGTTTCTGCAAGTTTGGTCAACCCCATGTAAGTTATGGGGCAGTAACAGTACACTTTTCAAAACGTGTTTTTCAGCCCGAAATAAACGCGTTTTTTCAGACAACTGAATCCCCATGTAGCAACAAGGCTCAGAAGAGCCCACACACTCAGATCTTAACCCCAGTGTGCTGAAAGTGTCAAAACATGTTTTTCAGCAGAAATAAACATGTTTCTGCAAGTTTGGTCAACCCCATGTAAGTTATGGGGCAGTAACAGTACACTTTTCAAAACGTGTTTTTCAGCCCAAAATAAACGCGTTTTTTCAGACAACTGAATCCCCATGTAGCAACAAGGCTCAGAAGAGCCCACACACTCAGATCTTAACCCCAGTGTGCTGAAAGTGTCAAAACATGTTTTTCAGCAGAAATAAACATGTTTCTGCAAGTTTGGTCAACCCCATGTAAGTTATGGGGCAGTAACAGTACACTCTGTAAAACGTGTTTTTCAGCCCGAAATAAACGCGTTTTTTCAGACAACTGAATCCCCATGTAGCAGCAAGGCTCAGAAGAGCCCACACACTCAGATCTTAACCCCAGTGTGCTGAAAGTGTCAAAACATGTTTTTCAGCAGAAATAAACATGTTTCTGCAAGTTTGGTCAACCCCATGTAAGTTATGGGGCAGTAACAGTACACTTTTCAAAACGTGTTTTTCAGCCCGAAATAAACGCGTTTTTTCAGACAACTGAATCCCCATGTAGCAACAAGGCTCAGAAGAGCCCACACACTCAGATCTTAACCCCAGTGTGCTGAAAGTGTCAAAACATGTTTTTCAGCAGAAATAAACATGTTTCTGCAAGTTTGGTCAACCCCATGTAAGTTATGGGGCAGTAACAGTACACTCTGTAAAACGTGTTTTTCAGCCCGAAATAAACGCGTTTTTTCAGACAACTGAATCCCCATGTAGCAGCAAGGCTCAGAAGAGCCCACACACTCAGATCTTAACCCCAGTGTGCTGAAAGTGTCAAAACATGTTTTTCAGCAGAAATAAACATGTTTCTGCAAGTTTGGTCAACCCCATGTAAGTTATGGGGCAGTAACAGTACACTTTTCAAAACGTGTTTTTCAGCCCGAAATAAACGCGTTTTTTCAGACAACTGAATCCCCATGTAGCAGCAAGGCTCAGAAGAGCCCACACACTCAGATCTTAACCCCAGTGTGCTGAAAGTGTCAAAACTTGTTTTTCAGCAGAAATAAACATGTTTCTGCAAGTTTGGTCAACCCCATGTAAGTTATGGGGCAGTAACAGTACACTTTTCAAAACGTGTTTTTCAGCCCGAAATAAATGCGTTTTTTCAGACAACTGAATACCCATGTAGCAGCAAGGCTCAGAAGAGCCCACACACTCAGATCTTAACCCCAGTGTGCTGAAAGTGTCAAAACATGTTTTTCAGCAGAAATAAACATGTTTCTGCAAGTTTGGTCAACCCCATGTAAGTTATGGGGCAGTAACAGTACACTTTTCAAAACGTGTTTTTCAGCCCGAAATAAACGCGTTTTTTCAGACAACTGAATCCCCATGTAGCAACAAGGCTCAGAAGAGCCCACACACTCAGATCTTAACCCCAGTGTGCTGAAAGTGTCAAAACATGTTTTTCAGCAGAAATAAACATGTTTCTGCAAGTTTGGTCAACGCCATGTAAGTTATGGGGCAGTAACAGTACACTTTTCAAAACGTGTTTTTCAGCCCGAAATAAACGCGTTTTTTCAGACAACTGAATCCCCATGTAGCAGCAAGGCTCAGAAGAGCCCACACACTCAGATCTTAACCCCAGTGTGCTGAAAGTGTCAAAACATGTTTTTCAGCAGAAATAAACATGTTTCTGCAAGTTTGGTCAACCCCATGTAAGTTATGGGGCAGTAACAGTACACTTTTCAAAACGTGTTTTTCAGCCCGAAATAAACGCGTTTTTTCAGACAACTGAATCCCCATGTAGCAACAAGGCTCAGAAGAGCCCACACACTCAGATCTTAACCACAGTGTGCTGAAAGTGTCAAAACTTGTGTTTCAGCAGAAATAAACATGTTTCTGCAAGTTTGGTCAACCCCATGTAAGTTATGGGGCAGTAACAGTAAACTTTTCAAAACGTGTTTTTCAGCCCGAAATAAACGCGTTTTTTCAGACAACTGAATACCCATGTAGCAGCAAGGCTCAGAAGAGCCCACACACTCAGATCTTAACCACAGTGTGCTGAAAGTGTCAAAACTTGTTTTTCAGCAGAAATAAACATGTTTCTGCAAGTTTGGTCAACCCCATGTAAGTTATGGGGCAGTAACAGTAAACTTTTCAAAACGTGTTTTTCAGCCCGAAATAAACGCGTTTTTTCAGACAACTGAATACCCATGTAGCAGCAAGGCTCAGAAGAGCCCACACACTCAGATCTTAACCCCAGTGTGCTGAAAGTGTCAAAACATGTTTTTCAGCAGAAATAAACATGTTTCTGCAAGTTTGGTCAACCCCATGTAAGTTATGGGGCAGTAACAGTACACTTTTCAAACGTGTTTTTCAGCCCGAAATAAACGCGTTTTTTCAGACAACTGAATCCCCATGTAGCAACAAGGCTCAGAAGAGCCCACACACTCAGATCTTAACCACAGTGTGCTGAAAGTGTCAAAACTTGTTTTTCAGCAGAAATAAACATGTTTCTGCAAGTTTGGTCAACCCCACGTAAGTTATGGGGCAGTAACAGTACACTCTGCAAAACGTGTTTTTCAGCCCGAAATAAACGCGTTTTTTCAGACAACTGAATACCCATGTAGCAACAAGGCTCAGAAGAGCCCACACACTCAGATCTTAACCCCAGTGTGCAGAAAGGGTCAAAACGTGTTTTTCAGCAGAAATAAACATGTTTCTGCAAGTTTGGTCAACCCCATGTAAGTTATGGGGCAGTAACAGTACACTCTGTAAAACGTGTTTTTCAGCCAGAAATAAACGCGTTTTTTCAGACAACTGAATCCCCATGTAGCAGCAAGGCTCAGAAGAGCCCACACACTCAGATCTTAACCCCAGTGTGCTGAAAGTGTCAAAACATGTTTTTCAGCAGAAATAAACATGTTTCTGCAAGTTTGGTCAACCCCATGTAAGTTATGGGACAGTAACAGTACACTTTTCAAAACGTGTTTTTCAGCCCGAAATTAACGCTTTTTTTCAGACAACTGAATACCCATGTAGCAGCAAGGCTCAGAAGAGCCCACACACTCAGATCTTAACCCCAGTGTGCTGAAAGTGTCAAAACATGTTTTTCAGCAGAAATAAACATGTTTCTGCAAGTTTGGTCAACCCCATGTAAGTTATGGGGCAGTAACAGTACACTTTTCAAAACGTGTTTTTCAGCCCGAAATATACGCGTTTTTTCAGACAACTGAATCCCCATGTAGCAACAAGGCTCAGAAGAGCCCACACACTCAGATCTTAACCCCAGTGTGCTGAAAGTGCCAAAACATGTTTTTCAGCAGAAATAAACATGTTTCTGCAAGTTTGGTCAACCCCATGTAAGTTATGGGGCAGTAACAGTACACTTTTCAAAATGTGTTTTTCAGCCCGAAATAAACGCGTTTTTTCAGACAACTGAATCCCCATGTAGCAACAAGGCTCAGAAGAGCCCACAAACTCAGATCTTAACCCCAGTGTGCTGAAAGTGTCAAAACATGTTTTTCAGCAGAAATAAACATGTTTCTGCAAGTTTGGTCAACCCCATGTAAGTTATGGGGCAGTAACAGTACACTTTTCAAAACGTGTTTTTCAGCCCGAAATAAACGCGTTTTTTCAGACAACTGAATCCCCATGTAGCAACAAGGCTCAGAAGAGCCCACACACTCAGATCTTAACCCCAGTGTGCAGAAAGGGTCAAAACGTGTTTTTCAGCAGAAATAAACATGTTTCTGCAAGTTTGGTCAACCCCATGTAAGTTATGGGGCAGTAACAGTACACTCTGCAAAACGTGTTTTTCAGCCCGAAATAAACGCGTTTTTTCAGACAACTGAATCCCCATGTAGCAGCAAGGCTCAGAAGAGCCCACACACTCAGATCTTAACCCCAGTGTGCTGAAAGTGTCAAAACATGTTTTTCAGCAGAAATAAACATGTTTCTGCAAGTTTGGTCAACCCCATGTAAGTTATGGGGCAGTAACAGTACACTTTTCAAAACGTGTTTTTCAGCCCGAAATAAACGCGTTTTTTCAGACAACTGAATCCCCATGTAGCAGCAAGGCTCAGAAGAGCCCACACACTCAGATCTTAAACCCAGTGTGCTGAAAGTGTCAAAACATGTTTTTCAGCAGAAATAAACATGTTTCTGCAAGTTTGGTCAACCCCATGTAAGTTATGGGGCAGTAACAGTACACTTTTCAAAACGTGTTTTTCAGCCCGAAATAAACGCGTTTTTTCAGACAACTGAATCCCCATGTAGCAACAAGGCTCAGAAGAGCCCACACACTCAGATCTTAACCCCAGTGTGCTGAAAGTGTCAAAACTTGTTTTTCAGCAGAAATAAACATGTTTCTGCAAGTTTGGTCAACCCCATGTAAGTTATGGGGCAGTAACAGTACACTTTTCAAAACGTGTTTTTCAGCCCGAAATAAACGCGTTTTTTCAGACAACTGAATCCCCATGTAGCAACAAGGCTCAGAAGAGCCCACACACTCAGATCTTAACCCCAGTGTGCTGAAAGTGTCAAAACATGTTTTTCAGCAGAAATAAACATGTTTCTGCAAGTTTGGTCAACCCCATGTAAGTTATGGGGCAGTAACAGTACACTTTTCAAAACGTGTTTTTCAGCCCGAAATAAACGCGTTTTTTCAGACAACTGAATCCCCATGTAGCAGCAAGGCTCAGAAGAGCCCACACACTCAGATCTTAACCCCAGTGTGCTGAAAGTGTCAAAACATGTTTTTCAGCAGAAATAAACATGTTTCTGCAAGTTTGGTCAACCCCATGTAAGTTATGGGGCAGTAACAGTACACTCTGCAAAACGTGTTTTTCAGCCCGAAATAAACGCGTTTTTTCAGACAACTGAATACCCATGTAGCAGCAAGTCTCAGAAGAGCCCACACACTCAGCTCTTAACCCCAGTGTGCAGAAAGGGTCAAAACGTGTTTTTCAGCAGAAATAAACATGTTTCTGCAAGTTTGGTCAACCCCATGTAAGTTATGGGGCAGTAACAGTACACTCTGCAAAACGTGTTTTTCAGCCCGAAATAAACGCGTTTTTTCAGACAACTGAATCCCCATGTAGCAGCAAGGCTCAGAAGAGCCCACACACTCAGATCTTAACCCCAGTGTGCTGAAAGTGTCAAAACATGTTTTTCAGCAGAAATAAACATGTTTCTGCAAGTTTGGTCAACCCCATGTAAGTTATGGGGCAGTAACAGTACACTTTTCAAAACGTGTTTTTCAGCCCGAAATAAACGCGTTTTTTCAGACAACTGAATCCCCATGTAGCAGCAAGGCTCAGAAGAGCCCACACACTCAGATCTTAACCCCAGTGTGCTGAAAGTGTCAAAACTTGTTTTTCAGCAGAAATAAACATGTTTCTGCAAGTTTGGTCAACCCCATGTAAGTTATGGGGCAGTAACAGTACACTTTTCAAAACGTGTTTTTCAGCCCGAAATAAACGCGTTTTTTCAGACAACTGAATACCCATGTAGCAGCAAGGCTCAGAAGAGCCCACACACTCAGATCTTAACCCCAGTGTGCTGAAAGTGTCAAAACATGTTTTTCAGCAGAAATAAACATGTTTCTGCAAGTTTGGTCAACCCCATGTAAGTTATGGGGCAGTAACAGTACACTTTTCAAAACGTGTTTTTCAGCCCGAAATAAACGCGTTTTTTCAGACAACTGAATCCCCATGTAGCAACAAGGCTCAGAAGAGCCCACACACTCAGATCTTAACCCCAGTGTGCTGAAAGTGTCAAAACATGTTTTTCAGCAGAAATAAACATGTTTCTGCAAGTTTGGTCAACCCCATGTAAGTTATGGGGCAGTAACAGTACACTTTTCAAAACGTGTTTTTCAGCCCGAAATAAACGCGTTTTTTCAGATAACTGAATCCCCATGTAGCAACAAGGCTCAGAAGAGCCCACACACTCAGATCTTAACCCCAGTGTGCTGAAAGTGTCAAAACATGTTTTTCAGCAGAAATAAACATGTTTCTGCAAGTTTGGTCAACCCCATGTAAGTTATGGGGCAGTAACAGTACACTTTTCAAAACGTGTTTTTCAGCCCGAAATAAACGCGTTTTTTCAGACAACTGAATCCCCATGTAGCAACAAGGCTCAGAAGAGCCCACACACTCAGATCTTAACCCCAGTGTGCTGAAAGTGTCAAAACATGTTTTTCAGCAGAAATAAACATGTTTCTGCAAGTTTGGTCAACCCCATGTAAGTTATGGGGCAGTAACAGTACACTCTGCAAAACGTATTTTTCAGCCCGAAATAAACGCGTTTTTTCAGACAACTGAATCCCCATGTAGCAGCAAGGCTCAGAAGAGCCCACACACTCAGATCTTAACCCCAGTGTGCTGAAAGTGTCAAAACATGTTTTTCAGCAGAAATAAACATGTTTCTGCAAGTTTGGTCAACCCCATGTAAGTTATGGGGCAGTAACAGTACACTTTTCAAAACGTGTTTTTCAGCCCGAAATAAACGCGTTTTTTCAGACAACTGAATCCCCATGTAGCAACAAGGCTCAGAAGAGCCCACACACTCAGATCTTAACCCCAGTGTGCTGAAAGTGTCAAAACATGTTTTTCAGCAGAAATAAACATGTTTCTGCAAGTTTGGTCAACCCCATGTAAGTTATGGGGCAGTAACAGTACACTCTGCAAAACGTGTTTTTCAGCCCGAAATAAACGCGTTTTTTCAGACAACTGAATCCCCATGTAGCAGCAAGGCTCAGAAGAGCCCACACACTCAGATCTTAACCCCAGTGTGCTGAAAGTGTCAAAACTTGTTTTTCAGCAGAAATAAACATGTTTCTGCAAGTTTGGTCAACCCCATGTAAGTTATGCGGCAGTAACAGTACACTTTTCAAAACGTGTTTTTCAGCCCGAAATAAACGCGTTTTTTCAGACAACTGAATACCCATGTAGCAGCAAGGCTCAGAAGAGCCCACACACTCAGATCTTAACCCCAGTGTGCTGAAAGTGTCAAAACATGTTTTTCAGCAGAAATAAACATGTTTCTGCAAGTTTGGTCAACCCCATGTAAGTTATGGGGCAGTAACAGTACACTTTTCAAAACGTGTTTTTCAGCCCGAAATAAACGCGTTTTTTCAGACAACTGAATCCCCATGTAGCAACAAGGCTCAGAAGAGCCCACACACTCAGATCTTAACCCCAGTGTGCTGAAAGTGTCAAAACATGTTTTTCAGCAGAAATAAACATGTTTCTGCAAGTTTGGTCAACCCCATGTAAGTTATGGGGCAGTAACAGTACACTTTTCAAAACGTGTTTTTCAGCCCGAAATAAACGCGTTTTTTCAGACAACTGAATACCCATTTAGCAGCAAGTCTCAGAAGAGCTCACACACTCAGCTCTTAACCCCAGTGTGCAGAAAGGGTCAAAACGTGTTTTTCAGCAGAAATAAACATGTTTCTGCAAGTTTGGTCAACCCCATGTAAGTTATTTGGCAGTAACAGTACACTCTGCAAAACGTGTTTTTCAGCCCGAAATAAACGCGTTTTTTCAGACAACTGAATCCCCATGTAGCAGCAAGGCTCAGAAGAGCCCACACACTCAGATCTTAACCCCAGTGTGCTGAAAGTGTCAAAACATGTTTTTCAGCAGAAATAAACATGTTTCTGCAAGTTTGGTCAACCCCATGTAAGTTATGGGGCAGTAACAGTACACTTTTCAAAACGTGTTTTTCAGCCCGAAATAAACGCGTTTTTTCAGACAACTGAATCCCCATGTAGCAACAAGGCTCAGAAGAGCCCACACACTCAGATCTTAACCCCAGTGTGGTGAAAGTGTCAAAACATGTTTTTCAGCAGAAATAAACATGTTTCTGCAAGTTTGGTCAACCCCATGTAAGTTATGGGGCAGTAACAGTACACTCTGCAAAACGTGTTTTTCAGCCCGAAATAAACGCGTTTTTTCAGACAACTGAATCCCCATGTAGCAGCAAGGCTCAGAAGAGCCCACACACTCAGATCTTAACCCCAGTGTGCTGAAAGTGTCAAAACATGTTTTTCAGCAGAAATAAACATGTTTCTGCAAGTTTGGTCAACCCCATGTAAGTTATGGGGCAGTAACAGTACACTTTTCAAAACGTGTTTTTCAGCCCGAAATAAACGCGTTTTTTCAGACAACTGAATCCCCATGTAGCAACAAGGCTCAGAAGAGCCCACACACTCAGATCTTAACCACAGTGTGCTGAAAGTGTCAAAACTTGTTTTTCAGCAGAAATAAACATGTTTCTGCAAGTTTGGTCAACCCCATGTAAGTTATGGGGCAGTAACAGTAAACTTTTCAAAACGTGTTTTTCAGCACGAAATAAACGCGTTTTTTCAGACAACTGAATACCCATGTAGCAGCAAGGCTCAGAAGAGCCCACACACTCAGATCTTAACCCCAGTGTGCTGAAAGTGTCAAAACATGTTTTTCAGCAGAAATAAACATGTTTCTGCAAGTTTGGTCAACCCCATGTAAGTTATGGGGCAGTAACAGTACACTTTTCAAAACGTGTTTTTCAGCCCGAAATAAACGCGTTTTTTCAGACAACTGAATCCCCATGTAGCAACAAGGCTCAGAAGAGCCCACACACTCAGATCTTAACCCCAGTGTGCTGAAAGTGTCAAAACATGTTTTTCAGCAGAAATAAACATGTTTCTGCAAGTTTGGTCAACCCCATGTAAGTTATGGGGCAGTAACAGTACACTTTTCAAAACGTGTTTTTCAGCCCGAAATAAACGCGTTTTTTCAGACAACTGAATCCCCATGTAGCAACAAGGCTCAGAAGAGCCCACACACTCAGATCTTAACCACAGTGTGCTGAAAGTGTCAAAACTTGTTTTTCAGCAGAAATAAACATGTTTCTGCAAGTTTGGTCAACGCCATGTAAGTTATGGGGCAGTAACAGTACACTTTTCAAAACGTGTTTTTCAGCCCGAAATAAACGCGTTTTTTCAGACAACTGAATCCCCATGTAGCAGCAAGGCTCAGAAGAGCCCACACACTCAGATCTTAACCACAGTGTGCTGAAAGTGTCAAAACTTGTTTTTCAGCAGAAATAAACATGTTTCTGCAAGTTTGGTCAACCCCATGTAAGTTATGGGGCAGTAACAGTAAACTTTTCAAAACGTGTTTTTCAGCCCGAAATAAACGCGTTTTTTCAGACAACTGAATACCCATGTAGCAGCAAGGCTCAGAAGAGCCCACACACTCAGATCTTAACCCCAGTGTGCTGAAAGTGTCAAAACATGTTTTTCAGCAGAAATAAACATGTTTCTGCAAGTTTGGTCAACCCCATGTAAGTTATGGGGCAGTAACAGTACACTTTTCAAACGTGTTTTTCAGCCCGAAATAAACGCGTTTTTTCAGACAACTGAATCCCCATGTAGCAACAAGGCTCAGAAGAGCCCACACACTCAGATCTTAACCACAGTGTGCTGAAAGTGTCAAAACTTGTTTTTCAGCAGAAATAAACATGTTTCTGCAAGTTTGGTCAACCCCACGTAAGTTATGGGGCAGTAACAGTACACTCTGCAAAACGTGTTTTTCAGCCCGAAATAAACGCGTTTTTTCAGACAACTGAATACCCATGTAGCAACAAGGCTCAGAAGAGCCCACACACTCAGATCTTAACCCCAGTGTGCAGAAAGGGTCAAAACGTGTTTTTCAGCAGAAATAAACATGTTTCTGCAAGTTTGGTCAACCCCATGTAAGTTATGGGGCAGTAACAGTACACTCTGTAAAACGTGTTTTTCAGCCAGAAATAAACGCGTTTTTTCAGACAACTGAATCCCCATGTAGCAGCAAGGCTCAGAAGAGCCCACACACTCAGATCTTAACCCCAGTGTGCTGAAAGTGTCAAAACATGTTTTTCAGCAGAAATAAACATGTTTCTGCAAGTTTGGTCAACCCCATGTAAGTTATGGGGCAGTAACAGTACACTTTTCAAAACGTGTTTTTCAGCCCGAAATAAACGCGTTTTTTCAGACAACTGAATCCCCATGTAGCAACAAGGCTCAGAAGAGCCCACACACTCAGATCTTAACCACAGTGTGCTGAAAGTGTCAAAACTTGTTTTTCAGCAGAAATAAACATGTTTCTGCAAGTTTGGTCAACCCCATGTAAGTTATGGGGCAGTAACAGTAAACTTTTCAAAACGTGTTTTTCAGCCCGAAATTAACGCGTTTTTTCAGACAACTGAATACCCATGTAGCAGCAAGGCTCAGAAGAGCCCACACACTCAGATCTTAACCCCAGTGTGCTGAAAGTGTCAAAACATGTTTTTCAGCAGAAATAAACATGTTTCTGCAAGTTTGGTCAACCCCATGTAAGTTATGGGGCAGTAACAGTACACTTTTCAAAACGTGTTTTTCAGCCCGAAATAAACGCGTTTTTTCAGACAACTGAATCCCCATGTAGCAACAAGGCTCAGAAGAGCCCACACACTCAGATCTTAACCCCAGTGTGGTGAAAGTGTCAAAACATGTTTTTCAGCAGAAATAAACATGTTTCTGCAAGTTTGGTCAACCCCATGTAAGTTATGGGGCAGTAACAGTACACTCTGCAAAACGTGTTTTTCAGCCCGAAATAAACGCGTTTTTTCAGACAACTGAATCCCCATGTAGCAACAAGGCTCAGAAGAGCCCACACACTCAGATCTTAACCACAGTGTGCTGAAAGTGTCAAAACTTGTGTTTCAGCAGAAATAAACATGTTTCTGCAAGTTTGGTCAACCCCATGTAAGTTATGGGGCAGTAACAGTAAACTTTTCAAAACGTGTTTTTCAGCCCGAAATAAACGCGTTTTTTCAGACAACTGAATACCCATGTAGCAGCAAGGCTCAGAAGAGCCCACACACTCAGATCTTAACCCCAGTGTGCTGAAAGTGTCAAAACATGTTTTTCAGCAGAAATAAACATGTTTCTGCAAGTTTGGTCAACCCCATGTAAGTTATGGGGCAGTAACAGTACACTTTTCAAAACGTGTTTTTCAGCCCGAAATAAACGCGTTTTTTCAGACAACTGAATCCCCATGTAGCAACAAGGCTCAGAAGAGCCCACACACTCAGATCTTAACCCCAGTGTGCTGAAAGTGTCAAAACATGTTTTTCAGCAGAAATAAACATGTTTCTGCAAGTTTGGTCAACGCCATGTAAGTTATGGGGCAGTAACAGTACACTTTTCAAAACGTGTTTTTCAGCCCGAAATAAACGCGTTTTTTCAGACAACTGAATCCCCATGTAGCAGCAAGGCTCAGAAGAGCCCACACACTCAGATCTTAACCCCAGTGTGCTGAAAGTGTCAAAACATGTTTTTCAGCAGAAATAAACATGTTTCTGCAAGTTTGGTCAACCCCATGTAAGTTATGGGGCAGTAACAGTACACTTTTCAAAACGTGTTTTTCAGCCCGAAATAAACGCGTTTTTTCAGACAACTGAATCCCCATGTAGCAACAAGGCTCAGAAGAGCCCACACACTCAGATCTTAACCACAGTGTGCTGAAAGTGTCAAAACTTGTGTTTCAGCAGAAATAAACATGTTTCTGCAAGTTTGGTCAACCCCATGTAAGTTATGGGGCAGTAACAGTAAACTTTTCAAAACGTGTTTTTCAGCCCGAAATAAACGCGTTTTTTCAGACAACTGAATACCCATGTAGCAGCAAGGCTCAGAAGAGCCCACACACTCAGATCTTAACCACAGTGTGCTGAAAGTGTCAAAACTTGTTTTTCAGCAGAAATAAACATGTTTCTGCAAGTTTGGTCAACCCCATGTAAGTTATGGGGCAGTAACAGTAAACTTTTCAAAACGTGTTTTTCAGCCCGAAATAAACGCGTTTTTTCAGACAACTGAATCCCCATGTAGCAACAAGGCTCAGAAGAGCCCACACACTCAGATCTTAACCCCAGTGTGCTGAAAGTGTCAAAACTTGTTTTTCAGCAGAAATAAACATGTTTCTGCAAGTTTGGTCAACCCCATGTAAGTTATGGGGCAGTAACAGTAAACTTTTCAAAACGTGTTTTTCAGCCCAAAATAAACGCGTTTTTTCAGACAACTGAATCCCCATGTAGCAACAAGGCTCAGAAGAGCCCACACACTCAGATCTTAACCCCAGTGTGCTGAAAGTGTCAAAACATGTTTTTCAGCAGAAATAAACATGTTTCTGCAAGTTTGGTCAACCCCATGTAAGTTATGGGGCAGTAACAGTACACTCTGTAAAACGTGTTTTTCAGCCCGAAATAAACGCGTTTTTTCAGACAACTGAATCCCCATGTAGCAGCAAGGCTCAGAAGAGCCCACACACTCAGATCTTAACCCCAGTGTGCTGAAAGTGTCAAAACATGTTTTTCAGCAGAAATAAACATGTTTCTGCAAGTTTGGTCAACCCCATGTAAGTTATGGGGCAGTAACAGTACACTTTTCAAAACGTGTTTTTCAGCCCGAAATAAACGCGTTTTTTCAGACAACTGAATCCCCATGTAGCAACAAGGCTCAGAAGAGCCCACACACTCAGATCTTAACCCCAGTGTGCTGAAAGTGTCAAAACATGTTTTTCAGCAGAAATAAACATGTTTCTGCAAGTTTGGTCAACCCCATGTAAGTTATGGGGCAGTAACAGTACACTCTGTAAAACGTGTTTTTCAGCCCGAAATAAACGCGTTTTTTCAGACAACTGAATCCCCATGTAGCAGCAAGGCTCAGAAGAGCCCACACACTCAGATCTTAACCCCAGTGTGCTGAAAGTGTCAAAACATGTTTTTCAGCAGAAATAAACATGTTTCTGCAAGTTTGGTCAACCCCATGTAAGTTATGGGGCAGTAACAGTACACTTTTCAAAACGTGTTTTTCAGCCCGAAATAAACGCGTTTTTTCAGACAACTGAATCCCCATGTAGCAGCAAGGCTCAGAAGAGCCCACACACTCAGATCTTAACCCCAGTGTGCTGAAAGTGTCAAAACTTGTTTTTCAGCAGAAATAAACATGTTTCTGCAAGTTTGGTCAACCCCATGTAAGTTATGGGGCAGTAACAGTACACTTTTCAAAACGTGTTTTTCAGCCCGAAATAAACGCGTTTTTTCAGACAACTGAATCCCCATGTAGCAGCAAGGCTCAGAAGAGCCCACACACTCAGATCTTAACCCCAGTGTGCTGAAAGTGTCAAAACATGTTTTTCAGCAGAAATAAACATGTTTCTGCAAGTTTGGTCAACCCCATGTAAGTTATGGGGCAGTAACAGTACACTTTTCAAAACGTGTTTTTCAGCCCGAAATAAACGCGTTTTTTCAGACAACTGAATCCCCATGTAGCAACAAGGCTCAGAAGAGCCCACACACTCAGATCTTAACCCCAGTGTGCTGAAAGTGTCAAAACATGTTTTTCAGCAGAAATAAACATGTTTCTGCAAGTTTGGTCAACCCCATGTAAGTTATGGGGCAGTAACAGTACACTCTGTAAAACGTGTTTTTCAGCCCGAAATAAACGCGTTTTTTCAGACAACTGAATCCCCATGTAGCAGCAAGGCTCAGAAGAGCCCACACACTCAGATCTTAACCCCAGTGTGCTGAAAGTGTCAAAACATGTTTTTCAGCAGAAATAAACATGTTTCTGCAAGTTTGGTCAACCCCATGTAAGTTATGGGGCAGTAACAGTACACTTTTCAAAACGTGTTTTTCAGCCCGAAATAAACGCGTTTTTTCAGACAACTGAATCCCCATGTAGCAACAAGGCTCAGAAGAGCCCACACACTCAGATCTTAACCCCAGTGTGCTGAAAGTGTCAAAACATGTTTTTCAGCAGAAATAAACATGTTTCTGCAAGTTTGGTCAACCCCATGTAAGTTATGGGGCAGTAACAGTACACTTTTCAAAACGTGTTTTTCAGCCCGAAATAAACGCGTTTTTTCAGACAACTGAATCCCCATGTAGCAGCAAGGCTCAGAAGAGCCCACACACTCAGATCTTAACCCCAGTGTGCTGAAAGTGTCAAAACATGTTTTTCAGCAGAAATAAACATGTTTCTGCAAGTTTGGTCAACCCCATGTAAGTTATGGGGCAGTAACAGTACACTTTTCAAAACGTGTTTTTCAGCCCGAAATAAACGCGTTTTTTCAGTCAACTGAATCCCCATGTAGCAACAAGGCTCAGAAGAGCCCACACACTCAGATCTTAACCCCAGTGTGCTGAAAGTGTCAAAACATGTTTTTCAGCAGAAATAAACATGTTTCTGCAAGTTTGGTCAACCCCATGTAAGTTATGGGGCAGTAACAGTACACTCTGTAAAACGTGTTTTTCAGCCCGAAATAAACGCGTTTTTTCAGACAACTGAATCCCCATGTAGCAACAAGGCTCAGAAGAGCCCACACACTCAGATCTTAACCCCAGTGTGCTGAAAGTGTCAAAACATGTTTTTCAGCAGAAATAAACATGTTTCTGCAAGTTTGGTCAACCCCATGTAAGTTATGGGGCAGTAACAGTACACTCTGCAAAACGTGTTTTTCAGCCCGAAATAAACGCGTTTTTTCAGACAACTGAATACCCATGTAGCAGCAAGTCTCAGAAGAGCCCACACACTCAGCTCTTAACCCCAGTGTGCAGAAAGGGTCAAAACGTGTTTTTCAGCAGAAATAAACATGTTTCTGCAAGTTTGGTCAACCCCATGTAAGTTATGGGGCAGTAACAGTACACTCTGCAAAACGTGTTTTTCAGCCCGAAATAAACGCGTTTTTTCAGACAACTGAATCCCCATGTAGCAGCAAGGCTCAGAAGAGCCCACACACTCAGATCTTAACCCCAGTGTGCTGAAAGTGTCAAAACATGTTTTTCAGCAGAAATAAACATGTTTCTGCAAGTTTGGTCAACCCCATGTAAGTTATGGGGCAGTAACAGTACACTTTTCAAAACGTGTTTTTCAGCCCGAAATAAACGCGTTTTTTCAGACAACTGAATCCCCATGTAGCAGCAAGGCTCAGAAGAGCCCACACACTCAGATCTTAACCCCAGTGTGCTGAAAGTGTCAAAACATGTTTTTCAGCAGAAATAAACATGTTTCTGCAAGTTTGGTCAACCCCATGTAAGTTATGGGGCAGTAACAGTACACTTTTCAAAACGTGTTTTTCAGCCCGAAATAAACGCGTTTTTTCAGACAACTGAATACCCATGTAGCAGCAAGGCTCAGAAGAGCCCACACACTCAGATCTTAACCCCAGTGTGCTGAAAGTGTCAAAACATGTTTTTCAGCAGAAATAAACATGTTTCTGCAAGTTTGGTCAACCCCATGTAAGTTATGGGGCAGTAACAGTACACTTTTCAAAACGTGTTTTTCAGCCCGAAATAAACGCGTTTTTTCAGACAACTGAATCCCCATGTAGCAACAAGGCTCAGAAGAGCCCACACACTCAGATCTTAACCCCAGTGTGCTGAAAGTGTCAAAACATGTTTTTCAGCAGAAATAAACATGTTTCTGCAAGTTTGGTCAACCCCATGTAAGTTATGGGGCAGTAACAGTACACTTTTCACAACGTGTTTTTCAGCCCGAAATAAACGCGTTTTTTCAGACAACTGAATACCCATGTAGCAACAAGGCTCAGAAGAGCCCACACACTCAGATCTTAACCCCAGTGTGCAGAAAGGGTCAAAACGTGTTTTTCAGCAGAAATAAACATGTTTCTTCAAGTTTGGTCAACCCCATGTAAGTTATGGGGCAGTAACAGTACACTCTGTAAAACGTGTTTTTCAGCCCGAAATAAACGCGTTTTTTCAGACAACTGAATCCCCATGTAGCAGCAAGGCTCAGAAGAGCCCACACACTCAGATCTTAACCCCAGTGTGCTGAAAGTGTCAAAACATGTTTTTCAGCAGAAATAAACATGTTTCTGCAATTTTGGTCAACCCCATGTAAGTTATGGGGCAGTAACAGTACACTTTTCAAAACGTGTTTTTCAGCCCGAAATAAACGCGTTTTTTCAGACAACTGAATCCCCATGTAGCAACAAGGCTCAGAAGAGCCCACACACTCAGATCTTAACCACAGTGTGCTGAAAGTGTCAAAACTTGTTTTTCAGCAGAAATAAACATGTTTCTGCAAGTTTGGTCAACCCCATGTAAGTTATGGGGCAGTAACAGTAAACTTTTCAAAACGTGTTTTTCAGCCCGAAATAAACGCGTTTTTTCAGACAACTGAATACCCATGTAGCAGCAAGGCTCAGAAGAGCCCACACACTCAGATCTTAACCACAGTGTGCTGAAAGTGTCAAAACGTGTTTTTCAGCAGAAATAAACATGTTTCTGCAAGTTTGGTCAACCCCATGTAAGTTATGGGGCAGTAACAGTACACTCTGTAAAACGTGTTTTTCAGCCCGAAATAAACGCGTTTTTTCAGACAACTGAATCCCCATGTAGCAGCAAGGCTCAGAAGAGCCCACACACTCAGATCTTAACCCCAGTGTGCTGAAAGTGTCAAAACATGTTTTTCAGCAGAAATAAACATGTTTCTGCAAGTTTGGTCAACCCCATGTAAGTTATGGGGCAGTAACAGTACACTTTTCAAAACGTGTTTTTCAGCCCGAAATATACGCGTTTTTTCAGACAACTGAATCCCCATGTAGCAACAAGGCTCAGAAGAGCCCACACACTCAGATCTTAACCCCAGTGTGCTGAAAGTGCCAAAACATGTTTTTCAGCAGAAATAAACATGTTTCTGCAAGTTTGGTCAACCCCATGTAAGTTATGGGGCAGTAACAGTACACTCTGCAAAACGTGTTTTTCAGCCCGAAATAAACGCGTTTTTTCAGACAACTGAATACCCATGTAGCAGCAAGTCTCAGAAGAGCCCACACACTCAGCTCTTAACCCCAGTGTGCAGAAAGGGTCAAAACGTGTTTTTCAGCAGAAATAAACATGTTTCTGCAAGTTTGGTCAACCCCATGTAAGTTATGGGGCAGTAACAGTACACTCTGCAAAACGTGTTTTTCAGCCCGAAATAAACGCGTTTTTTCAGATAACTGAATCCCCATGTAGCAGCAAGGCTCAGAAGAGCCCACACACTCAGATCTTAACCCCAGTGTGCTGAAAGTGTCAAAACATGTTTTTCAGCAGAAATAAACATGTTTCTGCAAGTTTGGTCAACCCCATGTAAGTTATGGGGCAGTAACAGTACACTTTTCAAAACGTGTTTTTCAGCCCGAAATAAACGCGTTTTTTCAGACAACTGAATCCCCATGTAGCAACAAGGCTCAGAAAAGCCCACACACTCAGATCTTAACCCCAGTGTGCTGAAAGTGTCAAAACTTGTTTTTCAGCAGAAATAAACATGTTTCTGCAAGTTTGGTCAACCCCATGTAAGTTATGGGGCAGTAACAGTACACTTTTCAAAACGTTTTTTTCAGCCCGAAATAAACGCGTTTTTTCAGACAACTGAATACCCATGTAGCAGCAAGGCTCAGAAGAGCCCACACACTCAGACCTTAACCCCAGTGTGCTGAAAGTGTCAAAACATGTTTTTCAGCAGAAATAAACATGTTTCTGCAAGTTTGGTCAACCCCATGTAAGTTATGGGGCAGTAACAGTACACTTTTCAAAACGTGTTTTTCAGCCCGAAATAAACGCGTTTTTTCAGACAACTGAATCCCCATGTAGCAACAAGGCTCAGAAGAGCCCACACACTCAGATCTTAACCCCAGTGTGCTGAAAGTGTCAAAACATGTTTTTCAGCAGAAATAAACATGTTTCTGCAAGTTTGGTCAACCCCATGTAAGTTATGGGGCAGTAACAGTACACTTTTCAAAACGTGTTTTTCAGCCCGAAATAAACGCGTTTTTTCAGACAACTGAATCCCCATGTAGCAACAAGGCTCAGAAGAGCCCACACACTCAGATCTTAACCCCAGTGTGGTGAAAGTGTCAAAACATGTTTTTCAGCAGAAATAAACATGTTTCTGCAAGTTTGGTCAACCCCATGTAAGTTATGGGGAAGTAACAGTACACTCTGCAAAACGTGTTTTTCAGCCCGAAATAAACGCGTTTTTTCAGACAACTGAATCCCCATGTAGCAACAAGGCTCAGAAGAGCCCACACACTCAGCTCTTAACCCCAGTGTGCAGAAAGGGTCAAAACGTGTTTTTCAGCAGAAATAAACATGTTTCTGCAAGTTTGGTCAACCCCATGTAAGTTATGGGGCAGTAACAGTACACTCTGCAAAACGTGTTTTTCAGCCCGAAATAAACGCGTTTTTTCAGACAACTGAATCCCCATGTAGCAGCAAGGCTCAGAAGAGCCCACACACTCAGATCTTAACCCCAGTGTGCTGAAAGTGTCAAAACATGTTTTTCAGCAGAAATAAACATGTTTCTGCAAGTTTGGTCAACCCCATGTAAGTTATGGGGCAGTAACAGTAAACTTTTCAAAACGTGTTTTTCAGCCCGAAATAAACGCGTTTTTTCAGACAACTGAATACCCATGTAGCAGCAAGGCTCAGAAGAGCCCACACACTCAGATCTTAACCCCAGTGTGCTGAAAGTGTCAAAACATGTTTTTCAGCAGAAATAAACATGTTTCTGCAAGTTTGGTCAACCCCATGTAAGTTATGGGGCAGTAACAGTACACTTTTCAAAACGTGTTTTTCAGCCCGAAATAAACGCGTTTTTTCAGACAACTGAATCCCGATGTAGCAGCAAGGCTCAGAAGAGCCCACACACTCAGATCTTAACCCCAGTGTGGTGAAAGTGTCAAAACATGTTTTTCAGCAGAAATAAACATGTTTCTGCAAGTTTGGTCAACCCCATGTAAGTTATGGGGCAGTAACAGTACACTTTTCAAAACGTGTTTTTCAGCCCGAAATAAACGCGTTTTTTCAGACAACTGAATCCCCATGTAGCAACAAGGCTCAGAAGAGCCCACACACTCAGATCTTAACCCCAGTGTGCTGAAAGTGTCAAAACATGTTTTTCAGCAGAAATAAACATGTTTCTGCAAGTTTGGTCAACCCCATGTAAGTTATGGGGCAGTAACAGTACACTTTTCAAAACGTGTTTTTCAGCCCGAAATAAACGCGTTTTTTCAGACAACTGAATCCCCATGTAGCAACAAGGCTCAGAAGAGCCCACACACTCAGATCTTAACCCCAGTGTGCTGAAAGTGTCAAAACATGTTTTTCAGCAGAAATAAACATGTTTCTGCAAGTTTGGTCAACCCCATGTAAGTTATGGGGCAGTAACAGTACACTCTGCAAAACGTGTTTTTCAGCCCGAAATAAACGCGTTTTTTCAGACAACTGAATCCCCATGTAGCAGCAAGGCTCAGAAGAGCCCACACACTCAGATCTTAACCCCAGTGTGCTGAAAGTGTCAAAACATGTTTTTCAGCAGAAATAAACATGTTTCTGCAAGTTTGGTCAACCCCATGTAAGTTATGGGGCAGTAACAGTACACTTTTCAAAACGTGTTTTTCAGCCCGAAATAAACGCGTTTTTTCAGACAACTGAATCCCCATGTAGCAACAAGGCTCAGAAGAGCCCACACACTCAGATCTTAACCCCAGTGTGCTGAAAGTGTCAAAACATGTTTTTCAGCAGAAATAAACATGTTTCTGCAAGTTTGGTCAACCCCATGTAAGTTATGGGGCAGTAACAGTACACTTTTCAAAACGTGTTTTTCAGCCCAAAATAAACGCGTTTTTTCAGACAACTGAATCCCCATGTAGCAACAAGGCTCAGAAGAGCCCACACACTCAGATCTTAACCCCAGTGTGCTGAAAGTGTCAAAACATGTTTTTCAGCAGAAATAAACATGTTTCTGCAAGTTTGGTCAACCCCATGTAAGTTATGGGGCAGTAACAGTACACTCTGTAAAACGTGTTTTTCAGCCCGAAATAAACGCGTTTTTTCAGACAACTGAATCCCCATGTAGCAGCAAGGCTCAGAAGAGCCCACACACTCAGATCTTAACCCCAGTGTGCTGAAAGTGTCAAAACATGTTTTTCAGCAGAAATAAACATGTTTCTGCAAGTTTGGTCAACCCCATGTAAGTTATGGGGCAGTAACAGTACACTTTTCAAAACGTGTTTTTCAGCCCGAAATAAACGCGTTTTTTCAGACAACTGAATCCCCATGTAGCAACAAGGCTCAGAAGAGCCCACACACTCAGATCTTAACCCCAGTGTGCTGAAAGTGTCAAAACATGTTTTTCAGCAGAAATAAACATGTTTCTGCAAGTTTGGTCAACCCCATGAAAGTTATGGGGCAGTAACAGTACACTCTGTAAAACGTGTTTTTCAGCCCGAAATAAACGCGTTTTTTCAGACAACTGAATCCCCATGTAGCAGCAAGGCTCAGAAGAGCCCACACACTCAGATCTTAACCCCAGTGTGCTGAAAGTGTCAAAACATGTTTTTCAGCAGAAATAAACATGTTTCTGCAAGTTTGGTCAACCCCATGTAAGTTATGGGGCAGTAACAGTACACTCTGCAAAACGTGTTTTTCAGCCCGAAATAAACGCGTTTTTTCAGACAACTGAATCCCCATGTAGCAGCAAGGCTCAGAAGAGCCCACACACTCAGATCTTAACCCCAGTGTGCTGAAAGTGTCAAAACATGTTTTTCAGCAGAAATAAACATGTTTCTGCAAGTTTGGTCAACCCCATGTAAGTTATGGGGCAGTAACAGTACACTTTTCAAAACGTGTTTTTCAGCCCGAAATAAACGCGTTTTTTCAGACAACTGAATCCCCATGTAGCAGCAAGGCTCAGAAGAGCCCACACACTCAGATCTTAACCCCAGTGTGCTGAAAGTGTCAAAACTTGTTTTTCAGCAGAAATAAACATGTTTCTGCAAGTTTGGTCAACCCCATGTAAGTTATGGGGCAGTAACAGTACACTTTTCAAAACGTGTTTTTCAGCCCGAAATAAACGCGTTTTTTCAGACAACTGAATCCCCATGTAGCAGCAAGGCTCAGAAGAGCCCACACACTCAGATCTTAACCCCAGTGTGCTGAAAGTGTCAAAACATGTTTTTCAGCAGAAATAAACATGTTTCTGCAAGTTTGGTCAACCCCATGTAAGTTATGGGGCAGTAACAGTACACTTTTCAAAACGTGTTTTTCAGCCCGAAATAAACGCGTTTTTTCAGACAACTGAATCCCCATGTAGCAACAAGGCTCAGAAGAGCCCACACACTCAGATCTTAACCACAGTGTGCTGAAAGTGTCAAAACTTGTGTTTCAGCAGAAATAAACATGTTTCTGCAAGTTTGGTCAACCCCATGTAAGTTATGGGGCAGTAACAGTAAACTTTTCAAAACGTGTTTTTCAGCCCGAAATAAACGCGTTTTTTCAGACAACTGAATACCCATGTAGCAGCAAGGCTCAGAAGAGCCCACACACTCAGATCTTAACCACAGTGTGCTGAAAGTGTCAAAACTTGTTTTTCAGCAGAAATAAACATGTTTCTGCAAGTTTGGTCAACCCCATGTAAGTTATGGGGCAGTAACAGTAAACTTTTCAAAACGTGTTTTTCAGCCCGAAATAAACGCGTTTTTTCAGACAACTGAATACCCATGTAGCAGCAAGGCTCAGAAGAGCCCACACACTCAGATCTTAACCCCAGTGTGCTGAAAGTGTCAAAACATGTTTTTCAGCAGAAATAAACATGTTTCTGCAAGTTTGGTCAACCCCATGTAAGTTATGGGGCAGTAACAGTACACTTTTCAAACGTGTTTTTCAGCCCGAAATAAACGCGTTTTTTCAGACAACTGAATCCCCATGTAGCAACAAGGCTCAGAAGAGCCCACACACTCAGATCTTAACCACAGTGTGCTGAAAGTGTCAAAACTTGTTTTTCAGCAGAAATAAACATGTTTCTGCAAGTTTGGTCAACCCCATGTAAGTTATGGGGCAGTAACAGTACACTTTTCAAAACGTGTTTTTCAGCCCGAAATAAACGCGTTTTTTCAGACAACTGAATCCCCATGTAGCAACAAGGCTCAGAAGAGCCCACACACTCAGATCTTAACCCCAGTGTGCTGAAAGTGTCAAAACATGTTTTTCAGCAGAAATAAACATGTTTCTGCAAGTTTGGTCAACCCCATGTAAGTTATGGGGCAGTAACAGTACACTTTTCAAAACGTGTTTTTCAGCCCGAAATAAACGCGTTTTTTCAGACAACTGAATACCCATGTAGCAACAAGGCTCAGAAGAGCCCACACACTCAGATCTTAACCCCAGTGTGCAGAAAGGGTCAAAACGTGTTTTTCAGCAGAAATAAACATGTTTCTGCAAGTTTGGTCAACCCCATGTAAGTTATGGGGCAGTAACAGTACACTCTGTAAAACGTGTTTTTCAGCCCGAAATAAACGCGTTTTTTCAGACAACTGAATCCCCATGTAGCAGCAAGGCTCAGAAGAGCCCACACACTCAGATCTTAACCCCAGTGTGCTGAAAGTGTCAAAACATGTTTTTCAGCAGAAATAAACATGTTTCTGCAAGTTTGGTCAACCCCATGTAAGTTATGGGGCAGTAACAGTACACTTTTCAAAACGTGTTTTTCAGCCCGAAATAAACGCGTTTTTTCAGACAACTGAATCCCCATGTAGCAACAAGGCTCAGAAGAGCCCACACACTCAGATCTTAACCACAGTGTGCTGAAAGTGTCAAAACTTGTTTTTCAGCAGAAATAAACATGTTTCTGCAAGTTTGGTCAACCCCATGTAAGTTATTGGGCAGTAACAGTAAACTTTTCAAAACGTGTTTTTCAGCCCGAAATAAACGCGTTTTTTCAGACAACTGAATACCCATGTAGCAGCAAGGCTCAGAAGAGCCCACACACTCAGATCTTAACCCCAGTGTGCTGAAAGTGTCAAAACATGTTTTTCAGCAGAAATAAACATGTTTCTGCAAGTTTGGTCAACCCCATGTAAGTTATGGGGCAGTAACAGTACACTTTTCAAAACGTGTTTTTCAACCCGAAATAAACGCGTTTTTTCAGACAACTGAATCCCGATGTAGCAACAAGGCTCAGAAGAGCCCACACACTCAGATCTTAACCCCAGTGTGGTGAAAGTGTCAAAACATGTTTTTCAGCAGAAATAAACATGTTTCTGCAAGTTTGGTCAACCCCATGTAAGTTATGGGGCAGTAACAGTACACTCTGCAAAACGTGTTTTTCAGCCCGAAATAAACGCGTTTTTTCAGACAACTGAATCCCCATGTAGCAGCAAGGCTCAGAAGAGCCCACACACTCAGATCTTAACCCCAGTGTGCTGAAAGTGTCAAAACATGTTTTTCAGCAGAAATAAACATGTTTCTGCAAGTTTGGTCAACGCCATGTAAGTTATGGGGCAGTAACAGTAAACTTTTCAAAACGTGTTTTTCAGCCCGAAATAAACGCGTTTTTTCAGACAACTGAATACCCATGTAGCAGCAAGGCTCAGAAGAGCCCACACACTCAGATCTTAACCACAGTGTGCTGAAAGTGTCAAAACTTGTTTTTCAGCAGAAATAAACATGTTTCTGCAAGTTTGGTCAACCCCATGTAAGTTATGGGGCAGTAACAGTAAACTTTTCAAAACGTGTTTTTCAGCCCGAAATAAACGCGTTTTTTCAGACAACTGAATACCCATGTAGCAGCAAGGCTCAGAAGAGCCCACACACTCAGATCTTAACCCCAGTGTGCTGAAAGTGTCAAAACATGTTTTTCAGCAGAAATAAACATGTTTCTGCAAGTTTGGTCAACCCCATGTAAGTTATGGGGCAGTAACAGTACACTTTTCAAACGTGTTTTTCAGCCCGAAATAAACGCGTTTTTTCAGACAACTGAATCCCCATGTAGCAACAAGGCTCAGAAGAGCCCACACACTCAGATCTTAACCACAGTGTGCTGAAAGTGTCAAAACTTGTTTTTCAGCAGAAATAAACATGTTTCTGCAAGTTTGGTCAACCCCACGTAAGTTATGGGGCAGTAACAGTACACTCTGCAAAACGTGTTTTTCAGCCCGAAATAAACGCGTTTTTTCAGACAACTGAATCCCCATGTAGCAGCAAGGCTCAGAAGAGCCCACACACTCAGATCTTAACCCCAGTGTGCTGAAAGTGTCAAAACATGTTTTTCAGCAGAAATAAACATGTTTCTGCAAGTTTGGTCAACCCCATGTAAGTTATGGGGCAGTAACAGTACACTTTTCAAAACGTGTTTTTCAGCCCGAAATAAACGCGTTTTTTCAGACAACTGAATCCCCATGTAGCAACAAGGCTCAGAAGAGCCCACACACTCAGATCTTAACCCCAGTGTGCTGAAAGTGTCAAAACATGTTTTTCAGCAGAAATAAACATGTTTCTGCAAGTTTGGTCAACCCCATGTAAGTTATGGGGCAGTAACAGTACACTTTTCAAAACGTGTTTTTCAGCCCGAAATAAACGCGTTTTTTCAGACAACTGAATACCCATGTAGCAACAAGGCTCAGAAGAGCCCACACACTCAGATCTTAACCCCAGTGTGCAGAAAGGGTCAAAACGTGTTTTTCAGCAGAAATAAACATGTTTCTGCAAGTTTGGTCAACCCCATGTAAGTTATGGGGCAGTAACAGTACACTCTGTAAAACGTGTTTTTCAGCCCGAAATAAACGCGTTTTTTCAGACAACTGAATCCCCATGTAGCAGCAAGGCTCAGAAGAGCCCACACACTCAGATCTTAACCCCAGTGTGCTGAAAGTGTCAAAACATGTTTTTCAGCAGAAATAAACATGTTTCTGCAAGTTTGGTCAACCCCATGTAAGTTATGGGGCAGTAACAGTACACTTTTCAAAACGTGTTTTTCAGCCCGAAATAAACGCGTTTTTTCAGACAACTGAATCCCCATGTAGCAACAAGGCTCAGAAGAGCCCACACACTCAGATCTTAACCACAGTGTGCTGAAAGTGTCAAAACTTGTTTTTCAGCAGAAATAAACATGTTTCTGCAAGTTTGGTCAACCCCATGTAAGTTATGGGGCAGTAACAGTAAACTTTTCAAAACGTGTTTTTCAGCCCGAAATAAACGCGTTTTTTCAGACAACTGAATACCCATGTAGCAGCAAGGCTCAGAAGAGCCCACACACTCAGATCTTAACCCCAGTGTGCTGAAAGTGTCAAAACATGTTTTTCAGCAGAAATAAACATGTTTCTGCAAGTTTGGTCAACCCCATGTAAGTTATGGGGCAGTAACAGTACACTTTTCAAAACGTGTTTTTCAACCCGAAATAAACGCGTTTTTTCAGACAACTGAATCCCGATGTAGCAACAAGGCTCAGAAGAGCCCACACACTCAGATCTTAACCCCAGTGTGGTGAAAGTGTCAAAACATGTTTTTCAGCAGAAATAAACATGTTTCTGCAAGTTTGGTCAACCCCATGTAAGTTATGGGGCAGTAACAGTACACTCTGCAAAACGTGTTTTTCAGCCCGAAATAAACGCGTTTTTTCAGACAACTGAATCCCCATGTAGCAGCAAGGCTCAGAAGAGCCCACACACTCAGATCTTAACCCCAGTGTGCTGAAAGTGTCAAAACATGTTTTTCAGCAGAAATAAACATGTTTCTGCAAGTTTGGTCAACGCCATGTAAGTTATGGGGCAGTAACAGTAAACTTTTCAAAACGTGTTTTTCAGCCCGAAATAAACGCGTTTTTTCAGACAACTGAATACCCATGTAGCAGCAAGGCTCAGAAGAGCCCACACACTCAGATCTTAACCACAGTGTGCTGAAAGTGTCAAAACTTGTTTTTCAGCAGAAATAAACATGTTTCTGCAAGTTTGGTCAACCCCATGTAAGTTATGGGGCAGTAACAGTAAACTTTTCAAAACGTGTTTTTCAGCCCGAAATAAACGCGTTTTTTCAGACAACTGAATACCCATGTAGCAGCAAGGCTCAGAAGAGCCCACACACTCAGATCTTAACCCCAGTGTGCTGAAAGTGTCAAAACATGTTTTTCAGCAGAAATAAACATGTTTCTGCAAGTTTGGTCAACCCCATGTAAGTTATGGGGCAGTAACAGTACACTTTTCAAACGTGTTTTTCAGCCCGAAATAAACGCGTTTTTTCAGACAACTGAATCCCCATGTAGCAACAAGGCTCAGAAGAGCCCACACACTCAGATCTTAACCACAGTGTGCTGAAAGTGTCAAAACTTGTTTTTCAGCAGAAATAAACATGTTTCTGCAAGTTTGGTCAACCCCACGTAAGTTATGGGGCAGTAACAGTACACTCTGCAAAACGTGTTTTTCAGCCCGAAATAAACGCGTTTTTTCAGACAACTGAATCCCCATGTAGCAGCAAGGCTCAGAAGAGCCCACACACTCAGATCTTAACCCCAGTGTGCTGAAAGTGTCAAAACATGTTTTTCAGCAGAAATAAACATGTTTCTGCAAGTTTGGTCAACCCCATGTAAGTTATGGGGCAGTAACAGTACACTTTTCAAAACGTGTTTTTCAGCCCGAAATAAACGCGTTTTTTCAGACAACTGAATCCCCATGTAGCAACAAGGCTCAGAAGAGCCCACACACTCAGATCTTAACCCCAGTGTGCTGAAAGTGTCAAAACATGTTTTTCAGCAGAAATAAACATGTTTCTGCAAGTTTGGTCAACCCCATGTAAGTTATGGGGCAGTAACAGTACACTTTTCAAAACGTGTTTTTCAGCCCGAAATAAACGCGTTTTTTCAGACAACTGAATACCCATGTAGCAACAAGGCTCAGAAGAGCCCACACACTCAGATCTTAACCCCAGTGTGCAGAAAGGGTCAAAACGTGTTTTTCAGCAGAAATAAACATGTTTCTGCAAGTTTGGTCAACCCCATGTAAGTTATGGGGCAGTAACAGTACACTCTGTAAAACGTGTTTTTCATCCCGAAATAAACGCGTTTTTTCAGACAACTGAATCCCCATGTAGCAGCAAGGCTCAGAAGAGCCCACACACTCAGATCTTAACCCCAGTGTGCTGAAAGTGTCAAAACATGTTTTTCAGCAGAAATAAACATGTTTCTGCAAGTTTGGTCAACCCCATGTAAGTTATGGGGCAGTAACAGTACACTTTTCAAAACGTGTTTTTCAGCCCGAAATAAACGCGTTTTTTCAGACAACTGAATCCCCATGTAGCAACAAGGCTCAGAAGAGCCCACACACTCAGATCTTAACCACAGTGTGCTGAAAGTGTCAAAACTTGTTTTTCAGCAGAAATAAACATGTTTCTGCAAGTTTGGTCAACCCCATGTAAGTTATGGGGCAGTAACAGTAAACTTTTCAAAACGTGTTTTTCAGCCCGAAATAAACGCGTTTTTTCAGACAACTGAATACCCATGTAGCAGCAAGGCTCAGAAGAGCCCACACACTCAGATCTTAACCCCAGTGTGCTGAAAGTGTCAAAACATGTTTTTCAGCAGAAATAAACATGTTTCTGCAAGTTTGGTCAACCCCATGTAAGTTATGGGGCAGTAACAGTACACTTTTCAAAACGTGTTTTTCAACCCGAAATAAACGCGTTTTTTCAGACAACTGAATCCCGATGTAGCAACAAGGCTCAGAAGAGCCCACACACTCAGATCTTAACCCCAGTGTGGTGAAAGTGTCAAAACATGTTTTTCAGCAGAAATAAACATGTTTCTGCAAGTTTGGTCAACCCCATGTAAGTTATGGGGCAGTAACAGTACACTCTGCAAAACGTGTTTTTCAGCCCGAAATAAACGCGTTTTTTCAGACAACTGAATCCCCATGTAGCAGCAAGGCTCAGAAGAGCCCACACACTCAGATCTTAACCCCAGTGTGCTGAAAGTGTCAAAACATGTTTTTCAGCAGAAATAAACATGTTTCTGCAAGTTTGGTCAACGCCATGTAAGTTATGGGGCAGTAACAGTAAACTTTTCAAAACGTGTTTTTCAGCCCGAAATAAACGCGTTTTTTCAGACAACTGAATACCCATGTAGCAGCAAGGCTCAGAAGAGCCCACACACTCAGATCTTAACCACAGTGTGCTGAAAGTGTCAAAACGTGTTTTTCAGCAGAAATAAACATGTTTCTGCAAGTTTGGTCAACCCCATGTAAGTTATGGGGCAGTAACAGTACACTTTTCAAACGTGTTTTTCAGCCCGAAATAAACGCGTTTTTTCAGACAACTGAATCCCCATGTAGCAACAAGGCTCAGAAGAGCCCACACACTCAGATCTTAACCCCAGTGTGCTGAAAGTGTCAAAACATGTTTTTCAGCAGAAATAAACATGTTTCTGCAAGTTTGGTCAACCCCATGTAAGTTATGGGGCAGTAACAGTACACTCTGCAAAACGTGTTTTTCAGCCCGAAATAAACGCGTTTTTTCAGACAACTGAATACCCATGTAGCAGCAAGTCTCAGAAGAGCCCACACACTCAGCTCTTAACCCCAGTGTGCAGAAAGGGTCAAAACGTGTTTTTCAGCAGAAATAAACATGTTTCTGCAAGTTTGGTCAACCCCATGTAAGTTATGGGGCAGTAACAGTACACTCTGCAAAACGTGTTTTTCAGCCCGAAATAAACGCGTTTTTTCAGACAACTGAATCCCCATGTAGCAGCAAGGCTCAGAAGAGCCCACACACTCAGATCTTAACCCCAGTGTGCTGAAAGTGTCAAAACATGTTTTTCAGCAGAAATAAACATGTTTCTGCAAGTTTGGTCAACCCCATGTAAGTTATGGGGCAGTAACAGTACACTTTTCAAAACATGTTTTTCAGCCCGAAATAAACGCGTTTTTTCAGACAACTGAATCCCCATGTAGCAGCAAGGCTCAGAAGAGCCCACACACTCAGATCTTAACCCCAGTGTGCTGAAAGTGTCAAAACTTGTTTTTCAGCAGAAATAAACATGTTTCTGCAAGTTTGGTCAACCCCATGTAAGTTATGGGGCAGTAACAGTACACTTTTCAAAACGTGTTTTTCAGCCCGAAATAAACGCGTTTTTTCAGACAACTGAATCCCCATGTAGCAGCAAGGCTCAGAAGAGCCCACACACTCAGATCTTAACCCCAGTGTGCTGAAAGTGTCAAAACATGTTTTTCAGCAGAAATAAACATGTTTCTGCAAGTTTGGTCAACCCCATGTAAGTTATGGGGCAGTAACAGTACACTTTTCAAAAGGTGTTTTTCAGCCCGAAATAAACGCGTTTTTTCAGACAACTGAATCCCCATGTAGCAACAAGGCTCAGAAGAGCCCACACACTCAGATCTTAACCACAGTGTGCTGAAAGTGTCAAAACTTGTGTTTCAGCAGAAATAAACATGTTTCTGCAAGTTTGGTCAACCCCATGTAAGTTATGGGGCAGTAACAGTAAACTTTTCAAAACGTGTTTTTCAGCCCGAAATAAACGCGTTTTTTCAGACAACTGAATACCCATGTAGCAGCAAGGCTCAGAAGAGCCCACACACTCAGATCTTAACCACAGTGTGCTGAAAGTGTCAAAACTTGTTTTTCAGCAGAAATAAACATGTTTCTGCAAGTTTGGTCAACCCCATGTAAGTTATGGGGCAGTAACAGTAAACTTTTCAAAACGTGTTTTTCAGCCCGAAATAAACGCGTTTTTTCAGACAACTGAATACCCATGTAGCAGCAAGGCTCAGAAGAGCCCACACACTCAGATCTTAACCCCAGTGTGCTGAAAGTGTCAAAACATGTTTTTCAGCAGAAATAAACATGTTTCTGCAAGTTTGGTCAACCCCATGTAAGTTATGGGGCAGTAACAGTACACTTTTCAAACGTGTTTTTCAGCCCGAAATAAACGCGTTTTTTCAGACAACTGAATCCCCATGTAGCAACAAGGCTCAGAAGAGCCCACACACTCAGATCTTAACCACAGTGTGCTGAAAGTGTCAAAACTTGTTTTTCAGCAGAAATAAACATGTTTCTGCAAGTTTGGTCAACCCCACGTAAGTTATGGGGCAGTAACAGTACACTCTGCAAAACGTGTTTTTCAGCCCGAAATAAACGCGTTTTTTCAGACAACTGAATCCCCATGTAGCAGCAAGGCTCAGAAGAGCCCACACACTCAGATCTTAACCCCAGTGTGCTGAAAGTGTCAAAACATGTTTTTCAGCAGAAATAAACATGTTTCTGCAAGTTTGGTCAACCCCATGTAAGTTATGGGGCAGTAACAGTACACTTTTCAAAACGTGTTTTTCAGCCCGAAATAAACGCGTTTTTTCAGACAACTGAATCCCCATGTAGCAACAAGGCTCAGAAGAGCCCACACACTCAGATCTTAACCCCAGTGTGCTGAAAGTGTCAAAACATGTTTTTCAGCAGAAATAAACATGTTTCTGCAAGTTTGGTCAACCCCATGTAAGTTATGGGGCAGTAACAGTACACTTTTCAAAACGTGTTTTTCAGCCCGAAATAAACGCGTTTTTTCAGACAACTGAATACCCATGTAGCAACAAGGCTCAGAAGAGCCCACACACTCAGATCTTAACCCCAGTGTGCAGAAAGGGTCAAAACGTGTTTTTCAGCAGAAATAAACATGTTTCTGCAAGTTTGGTCAACCCCATGTAAGTTATGGGGCAGTAACAGTACACTCTGTAAAACGTGTTTTTCAGCCCGAAATAAACGCGTTTTTTCAGACAACTGAATCCCCATGTAGCAGCAAGGCTCAGAAGAGCCCACACACTCAGATCTTAACCCCAGTGTGCTGAAAGTGTCAAAACATGTTTTTCAGCAGAAATAAACATGTTTCTGCAAGTTTGGTCAACCCCATGTAAGTTATGGGGCAGTAACAGTACACTTTTCAAAACGTGTTTTTCAGCCCGAAATAAACGCGTTTTTTCAGACAACTGAATCCCCATGTAGCAACAAGGCTCAGAAGAGCCCACACACTCAGATCTTAACCACAGTGTGCTGAAAGTGTCAAAACTTGTTTTTCAGCAGAAATAAACATGTTTCTGCAAGTTTGGTCAACCCCATGTAAGTTATGGGGCAGTAACAGTAAACTTTTCAAAACGTGTTTTTCAGCCCGAAATAAACGCGTTTTTTCAGACAACTGAATACCCATGTAGCAGCAAGGCTCAGAAGAGCCCACACACTCAGATCTTAACCCCAGTGTGCTGAAAGTGTCAAAACATGTTTTTCAGCAGAAATAAACATGTTTCTGCAAGTTTGGTCAACCCCATGTAAGTTATGGGGCAGTAACAGTACACTTTTCAAAACGTGTTTTTCAACCCGAAATAAACGCGTTTTTTCAGACAACTGAATCCCGATGTAGCAACAAGGCTCAGAAGAGCCCACACACTCAGATCTTAACCCCAGTGTGGTGAAAGTGTCAAAACATGTTTTTCAGCAGAAATAAACATGTTTCTGCAAGTTTGGTCAACCCCATGTAAGTTATGGGGCAGTAACAGTACACTCTGCAAAACGTGTTTTTCAGCCCGAAATAAACGCGTTTTTTCAGACAACTGAATCCCCATGTAGCAGCAAGGCTCAGAAGAGCCCACACACTCAGATCTTAACCCCAGTGTGCTGAAAGTGTCAAAACATGTTTTTCAGCAGAAATAAACATGTTTCTGCAAGTTTGGTCAACGCCATGTAAGTTATGGGGCAGTAACAGTACACTTTTCAAAACGTGTTTTTCAGCCCGAAATAAACGCGTTTTTTCAGACAACTGAATCCCCATGTAGCAGCAAGGCTCAGAAGAGCCCACACACTCAGATCTTAACCCCAGTGTGCTGAAAGTGTCAAAACATGTTTTTCAGCAGAAATAAACATGTTTCTGCAAGTTTGGTCAACCCCATGTAAGTTATGGGGCAGTAAAAGTACACTTTTCAAAACGTGTTTTTCAGCCCGAAATAAACGCGTTTTTTCAGACAACTGAATCCCCATGTAGCAACAAGGCTCAGAAGAGCCCACACACTCAGATCTTAACCACAGTGTGCTGAAAGTGTCAAAACTTGTGTTTCAGCAGAAATAAACATGTTTCTGCAAGTTTGGTCAACCCCATGTAAGTTATGGGGCAGTAACAGTAAACTTTTCAAAACGTGTTTTTCAGCCCGAAATAAACGCGTTTTTTCAGACAACTGAATACCCATGTAGCAGCAAGGCTCAGAAGAGCCCACACACTCAGATCTTAACCACAGTGTGCTGAAAGTGTCAAAACGTGTTTTTCAGCAGAAATAAACATGTTTCTGCAAGTTTGGTCAACCCCATGTAAGTTATGGGGCAGTAACAGTACACTTTTCAAAACGTGTTTTTCAGCCCGAAATAAACGCGTTTTTTCAGACAACTGAATCCCCATGTAGCAACAAGGCTCAGAAGAGCCCACACACTCAGATCTTAACCACAGTGTGCTGAAAGTGTCAAACTTGTTTTTCAGCAGAAATAAACATGTTTCTGCAAGTTTGGTCAACCCCATGTAAGTTATGGGGCAGTAACAGTAAACTTTTCAAAACGTGTTTTTCAGCCCGAAATAAACGCGTTTTTTCAGACAACTGAATACCCATGTAGCAGCAAGGCTCAGAAGAGCCCACACACTCAGATCTTAACCCCAGTGTGCTGAAAGTGTCAAAACATGTTTTTCAGCAGAAATAAACATGTTTCTGCAAGTTTGGTCAACCCCATGTAAGTTATGGGGCAGTAACAGTACACTTTTCAAAACGTGTTTTTCAGCCCGAAATAAACGCGTTTTTTCAGACAACTGAATCCCGATGTAGCAACAAGGCTCAGAAGAGCCCACACACTCAGATCTTAACCCCAGTGTGGTGAAAGTGTCAAAACATGTTTTTCAGCAGAAATAAACATGTTTCTGCAAGTTTGGTCAACCCCATGTAAGTTATGGGGCAGTAACAGTACACTCTGCAAAACGTGTTTTTCAGCCCGAAATAAACGCGTTTTTTCAGACAACTGAATCCCCATGTAGCAGCAAGGCTCAGAAGAGCCCACACACTCAGATCTTAACCCCAGTGTGCTGAAAGTGTCAAAACATGTTTTTCAGCAGAAATAAACATGTTTCTGCAAGTTTGGTCAACGCCATGTAAGTTATGGGGCAGTAACAGTACACTTTTCAAAACGTGTTTTTCAGCCCGAAATAAACGCGTTTTTTCAGACAACTGAATCCCCATGTAGCAGCAAGGCTCAGAAGAGCCCACACACTCAGATCTTAACCCCAGTGTGCTGAAAGTGTCAAAACATGTTTTTCAGCAGAAATAAACATGTTTCTGCAAGTTTGGTCAACCCCATGTAAGTTATGGGGCAGTAACAGTACACTTTTCAAAACGTGTTTTTCAGCCCGAAATAAACGCGTTTTTTCAGACAACTGAATCCCCATGTAGCAACAAGGCTCAGAAGAGCCCACACACTCAGATCTTAACCACAGTGTGCTGAAAGTGTCAAAACTTGTGTTTCAGCAGAAATAAACATGTTTCTGCAAGTTTGGTCAACCCCATGTAAGTTATGGGGCAGTAACAGTAAACTTTTCAAAACGTGTTTTTCAGCCCGAAATAAACGCGTTTTTTCAGACAACTGAATACCCATGTAGCAGCAAGGCTCAGAAGAGCCCACACACTCAGATCTTAACCACAGTGTGCTGAAAGTGTCAAAACGTGTTTTTCAGCAGAAATAAACATGTTTCTGCAAGTTTGGTCAACCCCATGTAAGTTATGGGGCAGTAACAGTACACTCTGTAAAACGTGTTTTTCAGCCCGAAATAAACGCGTTTTTTCAGACAACTGAATCCCCATGTAGCAGCAAGGCTCAGAAGAGCCCACACACTCAGATCTTAACCCCAGTGTGCTGAAAGTGTCAAAACATGTTTTTCAGCAGAAATAAACATGTTTCTGCAAGTTTGGTCAACCCCATGTAAGTTATGGGGCAGTAACAGTACACTTTTCAAAACGTGTTTTTCAGCCCGAAATATACGCGTTTTTTCAGACAACTGAATCCCCATGTAGCAACAAGGCTCAGAAGAGCCCACACACTCAGATCTTAACCCCAGTGTGCTGAAAGTGCCAAAACATGTTTTTCAGCAGAAATAAACATGTTTCTGCAAGTTTGGTCAACCCCATGTAAGTTATGGGGCAGTAACAGTACACTCTGCAAAACGTGTTTTTCAGCCCGAAATAAACGCGTTTTTTCAGACAACTGAATACCCATGTAGCAGCAAGTCTCAGAAGAGCCCACACACTCAGCTCTTAACCCCAGTGTGCAGAAAGGGTCAAAACGTGTTTTTCAGCAGAAATAAACATGTTTCTGCAAGTTTGGTCAACCCCATGTAAGTTATGGGGCAGTAACAGTACACTCTGCAAAACGTGTTTTTCAGCCCGAAATAAACGCGTTTTTTCAGATAACTGAATCCCCATGTAGCAGCAAGGCTCAGAAGAGCCCACACACTCAGATCTTAACCCCAGTGTGCTGAAAGTGTCAAAACATGTTTTTCAGCAGAAATAAACATGTTTCTGCAAGTTTGGTCAACCCCATGTAAGTTATGGGGCAGTAACAGTACACTTTTCAAAACGTGTTTTTCAGCCCGAAATAAACGCGTTTTTTCAGACAACTGAATCCCCATGTAGCAGCAAGGCTCAGAAGAGCCCACACACTCATATCTTAACCCCAGTGTGCTGAAAGTGTCAAAACTTGTTTTTCAGCAGAAATAAACATGTTTCTGCAAGTTTGGTCAACCCCATGTAAGTTATGGGGCAGTAACAGTACACTTTTCAAAACGTTTTTTTCAGCCCGAAATAAACGCGTTTTTTCAGACAACTGAATACCCATGTAGCAGCAAGGCTCAGAAGAGCCCACACACTCAGATCTTAACCCCAGTGTGCTGAAAGTGTCAAAACATGTTTTTCAGCAGAAATAAACATGTTTCTGCAAGTTTGGTCAACCCCATGTAAGTTATGGGGCAGTAACAGTACACTTTTCAAAACGTGTTTTTCAGCCCGAAATAAACGCGTTTTTTCAGACAACTGAATCCCCATGTAGCAACAAGGCTCAGAAGAGCCCACACACTCAGATCTTAACCCCAGTGTGCAGAAAGTGTCAAAACATGTTTTTCAGCAGAAATAAACATGTTTCTGCAAGTTTGGTCAACCCCATGTAAGTTATGGGGCAGTAACAGTACACTTTTCAAAACGTGTTTTTCAGCCCGAAATAAACGCGTTTTTTCAGACAACTGAATCCCCATGTAGCAACAAGGCTCAGAAGAGCCCACACACTCAGATCTTAACCCCAGTGTGGTGAAAGTGTCAAAACATGTTTTTCAGCAGAAATAAACATGTTTCTGCAAGTTTGGTCAACCCCATGTAAGTTATGGGGCAGTAACAGTACACTCTGCAAAACGTGTTTTTCAGCCCGAAATAAACGCGTTTTTTCAGACAACTGAATCCCCATGTAGCAACAAGGCTCAGAAGAGCCCACACACTCAGCTCTTAACCCCAGTGTGCAGAAAGGGTCAAAACGTGTTTTTCAGCAGAAATAAACATGTTTCTGCAAGTTTGGTCAACCCCATGTAAGTTATGGGGCAGTAACAGTACACTCTGCAAAACGTGTTTTTCAGCCCGAAATAAACGCGTTTTTTCAGACAACTGAATCCCCATGTAGCAGCAAGGCTCAGAAGAGCCCACACACTCAGATCTTAACCCCAGTGTGCTGAAAGTGTCAAAACATGTTTTTCAGCAGAAATAAACATGTTTCTGCAAGTTTGGTCAACCCCATGTAAGTTATGGGGCAGTAACAGTACACTTTTCAAAACGTGTTTTTCAGCCCGAAATAAACGCGTTTTTTCAGACAACTGAATCCCCATGTAGCAGCAAGGCTCAGAAGAGCCCACACACTCAGATCTTAAACCCAGTGTGCTGAAAGTGTCAAAACATGTTTTTCAGCAGAAATAAACATGTTTCTGCAAGTTTGGTCAACCCCATGTAAGTTATGGGGCAGTAACAGTACACTTTTCAAAACGTGTTTTTCAGCCCGAAATAAACGCGTTTTTTCAGACAACTGAATCCCCATGTAGCAGCAAGGCTCAGAAGAGCCCACACACTCAGATCTTAACCCCAGTGTGCTGAAAGTGTCAAAACTTGTTTTTCAGCAGAAATAAACATGTTTCTGCAAGTTTGGTCAACCCCATGTAAGTTATGGGGCAGTAACAGTACACTTTTCAAAACGTGTTTTTCAGCCCGAAATAAACGCGTTTTTTCAGACAACTGAATACCCATGTAGCAGCAAGGCTCAGAAGAGCCCACACACTCAGATCTTAACCCCAGTGTGCTGAAAGTGTCATGTTTCTGCAAGTTTGGCTGTAAAACGTGTTTTTCAGCCCGAAATAAACGCGTTTTTTCAGATAACTGAATCCCCATGTAGCAGCAACGCTCAGAAGAGCCCACACACTCAGATCTTAACCCCAGTGTGCTGAAAGTGTCAAAACATGTTTTTCAGCAGAAATAAACATGTTTCTGCAAGTTTGGTCAACCCCATGTAAGTTATGGGGCAGTAACAGTACACTTTTCAAAACGTGTTTTTCAGCCCGAAATAAACGCGTTTTTTCAGACAACTGAATCCCCATGTAGCAACAAGGCTCAGAAGAGCCCACACACTCAGATCTTAACCACAGTGTGCTGAAAGTGTCAAAACTTGTTTTTCAGCAGAAATAAACATGTTTCTGCAAGTTTGGTCAACCCCATGTAAGTTATGGGGCAGTAACAGTAAACTTTTCAAAACGTGTATTTCAGCCCGAAATAAACGCGTTTTTTCAAACAACTGAATACCCATGTAGCAGCAAGGCTCAGAAGAGCCCACACACTCAGATCTTAACCCCAGTGTGCTGAAAGTGTCAAAACATGTTTTTCAGCAGAAATAAACATGTTTCTGCAAGTTTGGTCAACCCCATGTAAGTTATGGGGCAGTAACAGTACACTTTTCAAAACGTGTTTTTCAGCCCGAAATAAACGCGTTTTTTCAGACAACTGAATCCCGATGTAGCAACAAGGCTCAGAAGAGCCCACACACTCAGATCTTAACCCCAGTGTGGTGAAAGTGTCAAAACATGTTTTTCAGCAGAAATAAACATGTTTCTGCAAGTTTGGTCAACCCCATGTAAGTTATGGGGCAGTAACAGTACACTCTGCAAAACGTGTTTTTCAGCCCGAAATAAACGCGTTTTTTCAGACAACTGAATCCCCATGTAGCAGCAAGGCTCAGAAGAGCCCACACACTCAGATCTTAACCCCAGTGTGCTGAAAGTGTCAAAACATGTTTTTCAGCAGAAATAAACATGTTTCTGCAAGTTTGGTCAACGCCATGTAAGTTATGGGGCAGTAACAGTACACTTTTCAAAACGTGTTTTTCAGCCCGAAATAAACGCGTTTTTTCAGACAACTGAATCCCCATGTAGCAGCAAGGCTCAGAAGAGCCCACACACTCAGATCTTAACCCCAGTGTGCTGAAAGTGTCAAAACATGTTTTTCAGCAGAAATAAACATGTTTCTGCAAGTTTGGTCAACCCCATGTAAGTTATGGGGCAGTAACAGTACACTTTTCAAAACGTGTTTTTCAGCCCGAAATAAACGCGTTTTTTCAGACAACTGAATCCCCATGTAGCAACAAGGCTCAGAAGAGCCCACACACTCAGATCTTAACCACAGTGTGCTGAAAGTGTCAAAACTTGTGTTTCAGCAGAAATAAACATGTTTCTGCAAGTTTGGTCAACCCCATGTAAGTTATGGGGCAGTAACAGTAAACTTTTCAAAACGTGTTTTTCAGCCCGAAATAAACGCGTTTTTTCAGACAACTGAATACCCATGTAGCAGCAAGGCTCAGAAGAGCCCACACACTCAGATCTTAACCACAGTGTGCTGAAAGTGTCAAAACGTGTTTTTCAGCAGAAATAAACATGTTTCTGCAAGTTTGGTCAACCCCATGTAAGTTATGGGGCAGTAACAGTACACTCTGTAAAACGTGTTTTTCAGCCCGAAATAAACGCGTTTTTTCAGACAACTGAATCCCCATGTAGCAGCAAGGCTCAGAAGAGCCCACACACTCAGATCTTAACCCCAGTGTGCTGAAAGTGTCAAAACATGTTTTTCAGCAGAAATAAACATGTTTCTGCAAGTTTGGTCAACCCCATGTAAGTTATGGGGCAGTAACAGTACACTTTTCAAAACGTGTTTTTCAGCCCGAAATATACGCGTTTTTTCAGACAACTGAATCCCCATGTAGCAACAAGGCTCAGAAGAGCCCACACACTCAGATCTTAACCCCAGTGTGCTGAAAGTGCCAAAACATGTTTTTCAGCAGAAATAAACATGTTTCTGCAAGTTTGGTCAACCCCATGTAAGTTATGGGGCAGTAACAGTACACTCTGCAAAACGTGTTTTTCAGCCCGAAATAAACGCGTTTTTTCAGACAACTGAATACCCATGTAGCAGCAAGTCTCAGAAGAGCCCACACACTCAGCTCTTAACCCCAGTGTGCAGAAAGGGTCAAAACGTGTTTTTCAGCAGAAATAAACATGTTTCTGCAAGTTTGGTCAACCCCATGTAAGTTATGGGGCAGTAACAGTACACTCTGCAAAACGTGTTTTTCAGCCCGAAATAAACGCGTTTTTTCAGATAACTGAATCCCCATGTAGCAGCAAGGCTCAGAAGAGCCCACACACTCAGATCTTAACCCCAGTGTGCTGAAAGTGTCAAAACATGTTTTTCAGCAGAAATAAACATGTTTCTGCAAGTTTGGTCAACCCCATGTAAGTTATGGGGCAGTAACAGTACACTCTGCAAAACGTGTTTTTCAGCCCGAAATAAACGCGTTTTTTCAGACAACTGAATCCCCATGTAGCAGCAAGGCTCAGAAGAGCCCACACACTCAGATCTTAACCCCAGTGTGCTGAAAGTGTCAAAACATGTTTTTCAGCAGAAATAAACATGTTTCTGCAAGTTTGGTCAACGCCATGTAAGTTATGGGGCAGTAACAGTACACTTTTCAAAACGTGTTTTTCAGCCCGAAATAAACGCGTTTTTTCAGACAACTGAATCCCCATGTAGCAGCAAGGCTCAGAAGAGCCCACACACTCATATCTTAACCCCAGTGTGCTGAAAGTGTCAAAACTTGTTTTTCAGCAGAAATAAACATGTTTCTGCAAGTTTGGTCAACCCCATGTAAGTTATGGGGCAGTAACAGTACACTTTTCAAAACGTGTTTTTCAGCCCGAAATAAACGCGTTTTTTCAGACAACTGAATCCCGATGTAGCAACAAGGCTCAGAAGAGCCCACACACTCAGATCTTAACCCCAGTGTGGTGAAAGTGTCAAAACATGTTTTTCAGCAGAAATAAACATGTTTCTGCAAGTTTGGTCAACCCCATGTAAGTTATGGGGCAGTAACAGTACACTCTGCAAAACGTGTTTTTCAGCCCGAAATAAACGCGTTTTTTCAGACAACTGAATCCCCATGTAGCAGCAAGGCTCAGAAGAGCCCACACACTCAGATCTTAACCCCAGTGTGCTGAAAGTGTCAAAACATGTTTTTCAGCAGAAATAAACATGTTTCTGCAAGTTTGGTCAACGCCATGTAAGTTATGGGGCAGTAACAGTACACTTTTCAAAACGTGTTTTTCAGCCCGAAATAAACGCGTTTTTTCAGACAACTGAATCCCCATGTAGCAGCAAGGCTCAGAAGAGCCCACACACTCAGATCTTAACCCCAGTGTGCTGAAAGTGTCAAAACATGTTTTTCAGCAGAAATAAACATGTTTCTGCAAGTTTGGTCAACCCCATGTAAGTTATGGGGCAGTAACAGTACACTTTTCAAAACGTGTTTTTCAGCCCGAAATAAACGCGTTTTTTCAGACAACTGAATCCCCATGTAGCAACAAGGCTCAGAAGAGCCCACACACTCAGATCTTAACCACAGTGTGCTGAAAGTGTCAAAACTTGTGTTTCAGCAGAAATAAACATGTTTCTGCAAGTTTGGTCAACCCCATGTAAGTTATGGGGCAGTAACAGTAAACTTTTCAAAACGTGTTTTTCAGCCCGAAATAAACGCGTTTTTTCAGACAACTGAATACCCATGTAGCAGCAAGGCTCAGAAGAGCCCACACACTCAGATCTTAACCACAGTGTGCTGAAAGTGTCAAAACGTGTTTTTCAGCAGAAATAAACATGTTTCTGCAAGTTTGGTCAACCCCATGTAAGTTATGGGGCAGTAACAGTACACTCTGTAAAACGTGTTTTTCAGCCCGAAATAAACGCGTTTTTTCAGACAACTGAATCCCCATGTAGCAGCAAGGCTCAGAAGAGCCCACACACTCAGATCTTAACCCCAGTGTGCTGAAAGTGTCAAAACATGTTTTTCAGCAGAAATAAACATGTTTCTGCAAGTTTGGTCAACCCCATGTAAGTTATGGGGCAGTAACAGTACACTTTTCAAAACGTGTTTTTCAGCCCGAAATATACGCGTTTTTTCAGACAACTGAATCCCCATGTAGCAACAAGGCTCAGAAGAGCCCACACACTCAGATCTTAACCCCAGTGTGCTGAAAGTGCCAAAACATGTTTTTCAGCAGAAATAAACATGTTTCTGCAAGTTTGGTCAACCCCATGTAAGTTATGGGGCAGTAACAGTACACTCTGCAAAACGTGTTTTTCAGCCCGAAATAAACGCGTTTTTTCAGACAACTGAATACCCATGTAGCAGCAAGTCTCAGAAGAGCCCACACACTCAGCTCTTAACCCCAGTGTGCAGAAAGGGTCAAAACGTGTTTTTCAGCAGAAATAAACATGTTTCTGCAAGTTTGGTCAACCCCATGTAAGTTATGGGGCAGTAACAGTACACTCTGCAAAACGTGTTTTTCAGCCCGAAATAAACGCGTTTTTTCAGATAACTGAATCCCCATGTAGCAGCAAGGCTCAGAAGAGCCCACACACTCAGATCTTAACCCCAGTGTGCTGAAAGTGTCAAAACATGTTTTTCAGCAGAAATAAACATGTTTCTGCAAGTTTGGTCAACCCCATGTAAGTTATGGGGCAGTAACAGTACACTTTTCAAAACGTGTTTTTCAGCCCGAAATAAACGCGTTTTTTCAGACAACTGAATCCCCATGTAGCAGCAAGGCTCAGAAGAGCCCACACACTCATATCTTAACCCCAGTGTGCTGAAAGTGTCAAAACTTGTTTTTCAGCAGAAATAAACATGTTTCTGCAAGTTTGGTCAACCCCATGTAAGTTATGGGGCAGTAACAGTACACTTTTCAAAACGTTTTTTTCAGCCCGAAATAAACGCGTTTTTTCAGACAACTGAATACCCATGTAGCAGCAAGGCTCAGAAGAGCCCACACACTCAGACCTTAACCCCAGTGTGCTGAAAGTGTCAAAACATGTTTTTCAGCAGAAATAAACATGTTTCTGCAAGTTTGGTCAACCCCATGTAAGTTATGGGGCAGTAACAGTACACTTTTCAAAACGTGTTTTTCAGCCCGAAATAAACGCGTTTTTTCAGACAACTGAATCCCCATGTAGCAACAAGGCTCAGAAGAGCCCACACACTCAGATCTTAACCCCAGTGTGCTGAAAGTGTCAAAACATGTTTTTCAGCAGAAATAAACATGTTTCTGCAAGTTTGGTCAACCCCATGTAAGTTATGGGGCAGTAACAGTACACTTTTCAAAACGTGTTTTTCAGCCCGAAATAAACGCGTTTTTTCAGACAACTGAATCCCCATGTAGCAACAAGGCTCAGAAGAGCCCACACACTCAGATCTTAACCACAGTGTGCTGAAAGTGTCAAAACGTGTTTTTCAGCAGAAATAAACATGTTTCTGCAAGTTTGGTCAACCCCATGTAAGTTATGGGGCAGTAACAGTACACTCTGTAAAACGTGTTTTTCAGCCCGAAATAAACGCGTTTTTTCAGACAACTGAATACCCATGTAGCAGCAAGGCTCAGAAGAGCCCACACACTCAGATCTTAACCACAGTGTGCTGAAAGTGTCAAAACTTGTGTTTCAGCAGAAATAAACATGTTTCTGCAAGTTTGGTCAACCCCATGTAAGTTATGGGGCAGTAACAGTAAACTTTTCAAAACGTGTTTTTCAGCCCGAAATAAACGCGTTTTTTCAGACAACTGAATACCCATGTAGCAGCAAGGCTCAGAAGAGCCCACACACTCAGATCTTAACCACAGTGTGCTGAAAGTGTCAAAACGTGTTTTTCAGCAGAAATAAACATGTTTCTGCAAGTTTGGTCAACCCCATGTAAGTTATGGGGCAGTAACAGTACACTCTGTAAAACGTGTTTTTCAGCCCGAAATAAACGCGTTTTTTCAGACAACTGAATCCCCATGTAGCAGCAAGGCTCAGAAGAGCCCACACACTCAGATCTTAACCCCAGTGTGCTGAAAGTGTCAAAACATGTTTTTCAGCAGAAATAAACATGTTTCTGCAAGTTTGGTCAACCCCATGTAAGTTATGGGGCAGTAACAGTACACTTTTCAAAACGTGTTTTTCAGCCCGAAATATACGCGTTTTTTCAGACAACTGAATCCCCATGTAGCAACAAGGCTCAGAAGAGCCCACACACTCAGATCTTAACCCCAGTGTGCTGAAAGTGCCAAAACATGTTTTTCAGCAGAAATAAACATGTTTCTGCAAGTTTGGTCAACCCCATGTAAGTTATGGGGCAGTAACAGTACACTCTGCAAAACGTGTTTTTCAGCCCGAAATAAACGCGTTTTTTCAGACAACTGAATACCCATGTAGCAGCAAGTCTCAGAAGAGCCCACACACTCAGCTCTTAACCCCAGTGTGCAGAAAGGGTCAAAACGTGTTTTTCAGCAGAAATAAACATGTTTCTGCAAGTTTGGTCAACCCCATGTAAGTTATGGGGCAGTAACAGTACACTCTGCAAAACGTGTTTTTCAGCCCGAAATAAACGCGTTTTTTCAGATAACTGAATCCCCATGTAGCAGCAAGGCTCAGAAGAGCCCACACACTCAGATCTTAACCCCAGTGTGCTGAAAGTGTCAAAACATGTTTTTCAGCAGAAATAAACATGTTTCTGCAAGTTTGGTCAACCCCATGTAAGTTATGGGGCAGTAACAGTACACTTTTCAAAACGTGTTTTTCAGCCCGAAATAAACGCGTTTTTTCAGACAACTGAATCCCCATGTAGCAGCAAGGCTCAGAAGAGCCCACACACTCATATCTTAACCCCAGTGTGCTGAAAGTGTCAAAACTTGTTTTTCAGCAGAAATAAACATGTTTCTGCAAGTTTGGTCAACCCCATGTAAGTTATGGGGCAGTAACAGTACACTTTTCAAAACGTTTTTTTCAGCCCGAAATAAACGCGTTTTTTCAGACAACTGAATACCCATGTAGCAGCAAGGCTCAGAAGAGCCCACACACTCAGACCTTAACCCCAGTGTGCTGAAAGTGTCAAAACATGTTTTTCAGCAGAAATAAACATGTTTCTGCAAGTTTGGTCAACCCCATGTAAGTTATGGGGCAGTAACAGTACACTTTTCAAAACGTGTTTTTCAGCCCGAAATAAACGCGTTTTTTCAGACAACTGAATCCCCATGTAGCAACAAGGCTCAGAAGAGCCCACACACTCAGATCTTAACCCCAGTGTGCTGAAAGTGTCAAAACATGTTTTTCAGCAGAAATAAACATGTTTCTGCAAGTTTGGTCAACCCCATGTAAGTTATGGGGCAGTAACAGTACACTTTTCAAAACGTGTTTTTCAGCCCGAAATAAACGCGTTTTTTCAGACAACTGAATCCCCATGTAGCAACAAGGCTCAGAAGAGCCCACACACTCAGATCTTAACCCCAGTGTGGTGAAAGTGTCAAAACATGTTTTTCAGCAGAAATAAACATGTTTCTGCAAGTTTGGTCAACCCCATGTAAGTTATGGGGAAGTAACAGTACACTCTGCAAAACGTGTTTTTCAGCCCGAAATAAACGCGTTTTTTCAGACAACTGAATCCCCATGTAGCAACAAGGCTCAGAAGAGCCCACACACTCAGCTCTTAACCCCAGTGTGCAGAAAGGGTCAAAACGTGTTTTTCAGCAGAAATAAACATGTTTCTGCAAGTTTGGTCAACCCCATGTAAGTTATGGGGCAGTAACAGTACACTCTGCAAAACGTGTTTTTCAGCCCGAAATAAACGCGTTTTTTCAGACAACTGAATCCCCATGTAGCAGCAAGGCTCAGAAGAGCCCACACACTCAGATCTTAACCCCAGTGTGCTGAAAGTGTCAAAACATGTTTTTCAGCAGAAATAAACATGTTTCTGCAAGTTTGGTCAACCCCATGTAAGTTATGGGGCAGTAACAGTACACTTTTCAAAACGTGTTTTTCAGCCCGAAATAAACGCGTTTTTTCAGACAACTGAATCCCCATGTAGCAGCAAGGCTCAGAAGAGCCCACACACTCATATCTTAACCCCAGTGTGCTGAAAGTGTCAAAACTTGTTTTTCAGCAGAAATAAACATGTTTCTGCAAGTTTGGTCAACCCCATGTAAGTTATGGGGCAGTAACAGTACACTTTTCAAAACGTTTTTTTCAGCCCGAAATAAACGCGTTTTTTCAGACAACTGAATACCCATGTAGCAGCAAGGCTCAGAAGAGCCCACACACTCAGACCTTAACCCCAGTGTGCTGAAAGTGTCAAAACATGTTTTTCAGCAGAAATAAACATGTTTCTGCAAGTTTGGTCAACCCCATGTAAGTTATGGGGCAGTAACAGTACACTTTTCAAAACGTGTTTTTCAGCCCGAAATAAACGCGTTTTTTCAGACAACTGAATCCCCATGTAGCAACAAGGCTCAGAAGAGCCCACACACTCAGATCTTAACCCCAGTGTGCTGAAAGTGTCAAAACATGTTTTTCAGCAGAAATAAACATGTTTCTGCAAGTTTGGTCAACCCCATGTAAGTTATGGGGCAGTAACAGTACACTTTTCAAAACGTGTTTTTCAGCCCGAAATAAACGCGTTTTTTCAGACAACTGAATCCCCATGTAGCAACAAGGCTCAGAAGAGCCCACACACTCAGATCTTAACCCCAGTGTGGTGAAAGTGTCAAAACATGTTTTTCAGCAGAAATAAACATGTTTCTGCAAGTTTGGTCAACCCCATGTAAGTTATGGGGAAGTAACAGTACACTCTGCAAAACGTGTTTTTCAGCCCGAAATAAACGCGTTTTTTCAGACAACTGAATCCCCATGTAGCAACAAGGCTCAGAAGAGCCCACACACTCAGCTCTTAACCCCAGTGTGCAGAAAGGGTCAAAACGTGTTTTTCAGCAGAAATAAACATGTTTCTGCAAGTTTGGTCAACCCCATGTAAGTTATGGGGCAGTAACAGTACACTCTGCAAAACGTGTTTTTCAGCCCGAAATAAACGCGTTTTTTCAGACAACTGAATCCCCATGTAGCAGCAAGGCTCAGAAGAGCCCACACACTCAGATCTTAACCCCAGTGTGCTGAAAGTGTCAAAACATGTTTTTCAGCAGAAATAAACATGTTTCTGCAAGTTTGGTCAACCCCATGTAAGTTATGGGGCAGTAACAGTACACTTTTCAAAACGTGTTTTTCAGCCCGAAATAAACGCGTTTTTTCAGACAACTGAATCCCCATGTAGCAGCAAGGCTCAGAAGAGCCCACACACTCAGATCTTAAACCCAGTGTGCTGAAAGTGTCAAAACATGTTTTTCAGCAGAAATAAACATGTTTCTGCAAGTTTGGTCAACCCCATGTAAGTTATGGGGCAGTAACAGTACACTTTTCAAAACGTGTTTTTCAGCCCGAAATAAACGCGTTTTTTCAGACAACTGAATCCCCATGTAGCAGCAAGGCTCAGAAGAGCCCACACACTCAGATCTTAACCCCAGTGTGCTGAAAGTGTCAAAACTTGTTTTTCAGCAGAAATAAACATGTTTCTGCAAGTTTGGTCAACCCCATGTAAGTTATGGGGCAGTAACAGTACACTTTTCAAAACGTGTTTTTCAGCCCGAAATAAACGCGTTTTTTCAGACAACTGAATACCCATGTAGCAGCAAGGCTCAGAAGAGCCCACACACTCAGATCTTAACCCCAGTGTGCTGAAAGTGTCAAAACATGTTTTTCAGCAGAAATAAACATGTTTCTGCAAGTTTGGTCAACCCCATGTAAGTTATGGGGCAGTAACAGTACACTTTTCAAAACGTGTTTTTCAGCCCGAAATAAACGCGTTTTTTCAGACAACTGAATCCCCATGTAGCAACAAGGCTCAGAAGAGCCCACACACTCAGATCTTAACCCCAGTGTGCTGAAAGTGTCAAAACATGTTTTTCAGCAGAAATAAACATGTTTCTGCAAGTTTGGTCAACCCCATGTAAGTTATGGGGCAGTAACAGTACACTTTTCAAAACGTGTTTTTCAGCCCGAAATAAACGCGTTTTTTCAGACAACTGAATCCCCATGTAGCAGCAAGGCTCAGAAGAGCCCACACACTCAGATCTTAACCCCAGTGTGCTGAAAGTGTCAAAACATGTTTTTCAGCAGAAATAAACATGTTTCTGCAAGTTTGGTCAACCCCATGTAAGTTATGGGGCAGTAACAGTACACTTTTCAAAACGTGTTTTTCAGCCCGAAATAAACGCGTTTTTTCAGACAACTGAATCCCCATGTAGCAACAAGGCTCAGAAGAGCCCACACACTCAGATCTTAACCACAGTGTGCTGAAAGTGTCAAAACTTGTGTTTCAGCAGAAATAAACATGTTTCTGCAAGTTTGGTCAACCCCATGTAAGTTATGGGGCAGTAACAGTAAACTTTTCAAAACGTGTTTTTCAGCCCGAAATAAACGCGTTTTTTCAGACAACTGAATACCCATGTAGCAGCAAGGCTCAGAAGAGCCCACACACTCAGATCTTAACCACAGTGTGCTGAAAGTGTCAAAACGTGTTTTTCAGCAGAAATAAACATGTTTCTGCAAGTTTGGTCAACCCCATGTAAGTTATGGGGCAGTAACAGTACACTTTTCAAAACGTTTTTTTCAGCCCGAAATAAACGCGTTTTTTCAGACAACTGAATACCCATGTAGCAGCAAGGCTCAGAAGAGCCCACACACTCAGATCTTAACCCCAGTGTGCTGAAAGTGTCAAAACATGTTTTTCAGCAGAAATAAACGTTTCTGCAAGTTTGGTCAACCCCATGTAAGTTATGGGGCAGTAACAGTACACTTTTCAAAACGTGTTTTTCAGCCCGAAATAAACGCGTTTTTTCAGACAACTGAATCCCCATGTAGCAACAAGGCTCAGAAGAGCCCACACACTCAGATCTTAACCCCAGTGTGCTGAAAGTGTCAAAACATGTTTTTCAGCAGAAATAAACATGTTTCTGCAAGTTTGGTCAACCCCATGTAAGTTATGGGGCAGTAACAGTACACTTTTCAAAACGTGTTTTTCAGCCCGAAATAAACGCGTTTTTTCAGACAACTGAATCCCCATGTAGCAACAAGGCTCAGAAGAGCCCACACACTCAGATCTTAACCCCAGTGTGGTGAAAGTGTCAAAACATCTTTTTCAGCAGAAATAAACATGTTTCTGCAAGTTTGGTCAACCCCATGTAAGTTATGGGGCAGTAACAGTACACTCTGCAAAACGTGTTTTTCAGCCCGAAATAAACGCGTTTTTTCAGACAACTGAATCCCCATGTAGCAACAAGGCTCAGAAGAGCCCACACACTCAGCTCTTAACCCCAGTGTGCAGAAAGGGTCAAAACGTGTTTTTCAGCAGAAATAAACATGTTTCTGCAAGTTTGGTCAACCCCATGTAAGTTATGGGGCAGTAACAGTACACTCTGCAAAACGTGTTTTTCAGCCCGAAATAAACGCGTTTTTTTCAGACAACTGAATCCCCATGTAGCAGCAAGGCTCAGAAGAGCCCACACACTCAGATCTTAACCCCAGTGTGCTGAAAGTGTCAAAACATGTTTTTCAGCAGAAATAAACATGTTTCTGCAAGTTTGGTCAACCCCATGTAAGTTATGGGGCAGTAACAGTACACTTTTCAAAACGTGTTTTTCAGCCCGAAATAAACGCGTTTTTTCAGACAACTGAATCCCCATGTAGCAGCAAGGCTCAGAAGAGCCCACACACTCAGATCTTAAACCCAGTGTGCTGAAAGTGTCAAAACATGTTTTTCAGCAGAAATAAACATGTTTCTGCAAGTTTGGTCAACCCCATGTAAGTTATGGGGCAGTAACAGTACACTTTTCAAAACGTGTTTTTCAGCCCGAAATAAACGCGTTTTTTCAGACAACTGAATCCCCATGTAGCAGCAAGGCTCAGAAGAGCCCACACACTCAGATCTTAACCCCAGTGTGCTGAAAGTGTCAAAACTTGTTTTTCAGCAGAAATAAACATGTTTCTGCAAGTTTGGTCAACCCCATGTAAGTTATGGGGCAGTAACAGTACACTTTTCAAAACGTGTTTTTCAGCCCGAAATAAACGCGTTTTTTCAGACAACTGAATACCCATGTAGCAGCAAGGCTCAGAAGAGCCCACACACTCAGATCTTAACCCCAGTGTGCTGAAAGTGTCAAAACATGTTTTTCAGCAGAAATAAACATGTTTCTGCAAGTTTGGTCAACCCCATGTAAGTTATGGGGCAGTAACAGTACACTTTTCAAAACGTGTTTTTCAGCCCGAAATAAACGCGTTTTTTCAGACAACTGAATCCCCATGTAGCAACAAGGCTCAGAAGATCCCACACACTCAGATCTTAACCCCAGTGTGCTGAAAGTGTCAAAACATGTTTTTCAGCAGAAATAAACATGTTTCTGCAAGTTTGGTCAACGCCATGTAAGTTATGGGGCAGTAACAGTACACTTTTCAAAACGTGTTTTTCAGCCCGAAATAAACGCGTTTTTTCAGACAACTGAATCCCCATGTAGCAGCAAGGCTCAGAAGAGCCCACACACTCAGATCTTAACCCCAGTGTGCTGAAAGTGTCAAAACATGTTTTTCAGCAGAAATAAACATGTTTCTGCAAGTTTGGTCAACCCCATGTAAGTTATGGGGCAGTAACAGTACACTTTTCAAAACGTGTTTTTCAGCCCGAAATAAACGCGTTTTTTCAGACAACTGAATCCCCATGTAGCAACAAGGCTCAGAAGAGCCCACACACTCAGATCTTAACCACAGTGTGCTGAAAGTGTCAAAACTTGTGTTTCAGCAGAAATAAACATGTTTCTGCAAGTTTGGTCAACCCCATGTAAGTTATGGGGCAGTAACAGTAAACTTTTCAAAACGTGTTTTTCAGCCCGAAATAAACGCGTTTTTTCAGACAACTGAATACCCATGTAGCAGCAAGGCTCAGAAGAGCCCACACACTCAGATCTTAACCACAGTGTGCTGAAAGTGTCAAAACGTGTTTTTCAGCAGAAATAAACATGTTTCTGCAAGTTTGGTCAACCCCATGTAAGTTATGGGGCAGTAACAGTACACTCTGTAAAACGTGTTTTTCAGCCCGAAATAAACGCGTTTTTTCAGACAACTGAATCCCCATGTAGCAGCAAGGCTCAGAAGAGCCCACACACTCAGATCTTAACCCCAGTGTGCTGAAAGTGTCAAAACATGTTTTTCAGCAGAAATAAACATGTTTCTGCAAGTTTGGTCAACCCCATGTAAGTTATGGGGCAGTAACAGTACACTTTTCAAAACGTGTTTTTCAGCCCGAAATATACGCGTTTTTTCAGACAACTGAATCCCCATGTAGCAACAAGGCTCAGAAGAGCCCACACACTCAGATCTTAACCCCAGTGTGCTGAAAGTGCCAAAACATGTTTTTCAGCAGAAATAAACATGTTTCTGCAAGTTTGGTCAACCCCATGTAAGTTATGGGGCAGTAACAGTACACTCTGCAAAACGTGTTTTTCAGCCCGAAATAAACGCGTTTTTTCAGACAACTGAATACCCATGTAGCAGCAAGTCTCAGAAGAGCCCACACACTCAGCTCTTAACCCCAGTGTGCAGAAAGGGTCAAAACGTGTTTTTCAGCAGAAATAAACATGTTTCTGCAAGTTTGGTCAACCCCATGTAAGTTATGGGGCAGTAACAGTACACTCTGCAAAACGTGTTTTTCAGCCCGAAATAAACGCGTTTTTTCAGATAACTGAATCCCCATGTAGCAGCAAGGCTCAGAAGAGCCCACACACTCAGATCTTAACCCCAGTGTGCTGAAAGTGTCAAAACATGTTTTTCAGCAGAAATAAACATGTTTCTGCAAGTTTGGTCAACCCCATGTAAGTTATGGGGCAGTAACAGTACACTTTTCAAAACGTGTTTTTCAGCCCGAAATAAACGCGTTTTTTCAGACAACTGAATCCCCATGTAGCAGCAAGGCTCAGAAGAGCCCACACACTCATATCTTAACCCCAGTGTGCTGAAAGTGTCAAAACTTGTTTTTCAGCAGAAATAAACATGTTTCTGCAAGTTTGGTCAACCCCATGTAAGTTATGGGGCAGTAACAGTACACTTTTCAAAACGTTTTTTTCAGCCCGAAATAAACGCGTTTTTTCAGACAATTGAATACCCATGTAGCAGCAAGGCTCAGAAGAGCCCACACACTCAGACCTTAACCCCAGTGTGCTGAAAGTGTCAAAACATGTTTTTCAGCAGAAATAAACATGTTTCTGCAAGTTTGGTCAACCCCATGTAAGTTATGGGGCAGTAACAGTACACTTTTCAAAACGTGTTTTTCAGCCCGAAATAAACGCGTTTTTTCAGACAACTGAATCCCCATGTAGCAACAAGGCTCAGAAGAGCCCACACACTCAGATCTTAACCCCAGTGTGCTGAAAGTGTCAAAACATGTTTTTCAGCAGAAATAAACATGTTTCTGCAAGTTTGGTCAACCCCATGTAAGTTATGGGGAAGTAACAGTACACTCTGCAAAACGTGTTTTTCAGCCCGAAATAAACGCGTTTTTTCAGACAACTGAATCCCCATGTAGCAACAAGGCTCAGAAGAGCCCACACACTCAGCTCTTAACCCCAGTGTGCAGAAAGGGTCAAAACGTGTTTTTCAGCAGAAATAAACATGTTTCTGCAAGTTTGGTCAACCCCATGTAAGTTATGGGGCAGTAACAGTACACTCTGCAAAACGTGTTTTTCAGCCCGAAATAAACGCGTTTTTTCAGACAACTGAATCCCCATGTAGCAACAAGGCTCAGAAGAGCCCACACACTCAGCTCTTAACCCCAGTGTGCAGAAAGGGTCAAAACGTGTTTTTCAGCAGAAATAAACATGTTTCTGCAAGTTTGGTCAACCCCATGTAAGTTATGGGGCAGTAACAGTACACTCTGCAAAACGTGTTTTTCAGCCCGAAATAAACGCGTTTTTTCAGACAACTGAATCCCCATGTAGCAGCAAGGCTCAGAAGAGCCCACACACTCAGATCTTAACCCCAGTGTGCTGAAAGTGTCAAAACATGTTTTTCAGCAGAAATAAACATGTTTCTGCAAGTTTGGTCAACCCCATGTAAGTTATGGGGCAGTAACAGTACACTTTTCAAAACGTGTTTTTCAGCCCGAAATAAACGCGTTTTTTCAGACAACTGAATCCCCATGTAGCAGCAAGGCTCAGAAGAGCCCACACACTCAGATCTTAAACCCAGTGTGCTGAAAGTGTCAAAACATGTTTTTCAGCAGAAATAAACATGTTTCTGCAAGTTTGGTCAACCCCATGTAAGTTATGGGGCAGTAACAGTACACTTTTCAAAACGTGTTTTTCAGCCCGAAATAAACGCGTTTTTTCAGACAACTGAATCCCCATGTAGCAGCAAGGCTCAGAAGAGCCCACACACTCAGATCTTAACCCCAGTGTGCTGAAAGTGTCAAAACTTGTTTTTCAGCAGAAATAAACATGTTTCTGCAAGTTTGGTCAACCCCATGTAAGTTATGGGGCAGTAACAGTACACTTTTCAAAACGTGTTTTTCAGCCCGAAATAAACGCGTTTTTTCAGACAACTGAATACCCATGTAGCAGCAAGGCTCAGAAGAGCCCACACACTCAGATCTTAACCCCAGTGTGCTGAAAGTGTCAAAACATGTTTTTCAGCAGAAATAAACATGTTTCTGCAAGTTTGGTCAACCCCATGTAAGTTATGGGGCAGTAACAGTACACTTTTCAAAACGTGTTTTTCAGCCCGAAATAAACGCGTTTTTTCAGACAACTGAATCCCCATGTAGCAACAAGGCTCAGAAGAGCCCACACACTCAGATCTTAACCCCAGTGTGCTGAAAGTGTCAAAACATGTTTTTCAGCAGAAATAAACATGTTTCTGCAAGTTTGGTCAACGCCATGTAAGTTATGGGGCAGTAACAGTACACTTTTCAAAACGTGTTTTTCAGCCCGAAATAAACGCGTTTTTTCAGACAACTGAATCCCCATGTAGCAGCAAGGCTCAGAAGAGCCCACACACTCAGATCTTAACCCCAGTGTGCTGAAAGTGTCAAAACATGTTTTTCAGCAGAAATAAACATGTTTCTGCAAGTTTGGTCAACCCCATGTAAGTTATGGGGCAGTAACAGTACACTTTTCAAAACGTGTTTTTCAGCCCGAAATAAACGCGTTTTTTCAGACAACTGAATCCCCATGTAGCAACAAGGCTCAGAAGAGCCCACACACTCAGATCTTAACCACAGTGTGCTGAAAGTGTCAAAACTTGTGTTTCAGCAGAAATAAACATGTTTCTGCAAGTTTGGTCAACCCCATGTAAGTTATGGGGCAGTAACAGTAAACTTTTCAAAACGTGTTTTTCAGCCCGAAATAAACGCGTTTTTTCAGACAACTGAATACCCATGTAGCAGCAAGGCTCAGAAGAGCCCACACACTCAGATCTTAACCACAGTGTGCTGAAAGTGTCAAAACGTGTTTTTCAGCAGAAATAAACATGTTTCTGCAAGTTTGGTCAACCCCATGTAAGTTATGGGGCAGTAACAGTACACTTTTCAAAACGTTTTTTTCAGCCCGAAATAAACGCGTTTTTTCAGACAACTGAATACCCATGTAGCAGCAAGGCTCAGAAGAGCCCACACACTCAGATCTTAACCCCAGTGTGCTGAAAGTGTCAAAACATGTTTTTCAGCAGAAATAAACGTTTCTGCAAGTTTGGTCAACCCCATGTAAGTTATGGGGCAGTAACAGTACACTTTTCAAAACGTGTTTTTCAGCCCGAAATAAACGCGTTTTTTCAGACAACTGAATCCCCATGTAGCAACAAGGCTCAGAAGAGCCCACACACTCAGATCTTAACCCCAGTGTGCTGAAAGTGTCAAAACATGTTTTTCAGCAGAAATAAACATGTTTCTGCAAGTTTGGTCAACCCCATGTAAGTTATGGGGCAGTAACAGTACACTTTTCAAAACGTGTTTTTCAGCCCGAAATAAACGCGTTTTTTCAGACAACTGAATCCCCATGTAGCAACAAGGCTCAGAAGAGCCCACACACTCAGATCTTAACCCCAGTGTGGTGAAAGTGTCAAAACATGTTTTTCAGCAGAAATAAACATGTTTCTGCAAGTTTGGTCAACCCCATGTAAGTTATGGGGCAGTAACAGTACACTCTGCAAAACGTGTTTTTCAGCCCGAAATAAACGCGTTTTTTCAGACAACTGAATCCCCATGTAGCAACAAGGCTCAGAAGAGCCCACACACTCAGCTCTTAACCCCAGTGTGCAGAAAGGGTCAAAACGTGTTTTTCAGCAGAAATAAACATGTTTCTGCAAGTTTGGTCAACCCCATGTAAGTTATGGGGCAGTAACAGTACACTCTGCAAAACGTGTTTTTCAGCCCGAAATAAACGCGTTTTTTTCAGACAACTGAATCCCCATGTAGCAGCAAGGCTCAGAAGAGCCCACACACTCAGATCTTAACCCCAGTGTGCTGAAAGTGTCAAAACATGTTTTTCAGCAGAAATAAACATGTTTCTGCAAGTTTGGTCAACCCCATGTAAGTTATGGGGCAGTAACAGTACACTTTTCAAAACGTGTTTTTCAGCCCGAAATAAACGCGTTTTTTCAGACAACTGAATCCCCATGTAGCAGCAAGACTCAGAAGAGCCCACACACTCAGATCTTAAACCCAGTGTGCTGAAAGTGTCAAAACATGTTTTTCAGCAGAAATAAACATGTTTCTGCAAGTTTGGTCAACCCCATGTAAGTTATGGGGCAGTAACAGTCCACTTTTCAAAACGTGTTTTTCAGCCCGAAATAAACGCGTTTTTTCAGACAACTGAATCCCCATGTAGCAGCAAGGCTCAGAAGAGCCCACACACTCAGATCTTAACCCCAGTGTGCTGAAAGTGTCAAAACTTGTTTTTCAGCAGAAATAAACATGTTTCTGCAAGTTTGGTCAACGCCATGTAAGTTATGGGGCAGTAACAGTACACTTTTCAAAACGTGTTTTTCAGCCCGAAATAAACGCGTTTTTTCAGACAACTGAATCCCCATGTAGCAGCAAGGCTCAGAAGAGCCCACACACTCAGATCTTAACCCCAGTGTGCTGAAAGTGTCAAAACATGTTTTTCAGCAGAAATAAACATGTTTCTGCAAGTTTGGTCAACGCCATGTAAGTTATGGGGCAGTAACAGTACACTTTTCAAAACGTGTTTTTCAGCCCGAAATAAACGCGTTTTTTCAGACAACTGAATCCCCATGTAGCAACAAGGCTCAGAAGAGCCCACACACTCAGATCTTAACCACAGTGTGCTGAAAGTGTCAAAACTTGTGTTTCAGCAGAAATAAACATGTTTCTGCAAGTTTGGTCAACCCCATGTAAGTTATGGGGCAGTAACAGTAAACTTTTCAAAACGTGTTTTTCAGCCCGAAATAAACGCGTTTTTTCAGACAACTGAATACCCATGTAGCAGCAAGGCTCAGAAGAGCCCACACACTCAGATCTTAACCACAGTGTGCTGAAAGTGTCAAAACGTGTTTTTCAGCAGAAATAAACATGTTTCTGCAAGTTTGGTCAACCCCATGTAAGTAATGGGGCAGTAACAGTACACTCTGTAAAACGTGTTTTTCAGCCCGAAATAAACGCGTTTTTTCAGACAACTGAATCCCCATGTAGCAGCAAGGCTCAGAAGAGCCCACACACTCAGATCTTAACCCCAGTGTGCTGAAAGTGTCAAAACATGTTTTTCAGCAGAAATAAACATGTTTCTGCAAGTTTGGTCAACCCCATGTAAGTTATGGGGCAGTAACAGTACACTTTTCAAAACGTGTTTTTCAGCCCGAAATATACGCGTTTTTTCAGACAACTGAATCCCCATGTAGCAACAAGGCTCAGAAGAGCCCACACACTCAGATCTTAACCCCAGTGTGCTGAAAGTGCCAAAACATGTTTTTCAGCAGAAATAAACATGTTTCTGCAAGTTTGGTCAACCCCATGTAAGTTATGGGGCAGTAACAGTACACTCTGCAAAACGTGTTTTTCAGCCCGAAATAAACGCGTTTTTTCAGACAACTGAATACCCATGTAGCAGCAAGTCTCAGAAGAGCCCACACACTCAGCTCTTAACCCCAGTGTGCAGAAAGGGTCAAAACGTGTTTTTCAGCAGAAATAAACATGTTTCTGCAAGTTTGGTCAACCCCATGTAAGTTATGGGGCAGTAACAGTACACTCTGCAAAACGTGTTTTTCAGCCCGAAATAAACGCGTTTTTTCAGATAACTGAATCCCCATGTAGCAGCAAGGCTCAGAAGAGCCCACACACTCAGATCTTAACCCCAGTGTGCTGAAAGTGTCAAAACATGTTTTTCAGCAGAAATAAACATGTTTCTGCAAGTTTGGTCAACCCCATGTAAGTTATGGGGCAGTAACAGTACACTTTTCAAAACGTGTTTTTCAGCCCGAAATAAACGCGTTTTTTCAGACAACTGAATCCCCATGTAGCAGCAAGGCTCAGAAGAGCCCACACACTCAGATCTTAACCCCAGTGTGCTGAAAGTGTCAAAACATGTTTTTCAGCAGAAATAAACATGTTTCTGCAAGTTTGGTCAACCCCATGTAAGTTATGGGGCAGTAACAGTACACTTTTCAAAACGTGTTTTTCAGCCCGAAATAAACGCGTTTTTTCAGACAACTGAATCCCCATGTAGCAGCAAGGCTCAGAAGAGCCCACACACTCAGATCTTAACCCCAGTGTGCTGAAAGTGTCAAAACTTGTTTTTCAGCAGAAATAAACATGTTTCTGCAAGTTTGGTCAACCCCATGTAAGTTATGGGGCAGTAACAGTACACTTTTCAAAACGTGTTTTTCAGCCCGAAATAAACGCGTTTTTTCAGACAACTGAATCCCCATGTAGCAACAAGGCTCAGAAGAGCCCACACACTCAGATCTTAACCCCAGTGTGCTGAAAGTGCCAAAACATGTTTTTCAGCAGAAATAAACATGTTTCTGCAAGTTTGGTCAACCCCATGTAAGTTATGGGGCAGTAACAGTACACTCTGCAAAACGTGTTTTTCAGCCCGAAATAAACGCGTTTTTTCAGACAACTGAATACCCATGTAGCAGCAAGTCTCAGAAGAGCCCACACACTCAGCTCTTAACCCCAGTGTGCAGAAAGGGTCAAAACGTGTTTTTCAGCAGAAATAAACATGTTTCTGCAAGTTTGGTCAACCCCATGTAAGTTATGGGGCAGTAACAGTACACTCTGCAAAACGTGTTTTTCAGCCCGAAATAAACGCGTTTTTTCAGACAACTGAATCCCCATGTAGCAGCAAGGCTCAGAAGAGCCCACACACTCAGATCTTAACCCCAGTGTGCTGAAAGTGTCAAAACATGTTTTTCAGCAGAAATAAACATGTTTCTGCAAGTTTGGTCAACCCCATGTAAGTTATGGGGCAGTAACAGTACACTTTTCAAAACGTGTTTTTCAGCCCGAAATAAACGCGTTTTTTCAGACAACTGAATCCCCATGTAGCAGCAAGGCTCAGAAGAGCCCACACACTCAGATCTTAACCCCAGTGTGCTGAAAGTGTCAAAACTTGTTTTTCAGCAGAAATAAACATGTTTCTGCAAGTTTGGTCAACCCCATGTAAGTTATGGGGCAGTAACAGTACACTTTTCAAAACGTGTTTTTCAGCCCGAAATAAACGCGTTTTTTCAGACAACTGAATACCCATGTAGCAGCAAGGCTCAGAAGAGCCCACACACTCAGATCTTAACCCCAGTGTGCTGAAAGTGTCAAAACATGTTTTTCAGCAGAAATAAACATGTTTCTGCAAGTTTGGTCAACCCCATGTAAGTTATGGGGCAGTAACAGTACACTTTTCAAAACGTGTTTTTCAGCCCGAAATAAACGCGTTTTTTCAGACAAGTGAATCCCCATGTAGCAGCAAGGCTCAGAAGAGCCCACACACTCAGATCTTAACCCCAGTGTGCTGAAAGTGTCAAAACATGTTTTTCAGCAGAAATAAACATGTTTCTGCAAGTTTGGTCAACCCCATGTAAGTTATGGGGCAGTAACAGTACACTTTTCAAAACGTGTTTTTCAGCCCGAAATAAACGCGTTTTTTCAGACAACTGAATCCCGATGTAGCAACAAGGCTCAGAAGAGCCCACACACTCAGATCTTAACCCCAGTGTGGTGAAAGTGTCAAAACATGTTTTTCAGCAGAAATAAACATGTTTCTGCAAGTTTGGTCAACCCCATGTAAGTTATGGGGCAGTAACAGTACACTCTGCAAAACGTGTTTTTCAGCCCGAAATAAACGCGTTTTTTCAGACAACTGAATCCCCATGTAGCAGCAAGGCTCAGAAGAGCCCACACACTCAGATCTTAACCCCAGTGTGCTGAAAGTGTCAAAACATGTTTTTCAGCAGAAATAAACATGTTTCTGCAAGTTTGGTCAACGCCATGTAAGTTATGGGGCAGTAACAGTACACTTTTCAAAACGTGTTTTTCAGCCCGAAATAAACGCGTTTTTTCAGACAACTGAATCCCCATGTAGCAGCAAGGCTCAGAAGAGCCCACACACTCAGATCTTAACCCCAGTGTGCTGAAAGTGTCAAAACATGTTTTTCAGCAGAAATAAACATGTTTCTGCAAGTTTGGTCAACCCCATGTAAGTTATGGGGCAGTAACAGTACACTTTTCAAAACGTGTTTTTCAGCCCGAAATAAACGCGTTTTTTCAGACAACTGAATCCCCATGTAGCAACAAGGCTCAGAAGAGCCCACACACTCAGATCTTAACCACAGTGTGCTGAAAGTGTCAAAACTTGTGTTTCAGCAGAAATAAACATGTTTCTGCAAGTTTGGTCAACCCCATGTAAGTTATGGGGCAGTAACAGTAAACTTTTCAAAACGTGTTTTTCAGCCCGAAATAAACACGTTTTTTCAGACAACTGAATACCCATGTAGCAGCAAGGCTCAGAAGAGCCCACACACTCAGATCTTAACCACAGTGTGCTGAAAGTGTCAAAACGTGTTTTTCAGCAGAAATAAACATGTTTCTGCAAGTTTGGTCAACCCCATGTAAGTTATGGGGCAGTAACAGTACACTCTGTAAAACGTGTTTTTCAGCCCGAAATAAACGCGTTTTTTCAGACAACTGAATCCCCATGTAGCAGCAAGGCTCAGAAGAGCCCACACACTCAGATCTTAACCCCAGTGTGCTGAAAGTGTCAAAACATGTTTTTCAGCAGAAATAAACATGTTTCTGCAAGTTTGGTCAACCCCATGTAAGTTATGGGGCAGTAACAGTACACTCTGCAAAACGTGTTTTTCAGCCCGAAATAAACGCGTTTTTTCAGACAACTGAATACCCATGTAGCAGCAAGTCTCAGAAGAGCCCACACACTCAGCTCTTAACCCCAGTGTGCAGAAAGGGTCAAAACGTGTTTTTCAGCAGAAATAAACATGTTTCTGCAAGTTTGGTCAACCCCATGTAAGTTATGGGGCAGTAACAGTACACTCTGCAAAACGTGTTTTTCAGCCCGAAATAAACGCGTTTTTTCAGATAACTGAATCCCCATGTAGCAGCAAGGCTCAGAAGAGCCCACACACTCAGATCTTAACCCCAGTGTGCTGAAAGTGTCAAAACTTGTTTTTCAGCAGAAATAAACATGTTTCTGCAAGTTTGGTCAACCCCATGTAAGTTATGGGGCAGTAACAGTACACTTTTCAAAACGTTTTTTTCAGCCCGAAATAAACGCGTTTTTTCAGACAACTGAATACCCATGTAGCAGCAAGGCTCAGAAGAGCCCACACACTCAGATCTTAACCCCAGTGTGCTGAAAGTGTCAAAACATGTTTTTCAGCAGAAATAAACATGTTTCTGCAAGTTTGGTCAACCCCATGTAAGTTATGGGGCAGTAACAGTACACTTTTCAAAACGTGTTTTTCAGCCCGAAATAAACGCGTTTTTTCAGACAACTGAATCCCCATGTAGCAACAAGGCTCAGAAGAGCCCACACACTCAGATCTTAACCCCAGTGTGCTGAAAGTGTCAAAACATGTTTTTCAGCAGAAATAAACATGTTTCTGCAAGTTTGGTCAACCCCATGTAAGTTATGGGGCAGTAACAGTACACTTTTCAAAACGTGTTTTTCAGCCCGAAATAAACGCGTTTTTTCAGACAACTGAATCCCCATGTAGCAACAAGGCTCAGAAGAGCCCACACACTCAGATCTTAACCCCAGTGTGGTGAAAGTGTCAAAACATGTTTTTCAGCAGAAATAAACATGTTTCTGCAAGTTTGGTCAACCCCATGTAAGTTATGGGGCAGTAACAGTACACTCTGCAAAACGTGTTTTTCAGCCCGAAATAAACGCGTTTTTTCAGACAACTGAATCCCCATGTAGCAACAAGGCTCAGAAGAGCCCACACACTCAGATCTTAACCCCAGTGTGCTGAAAGTGTCAAAACATGTTTTTCAGCAGAAAAAAACATGTTTCTGCAAGTTTGGTCAACCCCATGTAAGTTATGGGGCAGTAACAGTACACTTTTCAAAACGTGTTTTTCAGCCCGAAATAAACGCGTTTTTTCAGACAACTGAATCCCCATGTAGCAACAAAGCTCAGAAGAGCCCACACACTCAGATCTTAACCCCAGTGTGCTGAAAGTGTCAAAACTTGTTATTCAGCAGAAATAAACATGTTTCTGCAAGTTTGGTCAACCCCATGTAAGTTATGGGGCAGTAACAGTACACTTTTCAAAACGTGTTTTTCAGCCCGAAATAAACGCGTTTTTTCAGACAACTGAATCCCCATGTAGCAGCAAGGCTCAGAAGAGCCCACACACTCAGATCTTAACCCCAGTGTGCTGAAAGTGTCAAAACATGTTTTTCAGCAGAAATAAACATGTTTCTGCAAGTTTGGTCAACCCCATGTAAGTTATGGGGCAGTAACAGTACACTTTTCAAAACGTGTTTTTCAGCCCGAAATAAACGCGTTTTTTCAGACAATTGAATACCCATGTAGCAACAAGGCTCAGAAGAGCCCACACACTCAGATCTTAACCCCAGTGTGCTGAAAGTGTCAAAACATGTTTTTCAGCAGAAATAAACATGTTTCTGCAAGTTTGGTCAACCCCATGTAAGTTATGGGGCAGTAACAGTACACTTTTCAAAACGTGTTTTTCAGCCCGAAATAAACGCGTTTTTTCAGACAACTGAATCCCCATGTAGCAACAAGGCTCAGAAGAGCCCACACACTCAGATCTTAACCCCAGTGTGCTGAAAGTGTCAAAACATGTTTTTCAGCAGAAATAAACATGTTTCTGCAAGTTTGGTCAACCCCATGTAAGTTATGGGGCAGTAACAGTACACTCTGCAAAACGTGTTTTTCAGCCCGAAATAAACGCGTTTTTTCAGACAACTGAATCCCCATGTAGCAGCAAGGCTCAGAAGAGCCCACACACTCAGATCTTAACCCCAGTGTGCTGAAAGTGTCAAAACATGTTTTTCAGCAGAAATAAACATGTTTCTGCAAGTTTGGTCAACCCCATGTAAGTTATGGGGCAGTAACAGTACACTTTTCAAAACGTGTTTTTCAGCCCGAAATAAACGCGTTTTTTCAGACAACTGAATCCCCATGTAGCAACAAGGCTCAGAAGAGCCCACACACTCAGATCTTAACCCCAGTGTGCTGAAAGTGTCAAAACATGTTTTTCAGCAGAAATAAACATGTTTCTGCAAGTTTGGTCAACCCCATGTAAGTTATGGGGCAGTAACAGTACACTTTTCAAAACGTGTTTTTCAGCCCGAAATAAACGCGTTTTTTCAGACAACTGAATACCCATGTAGCAGCAAGGCTCAGAAGAGCCCACACACTCAGATCTTAACCCCAGTGTGCAGAAAGGGTCAAAACGTGTTTTTCAGCAGAAATAAACATGTTTCTGCAAGTTTGGTCAACCCCATGTAAGTTATGGGGCAGTAACAGTACACTCTGTAAAACGTGTTTTTCAGCCCGAAATAAACGCGTTTTTTCAGACAACTGAATCCCCATGTAGCAGCAAGGCTCAGAAGAGCCCACACACTCAGATCTTAACCCCAGTGTGCTGAAAGTGTCAAAACATGTTTTTCAGCAGAAATAAACATGTTTCTGCAAGTTTGGTCAACCCCATGTAAGTTATGGGGCAGTAACAGTACACTTTTCAAAACGTGTTTTTCAGCCCGAAATAAACGCGTTTTTTCAGACAACTGAATCCCCATGTAGCAGCAAGGCTCAGAAGAGCCCACACACTCAGATCTTAACCCCAGTGTGCTGAAAGTGTCAAAACTTGTTTTTCAGCAGAAATAAACATGTTTCTGCAAGTTTGGTCAACCCCATGTAAGTTATGGGGCAGTAACAGTACACTTTTCAAAACGTTTTTTTCAGCCCGAAATAAACGCGTTTTTTCAGACAACTGAATACCCATGTAGCAGCAAGGCTCAGAAGAGCCCACACACTAAGATCTTAACCCCAGTGTGCTGAAAGTGTCAAAACATGTTTTTCAGCAGAAATAAACATGTTTCTGCAAGTTTGGTCAACCCCATGTAAGTTATGGGGCAGTAACAGTACACTCTGCAAAACGTGTTTTTCAGCCCGAAATAAACGCGTTTTTTCAGACAACTGAATCCCCATGTAGCAACAAGGCTCAGAAGAGCCCACACACTCAGCTCTTAACCCCAGTGTGCAGAAAGGGTCAAAACGTGTTTTTCAGCAGAAATAAACATGTTTCTGCAAGTTTGGTCAACCCCATGTAAGTTATGGGGCAGTAACAGTACACTCTGCAAAACGTGTTTTTCAGCCCGAAATAAACGCGTTTTTTCAGACAACTGAATCCCCATGTAGCAGCAAGGCTCAGAAGAGCCCACACACTCAGATCTTAACCCCAGTGTGCTGAAAGTGTCAAAACATGTTTTTCAGCAGAAATAAACATGTTTCTGCAAGTTTGGTCAACCCCATGTAAGTTATGGGGCAGTAACAGTACACTTTTCAAAACGTGTTTTTCAGCCCGAAATAAACGCGTTTTTTCAGACAAGTGAATCCCCATGTAGCAGCAAGGCTCAGAAGAGCCCACACACTCAGATCTTAACCCCAGTGTGCTGAAAGTGTCAAAACATGTTTTTCAGCAGAAATAAACATGTTTCTGCAAGTTTGGTCAACCCCATGTAAGTTATGGGGCAGTAACAGTACACTTTTCAAAACGTGTTTTTCAGCCCGAAATAAACGCGTTTTTTCAGACAACTGAATCCCGATGTAGCAACAAGGCTCAGAAGAGCCCACACACTCAGATCTTAACCCCAGTGTGGTGAAAGTGTCAAAACATGTTTTTCAGCAGAAATAAACATGTTTCTGCAAGTTTGGTCAACCCCATGTAAGTTATGGGGCAGTAACAGTACACTCTGCAAAACGTGTTTTTCAGCCCGAAATAAACGCGTTTTTTCAGACAACTGAATCCCCATGTAGCAGCAAGGCTCAGAAGAGCCCACACACTCAGATCTTAACCCCAGTGTGCTGAAAGTGTCAAAACATGTTTTTCAGCAGAAATAAACATGTTTCTGCAAGTTTGGTCAACGCCATGTAAGTTATGGGGCAGTAACAGTACACTTTTCAAAACGTGTTTTTCAGCCCGAAATAAACGCGTTTTTTCAGACAACTGAATCCCCATGTAGCAGCAAGGCTCAGAAGAGCCCACACACTCAGATCTTAACCCCAGTGTGCTGAAAGTGTCAAAACATGTTTTTCAGCAGAAATAAACATGTTTCTGCAAGTTTGGTCAACCCCATGTAAGTTATGGGGCAGTAACAGTACACTTTTCAAAACGTGTTTTTCAGCCCGAAATAAACGCGTTTTTTCAGACAACTGAATCCCCATGTAGCAACAAGGCTCAGAAGAGCCCACACACTCAGATCTTAACCACAGTGTGCTGAAAGTGTCAAAACTTGTGTTTCAGCAGAAATAAACATGTTTCTGCAAGTTTGGTCAACCCCATGTAAGTTATGGGGCAGTAACAGTAAACTTTTCAAAACGTGTTTTTCAGCCCGAAATAAACACGTTTTTTCAGACAACTGAATACCCATGTAGCAGCAAGGCTCAGAAGAGCCCACACACTCAGATCTTAACCACAGTGTGCTGAAAGTGTCAAAACGTGTTTTTCAGCAGAAATAAACATGTTTCTGCAAGTTTGGTCAACCCCATGTAAGTTATGGGGCAGTAACAGTACACTCTGCAAAACGTGTTTTTCAGCCCGAAATAAACGCGTTTTTTCAGACAACTGAATACCCATGTAGCAGCAAGTCTCAGAAGAGCCCACACACTCAGCTCTTAACCCCAGTGTGCAGAAAGGGTCAAAACGTGTTTTTCAGCAGAAATAAACATGTTTCTGCAAGTTTGGTCAACCCCATGTAAGTTATGGGGCAGTAACAGTACACTCTGCAAAACGTGTTTTTCAGCCCGAAATAAACGCGTTTTTTCAGATAACTGAATCCCCATGTAGCAGCAAGGCTCAGAAGAGCCCACACACTCAGATCTTAACCCCAGTGTGCTGAAAGTGTCAAAACTTGTTTTTCAGCAGAAATAAACATGTTTCTGCAAGTTTGGTCAACCCCATGTAAGTTATGGGGCAGTAACAGTACACTTTTCAAAACGTTTTTTTCAGCCCGAAATAAACGCGTTTTTTCAGACAACTGAATACCCATGTAGCAGCAAGGCTCAGAAGAGCCCACACACTCAGATCTTAACCCCAGTGTGCTGAAAGTGTCAAAACATGTTTTTCAGCAGAAATAAACATGTTTCTGCAAGTTTGGTCAACCCCATGTAAGTTATGGGGCAGTAACAGTACACTTTTCAAAACGTGTTTTTCAGCCCGAAATAAACGCGTTTTTTCAGACAACTGAATCCCCATGTAGCAACAAGGCTCAGAAGAGCCCACACACTCAGATCTTAACCCCAGTGTGCTGAAAGTGTCAAAACATGTTTTTCAGCAGAAATAAACATGTTTCTGCAAGTTTGGTCAACCCCATGTAAGTTATGGGGCAGTAACAGTACACTTTTCAAAACGTGTTTTTCAGCCCGAAATAAACGCGTTTTTTCAGACAACTGAATCCCCATGTAGCAGCAAGGCTCAGAAGAGCCCACACACTCAGATCTTAACCCCAGTGTGCTGAAAGTGTCAAAACATGTTTTTCAGCAGAAATAAACATGTTTCTGCAAGTTTGGTCAACCCCATGTAAGTTATGGGGCAGTAACAGTACACTTTTCAAAACGTGTTTTTCAGCCCGAAATAAACGCGTTTTTTCAGACAATTGAATACCCATGTAGCAACAAGGCTCAGAAGAGCCCACACACTCAGATCTTAACCCCAGTGTGCTGAAAGTGTCAAAACATGTTTTTCAGCAGAAATAAACATGTTTCTGCAAGTTTGGTCAACCCCATGTAAGTTATGGGGCAGTAACAGTACACTTTTCAAAACGTGTTTTTCAGCCCGAAATAAACGCGTTTTTTCAGACAACTGAATCCCCATGTAGCAACAAGGCTCAGAAGAGCCCACACACTCAGATCTTAACCCCAGTGTGCTGAAAGTGTCAAAACATGTTTTTCAGCAGAAATAAACATGTTTCTGCAAGTTTGGTCAACCCCATGTAAGTTATGGGGCAGTAACAGTACACTCTGCAAAACGTGTTTTTCAGCCCGAAATAAACGCGTTTTTTCAGACAACTGAATCCCCATGTAGCAGCAAGGCTCAGAAGAGCCCACACACTCAGATCTTAACCCCAGTGTGCTGAAAGTGTCAAAACATGTTTTTCAGCAGAAATAAACATGTTTCTGCAAGTTTGGTCAACCCCATGTAAGTTATGGGGCAGTAACAGTACACTTTTCAAAACGTGTTTTTCAGCCCGAAATAAACGCGTTTTTTCAGACAACTGAATCCCCATGTAGCAACAAGGCTCAGAAGAGCCCACACACTCAGATCTTAACCCCAGTGTGCTGAAAGTGTCAAAACATGTTTTTCAGCAGAAATAAACATGTTTCTGCAAGTTTGGTCAACCCCATGTAAGTTATGGGGCAGTAACAGTACACTTTTCAAAACGTGTTTTTCAGCCCGAAATAAACGCGTTTTTTCAGACAACTGAATACCCATGTAGCAGCAAGGCTCAGAAGAGCCCACACACTCAGATCTTAACCCCAGTGTGCAGAAAGGGTCAAAACGTGTTTTTCAGCAGAAATAAACATGTTTCTGCAAGTTTGGTCAACCCCATGTAAGTTATGGGGCAGTAACAGTACACTCTGTAAAACGTGTTTTTCAGCCCGAAATAAACGCGTTTTTTCAGACAACTGAATCCCCATGTAGCAGCAAGGCTCAGAAGAGCCCACACACTCAGATCTTAACCCCAGTGTGCTGAAAGTGTCAAAACATGTTTTTCAGCAGAAATAAACATGTTTCTGCAAGTTTGGTCAACCCCATGTAAGTTATGGGGCAGTAACAGTACACTTTTCAAAACGTGTTTTTCAGCCCGAAATAAACGCGTTTTTTCAGACAACTGAATCCCCATGTAGCAGCAAGGCTCAGAAGAGCCCACACACTCAGATCTTAACCCCAGTGTGCTGAAAGTGTCAAAACTTGTTTTTCAGCAGAAATAAACATGTTTCTGCAAGTTTGGTCAACCCCATGTAAGTTATGGGGCAGTAACAGTACACTTTTCAAAACGTTTTTTTCAGCCCGAAATAAACGCGTTTTTTCAGACAACTGAATACCCATGTAGCAGCAAGGCTCAGAAGAGCCCACACACTAAGATCTTAACCCCAGTGTGCTGAAAGTGTCAAAACATGTTTTTCAGCAGAAATAAACATGTTTCTGCAAGTTTGGTCAACCCCATGTAAGTTATGGGGCAGTAACAGTACACTCTGCAAAACGTGTTTTTCAGCCCGAAATAAACGCGTTTTTTCAGACAACTGAATCCCCATGTAGCAACAAGGCTCAGAAGAGCCCACACACTCAGCTCTTAACCCCAGTGTGCAGAAAGGGTCAAAACGTGTTTTTCAGCAGAAATAAACATGTTTCTGCAAGTTTGGTCAACCCCATGTAAGTTATGGGGCAGTAACAGTACACTCTGCAAAACGTGTTTTTCAGCCCGAAATAAACGCGTTTTTTCAGACAACTGAATCCCCATGTAGCAGCAAGGCTCAGAAGAGCCCACACACTCAGATCTTAACCCCAGTGTGCTGAAAGTGTCAAAACATGTTTTTCAGCAGAAATAAACATGTTTCTGCAAGTTTGGTCAACCCCATGTAAGTTATGGGGCAGTAACAGTACACTTTTCAAAACGTGTTTTTCAGCCCGAAATAAACGCGTTTTTTCAGACAACTGAATCCCCATGTAGCAGCAAGGCTCAGAAGAGCCCACACACTCAGATCTTAACCCCAGTGTGCTGAAAGTGTCAAAACATGTTTTTCAGCAGAAATAAACATGTTTCTGCAAGTTTGGTCAACCCCATGTAAGTTATGGGGCAGTAACAGTACACTTTTCAAAACGTGTTTTTCAGCCCGAAATAAACGCGTTTTTTCAGACAACTGAATCCCCATGTAGCAACAAGGCTCAGAAGAGCCCACACACTCAGATCTTAACCACAGTGTGCTGAAAGTGTCAAAACTTGTGTTTCAGCAGAAATAAACATGTTTCTGCAAGTTTGGTCAACCCCATGTAAGTTATGGGGCAGTAACAGTAAACTTTTCAAAACGTGTTTTTCAGCCCGAAATAAACGCGTTTTTTCAGACAACTGAATACCCATGTAGCAGCAAGGCTCAGAAGAGCCCACACACTCAGATCTTAACCACAGTGTGCTGAAAGTGTCAAAACTTGTTTTTCAGCAGAAATAAACATGTTTCTGCAAGTTTGGTCAACCCCATGTAAGTTATGGGGCAGTAACAGTAAACTTTTCAAAACGTGTTTTTCAGCCCGAAATAAACGCGTTTTTTCAGACAACTGAATACCCATGTAGCAGCAAGGCTCAGAAGAGCCCACACACTCAGATCTTAACCCCAGTGTGCTGAAAGTGTCAAAACATGTTTTTCAGCAGAAATAAACATGTTTCTGCAAGTTTGGTCAACCCCATGTAAGTTATGGGGCAGTAACAGTACACTTTTCAAACGTGTTTTTCAGCCCGAAATAAACGCGTTTTTTCAGACAACTGAATCCCCATGTAGCAACAAGGCTCAGAAGAGCCCACACACTCAGATCTTAACCACAGTGTGCTGAAAGTGTCAAAACTTGTTTTTCAGCAGAAATAAACATGTTTCTGCAAGTTTGGTCAACCCCATGTAAGTTATGGGGCAGTAACAGTACACTTTTCAAAACGTGTTTTTCAGCCCGAAATAAACGCGTTTTTTCAGACAACTGAATCCCCATGTAGCAACAAGGCTCAGAAGAGCCCACACACTCAGATCTTAACCCCAGTGTGCTGAAAGTGTCAAAACATGTTTTTCAGCAGAAATAAACATGTTTCTGCAAGTTTGGTCAACCCCATGTAAGTTATGGGGCAGTAACAGTACACTTTTCAAAACGTGTTTTTCAGCCCGAAATAAACGCGTTTTTTCAGACAACTGAATACCCATGTAGCAACAAGGCTCAGAAGAGCCCACACACTCAGATCTTAACCCCAGTGTGCAGAAAGGGTCAAAACGTGTTTTTCAGCAGAAATAAACATGTTTCTGCAAGTTTGGTCAACCCCATGTAAGTTATGGGGCAGTAACAGTACACTCTGTAAAACGTGTTTTTCAGCCCGAAATAAACGCGTTTTTTCAGACAACTGAATCCCCATGTAGCAGCAAGGCTCAGAAGAGCCCACACACTCAGATCTTAACCCCAGTGTGCTGAAAGTGTCAAAACATGTTTTTCAGCAGAAATAAACATGTTTCTGCAAGTTTGGTCAACCCCATGTAAGTTATGGGGCAGTAACAGTACACTTTTCAAAACGTGTTTTTCAGCCCGAAATAAACGCGTTTTTTCAAACAACTGAATCCCCATGTAGCAACAAGGCTCAGAAGAGCCCACACACTCAGATCTTAACCACAGTGTGCTGAAAGTGTCAAAACTTGTTTTTCAGCAGAAATAAACATGTTTCTGCAAGTTTGGTCAACCCCATGTAAGTTATGGGGCAGTAACAGTAAACTTTTCAAAACGTGTTTTTCAGCCCGAAATAAACGCGTTTTTTCAGACAACTGAATACCCATGTAGCAGCAAGGCTCAGAAGAGCCCACACACTCAGATCTTAACCCCAGTGTGCTGAAAGTGTCAAAACATGTTTTTCAGCAGAAATAAACATGTTTCTGCAAGTTTGGTCAACCCCATGTAAGTTATGGGGCAGTAACAGTACACTTTTCAAAACGTGTTTTTCAGCCCGAAATAAACGCGTTTTTTCAGACAACTGAATCCCGATGTAGCAGCAAGGCTCAGAAGAGCCCACACACTCAGATCTTAACCCCAGTGTGCTGAAAGTGTCAAAACATGTTTTTCAGCAGAAATAAACATGTTTCTGCAAGTTTGGTCAACGCCATGTAAGTTATGGGGCAGTAACAGTACACTTTTCAAAACGTGTTTTTCAGCCCGAAATAAACGCGTTTTTTCAGACAACTGAATCCCCATGTAGCAGCAAGGCTCAGAAGAGCCCACACACTCAGATCTTAACCCCAGTGTGCTGAAAGTGTCAAAACATGTTTTTCAGCAGAAATAAACATGTTTCTGCAAGTTTGGTCAACCCCATGTAAGTTATGGGGCAGTAACAGTACACTTTTCAAAACGTGTTTTTCAGCCCGAAATAAACGCGTTTTTTCAGACAACTGAATCCCCATGTAGCAACAAGGCTCAGAAGAGCCCACACACTCAGATCTTAACCACAGTGTGCTGAAAGTGTCAAAACTTGTGTTTCAGCAGAAATAAACATGTTTCTGCAAGTTTGGTCAACCCCATGTAAGTTATGGGGCAGTAACAGTAAACTTTTCAAAACGTGTTTTTCAGCCCGAAATAAACGCGTTTTTTCAGACAACTGAATACCCATGTAGCAGCAAGGCTCAGAAGAGCCCACACACTCAGATCTTAACCACAGTGTGCTGAAAGTGTCAAAACGTGTTTTTCAGCAGAAATAAACATGTTTCTGCAAGTTTGGTCAACCCCATGTAAGTTATGGGGCAGTAACAGTACACTCAGTAAAACGTGTTTTTCAGCCCGAAATAAACGCGTTTTTTCAGACAACTGAATCCCCATGTAGCAGCAAGGCTCAGAAGAGCCCACACACTCAGATCTTAACCCCAGTGTGCTGAAAGTGTCAAAACATGTTTTTCAGCAGAAATAAACATGTTTCTGCAAGTTTGGTCAACCCCATGTAAGTTATGGGGCAGTAACAGTACACTTTTCAAAACGTGTTTTTCAGCCCGAAATATACGCGTTTTTTCAGACAACTGAATCCCCATGTAGCAACAAGGCTCAGAAGAGCCCACACACTCAGATCTTAACCCCAGTGTGCTGAAAGTGCCAAAACATGTTTTTCAGCAGAAATAAACATGTTTCTGCAAGTTTGGTCAACCCCATGTAAGTTATGGGGCAGTAACAGTACACTCTGCAAAACGTGTTTTTCAGCCCGAAATAAACGCGTTTTTTCAGACAACTGAATACCCATGTAGCAGCAAGTCTCAGAAGAGCCCACACACTCAGCTCTTAACCCCAGTGTGCAGAAAGGGTCAAAACGTGTTTTTCAGCAGAAATAAACATGTTTCTGCAAGTTTGGTCAACCCCATGTAAGTTATGGGGCAGTAACAGTACACTCTGCAAAACGTGTTTTTCAGCCCGAAATAAACGCGTTTTTTCAGACAACTGAATCCCCATGTAGCAACAAGGCTCAGAAGAGCCCACACACTCAGATCTTAACCCCAGTGTGCTGAAAGTGTCAAAACATGTTTTTCAGCAGAAATAAACATGTTTCTGCAAGTTTGGTCAACCCCATGTAAGTTATGGGGCAATAACAGTACACTCTGTAAAACGTGTTTTTCAGCCTGAAATAAACGCGTTTTTTCAGACAACTGAATCCCCATGTAGCAGCAAGGCTCAGAAGAGCCCACACACTCAGATCTTAACCCCAGTGTGCTGAAAGTGTCAAAACATGTTTTTCAGCAGAAATAAACATGTTTCTGCAAGTTTGGTCAACCCCATGTAAGTTATGGGGCAGTAACAGTACACTCTGCAAAACGTGTTTTTCAGCCCGAAATAAACGCGTTTTTTCAGACAACTGAATCCCCATGTAGCAGCAAGGCTCAGAAGAGCCCACACACTCAGATCTTAACCCCAGTGTGCTGAAAGTGTCAAAACATGTTTTTCAGCAGAAATAAACATGTTTCTGCAAGTTTGGTCAACCCCATGTAAGTTATGGGGCAGTAACAGTACACTTTTCAAAACGTGTTTTTCAGCCCGAAATAAACGCGTTTTTTCAGACAACTGAATCCCCATGTAGCAACAAGGCTCAGAAGAGCCCACACACTCAGATCTTAACCCCAGTGTGCTGAAAGTGTCAAAACATGTTTTTCAGCAGAAATAAACATGTTTCTGCAAGTTTGGTCAACCCCATGTAAGTTATGGGGCAGTAACAGTACACTTTTCAAAACGTGTTTTTCAGCCCGAAATAAACGCGTTTTTTCAGACAACTGAATACCCATGTAGCAGCAAGGCTCAGAAGAGCCCACACACTCAGATCTTAACCCCAGTGTGCAGAAAGGGTCAAAACGTGTTTTTCAGCAGAAATAAACATGTTTCTGCAAGTTTGGTCAACCCCATGTAAGTTATGGGGCAGTAACAGTACACTCTGTAAAACGTGTTTTTCAGCCCGAAATAAACGCGTTTTTTCAGACAACTGAATCCCCATGTAGCAGCAAGGCTCAGAAGAGCCCACACACTCAGATCTTAACCCCAGTGTGCTGAAAGTGTCAAAACATGTTTTTCAGCAGAAATAAACATGTTTCTGCAAGTTTGGTCAACCCCATGTAAGTTATGGGGCAGTAACAGTACACTTTTCAAAACGTGTTTTTCAGCCCGAAATAAACGCGTTTTTTCAGACAACTGAATACCCATGTAGCAACAAGGCTCAGAAGAGCCCACACACTCAGATCTTAACCCCAGTGTGCAGAAAGGGTCAAAACGTGTTTTTCAGCAGAAATAAACATGTTTCTGCAAGTTTGGTCAACCCCATGTAAGTTATGGGGCAGTAACAGTACACTCTGTAAAACGTGTTTTTCAGCCCGAAATAAACGCGTTTTTTCAGACAACTGAATCCCCATGTAGCAGCAAGGCTCAGAAGAGCCCACACACTCAGATCTTAACCCCAGTGTGCTGAAAGTGTCAAAACATGTTTTTCAGCAGAAATAAACATGTTTCTGCAAGTTTGGTCAACCCCATGTAAGTTATGGGGCAGTAACAGTACACTTTTCAAAACGTGTTTTTCAGCCCGAAATAAACGCGTTTTTTCAGACAACTGAATCCCCATGTAGCAACAAGGCTCAGAAGAGCCCACACACTCAGATCTTAACCACAGTGTGCTGAAAGTGTCAAAACTTGTTTTTCAGCAGAAATAAACATGTTTCTGCAAGTTTGGTCAACCCCATGTAAGTTATGGGGCAGTAACAGTAAACTTTTCAAAACGTGTTTTTCAGCCCGAAATAAACGCGTTTTTTCAGACAACTGAATACCCATGTAGCAGCAAGGCTCAGAAGAGCCCACACACTCAGATCTTAACCCCAGTGTGCTGAAAGTGTCAAAACATGTTTTTCAGCAGAAATAAACATGTTTCTGCAAGTTTGGTCAACCCCATGTAAGTTATGGGGCAGTAACAGTACACTTTTCAAAACGTGTTTTTCAGCCCGAAATAAACGCGTTTTTTCAGACAACTGAATCCCGATGTAGCAACAAGGCTCAGAAGAGCCCACACACTCAGATCTTAACCCCAGTGTGGTGAAAGTGTCAAAACATGTTTTTCAGCAGAAATAAACATGTTTCTGCAAGTTTGGTCAACCCCATGTAAGTTATGGGGCAGTAACAGTACACTCTGCAAAACGTGTTTTTCAGCCCGAAATAAACGCGTTTTTTCAGACAACTGAATCCCCATGTAGCAGCAAGGCTCAGAAGAGCCCACACACTCAGATCTTAACCCCAGTGTGCTGAAAGTGTCAAAACATGTTTTTCAGCAGAAATAAACATGTTTCTGCAAGTTTGGTCAACCCCATGTAAGTTATGGGGCAGTAACAGTACACTCTGTAAAACGTGTTTTTCAGCCCGAAATAAACGCGTTTTTTCAGACAACTGAATCCCCATGTAGCAGCAAGGCTCAGAAGAGCCCACACACTCAGATCTTAACCCCAGTGTGCTGAAAGTGTCAAAACATGTTTTTCAGCAGAAATAAACATGTTTCTGCAAGTTTGGTCAACCCCATGTAAGTTATGGGGCAGTAACAGTACACTTTTCAAAACGTGTTTTTCAGCCCGAAATAAACGCGTTTTTTCAGACAACTGAATCCCCATGTAGCAACAAAGCTCAGAAGAGCCCACACACTCAGATCTTAACCCCAGTGTGCTGAAAGTGTCAAAACTTGTTATTCAGCAGAAATAAACATGTTTCTGCAAGTTTGGTCAACCCCATGTAAGTTATGGGGCAGTAACAGTACACTTTTCAAAACGTGTTTTTCAGCCCGAAATAAACGCGTTTTTTCAGACAACTGAATCCCCATGTAGCAGCAAGGCTCAGAAGAGCCCACACACTCAGATCTTAACCCCAGTGTGCTGAAAGTGTCAAAACATGTTTTTCAGCAGAAATAAACATGTTTCTGCAAGTTTGGTCAACCCCATGTAAGTTATGGGGCAGTAACAGTACACTTTTCAAAACGTGTTTTTCAGCCCGAAATAAACGCGTTTTTTCAGACAATTGAATACCCATGTAGCAACAAGGCTCAGAAGAGCCCACACACTCAGATCTTAACCCCAGTGTGCTGAAAGTGTCAAAACATGTTTTTCAGCAGAAATAAACATGTTTCTGCAAGTTTGGTCAACCCCATGTAAGTTATGGGGCAGTAACAGTACACTTTTCAAAACGTGTTTTTCAGCCCGAAATAAACGCGTTTTTTCAGACAACTGAATCCCCATGTAGCAACAAGGCTCAGAAGAGCCCACACACTCAGATCTTAACCCCAGTGTGCTGAAAGTGTCAAAACATGTTTTTCAGCAGAAATAAACATGTTTCTGCAAGTTTGGTCAACCCCATGTAAGTTATGGGGCAGTAACAGTACACTCTGCAAAACGTGTTTTTCAGCCCGAAATAAACGCGTTTTTTCAGACAACTGAATCCCCATGTAGCAGCAAGGCTCAGAAGAGCCCACACACTCAGATCTTAACCCCAGTGTGCTGAAAGTGTCAAAACATGTTTTTCAGCAGAAATAAACATGTTTCTGCAAGTTTGGTCAACCCCATGTAAGTTATGGGGCAGTAACAGTACACTTTTCAAAACGTGTTTTTCAGCCCGAAATAAACGCGTTTTTTCAGACAACTGAATCCCCATGTAGCAACAAGGCTCAGAAGAGCCCACACACTCAGATCTTAACCCCAGTGTGCTGAAAGTGTCAAAACATGTTTTTCAGCAGAAATAAACATGTTTCTGCAAGTTTGGTCAACCCCATGTAAGTTATGGGGCAGTAACAGTACACTTTTCAAAACGTGTTTTTCAGCCCGAAATAAACGCGTTTTTTCAGACAACTGAATACCCATGTAGCAGCAAGGCTCAGAAGAGCCCACACACTCAGATCTTAACCCCAGTGTGCAGAAAGGGTCAAAACGTGTTTTTCAGCAGAAATAAACATGTTTCTGCAAGTTTGGTCAACCCCATGTAAGTTATGGGGCAGTAACAGTACACTCTGTAAAACGTGTTTTTCAGCCCGAAATAAACGCGTTTTTTCAGACAACTGAATCCCCATGTAGCAGCAAGGCTCAGAAGAGCCCACACACTCAGATCTTAACCCCAGTGTGCTGAAAGTGTCAAAACATGTTTTTCAGCAGAAATAAACATGTTTCTGCAAGTTTGGTCAACCCCATGTAAGTTATGGGGCAGTAACAGTACACTTTTCAAAACGTGTTTTTCAGCCCGAAATAAACGCGTTTTTTCAGACAACTGAATCCCCATGTAGCAGCAAGGCTCAGAAGAGCCCACACACTCAGATCTTAACCCCAGTGTGCTGAAAGTGTCAAAACTTGTTTTTCAGCAGAAATAAACATGTTTCTGCAAGTTTGGTCAACCCCATGTAAGTTATGGGGCAGTAACAGTACACTTTTCAAAACGTTTTTTTCAGCCCGAAATAAACGCGTTTTTTCAGACAACTGAATACCCATGTAGCAGCAAGGCTCAGAAGAGCCCACACACTCAGATCTTAACCCCAGTGTGCTGAAAGTGTCAAAACATGTTTTTCAGCAGAAATAAACATGTTTCTGCAAGTTTGGTCAACCCCATGTAAGTTATGGGGCAGTAACAGTACACTCTGCAAAACGTGTTTTTCAGCCCGAAATAAACGCGTTTTTTCAGACAACTGAATCCCCATGTAGCAACAAGGCTCAGAAGAGCCCACACACTCAGCTCTTAACCCCAGTGTGCAGAAAGGGTCAAAACGTGTTTTTCAGCAGAAATAAACATGTTTCTGCAAGTTTGGTCAACCCCATGTAAGTTATGGGGCAGTAACAGTACACTCTGCAAAACGTGTTTTTCAGCCCGAAATAAACGCGTTTTTTCAGACAACTGAATCCCCATGTAGCAGCAAGGCTCAGAAGAGCCCACACACTCAGATCTTAACCCCAGTGTGCTGAAAGTGTCAAAACATGTTTTTCAGCAGAAATAAACATGTTTCTGCAAGTTTGGTCAACCCCATGTAAGTTATGGGGCAGTAACAGTACACTTTTCAAAACGTGTTTTTCAGCCCGAAATAAACGCGTTTTTTCAGACAACTGAATCCCCATGTAGCAGCAAGGCTCAGAAGAGCCCACACACTCAGATCTTAACCCCAGTGTGCTGAAAGTGTCAAAACATGTTTTTCAGCAGAAATAAACATGTTATCTGCAAGTTTGGTCAACCCCATGTAAGTTATGGGGCAGTAACAGTACACTTTTCAAAACGTGTTTTTCAGCCCGAAATAAACGCGTTTTTTCAGACAACTGAATCCCCATGTAGCAACAAGGCTCAGAAGAGCCCACACACTCAGATCTTAACCACAGTGTGCTGAAAGTGTCAAAACTTGTGTTTCAGCAGAAATAAACATGTTTCTGCAAGTTTGGTCAACCCCATGTAAGTTATGGGGCAGTAACAGTAAACTTTTCAAAACGTGTTTTTCAGCCCGAAATAAACGCGTTTTTTCAGACAACTGAATACCCATGTAGCAGCAAGGCTCAGAAGAGCCCACACACTCAGATCTTAACCCCAGTGTGCTGAAAGTGTCAAAACATGTTTTTCAGCAGAAATAAACATGTTTCTGCAAGTTTGGTCAACCCCATGTAAGTTATGGGGCAGTAACAGTACACTTTTCAAACGTGTTTTTCAGCCCGAAATAAACGCGTTTTTTCAGACAACTGAATCCCCATGTAGCAACAAGGCTCAGAAGAGCCCACACACTCAGATCTTAACCACAGTGTGCTGAAAGTGTCAAAACTTGTTTTTCAGCAGAAATAAACATGTTTCTGCAAGTTTGGTCAACCCCACGTAAGTTATGGGGCAGTAACAGTACACTCTGCAAAACGTGTTTTTCAGCCCGAAATAAACGCGTTTTTTCAGACAACTGAATCCCCATGTAGCAGCAAGGCTCAGAAGAGCCCACACACTCAGATCTTAACCCCAGTGTGCTGAAAGTGTCAAAACATGTTTTTCAGCAGAAATAAACATGTTTCTGCAAGTTTGGTCAACCCCATGTAAGTTATGGGGCAGTAACAGTACACTTTTCAAAACGTGTTTTTCAGCCCGAAATAAACGCGTTTTTTCAGACAACTGAATCCCCATGTAGCAACAAGGCTCAGAAGAGCCCACACACTCAGATCTTAACCCCAGTGTGCTGAAAGTGTCAAAACATGTTTTTCAGCAGAAATAAACATGTTTCTGCAAGTTTGGTCAACCCCATGTAAGTTATGGGGCAGTAACAGTACACTTTTCAAAACGTGTTTTTCAGCCCGAAATAAACGCGTTTTTTCAGACAACTGAATACCCATGTAGCAACAAGGCTCAGAAGAGCCCACACACTCAGATCTTAACCCCAGTGTGCAGAAAGGGTCAAAACGTGTTTTTCAGCAGAAATAAACATGTTTCTGCAAGTTTGGTCAACCCCATGTAAGTTATGGGGCAGTAACAGTACACTCTGTAAAACGTGTTTTTCAGCCCGAAATAAACGCGTTTTTTCAGACAACTGAATCCCCATGTAGCAGCAAGGCTCAGAAGAGCCCACACACTCAGATCTTAACCCCAGTGTGCTGAAAGTGTCAAAACATGTTTTTCAGCAGAAATAAACATGTTTCTGCAAGTTTGGTCAACCCCATGTAAGTTATGGGGCAGTAACAGTACACTTTTCAAAACGTGTTTTTCAGCCCGAAATAAACGCGTTTTTTCAGACAACTGAATCCCCATGTAGCAACAAGGCTCAGAAGAGCCGACACACTCAGATCTTAACCACAGTGTGCTGAAAGTGTCAAAACTTGTTTTTCAGCAGAAATAAACATGTTTCTGCAAGTTTGGTCAACCCCATGTAAGTTATGGGGCAGTAACAGTAAACTTTTCAAAACGTGTTTTTCAGCCCGAAATAAACGCGTTTTTTCAGACAACTGAATCCCCATGTAGCAGCAAGGCTCAGAAGAGCCCACACACTCAGATCTTAACCCCAGTGTGCTGAAAGTGTCAAAACATGTTTTTCAGCAGAAATAAACATGTTTCTGCAAGTTTGGTCAACCCCATGTAAGTTATGGGGCAGTAACAGTACACTTTTCAAAACGTGTTTTTCAGCCCGAAATAAACGCGTTTTTTCAGACAACTGAATCCCGATGTAGCAACAAGGCTCAGAAGAGCCCACACACTCAGATCTTAACCCCAGTGTGGTGAAAGTGTCAAAACATGTTTTTCAGCAGAAATAAACATGTTTCTGCAAGTTTGGTCAACCCCATGTAAGTTATGGGGCAGTAACAGTACACTTTTCAAAACGTGTTTTTCAGCCCGAAATAAACGCGTTTTTTCAGACAACTGAATCCCCATGTAGCAGCAAGGCTCAGAAGAGCCCACACACTCAGATCTTAACCCCAGTGTGCTGAAAGTGTCAAAACATGTTTTTCAGCAGAAATAAACATGTTTCTGCAAGTTTGGTCAACCCCATGTAAGTTATGGGGCAGTAACAGTACACTCTGTAAAACGTGTTTTTCAGCCCGAAATAAACGCGTTTTTTCAGACAACTGAATCCCCATGTAGCAGCAAGGCTCAGAAGAGCCCACACACTCAGATCTTAACCCCAGTGTGCTGAAAGTGTCAAAACATGTTTTTCAGCAGAAATAAACATGTTTCTGCAAGTTTGGTCAACCCCATGTAAGTTATGGGGCAGTAACAGTACACTTTTCAAAACGTGTTTTTCAGCCCGAAATAAACGCGTTTTTTCAGACAACTGAATCCCCATGTAGCAACAAGGCTCAGAAGAGCCCACACACTCAGATCTTAACCCCAGTGTGCTGAAAGTGTCAAAACATGTTTTTCAGCAGAAATAAACATGTTTCTGCAAGTTTGGTCAACCCCATGTAAGTTATGGGGCAGTAACAGTACACTCTGCAAAACGTGTTTTTCAGCCCGAAATAAACGCGTTTTTTCAGACAACTGAATCCCCATGTAGCAACAAGGCTCAGAAGAGCCCACACACTCAGATCTTAACCCCAGTGTGCTGAAAGTGTCAAAACATGTTTTTCAGCAGAAATAAACATGTTTCTGCAAGTTTGGTCAACCCCATGTAAGTTATGGGGCAGTAACAGTACACTCTGTAAAACGTGTTTTTCAGCCCGAAATAAACGCGTTTTTTCAGACAACTGAATCCCCATGTAGCAGCAAGGCTCAGAAGAGCCCACACACTCAGATCTTAACCCCAGTGTGCTGAAAGTGTCAAAACATGTTTTTCAGCAGAAATAAACATGTTTCTGCAAGTTTGGTCAACCCCATGTAAGTTATGGGGCAGTAACAGTACACTTTTCAAAACGTGTTTTTCAGCCCGAAATAAACGCGTTTTTTCAGACAACTGAATCCCCATGTAGCAACAAGGCTCAGAAGAGCCCACACACTCAGATCTTAACCCCAGTGTGCTGAAAGTGTCAAAACATGTTTTTCAGCAGAAATAAACATGTTTCTGCAAGTTTGGTCAACCCCATGTAAGTTATGGGGCAGTAACAGTACACTCTGCAAAACGTGTTTTTCAGCCCGAAATAAACGCGTTTTTTCAGACAACTGAATCCCCATGTAGCAACAAGGCTCAGAAGAGCCCACACACTCAGATCTTAACCCCAGTGTGCTGAAAGTGTCAAAACATGTTTTTCAGCAGAAATAAACATGTTTCTGCAAGTTTGGTCAACCCCATGTAAGTTATGGGGCAGTAACAGTACACTTTTCAAAACGTGTTTTTCAGCCCGAAATAAACGCGTTTTTTCAGACAACTGAATACCCATGTAGCAGCAAGTCTCAGAAGAGCCCACACACTCAGCTCTTAACCCCAGTGTGCAGAAAGGGTCAAAACGTGTTTTTCAGCAGAAATAAACATGTTTCTGCAAGTTTGGTCAACCCCATGTAATTTATGGGGCAGTAACAGTACACTCTGCAAAACGTGTTTTTCAGCCCGAAATAAACGCGTTTTTTCAGACAACTGAATACCCATGTAGCAGCAAGTCTCAGAAGAGCCCACACACTCAGCTCTTAACCCCAGTGTGCAGAAAGGGTCAAAACGTGTTTTTCAGCAGAAATAAACATGTTTCTGCAAGTTTGGTCAACCCCATGTAAGTTATGGGGCAGTAACAGTACACTCTGCAAAACGTGTTTTTCAGCCCGAAATAAACGCGTTTTTTCAGACAACTGAATCCCCATGTAGCAGCAAGGCTCAGAAGAGCCCACACACTCAGATCTTAACCCCAGTGTGCTGAAAGTGTCAAAACATGTTTTTCAGCAGAAATAAACATGTTTCTGCAAGTTTGGTCAACCCCATGTAAGTTATGGGGCAGTAACAGTACACTTTTCAAACGTGTTTTTCAGCCCGAAATAAACGCGTTTTTTCAGACAACTGAATCCCCATGTAGCAACAAGGCTCAGAAGAGCCCACACACTCAGATCTTAACCACAGTGTGCTGAAAGTGTCAAAACTTGTGTTTCAGCAGAAATAAACATGTTTCTGCAAGTTTGGTCAACCCCATGTAAGTTATGGGGCAGTAACAGTAAACTTTTCAAAACGTGTTTTTCAGCCCGAAATAAACGCGTTTTTTCAGACAACTGAATACCCATGTAGCAGCAAGGCTCAGAAGAGCCCACACACTCAGATCTTAACCCCAGTGTGCTGAAAGTGTCAAAACATGTTTTTCAGCAGAAATAAACATGTTTCTGCAAGTTTGGTCAACCCCATGTAAGTTATGGGGCAGTAACAGTACACTTTTCAAAACGTGTTTTTCAGCCCGAAATAAACGCGTTTTTTCAGACAACTGAATCCCCATGTAGCAACAAGGCTCAGAAGAGCCCACACACTCAGATCTTAACCCCAGTGTGCTGAAAGTGTCAAAACATGTTTTTCAGCAGAAATAAACATGTTTCTGCAAGTTTGGTCAACCCCATGTAAGTTATGGGGCAGTAACAGTACACTTTTCAAAACGTGTTTTTCAGCCCGAAATAAACGCGTTTTTTCAGACAACTGAATACCCATGTAGCAACAAGGCTCAGAAGAGCCCACACACTCAGATCTTAACCCCAGTGTGCAGAAAGGGTCAAAACGTGTTTTTCAGCAGAAATAAACATGTTTCTGCAAGTTTCGTCAACCCCATGTAAGTTATGGGGCAGTAACAGTACACTCTGTAAAACGTGTTTTTCAGCCCGAAATAAACGCGTTTTTTCAGACAACTGAATCCCCATGTAGCAGCAAGGCTCAGAAGAGCCCACACACTCAGATCTTAACCCCAGTGTGCTGAAAGTGTCAAAACATGTTTTTCAGCAGAAATAAACATGTTTCTGCAAGTTTGGTCAACCCCATGTAAGTTATGGGGCAGTAACAGTACACTTTTCAAAACGTGTTTTTCAGCCCGAAATAAACGCGTTTTTTCAGACAACTGAATCCCCATGTAGCAACAAGGCTCAGAAGAGCCCACACACTCAGATCTTAACCCCAGTGTGCTGAAAGTGTCAAAACATGTTTTTCAGCAGAAATAAACATGTTTCTGCAAGTTTGGTCAACCCCATGTAAGTTATGGGGCAGTAACAGTACACTCTGCAAAACGTGTTTTTCAGCCCGAAATAAACGCGTTTTTTCAGACAACTGAATACCCATGTAGCAGCAAGTCTCAGAAGAGCCCACACACTCAGCTCTTAACCCCAGTGTGCAGAAAGGGTCAAAACGTGTTTTTCAGCAGAAATAAACATGTTTCTGCAAGTTTGGTCAACCCCATGTAAGTTATGGGGCAGTAACAGTACACTCTGCAAAACGTGTTTTTCAGCCCGAAATAAACGCGTTTTTTCAGACAACTGAATCCCCATGTAGCAGCAAGGCTCAGAAGAGCCCACACACTCAGATCTTAACCCCAGTGTGCTGAAAGTGTCAAAACATGTTTTTCAGCTGAAATAAACATGTTTCTGCAAGTTTGGTCAACCCCATGTAAGTTATGGGGCAGTAACAGTACACTTTTCAAAACGTGTTTTTCAGCCCGAAATAAACGCGTTTTTTCAGACAACTGAATCCCCATGTAGCAGCAAGGCTCAGAAGAGCCCACACACTCAGATCTTAACCCCAGTGTGCTGAAAGTGTCAAAACTTGTTTTTCAGCAGAAATAAACATGTTTCTGCAAGTTTGGTCAACCCCATGTAAGTTATGGGGCAGTAACAGTACACTTTTCAAAACGTGTTTTTCAGCCCGAAATAAACGCGTTTTTTCAGACAACTGAATACCCATATAGCAGCAAGGCTCAGAAGAGCCCACACACTCAGATCTTAACCCCAGTGTGCTGAAAGTGTCAAAACATGTTTTTCAGCAGAAATAAACATGTTTCTGCAAGTTTGGTCAACCCCATGTAAGTTATGGGGCAGTAACAGTACACTTTTCAAAACGTGTTTTTCAGCCCGAAATAAACGCGTTTTTTCAGACAACTGAATCCCCATGTAGCAACAAGGCTCAGAAGAGCCCACACACTCAGATCTTAACCCCAGTGTGCTGAAAGTGTCAAAACATGTTTTTCAGCAGAAATAAACATGTTTCTGCAAGTTTGGTCAACCCCATGTAAGTTATGGGGCAGTAACAGTACACTCTGCAAAACGTGTTTTTCAGCCCGAAATAAACGCGTTTTTTCAGACAACTGAATCCCCATGTAGCAACAAGGCTCAGAAGAGCCCACACACTCAGATCTTAACCCCAGTGTGCTGAAAGTGTCAAAACATGTTTTTCAGCAGAAATAAACATGTTTCTGCAAGTTTGGTCAACCCCATGTAAGTTATGGGGCAGTAACAGTACACTTTTCAAAACGTGTTTTTCAGCCCGAAATAAACGCGTTTTTTCAGACAACTGAATACCCATGTAGCAGCAAGTCTCAGAAGAGCCCACACACTCAGCTTTTAACCCCAGTGTGCAGAAAGGGTCAAAACGTGTTTTTCAGCAGAAATAAACATGTTTCTGCAAGTTTGGTCAACCCCATGTAAGTTATGGGGCAGTAACAGTACACTCTGCAAAACGTGTTTTTCAGCCCGAAATAAACGCGTTTTTTCAGACAACTGAATCCCCATGTAGCAGCAAGGCTCAGAAGAGCCCACACACTCAGATCTTAACCCCAGTGTGCTGAAAGTGTCAAAACATGTTTTTCAGCAGAAATAAACATGTTTCTGCAAGTTTGGTCAACCCCATGTAAGTTATGGGGCAGTAACAGTACACTTTTCAAAACGTGTTTTTCAGCCCGAAATAAACGCGTTTTTTCAGACAACTGAATCCCCATGTAGCAGCAAGGCTCAGAAGAGCCCACACACTCAGATCTTAACCCCAGTGTGGTGCAAGTGTCAAAACTTGTTTTTCAGCAGAAATAAACATGTTTCTGCAAGTTTGGTCAACCCCATGTAAGTTATGGGGCAGTAACAGTACACTTTTCAAAACGTGTTTTTCAGCCCGAAATGAACGCGTTTTTTCAGACAACTGAATACCCATGTAGCAGCAAGGCTCAGAAGAGCCCACACACTCAGATCTTAACCCCAGTGTGCTGAAAGTGTCAAAACATGTTTTTCAGCAGAAATAAACATGTTTCTGCAAGTTTGGTCAACCCCATGTAAGTTATGGGGCAGTAACAGTACACTTTTCAAAACGTGTTTTTCAGCCCGAAATGAACGCGTTTTTTCAGACAACTGAATCCCCATGTAGCAACAAGGCTCAGAAGAGCCCACACACTCAGATCTTAACCCCAGTGTGCTGAAAGTGTCAAAACATGTTTTTCAGCAGAAATAAACATGTTTCTGCAAGTTTGGTCAACCCCATGTAAGTTATGGGGCAGTAACAGTACACTCTGCAAAACGTGTTTTTCAGCCCGAAATAAACGCGTTTTTTCAGACAACTGAATCCCCATGTAGCAACAAGGCTCAGAAGAGCCCACACACTCAGATCTTAACCCCAGTGTGCTGAAAGTGTCAAAACGTGTTTTTCAGCAGAAATAAACATGTTTCTGCAAGTTTGGTCAACCCCATGTAAGTTATGGGGCAGTAACAGTACACTCTGCAAAACGTGTTTTTCAGCCCGAAATAAACGCGTTTTTTCAGACAACTGAATCCCCATGTAGCAGCAAGGCTCAGAAGAGCCCACACACTCAGATCTTAACCCCAGTGTGCTGAAAGTGTCAAAACATGTTTTTCAGCAGAAATAAACATGTTTCTGCAAGTTTGGTCAACCCCATGTAAGTTATGGGGCAGTAACAGTACACTTTTCAAAACGTGTTTTTCAGCCCGAAATAAACGCGTTTTTTCAGACAACTGAATCCCCATGTAGCAGCAAGGCTCAGAAGAGCCCACACACTCAGATCTTAAACCCAGTGTGTTGAAAGTGTCAAAACATGTTTTTCAGCAGAAATAAACATGTTTCTGCAAGTTTGGTCAACCCCATGTAAGTTATGGGGCAGTAACAGTACACTTTTCAAAACTTGTTTTTCAGCCCGAAATAAACGCGTTTTTTCAGACAACTGAATCCCCATGTAGCAACAAGGCTCAGAAGAGCCCACACACTCAGATCTTAACCCCAGTGTGCTGAAAGTGTCAAAACTTGTTTTTCAGCAGAAATAAACATGTTTCTGCAAGTTTGGTCAACCCCATGTAAGTTATGGGGCAGTAACAGTACACTTTTCAAAACGTGCTTTTCAGCCCGAAAAAAACGCGTTTTTTCAGACAACTGAATACCCATGTAGCAGCAAGGCTCAGAAGAGCCCACACACTCAGATCTTAACCCCAGTGTGCTGAAAGTGTCAAAACATGTTTTTCAGCAGAAATAAACATGTTTCTGCAAGTTTGGTCAACCCCATGTAAGTTATGGGGCAGTAACAGTACACTTTTCAAAACGTGTTTTTCAGCCCGAAATAAACGCGTTTTTTCAGACAACTGAATCCCCATGTAGCAACAAGGCTCAGAAGAGCCCACACACTCAGATCTTAACCCCAGTGTGCTGAAAGTGTCAAAACATGTTTTTCAGCAGAAATAAACATGTTTCTGCAAGTTTGGTCAACCCCATGTAAGTTATGGGGCAGTAACAGTACACTTTTCAAAACGTGTTTTTCTAACCGAAATAAACGCGTTTTTTCAGACAACTGAATACCCATGTAGCAGCAAGTCTCAGAAGAGCCCACACACTCAGCTCTTAACCCCAGTGTGCAGAAAGGGTCAAAACGTGTTTTTCAGCAGAAACAAACATGTTTCTGCAAGTTTGGTCAACCCCATGTAAGTTATGGGGCAGTAACAGTACACTCTGCAAAACGTGTTTTTCAGCCCGAAATAAACGCGTTTTTTCAGACAACTGAATCCCCATGTAGCAGCAAGGCTCAGAAGAGCCCACACACTCAGATCTTAACCCCAGTGTGCTGAAAGTGTCAAAACATGTTTTTCAGCAGAAATAAACATGTTTCTGCAAGTTTGGTCAACCCCATGTAAGTTATGGGGCAGTAACAGTACACTTTTCAAAACGTGTTTTTCAGCCCGAAATAAACGCGTTTTTTCAGACAACTGAATCCCCATGTAGCAACAAGGCTCAGAAGAGCCCACACACTCAGATCTTAACCCCAGTGTGGTGAAAGTGTCAAAACATGTTTTTCAGCAGAAATAAACATGTTTCTGCAAGTTTGGTCAACCCCATGTAAGTTATGGGGCAGTAACAGTACACTCTGCAAAACGTGTTTTTCAGCCCGAAATAAACGCGTTTTTTCAGACAACTGAATCCCCATGTAGCAGCAAGGCTCAGAAGAGCCCACACACTCAGATCTTAACCCCAGTGTGCTGAAAGTGTCAAAACATGTTTTTCAGCAGAAATAAACATGTTTCTGCAAGTTTGGTCAACCCCATGTAAGTTATGGGGCAGTAACAGTACACTTTTCAAAACGTGTTTTTCAGCCCGAAAAAAACGCGTTTTTACAGACAACTGAATCCCCATGTAGCAACAAGGCTCAGAAGAGCCCACACACTCAGATCTTAACCACAGTGTGCTGAAAGTGTCAAAACTTGTTTTTCAGCAGAAATAAACATGTTTCTGCAAGTTTGGTCAACCCCATGTAAGTTATGGGGCAGTAACAGTAAACTTTTCAAAACGTGTTTTTCAGCCCGAAATAAACGCGTTTTTTCAGACCTGAATACCCATGTAGCAGCAAGGCTCAGAAGAGCCCACACACTCAGATCTTAACCCCAGTGTGCTGAAAGTGTCAAAACATGTTTTTCAGCAGAAATAAACATGTTTCTGCAAGTTTGGTCAACCCCATGTAAGTTATGGGGCAGTAACAGTACACTTTTCAAAACGTGTTTTTCAGCCCGAAATAAACGCGTTTTTTCAGACAACTGAATCCCCATGTAGCAACAAGGCTCAGAAGAGCCCACACACTCAGATCTTAACCCCAGTGTGCTGAAAGTGTCAAAACATGTTTTTCAGCAGAAATAAACATGTTTCTGCAAGTTTGGTCAACCCCATGTAAGTTATGGGGCAGTAACAGTACACTTTTCAAAACGTGTTTTTCAGCCCGAAATAAACGCGTTTTTTCAGACAACTGAATCCCCATGTAGCAACAAGGCTCAGAAGAGCCCACACACTCAGATCTTAACCCCAGTGTGCTGAAAGTGTCAAAACATGTTTTTCAGCAGAAATAAACATGTTTCTGCAAGTTTGGTCAACCCCATGTAAGTTATGGGGCAGTAACAGTACACTTTTCAAAACGTGTTTTTCAGCCCGAAATAAACGCGTTTTTTCAGACAACTGAATCCCCATGTAGCAACAAGGCTCAGAAGAGCCCACACACTCAGATCTTAACCCCAGTGTGCTGAAAGTGTCAAAACATGTTTTTCAGCAGAAATAAACATGTTTCTGCAAGTTTGGTCAACCCCATGTAAGTTATGGGGCAGTAACAGTACACTTTTCAAAACGTGTTTTTCAGCCCGAAATAAACGCGTTTTTTCAGACAACTGAATACCCATGTAGCAGCAAGGCTCAGAAGAGCCCACACACTCAGATCTTAACCCCAGTGTGCTGAAAGTGTCAAAACATGTTTTTCAGCAGAAATAAACATGTTTCTGCAAGTTTGGTCAACCCCATGTAAGTTATGGGGCAGTAACAGTACACTTTTCAAACGTGTTTTTCAGCCCGAAATAAACGCGTTTTTTCAGACAACTGAATCCCCATGTAGCAACAAGGCTCAGAAGAGCCCACACACTCAGATCTTAACCACAGTGTGCTGAAAGTGTCAAAACATGTTTTTCAGCAGAAATAAACATGTTTCTGCAAGTTTGGTCAACCCCACGTAAGTTATGGGGCAGTAACAGTACACTCTGCAAAACGTGTTTTTCAGCCCGAAATAAACGCGTTTTTTCAGACAACTGAATCCCCATGTAGCAGCAAGGCTCAGAAGAGCCCACACACTCAGATCTTAACCCCAGTGTGCTGAAAGTGTCAAAACATGTTTTTCAGCAGAAATAAACATGTTTCTGCAAGTTTGGTCAACCCCATGTAAGTTATGGGGCAGTAACAGTACACTTTTCAAAACGTGTTTTTCAGCCCGAAATAAACGCGTTTTTTCAGACAACTGAATCCCCATGTAGCAACAAGGCTCAGAAGAGCCCACACACTCAGATCTTAACCCCAGTGTGCTGAAAGTGTCAAAACATGTTTTTCAGCAGAAATAAACATGTTTCTGCAAGTTTGGTCAACCCCATGTAAGTTATGGGGCAGTAACAGTACACTTTTCAAAACGTGTTTTTCAGCCCGAAATAAACGCGTTTTTTCAGACAACTGAATACCCATGTAGCAACAAGGCTCAGAAGAGCCCACACACTCAGATCTTAACCCCAGTGTGCAGAAAGGGTCAACACGTGTTTTTCAGCAGAAATAAACATGTTTCTGCAAGTTTGGTCAACCCCATGTAAGTTATGGGGCAGTAACAGTACACTCTGTAAAACGTGTTTTTCAGCCCGAAATAAACGCGTTTTTTCAGACAACTGAATCCCCATGTAGCAGCAAGGCTCAGAAGAGCCCACACACTCAGATCTTAACCCCAGTGTGCTGAAAGTGTCAAAACATGTTTTTCAGCAGAAATAAACATGTTTCTGCAAGTTTGGTCAACCCCATGTAAGTTATGGGGCAGTAACAGTACACTTTTCAAAACGTGTTTTTCAGCCCGAAATAAACGCGTTTTTTCAGACAACTGAATCCCCATGTAGCAACAAGGCTCAGAAGAGCCCACACACTCAGATCTTAACCCCAGTGTGCTGAAAGTGTCAAAACATGTTTTTCAGCAGAAATAAACATGTTTCTGCAAGTTTGGTCAATCCCATGTAAGTTATGGGGCAGTAACAGTACACTTTTCAAACGTGTTTTTCAGCCCGAAATAAACGCGTTTTTTCAGACAACTGAATCCCCATGTAGCAACAAGGCTCAGAAGAGCCCACACACTCAGATCTTAACCACAGTGTGCTGAAAGTGTCAAAACATGTTTTTCAGCAGAAATAAACATGTTTCTGCAAGTTTGGTCAACCCCACGTAAGTTATGGGGCAGTAACAGTACACTCTGCAAAACGTGTTTTTCAGCCCGAAATAAACGCGTTTTTTCAGACAACTGAATCCCCATGTAGCAGCAAGGCTCAGAAGAGCCCACACACTCAGATCTTAACCCCAGTGTGCTGAAAGTGTCAAAACATGTTTTTCAGCAGAAATAAACATGTTTCTGCAAGTTTGGTCAACCCCATGTAAGTTATGGGGCAGTAACAGTACACTTTTCAAAACGTGTTTTTCAGCCCGAAATAAACGCGTTTTTTCAGACAACTGAATCCCCATGTAGCAACAAGGCTCAGAAGAGCCCACACACTCAGATCTTAACCCCAGTGTGCTGAAAGTGTCAAAACATGTTTTTCAGCAGAAATAAACATGTTTCTGCAAGTTTGGTCAACCCCATGTAAGTTATGGGGCAGTAACAGTACACTTTTCAAAACGTGTTTTTCAGCCCGAAATAAACGCGTTTTTTCAGACAACTGAATCCCCATGTAGCAACAAGGCTCAGAAGAGCCCACACACTCAGATCTTAACCCCAGTGTGCTGAAAGTGTCAAAACATGTTTTTCAGCAGAAATAAACATGTTTCTGCAAGTTTGGTCAACCCCATGTAAGTTATGGGGCAGTAACAGTACACTTTTCAAAACGTGTTTTTCAGCCCGAAATAAACGCGTTTTTTCAGACAACTGAATACCCATGTAGCAGCAAGGCTCAGAAGAGCCCACACACTCAGATCTTAACCCCAGTGTGCTGAAAGTGTCAAAACATGTTTTTCAGCAGAAATAAACATGTTTCTGCAAGTTTGGTCAACCCCATGTAAGTTATGGGGCAGTAACAGTACACTTTTCAAACGTGTTTTTCAGCCCGAAATAAACGCGTTTTTTCAGACAACTGAATCCCCATGTAGCAACAAGGCTCAGAAGAGCCCACACACTCAGATCTTAACCACAGTGTGCTGAAAGTGTCAAAACATGTTTTTCAGCAGAAATAAACATGTTTCTGCAAGTTTGGTCAACCCCACGTAAGTTATGGGGCAGTAACAGTACACTCTGCAAAACGTGTTTTTCAGCCCGAAATAAACGCGTTTTTTCAGACAACTGAATCCCCATGTAGCAGCAAGGCTCAGAAGAGCCCACACACTCAGATCTTAACCCCAGTGTGCTGAAAGTGTCAAAACATGTTTTTCAGCAGAAATAAACATGTTTCTGCAAGTTTGGTCAACCCCATGTAAGTTATGGGGCAGTAACAGTACACTTTTCAAAACGTGTTTTTCAGCCCGAAATAAACGCGTTTTTTCAGACAACTGAATCCCCATGTAGCAACAAGGCTCAGAAGAGCCCACACACTCAGATCTTAACCCCAGTGTGCTGAAAGTGTCAAAACATGTTTTTCAGCAGAAATAAACATGTTTCTGCAAGTTTGGTCAACCCCATGTAAGTTATGGGGCAGTAACAGTACACTTTTCAAAACGTGTTTTTCAGCCCGAAATAAACGCGTTTTTTCAGACAACTGAATACCCATGTAGCAACAAGGCTCAGAAGAGCCCACACACTCAGATCTTAACCCCAGTGTGCAGAAAGGGTCAACACGTGTTTTTCAGCAGAAATAAACATGTTTCTGCAAGTTTGGTCAACCCCATGTAAGTTATGGGGCAGTAACAGTACACTCTGTAAAACGTGTTTTTCAGCCCGAAATAAACGCGTTTTTTCAGACAACTGAATCCCCATGTAGCAGCAAGGCTCAGAAGAGCCCACACACTCAGATCTTAACCCCAGTGTGCTGAAAGTGTCAAAACATGTTTTTCAGCAGAAATAAACATGTTTCTGCAAGTTTGGTCAACCCCATGTAAGTTATGGGGCAGTAACAGTACACTTTTCAAAACGTGTTTTTCAGCCCGAAATAAACGCGTTTTTTCAGACAACTGAATCCCCATGTAGCAACAAGGCTCAGAAGAGCCCACACACTCAGATCTTAACCCCAGTGTGCTGAAAGTGTCAAAACATGTTTTTCAGCAGAAATAAACATGTTTCTGCAAGTTTGGTCAATCCCATGTAAGTTATGGGGCAGTAACAGTACACTTTTCAAACGTGTTTTTCAGCCCGAAATAAACGCGTTTTTTCAGACAACTGAATCCCCATGTAGCAACAAGGCTCAGAAGAGCCCACACACTCAGATCTTAACCACAGTGTGCTGAAAGTGTCAAAACATGTTTTTCAGCAGAAATAAACATGTTTCTGCAAGTTTGGTCAACCCCACGTAAGTTATGGGGCAGTAACAGTACACTCTGCAAAACGTGTTTTTCAGCCCGAAATAAACGCGTTTTTTCAGACAACTGAATCCCCATGTAGCAGCAAGGCTCAGAAGAGCCCACACACTCAGATCTTAACCCCAGTGTGCTGAAAGTGTCAAAACATGTTTTTCAGCAGAAATAAACATGTTTCTGCAAGTTTGGTCAACCCCATGTAAGTTATGGGGCAGTAACAGTACACTTTTCAAAACGTGTTTTTCAGCCCGAAATAAACGCGTTTTTTCAGACAACTGAATCCCCATGTAGCAACAAGGCTCAGAAGAGCCCACACACTCAGATCTTAACCCCAGTGTGCTGAAAGTGTCAAAACATGTTTTTCAGCAGAAATAAACATGTTTCTGCAAGTTTGGTCAACCCCATGTAAGTTATGGGGCAGTAACAGTACACTTTTCAAAACGTGTTTTTCAGCCCGAAATAAACGCGTTTTTCCAGACAACTGAATACCCATGTAGCAACAAGGCTCAGAAGAGCCCACACACTCAGATCTTAACCCCAGTGTGCAGAAAGGGTCAACACGTGTTTTTCAGCAGAAATAAACATGTTTCTGCAAGTTTGGTCAACCCCATGTAAGTTATGGGGCAGTAACAGTACACTCTGTAAAACGTGTTTTTCAGCCCGAAATAAACGCGTTTTTTCAGACAACTGAATACCCATGTAGCAGCAAGTCTCAGAAGAGCCCACACACTCAGCTCTTAACCCCAGTGTGCAGAAAGGGTCAAAACGTGTTTTTCAGCAGAAATAAACATGTTTCTGCAAGTTTGGTCAACCCCATGTAAGTTATGGGGCAGTAACAGTACACTCTGCAAAACGTGTTTTTCAGCCCGAAATAAACGCGTTTTTTCAGACAACTGAATCCCCATGTAGCAGCAAGGCTCAGAAGAGCCCACACACTCAGATCTTAACCCCAGTGTGCTGAAAGTGTCAAAACATGTTTTTCAGCAGAAATAAACATGTTTCTGCAAGTTTGGTCAACCCCATGTAAGTTATGGGGCAGTAACAGTACACTTTTCAAAACGTGTTTTTCAGCCCGAAATAAACGCGTTTTTTCAGACAACTGAATCCCCATGTAGCAGCAAGGCTCAGAAGAGCCCACACACTCAGATCTTAACCCCAGTGTGCTGAAAGTGTCAAAACTTGTTTTTCAGCAGAAATAAACATGTTTCTGCAAGTTTGGTCAACCCCATGTAAGTTATGGGGCAGTAACAGTACACTTTTCAAAACGTGTTTTTCAGCCCGAAATAAACGCGTTTTTTCAGACAACTGAATACCCATGTAGCAGCAAGGCTCAGAAGAGCCCACACACTCAGATCTTAACCCCAGTGTGCTGAAAGTGTCAAAACATGTTTTTCAGCAGAAATAAACATGTTTCTGCAAGTTTGGTCAACCCCATGTAAGTTATGGGGCAGTAACAGTACACTTTTCAAAACGTGTTTTTCAGCCCGAAATAAACGCGTTTTTTCAGACAACTGAATCCCCATGTAGCAACAAGGCTCAGAAGAGCCCACACACTCAGATCTTAACCCCAGTGTGCTGAAAGTGTCAAAACATGTTTTTCAGTAGAAATAAACATGTTTCTGCAAGTTTGGTCAACCCCATGTAAGTTATGGGGCAGTAACAGTACACTCTGCAAAACGTGTTTTTCAGCCCGAAATAAACGCGTTTTTTCAGACAACTGAATCCCCATGTAGCAACAAGGCTCAGAAGAGCCCACACACTCAGATCTTAACCCCAGTGTGCAGAAAGTGTCAAAACATGTTTTTCAGCAGAAATAAACATGTTTCTGCAAGTTTGGTCAACCCCATGTAAGTTATGGGGCAGTAACAGTACACTTTTCAAAACGTGTTTTTCAGCCCGAAATAAACGCGTTTTTTCAGACAACTGAATACCCATGTAGCAGCAAGTCTCAGAAGAGCCCACACACTCAGCTCTTAACCCCAGTGTGCAGAAAGGGTCAAAACGTGTTTTTCAGCAGAAATAAACATGTTTCTGCAAGTTTGGTCAACCCCATGTAAGTTATGGGGCAGTAACAGTACACTCTGCAAAACGTGTTTTTCAGCCCGAAATAAACGCGTTTTTTCAGACAACTGAATACCCATGTAGCAGCAAGTCTCAGAAGAGCCCACACACTCAGCTCTTAACCCCAGTGTGCAGAAAGGGTCAAAACGTGTTTTTCAGCAGAAATAAACATGTTTCTGCAAGTTTGGTCAACCCCATGTAAGTTATGGAGCAGTAACAGTACACTCTGCAAAACGTGTTTTTCAGCCCGAAATAAACGCGTTTTTTCAGACAACTGAATCCCCATGTAGCAGCAAGGCTCAGAAGAGCCCACACACTCAGATCTTAACCCCAGTGTGCTGAAAGTGTCAAAACATGTTTTTCAGCAGAAATAAACATGTTTCTGCAAGTTTGGTCAACCCCATGTAAGTTATGGGGCAGTAACAGTACACTTTTCAAAACGTGTTTTTCAGCCCGAAATAAACGCGTTTTTTCAGACAACTGAATCCCCATGTAGCAGCAAGGCTCAGAAGAGCCCACACACTCAGATCTTAACCCCAGTGTGCTGCAAGTGTCAAAACTTGTTTTTCAGCAGAAATAAACATGTTTCTGCAAGTTTGGTCAACCCCATGTAAGTTATGGGGCAGTAACAGTACACTTTTCAAAACGTGTTTTTCAGCCCGAAATGAACGCGTTTTTTCAGACAACTGAATACCCATGTAGCAGCAAGGCTCAGAAGAGCCCACACACTCAGATCTTAACCCCAGTGTGCTGAAAGTGTCAAAACATGTTTTTCAGCAGAAATAAACATGTTTCTGCAAGTTTGGTCAACCCCATGTAAGTTATGGGGCAGTAACAGTACACTTTTCAAAACGTGTTTTTCAGCCCGAAATGAACGCGTTTTTTCAGACAACTGAATCCCCATGTAGCAACAAGGCTCAGAAGAGCCCACACACTCAGATCTTAACCCCAGTGTGCTGAAAGTGTCAAAACGTGTTTTTCAGCAGAAATAAACATGTTTCTGCAAGTTTGGTCAACCCCATGTAAGTTATGGGGCAGTAACAGTACACTCTGCAAAACGTGTTTTTCAGCCCGAAATAAACGCGTTTTTTCAGACAACTGAATCCCCATGTAGCAGCAAGGCTCAGAAGAGCCCACACACTCAGATCTTAAACCCAGTGTGTTGAAAGTGTCAAAACATGTTTTTCAGCAGAAATAAACATGTTTCTGCAAGTTTGGTCAACCCCATGTAAGTTATGGGGCAGTAACAGTACACTTTTCAAAACGTGTTTTTCAGCCCGAAATAAACGCGTTTTTTCAGACAACTGAATCCCCATGTAGCAGCAAGGCTCAGAAGAGCCCACACACTCAGATCTTAAACCCAGTGTGTTGAAAGTGTCAAAACATGTTTTTCAGCAGAAATAAACATGTTTCTGCAAGTTTGGTCAACCCCATGTAAGTTATGGGGCAGTAACAGTACACTTTTCAAAACTTGTTTTTCAGCCCGAAATAAACGCGTTTTTTCAGACAACTGAATCCCCATGTAGCAACAAGGCTCAGAAGAGCCCACACACTCAGATCTTAACCCCAGTGTGCTGAAAGTGTCAAAACATGTTTTTCAGCAGAAATAAACATGTTTCTGCAAGTTTGGTCAACCCCATGTAAGTTATGGGGCAGTAACAGTACACTTTTCAAAACGTGTTTTTCAGCCCGAAATAAACGCGTTTTTTCAGACAACTGAATACCCATGTAGCAGCAAGGCTCAGAAGAGCCCACACACTCAGATCTTAACCCCAGTGTGCTGAAAGTGTCAAAACATGTTTTTCAGCAGAAATAAACATGTTTCTGCAAGTTTGGTCAACCCCATGTAAGTTATGGGGCAGTAACAGTACACTTTTCAAACGTGTTTTTCAGCCCGAAATAAACGCGTTTTTTCAGACAACTGAATCCCCATGTAGCAACAAGGCTCAGAAGAGCCCACACACTCAGATCTTAACCACAGTGTGCTGAAAGTGTCAAAACATGTTTTTCAGCAGAAATAAACATGTTTCTGCAAGTTTGGTCAACCCCACGTAAGTTATGGGGCAGTAACAGTACACTCTGCAAAACGCATTTTTCAGCCCGAAATAAACGCGTTTTTTCAGACAACTGAATCCCCATGTAGCAACAAGGCTCAGAAGAGCCCACACACTCAGATCTTAACCCCAGTGTGCTGAAAGTGTCAAAACATGTTTTTCAGCAGAAATAAACATGTTTCTGCAAGTTTGGTCAACCCCATGTAAGTTATGGGGCAGTAACAGTACACTTTTCAAAACGTGTTTTTCAGCCCGAAATAAACGCGTTTTTTCAGACAACTGAATACCCATGTAGCAACAAGGCTCAGAAGAGCCCACACACTCAGATCTTAACCCCAGTGTGCAGAAAGGGTCAAAACGTGTTTTTCAGCAGAAATAAACATGTTTCTGCAAGTTTGGTCAACCCCATGTAAGTTATGAGGCAGTAACAGTACACTCTGTAAAACGTGTTTTTCAGCCCGAAATAAACGCGTTTTTTCAGACAACTGAATCCCCATGTAGCAGCAAGGCTCAGAAGAGCCCACACACTCAGATCTTAACCCCAGTGTGCTGAAAGTGTCAAAACATGTTTTTCAGCAGAAATAAACATGTTTCTGCAAGTTTGGTCAACCCCATGTAAGTTATGGGGCAGTAACAGTACACTTTTCAAAACGTGTTTTTCAGCCCGAAATAAACGCGTTTTTTCAGACAACTGAATCCCCATGTAGCAACAAGGCTCAGAAGAGCCCACACACTCAGATCTTAACCCCAGTGTGCTGAAAGTGTCAAAACATGTTTTTCAGCAGAAATAAACATGTTTCTGCAAGTTTGGTCAACCCCATGTAAGTTATGGGGCAGTAACAGTACACTCTGCAAAACGTGTTTTTCAGCCCGAAATAAACGCGTTTTTTCAGACAACTGAATACCCATGTAGCAGCAAGTCTCAGAAGAGCCCACACACTCAGCTCTTAACCCCAGTGTGCAGAAAGGGTCAAAACGTGTTTTTCAGCAGAAATAAACATGTTTCTGCAAGTTTGGTCAACCCCATGTAAGTTATGGGGCAGTAACAGTACACTTTTCAAAACGTGTTTTTCAGCCCGAAATAAACGCGTTTTTTCAGACAACTGAATACCCATGTAGCAACAAGGCTCAGAAGAGCCCACACACTCAGATCTTAACCCCAGTGTGCAGAAAGGGTCAAAACGTGTTTTTCAGCAGAAATAAACATGTTTCTGCAAGTTTGGTCAACCCCATGTAAGTTATGAGGCAGTAACAGTACACTCTGTAAAACGTGTTTTTCAGCCCGAAATAAACGCGTTTTTTCAGACAACTGAATCCCCATGTAGCAGCAAGGCTCAGAAGAGCCCACACACTCAGATCTTAACCCCAGTGTGCTGAAAGTGTCAAAACATGTTTTTCAGCAGAAATAAACATGTTTCTGCAAGTTTGGTCAACCCCATGTAAGTTATGGGGCAGTAACAGTACACTTTTCAAAACGTGTTTTTCAGCCCGAAATAAACGCGTTTTTTCAGACAACTGAATCCCCATGTAGCAACAAGGCTCAGAAGAGCCCACACACTCAGATCTTAACCCCAGTGTGCTGAAAGTGTCAAAACATGTTTTTCAGCAGAAATAAACATGTTTCTGCAAGTTTGGTCAACCCCATGTAAGTTATGGGGCAGTAACAGTACACTCTGCAAAACGTGTTTTTCAGCCCGAAATAAACGCGTTTTTTCAGACAACTGAATACCCATGTAGCAGCAAGTCTCAGAAGAGCCCACACACTCAGCTCTTAACCCCAGTGTGCAGAAAGGGTCAAAACGTGTTTTTCAGCAGAAATAAACATGTTTCTGCAAGTTTGGTCAACCCCATGTAAGTTATGGGGCAGTAACAGTACACTCTGCAAAACGTGTTTTTCAGCCCGAAATAAACGCGTTTTTTCAGACAACTGAATCCCCATGTAGCAGCAAGGCTCAGAAGAGCCCACACACTCAGATCTTAACCCCAGTGTGCTGAAAGTGTCAAAACATGTTTTTCAGCAGAAATAAACATGTTTCTGCAAGTTTGGTCAACCCCATGTAAGTTATGGGGCAGTAACAGTACACTTTTCAAAACGTGTTTTTCAGCCCGAAATAAACGCGTTTTTTCAGACAACTGAATCCCCATGTAGCAGCAAGGCTCAGAAGAGCCCACACACTCAGATCTTAACCCCAGTGTGCTGAAAGTGTCACAACTTGTTTTTCAGCAGAAATAAACATGTTTCTGCAAGTTTGGTCAACCCCATGTAAGTTATGGGGCAGTAACAGTACACTTTTCAAAACGTGTTTTTCAGCCCGAAATAAACGCGTTTTTTCAGACAACTGAATACCCATGTAGCAGCAAGGCTCAGAAGAGCCCACACACTCAGATCTTAACCCCAGTGTGCTGAAAGTGTCAAAACATGTTTTTCAGCAGAAATAAACATGTTTCTGCAAGTTTGGTCAACCCCATGTAAGTTATGGGGCAGTAACAGTACACTTTTCAAAACGTGTTTTTCAGCCCGAAATAAACGCGTTTTTTCAGACAACTGAATCCCCATGTAGCAACAAGGCTCAGAAGAGCCCACACACTCAGATCTTAACCCCAGTGTGCTGAAAGTGTCAAAACATGTTTTTCAGCAGAAATAAACATGTTTCTGCAAGTTTGGTCAACCCCATGTAAGTTATGGGGCAGTAACAGTACACTCTGCAAAACGTGTTTTTCAGCCCGAAATAAACGCGTTTTTTCAGACAACTGAATCCCCATGTAGCAACAAGGCTCAGAAGAGCCCACACACTCAGATCTTAACCCCAGTGTGCTGAAAGTGTCAAAACATGTTTTTCAGCAGAAATAAACATGTTTCTGCAAGTTTGGTCAACCCCATGTAAGTTATGGGGCAGTAACAGTACACTTTTCAAAACGTGTTTTTCAGCCCGAAATAAACGCGTTTTTTCAGACAACTGAATACCCATGTAGCAGCAAGTCTCAGAAGAGCCCACACACTCAGCTCTTAACCCCAGTGTGCAGAAAGGGTCAAAACGTGTTTTTCAGCAGAAATAAACATGTTTCTGCAAGTTTGGTCAACCCCACGTAAGTTATGGGGCAGTAACAGTACACTCTGCAAAACGCATTTTTCAGCCCGAAATAAACGCGTTTTTTCAGACAGCTGAATCCCCATGTAGCAGCAAGGCTCAGAAGAGCCCACACACTCAGATCTTAACCCCAGTGTGCTGAAAGTGTCAAAACATGTTTTTCAGCAGAAATAAACATGTTTCTGCAAGTTTGGTCAACCCCATGTAAGTTATGGGGCAGTAACAGTACACTTTTCAAAACGTGTTTTTCAGCCCGAAATAAACGCGTTTTTTCAGACAACTGAATCCCCATGTAGCAACAAGGCTCAGAAGAGCCCACACACTCAGATCTTAACCCCAGTGTGCTGAAAGTGTCAAAACATGTTTTTCAGCAGAAATAAACATGTTTCTGCAAGTTTGGTCAACCCCATGTAAGTTATGGGGCAGTAACAGTACACTTTTCAAAACGTGTTTTTCAGCCCGAAATAAACGCGTTTTTTCAGACAACTGAATACCCATGTAGCAACAAGGCTCAGAAGAGCCCACACACTCAGATCTTAACCCCAGTGTGCAGAAAGGGTCAAAACGTGTTTTTCAGCAGAAATAAACATGTTTCTGCAAGTTTGGTCAACCCCATGTAAGTTATGAGGCAGTAACAGTACACTCTGTAAAACGTGTTTTTCAGCCCGAAATAAACGCGTTTTTTCAGACAACTGAATCCCCATGTAGCAGCAAGGCTCAGAAGAGCCCACACACTCAGATCTTAACCCCAGTGTGCTGAAAGTGTCAAAACATGTTTTTCAGCAGAAATAAACATGTTTCTGCAAGTTTGGTCAACCCCATGTAAGTTATGGGGCAGTAACAGTACACTTTTCAAAACGTGTTTTTCAGCCCGAAATAAACGCGTTTTTTCAGACAACTGAATCCCCATGTAGCAACAGGGCTCAGAAGAGCCCACACACTCAGATCTTAACCCCAGTGTGCTGAAAGTGTCAAAACATGTTTTTCAGCAGAAATAAACATGTTTCTGCAAGTTTGGTCAACCCCATGTAAGTTATGGGGCAGTAACAGTACACTCTGCAAAACGTGTTTTTCAGCCCGAAATAAACGCGTTTTTTCAGACAACTGAATACCCATGTAGCAGCAAGTCTCAGAAGAGCCCACACACTCAGCTCTTAACCCCAGTGTGCAGAAAGGGTCAAAACGTGTTTTTCAGCAGAAATAAACATGTTTCTGCAAGTTTGGTCAACCCCATGTAAGTTATGGGGCAGTAACAGTACACTCTGCAAAACGTGTTTTTCAGCCCGAAATAAACGCGTTTTTTCAGACAACTGAATCCCCATGTAGCAGCAAGGCTCAGAAGAGCCCACACACTCAGATCTTAACCCCAGTGTGCTGAAAGTGTCAAAACATGTTTTTCAGCAGAAATAAACATGTTTCTGCAAGTTTGGTCAACCCCATGTAAGTTATGGGGCAGTAACAGTACACTTTTCAAAACGTGTTTTTCAGCCCGAAATAAACGCGTTTTTTCAGACAACTGAATCCCCATGTAGCAGCAAGGCTCAGAAGAGCCCACACACTCAGATCTTAACCCCAGTGTGCTGAAAGTGTCACAACTTGTTTTTCAGCAGAAATAAACATGTTTCTGCAAGTTTGGTCAACCCCATGTAAGTTATGGGGCAGTAACAGTACACTTTTCAAAACGTGTTTTTCAGCCCGAAATAAACGCGTTTTTTCAGACAACTGAATACCCATGTAGCAGCAAGGCTCAGAAGAGCCCACACACTCAGATCTTAACCCCAGTGTGCTGAAAGTGTCAAAACATGTTTTTCAGCAGAAATAAACATGTTTCTGCAAGTTTGGTCAACCCCATGTAAGTTATGGGGCAGTAACAGTACACTTTTCAAAACGTGTTTTTCAGCCCGAAATAAACGCGTTTTTTCAGACAACTGAATCCCCATGTAGCAACAAGGCTCAGAAGAGCCCACACACTCAGATCTTAACCCCAGTGTGCTGAAAGTGTCAAAACATGTTTTTCAGCAGAAATAAACATGTTTCTGCAAGTTTGGTCAACCCCATGTAAGTTATGGGGCAGTAACAGTACACTCTGCAAAACGTGTTTTTCAGCCCGAAATAAACGCGTTTTTTCAGACAACTGAATCCCCATGTAGCAACAAGGCTCAGAAGAGCCCACACACTCAGATCTTAACCCCAGTGTGCTGAAAGTGTCAAAACATGTTTTTCAGCAGAAATAAACATGTTTCTGCAAGTTTGGTCAACCCCATGTAAGTTATGGGGCAGTAACAGTACACTTTTCAAAACGTGTTTTTCAGCCCGAAATAAACGCGTTTTTTCAGACAACTGAATACCCATGTAGCAGCAAGTCTCAGAAGAGCCCACACACTCAGCTCTTAACCCCAGTGTGCAGAAAGGGTCAAAACGTGTTTTTCAGCAGAAATAAACATGTTTCTGCAAGTTTGGTCAACCCCATGTAAGTTATGGGGCAGTAACAGTACACTCTGCAAAACGTGTTTTTCAGCCCGAAATAAACGCGTTTTTTCAGACAACTGAATCCCCATGTAGCAGCAAGGCTCAGAAGAGCCCACACACTCAGATCTTAACCCCAGTGTGCTGAAAGTGTCAAAACATGTTTTTCAGCAGAAATAAACATGTTTCTGCAAGTTTGGTCAACCCCATGTAAGTTATGGGGCAGTAACAGTACACTTTTCAAAACGTGTTTTTCAGCCCGAAATAAACGCGTTTTTTCAGACAACTGAATCCCCATGTAGCAGCAAGGCTCAGAAGAGCCCACACACTCAGATCTTAACCCCAGTGTGCTGCAAGTGTCAAAACTTGTTTTTCAGCAGAAATAAACATGTTTCTGCAAGTTTGGTCAACCCCATGTAAGTTATGGGGCAGTAACAGTACACTTTTCAAAACGTGTTTTTCAGCCCGAAATGAACGCGTTTTTTCAGACAACTGAATACCCATGTAGCAGCAAGGCTCAGAAGAGCCCACACACTCAGATCTTAACCCCAGTGTGCTGAAAGTGTCAAAACATGTTTTTCAGCAGAAATAAACATGTTTCTGCAAGTTTGGTCAACCCCATGTAAGTTATGGGGCAGTAACAGTACACTTTTCAAAACGTGTTTTTCAGCCCGAAATGAACGCGTTTTTTCAGACAACTGAATCCCCATGTAGCAACAAGGCTCAGAAGAGCCCACACACTCAGATCTTAACCCCAGTGTGCTGAAAGTGTCAAAACATGTTTTTCAGCAGAAATAAACATGTTTCTGCAAGTTTGGTCAACCCCATGTAAGTTATGGGGCAGTAACAGTACACTCTGCAAAACGTGTTTTTCAGCCCGAAATGAACGCGTTTTTTCAGACAACTGAATCCCCATGTAGCAACAAGGCTCAGAAGAGCCCACACACTCAGATCTTAACCCCAGTGTGCTGAAAGTGTCAAAACATGTTTTTCAGCAGAAATAAACATGTTTCTGCAAGTTTGGTCAACCCCATGTAAGTTATGGGGCAGTAACAGTACACTCTGCAAATCGTGTTTTTCAGCCCGAAATAAACGCGTTTTTTCAGACAACTGAATCCCCATGTAGCAGCAAGGCTCAGAAGAGCCCACACACTCAGATCTTAACCCCAGTGTGCTGAAAGTGTCAAAACATGTTTTTCAGCAGAAATAAACATGTTTCTGCAAGTTTGGTCAACCCCATGTAAGTTATGGGGCAGTAACAGTACACTTTTCAAAACGTGTTTTTCAGCCCGAAATAAACGCGTTTTTTCAGACAACTGAATCCCCATGTAGCAACAAGGCTCAGAAGAGCCCACACACTCAGATCTTAACCCCAGTGTGCTGAAAGTGTCAAAACATGTTTTTCAGCAGAAATAAACATGTTTCTGCAAGTTTGGTCAACCCCATGTAAGTTATGGGGCAGTAACAGTACACTTTTCAAAACGTGTTTTTCAGCCCGAAATAAACGCGTTTTTTCAGACAACTGAATACCCATGTAGCAACAAGGCTCAGAAGAGCCCACACACTCAGATCTTAACCCCAGTGTGCAGAAAGGGTCAAAACGTGTTTTTCAGCAGAAATAAACATGTTTCTGCAAGTTTGGTCAACCCCATGTAAGTTATGAGGCAGTAACAGTACACTCTGTAAAACGTGTTTTTCAGCCCGAAATAAACGCGTTTTTTCAGACAACTGAATCCCCATGTAGCAGCAAGGCTCAGAAGAGCCCACACACTCAGATCTTAACCCCAGTGTGCTGAAAGTGTCAAAACATGTTTTTCAGCAGAAATAAACATGTTTCTGCAAGTTTGGTCAACCCCATGTAAGTTATGGGGCAGTAACAGTACACTTTTCAAAACGTGTTTTTCAGCCCGAAATAAACGCGTTTTTTCAGACAACTGAATCCCCATGTAGCAACAAGGCTCAGAAGAGCCCACACACTCAGATCTTAACCCCAGTGTGCTGAAAGTGTCAAAACATGTTTTTCAGCAGAAATAAACATGTTTCTGCAAGTTTGGTCAACCCCATGTAAGTTATGGGGCAGTAACAGTACACTCTGCAAAACGTGTTTTTCAGCCCGAAATAAACGCGTTTTTTCAGACAACTGAATACCCATGTAGCAGCAAGTCTCAGAAGAGCCCACACACTCAGCTCTTAACCCCAGTGTGCAGAAAGGGTCAAAACGTGTTTTTCAGCAGAAATAAACATGTTTCTGCAAGTTTGGTCAACCCCATGTAAGTTATGGGGCAGTAACAGTACACTCTGCAAAACGTGTTTTTCAGCCCGAAATAAACGCGTTTTTTCAGACAACTGAATCCCCATGTAGCAGCAAGGCTCAGAAGAGCCCACACACTCAGATCTTAACCCCAGTGTGCTGCAAGTGTCAAAACTTGTTTTTCAGCAGAAATAAACATGTTTCTGCAAGTTTGGTCAACCCCATGTAAGTTATGGGGCAGTAACAGTACACTTTTCAAAACGTGTTTTTCAGCCCGAAATGAACGCGTTTTTTCAGACAACTGAATACCCATGTAGCAGCAAGGCTCAGAAGAGCCCACACACTCAGATCTTAACCCCAGTGTGCTGAAAGTGTCAAAACATGTTTTTCAGCAGAAATAAACATGTTTCTGCAAGTTTGGTCAACCCCATGTAAGTTATGGGGCAGTAACAGTACACTTTTCAAAACGTGTTTTTCAGCCCGAAATGAACGCGTTTTTTCAGACAACTGAATCCCCATGTAGCAACAAGGCTCAGAAGAGCCCACACACTCAGATCTTAACCCCAGTGTGCTGAAAGTGTCAAAACATGTTTTTCAGCAGAAATAAACATGTTTCTGCAAGTTTGGTCAACCCCATGTAAGTTATGGGGCAGTAACAGTACACTCTGCAAAACGTGTTTTTCAGCCCGAAATGAACGCGTTTTTTCAGACAACTGAATCCCCATGTAGCAACAAGGCTCAGAAGAGCCCACACACTCAGATCTTAACCCCAGTGTGCTGAAAGTGTCAAAACATGTTTTTCAGCAGAAATAAACATGTTTCTGCAAGTTTGGTCAACCCCATGTAAGTTATGGGGCAGTAACAGTACACTCTGCAAATCGTGTTTTTCAGCCCGAAATAAACGCGTTTTTTCAGACAACTGAATCCCCATGTAGCAGCAAGGCTCAGAAGAGCCCACACACTCAGATCTTAACCCCAGTGTGCTGAAAGTGTCAAAACATGTTTTTCAGCAGAAATAAACATGTTTCTGCAAGTTTGGTCAACCCCATGTAAGTTATGGGGCAGTAACAGTACACTTTTCAAAACGTGTTTTTCAGCCCGAAATAAACGCGTTTTTTCAGACAACTGAATCCCCATGTAGCAACAAGGCTCAGAAGAGCCCACACACTCAGATCTTAACCCCAGTGTGCTGAAAGTGTCAAAACATGTTTTTCAGCAGAAATAAACATGTTTCTGCAAGTTTGGTCAACCCCATGTAAGTTATGGGGCAGTAACAGTACACTTTTCAAAACGTGTTTTTCAGCCCGAAATAAACGCGTTTTTTCAGACAACTGAATACCCATGTAGCAACAAGGCTCAGAAGAGCCCACACACTCAGATCTTAACCCCAGTGTGCAGAAAGGGTCAAAACGTGTTTTTCAGCAGAAATAAACATGTTTCTGCAAGTTTGGTCAACCCCATGTAAGTTATGAGGCAGTAACAGTACACTCTGTAAAACGTGTTTTTCAGCCCGAAATAAACGCGTTTTTTCAGACAACTGAATCCCCATGTAGCAGCAAGGCTCAGAAGAGCCCACACACTCAGATCTTAACCCCAGTGTGCTGAAAGTGTCAAAACATGTTTTTCAGCAGAAATAAACATGTTTCTGCAAGTTTGGTCAACCCCATGTAAGTTATGGGGCAGTAACAGTACACTTTTCAAAACGTGTTTTTCAGCCCGAAATAAACGCGTTTTTTCAGACAACTGAATCCCCATGTAGCAACAAGGCTCAGAAGAGCCCACACACTCAGATCTTAACCCCAGTGTGCTGAAAGTGTCAAAACATGTTTTTCAGCAGAAATAAACATGTTTCTGCAAGTTTGGTCAACCCCATGTAAGTTATGGGGCAGTAACAGTACACTCTGCAAAACGTGTTTTTCAGCCCGAAATAAACGCGTTTTTTCAGACAACTGAATACCCATGTAGCAGCAAGTCTCAGAAGAGCCCACACACTCAGCTCTTAACCCCAGTGTGCAGAAAGGGTCAAAACGTGTTTTTCAGCAGAAATAAACATGTTTCTGCAAGTTTGGTCAACCCCATGTAAGTTATGGGGCAGTAACAGTACACTCTGCAAAACGTGTTTTTCAGCCCGAAATAAACGCGTTTTTTCAGACAACTGAATCCCCATGTAGCAGCAAGGCTCAGAAGAGCCCACACACTCAGATCTTAACCCCAGTGTGCTGAAAGTGTCAAAACATGTTTTTCAGCAGAAATAAACATGTTTCTGCAAGTTTGGTCAACCCCATGTAAGTTATGGGGCAGTAACAGTACACTTTTCAAAACGTGTTTTTCAGCCCGAAATAAACGCGTTTTTTCAGACAACTGAATCCCCATGTAGCAGCAAGGCTCAGAAGAGCCCACACACTCAGATCTTAACCCCAGTGTGCTGAAAGTGTCACAACTTGTTTTTCAGCAGAAATAAACATGTTTCTGCAAGTTTGGTCAACCCCATGTAAGTTATGGGGCAGTAACAGTACACTTTTCAAAACGTGTTTTTCAGCCCGAAATAAACGCGTTTTTTCAGACAACTGAATACCCATGTAGCAGCAAGGCTCAGAAGAGCCCACACACTCAGATCTTAACCCCAGTGTGCTGAAAGTGTCAAAACATGTTTTTCAGCAGAAATAAACATGTTTCTGCAAGTTTGGTCAACCCCATGTAAGTTATGGGGCAGTAACAGTACACTTTTCAAAACGTGTTTTTCAGCCCGAAATAAACGCGTTTTTTCAGACAACTGAATCCCCATGTAGCAACAAGGCTCAGAAGAGCCCACACACTCAGATCTTAACCCCAGTGTGCTGAAAGTGTCAAAACATGTTTTTCAGCAGAAATAAACATGTTTCTGCAAGTTTGGTCAACCCCATGTAAGTTATGGGGCAGTAACAGTACACTCTGCAAAACGTGTTTTTCAGCCCGAAATAAACGCGTTTTTTCAGACAACTGAATCCCCATGTAGCAGCAAGGCTCAGAAGAGCCCACACACTCAGATCTTAACCCCAGTGTGCTGAAAGTGTCAAAACATGTTTTTCAGCAGAAATAAACATGTTTCTGCAAGTTTGGTCAACCCCATGTAAGTTATGGGGCAGTAACAGTACACTTTTCAAAACGTGTTTTTCAGCCCGAAATAAACGCGTTTTTTCAGACAACTGAATACCCATGTAGCAGCAAGTCTCTGAAGAGCCCACACACTCAGCTCTTAACCCCAGTGTGCAGAAAGGGTCAAAACGTGTTTTTCAGCAGAAATAAACATGTTTCTGCAAGTTTGGTCAACCCCATGTAAGTTATGGGGCAGTAAAAGTACACTCTGCAAAACGTGTTTTTCAGCCCGAAATAAACGCGTTTTTTCAGACAACTGAATCCCCATGTAGCAGCAAGGCTCAGAAGAGCCCACACACTCAGATCTTAACCCCAGTGTGCTGAAAGTGTCAAAACATGTTTTTCAGCAGAAATAAACATGTTTCTGCAAGTTTGGTCAACCCCATGTAAGTTATGGGGCAGTAACAGTACACTTTTCAAAACGTGTTTTTCAGCCCGAAATAAACGCGTTTTTTCAGACAACTGAATCCCCATGTAGCAGCAAGGCTCAGAAGAGCCCACACACTCAGATCTTAACCCCAGTGTGCTGCAAGTGTCAAAACTTGTTTTTCAGCAGAAATAAACATGTTTCTGCAAGTTTGGTCAACCCCATGTAAGTTATGAGGCAGTAACAGTACACTCTGTAAAACGTGTTTTTCAGCCCGAAATAAACGCGTTTTTTCAGACAACTGAATCCCCATGTAGCAGCAAGGCTCAGAAGAGCCCACACACTCAGATCTTAACCCCAGTGTGCTGAAAGTGCCAAAACATGTTTTTCAGCAGAAATAAACATGTTTCTGCAAGTTTGGTCAACCCCATGTAAGTTATGGGGCAGTAACAGTACACTTTTCAAAACGTGTTTTTCAGCCCGAAATAAACGCGTTTTTTCAGACAACTGAATCCCCATGTAGCAACAAGGCTCAGAAGAGCCCACACACTCAGATCTTAACCCCAGTGTGCTGAAAGTGTCAAAACATGTTTTTCAGCAGAAATAAACATGTTTCTGCAAGTTTGGTCAACCCCATGTAAGTTATGGGGCAGTAACAGTACACTCTGCAAAACGTGTTTTTCAGCCCGAAATAAACGCGTTTTTTCAGACAACTGAATACCCATGTAGCAGCAAGTCTCAGAAGAGCCCACACACTCAGCTCTTAACCCCAGTGTGCTGAAAGTGTCAAAACTTGTTTTTCAGCAGAAATAAACATGTTTCTGCAAGTTTGGTCAACCCCATGTAAGTTATGGGGCAGTAACAGTACACTCTGCAAAACGTGTTTTTCAGCCCGAAATAAACGCGTTTTTTCAGACAACTGAATCCCCATGTAGCAACAAGGCTCAGAAGAGCCCACACACTCAGATCTTAACCCCAGTGTGCTGAAAGTGTCAAAACATGTTTTTCAGCAGAAATAAACATGTTTCTGCAAGTTTGGTCAACCCCATGTAAGTTATGGGGCAGTAACAGTACACTTTTCAAAACGTGTTTTTCAGCCCGAAATAAACGCGTTTTTTCAGACAACTGAATACCCATGTAGCAGCAAGTCTCAGAAGAGCCCACACACTCAGCTCTTAACCCCAGTGTGCAGAAAGGGTCAAAACGTGTTTTTCAGCAGAAATAAACATGTTTCTGCAAGTTTGTTCAACCCCATGTAAGTTATGGGGCAGTAACAGTACACTCTGCAAAACGTGTTTTTCAGCCCGAAATAAACGCGTTTTTTCAGACAACTGAATCCCCATGTAGCAGCAAGGCTCAGAAGAGCCCACACACTCAGATCTTAACCCCAGTGTGCTGAAAGTGTCAAAACATGTTTTTCAGCAGAAATAAACATGTTTCTGCAAGTTTGGTCAACCCCATGTAAGTTATGGGGCAGTAACAGTACACTTTTCAAAACGTGTTTTTCAGCCCGAAATAAACGCGTTTTTTCAGACAACTGAATCCCCATGTAGCAGCAAGGCTCAGAAGAGCCCACACACTCAGATCTTAAACCCAGTGTGTTGAAAGTGTCAAAACATGTTTTTCAGCAGAAATAAACATGTTTCTGCAAGTTTGGTCAACCCCATGTAAGTTATGGGGCAGTAACAGTACACTTTTCAAAACTTGTTTTTCAGCCCGAAATAAACGCGTTTTTTCAGACAACTAAATCCCCATGTAGCAACAAGGCTCAGAAGAGCCCACACACTCAGATCTTAACCCCAGTGTGCTGAAAGTGTCAAAACTTGTTTTTCAGCAGAAATAAACATGTTTCTGCAAGTTTGGTCAACCCCATGTAAGTTATGGGGCAGTAACAGTACACTTTTCAAAACGTGTTTTTCAGCCCGAAATAAACGCGTTTTTTCAGACAACTGAATACCCATGTAGCAGCAAGGCTCAGAAGAGCCCACACACTCAGATCTTAACCCCAGTGTGCTGAAAGTGTCAAAACATGTTTTTCAGCAGAAATAAACATGTTTCTGCAAGTTTGGTCAACCCCATGTAAGTTATGGGGCAGTAACAGTACACTTTTCAAAACGTGTTTTTCAGCCCGAAATAAACGCGTTTTTTCAGACAACTGAATCCCCATGTAGCAACAAGGCTCAGAAGAGCCCACACACTCAGATCTTAACCCCAGTGTGCTGAAAGTGTCAAAACATGTTTTTCAGCAGAAATAAACATGTTTCTGCAAGTTTGGTCAACCCCATGTAAGTTATGGGGCAGTAACAGTACACTTTTCAAAACGTGTTTTTCAGCCCGAAATAAACGCGTTTTTTCAGACAACTGAATACCCATGTAGCAGCAAGTCTCAGAAGAGCCCACACACTCAGCTCTTAACCACAGTGTGCAGAAAGGGTCAAAACGTGTTTTTCAGCAGAAATAAACATGTTTCTGCAAGTTTGGTCAACCCCATGTAAGTTATGGGGCTGTAACAGTACACTCTGCAAATCGTGTTTTTCAGCCCGAAATAAACGCGTTTTTTCAGACAACTGAATCCCCATGTAGCAGCAAGGCTCAGAAGAGCCCACACACTCAGATCTTAACCCCAGTGTGCTGAAAGTGTCAAAACATGTTTTTCAGCAGAAATAAACATGTTTCTGCAAGTTTGGTCAACCCCATGTAAGTTATGGGGCAGTAACAGTACACTTTTCAAAACGTGTTTTTCAGCCCGAAATAAACGCGTTTTTTCAGACAACTGAATCCCCATGTAGCAACAAGGCTCAGAAGAGCCCACACACTCAGATCTTAACCCCAGTGTGCTGAAAGTGTCAAAACATGTTTTTCAGCAGAAATAAACATGTTTCTGCAAGTTTGGTCAACCCCATGTAAGTTATGGGGCAGTAACAGTACACTTTTCAAAACGTGTTTTTCAGCCCGAAATAAACGCGTTTTTTCAGACAACTGAATCCCCATGTAGCAACAAGGCTCAGAAGAGCCCACACACTCAGATCTTAACCCCAGTGTGCTGAAAGTGTCAAAACATGTTTTTCAGCAGAAATAAACATGTTTCTGCAAGTTTGGTCAACCCCATGTAAGTTATGGGGCAGTAACAGTACACTTTTCAAAACGTGTTTTTCAGCCCGAAATAAACGCGTTTTTTCAGACAACTGAATACCCATGTAGCAGCAAGTCTCAGAAGAGCCCACACACTCAGCTCTTAACCCCAGTGTGCAGAAAGGGTCAAAACGTGTTTTTCAGCAGAAATAAACATGTTTCTGCAAGTTTGGTCAACCCCATGTAAGTTATGGGGCAGTAACAGTACACTCTGCAAAACGTGTTTTTCAGCCCGAAATAAACGCGTTTTTTCAGACAACTGAATCCCCATGTAGCAGCAAGGCTCAGAAGAGCCCACACACTCAGATCTTAACCCCAGTGTGCTGAAAGTGTCAAAACATGTTTTTCAGCAGAAATAAACATGTTTCTGCAAGTTTGGTCAACCCCATGTAAGTTATGGGGCAGTAACAGTACACTTTTCAAAACGTGTTTTTCAGCCCGAAATAAACGCGTTTTTTCAGACAACTGAATCCCCATGTAGCAACAAGGCTCAGAAGAGCCCACACACTCAGATCTTAACCCCAGTGTGCTGAAAGTGTCAAAACTTGTTATTCAGCAGAAATAAACATGTTTCTGCAAGTTTGGTCAACCCCATGTAAGTTATGGGGCAGTAACAGTACACTTTTCAAAACGTGTTTTTCAGCCCGAAATAAACGCGTTTTTTCAGACAACTGAATCCCCATGTAGCAGCAAGGCTCAGAAGAGCCCACACACTCAGATCTTAACCCCAGTGTGCTGAAAGTGTCAAAACATGTTTTTCAGCAGAAATAAACATGTTTCTGCAAGTTTGGTCAACCCCATGTAAGTTATGGGGCAGTAACAGTACACTTTTCAAAACGTGTTTTTCAGCCCGAAATAAACGCGTTTTTTTCAGACAACTGAATACCCATGTAGCAGCAAGTCTCAGAAGAGCCCACACACTCAGCTCTTAACCCCAGTGTGCAGAAAGGGTCAAAACGTGTTTTTCAGCAGAAATAAACATGTTTCTGCAAGTTTGGTCAACCCCATGTAAGTTATGGGGCAGTAACAGTACACTCTGCAAATCGTGTTTTTCAGCCCGAAATAAACGCGTTTTTTCAGACAACTGAATCCCCATGTAGCAGCAAGGCTCAGAAGAGCCCACACACTCAGATCTTAACCCCAGTGTGCTGAAAGTGTCAAAACATGTTTTTCAGCAGAAATAAACATGTTTCTGCAAGTTTGGTCAACCCCATGTAAGTTATGGGGCAGTAACAGTACACTTTTCAAAACGTGTTTTTCAGCCCGAAATAAACGCGTTTTTTCAGACAACTGAATCCCCATGTAGCAGCAAGGCTCAGAAGAGCCCACACACTCAGATCTTAAACCCAGTGTGTTGAAAGTGTCAAAACATGTTTTTCAGCAGAAATAAACATGTTTCTGCAAGTTTGGTCAACCCCATGTAAGTTATGGGGCAGAAACAGTACACTTTTCAAAACTTGTTTTTCAGCCCGAAATAAACGCGTTTTTTCAGACAACTGAATCCCCATGTAGCAACAAGGCTCAGAAGAGCCCACACACTCAGATCTTAACCCCAGTGTGCTGAAAGTGTCAAAACTTGTTTTTCAGCAGAAATAAACATGTTTCTGCAAGTTTGGTCAACCCCATGTAAGTTATGGGGCAGTAACAGTACACTTTTCAAAACGTGTTTTTCAGCCCGAAATAAACGCGTTTTTTTAGACAACTGAATACCCATGTAGCAGCAAGGCTCAGAAGAGCCCACACACTCAGATCTTAACCCCAGTGTGCTGAAAGTGTCAAAACATGTTTTTCAGCAGAAATAAACATGTTTCTGCAAGTTTGGTCAACCCCATGTAAGTTATGGGGCAGTAACAGTACACTTTTCAAAACGTGTTTTTCAGCCCGAAATAAACGCGTTTTTTCAGACAACTGAATCCCCATGTAGCAACAAGGCTCAGAAGAGCCCACACACTCAGATCTTAACCCCAGTGTGCTGAAAGTGTCAAAACATGTTTTTCAGCAGAAATAAACATGTTTCTGCAAGTTTGGTCAACCCCATGTAAGTTATGGGGCAGTAACAGTACACTTTTCAAAACGTGTTTTTCAGCCCGAAATAAACGCGTTTTTTCAGACAACTGAATACCCATGTAGCAGCAAGTCTCAGAAGAGCCCACACACTCAGCTCTTAACCCCAGTGTGCAGAAAGGGTCAAAACGTGTTTTTCAGCAGAAATAAACATGTTTCTGCAAGTTTGGTCAACCCCATGTAAGTTATGGGGCAGTAACAGTACACTCTGCAAATCGTGTTTTTCAGCCCGAAATAAACGCGTTTTTTCAGACAACTGAATCCCCATGTAGCAGCAAGGCTCAGAAGAGCCCACACACTCAGATCTTAACCCCAGTGTGCTGAAAGTGTCAAAACATGTTTTTCAGCAGAAATAAACATGTTTCTGCAAGTTTGGTCAACCCCATGTAAGTTATGGGGCAGTAACAGTACACTTTTCAAAACGTGTTTTTCAGCCCGAAATAAACGCGTTTTTTCAGACAACTGAATCCCCATGTAGCAACAAGGCTCAGAAGAGCCCACACACTCAGATCTTAACCCCAGTGTGCTGAAAGTGTCAAAACATGTTTTTCAGCAGAAATAAACATGTTTCTGCAAGTTTGGTCAACCCCATGTAAGTTATGGGGTAGTAACAGTACACTCTGCAAAACGTGTTTTTCAGCCCGAAATAAACGCGTTTTTTCAGACAACTGAATCCCCATGTAGCAACAAGGCTCAGAAGAGCCCACACACTCAGATCTTAACCCCAGTGTGCTGAAAGTGTCAAAACATGTTTTTCAGCAGAAATAAACATGTTTCTGCAAGTTTGGTCAACCCCATGTAAGTTATGGGGTAGTAACAGTACACTCTGCAAAACGTGTTTTTCAGCCCGAAATAAACGCGTTTTTTCAGACAACTGAATCCCCATGTAGCAACAAGGCTCAGAAGAGCCCACACACTCAGATCTTAACCCCAGTGTGCTGAAAGTGTCAAAACGTGTTTTTCAGCAGAAATAAACATGTTTCTGCAAGTTTGGTCAACCCCATGTAAGTTATGGGGCAGTAACAGTACACTTTTCAAAACGTGTTTTTCAGCCCGAAATAAACGCGTTTTTTCAGACAACTGAATACCCATGTAGCAGCAAGTCTCAGAAGAGCCCACACACTCAGCTCTTAACCCCAGTGTGCAGAAAGGGTCAAAACGTGTTTTTCAGCAGAAATAAACATGTTTCTGCAAGTTTGGTCAACCCCATGTAAGTTATGGGGCAGTAACAGTACACTTTTCAAAACGTGTTTTTCAGCCCGAAATAAACGCGTTTTTTCAGACAACTGAATCCCCATGTAGCAACAAGGCTCAGAAGAGCCCACACACTCAGATCTTAACCCCAGTGTGCTGAAAGTGTCAAAACGTGTTTTTCAGCAGAAATAAACATGTTTCTGCAAGTTTGGTCAACCCCATGTAAGTTATGGGGCAGTAACAGTACACTTTTCAAAACGTGTTTTTCAGCCCGAAATAAACGCGTTTTTTCAGACAACTGAATACCCATGTAGCAGCAAGTCTCAGAAGAGCCCACACACTCAGCTCTTAACCCCAGTGTGCAGAAAGGGTCAAAACGTGTTTTTCAGCAGAAATAAACATGTTTCTGCAAGTTTGGTCAACCCCATGTAAGTTATGGGGCAGTAACAGTACACTTTTCAAAACGTGTTTTTCAGCCCGAAATAAACGCGTTTTTTCAGACAACTGAATCCCCATGTAGCAACAAGGCTCAGAAGAGCCCACACACTCAGATCTTAACCCCAGTGTGCTGAAAGTGTCAAAACATGTTTTTCAGCAGAAATAAACATGTTTCTGCAAGTTTGGTCAACCCCATGTAAGTTATGGGGTAGTAACAGTACACTCTGCAAAACGTGTTTTTCAGCCCGAAATAAACGCGTTTTTTCAGACAACTGAATCCCCATGTAGCAACAAGGCTCAGAAGAGCCCACACACTCAGATCTTAACCCCAGTGTGCTGAAAGTGTCAAAACGTGTTTTTCAGCAGAAATAAACATGTTTCTGCAAGTTTGGTCAACCCCATGTAAGTTATGGGGCAGTAACAGTACACTTTTCAAAACGTGTTTTTCAGCCCGAAATAAACGCGTTTTTTCAGACAACTGAATACCCATGTAGCAGCAAGTCTCAGAAGAGCCCACACACTCAGCTCTTAACCCCAGTGTGCAGAAAGGGTCAAAACGTGTTTTTCAGCAGAAATAAACATGTTTCTGCAAGTTTGGTCAACCCCATGTAAGTTATGGGGCAGTAACAGTACACTCTGCAAAACGTGTTTTTCAGCCCGAAATAAACGCGTTTTTTCAGACAACTGAATCCCCATGTAGCAGCAAGGCTCAGAAGAGCCCACACACTCAGATCTTAACCCCAGTGTGCTGAAAGTGTCAAAACATGTTTTTCAGCAGAAATAAACATGTTTCTGCAAGTTTGGTCAACCCCATGTAAGTTATGGGGCAGTAACAGTACACTTTTCAAAACGTGTTTTTCAGCCCGAAATAAACGCGTTTTTTCAGACAACTGAATCCCCATGTAGCAGCAAGGCTCAGAAGAGCCCACACACTCAGATCTTAAACCCAGTGTGTTGAAAGTGTCAAAACATGTTTTTCAGCAGAAATAAACATGTTTCTGCAAGTTTGGTCAACCCCATGTAAGTTATGGGGCAGTAACAGTACACTCTGCAAATCGTGTTTTTCAGCCCGAAATAAACGCGTTTTTTCAGACAACTGAATCCCCATGTAGCAGCAAGGCTCAGAAGAGCCCACACACTCAGATCTTAACCCCAGTGTGCTGAAAGTGTCAAAACATGTTTTTCAGCAGAAATAAACATGTTTCTGCAAGTTTGGTCAACCCCATGTAAGTTATGGGGCAGTAACAGTACACTTTTCAAAACGTGTTTTTCAGCCCGAAATAAACGCGTTTTTTCAGACAACTGAATCCCCATGTAGCAACAAGGCTCAGAAGAGCCCACACACTCAGATCTTAACCCCAGTGTGCTGAAAGTGTCAAAACATGTTTTTCAGCAGAAATAAACATGTTTCTGCAAGTTTGGTCAACCCCATGTAAGTTATGGGGCAGTAACAGTACACTCTGCAAAACGTGTTTTTCAGCCCGAAATAAACGCGTTTTTTCAGACAACTGAATCCCCATGTAGCAACAAGGCTCAGAAGAGCCCACACACTCAGATCTTAACCCCAGTGTGCTGAAAGTGTCAAAACGTGTTTTTCAGCAGAAATAAACATGTTTCTGCAAGTTTGGTCAACCCCATGTAAGTTATGGGGCAGTAACAGTACACTTTTCAAAACGTGTTTTTCAGCCCGAAATAAACGCGTTTTTTCAGACAACTGAATACCCATGTAGCAGCAAGTCTCAGAAGAGCCCACACACTCAGCTCTTAACCCCAGTGTGCAGAAAGGGTCAAAACGTGTTTTTCAGCAGAAATAAACATGTTTCTGCAAGTTTGGTCAACCCCATGTAAGTTATGGGGCAGTAACAGTACACTCTGCAAAACGTGTTTTTCAGCCCGAAATAAACGCGTTTTTTCAGACAACTGAATCCCCATGTAGCAGCAAGGCTCAGAAGAGCCCACACACTCAGATCTTAACCCCAGTGTGCTGAAAGTGTCAAAACATGTTTTTCAGCAGAAATAAACATGTTTCTGCAAGTTTGGTCAACCCCATGTAAGTTATGGGGCAGTAACAGTACACTTTTCAAAACGTGTTTTTCAGCCCGAAATAAACGCGTTTTTTCAGACCACTGAATCCCCATGTAGCAGCAAGGCTCAGAAGAGCCCACACACTCAGATCTTAAACCCAGTGTGTTGAAAGTGTCAAAACATGTTTTTCAGCAGAAATAAACATGTTTCTGCAAGTTTGGTCAACCCCATGTAAATTATGGGGCAGTAACAGTACACTTTTCAAAACTTGTTTTTCAGCCCGAAATAAACGCGTTTTTTCAGACAACTGAATCCCCATGTAGCAACAAGGGTCAGAAGAGCCCACACACTCAGATCTTAACCCCAGTGTGCTGAAAGTGTCAAAACTTGTTTTTCAGCAGAAATAAACATGTTTCTGCAAGTTTGGTCAACCCCATGTAAGTTATGGGGCAGTAACAGTACACTTTTCAAAACGTGTTTTTCAGCCCGAAATAAACGCGTTTTTTCAGACAACTGAATACCCATGTAGCAGCAAGGCTCAGAAGAGCCCACACACTCAGATCTTAACCCCAGTGTGCTGAAAGTGTCAAAACATGTTTTTCAGCAGAAATAAACATGTTTCTGCAAGTTTGGTCAACCCCATGTAAGTTATGGGGCAGTAACAGTACACTTTTCAAAACGTGTTTTTCAGCCCGAAATAAACGCGTTTTTTCAGACAACTGAATCCCCATGTAGCAACAAGGCTCAGAAGAGCCCACACACTCAGATCTTAACCCCAGTGTGCTGAAAGTGTCAAAACATGTTTTTCAGCAGAAATAAACATGTTTCTGCAAGTTTGGTCAACCCCATGTAAGTTATGGGGCAGTAACAGTACACTTTTCAAAACGTGTTTTTCAGCCCGAAATAAACGCGTTTTTTCAGACAACTGAATACCCATGTAGCAGCAAGTCTCAGAAGAGCCCACACACTCAGCTCTTAACCCCAGTGTGCAGAAAGGGTCAAAACGTGTTTTTCAGCAGAAATAAACATGTTTCTGCAAGTTTGGTCAACCCCATGTAAGTTATGGGGCAGTAACAGTACACTCTGCAAATCGTGTTTTTCAGCCCGAAATAAACGCGTTTTTTCAGACAACTGAATCCCCATGTAGCAGCAAGGCTCAGAAGAGCCCACACACTCAGATCTTAACCCCAGTGTGCTGAAAGTGTCAAAACATGTTTTTCAGCAGAAATAAACATGTTTCTGCAAGTTTGGTCAACCCCATGTAAGTTATGGGGCAGTAACAGTACACTTTTCAAAACGTGTTTTTCAGCCCGAAATAAACGCGTTTTTTCAGACAACTGAATCCCCATGTAGCAGCAAGGCTCAGAAGAGCCCACACACTCAGATCTTAAACCCAGTGTGTTGAAAGTGTCAAAACATGTTTTTCAGCAGAAATAAACATGTTTCTGCAAGTTTGGTCAACCCCATGTAAGTTATGGGGCAGTAACAGTACACTCTGCAAATCGTGTTTTTCAGCCCGAAATAAACGCGTTTTTTCAGACAACTGAATCCCCATGTAGCAGCAAGGCTCAGAAGAGCCCACACACTCAGATCTTAACCCCAGTGTGCTGAAAGTGTCAAAACATGTTTTTCAGCAGAAATAAACATGTTTCTGCAAGTTTGGTCAACCCCATGTAAGTTATGGGGCAGTAACAGTACACTTTTCAAAACGTGTTTTTCAGCCCGAAATAAACGCGTTTTTTCAGACAACTGAATCCCCATGTAGCAACAAGGCTCAGAAGAGCCCACACACTCAGATCTTAACCCCAGTGTGCTGAAAGTGTCAAAACATGTTTTTCAGCAGAAATAAACATGTTTCTGCAAGTTTGGTCAACCCCATGTAAGTTATGGGGCAGTAACAGTACACTCTGCAAAACGTGTTTTTCAGCCCGAAATAAACGCGTTTTTTCAGACAACTGAATCCCCATGTAGCAACAAGGCTCAGAAGAGCCCACACACTCAGATCTTAACCCCAGTGTGCTGAAAGTGTCAAAACGTGTTTTTCAGCAGAAATAAACATGTTTCTGCAAGTTTGGTCAACCCCATGTAAGTTATGGGGCAGTAACAGTACACTTTTCAAAACGTGCTTTTCAGCCCGAAATAAACGCGTTTTTTCAGACAACTGAATACCCATGTAGCAGCAAGGCTCAGAAGAGCCCACACACTCAGATCTTAACCCCAGTGTGCTGAAAGTGTCAAAACATGTTTTTCAGCAGAAATAAACATGTTTCTGCAAGTTTGGTCAACCCCATGTAAGTTATGGGGCAGTAACAGTACACTTTTCAAAACGTGTTTTTCAGCCCGAAATAAACGCGTTTTTTCAGACAACTGAATCCCCATGTAGCAACAAGGCTCAGAAGAGCCCACACACTCAGCTCTTAACCCCAGTGTGCAGAAAGGGTCAAAACGTGTTTTTCAGCAGAAATAAACATGTTTCTGCAAGTTTGGTCAACCCCATGTAAGTTATGGGGCAGTAACAGTACACTCTGCAAATCGTGTTTTTCAGCCCGAAATAAACGCGTTTTTTCAGACAACTGAATCCCCATGTAGCAGCAAGGCTCAGAAGAGCCCACACACTCAGATCTTAACCCCAGTGTGCTGAAAGTGTCAAAACATGTTTTTCAGCAGAAATAAACATGTTTCTGCAAGTTTGGTCAACCCCATGTAAGTTATGGGGCAGTAACAGTACACTTTTCAAAACGTGTTTTTCAGCCCGAAATAAACGCGTTTTTTCAGACAACTGAATCCCCATGTAGCAACAAGGCTCAGAAGAGCCCACACACTCAGATCTTAACCCCAGTGTGCTGAAAGTGTCAAAACATGTTTTTCAGCAGAAATAAACATGTTTCTGCAAGTTTGGTCAACCCCATGTAAGTTATGGGGCAGTAACAGTACACTCTGCAAAACGTGTTTTTCAGCCCGAAATAAACGCGTTTTTTCAGACAACTGAATCCCCATGTAGCATCAAGGCTCAGAAGAGCCCACACACTCAGATCTTAACCCCAGTGTGCTGAAAGTGTCAAAACGTGTTTTTCAGCAGAAATAAACATGTTTCTGCAAGTTTGGTCAACCCCATGTAAGTTATGGGGCAGTAACAGTACACTTTTCAAAACGTGTTTTTCAGCCCGAAATAAACGCGTTTTTTCAGACAACTGAATACCCATGTAGCAGCAAGTCTCAGAAGAGCCCACACACTCAGCTCTTAACCCCAGTGTGCAGAAAGGGTCAAAACGTGTTTTTCAGCAGAAATAAACATGTTTCTGCAAGTTTGGTCAACCCCATGTAAGTTATGGGGCAGTAACAGTACACTCTGCAAAACGTGTTTTTCAGCCCGAAATAAACGCGTTTTTTCAGACAACTGAATCCCCATGTAGCAGCAAGGCTCAGAAGAGCCCACACACTCAGATCTTAACCCCAGTGTGCTGAAAGTGTCAAAACATGTTTTTCAGCAGAAATAAACATGTTTCTGCAAGTTTGGTCAACCCCATGTAAGTTATGGGGCAGTAACAGTACACTTTTCAAAACGTGTTTTTCAGCCCGAAATAAACGCGTTTTTTCAGACAACTGAATCCCCATGTAGCAGCAAGGCTCAGAAGAGCCCACACACTCAGATCTTAAACCCAGTGTGTTGAAAGTGTCAAAACATGTTTTTCAGCAGAAATAAACATGTTTCTGCAAGTTTGGTCAACCCCATGTAAGTTATGGGGCAGTAACAGTACACTCTGCAAATCGTGTTTTTCAGCCCGAAATAAACGCGTTTTTTCAGACAACTGAATCCCCATGTAGCAGCAAGGCTCAGAAGAGCCCACACACTCAGATCTTAACCCCAGTGTGCTGAAAGTGTCAAAACATGTTTTTCAGCAGAAATAAACATGTTTCTGCAAGTTTGGTCAACCCCATGTAAGTTATGGGGCAGTAACAGTACACTTTTCAAAACGTGTTTTTCAGCCCGAAATAAACGCGTTTTTTCAGACAACTGAATCCCCATGTAGCAACAAGGCTCAGAAGAGCCCACACACTCAGATCTTAACCCCAGTGTGCTGAAAGTGTCAAAACATGTTTTTCAGCAGAAATAAACATGTTTCTGCAAGTTTGGTCAACCCCATGTAAGTTATGGGGCAGTAACAGTACACTCTGCAAAACGTGTTTTTCAGCCCGAAATAAACGCGTTTTTTCAGACAACTGAATCCCCATGTAGCAACAAGGCTCAGAAGAGCCCACACACTCAGATCTTAACCCCAGTGTGCTGAAAGTGTCAAAACGTGTTTTTCAGCAGAAATAAACATGTTTCTGCAAGTTTGGTCAACCCCATGTAAGTTATGGGGCAGTAACAGTACACTTTTCAAAACGTGTTTTTCAGCCCGAAATAAACGCGTTTTTTCAGACAACTGAATACCCATGTAGCAGCAAGTCTCAGAAGAGCCCACACACTCAGCTCTTAACCCCAGTGTGCAGAAAGGGTCAAAACGTGTTTTTCAGCAGAAATAAACATGTTTCTGCAAGTTTGGTCAACCCCATGTAAGTTATGGGGCAGTAACAGTACACTCTGCAAAACGTGTTTTTCAGCCCGAAATAAACGCGTTTTTTCAGACAACTGAATCCCCATGTAGCAGCAAGGCTCAGAAGAGCCCACACACTCAGATCTTAACCCCAGTGTGCTGAAAGTGTCAAAACATGTTTTTCAGCAGAAATAAACATGTTTCTGCAAGTTTGGTCAACCCCATGTAAGTTATGGGGCAGTAACAGTACACTTTTCAAAACGTGTTTTTCAGCCCGAAATAAACGCGTTTTTTCAGACCACTGAATCCCCATGTAGCAGCAAGGCTCAGAAGAGCCCACACACTCAGATCTTAAACCCAGTGTGTTGAAAGTGTCAAAACATGTTTTTCAGCAGAAATAAACATGTTTCTGCAAGTTTGGTCAACCCCATGTAAGTTATGGGGCAGTAACAGTACACTTTTCAAAACTTGTTTTTCAGCCCGAAATAAACGCGTTTTTTCAGACAACTGAATCCCCATGTAGCAACAAGGCTCAGAAGAGCCCACACACTCAGATCTTAACCCCAGTGTGCTGAAAGTGTCAAAACTTGTTTTTCAGCAGAAATAAACATGTTTCTGCAAGTTTGGTCAACCCCATGTAAGTTATGGGGCAGTAACAGTACACTTTTCAAAACGTGTTTTTCAGCCCGAAATAAACGCGTTTTTTCAGACAACTGAATACCCATGTAGCAGCAAGGCTCAGAAGAGCCCACACACTCAGATCTTAACCCCAGTGTGCTGAAAGTGTCAAAACATGTTTTTCAGCAGAAATAAACATGTTTCTGCAAGTTTGGTCAACCCCATGTAAGTTATGGGGCAGTAACAGTACACTTTTCAAAACGTGTTTTTCAGCCCGAAATAAACGCGTTTTTTCAGACAACTGAATCCCCATGTAGCAACAAGGCTCAGAAGAGCCCACACACTCAGATCTTAACCCCAGTGTGCTGAAAGTGTCAAAACATGTTTTTCAGCAGAAATAAACATGTTTCTGCAAGTTTGGTCAACCCCATGTAAGTTATGGGGCAGTAACAGTACACTTTTCAAAACGTGTTTTTCAGCCCGAAATAAACGCGTTTTTTCAGACAACTGAATACCCATGTAGCAGCAAGTCTCAGAAGAGCCCACACACTCAGCTCTTAACCCCAGTGTGCAGAAAGGGTCAAAACGTGTTTTTCAGCAGAAATAAACATGTTTCTGCAAGTTTGGTCAACCCCATGTAAGTTATGGGGCAGTAACAGTACACTCTGCAAATCGTGTTTTTCAGCCCGAAATAAACGCGTTTTTTCAGACAACTGAATCCCCATGTAGCAGCAAGGCTCAGAAGAGCCCACACACTCAGATCTTAACCCCAGTGTGCTGAAAGTGTCAAAACATGTTTTTCAGCAGAAATAAACATGTTTCTGCAAGTTTGGTCAACCCCATGTAAGTTATGGGGCAGTAACAGTACACTTTTCAAAACGTGTTTTTCAGCCCGAAATAAACGCGTTTTTTCAGACAACTGAATCCCCATGTAGCAACAAGGCTCAGAAGAGCCCACACACTCAGATCTTAACCCCAGTGTGCTGAAAGTGTCAAAACATGTTTTTCAGCAGAAATAAACATGTTTCTGCAAGTTTGGTCAACCCCATGTAAGTTATGGGGCAGTAACAGTACACTCTGCAAAACGTGTTTTTCAGCCCGAAATAAACGCGTTTTTTCAGACAACTGAATCCCCATGTAGCAACAAGGCTCAGAAGAGCCCACACACTCAGATCTTAACCCCAGTGTGCTGAAAGTGTCAAAACGTGTTTTTCAGCAGAAATAAACATGTTTCTGCAAGTTTGGTCAACCCCATGTAAGTTATGGGGCAGTAACAGTACACTTTTCAAAACGTGTTTTTCAGCCCGAAATAAACGCGTTTTTTCAGACAACTGAATACCCATGTAGCAGCAAGTCTCAGAAGAGCCCACACACTCAGCTCTTAACCCCAGTGTGCAGAAAGGGTCAAAACGTGTTTTTCAGCAGAAATAAACATGTTTCTGCAAGTTTGGTCAACCCCATGTAAGTTATGGGGCAGTAACAGTACACTCTGCAAAACGTGTTTTTCAGCCCGAAATAAACGCGTTTTTTCAGACAACTGAATCCCCATGTAGCAGCAAGGCTCAGAAGAGCCCACACACTCAGATCTTAACCCCAGTGTGCTGAAAGTGTCAAAACATGTTTTTCAGCAGAAATAAACATGTTTCTGCAAGTTTGGTCAACCCCATGTAAGTTATGGGGCAGTAACAGTACACTTTTCAAAACGTGTTTTTCAGCCCGAAATAAACGCGTTTTTTCAGACAACTGAATCCCCATGTAGCAGCAAGGCTCAGAAGAGCCCACACACTCAGATCTTAAACCCAGTGTGTTGAAAGTGTCAAAACATGTTTTTCAGCAGAAATAAACATGTTTCTGCAAGTTTGGTCAACCCCATGTAAGTTATGGGGCAGTAACAGTACACTCTGCAAATCGTGTTTTTCAGCCCGAAATAAACGCGTTTTTTCAGACAACTGAATCCCCATGTAGCAGCAAGGCTCAGAAGAGCCCACACACTCAGATCTTAACCCCAGTGTGCTGAAAGTGTCAAAACATGTTTTTCAGCAGAAATAAACATGTTTCTGCAAGTTTGGTCAACCCCATGTAAGTTATGGGGCAGTAACAGTACACTTTTCAAAACGTGTTTTTCAGCCCGAAATAAACGCGTTTTTTCAGACAACTGAATACCCATGTAGCAGCAAGTCTCAGAAGAGCCCACACACTCAGCTCTTAACCCCAGTGTGCAGAAAGGGTCAAAACGTGTTTTTCAGCAGAAATAAACATGTTTCTGCAAGTTTGGTCAACCCCATGTAAGTTATGGGGCAGTAACAGTACACTCTGCAAAACGTGTTTTTCAGCCCGAAATAAACGCGTTTTTTCAGACAACTGAATCCCCATGTAGCAGCAAGGCTCAGAAGAGCCCACACACTCAGATCTTAACCCCAGTGTGCTGAAAGTGTCAAAACATGTTTTTCAGCAGAAATAAACATGTTTCTGCAAGTTTGGTCAACCCCATGTAAGTTATGGGGCAGTAACAGTACACTTTTCAAAACGTGTTTTTCAGCCCGAAATAAACGCGTTTTTTCAGACAACTGAATCCCCATGTAGCAGCAAGGCTCAGAAGAGCCCACACACTCAGATCTTAAACCCAGTGTGTTGAAAGTGTCAAAACATGTTTTTCAGCAGAAATAAACATGTTTCTGCAAGTTTGGTCAACCCCATGTAAGTTATGGGGCAGTAACAGTACACTCTGCAAATCGTGTTTTTCAGCCCGAAATAAACGCGTTTTTTCAGACAACTGAATCCCCATGTAGCAGCAAGGCTCAGAAGAGCCCACACACTCAGATCTTAACCCCAGTGTGCTGAAAGTGTCAAAACATGTTTTTCAGCAGAAATAAACATGTTTCTGCAAGTTTGGTCAACCCCATGTAAGTTATGGGGCAGTAACAGTACACTTTTCAAAACGTGTTTTTCAGCCCGAAATAAACGCGTTTTTTCAGACAACTGAATCCCCATGTAGCAACAAGGCTCAGAAGAGCCCACACACTCAGATCTTAACCCCAGTGTGCTGAAAGTGTCAAAACATGTTTTTCAGCAGAAATAAACATGTTTCTGCAAGTTTGGTCAACCCCATGTAAGTTATGGGGCAGTAACAGTACACTCTGCAAAACGTGTTTTTCAGCCCAAAATAAACGCGTTTTTTCAGACAACTGAATCCCCATGTAGCAACAAGGCTCAGAAGAGCCCACACACTCAGATCTTAACCCCAGTGTGCTGAAAGTGTCAAAACGTGTTTTTCAGCAGAAATAAACATGTTTCTGCAAGTTTGGTCAACCCCATGTAAGTTATGGGGCAGTAACAGTACACTTTTCAAAACGTGTTTTTCAGCCCGAAATAAACGCGTTTTTTCAGACAACTGAATACCCATGTAGCAGCAAGTCTCAGAAGAGCCCACACACTCAGCTCTTAACCCCAGTGTGCAGAAAGGGTCAAAACGTGTTTTTCAGCAGAAATAAACATGTTTCTGCAAGTTTGGTCAACCCCATGTAAGTTATGGGGCAGTAACAGTACACTCTGCAAAACGTGTTTTTCAGCCCGAAATAAACGCGTTTTTTCAGACAACTGAATCCCCATGTAGCAGCAAGGCTCAGAAGAGCCCACACACTCAGATCTTAACCCCAGTGTGCTGAAAGTGTCAAAACATGTTTTTCAGCAGAAATAAACATGTTTCTGCAAGTTTGGTCAACCCCATGTAAGTTATGGGGCAGTAACAGTACACTTTTCAAAACGTGTTTTTCAGCCCGAAATAAACGCGTTTTTTCAGACAACTGAATCCCCATGTAGCAGCAAGGCTCAGAAGAGCCCACACACTCAGATCTTAAACCCAGTGTGTTGAAAGTGTCAAAACATGTTTTTCAGCAGAAATAAACATGTTTCTGCAAGTTTGGTCAACCCCATGTAAGTTATGGGGCAGTAACAGTACACTTTTCAAAACTTGTTTTTCAGCCCGAAATAAACGCGTTTTTTCAGACAACTGAATCCCCATGTAGCAACAAGGCTCAGAAGAGCCCACACACTCAGATCTTAACCCCAGTGTGCTGAAAGTGTCAAAACTTGTTTTTCAGCAGAAATAAACATGTTTCTGCAAGTTTGGTCAACCCCATGTAAGTTATGGGGCAGTAACAGTACACTTTTCAAAACGTGCTTTTCAGCCCGAAATAAACGCGTTTTTTCAGACAACTGAATACCCATGTAGCAGCAAGGCTCAGAAGAGCCCACACACTCAGATCTTAACCCCAGTGTGCTGAAAGTGTCAAAACATGTTTTTCAGCAGAAATAAACATGTTTCTGCAAGTTTGGTCAACCCCATGTAAGTTATGGGGCAGTAACAGTACACTTTTCAAAACGTGTTTTTCAGCCCGAAATAAACGCGTTTTTTCAGACAACTGAATCCCCATGTAGCAACAAGGCTCAGAAGAGCCCACACACTCAGATCTTAACCCCAGTGTGCTGAAAGTGTCAAAACATGTTTTTCAGCAGAAATAAACATGTTTCTGCAAGTTTGGTCAACCCCATGTAAGTTATGGGGCAGTAACAGTACACTTTTCAAAACGTGTTTTTCAGCCCGAAATAAACGCGTTTTTTCAGACAACTGAATACCCATGTAGCAGCAAGTCTCAGAAGAGCCCACACACTCAGCTCTTAACCCCAGTGTGCAGAAAGGGTCAAAACGTGTTTTTCAGCAGAAACAAACATGTTTCTGCAAGTTTGGTCAACCCCATGTAAGTTATGGGGCAGTAACAGTACACTTTTCAAAACGTGTTTTTCAGCCCGAAATAAACGCGTTTTTTCAGACAACTGAATCCCCATGTAGCAACAAGGCTCAGAAGAGCCCACACACTCAGATCTTAACCACAGTGTGCTGAAAGTGTCAAAACTTGTTTTTCAGCAGAAATAAACATGTTTCTGCAAGTTTGGTCAACCCCATGTAAGTTATGGGGCAGTAACAGTAAACTTTTAAAAACGTGTTTTTCAGCCCGAAATAAACGCGTTTTTTCAGACCTGAATACCCATGTAGCAGCAAGGCTCAGAAGAGCCCACACACTCAGATCTTAACCCCAGTGTGCTGAAAGTGTCAAAACATGTTTTTCAGCAGAAATAAACATGTTTCTGCAAGTTTGGTCAACCCCATGTAAGTTATGGGGCAGTAACAGTACACTCTGCAAAACGTGTTTTTCAGCCCGAAATAAACGCGTTTTTTCAGACAACTGAATCCCCATGTAGCAACAAGGCTCAGAAGAGCCCACACACTCAGATCTTAACCCCAGTGTGCTGAAAGTGTCAAAACGTGTTTTTCAGCAGAAATAAACATGTTTCTGCAAGTTTGGTCAACCCCATGTAAGTTATGGGGCAGTAACAGTACACTTTTCAAAACGTGCTTTTCAGCCCGAAATAAACGCGTTTTTTCAGACAACTGAATACCCATGTAGCAGCAAGGCTCAGAAGAGCCCACACACTCAGATCTTAACCCCAGTGTGCTGAAAGTGTCAAAACATGTTTTTCAGCAGAAATAAACATGTTTCTGCAAGTTTGGTCAACCCCATGTAAGTTATGGGGCAGTAACAGTACACTTTTCAAAACGTGTTTTTCAGCCCGAAATAAACGCGTTTTTTCAGACAACTGAATCCCCATGTAGCAACAAGGCTCAGAAGAGCCCACACACTCAGCTCTTAACCCCAGTGTGCAGAAAGGGTCAAAACGTGTTTTTCAGCAGAAATAAACATGTTTCTGCAAGTTTGGTCAACCCCATGTAAGTTATGGGGCAGTAACAGTACACTCTGCAAATCGTGTTTTTCAGCCCGAAATAAACGCGTTTTTTCAGACAACTGAATCCCCATGTAGCAGCAAGGCTCAGAAGAGCCCACACACTCAGATCTTAACCCCAGTGTGCTGAAAGTGTCAAAACATGTTTTTCAGCAGAAATAAACATGTTTCTGCAAGTTTGGTCAACCCCATGTAAGTTATGGGGCAGTAACAGTACACTTTTCAAAACGTGTTTTTCAGCCCGAAATAAACGCGTTTTTTCAGACAACTGAATCCCCATGTAGCAACAAGGCTCAGAAGAGCCCACACACTCAGATCTTAACCCCAGTGTGCTGAAAGTGTCAAAACATGTTTTTCAGCAGAAATAAACATGTTTCTGCAAGTTTGGTCAACCCCATGTAAGTTATGGGGCAGTAACAGTACACTCTGCAAAACGTGTTTTTCAGCCCGAAATAAACGCGTTTTTTCAGACAACTGAATCCCCATGTAGCATCAAGGCTCAGAAGAGCCCACACACTCAGATCTTAACCCCAGTGTGCTGAAAGTGTCAAAACGTGTTTTTCAGCAGAAATAAACATGTTTCTGCAAGTTTGGTCAACCCCATGTAAGTTATGGGGCAGTAACAGTACACTTTTCAAAACGTGTTTTTCAGCCCGAAATAAACGCGTTTTTTCAGACAACTGAATACCCATGTAGCAGCAAGTCTCAGAAGAGCCCACACACTCAGCTCTTAACCCCAGTGTGCAGAAAGGGTCAAAACGTGTTTTTCAGCAGAAATAAACATGTTTCTGCAAGTTTGGTCAACCCCATGTAAGTTATGGGGCAGTAACAGTACACTCTGCAAAACGTGTTTTTCAGCCCGAAATAAACGCGTTTTTTCAGACAACTGAATCCCCATGTAGCAGCAAGGCTCAGAAGAGCCCACACACTCAGATCTTAACCCCAGTGTGCTGAAAGTGTCAAAACATGTTTTTCAGCAGAAATAAACATGTTTCTGCAAGTTTGGTCAACCCCATGTAAGTTATGGGGCAGTAACAGTACACTTTTCAAAACGTGTTTTTCAGCCCGAAATAAACGCGTTTTTTCAGACAACTGAATCCCCATGTAGCAGCAAGGCTCAGAAGAGCCCACACACTCAGATCTTAAACCCAGTGTGTTGAAAGTGTCAAAACATGTTTTTCAGCAGAAATAAACATGTTTCTGCAAGTTTGGTCAACCCCATGTAAGTTATGGGGCAGTAACAGTACACTCTGCAAATCGTGTTTTTCAGCCCGAAATAAACGCGTTTTTTCAGACAACTGAATCCCCATGTAGCAGCAAGGCTCAGAAGAGCCCACACACTCAGATCTTAACCCCAGTGTGCTGAAAGTGTCAAAACATGTTTTTCAGCAGAAATAAACATGTTTCTGCAAGTTTGGTCAACCCCATGTAAGTTATGGGGCAGTAACAGTACACTTTTCAAAACGTGTTTTTCAGCCCGAAATAAACGCGTTTTTTCAGACAACTGAATCCCCATGTAGCAACAAGGCTCAGAAGAGCCCACACACTCAGATCTTAACCCCAGTGTGCTGAAAGTGTCAAAACATGTTTTTCAGCAGAAATAAACATGTTTCTGCAAGTTTGGTCAACCCCATGTAAGTTATGGGGCAGTAACAGTACACTCTGCAAAACGTGTTTTTCAGCCCGAAATAAACGCGTTTTTTCAGACAACTGAATCCCCATGTAGCAACAAGGCTCAGAAGAGCCCACACACTCAGATCTTAACCCCAGTGTGCTGAAAGTGTCAAAACGTGTTTTTCAGCAGAAATAAACATGTTTCTGCAAGTTTGGTCAACCCCATGTAAGTTATGGGGCAGTAACAGTACACTTTTCAAAACGTGTTTTTCAGCCCGAAATAAACGCGTTTTTTCAGACAACTGAATACCCATGTAGCAGCAAGTCTCAGAAGAGCCCACACACTCAGCTCTTAACCCCAGTGTGCAGAAAGGGTCAAAACGTGTTTTTCAGCAGAAATAAACATGTTTCTGCAAGTTTGGTCAACCCCATGTAAGTTATGGGGCAGTAACAGTACACTCTGCAAAACGTGTTTTTCAGCCCGAAATAAACGCGTTTTTTCAGACAACTGAATCCCCATGTAGCAGCAAGGCTCAGAAGAGCCCACACACTCAGATCTTAACCCCAGTGTGCTGAAAGTGTCAAAACATGTTTTTCAGCAGAAATAAACATGTTTCTGCAAGTTTGGTCAACCCCATGTAAGTTATGGGGCAGTAACAGTACACTTTTCAAAACGTGTTTTTCAGCCCGAAATAAACGCGTTTTTTCAGACCACTGAATCCCCATGTAGCAGCAAGGCTCAGAAGAGCCCACACACTCAGATCTTAAACCCAGTGTGTTGAAAGTGTCAAAACATGTTTTTCAGCAGAAATAAACATGTTTCTGCAAGTTTGGTCAACCCCATGTAAGTTATGGGGCAGTAACAGTACACTTTTCAAAACTTGTTTTTCAGCCCGAAATAAACGCGTTTTTTCAGACAACTGAATACCCATGTAGCAGCAAGGCTCAGAAGAGCCCACACACTCAGATCTTAACCCCAGTGTGCTGAAAGTGTCAAAACATGTTTTTCAGCAGAAATAAACATGTTTCTGCAAGTTTGGTCAACCCCATGTAAGTTATGGGGCAGTAACAGTACACTTTTCAAAACGTGTTTTTCAGCCCGAAATAAACGCGTTTTTTCAGACAACTGAATCCCCATGTAGCAACAAGGCTCAGAAGAGCCCACACACTCAGATCTTAACCCCAGTGTGCTGAAAGTGTCAAAACATGTTTTTCAGCAGAAATAAACATGTTTCTGCAAGTTTGGTCAACCCCATGTAAGTTATGGGGCAGTAACAGTACACTTTTCAAAACGTGTTTTTCAGCCCGAAATAAACGCGTTTTTTCAGACAACTGAATACCCATGTAGCAGCAAGTCTCAGAAGAGCCCACACACTCAGCTCTTAACCCCAGTGTGCAGAAAGGGTCAAAACGTGTTTTTCAGCAGAAATAAACATGTTTCTGCAAGTTTGGTCAACCCCATGTAAGTTATGGGGCAGTAACAGTACACTCTGCAAATCGTGTTTTTCAGCCCGAAATAAACGCGTTTTTTCAGACAACTGAATCCCCATGTAGCAGCAAGGCTCAGAAGAGCCCACACACTCAGATCTTAACCCCAGTGTGCTGAAAGTGTCAAAACATGTTTTTCAGCAGAAATAAACATGTTTCTGCAAGTTTGGTCAACCCCATGTAAGTTATGGGGCAGTAACAGTACACTTTTCAAAACGTGTTTTTCAGCCCGAAATAAACGCGTTTTTTCAGACAACTGAATCCCCATGTAGCAACAAGGCTCAGAAGAGCCCACACACTCAGATCTTAACCCCAGTGTGCTGAAAGTGTCAAAACATGTTTTTCAGCAGAAATAAACATGTTTCTGCAAGTTTGGTCAACCCCATGTAAGTTATGGGGCAGTAACAGTACACTCTGCAAAACGTGTTTTTCAGCCCGAAATAAACGCGTTTTTTCAGACAACTGAATCCCCATGTAGCAACAAGGCTCAGAAGAGCCCACACACTCAGATCTTAACCCCAGTGTGCTGAAAGTGTCAAAACGTGTTTTTCAGCAGAAATAAACATGTTTCTGCAAGTTTGGTCAACCCCATGTAAGTTATGGGGCAGTAACAGTACACTTTTCAAAACGTGTTTTTCAGCCCGAAATAAACGCGTTTTTTCAGACAACTGAATACCCATGTAGCAGCAAGTCTCAGAAGAGCCCACACACTCAGCTCTTAACCCCAGTGTGCAGAAAGGGTCAAAACGTGTTTTTCAGCAGAAATAAACATGTTTCTGCAAGTTTGGTCAACCCCATGTAAGTTATGGGGCAGTAACAGTACACTCTGCAAAACGTGTTTTTCAGCCCGAAATAAACGCGTTTTTTCAGACAACTGAATCCCCATGTAGCAGCAAGGCTCAGAAGAGCCCACACACTCAGATCTTAACCCCAGTGTGCTGAAAGTGTCAAAACATGTTTTTCAGCAGAAATAAACATGTTTCTGCAAGTTTGGTCAACCCCATGTAAGTTATGGGGCAGTAACAGTACACTTTTCAAAACGTGTTTTTCAGCCCGAAATAAACGCGTTTTTTCAGACAACTGAATCCCCATGTAGCAGCAAGGCTCAGAAGAGCCCACACACTCAGATCTTAAACCCAGTGTGTTGAAAGTGTCAAAACATGTTTTTCAGCAGAAATAAACATGTTTCTGCAAGTTTGGTCAACCCCATGTAAGTTATGGGGCAGTAACAGTACACTCTGCAAATCGTGTTTTTCAGCCCGAAATAAACGCGTTTTTTCATACAACTGAATCCAAATGTAGCAGCAAGGCTCAGAAGAGCCCACACACTCAGATCTTAACCCCAGTGTGCTGAAAGTGTCAAAACATGTTTTTCAGCAGAAATAAACATGTTTCTGCAAGTTTGGTCAACCCCATGTAAGTTATGGGGCAGTAACAGTACACTTTTCAAAACGTGTTTTTCAGCCCGAAATAAACGCGTTTTTTCAGACAACTGAATACCCATGTAGCAGCAAGTCTCAGAAGAGCCCACACACTCAGCTCTTAACCCCAGTGTGCAGAAAGGGTCAAAACGTGTTTTTCAGCAGAAATAAACATGTTTCTGCAAGTTTGGTCAACCCCATGTAAGTTATGGGGCAGTAACAGTACACTCTGCAAAACGTGTTTTTCAGCCCGAAATAAACGCGTTTTTTCAGACAACTGAATCCCCATGTAGCAGCAAGGCTCAGAAGAGCCCACACACTCAGATCTTAACCCCAGTGTGCTGAAAGTGTCAAAACATGTTTTTCAGCAGAAATAAACATGTTTCTGCAAGTTTGGTCAACCCCATGTAAGTTATGGGGCAGTAACAGTACACTTTTCAAAACGTGTTTTTCAGCCCGAAATAAACGCGTTTTTTCAGACAACTGAATCCCCATGTAGCAGCAAGGCTCAGAAGAGCCCACACACTCAGATCTTAAACCCAGTGTGTTGAAAGTGTCAAAACATGTTTTTCAGCAGAAATAAACATGTTTCTGCAAGTTTGGTCAACCCCATGTAAGTTATGGGGCAGTAACAGTACACTCTGCAAATCGTGTTTTTCAGCCCGAAATAAACGCGTTTTTTCAGACAACTGAATCCCCATGTAGCAGCAAGGCTCAGAAGAGCCCACACACTCAGATCTTAACCCCAGTGTGCTGAAAGTGTCAAAACATGTTTTTCAGCAGAAATAAACATGTTTCTGCAAGTTTGGTCAACCCCATGTAAGTTATGGGGCAGTAACAGTACACTTTTCAAAACGTGTTTTTCAGCCCGAAATAAACGCGTTTTTTCAGACAACTGAATCCCCATGTAGCAACAAGGCTCAGAAGAGCCCACACACTCAGATCTTAACCCCAGTGTGCTGAAAGTGTCAAAACATGTTTTTCAGCAGAAATAAACATGTTTCTGCAAGTTTGGTCAACCCCATGTAAGTTATGGGGCAGTAACAGTACACTCTGCAAAACGTGTTTTTCAGCCCGAAATAAACGCGTTTTTTCAGACAACTGAATCCCCATGTAGCAACAAGGCTCAGAAGAGCCCACACACTCAGATCTTAACCCCAGTGTGCTGAAAGTGTCAAAACGTGTTTTTCAGCAGAAATAAACATGTTTCTGCAAGTTTGGTCAACCCCATGTAAGTTATGGGGCAGTAACAGTACACTTTTCAAAACGTGTTTTTCAGCCCGAAATAAACGCGTTTTTTCAGACAACTGAATACCCATGTAGCAGCAAGTCTCAGAAGAGCCCACACACTCAGCTCTTAACCCCAGTGTGCAGAAAGGGTCAAAACGTGTTTTTCAGCAGAAATAAACATGTTTCTGCAAGTTTGGTCAACCCCATGTAAGTTATGGGGCAGTAACAGTACACTCTGCAAAACGTGTTTTTCAGCCCGAAATAAACGCGTTTTTTCAGACAACTGAATCCCCATGTAGCAGCAAGGCTCAGAAGAGCCCACACACTCAGATCTTAACCCCAGTGTGCTGAAAGTGTCAAAACATGTTTTTCAGCAGAAATAAACATGTTTCTGCAAGTTTGGTCAACCCCATGTAAGTTATGGGGCAGTAACAGTACACTTTTCAAAACGTGTTTTTCAGCCCGAAATAAACGCGTTTTTTCAGACAACTGAATCCCCATGTAGCAGCAAGGCTCAGAAGAGCCCACACACTCAGATCTTAAACCCAGTGTGTTGAAAGTGTCAAAACATGTTTTTCAGCAGAAATAAACATGTTTCTGCAAGTTTGGTCAACCCCATGTAAGTTATGGGGCAGTAACAGTACACTTTTCAAAACTTGTTTTTCAGCCCGAAATAAACGCGTTTTTTCAGACAACTGAATCCCCATGTAGCAACAAGGCTCAGAAGAGCCCACACACTCAGATCTTAACCCCAGTGTGCTGAAAGTGTCAAAACTTGTTTTTCAGCAGAAATAAACATGTTTCTGCAAGTTTGGTCAACCCCATGTAAGTTATGGGGCAGTAACAGTACACTTTTCAAAACGTGCTTTTCAGCCCGAAATAAACGCGTTTTTTCAGACAACTGAATACCCATGTAGCAGCAAGGCTCAGAAGAGCCCACACACTCAGATCTTAACCCCAGTGTGCTGAAAGTGTCAAAACATGTTTTTCAGCAGAAATAAACATGTTTCTGCAAGTTTGGTCAACCCCATGTAAGTTATGGGGCAGTAACAGTACACTTTTCAAAACGTGTTTTTCAGCCCGAAATAAACGCGTTTTTTCAGACAACTGAATCCCCATGTAGCAACAAGGCTCAGAAGAGCCCACACACTCAGATCTTAACCCCAGTGTGCTGAAAGTGTCAAAACATGTTTTTCAGCAGAAATAAACATGTTTCTGCAAGTTTGGTCAACCCCATGTAAGTTATGGGGCAGTAACAGTACACTTTTCAAAACGTGTTTTTCAGCCCGAAATAAACGCGTTTTTTCAGACAACTGAATACCCATGTAGCAGCAAGTCTCAGAAGAGCCCACACACTCAGCTCTTAACCCCAGTGTGCAGAAAGGGTCAAAACGTGTTTTTCAGCAGAAACAAACATGTTTCTGCAAGTTTGGTCAACCCCATGTAAGTTATGGGGCAGTAACAGTACACTTTTCAAAACGTGTTTTTCAGCCCGAAATAAACGCGTTTTTTCAGACAACTGAATCCCCATGTAGCAACAAGGCTCAGAAGAGCCCACACACTCAGATCTTAACCACAGTGTGCTGAAAGTGTCAAAACTTGTTTTTCAGCAGAAATAAACATGTTTCTGCAAGTTTGGTCAACCCCATGTAAGTTATGGGGCAGTAACAGTAAACTTTTAAAAACGTGTTTTTCAGCCCGAAATAAACGCGTTTTTTCAGACCTGAATACCCATGTAGCAGCAAGGCTCAGAAGAGCCCACACACTCAGATCTTAACCCCAGTGTGCTGAAAGTGTCAAAACATGTTTTTCAGCAGAAATAAACATGTTTCTGCAAGTTTGGTCAACCCCATGTAAGTTATGGGGCAGTAACAGTACACTTTTCAAAACGTGTTTTTCAGCCCGAAATAAACGCGTTTTTTCAGACAACTGAATCCCCATGTAGCAACAAGGCTCAGAAGAGCCCACACACTCAGATCTTAACCCCAGTGTGCTGAAAGTGTCAAAACATGTTTTTCAGCAGAAATAAACATGTTTCTGCAAGTTTGGTCAACCCCATGTAAGTTATGGGGCAGTAACAGTACACTTTTCAAAACGTGTTTTTCAGCCCGAAATAAACGCGTTTTTTCAGACAACTGAATCCCCATGTAGCAACAAGGCTCAGAAGAGCCCACACACTCAGATCTTAACCCCAGTGTGCTGAAAGTGTCAAAACATGTTTTTCAGCAGAAATAAACATGTTTCTGCAAGTTTGGTCAACCCCATGTAAGTTATGGGGCAGTAACAGTACACTTTTCAAAACGTGTTTTTCAGCCCGAAATAAACGCGTTTTTTCAGACAACTGAATCCCCATGTAGCAACAAGGCTCAGAAGAGCCCACACACTCAGATCTTAACCCCAGTGTGCTGAAAGTGTCAAAACATGTTTTTCAGCAGAAATAAACATGTTTCTGCAAGTTTGGTCAACCCAATGTAAGTTATGGGGCAGTAACAGTACACTTTTCAAAACGTGTTTTTCAGCCCGAAATAAACGCGTTTTTTCAGACAACTGAATACCCATGTAGCAGCAAGTCTCAGAAGAGCCCACACACTCAGCTCTTAACCCCAGTGTGCAGAAAGGGTCAAAACGTGTTTTTCAGCAGAAATAAACATGTTTCTGCAAGTTTGGTCAACCCCATGTAAGTTATGGGGCAGTAACAGTACACTCTGCAAATCGTGTTTTTCAGCCCGAAATAAACGCGTTTTTTCAGACAACTGAATCCCCATGTAGCAGCAAGGCTCAGAAGAGCCCACACACTCAGATCTTAACCCCAGTGTGCTGAAAGTGTCAAAACATGTTTTTCAGCAGAAATAAACATGTTTCTGCAAGTTTGGTCAACCCCATGTAAGTTATGGGGCAGTAACAGTACACTCTGCAAAACGTGTTTTTCAGCCCGAAATAAACGCGTTTTTTCAGACAACTGAATCCCCATGTAGCAGCAAGGCTCAGAAGAGCCCACACACTCAGATCTTAACCCCAGTGTGCTGAAAGTGGCAAAACATGTTTTTCAGCAGAAATAAACATGTTTCTGCAAGTTTGGTCAACCCCATGTAAGTTATGGGGCAGTAACAGTACACTTTTCAAAACGTGTTTTTCAGCCCGAAATAAACGCGTTTTTTCAGACAACTGAATCCCCATGTAGCAACAAGGCTCAGAAGAGCCCACACACTCAGATCTTAACCCCAGTGTGCTGAAAGTGTCAAAACTTGTTTTTCAGCAGAAATAAACATGTTTCTGCAAGTTTGGTCAACCCCATGTAAGTTATGGGGCAGTAACAGTACACTTTTCAAAACGTGTTTTTCAGCCCGAAATAAACGCGTTTTTTCAGACAACTGAATCCCCATGTAGCAACAAGGCTCAGAAGAGCCCACACACTCAGATCTTAACCCCAGTGTGCTGAAAGTGTCAAAACATGTTTTTCAGCAGAAATAAACATGTTTCTGCAAGTTTGGTCAACCCCATGTAAGTTATGGGGCAGTAACAGTACACTTTTCAAAACGTGTTTTTCAGCCCGAAATAAACGCGTTTTTTCAGACAACTGAATACCCATGTAGCAGCAAGTCTCAGAAGAGCCCACACACTCAGCTCTTAACCCCAGTGTGCAGAAAGGGTCAAAACGTGTTTTTCAGCAGAAATAAACATGTTTCTGCAAGTTTGGTCAACCCCATGTAAGTTATGGGGCAGTAACAGTACACTCTGCAAAACGTGTTTTTCAGCCCGAAATAAACGCGTTTTTTCAGACAACTGAATCCCCATGTAGCAGCAAGGCTCAGAAGAGCCCACACACTCAGATCTTAACCCCAGTGTGCTGAAAGTGTCAAAACATGTTTTTCAGCAGAAATAAACATGTTTCTGCAAGTTTGGTCAACCCCATGTAAGTTATGGGGCAGTAACAGTACACTTTTCAAAACGTGTTTTTCAGCCCGAAATAAACGCGTTTTTTCAGACAACTGAATCCCCATGTAGCAGCAAGGCTCAGAAGAGCCCACACACTCAGATCTTAAACCCAGTGTGTTGAAAGTGTCAAAACATGTTTTTCAGCAGAAATAAACATGTTTCTGCAAGTTTGGTCAACCCCATGTAAGTTATGGGGCAGTAACAGTACACTTTTCAAAACTTGTTTTTCAGCCGGAAATAAACGCGTTTTTTCAGACAACTGAATCCCCATGTAGCAACAAGGCTCAGAAGAGCCCACACACTCAGATCTTAACCCCAGTGTGCTGAAAGTGGCAAAACATGTTTTTCAGCAGAAATAAACATGTTTCTGCAAGTTTGGTCAACCCCATGTAAGTTATGGGGCAGTAACAGTACACTTTTCAAAACGTGTTTTTCAGCCCGAAATAAACGCGTTTTTTCAGACAACTGAATCCCCATGTAGCAACAAGGCTCAGAAGAGCCCACACACTCAGATCTTAACCCCAGTGTGCTGAAAGTGTCAAAACTTGTTTTTCAGCAGAAATAAACATGTTTCTGCAAGTTTGGTCAACCCCATGTAAGTTATGGGGCAGTAACAGTACACTTTTCAAAACGTGTTTTTCAGCCCGAAATAAACGCGTTTTTTCAGACAACTGAATCCCCATGTAGCAACAAGGCTCAGAAGAGCCCACACACTCAGATCTTAACCCCAGTGTGCTGAAAGTGTCAAAACATGTTTTTCAGCAGAAATAAACATGTTTCGGCAAGTTTGGTCAACCCCATGTAAGTTATGGGGCAGTAACAGTACACTTTTCAAAACGTGTTTTTCAGCCCGAAATAAACGCGTTTTTTCAGACAACTGAATACCCATGTAGCAGCAAGTCTCAGAAGAGCCCACACACTCAGCTCTTAACCCCAGTGTGCAGAAAGGGTCAAAACGTGTTTTTCAGCAGAAATAAACATGTTTCTGCAAGTTTGGTCAACCCCATGTAAGTTATGGGGCAGTAACAGTACACTCTGCAAAACGTGTTTTTCAGCCCGAAATAAACGCGTTTTTTCAGACAACTGAATCCCCATGTAGCAGCAAGGCTCAGAAGAGCCCACACACTCAGATCTTAACCCCAGTGTGCTGAAAGTGTCAAAACATGTTTTTCAGCAGAAATAAACATGTTTCTGCAAGTTTGGTCAACCCCATGTAAGTTATGGGGCAGTAACAGTACACTTTTCAAAACGTGTTTTTCAGCCCGAAATAAACGCGTTTTTTCAGACAACTGAATCCCCATGTAGCAGCAAGGCTCAGAAGAGCCCACACACTCAGATCTTAAACCCAGTGTGTTGAAAGTGTCAAAACATGTTTTTCAGCAGAAATAAACATGTTTCTGCAAGTTTGGTCAACCCCATGTAAGTTATGGGGCAGTAACAGTACACTTTTCAAAACTTGTTTTTCAGCCCGAAATAAACGCGTTTTTTCAGACAACTGAATCCCCATGTAGCAACAAGGCTCAGAAGAGCCCACACACTCAGATCTTAACCCCAGTGTGCTGAAAGTGTCAAAACTTGTTTTTCAGCAGAAATAAACATGTTTCTGCAAGTTTGGTCAACCCCATGTAAGTTATGGGGCAGTAACAGTACACTTTTCAAAACGTGTTTTTCAGCCCGAAATAAACGCGTTTTTTCAGACAACTGAATCCCCATTTAGCAACAAGGCTCAGAAGAGCCCACACACTCAGATCTTAACCCCAGTGTGCTGAAAGTGTCAAAACATGTTTTTCAGCAGAAATAAACATGTTTCTGCAAGTTTGGTCAACCCCATGTAAGTTATGGGGCAGTAACAGTACACTCTGCAAAACGTGTTTTTCAGCCCGAAATAAACGCGTTTTTTCAGACAACTGAATCCCCATGTAGCAACAAGGCTCAGAAGAGCCCACACACTCAGATCTTAACCCCAGTGTGCTGAAAGTGTCAAAACGTGTTTTTCAGCAGAAATAAACATGTTTCTGCAAGTTTGGTCAACCCCATGTAAGTTATGGGGCAGTAACAGTACACTTTTCAAAACGTGCTTTTCAGCCCGAAATAAACGCGTTTTTTCAGACAACTGAATACCCATGTAGCAGCAAGGCTCAGAAGAGCCCACACACTCAGATCTTAACCCCAGTGTGCTGAAAGTGTCAAAACATGTTTTTCAGCAGAAATAAACATGTTTCTGCAAGTTTGGTCAACCCCATGTAAGTTATGGGGCAGTAACAGTACACTTTTCAAAACGTGTTTTTCAGCCCGAAATAAACGCGTTTTTTCAGACAACTGAATCCCCATGTAGCAACAAGGCTCAGAAGAGCCCACACACTCAGCTCTTAACCCCAGTGTGCAGAAAGGGTCAAAACGTGTTTTTCAGCAGAAATAAACATGTTTCTGCAAGTTTGGTCAACCCCATGTAAGTTATGGGGCAGTAACAGTACACTCTGCAAATCGTGTTTTTCAGCCCGAAATAAACGCGTTTTTTCAGACAACTGAATCCCCATGTAGCAGCAAGGCTCAGAAGAGCCCACACACTCAGATCTTAACCCCAGTGTGCTGAAAGTGTCAAAACATGTTTTTCAGCAGAAATAAACATGTTTCTGCAAGTTTGGTCAACCCCATGTAAGTTATGGGGCAGTAACAGTACACTTTTCAAAACGTGTTTTTCAGCCCGAAATAAACGCGTTTTTTCAGACAACTGAATCCCCATGTAGCAACAAGGCTCAGAAGAGCCCACACACTCAGATCTTAACCCCAGTGTGCTGAAAGTGTCAAAACATGTTTTTCAGCAGAAATAAACATGTTTCTGCAAGTTTGGTCAACCCCATGTAAGTTATGGGGCAGTAACAGTACACTCTGCAAAACGTGTTTTTCAGCCCGAAATAAACGCGTTTTTTCAGACAACTGAATCCCCATGTAGCAACAAGGCTCAGAAGAGCCCACACACTCAGATCTTAACCCCAGTGTGCTGAAAGTGTCAAAACGTGTTTTTCAGCAGAAATAAACATGTTTCTGCAAGTTTGGTCAACCCCATGTAAGTTATGGGGCAGTAACAGTACACTTTTCAAAACGTGTTTTTCAGCCCGAAATAAACGCGTTTTTTCAGACAACTGAATACCCATGTAGCAGCAAGTCTCAGAAGAGCCCACACACTCAGCTCTTAACCCCAGTGTGCAGAAAGGGTCAAAACGTGTTTTTCAGCAGAAATAAACATGTTTCTGCAAGTTTGGTCAACCCCATGTAAGTTATGGGGCAGTAACAGTACACTCTGCAAAACGTGTTTTTCAGCCCGAAATAAACGCGTTTTTTCAGACAACTGAATCCCCATGTAGCAGCAAGGCTCAGAAGAGCCCACACACTCAGATCTTAACCCCAGTGTGCTGAAAGTGTCAAAACATGTTTTTCAGCAGAAATAAACATGTTTCTGCAAGTTTGGTCAACCCCATGTAAGTTATGGGGCAGTAACAGTACACTTTTCAAAACGTGTTTTTCAGCCCGAAATAAACGCGTTTTTTCAGACAACTGAATCCCCATGTAGCAGCAAGGCTCAGAAGAGCCCACACACTCAGATCTTAAACCCAGTGTGTTGAAAGTGTCAAAACATGTTTTTCAGCAGAAATAAACATGTTTCTGCAAGTTTGGTCAACCCCATGTAAGTTATGGGGCAGTAACAGTACACTCTGCAAATCGTGTTTTTCAGCCCGAAATAAACGCGTTTTTTCAGACAACTGAATCCCCATGTAGCAGCAAGGCTCAGAAGAGCCCACACACTCAGATCTTAACCCCAGTGTGCTGAAAGTGTCAAAACATGTTTTTCAGCAGAAATAAACATGTTTCTGCAAGTTTGGTCAACCCCATGTAAGTTATGGGGCAGTAACAGTACACTTTTCAAAACGTGTTTTTCAGCCCGAAATAAACGCGTTTTTTCAGACAACTGAATCCCCATGTAGCAACAAGGCTCAGAAGAGCCCACACACTCAGATCTTAACCCCAGTGTGCTGAAAGTGTCAAAACATGTTTTTCAGCAGAAATAAACATGTTTCTGCAAGTTTGGTCAACCCCATGTAAGTTATGGGGCAGTAACAGTACACTCTGCAAAACGTGTTTTTCAGCCCGAAATAAACGCGTTTTTTCAGACAACTGAATCCCCATGTAGCAACAAGGCTCAGAAGAGCCCACACACTCAGATCTTAACCCCAGTGTGCTGAAAGTGTCAAAACGTGTTTTTCAGCAGAAATAAACATGTTTCTGCAAGTTTGGTCAACCCCATGTAAGTTATGGGGCAGTAACAGTACACTTTTCAAAACGTGTTTTTCAGCCCGAAATAAACGCGTTTTTTCAGACAACTGAATACCCATGTAGCAGCAAGTCTCAGAAGAGCCCACACACTCAGCTCTTAACCCCAGTGTGCAGAAAGGGTCAAAACGTGTTTTTCAGCAGAAATAAACATGTTTCTGCAAGTTTGGTCAACCCCATGTAAGTTATGGGGCAGTAACAGTACACTCTGCAAAACGTGTTTTTCAGCCCGAAATAAACGCGTTTTTTCAGACAACTGAATCCCCATGTAGCAGCAAGGCTCAGAAGAGCCCACACACTCAGATCTTAACCCCAGTGTGCTGAAAGTGTCAAAACATGTTTTTCAGCAGAAATAAACATGTTTCTGCAAGTTTGGTCAACCCCATGTAAGTTATGGGGCAGTAACAGTACACTTTTCAAAACGTGTTTTTCAGCCCGAAATAAACGCGTTTTTTCAGACAACTGAATCCCCATGTAGCAGCAAGGCTCAGAAGAGCCCACACACTCAGATCTTAAACCCAGTGTGTTGAAAGTGTCAAAACATGTTTTTCAGCAGAAATAAACATGTTTCTGCAAGTTTGGTCAACCCCATGTAAGTTATGGGGCAGTAACAGTACACTTTTCAAAACTTGTTTTTCAGCCCGAAATAAACGCGTTTTTTCAGACAACTGAATCCCCATGTAGCAACAAGGCTCAGAAGAGCCCACACACTCAGATCTTAACCCCAGTGTGCTGAAAGTGTCAAAACTTGTTTTTCAGCAGAAATAAACATGTTTCTGCAAGTTTGGTCAACCCCATGTAAGTTATGGGGCAGTAACAGTACACTTTTCAAAACGTGCTTTTCAGCCCGAAATAAACGCGTTTTTTCAGACAACTGAATACCCATGTAGCAGCAAGGCTCAGAAGAGCCCACACACTCAGATCTTAACCCCAGTGTGCTGAAAGTGTCAAAACATGTTTTTCAGCAGAAATAAACATGTTTCTGCAAGTTTGGTCAACCCCATGTAAGTTATGGGGCAGTAACAGTACACTTTTCAAAACGTGTTTTTCAGCCCGAAATAAACGCGTTTTTTCAGACAACTGAATCCCCATGTAGCAACAAGGCTCAGAAGAGCCCACACACTCAGATCTTAACCCCAGTGTGCTGAAAGTGTCAAAACATGTTTTTCAGCAGAAATAAACATGTTTCTGCAAGTTTGGTCAACCCCATGTAAGTTATGGGGCAGTAACAGTACACTCTGCAAAACGTGTTTTTCAGCCCGAAATAAACGCGTTTTTTCAGACAACTGAATCCCCATGTAGCAACAAGGCTCAGAAGAGCCCACACACTCAGATCTTAACCCCAGTGTGCTGAAAGTGTCAAAACGTGTTTTTCAGCAGAAATAAACATGTTTCTGCAAGTTTGGTCAACCCCATGTAAGTTATGGGGCAGTAACAGTACACTCTGCAAAACGTGTTTTTCAGCCCGAAATAAACGCGTTTTTTCAGACAACTGAATCCCCATGTAGCAACAAGGCTCAGAAGAGCCCACACACTCAGATCTTAACCCCAGTGTGCTGAAAGTGTCAAAACTTGTTTTTCAGCAGAAATAAACATGTTTCTGCAAGTTTGGTCAACCCCATGTAAGTTATGGGGCAGTAACAGTACACTTTTCAAAACGTGTTTTTCAGCCCGAAATAAACGCGTTTTTTCAGACAACTGAATCCCCATGTAGCAGCAAGGCTCAGAAGAGCCCACACACTCAGATCTTAAACCCAGTGTGTTGAAAGTGTCAAAACATGTTTTTCAGCAGAAATAAACATGTTTCTGCAAGTTTGGTCAACCCCATGTAAGTTATGGGGCAGTAACAGTACACTTTTCAAAACGTGTTTTTCAGCCCGAAATAAACGCGTTTTTTCAGACAACTGAATCCCCATGTAGCAGCAAGGCTCAGAAGAGCCCACACACTCAGATCTTAAACCCAGTGTGTTGAAAGTGTCAAAACATGTTTTTCAGCAGAAATAAACATGTTTCTGCAAGTTTGGTCAACCCCATGTAAGTTATGGGGCAGTAACAGTACACTCTGCAAATCGTGTTTTTCAGCCCGAAATAAACGCGTTTTTTCAGACAACTGAATCCCCATGTAGCAGCAAGGCTCAGAAGAGCCCACACACTCAGATCTTAACCCCAGTGTGCTGAAAGTGTCAAAACATGTTTTTCAGCAGAAATAAACATGTTTCTGCAAGTTTGGTCAACCCCATGTAAGTTATGGGGCAGTAACAGTACACTTTTCAAAACGTGTTTTTCAGCCCGAAATAAACGCGTTTTTTCAGACAACTGAATCCCCATGTAGCAACAAGGCTCAGAAGAGCCCACACACTCAGATCTTAACCCCAGTGTGCTGAAAGTGTCAAAACATGTTTTTCAGCAGAAATAAACATGTTTCTGCAAGTTTGGTCAACCCCATGTAAGTTATGGGGCAGTAACAGTACACTCTGCAAAACGTGTTTTTCAGCCCGAAATAAACGCGTTTTTTCAGACAACTGAATCCCCATGTAGCAACAAGGCTCAGAAGAGCCCACACACTCAGATCTTAACCCCAGTGTGCTGAAAGTGTCAAAACGTGTTTTTCAGCAGAAATAAACATGTTTCTGCAAGTTTGGTCAACCCCATGTAAGTTATGGGGCAGTAACAGTACACTTTTCAAAACGTGTTTTTCAGCCCGAAATAAACGCGTTTTTTCAGACAACTGAATACCCATGTAGCAGCAAGTCTCAGAAGAGCCCACACACTCAGCTCTTAACCCCAGTGTGCAGAAAGGGTCAAAACGTGTTTTTCATCAGAAATAAACATGTTTCTGCAAGTTTGGTCAACCCCATGTAAGTTATGGGGCAGTAACAGTACACTCTGCAAAACGTGTTTTTCAGCCCGAAATAAACGAATTTTTTCAGACAACTGAATCCCCATGTAGCAGCAAGGCTCAGAAGAGCCCACACACTCAGATCTTAACCCCAGTGTGCTGAAAGTGTCAAAACATGTTTTTCAGCAGAAATAAACATGTTTCTGCAAGTTTGGTCAACCCCATGTAAGTTATGGGGCAGTAACAGTACACTTTTCAAAACGTGTTTTTCAGCCCGAAATAAACGCGTTTTTTCAGACAACTGAATCCCCATGTAGCAGCAAGGCTCAGAAGAGCCCACACACTCAGATCTTAAACCCAGTGTGTTGAAAGTGTCAAAACATGTTTTTCAGCAGAAATAAACATGTTTCTGCAAGTTTGGTCAACCCCATGTAAGTTATGGGGCAGTAACAGTACACTTTTCAAAACTTGTTTTTCAGCCCGAAATAAACGCGTTTTTTCAGACAACTGAATCCCCATGTAGCAACAAGGCTCAGAAGAGCCCACACACTCAGATCTTAACCCCAGTGTGCTGAAAGTGTCAAAACTTGTTTTTCAGCAGAAATAAACATGTTTCTGCAAGTTTGGTCAACCCCATGTAAGTTATGGGGCAGTAACAGTACACTTTTCAAAACGTGCTTTTCAGCCCGAAATAAACGCGTTTTTTCAGACAACTGAATACCCATGTAGCAGCAAGGCTCAGAAGAGCCCACACACTCAGATCTTAACCCCAGTGTGCTGAAAGTGTCAAAACATGTTTTTCAGCAGAAATAAACATGTTTCTGCAAGTTTGGTCAACCCCATGTAAGTTATGGGGCAGTAACAGTACACTTTTCAAAACGTGTTTTTCAGCCCGAAATAAACGCGTTTTTTCAGACAACTGAATCCCCATGTAGCAACAAGGCTCAGAAGAGCCCACACACTCAGATCTTAACCCCAGTGTGCTGAAAGTGTCAAAACATGTTTTTCAGCAGAAATAAACATGTTTCTGCAAGTTTGGTCAACCCCATGTAAGTTATGGGGCAGTAACAGTACACTTTTCAAAACGTGTTTTTCAGCCCGAAATAAACGCGTTTTTTCAGACAACTGAATACCCATGTAGCAGCAAGTCTCAGAAGAGCCCACACACTCAGCTCTTAACCCCAGTGTGCAGAAAGGGTCAAAACGTGTTTTTCAGCAGAAACAAACATGTTTCTGCAAGTTTGGTCAACCCCATGTAAGTTATGGGGCAGTAACAGTACACTTTTCAAAACGTGTTTTTCAGCCCGAAATAAACGCGTTTTTTCAGACAACTGAATCCCCATGTAGCAACAAGGCTCAGAAGAGCCCACACACTCAGATCTTAACCACAGTGTGCTGAAAGTGTCAAAACTTGTTTTTCAGCAGAACTAAACATGTTTCTGCAAGTTTGGTCAACCCCATGTAAGTTATGGGGCAGTAACAGTAAACTTTTAAAAACGTGTTTTTCAGCCCGAAATAAACGCGTTTTTTCAGACCTGAATACCCATGTAGCAGCAAGGCTCAGAAGAGCCCACACACTCAGATCTTAACCCCAGTGTGCTGAAAGTGTCAAAACATGTTTTTCAGCAGAAATAAACATGTTTCTGCAAGTTTGGTCAACCCCATGTAAGTTATGGGGCAGTAACAGTACACTTTTCAAAACGTGTTTTTCAGCCCGAAATAAACGCGTTTTTTCAGACAACTGAATCCCCATGTAGCAACAAGGCTCAGAAGAGCCCACACACTCAGATCTTAACCCCAGTGTGCTGAAAGTGTCAAAACATGTTTTTCAGCAGAAATAAACATGTTTCTGCAAGTTTGGTCAACCCCATGTAAGTTATGGGGCAGTAACAGTACACTTTTCAAAACGTGTTTTTCAGCCCGAAATAAACGCGTTTTTTCAGACAACTGAATCCCCATGTAGCAACAAGGCTCAGAAGAGCCCACACACTCAGATCTTAACCCCAGTGTGCTGAAAGTGTCAAAACATGTTTTTCAGCAGAAATAAACATGTTTCTGCAAGTTTGGTCAACCCCATGTAAGTTATGGGGCAGTAACAGTACACTTTTCAAAACGTGTTTTTCAGCCCGAAATAAACGCGTTTTTTCAGACAACTGAATCCCCATGTAGCAACAAGGCTCAGAAGAGCCCACACACTCAGATCTTAACCCCAGTGTGCTGAAAGTGTCAAAACATGTTTTTCAGCAGAAATAAACATGTTTCTGCAAGTTTGGTCAACCCAATGTAAGTTATGGGGCAGTAACAGTACACTTTTCAAAACGTGTTTTTCAGCCCGAAATAAACGCGTTTTTTCAGACAACTGAATACCCATGTAGCAGCAAGTCTCAGAAGAGCCCACACACTCAGCTCTTAACCCCAGTGTGCAGAAAGGGTCAAAACGTGTTTTTCAGCAGAAATAAACATGTTTCTGCAAGTTTGGTCAACCCCATGTAAGTTATGGGGCAGTAACAGTACACTCTGCAAATCGTGTTTTTCAGCCCGAAATAAACGCGTTTTTTCAGACAACTGAATCCCCATGTAGCAGCAAGGCTCAGAAGAGCCCACACACTCAGATCTTAACCCCAGTGTGCTGAAAGTGTCAAAACATGTTTTTCAGCAGAAATAAACATGTTTCTGCAAGTTTGGTCAACCCCATGTAAGTTATGGGGCAGTAACAGTACACTTTTCAAAACGTGTTTTTCAGCCCGAAATAAACGCGTTTTTTCAGACAACTGAATCCCCATGTAGCAACAAGGCTCAGAAGAGCCCACACACTCAGATCTTAACCCCAGTGTGCTGAAAGTGTCAAAACATGTTTTTCAGCAGAAATAAACATGTTTCTGCAAGTTTGGTCAACCCCATGTAAGTTATGGGGCAGTAACAGTACACTCTGCAAAACGTGTTTTTCAGCCCGAAATAAACGCGTTTTTTCAGACAACTGAATCCCCATGTAGCAGCAAGGCTCAGAAGAGCCCACACACTCAGATCTTAACCCCAGTGTGCTGAAAGTGGCAAAACATGTTTTTCAGCAGAAATAAACGTTTCTGCAAGTTTGGTCAACCCCATGTAAGTTATGGGGCAGTAACAGTACACTTTTCAAAACGTGTTTTTCAGCCCGAAATAAACGCGTTTTTTCAGACAACTGAATCCCCATGTAGCAACAAGGCTCAGAAGAGCCCACACACTCAGATCTTAACCCCAGTGTGCTGAAAGTGTCAAAACTTGTTTTTCAGCAGAAATAAACATGTTTCTGCAAGTTTGGTCAACCCCATGTAAGTTATGGGGCAGTAACAGTACACTTTTCAAAACGTGTTTTTCAGCCCGAAATAAACGCGTTTTTTCAGACAACTGAATCCCCATGTAGCAACAAGGCTCAGAAGAGCCCACACACTCAGATCTTAACCCCAGTGTGCTGAAAGTGTCAAAACATGTTTTTCAGCAGAAATAAACATGTTTCTGCAAGTTTGGTCAACCCCATGTAAGTTATGGGGCAGTAACAGTACACTTTTCAAAACGTGTTTTTCAGCCCGAAATAAACGCGTTTTTTCAGACAACTGAATACCCATGTAGCAGCAAGTCTCAGAAGAGCCCACACACTCAGCTCTTAACCCCAGTGTGCAGAAAGGGTCAAAACGTGTTTTTCAGCAGAAATAAACATGTTTCTGCAAGTTTGGTCAACCCCATGTAAGTTATGGGGCAGTAACAGTACACTCTGCAAAACGTGTTTTTCAGCCCGAAATAAACGCGTTTTTTCAGACAACTGAATCCCCATGTAGCAGCAAGGCTCAGAAGAGCCCACACACTCAGATCTTAACCCCAGTGTGCTGAAAGTGTCAAAACATGTTTTTCAGCAGAAATAAACATGTTTCTGCAAGTTTGGTCAACCCCATGTAAGTTATGGGGCAGTAACAGTACACTTTTCAAAACGTGTTTTTCAGCCCGAAATAAACGCGTTTTTTCAGACAACTGAATCCCCATGTAGCAGCAAGGCTCAGAAGAGCCCACACACTCAGATCTTAAACCCAGTGTGTTGAAAGTGTCAAAACATGTTTTTCAGCAGAAATAAACATGTTTCTGCAAGTTTGGTCAACCCCATGTAAGTTATGGGGCAGTAACAGTACACTTTTCAAAACTTGTTTTTCAGCCCGAAATAAACGCGTTTTTTCAGACAACTGAATCCCCATGTAGCAACAAGGCTCAGAAGAGCCCACACACTCAGATCTTAACCCCAGTGTGCTGAAAGTGGCAAAACATGTTTTTCAGCAGAAATAAACATGTTTCTGCAAGTTTGGTCAACCCCATGTAAGTTATGGGGCAGTAACAGTACACTTTTCAAAACGTGTTTTTCAGCCCGAAATAAACGCGTTTTTTCAGACAACTGAATCCCCATGTAGCAACAAGGCTCAGAAGAGCCCACACACTCAGATCTTAACCCCAGTGTGCTGAAAGTGTCAAAACTTGTTTTTCAGCAGAAATAAACATGTTTCTGCAAGTTTGGTCAACCCCATGTAAGTTATGGGGCAGTAACAGTACACTTTTCAAAACGTGTTTTTCAGCCCGAAATAAACGCGTTTTTTCAGACAACTGAATCCCCATGTAGCAACAAGGCTCAGAAGAGCCCACACACTCAGATCTTAACCCCAGTGTGCTGAAAGTGTCAAAACATGTTTTTCAGCAGAAATAAACATGTTTCTGCAAGTTTGGTCAACCCCATGTAAGTTATGGGGCAGTAACAGTAAACTTTTAAAAACGTGTTTTTCAGCCCGAAATAAACGCGTTTTTTCAGACCTGAATACCCATGTAGCAGCAAGGCTCAGAAGAGCCCACACACTCAGATCTTAACCCCAGTGTGCTGAAAGTGTCAAAACATGTTTTTCAGCAGAAATAAACATGTTTCTGCAAGTTTGGTCAACCCCATGTAAGTTATGGGGCAGTAACAGTACACTTTTCAAAACGTGTTTTTCAGCCCGAAATAAACGCGTTTTTTCAGACAACTGAATCCCCATGTAGCAACAAGGCTCAGAAGAGCCCACACACTCAGATCTTAACCCCAGTGTGCTGAAAGTGTCAAAACATGTTTTTCAGCAGAAATAAACATGTTTCTGCAAGTTTGGTCAACCCCATGTAAGTTATGGGGCAGTAACAGTACACTTTTCAAAACGTGTTTTTCAGCCCGAAATAAACGCGTTTTTTCAGACAACTGAATCCCCATGTAGCAACAAGGCTCAGAAGAGCCCACACACTCAGATCTTAACCCCAGTGTGCTGAAAGTGTCAAAACATGTTTTTCAGCAGAAATAAACATGTTTCTGCAAGTTTGGTCAACCCAATGTAAGTTATGGGGCAGTAACAGTACACTTTTCAAAACGTGTTTTTCAGCCCGAAATAAACGCGTTTTTTCAGACAACTGAATACCCATGTAGCAGCAAGTCTCAGAAGAGCCCACACACTCAGCTCTTAACCCCAGTGTGCAGAAAGGGTCAAAACGTGTTTTTCAGCAGAAATAAACATGTTTCTGCAAGTTTGGTCAACCCCATGTAAGTTATGGGGCAGTAACAGTACACTCTGCAAATCGTGTTTTTCAGCCCGAAATAAACGCGTTTTTTCAGACAACTGAATCCCCATGTAGCAGCAAGGCTCAGAAGAGCCCACACACTCAGATCTTAACCCCAGTGTGCTGAAAGTGTCAAAACATGTTTTTCAGCAGAAATAAACATGTTTCTGCAAGTTTGGTCAACCCCATGTAAGTTATGGGGCAGTAACAGTACACTTTTCAAAACGTGTTTTTCAGCCCGAAATAAACGCGTTTTTTCAGACAACTGAATCCCCATGTAGCAACAAGGCTCAGAAGAGCCCACACACTCAGATCTTAACCCCAGTGTGCTGAAAGTGTCAAAACATGTTTTTCAGCAGAAATAAACATGTTTCTGCAAGTTTGGTCAACCCCATGTAAGTTATGGGGCAGTAACAGTACACTCTGCAAAACGTGTTTTTCAGCCCGAAATAAACGCGTTTTTTCAGACAACTGAATCCCCATGTAGCAGCAAGGCTCAGAAGAGCCCACACACTCAGATCTTAACCCCAGTGTGCTGAAAGTGGCAAAACATGTTTTTCAGCAGAAATAAACGTTTCTGCAAGTTTGGTCAACCCCATGTAAGTTATGGGGCAGTAACAGTACACTTTTCAAAACGTGTTTTTCAGCCCGAAATAAACGCGTTTTTTCAGACAACTGAATCCCCATGTAGCAACAAGGCTCAGAAGAGCCCACACACTCAGATCTTAACCCCAGTGTGCTGAAAGTGTCAAAACTTGTTTTTCAGCAGAAATAAACATGTTTCTGCAAGTTTGGTCAACCCCATGTAAGTTATGGGGCAGTAACAGTACACTTTTCAAAACGTGTTTTTCAGCCCGAAATAAACGCGTTTTTTCAGACAACTGAATCCCCATGTAGCAACAAGGCTCAGAAGAGCCCACACACTCAGATCTTAACCCCAGTGTGCTGAAAGTGTCAAAACATGTTTTTCAGCAGAAATAAACATGTTTCTGCAAGTTTGGTCAACCCCATGTAAGTTATGGGGCAGTAACAGTACACTTTTCAAAACGTGTTTTTCAGCCCGAAATAAACGCGTTTTTTCAGACAACTGAATACCCATGTAGCAGCAAGTCTCAGAAGAGCCCACACACTCAGCTCTTAACCCCAGTGTGCAGAAAGGGTCAAAACGTGTTTTTCAGCAGAAATAAACATGTTTCTGCAAGTTTGGTCAACCCCATGTAAGTTATGGGGCAGTAACAGTACACTCTGCAAAACGTGTTTTTCAGCCCGAAATAAACGCGTTTTTTCAGACAACTGAATCCCCATGTAGCAGCAAGGCTCAGAAGAGCCCACACACTCAGATCTTAACCCCAGTGTGCTGAAAGTGTCAAAACATGTTTTTCAGCAGAAATAAACATGTTTCTGCAAGTTTGGTCAACCCCATGTAAGTTATGGGGCAGTAACAGTACACTTTTCAAAACGTGTTTTTCAGCCCGAAATAAACGCGTTTTTTCAGACAACTGAATCCCCATGTAGCAGCAAGGCTCAGAAGAGCCCACACACTCAGATCTTAAACCCAGTGTGTTGAAAGTGTCAAAACATGTTTTTCAGCAGAAATAAACATGTTTCTGCAAGTTTGGTCAACCCCATGTAAGTTATGGGGCAGTAACAGTACACTTTTCAAAACTTGTTTTTCAGCCCGAAATAAACGCGTTTTTTCAGACAACTGAATCCCCATGTAGCAACAAGGCTCAGAAGAGCCCACACACTCAGATCTTAACCCCAGTGTGCTGAAAGTGTCAAAACTTGTTTTTCAGCAGAAATAAACATGTTTCTGCAAGTTTGGTCAACCCCATGTAAGTTATGGGGCAGTAACAGTACACTTTTCAAAACGTGCTTTTCAGCCCGAAATAAACGCGTTTTTTCAGACAACTGAATACCCATGTAGCAGCAAGGCTCAGAAGAGCCCACACACTCAGATCTTAACCCCAGTGTGCTGAAAGTGTCAAAACATGTTTTTCAGCAGAAATAAACATGTTTCTGCAAGTTTGGTCAACCCCATGTAAGTTATGGGGCAGTAACAGTACACTTTTCAAAACGTGTTTTTCAGCCCGAAATAAACGCGTTTTTTCAGACAACTGAATACCCATGTAGCAGCAAGTCTCAGAAGAGCCCACACACTCAGCTCTTAACCCCAGTGTGCAGAAAGGGTCAAAACGTGTTTTTCAGCAGAAATAAACATGTTTCTGCAAGTTTGGTCAACCCCATGTAAGTTATGGGGCAGTAACAGTACACTCTGCAAAACGTGTTTTTCAGCCCGAAATAAACGCGTTTTTTCAGACAACTGAATCCCCATGTAGCAGCAAGGCTCAGAAGAGCCCACACACTCAGATCTTAACCCCAGTGTGCTGAAAGTGTCAAAACATGTTTTTCAGCAGAAATAAACATGTTTCTGCAAGTTTGGTCAACCCCATGTAAGTTATGGGGCAGTAACAGTACACTTTTCAAAACGTGTTTTTCAGCCCGAAATAAACGCGTTTTTTCAGACAACTGAATCCCCATGTAGCAGCAAGGCTCAGAAGAGCCCACACACTCAGATCTTAAACCCAGTGTGTTGAAAGTGTCAAAACATGTTTTTCAGCAGAAATAAACATGTTTCTGCAAGTTTGGTCAACCCCATGTAAGTTATGGGGCAGTAACAGTACACTTTTCAAAACTTGTTTTTCAGCCCGAAATAAACGCGTTTTTTCAGACAACTGAATCCCCATGTAGCAACAAGGCTCAGAAGAGCCCACACACTCAGATCTTAACCCCAGTGTGCTGAAAGTGTCAAAACTTGTTTTTCAGCAGAAATAAACATGTTTCTGCAAGTTTGGTCAACCCCATGTAAGTTATGGGGCAGTAACAGTACACTTTTCAAAACGTGCTTTTCAGCCCGAAATAAACGCGTTTTTTCAGACAACTGAATACCCATGTAGCAGCAAGGCTCAGAAGAGCCCACACACTCAGATCTTAACCCCAGTGTGCTGAAAGTGTCAAAACATGTTTTTCAGCAGAAATAAACATGTTTCTGCAAGTTTGGTCAACCCCATGTAAGTTATGGGGCAGTAACAGTACACTTTTCAAAACGTGTTTTTCAGCCCGAAATAAACGCGTTTTTTCAGACAACTGAATCCCCATGTAGCAACAAGGCTCAGAAGAGCCCACACACTCAGATCTTAACCCCAGTGTGCTGAAAGTGTCAAAACATGTTTTTCAGCAGAAATAAACATGTTTCTGCAAGTTTGGTCAACCCCATGTAAGTTATGGGGCAGTAACAGTACACTTTTCAAAACGTGTTTTTCAGCCCGAAATAAACGCGTTTTTTCAGACAACTGAATACCCATGTAGCAGCAAGTCTCAGAAGAGCCCACACACTCAGCTCTTAACCCCAGTGTGCAGAAAGGGTCAAAACGTGTTTTTCAGCAGAAACAAACATGTTTCTGCAAGTTTGGTCAACCCCATGTAAGTTATGGGGCAGTAACAGTACACTTTTCAAAACGTGTTTTTCAGCCCGAAATAAACGCGTTTTTTCAGACAACTGAATCCCCATGTAGCAGCAAGGCTCAGAAGAGCCCACACACTCAGATCTTAAACCCAGTGTGTTGAAAGTGTCAAAACATGTTTTTCAGCAGAAATAAACATGTTTCTGCAAGTTTGGTCAACCCCATGTAAGTTATGGGGCAGTAACAGTACACTCTGCAAATCGTGTTTTTCAGCCCGAAATAAACGCGTTTTTTCAGACAACTGAATCCCCATGTAGCAGCAAGGCTCAGAAGAGCCCACACACTCAGATCTTAACCCCAGTGTGCTGAAAGTGTCAAAACATGTTTTTCAGCAGAAATAAACATGTTTCTGCAAGTTTGGTCAACCCCATGTAAGTTATGGGGCAGTAACAGTACACTTTTCAAAACGTGTTTTTCAGCCCGAAATAAACGCGTTTTTTCAGACAACTGAATCCCCATGTAGCAACAAGGCTCAGAAGAGCCCACACACTCAGATCTTAACCCCAGTGTGCTGAAAGTGTCAAAACATGTTTTTCAGCAGAAATAAACATGTTTCTGCAAGTTTGGTCAACCCCATGTAAGTTATGGGGCAGTAACAGTACACTCTGCAAAACGTGTTTTTCAGCCCGAAATAAACGCGTTTTTTCAGACAACTGAATCCCCATGTAGCAACAAGGCTCAGAAGAGCCCACACACTCAGATCTTAACCCCAGTGTGCTGAAAGTGTCAAAACTTGTTTTTCAGCAGAAATAAACATGTTTCTGCAAGTTTGGTCAACCCCATGTAAGTTATGGGGCAGTAACAGTACACTTTTCAAAACGTGCTTTTCAGCCCGAAATAAACGCGTTTTTTCAGACAACTGAATACCCATGTAGCAGCAAGGCTCAGAAGAGCCCACACACTCAGATCTTAACCCCAGTGTGCTGAAAGTGTCAAAACATGTTTTTCAGCAGAAATAAACATGTTTCTGCAAGTTTGGTCAACCCCATGTAAGTTATGGGGCAGTAACAGTACACTTTTCAAAACGTGTTTTTCAGCCCGAAATAAACGCGTTTTTTCAGACAACTGAATCCCCATGTAGCAACAAGGCTCAGAAGAGCCCACACACTCAGATCTTAACCCCAGTGTGCTGAAAGTGTCAAAACATGTTTTTCAGCAGAAATAAACATGTTTCTGCAAGTTTGGTCAACCCCATGTAAGTTATGGGGCAGTAACAGTACACTTTTCAAAACGTGTTTTTCAGCCCGAAATAAACGCGTTTTTTCAGACAACTGAATACCCATGTAGCAGCAAGTCTCAGAAGAGCCCACACACTCAGCTCTTAACCCCAGTGTGCAGAAAGGGTCAAAACGTGTTTTTCAGCAGAAACAAACATGTTTCTGCAAGTTTGGTCAACCCCATGTAAGTTATGGGGCAGTAACAGTACACTTTTCAAAACGTGTTTTTCAGCCCGAAATAAACGCGTTTTTTCAGACAACTGAATCCCCATGTAGCAACAAGGCTCAGAAGAGCCCACACACTCAGATCTTAACCACAGTGTGCTGAAAGTGTCAAAACTTGTTTTTCAGCAGAAATAAACATGTTTCTGCAAGTTTGGTCAACCCCATGTAAGTTATGGGGCAGTAACAGTAAACTTTTAAAAACGTGTTTTTCAGCCCGAAATAAACGCGTTTTTTCAGACCTGAATACCCATGTAGCAGCAAGGCTCAGAAGAGCCCACACACTCAGATCTTAACCCCAGTGTGCTGAAAGTGTCAAAACATGTTTTTCAGCAGAAATAAACATGTTTCTGCAAGTTTGGTCAACCCCATGTAAGTTATGGGGCAGTAACAGTACACTTTTCAAAACGTGTTTTTCAGCCCGAAATAAACGCGTTTTTTCAGACAACTGAATCCCCATGTAGCAACAAGGCTCAGAAGAGCCCACACACTCAGATCTTAACCCCAGTGTGCTGAAAGTGTCAAAACATGTTTTTCAGCAGAAATAAACATGTTTCTGCAAGTTTGGTCAACCCCATGTAAGTTATGGGGCAGTAACAGTACACTTTTCAAAACGTGTTTTTCAGCCCGAAATAAACGCGTTTTTTCAGACAACTGAATCCCCATGTAGCAACAAGGCTCAGAAGAGCCCACACACTCAGATCTTAACCCCAGTGTGCTGAAAGTGTCAAAACATGTTTTTCAGCAGAAATAAACATGTTTCTGCAAGTTTGGTCAACCCCATGTAAGTTATGGGGCAGTAACAGTACACTTTTCAAAACGTGTTTTTCAGCCCGAAATAAACGCGTTTTTTCAGACAACTGAATCCCCATGTAGCAACAAGGCTCAGAAGAGCCCACACACTCAGATCTTAACCCCAGTGTGCTGAAAGTGTCAAAACATGTTTTTCAGCAGAAATAAACATGTTTCTGCAAGTTTGGTCAACCCAATGTAAGTTATGGGGCAGTAACAGTACACTTTTCAAAACGTGTTTTTCAGCCCGAAATAAACGCGTTTTTTCAGACAACTGAATACCCATGTAGCAGCAAGTCTCAGAAGAGCCCACACACTCAGCTCTTAACCCCAGTGTGCAGAAAGGGTCAAAACGTGTTTTTCAGCAGAAATAAACATGTTTCTGCAAGTTTGGTCAACCCCATGTAAGTTATGGGGCAGTAACAGTACACTCTGCAAATCGTGCTTTTCAGCCCGAAATAAACGCGTTTTTTCAGACAACTGAATCCCCATGTAGCAGCAAGGCTCAGAAGAGCCCACACACTCAGATCTTAACCCCAGTGTGCTGAAAGTGTCAAAACATGTTTTTCAGCAGAAATAAACATGTTTCTGCAAGTTTGGTCAACCCCATGTAAGTTATGGGGCAGTAACAGTACACTTTTCAAAACGTGTTTTTCAGCCCGAAATAAACGCGTTTTTTCAGACAACTGAATCCCCATGTAGCAACAAGGCTCAGAAGAGCCCACACACTCAGATCTTAACCCCAGTGTGCTGAAAGTGTCAAAACATGTTTTTCAGCAGAAATAAACATGTTTCTGCAAGTTTGGTCAACCCCATGTAAGTTATGGGGCAGTAACAGTACACTCTGCAAAACGTGTTTTTCAGCCCGAAATAAACGCGTTTTTTCAGACAACTGAATCCCCATGTAGCAGCAAGGCTCAGAAGAGCCCACACACTCAGATCTTAACCCCAGTGTGCTGAAAGTGGCAAAACATGTTTTTCAGCAGAAATAAACATGTTTCTGCAAGTTTGGTCAACCCCATGTAAGTTATGGGGCAGTAACAGTACACTTTTCAAAACGTGTTTTTCAGCCCGAAATAAACGCGTTTTTTCAGACAACTGAATCCCCATGTAGCAACAAGGCTCAGAAGAGCCCACACACTCAGATCTTAACCCCAGTGTGCTGAAAGTGTCAAAACTTGTTTTTCAGCAGAAATAAACATGTTTCTGCAAGTTTGGTCAACCCCATGTAAGTTATGGGGCAGTAACAGTACACTTTTCAAAACGTGTTTTTCAGCCCGAAATAAACGCGTTTTTTCAGACAACTGAATCCCCATGTAGCAGCAAGGCTCAGAAGAGCCCACACACTCAGATCTTAAACCCAGTGTGTTGAAAGTGTCAAAACATGTTTTTCAGCAGAAATAAACATGTTTCTGCAAGTTTGGTCAACCCCATGTAAGTTATGGGGCAGTAACAGTACACTTTTCAAAACTTGTTTTTCAGCCCGAAATAAACGCGTTTTTTCAGACAACTGAATCCCCATGTAGCAACAAGGCTCAGAAGAGCCCACACACTCAGATCTTAACCCCAGTGTGCTGAAAGTGTCAAAACTTGTTTTTCAGCAGAAATAAACATGTTTCTGCAAGTTTGGTCAACCCCATGTAAGTTATGGGGCAGTAACAGTACACTTTTCAAAACGTGTTTTTCAGCCCGAAATAAACGCGTTTTTTCAGACAACTGAATCCCCATGTAGCAACAAGGCTCAGAAGAGCCCACACACTCAGATCTTAACCCCAGTGTGCTGAAAGTGTCAAAACATGTTTTTCAGCAGAAATAAACATGTTTCTGCAAGTTTGGTCAACCCCATGTAAGTTATGGGGCAGTAACAGTACACTTTTCAAAACGTGTTTTTCAGCCCGAAATAAACGCGTTTTTTCAGACAACTGAATACCCATGTAGCAGCAAGTCTCAGAAGAGCCCACACACTCAGCTCTTAACCCCAGTGTGCAGAAAGGGTCAAAACGTGTTTTTCAGCAGAAATAAACATGTTTCTGCAAGTTTGGTCAACCCCATGTAAGTTATGGGGCAGTAACAGTACACTCTGCAAAACGTGTTTTTCAGCCCGAAATAAACGCGTTTTTTCAGACAACTGAATCCCCATGTAGCAGCAAGGCTCAGAAGAGCCCACACACTCAGATCTTAACCCCAGTGTGCTGAAAGTGTCAAAACATGTTTTTCAGCAGAAATAAACATGTTTCTGCAAGTTTGGTCAACCCCATGTAAGTTATGGGGCAGTAACAGTACACTTTTCAAAACGTGTTTTTCAGCCCGAAATAAACGCGTTTTTTTCAGACAACTGAATCCCCATGTAGCAGCAAGGCTCAGAAGAGCCCACACACTCAGATCTTAAACCCAGTGTGTTGAAAGTGTCAAAACATGTTTTTCAGCAGAAATAAACATGTTTCTGCAAGTTTGGTCAACCCCATGTAAGTTATGGGGCAGTAACAGTACACTTTTCAAAACTTGTTTTTCAGCCCGAAATAAACGCGTTTTTTCAGACAACTGAATCCCCATGTAGCAACAAGGCTCAGAAGAGCCCACACACTCAGATCTTAACCCCAGTGTGCTGAAAGTGTCAAAACTTGTTTTTCAGCAGAAATAAACATGTTTCTGCAAGTTTGGTCAACCCCATGTAAGTTATGGGGCAGTAACAGTACACTTTTCAAAACGTGTTTTTCAGCCCGAAATAAACGCGTTTTTTCAGACAACTGAATACCCATGTAGCAGCAAGTCTCAGAAGAGCCCACACACTCAGCTCTTAACCCCAGTGTGCAGAAAGGGTCAAAACGTGTTTTTCAGCAGAAATAAACATGTTTCTGCAAGTTTGGTCAACCCCATGTAAGTTATGGGGCAGTAACAGTACACTCTGCAAAACGTGTTTTTCAGCCCGAAATAAACGCGTTTTTTCAGACAACTGAATCCCCATGTAGCAGCAAGGCTCAGAAGAGCCCACACACTCAGATCTTAAACCCAGTGTGTTGAAAGTGTCAAAACATGTTTTTCAGCAGAAATAAACATGTTTCTGCAAGTTTGGTCAACCCCATGTAAGTTATGGGGCAGTAACAGTACACTCTGCAAATCGTGTTTTTCAGCCCGAAATAAACGCGTTTTTTCAGACAACTGAATCCCCATGTAGCAGCAAGGCTCAGAAGAGCCCACACACTCAGATCTTAACCCCAGTGTGCTGAAAGTGTCAAAACATGTTTTTCAGCAGAAATAAACATGTTTCTGCAAGTTTGGTCAACCCCATGTAAGTTATGGGGCAGTAACAGTACACTTTTCAAAACGTGTTTTTCAGCCCGAAATAAACGCGTTTTTTCAGACAACTGAATCCCCATGTAGCAACAAGGCTCAGAAGAGCCCACACACTCAGATCTTAACCCCAGTGTGCTGAAAGTGTCAAAACATGTTTTTCAGCAGAAATAAACATGTTTCTGCAAGTTTGGTCAACCCCATGTAAGTTATGGGGCAGTAACAGTACACTCTGCAAAACGTGTTTTTCAGCCCGAAATAAACGCGTTTTTTCAGACAACTGAATCCCCATGTAGCAACAAGGCTCAGAAGAGCCCACACACTCAGATCTTAACCCCAGTGTGCTGAAAGTGTCAAAACGTGTTTTTCAGCAGAAATAAACATGTTTCTGCAAGTTTGGTCAACCCCATGTAAGTTATGGGGCAGTAACAGTACACTTTTCAAAACGTGCTTTTCAGCCCGAAATAAACGCGTTTTTTCAGACAACTGAATACCCATGTAGCAGCAAGGCTCAGAAGAGCCCACACACTCAGATCTTAACCCCAGTGTGCTGAAAGTGTCAAAACATGTTTTTCAGCAGAAATAAACATGTTTCTGCAAGTTTGGTCAACCCCATGTAAGTTATGGGGCAGTAACAGTACACTTTTCAAAACGTGTTTTTCAGCCCGAAATAAACGCGTTTTTTCAGACAACTGAATCCCCATGTAGCAACAAGGCTCAGAAGAGCCCACACACTCAGCTCTTAACCCCAGTGTGCAGAAAGGGTCAAAACGTGTTTTTCAGCAGAAATAAACATGTTTCTGCAAGTTTGGTCAACCCCATGTAAGTTATGGGGCAGTAACAGTACACTCTGCAAATCGTGTTTTTCAGCCCGAAATAAACGCGTTTTTTCAGACAACTGAATCCCCATGTAGCAGCAAGGCTCAGAAGAGCCCACACACTCAGATCTTAACCCCAGTGTGCTGAAAGTGTCAAAACATGTTTTTCAGCAGAAATAAACATGTTTCTGCAAGTTTGGTCAACCCCATGTAAGTTATGGGGCAGTAACAGTACACTCTGCAAAACGTGTTTTTCAGCCCGAAATAAACGCGTTTTTTCAGACAACTGAATCCCCATGTAGCAACAAGGCTCAGAAGAGCCCACACACTCAGATCTTAACCCCAGTGTGCTGAAAGTGTCAAAACGTGTTTTTCAGCAGAAATAAACATGTTTCTGCAAGTTTGGTCAACCCCATGTAAGTTATGGGGCAGTAACAGTACACTCTGCAAAACGTGTTTTTCAGCCCGAAATAAACGCGTTTTTTCAGACAACTGAATCCCCATGTAGCAACAAGGCTCAGAAGAGCCCACACACTCAGATCTTAACCCCAGTGTGCTGAAAGTGTCAAAACGTGTTTTTCAGCAGAAATAAACATGTTTCTGCAAGTTTGGTCAACCCCATGTAAGTTATGGGGCAGTAACAGTACACTCTGCAAAACGTGTTTTTCAGCCCGAAATAAACGCGTTTTTTCAGACAACTGAATCCCCATGTAGCAGCAAGGCTCAGAAGAGCCCACACACTCAGATCTTAACCCCAGTGTGCTGAAAGTGTCAAAACATGTTTTTCAGCAGAAATAAACATGTTTCTGCAAGTTTGGTCAACCCCATGTAAGTTATGGGGCAGTAACAGTACACTTTTCAAAACGTGTTTTTCAGCCCGAAATAAACGCGTTTTTTCAGACAACTGAATCCCCATGTAGCAACAAGGCTCAGAAGAGCCCACACACTCAGATCTTAACCCCAGTGTGCTGAAAGTGTCAAAACGTGTTTTTCAGCAGAAATAAACATGTTTCTGCAAGTTTGGTCAACCCCATGTAAGTTATGGGGCAGTAACAGTACACTCTGCAAAACGTGTTTTTCAGCCCGAAATAAACGCGTTTTTTCAGACAACTGAATCCCCATGTAGCAGCAAGGCTCAGAAGAGCCCACACACTCAGATCTTAACCCCAGTGTGCTGAAAGTGTCAAAACATGTTTTTCAGCAGAAATAAACATGTTTCTGCAAGTTTGGTCAACCCCATGTAAGTTATGGGGCAGTAACAGTACACTTTTCAAAACGTGTTTTTCAGCCCGAAATAAACGCGTTTTTTCAGACAACTGAATCCCCATGTAGCAGCAAGGCTCAGAAGAGCCCACACACTCAGATCTTAAACCCAGTGTGTTGAAAGTGTCAAAACATGTTTTTCAGCAGAAATAAACATGTTTCTGCAAGTTTGGTCAACCCCATGTAAGTTATGGGGCAGTAACAGTACACTCTGCAAATCGTGTTTTTCAGCCCGAAATAAACGCGTTTTTTCAGACAACTGAATCCCCATGTAGCAGCAAGGCTCAGAAGAGCCCACACACTCAGATCTTAACCCCAGTGTGCTGAAAGTGTCAAAACATGTTTTTCAGCAGAAATAAACATGTTTCTGCAAGTTTGGTCAACCCCATGTAAGTTATGGGGCAGTAACAGTACACTTTTCAAAACGTGTTTTTCAGCCCGAAATAAACGCGTTTTTTCAGACAACTGAATCCCCATGTAGCAACAAGGCTCAGAAGAGCCCACACACTCAGATCTTAACCCCAGTGTGCTGAAAGTGTCAAAACATGTTTTTCAGCAGAAATAAACATGTTTCTGCAAGTTTGGTCAACCCCATGTAAGTTATGGGGCAGTAACAGTACACTCTGCAAAACGTGTTTTTCAGCCCGAAATAAACGCGTTTTTTCAGACAACTGAATCCCCATGTAGCAACAAGGCTCAGAAGAGCCCACACACTCAGATCTTAACCCCAGTGTGCTGAAAGTGTCAAAACGTGTTTTTCAGCAGAAATAAACATGTTTCTGCAAGTTTGGTCAACCCCATGTAAGTTATGGGGCAGTAACAGTACACTTTTCAAAACGTGTTTTTCAGCCCGAAATAAACGCGTTTTTTCAGACAACTGAATCCCCATGTAGCAACAAGGCTCAGAAGAGCCCACACACTCAGATCTTAACCCCAGTGTGCTGAAAGTGTCAAAACATGTTTTTCAGCAGAAATAAACATGTTTCTGCAAGTTTGGTCAACCCCATGTAAGTTATGGGGCAGTAACAGTACACTTTTCAAAACGTGTTTTTCAGCCCGAAATAAACGCGTTTTTTCAGACAACTGAATACCCATGTAGCAGCAAGTCTCAGAAGAGCCCACACACTCAGCTCTTAACCCCAGTGTGCAGAAAGGGTCAAAACGTGTTTTTCAGCAGAAATAAACATGTTTCTGCAAGTTTGGTCAACCCCATGTAAGTTATGGGGCAGTAACAGTACACTTTTCAAAACGTGTTTTTCAGCCCGAAATAAACGCGTTTTTTCAGACAACTGAATCCCCATGTAGCAGCAAGGCTCAGAAGAGCCCACACACTCAGATCTTAAACCCAGTGTGTTGAAAGTGTCAAAACATGTTTTTCAGCAGAAATAAACATGTTTCTGCAAGTTTGGTCAACCCCATGTAAGTTATGGGGCAGTAACAGTACACTTTTCAAAACGTGCTTTTCAGCCCGAAATAAACGCGTTTTTTCAGACAACTGAATCCCCATGTAGCAACAAGGCTCAGAAGAGCCCACACACTCAGATCTTAACCCCAGTGTGCTGAAAGTGTCAAAACTTGTTTTTCAGCAGAAATAAACATGTTTCTGCAAGTTTGGTCAACCCCATGTAAGTTATGGGGCAGTAACAGTACACTTTTCAAAACGTGCTTTTCAGCCCGAAATAAACGCGTTTTTTCAGACAACTGAATACCCATGTAGCAGCAAGGCTCAGAAGAGCCCACACACTCAGATCTTAACCCCAGTGTGCTGAAAGTGTCAAAACATGTTTTTCAGCAGAAATAAACATGTTTCTGCAAGTTTGGTCAACCCCATGTAAGTTATGGGGCAGTAACAGTACACTTTTCAAAACGTGTTTTTCAGCCCGAAATAAACGCGTTTTTTCAGACAACTGAATCCCCATGTAGCAACAAGGCTCAGAAGAGCCCACACACTCAGATCTTAACCCCAGTGTGCTGAAAGTGTCAAAACATGTTTTTCAGCAGAAATAAACATGTTTCTGCAAGTTTGGTCAACCCCATGTAAGTTATGGGGCAGTAACAGTACACTTTTCAAAACGTGTTTTTCAGCCCGAAATAAACGCGTTTTTTCAGACAACTGAATACCCATGTAGCAGCAAGTCTCAGAAGAGCCCACACACTCAGCTCTTAACCCCAGTGTGCAGAAAGGGTCAAAACGTGTTTTTCAGCAGAAACAAACATGTTTCTGCAAGTTTGGTCAACCCCATGTAAGTTATGGGGCAGTAACAGTACACTTTTCAAAACGTGTTTTTCAGCCCGAAATAAACGCGTTTTTTCAGACAACTGAATCCCCATGTAGCAACAAGGCTCAGAAGAGCCCACACACTCAGATCTTAACCACAGTGTGCTGAAAGTGTCAAAACTTGTTTTTCAGCAGAAATAAACATGTTTCTGCAAGTTTGGTCAACCCCATGTAAGTTATGGGGCAGTAACAGTACACTTTTCAAAACGTGCTTTTCAGCCCGAAATAAACGCGTTTTTTCAGACAACTGAATACCCATGTAGCAGCAAGGCTCAGAAGAGCCCACACACTCAGATCTTAACCCCAGTGTGCTGAAAGTGTCAAAACATGTTTTTCAGCAGAAATAAACATGTTTCTGCAAGTTTGGTCAACCCCATGTAAGTTATGGGGCAGTAACAGTACACTTTTCAAAACGTGTTTTTCAGCCCGAAATAAACGCGTTTTTTCAGACAACTGAATCCCCATGTAGCAACAAGGCTCAGAAGAGCCCACACACTCAGATCTTAACCCCAGTGTGCTGAAAGTGTCAAAACATGTTTTTCAGCAGAAATAAACATGTTTCTGCAAGTTTGGTCAACCCCATGTAAGTTATGGGGCAGTAACAGTACACTTTTCAAAACGTGTTTTTCAGCCCGAAATAAACGCGTTTTTTCAGACAACTGAATACCCATGTAGCAGCAAGTCTCAGAAGAGCCCACACACTCAGCTCTTAACCCCAGTGTGCAGAAAGGGTCAAAACGTGTTTTTCAGCAGAAACAAACATGTTTCTGCAAGTTTGGTCAACCCCATGTAAGTTATGGGGCAGTAACAGTACACTTTTCAAAACGTGTTTTTCAGCCCGAAATAAACGCGTTTTTTCAGACAACTGAATCCCCATGTAGCAACAAGGCTCAGAAGAGCCCACACACTCAGATCTTAACCACAGTGTGCTGAAAGTGTCAAAACTTGTTTTTCAGCAGAAATAAACATGTTTCTGCAAGTTTGGTCAACCCCATGTAAGTTATGGGGCAGTAACAGTACACTTTTCAAAACGTGTTTTTCAGCCCGAAATAAACGCGTTTTTTCAGACAACTGAATCCCCATGTAGCAACAAGGCTCAGAAGAGCCCACACACTCAGATCTTAACCCCAGTGTGCTGAAAGTGTCAAAACATGTTTTTCAGCAGAAATAAACATGTTTCTGCAAGTTTGGTCAACCCCATGTAAGTTATGGGGCAGTAACAGTACACTTTTCAAAACGTGTTTTTCAGCCCGAAATAAACGCGTTTTTTCAGACAACTGAATCCCCATGTAGCAACAAGGCTCAGAAGAGCCCACACACTCAGATCTTAACCCCAGTGTGCTGAAAGTGTCAAAACATGTTTTTCAGCAGAAATAAACATGTTTCTGCAAGTTTGGTCAACCCCATGTAAGTTATGGGGCAGTAACAGTACACTTTTCAAAACGTGTTTTTCAGCCCGAAATAAACGCGTTTTTTCAGACAACTGAATCCCCATGTAGCAACAAGGCTCAGAAGAGCCCACACACTCAGATCTTAACCCCAGTGTGCTGAAAGTGTCAAAACATGTTTTTCAGCAGAAATAAACATGTTTCTGCAAGTTTGGTCAACCCAATGTAAGTTATGGGGCAGTAACAGTACACTTTTCAAAACGTGTTTTTCAGCCCGAAATAAACGCGTTTTTTCAGACAACTGAATACCCATGTAGCAGCAAGTCTCAGAAGAGCCCACACACTCAGCTCTTAACCAAAGTGTGCAGAAAGGGTCAAAACGTGTTTTTCAGCAGAAATAAACATGTTTCTGCAAGTTTGGTCAACCCCATGTAAGTTATGGGGCAGTAACAGTACACTCTGCAAATCGTGTTTTTCAGCCCGAAATAAACGCGTTTTTTCAGACAACTGAATCCCCATGTAGCAGCAAGGCTCAGAAGAGCCCACACACTCAGATCTTAACCCCAGTGTGCTGAAAGTGTCAAAACATGTTTTTCAGCAGAAATAAACATGTTTCTGCAAGTTTGGTCAACCCCATGTAAGTTATGGGGCAGTAACAGTACACTTTTCAAAACGTGTTTTTCAGCCCGAAATAAACGCGTTTTTTCAGACAACTGAATCCCCATATAGCAACAAGGCTCAGAAGAGCCCACACACTCAGATCTTAACCCCAGTGTGCTGAAAGTGTCAAAACATGTTTTTCAGCAGAAATAAACATGTTTCTGCAAGTTTGGTCAACCCCATGTAAGTTATGGGGCAGTAACAGTACACTCTGCAAAACGTGTTTTTCAGCCCGAAATAAACGCGTTTTTTCAGACAACTGAATCCCCATGTAGCAGCAAGGCTCAGAAGAGCCCACACACTCAGATCTTAACCCCAGTGTGCTGAAAGTGGCAAAACATGTTTTTCAGCAGAAATAAACATGTTTCTGCAAGTTTGGTCAACCCCATGTAAGTTATGGGGCAGTAACAGTACACTTTTCAAAACGTGTTTTTCAGCCCGAAATAAACGCGTTTTTTCAGACAACTGAATCCCCATGTAGCAACAAGGCTCAGAAGAGCCCACACACTCAGATCTTAACCCCAGTGTGCTGAAAGTGTCAAAACTTGTTTTTCAGCAGAAATAAACATGTTTCTGCAAGTTTGGTCAACCTCATGTAAGTTATGGGGCAGTAACAGTACACTTTTCAAAACGTGTTTTTCAGCCCGAAATAAACGCGTTTTTTCAGACAACTGAATCCCCATGTAGCAACAAGGCTCAGAAGAGCCCACACACTCAGATCTTAACCCCAGTGTGCTGAAAGTGTCAAAACATGTTTTTCAGCAGAAATAAACATGTTTCTGCAAGTTTGGTCAACCCCATGTAAGTTATGGGGCAGTAACAGTACACTTTTCAAAACGTGTTTTTCAGCCCGAAATAAACGCGTTTTTTCAGACAACTGAATACCCATGTAGCAGCAAGTCTCAGAAGAGCCCACACACTCAGCTCTTAACCCCAGTGTGCAGAAAGGGTCAAAACGTGTTTTTCAGCAGAAATAAACATGTTTCTGCAAGTTTGGTCAACCCCATGTAAGTTATGGGGCAGTAACAGTACACTCTGCAAAACGTGTTTTTCAGCCCGAAATAAACGCGTTTTTTCAGACAACTGAATCCCCATGTAGCAGCAAGGCTCAGAAGAGCCCACACACTCAGATCTTAACCCCAGTGTGCTGAAAGTGTCAAAACATGTTTTTCAGCAGAAATAAACATGTTTCTGCAAGTTTGGTCAACCCCATGTAAGTTATGGGGCAGTAACAGTACACTTTTCAAAACGTGTTTTTCAGCCCGAAATAAACGCGTTTTTTCAGACAACTGAATCCCCATGTAGCAGCAAGGCTCAGAAGAGCCCACACACTCAGATCTTAAACCCAGTGTGTTGAAAGTGTCAAAACATGTTTTTCAGCAGAAATAAACATGTTTCTGCAAGTTTGGTCAACCCCATGTAAGTTATGGGGCAGTAACAGTACACTTTTCAAAACTTGTTTTTCAGCCCGAAATAAACGCGTTTTTTCAGACAACTGAATCCCCATGTAGCAACAAGGCTCAGAAGAGCCCACACACTCAGATCTTAACCCCAGTGTGCTGAAAGTGGCAAAACATGTTTTTCAGCAGAAATAAACATGTTTCTGCAAGTTTGGTCAACCCCATGTAAGTTATGGGGCAGTAACAGTACACTTTTCAAAACGTGTTTTTCAGCCCGAAATAAACGCGTTTTTTCAGACAACTGAATCCCCATGTAGCAACAAGGCTCAGAAGAGCCCACACACTCAGATCTTAACCCCAGTGTGCTGAAAGTGTCAAAACTTGTTTTTCAGCAGAAATAAACATGTTTCTGCAAGTTTGGTCAACCCCATGTAAGTTATGGGGCAGTAACAGTACACTTTTCAAAACGTGTTTTTCAGCCCGAAATAAACGCGTTTTTTCAGACAACTGAATCCCCATGTAGCAACAAGGCTCAGAAGTGCCCACACACTCAGATCTTAACCCCAGTGTGCTGAAAGTGTCAAAACATGTTTTTCAGCAGAAATAAACATGTTTCTGCAAGTTTGGTCAACCCCATGTAAGTTATGGGGCAGTAACAGTACACTTTTCAAAACGTGTTTTTCAGCCCGAAATAAACGCGTTTTTTCAGACAACTGAATACCCATGTAGCAGCAAGTCTCAGAAGAGCCCACACACTCAGCTCTTAACCCCAGTGTGCAGAAAGGGTCAAAACGTGTTTTTCAGCAGAAATAAACATGTTTCTGCAAGTTTGGTCAACCCCATGTAAGTTATGGGGCAGTAACAGTACACTCTGCAAAACGTGTTTTCCAGCCCGAAATAAACGCGTTTTTTCAGACAACTGAATCCCCATGTAGCAGCAAGGCTCAGAAGAGCCCACACACTCAGATCTTAACCCCAGTGTGCTGAAAGTGTCAAAACATGTTTTTCAGCAGAAATAAACATGTTTCTGCAAGTTTGGTCAACCCCATGTAAGTTATGGGGCAGTAACAGTACACTTTTCAAAACGTGTTTTTCAGCCCGAAATAAACGCGTTTTTTCAGACAACTGAATCCCCATGTAGCAGCAAGGCTCAGAAGAGCCCACACACTCAGATCTTAAACCCAGTGTGTTGAAAGTGTCAAAACATGTTTTTCAGCAGAAATAAACATGTTTCTGCAAGTTTGGTCAACCCCATGTAAGTTATGGGGCAGTAACAGTACACTTTTCAAAACTTGTTTTTCAGCCCGAAATAAACGCGTTTTTTCAGACAACTGAATCCCCATGTAGCAACAAGGCTCAGAAGAGCCCACACACTCAGATCTTAACCCCAGTGTGCTGAAAGTGTCAAAACTTGTTTTTCAGCAGAAATAAACATGTTTCTGCAAGTTTGGTCAACCCCATGTAAGTTATGGGGCAGTAACAGTACACTTTTCAAAACGTGTTTTTCAGCCCGAAATAAACGCGTTTTTTCAGACAACTGAATCCCCATGTAGCAGCAAGGCTCAGAAGAGCCCACACACTCAGATCTTAAACCCAGTGTGTTGAAAGTGTCAAAACATGTTTTTCAGCAGAAATAAACATGTTTCTGCAAGTTTGGTCAACCCCATGTAAGTTATGGGGCAGTAACAGTACACTTTTCAAAACTTGTTTTTCAGCCCGAAATAAACGCGTTTTTTCAGACAACTGAATCCCCATGTAGCAACAAGGCTCAGAAGAGCCCACACACTCAGATCTTAACCCCAGTGTGCTGAAAGTGGCAAAACATGTTTTTCAGCAGAAATAAACATGTTTCTGCAAGTTTGGTCAACCCCATGTAAGTTATGGGGCAGTAACAGTACACTTTTCAAAACGTGTTTTTCAGCCCGAAATAAACGCGTTTTTTCAGACAACTGAATCCCCATGTAGCAACAAGGCTCAGAAGAGCCCACACACTCAGATCTTAACCCCAGTGTGCTGAAAGTGTCAAAACTTGTTTTTCAGCAGAAATAAACATGTTTCTGCAAGTTTGGTCAACCCCATGTAAGTTATGGGGCAGTAACAGTACACTTTTCAAAACGTGTTTTTCAGCCCGAAATAAACGCGTTTTTTCAGACAACTGAATCCCCATGTAGCAACAAGGCTCAGAAGAGCCCACACACTCAGATCTTAACCCCAGTGTGCTGAAAGTGTCAAAACATGTTTTTCAGCAGAAATAAACATGTTTCTGCAAGTTTGGTCAACCCCATGTAAGTTATGGGGCAGTAACAGTACACTTTTCAAAACGTGTTTTTCAGCCCGAAATAAACGCGTTTTTTCAGACAACTGAATACCCATGTAGCAGCAAGTCTCAGAAGAGCCCACACACTCAGCTCTTAACCCCAGTGTGCAGAAAGGGTCAAAACGTGTTTTTCAGCAGAAATAAACATGTTTCTGCAAGTTTGGTCAACCCCATGTAAGTTAAGGGGGAGTAACAGTACACTCTGCAAAACGTGTTTTTCAGCCCGAAATAAACGCGTTTTTTCAGACAACTGAATCCCCATGTAGCAGCAAGGCTCAGAAGAGCCCACACACTCAGATCTTAACCCCAGTGTGCTGAAAGTGGCAAAACATGTTTTTCAGCAGAAATAAACATGTTTCTGCAAGTTTGGTCAACCCCATGTAAGTTATGGGGCAGTAACAGTACACTTTTCAAAACGTGTTTTTCAGCCCGAAATAAACGCGTTTTTTCAGACAACTGAATCCCCATGTAGCAACAAGGCTCAGAAGAGCCCACACACTCAGATCTTAACCCCAGTGTGCTGAAAGTGTCAAAACTTGTTTTTCAGCAGAAATAAACATGTTTCTGCAAGTTTGGTCAACCCCATGTAAGTTATGGGGCAGTAACAGTACACTTTTCAAAACGTGTTTTTCAGCCCGAAATAAACGCGTTTTTTCAGACAACTGAATCCCCATGTAGCAACAAGGCTCAGAAGAGCCCACACACTCAGATCTTAACCCCAGTGTGCTGAAAGTGTCAAAACATGTTTTTCAGCAGAAATAAACATGTTTCTGCAAGTTTGGTCAACCCCATGTAAGTTATGGGGCAGTAACAGTACACTTTTCAAAACGTGTTTTTCAGCCCGAAATAAACGCGTTTTTTCAGACAACTGAATACCCATGTAGCAGCAAGTCTCAGAAGAGCCCACACACTCAGCTCTTAACCCCAGTGTGCAGAAAGGGTCAAAACGTGTTTTTCAGCAGAAATAAACATGTTTCTGCAAGTTTGGTCAACCCCATGTAAGTTATGGGGCAGTAACAGTACACTCTGCAAAACGTGTTTTTCAGCCCGAAATAAACGCGTTTTTTCAGACAACTGAATCCCCATGTAGCAGCAAGGCTCAGAAGAGCCCACACACTCAGATCTTAACCCCAGTGTGCTGAAAGTGTCAAAACATGTTTTTCAGCAGAAATAAACATGTTTCTGCAAGTTTGGTCAACCCCATGTAAGTTATGGGGCAGTAACAGTACACTTTTCAAAACGTGTTTTTCAGCCCGAAATAAACGCGTTTTTTCAGACAACTGAATCCCCATGTAGCAGCAAGGCTCAGAAGAGCCCACACACTCAGATCTTAAACCCAGTGTGTTGAAAGTGTCAAAACATGTTTTTCAGCAGAAATAAACATGTTTCTGCAAGTTTGGTCAACCCCATGTAAGTTATGGGGCAGTAACAGTACACTTTTCAAAACTTGTTTTTCAGCCCGAAATAAACGCGTTTTTTCAGACAACTGAATCCCCATGTAGCAACAAGGCTCAGAAGAGCCCACACACTCAGATCTTAACCCCAGTGTGCTGAAAGTGGCAAAACATGTTTTTCAGCAGAAATAAACATGTTTCTGCAAGTTTGGTCAACCCCATGTAAGTTATGGGGCAGTAACAGTACACTTTTCAAAACGTGTTTTTCAGCCCGAAATAAACGCGTTTTTTCAGACAACTGAATCCCCATGTAGCAACAAGGCTCAGAAGAGCCCACACACTCAGATCTTAACCCCAGTGTGCTGAAAGTGTCAAAACTTGTTTTTCAGCAGAAATAAACATGTTTCTGCAAGTTTGGTCAACCCCATGTAAGTTATGGGGCAGTAACAGTACACTTTTCAAAACGTGTTTTTCAGCCCGAAATAAACGCGTTTTTTCAGACAACTGAATCCCCATGTAGCAACAAGGCTCAGAAGAGCCCACACACTCAGATCTTAACCCCAGTGTGCTGAAAGTGTCAAAACATGTTTTTCAGCAGAAATAAACATGTTTCTGCAAGTTTGGTCAACCCCATGTAAGTTATGGGGCAGTAACAGTACACTTTTCAAAACGTGTTTTTCAGCCCGAAATAAACGCGTTTTTTCAGACAACTGAATACCCATGTAGCAGCAAGTCTCAGAAGAGCCCACACACTCAGCTCTTAACCCCAGTGTGCAGAAAGGGTCAAAACGTGTTTTTCAGCAGAAATAAACATGTTTCTGCAAGTTTGGTCAACCCCATGTAAGTTATGGGGCAGTAACAGTACACTCTGCAAAACGTGTTTTTCAGCCCGAAATAAACGCGTTTTTTCAGACAACTGAATCCCCATGTAGCAGCAAGGCTCAGAAGAGCCCACACACTCAGATCTTAACCCCAGTGTGCTGAAAGTGTCAAAACATGTTTTTCAGCAGAAATAAACATGTTTCTGCAAGTTTGGTCAACCCCATGTAAGTTATGGGGCAGTAACAGTACACTTTTCAAAACGTGTTTTTCAGCCCGAAATAAACGCGTTTTTTCAGACAACTGAATCCCCATGTAGCAGCAAGGCTCAGAAGAGCCCACACACTCAGATCTTAAACCCAGTGTGTTGAAAGTGTCAAAACATGTTTTTCAGCAGAAATAAACATGTTTCTGCAAGTTTGGTCAACCCCATGTAAGTTATGGGGCAGTAACAGTACACTTTTCAAAACTTGTTTTTCAGCCCGAAATAAACGCGTTTTTTCAGACAACTGAATCCCCATGTAGCAACAAGGCTCAGAAGAGCCCACACACTCAGATCTTAACCCCAGTGTGCTGAAAGTGTCAAAACTTGTTTTTCAGCAGAAATAAACATGTTTCTGCAAGTTTGGTCAACCCCATGTAAGTTATGGGGCAGTAACAGTACACTTTTCAAAACGTGTTTTTCAGCCCGAAATAAACGCGTTTTTTCAGACAACTGAATACCCATGTAGCAGCAAGTCTCAGAAGAGCCCACACACTCAGCTCTTAACCCCAGTGTGCAGAAAGGGTCAAAACGTGTTTTTCAGCAGAAATAAACATGTTTCTGCAAGTTTGGTCAACCCCATGTAAGTTATGGGGCAGTAACAGTACACTTTTCAAAACGTGCTTTTCAGCCCGAAATAAACGCGTTTTTTCAGACAACTGAATACCCATGTAGCAGCAAGGCTCAGAAGAGCCCACACACTCAGATCTTAACCCCAGTGTGCTGAAAGTGTCAAAACATGTTTTTCAGCAGAAATAAACATGTTTCTGCAAGTTTGGTCAACCCCATGTAAGTTATGGGGCAGTAACAGTACACTTTTCAAAACGTGTTTTTCAGCCCGAAATAAACGCGTTTTTTCAGACAACTGAATCCCCATGTAGCAACAAGGCTCAGAAGAGCCCACACACTCAGCTCTTAACCCCAGTGTGCAGAAAGGGTCAAAACGTGTTTTTCAGCAGAAATAAACATGTTTCTGCAAGTTTGGTCAACCCCATGTAAGTTATGGGGCAGTAACAGTACACTCTGCAAATCGTGTTTTTCAGCCCGAAATAAACGCGTTTTTTCAGACAACTGAATCCCCATGTAGCAGCAAGGCTCAGAAGAGCCCACACACTCAGATCTTAACCCCAGTGTGCTGAAAGTGTCAAAACATGTTTTTCAGCAGAAATAAACATGTTTCTGCAAGTTTGGTCAACCCCATGTAAGTTATGGGGCAGTAACAGTACACTTTTCAAAACGTGTTTTTCAGCCCGAAATAAACGCGTTTTTTCAGACAACTGAATCCCCATGTAGCAACAAGGCTCAGAAGAGCCCACACACTCAGATCTTAACCCCAGTGTGCTGAAAGTGTCAAAACATGTTTTTCAGCAGAAATAAACATGTTTCTGCAAGTTTGGTCAACCCCATGTAAGTTATGGGGCAGTAACAGTACACTCTGCAAAACGTGTTTTTCAGCCCGAAATAAACGCGTTTTTTCAGACAACTGAATCCCCATGTAGCAACAAGGCTCAGAAGAGCCCACACACTCAGATCTTAACCCCAGTGTGCTGAAAGTGTCAAAACGTGTTTTTCAGCAGAAATAAACATGTTTCTGCAAGTTTGGTCAACCCCATGTAAGTTATGGGGCAGTAACAGTACACTTTTCAAAACGTGTTTTTCAGCCCGAAATAAACGCGTTTTTTCAGACAACTGAATACCCATGTAGCAGCAAGTCTCAGAAGAGCCCACACACTCAGCTCTTAACCCCAGTGTGCAGAAAGGGTCAAAACGTGTTTTTCAGCAGAAATAAACATGTTTCTGCAAGTTTGGTCAACCCCATGTAAGTTATGGGGCAGTAACAGTACACTCTGCAAAACGTGTTTTTCAGCCCGAAATAAACGCGTTTTTTCAGACAACTGAATCCCCATGTAGCAGCAAGGCTCAGAAGAGCCCACACACTCAGATCTTAACCCCAGTGTGCTGAAAGTGTCAAAACATGTTTTTCAGCAGAAATAAACATGTTTCTGCAAGTTTGGTCAACCCCATGTAAGTTATGGGGCAGTAACAGTACACTTTTCAAAACGTGTTTTTCAGCCCGAAATAAACGCGTTTTTTCAGACAACTGAATCCCCATGTAGCAGCAAGGCTCAGAAGAGCCCACACACTCAGATCTTAAACCCAGTGTGTTGAAAGTGTCAAAACATGTTTTTCAGCAGAAATAAACATGTTTCTGCAAGTTTGGTCAACCCCATGTAAGTTATGGGGCAGTAACAGTACACTCTGCAAATCGTGTTTTTCAGCCCGAAATAAACACGTTTTTTCAGACAACTGAATCCCCATGTAGCAGCAAGGCTCAGAAGAGCCCACACACTCAGATCTTAACCCCAGTGTGCTATAAGTGTCAAAACATGTTTTTCAGCAGAAATAAACATGTTTCTGCAAGTTTGGTCAACCCCATGTAAGTTATGGGGCAGTAACAGTACACTTTTCAAAACGTGTTTTTCAGCCCGAAATAAACGCGTTTTTTCAGACAACTGAATCCCCATGTAGCAACAAGGCTCAGAAGAGCCCACACACTCAGATCTTAACCCCAGTGTGCTGAAAGTGTCAAAACATGTTTTTCAGCAGAAATAAACATGTTTCTGCAAGTTTGGTCAACCCCATGTAAGTTATGGGGCAGTAACAGTACACTCTGCAAAACGTGTTTTTCAGCCCGAAATAAACGCGTTTTTTCAGACAACTGAATCCCCATGTAGCAACAAGGCTCAGAAGAGCCCACACACTCAGATCTTAACCCCAGTGTGCTGAAAGTGTCAAAACGTGTTTTTCAGCAGAAATAAACATGTTTCTGCAAGTTTGGTCAACCCCATGTAAGTTATGGGGCAGTAACAGTACACTTTTCAAAACGTGTTTTTCAGCCCGAAATAAACGCGTTTTTTCAGACAACTGAATACCCATGTAGCAGCAAGTCTCAGAAGAGCCCACACACTCAGCTCTTAACCCCAGTGTGCAGAAAGGGTCAAAACGTGTTTTTCAGCAGAAATAAACATGTTTCTGCAAGTTTGGTCAACCCCATGTAAGTTATGGGGCAGTAACAGTACACTCTGCAAAACGTGTTTTTCAGCCCGAAATAAACGCGTTTTTTCAGACAACTGAATCCCCATGTAGCAGCAAGGCTCAGAAGAGCCCACACACTCAGATCTTAACCCCAGTGTGCTGAAAGTGTCAAAACATGTTTTTCAGCAGAAATAAACATGTTTCTGCAAGTTTGGTCAACACCATGTAAGTTATGGGGCAGTAACAGTACACTTTTCAAAACGTGTTTTTCAGCCCGAAATAAACGCGTTTTTTCAGACAACTGAATCCCCATGTAGCAGCAAGGCTCAGAAGAGCCCACACACTCAGATCTTAAACCAAGTGTGTTGAAAGTGTCAAAACATGTTTTTCAGCAGAAATAAACATGTTTCTGCAAGTTTGGTCAACCCCATGTAAGTTATGGGGCAGTAACAGTACACTTTTCAAAACTTGTTTTTCAGCCCGAAATAAACGCGTTTTTTCAGACAACTGAATCCCCATGTAGCAACAAGGCTCAGAAGAGCCCACACACTCAGATCTTAACCCCAGTGTGCTGAAAGTGTCAAAACTTGTTTTTCAGCAGAAATAAACATGTTTCTGCAAGTTTGGTCAACCCCATGTAAGTTATGGGGCAGTAACAGTACACTTTTCAAAACGTGCTTTTCAGCCCGAAATAAACGCGTTTTTTCAGACAACTGAATACCCATGTAGCAGCAAGGCTCAGAAGAGCCCACACACTCAGATCTTAACCCCAGTGTGCTGAAAGTGTCAAAACATGTTTTTCAGCAGAAATAAACATGTTTCTGCAAGTTTGGTCAACCCCATGTAAGTTATGGGGCAGTAACAGTACACTTTTCAAAACGTGTTTTTCAGCCCGAAATAAACGCGTTTTTTCAGACAACTGAATCCCCATGTAGCAACAAGGCTCAGAAGAGCCCACACACTCAGATCTTAACCCCAGTGTGCTGAAAGTGTCAAAACATGTTTTTCAGCAGAAATAAACATGTTTCTGCAAGTTTGGTCAACCCCATGTAAGTTATGGGGCAGTAACAGTACACTTTTCAAAACGTGTTTTTCAGCCCGAAATAAACGCGTTTTTTCAGACAACTGAATACCCATGTAGCAGCAAGTCTCAGAAGAGCCCACACACTCAGCTCTTAACCCCAGTGTGCAGAAAGGGTCAAAACGTGTTTTTCAGCAGAAACAAACATGTTTCTGCAAGTTTGGTCAACCCCATGTAAGTTATGGGGCAGTAACAGTACACTTTTCAAAACGTGTTTTTCAGCCCGAAATAAACGCGTTTTTTCAGACAACTGAATCCCCATGTAGCAACAAGGCTCAGAAGAGCCCACACACTCAGATCTTAACCACAGTGTGCTGAAAGTGTCAAAACTTGTTTTTCAGCAGAAATAAACATGTTTCTGCAAGTTTGGTCAACCCCATGTAAGTTATGGGGCAGTAACAGTAAACTTTTAAAAACGTGTTTTTCAGCCCGAAATAAACGCGTTTTTTCAGACCTGAATACCCATGTAGCAGCAAGGCTCAGAAGAGCCCACACACTCAGATCTTAACCCCAGTGTGCTGAAAGTGTCAAAACATGTTTTTCAGCAGAAATAAACATGTTTCTGCAAGTTTGGTCAACCCCATGTAAGTTATGGGGCAGTAACAGTACACTTTTCAAAACGTGTTTTTCAGCCCGAAATAAACGCGTTTTTTCAGACAACTGAATCCCCATGTAGCAACAAGGCTCAGAAGAGCCCACACACTCAGATCTTAACCCCAGTGTGCTGAAAGTGTCAAAACATGTTTTTCAGCAGAAATAAACATGTTTCTGCAAGTTTGGTCAACCCCATGTAAGTTATGGGGCAGTAACAGTACACTTTTCAAAACGTGTTTTTCAGCCCGAAATAAACGCGTTTTTTCAGACAACTGAATCCCCATGTAGCAACAAGGCTCAGAAGAGCCCACACACTCAGATCTTAACCCCAGTGTGCTGAAAGTGTCAAAACGTGTTTTTCAGCAGAAATAAACATGTTTCTGCAAGTTTGGTCAACCCCATGTAAGTTATGGGGCAGTAACAGTACACTTTTCAAAACGTGTTTTTCAGCCCGAAATAAACGCGTTTTTTCAGACAACTGAATACCCATGTAGCAGCAAGTCTCAGAAGAGCCCACACACTCAGCTCTTAACCCCAGTGTGCAGAAAGGGTCAAAACGTGTTTTTCAGCAGAAATAAACATGTTTCTGCAAGTTTGGTCAACCCCATGTAAGTTATGGGGCAGTAACAGTACACTTTTCAAAACGTGTTTTTCAGCCCGAAATAAACGCGTTTTTTCAGACAACTGAATCCCCATGTAGCAGCAAGGCTCAGAAGAGCCCACACACTCAGATCTTAAACCCAGTGTGTTGAAAGTGTCAAAACATGTTTTTCAGCAGAAATAAACATGTTTCTGCAAGTTTGGTCAACCCCATGTAAGTTATGGGGCAGTAACAGTACACTTTTCAAAACTTGTTTTTCAGCCCGAAATAAACGCGTTTTTTCAGACAACTGAATCCCCATGTAGCAACAAGGCTCAGAAGAGCCCACACACTCAGATCTTAACCCCAGTGTGCTGAAAGTGTCAAAACTTGTTTTTCAGCAGAAATAAACATGTTTCTGCAAGTTTGGTCAACCCCATGTAAGTTATGGGGCAGTAACAGTACACTTTTCAAAACGTGCTTTTCAGCCCGAAATAAACGCGTTTTTTCAGACAACTGAATACCCATGTAGCAGCAAGGCTCAGAAGAGCCCACACACTCAGATCTTAACCCCAGTGTGCTGAAAGTGTCAAAACATGTTTTTCAGCAGAAATAAACATGTTTCTGCAAGTTTGGTCAACCCCATGTAAGTTATGGGGCAGTAACAGTACACTTTTCAAAACGTGTTTTTCAGCCCGAAATAAATGCGTTTTTTCAGACAACTGAATCCCCATGTAGCAACAAGGCTCAGAAGAGCCCACACACTCAGATCTTAACCCCAGTGTGCTGAAAGTGTCAAAACATGTTTTTCAGCAGAAATAAACATGTTTCTGCAAGTTTGGTCAACCCCATGTAAGTTATGGGGCAGTAACAGTACAGTTTTCAAAACGTGTTTTTCAGCCCGAAATAAACGCGTTTTTTCAGACAACTGAATACCCATGTAGCAGCAAGTCTCAGAAGAGCCCACACACTCAGCTCTTAACCCCAGTGTGCAGAAAGGGTCAAAACGTGTTTTTCAGCAGAAACAAACATGTTTCTGCAAGTTTGGTCAACCCCATGTAAGTTATGGGGCAGTAACAGTACACTTTTCAAAACGTGTTTTTCAGCCCGAAATAAACGCGTTTTTTCAGACAACTGAATCCCCATGTAGCAACAAGGCTCAGAAGAGCCCACACACTCAGATCTTAACCACAGTGTGCTGAAAGTGTCAAAACTTGTTTTTCAGCAGAAATAAACATGTTTCTGCAAGTTTGGTCAACCCCATGTAAGTTATGGGGCAGTAACAGTAAACTTTTAAAAACGTGTTTTTCAGCCCGAAATAAACGCGTTTTTTCAGACCTGAATACCCATGTAGCAGCAAGGCTCAGAAGAGCCCACACACTCAGATCTTAACCCCAGTGTGCTGAAAGTGTCAAAACATGTTTTTCAGCAGAAATAAACATGTTTCTGCAAGTTTGGTCAACCCCATGTAAGTTATGGGGCAGTAACAGTACACTTTTCAAAACGTGTTTTTCAGCCCGAAATAAACGCGTTTTTTCAGACAACTGAATCCCCATGTAGCAACAAGGCTCAGAAGAGCCCACACACTCAGATCTTAACCCCAGTGTGCTGAAAGTGTCAAAACATGTTTTTCAGCAGAAATAAACATGTTTCTGCAAGTTTGGTCAACCCCATGTAAGTTATGGGGCAGTAACAGTACACTTTTCAAAACGTGTTTTTCAGCCCGAAATAAACGCGTTTTTTCAGACAACTGAATCCCCATGTAGCAACAAGGCTCAGAAGAGCCCACACACTCAGATCTTAACCCCAGTGTGCTGAAAGTGTCAAAACATGTTTTTCAGCAGAAATAAACATGTTTCTGCAAGTTTGGTCAACCCCATGTAAGTTATGGGGCAGTAACAGTACACTCTGCAAAACGTGTTTTTCAGCCCGAAATAAACGCGTTTTTTCAGACAACTGAATCCCCATGTAGCAGCAAGGCTCAGAAGAGCCCACACACTCAGATCTTAACCCCAGTGTGCTGAAAGTGGCAAAACATGTTTTTCAGCAGAAATAAACATGTTTCTGCAAGTTTGGTCAACCCCATGTAAGTTATGGGGCAGTAACAGTACACTTTTCAAAACGTGTTTTTCAGCCCGAAATAAACGCGTTTTTTCAGACAACTGAATCCCCATGTAGCAACAAGGCTCAGAAGAGCCCACACACTCAGATCTTAACCCCAGTGTGCTGAAAGTGTCAAAACTTGTTTTTCAGCAGAAATAAACATGTTTCTGCAAGTTTGGTCAACCCCATGTAAGTTATGGGGCAGTAACAGTACACTTTTCAAAACGTGTTTTTCAGCCCGAAATAAACGCGTTTTTTCAGACAACTGAATCCCCATGTAGCAACAAGGCTCAGAAGAGCCCACACACTCAGATCTTAACCCCAGTGTGCTGAAAGTGTCAAAACATGTTTTTCAGCAGAAATAAACATGTTTCTGCAAGTTTGGTCAACCCCATGTAAGTTATGGGGCAGTAACAGTTCACTTTTCAAAACGTGTTTTTCAGCCCGAAATAAACGCGTTTTTTCAGACAACTGAATACCCATGTAGCAGCAAGTCTCAGAAGAGCCCACACACTCAGCTCTTAACCCCAGTGTGCAGAAAGGGTCAAAACGTGTTTTTCAGCAGAAATAAACATGTTTCTGCAAGTTTGGTCAACCCCATGTAAGTTATGGGGCAGTAACAGTACACTCTGCAAAACGTGTTTTTCAGCCCGAAATAAACGCGTTTTTTCAGACAACTGAATCCCCATGTAGCAGCAAGGCTCAGAAGAGCCCACACACTCAGATCTTAACCCCAGTGTGCTGAAAGTGTCAAAACATGTTTTTCAGCAGAAATAAACATGTTTCTGCAAGTTTGGTCAACCCCATGTAAGTTATGGGGCAGTAACAGTACACTTTTCAAAACGTGTTTTTCAGCCCGAAATAAACGCGTTTTTTCAGACAACTGAATACCCATGTAGCAGCAAGTCTCAGAAGAGCCCACACACTCAGCTCTTAACCCCAGTGTGCTGAAAGTGTCAAAACATGTTTTTCAGCAAATAATAAACATGTTTCTGCAAGTTTGGTCAACCCCATGTAAGTTATGGGGCAGTAACAGTACACTCTGCAAAACGTGTTTTTCAGCCCGAAATAAACGCGTTTTTTCAGACAACTGAATCCCCATGTAGCAACAAGGCTCAGAAGAGCCCACACACTCAGATCTTAACCCCAGTGTGCTGAAAGTGTCAAAACGTGTTTTTCAGCAGAAATAAACATGTTTCTGCAAGTTTGGTCAACCCCATGTAAGTTATGGGGCAGTAACAGTACACTTTTCAAAACGTGTTTTTCAGCCCGAAATAAACGCGTTTTTTCAGACAACTGAATACCCATGTAGCAGCAAGTCTCAGAAGAGCCCACACACTCAGCTCTTAACCCCAGTGTGCAGAAAGGGTCAAAACGTGTTTTTCAGCAGAAATAAACATGTTTCTGCAAGTTTGGTCAACCCCATGTAAGTTATGGGGCAGTAACAGTACACTCTGCAAAACGTGTTTTTCAGCCCGAAATAAACGCGTTTTTTCAGACAACTGAATCCCCATGTAGCAGCAAGGCTCAGAAGAGCCCACACACTCAGATCTTAACCCCAGTGTGCTGAAAGTGTCAAAACATGTTTTTCAGCAGAAATAAACATGTTTCTGCAAGTTTGGTCAACCCCATGTAAGTTATGGGGCAGTAACAGTACACTTTTCAAAACGTGTTTTTCAGCCCGAAATAAACGCGTTTTTTCAGACAACTGAATCCCCATGTAGCAGCAAGGCTCAGAAGAGCCCACACACTCAGATCTTAAACCCAGTGTGTTGAAAGTGTCAAAACATGTTTTTCAGCAGAAATAAACATGTTTCTGCAAGTTTGGTCAACCCCATGTAAGTTATGGGGCAGTAACAGTACACTCTGCAAATCGTGTTTTTCAGCCCGAAATAAACGCGTTTTTTCAGACAACTGAATCCCCATGTAGCAGCAAGGCTCAGAAGAGCCCACACACTCAGATCTTAACCCCAGTGTGCTGAAAGTGTCAAAACATGTTTTTCAGCAGAAATAAACATGTTTCTGCAAGTTTGGTCAACCCCATGTAAGTTATGGGGCAGTAACAGTACACTTTTCAAAACGTGTTTTTCAGCCCGAAATAAACGCGTTTTTTCAGACAACTGAATCCCCATGTAGCAACAAGGCTCAGAAGAGCCCACACACTCAGATCTTAACCCCAGTGTGCTGAAAGTGTCAAAACATGTTTTTCAGCAGAAATAAACATGTTTCTGCAAGTTTGGTCAACCCCATGTAAGTTATGGGGCAGTAACAGTACACTCTGCAAAACGTGTTTTTCAGCCCGAAATAAACGCGTTTTTTCAGACAACTGAATCCCCATGTAGCAACAAGGCTCAGAAGAGCCCACACACTCAGATCTTAACCCCAGTGTGCTGAAAGTGTCAAAACGTGTTTTTCAGCAGAAATAAACATGTTTCTGCAAGTTTGGTCAACCCCATGTAAGTTATGGGGCAGTAACAGTACACTTTTCAAAACGTGTTTTTCAGCCCGAAATAAACGCGTTTTTTCAGACAACTGAATCCCCATGTAGCAGCAAGGCTCAGAAGAGCCCACACACTCAGATCTTAACCCCAGTGTGCTGAAAGTGTCAAAACATGTTTTTCAGCAGAAATAAACATGTTTCTGCAAGTTTGGTCAACCCCATGTAAGTTATGGGGCAGTAACAGTACACTTTTCAAAACGTGTTTTTCAGCCCGAAATAAACGCGTTTTTTCAGACAACTGAATCCCCATGTAGCAGCAAGTCTCAGAAGAGCCCACACACTCAGCTCTTAACCCCAGTGTGCAGAAAGGGTCAAAACGTGTTTTTCAGCAGAAACAAACATGTTTCTGCAAGTTTGGTCAACCCCATGTAAGTTATGGGGCAGTAACAGTACACTTTTCAAAACGTGTTTTTCAGCCCGAAATAAACGCGTTTTTTCAGACAACTGAATCCCCATGTAGCAACAAGGCTCAGAAGAGCCCACACACTCAGATCTTAACCACAGTGTGCTGAAAGTGTCAAAACTTGTTTTTCAGCAGAAATAAACATGTTTCTGCAAGTTTGGTCAACCCCATGTAAGTTATGGGGCAGTAACAGTAAACTTTTAAAAACGTGTTTTTCAGCCCGAAATAAACGCGTTTTTTCAGACCTGAATACCCATGTAGCAGCAAGGCTCAGAAGAGCCCACACACTCAGATCTTAACCCCAGTGTGCTGAAAGTGTCAAAACATGTTTTTCAGCAGAAATAAACATGTTTCTGCAAGTTTGGTCAACCCCATGTAAGTTATGGGGCAGTAACAGTACACTTTTCAAAACGTGTTTTTCAGCCCGAAATAAACGCGTTTTTTCAGACAACTGAATCCCCATGTAGCAACAAGGCTCAGAAGAGCCCACACACTCAGATCTTAACCCCAGTGTGCTGAAAGTGTCAAAACATGTTTTTCAGCAAATAATAAACATGTTTCTGCAAGTTTGGTCAACCCCATGTAAGTTATGGGGCAGTAACAGTACACTCTGCAAAACGTGTTTTTCAGCCCGAAATAAACGCGTTTTTTCAGACAACTGAATCCCCATGTAGCAACAAGGCTCAGAAGAGCCCACACACTCAGATCTTAACCCCAGTGTGCTGAAAGTGTCAAAACGTGTTTTTCAGCAGAAATAAACATGTTTCTGCAAGTTTGGTCAACCCCATGTAAGTTATGGGGCAGTAACAGTACACTTTTCAAAACGTGTTTTTCAGCCCGAAATAAACGCGTTTTTTCAGACAACTGAATACCCATGTAGCAGCAAGTCTCAGAAGAGCCCACACACTCAGCTCTTAACCCCAGTGTGCAGAAAGGGTCAAAACGTGTTTTTCAGCAGAAATAAACATGTTTCTGCAAGTTTGGTCAACCCCATGTAAGTTATGGGGCAGTAACAGTACACTCTGCAAAACGTGTTTTTCAGCCCGAAATAAACGCGTTTTTTCAGACAACTGAATCCCCATGTAGCAGCAAGGCTCAGAAGAGCCCACACACTCAGATCTTAACCCCAGTGTGCTGAAAGTGTCAAAACATGTTTTTCAGCAGAAATAAACATGTTTCTGCAAGTTTGGTCAACCCCATGTAAGTTATGGGGCAGTAACAGTACACTTTTCAAAACGTGTTTTTCAGCCCGAAATAAACGCGTTTTTTCAGACAACTGAATCCCCATGTAGCAGCAAGGCTCAGAAGAGCCCACACACTCAGATCTTAAACCCAGTGTGTTGAAAGTGTCAAAACATGTTTTTCAGCAGAAATAAACATGTTTCTGCAAGTTTGGTCAACCCCATGTAAGTTATGGGGCAGTAACAGTACACTCTGCAAATCGTGTTTTTCAGCCCGAAATAAACGCGTTTTTTCAGACAACTGAATCCCCATGTAGCAGCAAGGCTCAGAAGAGCCCACACACTCAGATCTTAACCCCAGTGTGCTGAAAGTGTCAAAACATGTTTTTCAGCAGAAATAAACATGTTTCTGCAAGTTTGGTCAACCCCATGTAAGTTATGGGGCAGTAACAGTACACTTTTCAAAACGTGTTTTTCAGCCCGAAATAAACGCGTTTTTTCAGACAACTGAATCCCCATGTAGCAACAAGGCTCAGAAGAGCCCACACACTCAGATCTTAACCCCAGTGTGCTGAAAGTGTCAAAACATGTTTTTCAGCAGAAATAAACATGTTTCTGCAAGTTTGGTCAACCCCATGTAAGTTATGGGGCAGTAACAGTACACTCTGCAAAACGTGTTTTTCAGCCCGAAATAAACGCGTTTTTTCAGACAACTGAATCCCCATGTAGCAACAAGGCTCAGAAGAGCCCACACACTCAGATCTTAACCCCAGTGTGCTGAAAGTGTCAAAACGTGTTTTTCAGCAGAAATAAACATGTTTCTGCAAGTTTGGTCAACCCCATGTAAGTTATGGGGCAGTAACAGTACACTTTTCAAAACGTGTTTTTCAGCCCGAAATAAACGCGTTTTTTCAGACAACTGAATCCCCATGTAGCAGCAAGGCTCAGAAGAGCCCACACACTCAGATCTTAACCCCAGTGTGCTGAAAGTGTCAAAACATGTTTTTCAGCAGAAATAAACATGTTTCTGCAAGTTTGGTCAACCCCATGTAAGTTATGGGGCAGTAACAGTACACTTTTCAAAACGTGTTTTTCAGCCCGAAATAAACGCGTTTTTTCAGACAACTGAATCCCCATGTAGCAGCAAGTCTCAGAAGAGCCCACACACTCAGCTCTTAACCCCAGTGTGCAGAAAGGGTCAAAACGTGTTTTTCAGCAGAAACAAACATGTTTCTGCAAGTTTGGTCAACCCCATGTAAGTTATGGGGCAGTAACAGTACACTTTTCAAAACGTGTTTTTCAGCCCGAAATAAACGCGTTTTTTCAGACAACTGAATCCCCATGTAGCAACAAGGCTCAGAAGAGCCCACACACTCAGATCTTAACCACAGTGTGCTCAAAGTGTCAAAACTTGTTTTTCAGCAGAAATAAACATGTTTCTGCAAGTTTGGTCAACCCCATGTAAGTTATGGGGCAGTAACAGTAAACTTTTAAAAACGTGTTTTTCAGCCCGAAATAAACGCGTTTTTTCAGACCTGAATACCCATGTAGCAGCAAGGCTCAGAAGAGCCCACACACTCAGATCTTAACCCCAGTGTGCTGAAAGTGTCAAAACATGTTTTTCAGCAGAAATAAACATGTTTCTGCAAGTTTGGTCAACCCCATGTAAGTTATGGGGCAGTAACAGTACACTTTTCAAAACGTGTTTTTCAGCCCGAAATAAACGCGTTTTTTCAGACAACTGAATCCCCATGTAGCAACAAGGCTCAGAAGAGCCCACACACTCAGATCTTAACCCCAGTGTGCTGAAAGTGTCAAAACATGTTTTTCAGCAGAAATAAACATGTTTCTGCAAGTTTGGTCAACCCCATGTAAGTTATGGGGCAGTAACAGTACACTTTTCAAAACGTGTTTTTCAGCCCGAAATAAACGCGTTTTTTCAGACAACTGAATCCCCATGTAGCAACAAGGCTCAGAAGAGCCCACACACTCAGATCTTAACCCCAGTGTGCTGAAAGTGTCAAAACGTGTTTTTCAGCAGAAATAAAAATGTTTCTGCAAGTTTGGTCAACCCCATGTAAGTTATGGGGCAGTAACAGTACACTTTTCAAAACGTGTTTTTCAGCCCGAAATAAACGCGTTTTTTCAGACAACTGAATACCCATGTAGCAGCAAGTCTCAGAAGAGCCCACACACTCAGCTCTTAACCCCAGTGTGCAGAAAGGGTCAAAACGTGTTTTTCAGCAGAAATAAACATGTTTCTGCAAGTTTGGTCAACCCCATGTAAGTTATGGGGCAGTAACAGTACACTTTTCAAAACGTGTTTTTCAGCCCGAAATAAACGCGTTTTTTCAGACAACTGAATCCCCATGTAGCAGCAAGGCTCAGAAGAGCCCACACACTCAGATCTTAAACCCAGTGTGTTGAAAGTGTCAAAACATGTTTTTCAGCAGAAATAAACATGTTTCTGCAAGTTTGGTCAACCCCATGTAAGTTATGGGGCAGTAACAGTACACTTTTCAAAACTTGTTTTTCAGCCCGAAATAAACGCGTTTTTTCAGACAACTGAATCCCCATGTAGCAACAAGGCTCAGAAGAGCCCACACACTCAGATCTTAACCCCAGTGTGCTGAAAGTGTCAAAACTTGTTTTTCAGCAGAAATAAACATGTTTCTGCAAGTTTGGTCAACCCCATGTAAGTTATGGGGCAGTAACAGTACACTTTTCAAAACGTGCTTTTCAGCCCGAAATAAACGCGTTTTTTCAGACAACTGAATACCCATGTAGCAGCAAGGCTCAGAAGAGCCCACACACTCAGATCTTAACCCCAGTGTGCTGAAAGTGTCAAAACATGTTTTTCAGCAGAAATAAACATGTTTCTGCAAGTTTGGTCAACCCCATGTAAGTTATGGGGCAGTAACAGTACACTTTTCAAAACGTGTTTTTCAGCCCGAAATAAACGCGTTTTTTCAGACAACTGAATCCCCATGTAGCAACAAGGCTCAGAAGAGCCCACACACTCAGATCTTAACCCCAGTGTGCTGAAAGTGTCAAAACATGTTTTTCAGCAGAAATAAACATGTTTCTGCAAGTTTGGTCAACCCCATGTAAGTTATGGGGCAGTAACAGTAAACTTTTAAAAACGTGTTTTTCAGCCCGAAATAAACGCGTTTTTTCAGACCTGAATACCCATGTAGCAGCAAGGCTCAGAAGAGCCCACACACTCAGATCTTAACCCCAGTGTGCTGAAAGTGTCAAAACATGTTTTTCAGCAGAAATAAACATGTTTCTGCAAGTTTGGTCAACCCCATGTAAGTTATGGGGCAGTAACAGTACACTTTTCAAAACGTGTTTTTCAGCCCGAAATAAACGCGTTTTTTCAGACAACTGAATCCCCATGTAGCAACAAGGCTCAGAAGAGCCCACACACTCAGATCTTAACCCCAGTGTGCTGAAAGTGTCAAAACATGTTTTTCAGCAGAAATAAACATGTTTCTGCAAGTTTGGTCAACCCCATGTAAGTTATGGGGCAGTAACAGTACACTTTTCAAAACGTGTTTTTCAGCCCGAAATAAACGCGTTTTTTCAGACAACTGAATCCCCATGTAGCAACAAGGCTCAGAAGAGCCCACACACTCAGATCTTAACCCCAGTGTGCTGAAAGTGTCAAAACATGTTTTTCAGCAGAAATAAACATGTTTCTGCAAGTTTGGTCAACCCCATGTAAGTTATGGGGCAGTAACAGTACACTTTTCAAAACGTGTTTTTCAGCCCGAAATAAACGCGTTTTTTCAGACAACTGAATCCCCATGTAGCAACAAGGCTCAGAAGAGCCCACACACTCAGATCTTAACCCCAGTGTGCTGAAAGTGTCAAAACATGTTTTTCAGCAGAAATAAACATGTTTCTGCAAGTTTGGTCAACCCAATGTAAGTTATGGGGCAGTAACAGTACACTTTTCAAAACGTGTTTTTCAGCCCGAAATAAACGCGTTTTTTCAGACAACTGAATACCCATGTAGCAGCAAGTCTCAGAAGAGCCCACACACTCAGCTCTTAACCCCAGTGTGCAGAAAGGGTCAAAACGTGTTTTTCAGCAGAAATAAACATGTTTCTGCAAGTTTGGTCAACCCCATGTAAGTTATGGGGCAGTAACAGTACACTCTGCAAATCGTGTTTTTCAGCCCGAAATAAACGCGTTTTTTCAGACAACTGAATCCCCATGTAGCAGCAAGGCTCAGAAGAGCCCACACACTCAGATCTTAACCCCAGTGTGCTGAAAGTGTCAAAACATGTTTTTCAGCAGAAATAAACATGTTTCTGCAAGTTTGGTCAACCCCATGTAAGTTATGGGGCAGTAACAGTACACTTTTCAAAACGTGTTTTTCAGCCCGAAATAAACGCGTTTTTTCAGACAACTGAATCCCCATGTAGCAACAAGGCTCAGAAGAGCCCACACACTCAGATCTTAACCCCAGTGTGCTGAAAGTGTCAAAACATGTTTTTCAGCAGAAATAAACATGTTTCTGCAAGTTTGGTCAACCCCATGTAAGTTATGGGGCAGTAACAGTACACTCTGCAAAACGTGTTTTTCAGCCCGAAATAAACGCGTTTTTTCAGACAACTGAATCCCCATGTAGCAGCAAGGCTCAGAAGAGCCCACACACTCAGATCTTAACCCCAGTGTGCTGAAAGTGGCAAAACATGTTTTTCAGCAGAAATAAACATGTTTCTGCAAGTTTGGTCAACCCCATGTAAGTTATGGGGCAGTAACAGTACACTTTTCAAAACGTGTTTTTCAGCCCGAAATAAACGCGTTTTTTCAGACAACTGAATCCCCATGTAGCAACAAGGCTCAGAAGAGCCCACACACTCAGATCTTAACCCCAGTGTGCTGAAAGTGTCAAAACTTGTTTTTCAGCAGAAATAAACATGTTTCTGCAAGTTTGGTCAACCCCATGTAAGTTATGGGGCAGTAACAGTACACTTTTCAAAACGTGTTTTTCAGCCCGAAATAAACGCGTTTTTTCAGACAACTGAATCCCCATGTAGCAACAAGGCTCAGAAGAGCCCACACACTCAGATCTTAACCCCAGTGTGCTGAAAGTGTCAAAACATGTTTTTCAGCAGAAATAAACATGTTTCTGCAAGTTTGGTCAACCCCATGTAAGTTATGGGGCAGTAACAGTACACTTTTCAAAACGTGTTTTTCAGCCCGAAATAAACGCGTTTTTTCAGACAACTGAATACCCATGTAGCAGCAAGTCTCAGAAGAGCCCACACACTCAGCTCTTAACCCCAGTGTGCAGAAAGGGTCAAAACGTGTTTTTCAGCAGAAATAAACATGTTTCTGCAAGTTTGGTCAACCCCATGTAAGTTATGGGGCAGTAACAGTACACTCTGCAAAACGTGTTTTTCAGCCCGAAATAAACGCGTTTTTTCAGACAACTGAATCCCCATGTAGCAGCAAGGCTCAGAAGAGCCCACACACTCAGATCTTAACCCCAGTGTGCTGAAAGTGTCAAAACATGTTTTTCAGCAGAAATAAACATGTTTCTGCAAGTTTGGTCAACCCCATGTAAGTTATGGGGCAGTAACAGTACACTTTTCAAAACGTGTTTTTCAGCCCGAAATAAACGCGTTTTTTCAGACAACTGAATCCCCATGTAGCAGCAAGGCTCAGAAGAGCCCACACACTCAGATCTTAAACCCAGTGTGTTGAAAGTGTCAAAACATGTTTTTCAGCAGAAATAAACATGTTTCTGCAAGTTTGGTCAACCCCATGTAAGTTATGGGGCAGTAACAGTACACTTTTCAAAACTTGTTTTTCAGCCCGAAATAAACGCGTTTTTTCAGACAACTGAATCCCCATGTAGCAACAAGGCTCAGAAGAGCCCACACACTCAGATCTTAACCCCAGTGTGCTGAAAGTGGCAAAACATGTTTTTCAGCAGAAATAAACATGTTTCTGCAAGTTTGGTCAACCCCATGTAAGTTATGGGGCAGTAACAGTACACTTTTCAAAACGTGTTTTTCAGCCCGAAATAAACGCGTTTTTTCAGACAACTGAATCCCCATGTAGCAACAAGGCTCAGAAGAGCCCACACACTCAGATCTTAACCCCAGTGTGCTGAAAGTGTCAAAACTTGTTTTTCAGCAGAAATAAACATGTTTCTGCAAGTTTGGTCAACCCCATGTAAGTTATGGGGCAGTAACAGTACACTTTTCAAAACGTGTTTTTCAGCCCGAAATAAACGCGTTTTTTCAGACAACTGAATCCCCATGTAGCAACAAGGCTCAGAAGAGCCCACACACTCAGATCTTAACCCCAGTGTGCTGAAAGTGTCAAAACATGTTTTTCAGCAGAAATAAACATGTTTCTGCAAGTTTGGTCAACCCCATGTAAGTTATGGGGCAGTAACAGTACACTTTTCAAAACGTGTTTTTCAGCCCGAAATAAACGCGTTTTTTCAGACAACTGAATACCCATGTAGCAGCAAGTCTCAGAAGAGCCCACACACTCAGCTCTTAACCCCAGTGTGCAGAAAGGGTCAAAACGTGTTTTTCAGCAGAAATAAACATGTTTCTGCAAGTTTGGTCAACCCCATGTAAGTTATGGGGCAGTAACAGTACACTCTGCAAAACGTGTTTTTCAGCCCGAAATAAACGCGTTTTTTCAGACAACTGAATCCCCATGTAGCAGCAAGGCTCAGAAGAGCCCACACACTCAGATCTTAACCCCAGTGTGCTGAAAGTGTCAAAACATGTTTTTCAGCAGAAATAAACATGTTTCTGCAAGTTTGGTCAACCCCATGTAAGTTATGGGGCAGTAACAGTACACTTTTCAAAACGTGTTTTTCAGCCCGAAATAAACGCGTTTTTTCAGACAACTGAATCCCCATGTAGCAGCAAGGCTCAGAAGAGCCCACACACTCAGATCTTAAACCCAGTGTGTTGAAAGTGTCAAAACATGTTTTTCAGCAGAAATAAACATGTTTCTGCAAGTTTGGTCAACCCCATGTAAGTTATGGGGCAGTAACAGTACACTTTTCAAAACTTGTTTTTCAGCCCGAAATAAACGCGTTTTTTCAGACAACTGAATCCCCATGTAGCAACAAGGCTCAGAAGAGCCCACACACTCAGATCTTAACCCCAGTGTGCTGAAAGTGTCAAAACTTGTTTTTCAGCAGAAATAAACATGTTTCTGCAAGTTTGGTCAACCCCATGTAAGTTATGGGGCAGTAACAGTACACTCTGCAAAACGTGTTTTTCAGCCCGAAATAAACGCGTTTTTTCAGACAACTGAATCCCCATGTAGCAGCAAGGCTTAGAAGAGCCCACACACTCAGATCTTAACCCCAGTGTGCTGAAAGTGTCAAAACATGTTTTTCAGCAGAAATAAACATGTTTCTGCAAGTTTGGTCAACCCCATGTAAGTTATGGGGCAGTAACAGTACACTTTTCAAAACGTGTTTTTCAGCCCGAAATAAACGCGTTTTTTCAGACAACTGAATCCCCATGTAGCAACAAGGCTCAGAAGAGCCCACACACTCAGATCTTAACCCCAGTGTGGTGAAAGTGTCAAAACATGTTTTTCAGCAGAAATAAACATGTTTCTGCAAGTTTGGTCAACCCCATGTAAGTTATGGGGCAGTAACAGTACACTCTGCAAAACGTGTTTTTCAGCCCGAAATAAACGCGTTTTTTCAGACAACTGAATCCCCTTGTAGCAGCAAGGCTCAGAAGAGCCCACACACTCAGATCTTAACCCCAGTGTGCTGAAAGTGTCAAAACATGTTTTTCAGCAGAAATAAACATGTTTCTGCAAGTTTGGTCAACCCCATGTAAGTTATGGGGCAGTAACAGTACACTTTTCAAAACGTGTTTTTCAGCCCGAAATAAACGCGTTTTTTCAGACAACTGAATCCCCATGTAGCAACAAGGCTCAGAAGAGCCCACACACTCAGATCTTAACCCCAGTGTGCTGAAAGTGTCAAAACATGTTTTTCAGCAGAAATAAACATGTTTCTGCAAGTTTGGTCAACCCCATGTAAGTTATGGGGCAGTAACAGTACACTTTTCAAAACGTGTTTTTCAGCCCGAAATAAACGCGTTTTTTCAGACAACTGAATCCCCATGTAGCAACAAGGCTCAGAAGAGCCCACACACTCAGATCTTAACCCCAGTGTGCTGAAAGTGTCAAAACATGTTTTTCAGCAGAAATAAACATGTTTCTGCAAGTTTGGTCAACCCCATGTAAGTTATGGGGCAGTAACAGTACACTTTTCAAAACGTGTTTTTCAGCCCGAAATAAACGCGTTTTTTCAGACAACTGAATACCCATGTAGCAGCAAGTCTCAGAAGAGCCCACACACTCAGCTCTTAACCCCAGTGTGCAGAAAGGGTCAAAACGTGTTTTTCAGCAGTAATAAACATGTTTCTGCAAGTTTGGTCAACCCCATGTAAGTTATGGGGCAGTAACAGTACACTCTGCAAATCGTGTTTTTCAGCCCGAAATAAACGCGTTTTTTCAGACAACTGAATACCCATGTAGCAACAAGGCTCAGAAGAGCCCACACACTCAGATCTTAACCCCAGTGTGCAGAAAGGGTCAAAACGTGTTTTTCAGCAGAAATAAACATGTTTCTGCAAGTTTGGTCAACCCCATGTAAGTTATGGGGCAGTAACAGTACACTCTGTAAAACGTGTTTTTCAGCCCGAAATAAACGCGTTTTTTCAGACAACTGAATCCCCATGTAGCAGCAAGGCTCAGAAGAGCCCACACACTCAGATCTTAACCCCAGTGTGCTGAAAGTGTCAAAACATGTTTTTCAGCAGAAATAAACATGTTTCTGCAAGTTTGGTCAACCCCATGTAAGTTATGGGGCAGTAACAGTACACTTTTCAAAACGTGTTTTTCAGCCCGAAATAAACGCGTTTTTTCAGACAACTGAATACCCATGTAGCAGCAAGTCTCAGAAGAGCCCACACACTCAGATCTTAACCCCAGTGTGCAGAAAGGGTCAAAACGTGTTTTTCAGCAGAAATAAACATGTTTCTGCAAGTTTGGTCAACCCCATGTAAGTTATGGGGCAGTAACAGTACACTCTGTAAAACGTGTTTTTCAGCCCGAAATAAACGCGTTTTTTCAGACAACTGAATCCCCATGTAGCAGCAAGGCTCAGAAGAGCCCACACACTCAGATCTTAACCCCAGTGTGCAGAAAGGGTCAAAACGTGTTTTTCAGCAGAAATAAACATGTTTCTGCAAGTTTGGTCAACCCCATGTAAGTTATGGGGCAGTAACAGTACACTCTGCAAAACGTGTTTTTCAGCCCGAAATAAACGCGTTTTTTCAGACAACTGAATCCCCATGTAGCAGCAAGGCTCAGAAGAGCCCACACACTCAGATCTTAACCCCAGTGTGCTGAAAGTGTCAAAACATGTTTTTCAGCAGAAATAAACATGTTTCTGCAAGTTTGGTCAACCCCATGTAAGTTATGGGGCAGTAACAGTACACTTTTCAAAACGTGTTTTTCAGCCCGAAATAAACGCGTTTTTTCAGACAACTGAATCCCCATGTAGCAGCAAGGCTCAGAAGAGCCCACACACTCAGATCTTAACCCCAGTGTGCTGAAAGTGTCAAAACTTGTTTTTCAGCAGAAATAAACATGTTTCTGCAAGTTTGGTCAACCCCATGTAAGTTATGGGGCAGTAACAGTACACTTTTCAAAACGTGTTTTTCAGCCCGAAATAAACGCGTTTTTTCAGACAACTGAATACCCATGTAGCAGCAAGGCTCAGAAGAGCCCACACACTCAGATCTTAACCCCAGTGTGCTGAAAGTGTCAAAACATGTTTTTCAGCAGAAATAAACATGTTTCTGCAAGTTTGGTCAACCCCATGTAAGTTATGGGGCAGTAACAGTACACTCTGCAAAACGTGTTTTTCAGCCCGAAATAAACGCGTTTTTTCAGACAACTGAATCCCCATGTAGCAACAAGGCTCAGAAGAGCCCACACACTCAGATCTTAACCCCAGTGTGCTGAAAGTGTCAAAACATGTTTTTCAGCAGAAATAAACATGTTTCTGCAAGTTTGGTCAACCCCATGTAAGTTATGAGGCAGTAACAGTACACTTTTCAAAACGTGTTTTTCAGCCCGAAATAAACGCGTTTTTTCAGACAACTGAATACCCATGTAGCAGCAAGTCTCAGAAGAGCCCACACACTCAGCTCTTAACCCCAGTGTGCAGAAAGGGTCAAAACGTGTTTTTCAGCAGAAATAAACATGTTTCTGCAAGTTTGGTCAACCCCATGTAAGTTATGGGGCAGTAACAGTACACTCTGCAAAACGTGTTTTTCAGCCCGAAATAAACGCGTTTTTTCAGACAACTGAATACCCATGTAGCAGCAAGTCTCAGAAGAGCCCACACACTCAGCTCTTAACCCCAGTGTGCAGAAAGGGTCAAAACGTGTTTTTCAGCAGAAATAAACATGTTTCTGCAAGTTTGGTCAACCCCATGTAAGTTATGGGGCAGTAACAGTACACTCTGCAAAACGTGTTTTTCAGCCCGAAATAAACGCGTTTTTTCAGACAACTGAATCCCCATGTAGCAGCAAGGCTCAGAAGAGCCCACACACTCAGATCTTAACCCCAGTGTGCTGAAAGTGTCAAAACATGTTTTTCAGCAGAAATAAACATGTTTCTGCAAGTTTGGTCAACCCCATGTAAGTTATGGGGCAGTAACAGTACACTTTTCAAAACGTGTTTTTCAGCCCGAAATAAACGCGTTTTTTCAGACAACTGAATCCCCATTTAGCAGCAAGGCTCAGAAGAGCCCACACACTCAGATCTTAACCCCAGTGTGCTGCAAATGTCAAAACTTGTTTTTCAGCAGAAATAAACATGTTTCTGCAAGTTTGGTCAACCCCATGTAAGTTATGGGGCAGTAACAGTACACTTTTCAAAACGTGTTTTTCAGCCCGAAATGAACGCGTTTTTTCAGACAACTGAATACCCATGTAGCAGCAAGGCTCAGAAGAGCCCACACACTCAGATCTTAACCCCAGTGTGCTGAAAGTGTCAAAACATGTTTTTCAGCAGAAATAAACATGTTTCTGCAAGTTTGGTCAACCCCATGTAAGTTATGGGGCAGTAACAGTACACTTTTCAAAACGTGTTTTTCAGCCCGAAATGAACGCGTTTTTTCAGACAACTGAATCCCCATGTAGCAACAAGGCTCAGAAGAGCCCACACACTCAGATCTTAACCCCAGTGTGCTGAAAGTGTCAAAACATGTTTTTCAGCAGAAATAAACATGTTTCTGCAAGTTTGGTCAACCCCATGTAAGTTATGGGGCAGTAACAGTACACTCTGCAAAACGTGTTTTTCAGCCCGAAATAAACGCGTTTTTTCAGACAACTGAATCCCCATGTAGCAACAAGGCTCAGAAGAGCCCACACACTCAGATCTTAACCCCAGTGTGCTGAAAGTGTCAAAACGTGTTTTTCAGCAGAAATAAACATGTTTCTGCAAGTTTGGTCAACCCCATGTAAGTTATGGGGCAGTAACAGTACACTCTGCAAAACGTGTTTTTCAGCCCGAAATAAACGCGTTTTTTCAGACAACTGAATCCCCATGTAGCAGCAAGGCTCAGAAGAGCCCACACACTCAGATCTTAACCCCAGTGTGCTGAAAGTGTCAAAACATGTTTTTCAGCAGAAATAAACATGTTTCTGCAAGTTTGGTCAACCCCATGTAAGTTATGGGGCAGTAACAGTACACTTTTCAAAACGTGTTTTTCAGCCCGAAATAAACGCGTTTTTTCAGACAACTGAATCCCCATGTAGCAGCAAGGCTCAGAAGAGCCCACACACTCAGATCTTAAACCCAGTGTGTTGAAAGTGTCAAAACATGTTTTTCAGCAGAAATAAACATGTTTCTGCAAGTTTGGTCAACCCCATGTAAGTTATGGGGCAGTAACAGTACACTTTTCAAAACTTGTTTTTCAGCCCGAAATAAACGCGTTTTTTCAGACAACTGAATCCCCATGTAGCAACAAGGCTCAGAAGAGCCCACACACTCAGATCTTAACCCCAGTGTGCTGAAAGTGTCAAAACTTGTTTTTCAGCAGAAATAAACATGTTTCTGCAAGTTTAGTCAACCCCATGTAAGTTATGGGGCAGTAACAGTACACTTTTCAAAACGTGCTTTTCAGCCCGAAATAAACGCGTTTTTTCAGACAACTGAATACCCATGTAGCAGCAAGGCTCAGAAGAGCCCACACACTCAGATCTTAACCCCAGTGTGCTGAAAGTGTCAAAACATGTTTTTCAGCAGAAATAAACATGTTTCTGCAAGTTTGGTCAACCCCATGTAAGTTATGGGGCAGTAACAGTACACTTTTCAAAACGTGTTTTTCAGCCCGAAATAAACGCGTTTTTTCAGACAACTGAATCCCCATGTAGCAACAAGGCTCAGAAGAGCCCACACACTCAGATCTTAACCCCAGTGTGCTGAAAGTGTCAAAACATGTTTTTCAGCAGAAATAAACATGTTTCTGCAAGTTTGGTCAACCCCATGTAAGTTATGGGGCAGTAACAGTACACTTTTCAAAACGTGTTTTTCAGCCCGAAATAAACGCGTTTTTTCAGACAACTGAATACCCATGTAGCAGCAAGTCTCAGAAGAGCCCACACACTCAGCTCTTAACCCCAGTGTGCAGAAAGGGTCAAAACGTGTTTTTCAGCAGAAACAAACATGTTTCTGCAAGTTTGGTCAACCCCATGTAAGTTATGGGGCAGTAACAGTACACTCTGCAAAACGTGTTTTTCAGCCCGAAATAAACGCGTTTTTTCAGACAACTGAATCCCCATGTAGCAGCAAGGCTCAGAAGAGCCCACACACTCAGATCTTAACCCCAGTGTGCTGAAAGTGTCAAAACATGTTTTTCAGCAGAAATAAACATGTTTCTGCAAGTTTGGTCAACCCCATGTAAGTTATGGGGCAGTAACAGTACACTTTTCAAAACGTGTTTTTCAGCCCGAAATAAACGCGTTTTTTCAGACAACTGAATCCCCATGTAGCAACAAGGCTCAGAAGAGCCCACACACTCAGATCTTAACCCCAGTGTGGTGAAAGTGTCAAAACATGTTTTTCAGCAGAAATAAACATGTTTCTGCAAGTTTGGTCAACCCCATGTAAGTTATGGGGCAGTAACAGTACACTCTGCAAAACGTGTTTTTCAGCCCGAAATAAACGCGTTTTTTCAGACAACTGAATCCCCATGTAGCAGCAAGGCTCAGAAGAGCCCACACACTCAGATCTTAACCCCAGTGTGCTGAAAGTGTCAAAACATGTTTTTCAGCAGAAATAAATATGTTTCTGCAAGTTTGGTCAACCCCATGTAAGTTATGGGGCAGTAACAGTACACTTTTCAAAACGTGTTTTTCAGCCCGAAATAAACGCGTTTTTTCAGACAACTGAATCCCCATGTAGCAACAAGGCTCAGAAGAGCCCACACACTCAGATCTTAACCACAGTGTGCTGAAAGTGTCAAAACTTGTTTTTCAGCAGAAATAAACATGTTTCTGCAAGTTTGGTCAACCCCATGTAAGTTATGGGGCAGTAACAGTAAACTTTTCAAAACGTGTTTTTCAGCCCGAAATAAACGCGTTTTTTCAGACCTGAATACCCATGTAGCAGCAAGGCTCAGAAGAGCCCACACACTCAGATCTTAACCCCAGTGTGCTGAAAGTGTCAAAACATGTTTTTCAGCAGAAATAAACATGTTTCTGCAAGTTTGGTCAACCCCATGTAAGTTATGGGGCAGTAACAGTACACTTTTCAAAACGTGTTTTTCAGCCCGAAATAAACGCGTTTTTTCAGACAACTGAATCCCCATGTAGCAACAAGGCTCAGAAGAGCCCACACACTCAGATCTTAACCCCAGTGTGCTGAAAGTGTCAAAACATGTTTTTCAGCAGAAATAAACATGTTTCTGCAAGTTTGGTCAACCCCATGTAAGTTATGGGGCAGTAACAGTACACTTTTCAAAACGTGTTTTTCAGCCCGAAATAAACGCGTTTTTTCAGACAACTGAATCCCCATGTAGCAACAAGGCTCAGAAGAGCCCACACACTCAGATCTTAACCCCAGTGTGCTGAAAGTGTCAAAACATGTTTTTCAGCAGAAATAAACATGTTTCTGCAAGTTTGGTCAACCCCATGTAAGTTATGGGGCAGTAACAGTACACTTTTCAAAACGTGTTTTTCAGCCCGAAATAAACGCGTTTTTTCAGACAACTGAATCCCCATGTAGCAACAAGGCTCAGAAGAGCCCACACACTCAGATCTTAACCCCAGTGTGCTGAAAGTGTCAAAACATGTTTTTCAGCAGAAATAAACATGTTTCTGCAAGTTTGGTCAACCCCATGTAAGTTATGGGGCAGTAACAGTACACTTTTCAAAACGTGTTTTTCAGCCCGAAATAAACGCGTTTTTTCAGACAACTGAATCCCCATGTAGCAACAAGGCTCAGAAGAGCCCACACACTCAGATCTTAACCCCAGTGTGCTGAAAGTGTCAAAACATGTTTTTCAGCAGAAATAAACATGTTTCTGCAAGTTTGGTCAACCCCATGTAAGTTATGGGGCAGTAACAGTACACTTTTCAAAACGTGTTTTTCAGCCCGAAATAAACGCGTTTTTTCAGACAACTGAATACCCATGTAGCAGCAAGTCTCAGAAGAGCCCACACACTCAGCTCTTAACCCCAGTGTGCAGAAAGGGTCAAAACGTGTTTTTCAGCAGAAATAAACATGTTTCTGCAAGTTTGGTCAACCCCATGTAAGTTATGGGGCAGTAACAGTACACTCTGCAAATCGTGTTTTTCAGCCCGAAATAAACGCGTTTTTTCAGACAACTGAATCCCCATGTAGCAGCAAGGCTCAGAAGAGCCCACACACTCAGATCTTAACCCCAGTGTGCTGAAAGTGTCAAAACATGTTTTTCAGCAGAAATAAACATGTTTCTGCAAGTTTGGTCAACCCCATGTAAGTTATGGGGCAGTAACAGTACACTTTTCAAAACGTGTTTTTCAGCCCGAAATAAACGCGTTTTTTCAGACAACTGAATCCCCATGTAGCAACAAGGCTCAGAAGAGCCCACACACTCAGATCTTAACCCCAGTGTGCTGAAAGTGTCAAAACATGTTTTTCAGCAGAAATAAACATGTTTCTGCAAGTTTGGTCAACCCCATGTAAGTTATGGGGCAGTAACAGTACACTTTTCAAAACGTGTTTTTCAGCCCGAAATAAACGCGTTTTTTCAGACAACTGAATCCCCATGTAGCAACAAGGCTCAGAAGAGCCCACACACTCAGATCTTAACCCCAGTGTGCTGAAAGTGTCAAAACATGTTTTTCAGCAGAAATAAACATGTTTCTGCAAGTTTGGTCAACCCCATGTAAGTTATGGGGCAGTAACAGTACACTTTTCAAAACGTGTTTTTCAGCCCGAAATAAACGCGTTTTTTCAGACAACTGAATCCCCATGTAGCAACAAGGCTCAGAAGAGCCCACACACTCAGATCTTAACCCCAGTGTGCTGAAAGTGTCAAAACATGTTTTTCAGCAGAAATAAACATGTTTCTGCAAGTTTGGTCAACCCCATGTAAGTTATGGGGCAGTAACAGTACACTTTTCAAAACGTGTTTTTCAGCCCGAAATAAACGCGTTTTTTCAGACAACTGAATACCCATGTAGCAGCAAGTCTCAGAAGAGCCCACACACTCAGCTCTTAACCCCAGTGTGCAGAAAGGGTCAAAACGTGTTTTTCAGCAGAAATAAACATGTTTCTGCAAGTTTGGTCAACCCCATGTAAGTTATGGGGCAGTAACAGTACACTCTGCAAATCGTGTTTTTCAGCCCGAAATAAACGCGTTTTTTCAGACAACTGAATCCCCATGTAGCAGCAAGGCTCAGAAGAGCCCACACACTCAGATCTTAACCCCAGTGTGCTGAAAGTGTCAAAACATGTTTTTCAGCAGAAATAAACATGTTTCTGCAAGTTTGGTCAACCCCATGTAAGTTATGGGGCAGTAACAGTACACTTTTCAAAACGTGTTTTTCAGCCCGAAATAAACGCGTTTTTTCAGACAACTGAATCCCCATGTAGCAACAAGGCTCAGAAGAGCCCACACACTCAGATCTTAACCCCAGTGTGCTGAAAGTGTCAAAACTTGTTTTTCAGCAGAAATAAACATGTTTCTGCAAGTTTGGACAACCCCATGTAAGTTATGGGGCAGTAACAGTACACTTTTCAAAACGTGTTTTTCAGCCCGAAATAAACGCGTTTTTTCAGACAACTGAATCCCCATGTAGCAACAAGGCTCAGAAGAGCCCACACACTCAGATCTTAACCCCAGTGTGCTGAAAGTGTCAAAACATGTTTTTCAGCAGAAATAAACATGTTTCTGCAAGTTTGGTCAACCCCATGTAAGTTATGGGGCAGTAACAGTACACTTTTCAAAACGTGTTTTTCAGCCCGAAATAAACGCGTTTTTTCAGACAACTGAATACCCATGTAGCAGCAAGTCTCAGAAGAGCCCACACACTCAGCTCTTAACCCCAGTGTGCAGAAAGGGTCAAAACGTGTTTTTCAGCAGAAATAAACATGTTTCTGCAAGTTTGGTCAACCCCATGTAAGTTATGGGGCAGTAACAGTACACTCTGCAAAACGTGTTTTTCAGCCCGAAATAAACGCGTTTTTTCAGACAACTGAATCCCCATGTAGCAGCAAGGCTCAGAAGAGCCCACACACTCAGATCTTAACCCCAGTGTGCTGAAAGTGTCAAAACATGTTTTTCAGCAGAAATAAACATGTTTCTGCAAGTTTGGTCAACCCCATGTAAGTTATGGGGCAGTAACAGTACACTTTTCAAAACGTGTTTTTCAGCCCGAAATAAACGCGTTTTTTCAGACAACTGAATCCCCATGTAGCAGCAAGGCTCAGAAGAGCCCACACACTCAGATCTTAAACCCAGTGTGTTGAAAGTGTCAAAACATGTTTTTCAGCAGAAATAAACATGTTTCTGCAAGTTTGGTCAACCCCATGTAAGTTATGGGGCAGTAACAGTACACTTTTCAAAACTTGTTTTTCAGCCCGAAATAAACGCGTTTTTTCAGACAACTGAATCCCCATGTAGCAACAAGGCTCAGAAGAGCCCACACACTCAGATCTTAACCCCAGTGTGCTGAAAGTGTCAAAACATGTTTTTCAGCAGAAATAAACATGTTTCTGCAAGTTTGGTCAACCCCATGTAAGTTATGGGGCAGTAACAGAACACTTTTCAAAACGTGTTTTTCAGCCCGAAATAAACGCGTTTTTTCAGACAACTGAATCCCCATGTAGCAACAAGGCTCAGAAGAGCCCACACACTCAGATCTTAACCCCAGTGTGCTGAAAGTGTCAAAACATGTTTTTCAGCAGAAATAAACATGTTTCTGCAAGTTTGGTCAACCCCATGTAAGTTATGGGGCAGTAACAGTACACTTTTCAAAACGTGTTTTTCAGCCCGAAATAAACGCGTTTTTTCAGACAACTGAATACCCATGTAGCAGCAAGTCTCAGAAGAGCCCACACACTCAGCTCTTAACCCCAGTGTGCAGAAAGGGTCAAAACGTGTTTTTCAGCAGAAATAAACATGTTTCTGCAAGTTTGGTCAACCCCATGTAAGTTATGGGGCAGTAACAGTACACTCTGCAAATCGTGTTTTTCAGCCCGAAATAAACGCGTTTTTTCAGACAACTGAATCCCCATGTAGCAGCAAGGCTCAGAAGAGCCCACACACTCAGATCTTAACCCCAGTGTGCTGAAAGTGTCAAAACATGTTTTTCAGCAGAAATAAACATGTTTCTGCAAGTTTGGTCAACCCCATGTAAGTTATGGGGCAGTAACAGTACACTTTTCAAAACGTGTTTTTCAGCCCGAAATAAACGCGTTTTTTCAGACAACTGAATCCCCATGTAGCAACAAGGCTCAGAAGAGCCCACACACTCAGATCTTAACCCCAGTGTGCTGAAAGTGTCAAAACATGTTTTTCAGCAGAAATAAACATGTTTCTGCAAGTTTGGTCAACCCCATGTAAGTTATGGGGCAGTAACAGTACACTCTGCAAAACGTGTTTTTCAGCCCGAAATAAACGCGTTTTTTCAGACAACTGAATCCCCATGTAGCAACAAGGCTCAGAAGAGCCCACACACTCAGATCTTAACCCCAGTGTGCTGAAAGTGTCAAAACGTGTTTTTCAGCAGAAATAAACATGTTTCTGCAAGTTTGGTCAACCCCATGTAAGTTATGGGGCAGTAACAGTACACTTTTCAAAACGTGTTTTTCAGCCCGAAATAAACGCGTTTTTTCAGACAACTGAATACCCATGTAGCAGCAAGTCTCAGAAGAGCCCACACACTCAGCTCTTAACCCCAGTGTGCAGAAAGGGTCAAAACGTGTTTTTCAGCAGAAATAAACATGTTTCTGCAAGTCTGGTCAACCCCATGTAAGTTATGGGGCAGTAACAGTACACTCTGCAAAACGTGTTTTTCAGCCCGAAATAAACGCGTTTTTTCAGACAACTGAATCCCCATGTAGCAGCAAGGCTCAGAAGAGCCCACACACTCAGATCTTAACCCCAGTGTGCTGAAAGTGTCAAAACATGTTTTTCAGCAGAAATAAACATGTTTCTGCAAGTTTGGTCAACCCCATGTAAGTTATGGGGCAGTAACAGTACACTTTTCAAAACGTGTTTTTCAGCCCGAAATAAACGCGTTTTTTCAGACAACTGAATCCCCATGTAGCAGCAAGGCTCAGAAGAGCCCACACACTCAGATCTTAAACCCAGTGTGTTGAAAGTGTCAAAACATGTTTTTCAGCAGAAATAAACATGTTTCTGCAAGTTTGGTCAACCCCATGTAAGTTATGGGGCAGTAACAGTACACTCTGCAAATCGTGTTTTTCAGCCCGAAATAAACGCGTTTTTTCAGACAACTGAATCCCCATGTAGCAGCAAGGCTCAGAAGAGCCCACACACTCAGATCTTAACCCCAGTGTGCTGAAAGTGTCAAAACATGTTTTTCAGCAGAAATAAACATGTTTCTGCAAGTTTGGTCAACCCCATGTAAGTTATGGGGCAGTAACAGTACACTTTTCAAAACGTGTTTTTCAGCCCGAAATAAACGCGTTTTTTCAGACAACTGAATCCCCATGTAGCAACAAGGCTCAGAAGAGCCCACACACTCAGATCTTAACCCCAGTGTGCTGAAAGTGTCAAAACATGTTTTTCAGCAGAAATAAACATGTTTCTGCAAGTTTGGTCAACCCCATGTAAGTTATGGGGCAGTAACAGTACACTCTGCAAAACGTGTTTTTCAGCCCGAAATAAACGCGTTTTTTCAGACAACTGAATCCCCATGTAGCAACAAGGCTCAGAAGAGCCCACACACTCAGATCTTAACCCCAGTGTGCTGAAAGTGTCAAAACGTGTTTTTCAGCAGAAATAAACATGTTTCTGCAAGTTTGGTCAACCCCATGTAAGTTATGGGGCAGTAACAGTACACTTTTCAAAACGTGTTTTTCAGCCCGAAATAAACGCGTTTTTTCAGACAACTGAATACCCATGTAGCAGCAAGTCTCAGAAGAGCCCACACACTCAGCTCTTAACCCCAGTGTGCAGAAAGGGTCAAAACGTGTTTTTCAGCAGAAATAAACATGTTTCTGCAAGTTTGGTCAACCCCATGTAAGTTATGGGGCAGTAACAGTACACTCTGCAAAACGTGTTTTTCAGCCCGAAATAAACGCGTTTTTTCAGACAACTGAATCCCCATGTAGCAGCAAGGCTCAGAAGAGCCCACACACTCAGATCTTAACCCCAGTGTGCTGAAAGTGTCAAAACATGTTTTTCAGCAGAAATAAACATGTTTCTGCAAGTTTGGTCAACCCCATGTAAGTTATGGGGCAGTAACAGTACACTTTTCAAAACGTGTTTTTCAGCCCGAAATAAACGCGTTTTTTCAGACAACTGAATCCCCATGTAGCAGCAAGGCTCAGAAGAGCCCACACACTCAGATCTTAAACCCAGTGTGTTGAAAGTGTCAAAACATGTTTTTCAGCAGAAATAAACATGTTTCTGCAAGTTTGGTCAACCCCATGTAAGTTATGGGGCAGTAACAGTACACTCTGCAAATCGTGTTTTTCAGCCCGAAATAAACGCGTTTTTTCAGACAACTGAATCCCCATGTAGCAGCAAGGCTCAGAAGAGCCCACACACTCAGATCTTAACCCCAGTGTGCTGAAAGTGTCAAAACATGTTTTTCAGCAGAAATAAACATGTTTCTGCAAGTTTGGTCAACCCCATGTAAGTTATGGGGCAGTAACAGTACACTTTTCAAAACGTGTTTTTCAGCCCGAAATAAACGCGTTTTTTCAGACAACTGAATCCCCATGTAGCAACAAGGCTCAGAAGAGCCCACACACTCAGATCTTAACCCCAGTGTGCTGAAAGTGTCAAAACATGTTTTTCAGCAGAAATAAACATGTTTCTGCAAGTTTGGTCAACCCCATGTAAGTTATGGGGCAGTAACAGTACACTTTTCAAAACGTGTTTTTCAGCCCGAAATAAACGCGTTTTTTCAGACAACTGAATCCCCATGTAGCAACAAGGCTCAGAAGAGCCCACACACTCAGATCTTAACCCCAGTGTGCTGAAAGTGTCAAAACATGTTTTTCAGCAGAAATAAACATGTTTCTGCAAGTTTGGTCAACCCCATGTAAGTTATGGGGCAGTAACAGTACACTTTTCAAAACGTGTTTTTCAGCCCGAAATAAACGCGTTTTTTCAGACAACTGAATACCCATGTAGCAGCAAGTCTCAGAAGAGCCCACACACTCAGCTCTTAACCCCAGTGTGCAGAAAGGGTCAAAACGTGTTTTTCAGCAGAAACAAACATGTTTCTGCAAGTTTGGTCAACCCCATGTAAGTTATGGGGCAGTAACAGTACACTCTGCAAAACGTGTTTTTCAGCCCGAAATAAACGCGTTTTTTCAGACAACTGAATCCCCATGTAGCAGCAAGGCTCAGAAGAGCCCACACACTCAGATCTTAACCCCAGTGTGCTGAAAGTGTCAAAACATGTTTTTCAGCAGAAATAAACATGTTTCTGCAAGTTTGGTCAACCCCATGTAAGTTATGGGGCAGTAACAGTACACTTTTCAAAACGTGTTTTTCAGCCCGAAATAAACGCGTTTTTTCAGACAACTGAATCCCCATGTAGCAACAAGGCTCAGAAGAGCCCACACACTCAGATCTTAACCCCAGTGTGGTGAAAGTGTCAAAACATGTTTTTCAGCAGAAATAAACATGTTTCTGCAAGTTTGGTCAACCCCATGTAAGTTATGGGGCAGTAACAGTACACTCTGCAAAACGTGTTTTTCAGCCCGAAATAAACGCGTTTTTTCAGACAACTGAATCCCCATGTAGCAGCAAGGCTCAGAAGAGCCCACACACTCAGATCTTAACCCCAGTGTGCTGAAAGTGTCAAAACATGTTTTTCAGCAGAAATAAACATGTTTCTGCAAGTTTGGTCAACCCCATGTAAGTTATGGGGCAGTAACAGTACACTTTTCAAAACGTGTTTTTCAGCCCGAAATAAACGCGTTTTTTCAGACAACTGAATCCCCATGTAGCAACAAGGCTCAGAAGAGCCCACACACTCAGATCTTAACCACAGTGTGCTGAAAGTGTCAAAACTTGTTTTTCAGCAGAAATAAACATGTTTCTGCAAGTTTGGTCAACCCCATGTAAGTTATGGGGCAGTAACAGTAAACTTTTCAAAACGTGTTTTTCAGCCCGAAATAAACGCGTTTTTTCAGACCTGAATACCCATGTAGCAGCAAGGCTCAGAAGAGCCCACACACTCAGATCTTAACCCCAGTGTGCTGAAAGTGTCAAAACATGTTTTTCAGCAGAAATAAACATGTTTCTGCAAGTTTGGTCAACCCCATGTAAGTTATGGGGCAGTAACAGTACACTTTTCAAAACGTGTTTTTCAGCCCGAAATAAACGCGTTTTTTCAGACAACTGAATCCCCATGTAGCAACAAGGCTCAGAAGAGCCCACACACTCAGATCTTAACCCCAGTGTGCTGAAAGTGTCAAAACATGTTTTTCAGCAGAAATAAACATGTTTCTGCAAGTTTGGTCAACCCCATGTAAGTTATGGGGCAGTAACAGTACACTTTTCAAAACGTGTTTTTCAGCCCGAAATAAACGCGTTTTTTCAGACAACTGAATCCCCATGTAGCAACAAGGCTCAGAAGAGCCCACACACTCAGATCTTAACCCCAGTGTGCTGAAAGTGTCAAAACATGTTTTTCAGCAGAAATAAACATGTTTCTGCAAGTTTGGTCAACCCCATGTAAGTTATGGGGCAGTAACAGTACACTTTTCAAAACGTGTTTTTCAGCCCGAAATAAACGCGTTTTTTCAGACAACTGAATCCCCATGTAGCAACAAGGCTCAGAAGAGCCCACACACTCAGATCTTAACCCCAGTGTGCTGAAAGTGTCAAAACATGTTTTTCAGCAGAAATAAACATGTTTCTGCAAGTTTGGTCAACCCCATGTAAGTTATGGGGCAGTAACAGTACACTTTTCAAAACGTGTTTTTCAGCCCGAAATAAACGCGTTTTTTCAGACAACTGAATACCCATGTAGCAGCAAGTCTCAGAAGAGCCCACACACTCAGCTCTTAACCCCAGTGTGCAGAAAGGGTCAAAACGTGTTTTTCAGCAGAAATAAACATGTTTCTGCAAGTTTGGTCAACCCCATGTAAGTTATGGGGCAGTAACAGTACACTCTGCAAATCGTGTTTTTCAGCCCGAAATAAACGCGTTTTTTCAGACAACTGAATCCCCATGTAGCAGCAAGGCTCAGAAGAGCCCACACACTCAGATCTTAACCCCAGTGTGCTGAAAGTGTCAAAACATGTTTTTCAGCAGAAATAAACATGTTTCTGCAAGTTTGGTCAACCCCATGTAAGTTATGGGGCAGTAACAGTACACTTTTCAAAACGTGTTTTTCAGCCCGAAATAAACGCGTTTTTTCAGACAACTGAATCCCCATGTAGCAACAAGGCTCAGAAGAGCCCACACACTCAGATCTTAACCCCAGTGTGCTGAAAGTGTCAAAACATGTTTTTCAGCAGAAATAAACATGTTTCTGCAAGTTTGGTCAACCCCATGTAAGTTATGGGGCAGTAACAGTACACTCTGCAAAACGTGTTTTTCAGCCCGAAATAAACGCGTTTTTTCAGACAACTGAATCCCCATGTAGCAGCAAGGCTCAGAAGAGCCCACACACTCAGATCTTAACCCCAGTGTGCTGAAAGTGTCAAAACATGTTTTTCAGCAGAAATAAACATGTTTCTGCAAGTTTGGTCAACCCCATGTAAGTTATGGGGCAGTAACAGTACACTTTTCAAAACGTGTTTTTCAGCCCGAAATAAACGCGTTTTTTCAGACAACTGAATCCCCATGTAGCAACAAGGCTCAGAAGAGCCCACACACTCAGATCTTAACCCCAGTGTGCTGAAAGTGTCAAAACTTGTTTTTCAGCAGAAATAAACATGTTTCTGCAAGTTTGGTCAACCCCATGTAAGTTATGGGGCAGTAACAGTACACTTTTCAAAACGTGTTTTTCAGCCCGAAATAAACGCGTTTTTTCAGACAACTGAATCCCCATGTAGCAACAAGGCTCAGAAGAGCCCACACACTCAGATCTTAACCCCAGTGTGCTGAAAGTGTCAAAACATGTTTTTCAGCAGAAATAAACATGTTTCTGCAAGTTTGGTCAACCCCATGTAAGTTATGGGGCAGTAACAGTACACTTTTCAAAACGTGTTTTTCAGCCCGAAATAAACGCGTTTTTTCAGACAACTGAATCCCCATGTAGCAACAAGGCTCAGAAGAGCCCACACACTCAGATCTTAACCCCAGTGTGCTGAAAGTGTCAAAACATGTTTTTCAGCAGAAATAAACATGTTTCTGCAAGTTTGGTCAACCCCATGTAAGTTATGGGGCAGTAACAGTACACTTTTCAAAACGTGTTTTTCAGCCCGAAATAAACGCGTTTTTTCAGACAACTGAATACCCATGTAGCAGCAAGTCTCAGAAGAGCCCACACACTCAGCTCTTAACCCCAGTGTGCAGAAAGGGTCAAAACGTGTTTTTCAGCAGAAATAAACATGTTTCTGCAAGTTTGGTCAACCCCATGTAAGTTATGGGGCAGTAACAGTACACTCTGCAAATCGTGTTTTTCAGCCCGAAATAAACGCGTTTTTTCAGACAACTGAATCCCCATGTAGCAGCAAGGCTCAGAAGAGCCCACACACTCAGATCTTAACCCCAGTGTGCTGAAAGTGTCAAAACATGTTTTTCAGCAGAAATAAACATGTTTCTGCAAGTTTGGTCAACCCCATGTAAGTTATGGGGCAGTAACAGTACACTTTTCAAAACGTGTTTTTCAGCCCGAAATAAACGCGTTTTTTCAGACAACTGAATACCCATGTAGCAGCAAGTCTCAGAAGAGCCCACACACTCAGCTCTTAACCACAGTGTGCAGAAAGGGTCAAAACGTGTTTTTCAGCAGAAATAAACATGTTTCTGCAAGTTTGGTCAACCCCATGTAAGTTATGGGGCAGTAACAGTACACTCTGCAAATCGTGTTTTTCAGCCCGAAATAAACGCGTTTTTTCAGACAACTGAATCCCCATGTAGCAGCAAGGCTCAGAAGAGCCCACACACTCAGATCTTAACCCCAGTGTGCTGAAAGTGTCAAAACATGTTTTTCAGCAGAAATAAACATGTTTCTGCAAGTTTGGTCAACCCCATGTAAGTTATGGGGCAGTAACAGTACACTTTTCAAAACGTGTTTTTCAGCCCGAAATAAACGCGTTTTTTCAGACAACTGAATCCCCATGTAGCAACAAGGCTCAGAAGAGCCCACACACTCAGATCTTAACCCCAGTGTGCTGAAAGTGTCAAAACATGTTTTTCAGCAGAAATAAACATGTTTCTGCAAGTTTGGTCAACCCCATGTAAGTTATGGGGCAGTAACAGTACACTTTTCAAAACGTGTTTTTCAGCCCGAAATAAACGCGTTTTTTCAGACAACTGAATCCCCATGTAGCAACAAGGCTCAGAAGAGCCCACACACTCAGATCTTAACCCCAGTGTGCTGAAAGTGTCAAAACATGTTTTTCAGCAGAAATAAACATGTTTCTGCAAGTTTGGTCAACCCCATGTAAGTTATGGGGCAGTAACAGTACACTTTTCAAAACGTGTTTTTCAGCCCGAAATAAACGCGTTTTTTCAGACAACTGAATCCCCATGTAGCAACAAGGCTCAGAAGAGCCCACACACTCAGATCTTAACCCCAGTGTGCTGAAAGTGTCAAAACATGTTTTTCAGCAGAAATAAACATGTTTCTGCAAGTTTGGTCAACCCCATGTAAGTTATGGGGCAGTAACAGTACACTTTTCAAAACGTGTTTTTCAGCCCGAAATAAACGCGTTTTTTCAGACAACTGAATACCCATGTAGCAGCAAGTCTCAGAAGAGCCCACACACTCAGCTCTTAACCCCAGTGTGCAGAAAGGGTCAAAACGTGTTTTTCAGCAGAAATAAACATGTTTCTGCAAGTTTGGTCAACCCCATGTAAGTTATGGGGCAGTAACAGTACACTCTGCAAATCGTGTTTTTCAGCCCGAAATAAACGCGTTTTTTCAGACAACTGAATCCCCATGTAGCAGCAAGGCTCAGAAGAGCCCACACACTCAGATCTTAACCCCAGTGTGCTGAAAGTGTCAAAACATGTTTTTCAGCAGAAATAAACATGTTTCTGCAAGTTTGGTCAACCCCATGTAAGTTATGGGGCAGTAACAGTACACTTTTCAAAACGTGTTTTTCAGCCCGAAATAAACGCGTTTTTTCAGACAACTGAATCCCCATGTAGCAACAAGGCTCAGAAGAGCCCACACACTCAGATCTTAACCCCAGTGTGCTGAAAGTGTCAAAACATGTTTTTCAGCAGAAATAAACATGTTTCTGCAAGTTTGGTCAACCCCATGTAAGTTATGGGGCAGTAACAGTACACTTTTCAAAACGTGTTTTTCAGCCCGAAATAAACGCGTTTTTTCAGACAACTGAATACCCATGTAGCAGCAAGTCTCAGAAGAGCCCACACACTCAGCTCTTAACCCCAGTGTGCAGAAAGGGTCAAAACGTGTTTTTCAGCAGAAATAAACATGTTTCTGCAAGTTTGGTCAACCCCATGTAAGTTATGGGGCAGTAACAGTACACTCTGCAAATCGTGTTTTTCAGCCCGAAATAAACGCGTTTTTTCAGACAACTGAATCCCCATGTAGCAGCAAGGCTCAGAAGAGCCCACACACTCAGATCTTAACCCCAGTGTGCTGAAAGTGTCAAAACATGTTTTTCAGCAGAAATAAACATGTTTCTGCAAGTTTGGTCAACCCCATGTAAGTTATGGGGCAGTAACAGTACACTTTTCAAAACGTGTTTTTCAGCCCGAAATAAACGCGTTTTTTCAGACAACTGAATCCCCATGTAGCAACAAGGCTCAGAAGAGCCCACACACTCAGATCTTAACCCCAGTGTGCTGAAAGTGTCAAAACTTGTTTTTCAGCAGAAATAAACATGTTTCTGCAAGTTTGGTCAACCCCATGTAAGTTATGGGGCAGTAACAGTACACTTTTCAAAACGTGTTTTTCAGCCCGAAATAAACGCGTTTTTTCAGACAACTGAATCCCCATGTAGCAACAAGGCTCAGAAGAGCCCACACACTCAGATCTTAACCCCAGTGTGCTGAAAGTGTCAAAACATGTTTTTCAGCAGAAATAAACATGTTTCTGCAAGTTTGGTCAACCCCATGTAAGTTATGGGGCAGTAACAGTACACTTTTCAAAACGTGTTTTTCAGCCCGAAATAAACGCGTTTTTTCAGACAACTGAATACCCATGTAGCAGCAAGTCTCAGAAGAGCCCACACACTCAGCTCTTAACCCCAGTGTGCAGAAAGGGTCAAAACGTGTTTTTCAGCAGAAATAAACATGTTTCTGCAAGTTTGGTCAACCCCATGTAAGTTATGGGGCAGTAACAGTACACTCTGCAAAACGTGTTTTTCAGCCCGAAATAAACGCGTTTTTTCAGACAACTGAATCCCCATGTAGCAGCAAGGCTCAGAAGAGCCCACACACTCAGATCTTAACCCCAGTGTGCTGAAAGTGTCAAAACATGTTTTTCAGCAGAAATAAACATGTTTCTGCAAGTTTGGTCAACCCCATGTAAGTTATGGGGCAGTAACAGTACACTTTTCAAAACGTGTTTTTCAGCCCGAAATAAACGCGTTTTTTCAGACAACTGAATCCCCATGTAGCAGCAAGGCTCAGAAGAGCCCACACACTCAGATCTTAAACCCAGTGTGTTGAAAGTGTCAAAACATGTTTTTCAGCAGAAATAAACATGTTTCTGCAAGTTTGGTCAACCCCATGTAAGTTATGGGGCAGTAACAGTACACTTTTCAAAACTTGTTTTTCAGCCCGAAATAAACGCGTTTTTTCAGACAACTGAATCCCCATGTAGCAACAAGGCTCAGAAGAGCCCACACACTCAGATCTTAACCCCAGTGTGCTGAAAGTGTCAAAACATGTTTTTCAGCAGAAATAAACATGTTTCTGCAAGTTTGGTCAACCCCATGTAAGTTATGGGGCAGTAACAGTACACTTTTCAAAACGTGTTTTTCAGCCCGAAATAAACGCGTTTTTTCAGACAACTGAATCCCCATGTAGCAACAAGGCTCAGAAGAGCCCACACACTCAGATCTTAACCCCAGTGTGCTGAAAGTGTCAAAACATGTTTTTCAGCAGAAATAAACATGTTTCTGCAAGTTTGGTCAACCCCATGTAAGTTATGGGGCAGTAACAGTACACTTTTCAAAACGTGTTTTTCAGCCCGAAATAAACGCGTTTTTTCAGACAACTGAATACCCATGTAGCAGCAAGTCTCAGAAGAGCCCACACACTCAGCTCTTAACCCCAGTGTGCAGAAAGGGTCAAAACGTGTTTTTCAGCAGAAATAAACATGTTTCTGCAAGTTTGGTCAACCCCATGTAAGTTATGGGGCAGTAACAGTACACTCTGCAAATCGTGTTTTTCAGCCCGAAATAAACGCGTTTTTTCAGACAACTGAATCCCCATGTAGCAGCAAGGCTCAGAAGAGCCCACACACTCAGATCTTAACCCCAGTGTGCTGAAAGTGTCAAAACATGTTTTTCAGCAGAAATAAACATGTTTCTGCAAGTTTGGTCAACCCCATGTAAGTTATGGGGCAGTAACAGTACACTTTTCAAAACGTGTTTTTCAGCCCGAAATAAACGCGTTTTTTCAGACAACTGAATCCCCATGTAGCAACAAGGCTCAGAAGAGCCCACACACTCAGATCTTAACCCCAGTGTGCTGAAAGTGTCAAAACATGTTTTTCAGCAGAAATAAACATGTTTCTGCAAGTTTGGTCAACCCCATGTAAGTTATGGGGCAGTAACAGTACACTCTGCAAAACGTGTTTTTCAGCCCGAAATAAACGCGTTTTTTCAGACAACTGAATCCCCATGTAGCAACAAGGCTCAGAAGAGCCCACACACTCAGATCTTAACCCCAGTGTGCTGAAAGTGTCAAAACGTGTTTTTCAGCAGAAATAAACATGTTTCTGCAAGTTTGGTCAACCCCATGTAAGTTATGGGGCAGTAACAGTACACTTTTCAAAACTTGTTTTTCAGCCCGAAATAAACGCGTTTTTTCAGACAACTGAATCCCCATGTAGCAACAAGGCTCAGAAGAGCCCACACACTCAGATCTTAACCCCAGTGTGCTGAAAGTGTCAAAACATGTTTTTCAGCAGAAATAAACATGTTTCTGCAAGTTTGGTCAACCCCATGTAAGTTATGGGGCAGTAACAGTACACTTTTCAAAACGTGTTTTTCAGCCCGAAATAAACGCGTTTTTTCAGACAACTGAATCCCCATGTAGCAACAAGGCTCAGAAGAGCCCACACACTCAGATCTTAACCCCAGTGTGCTGAAAGTGTCAAAACATGTTTTTCAGCAGAAATAAACATGTTTCTGCAAGTTTGGTCAACCCCATGTAAGTTATGGGGCAGTAACAGTACACTCTGCAAAACGTGTTTTTCAGCCCGAAATAAACGCGTTTTTTCAGACAACTGAATCCCCATGTAGCAACAAGGCTCAGAAGAGCCCACACACTCAGATCTTAACCCCAGTGTGCTGAAAGTGTCAAAACGTGTTTTTCAGCAGAAATAAACATGTTTCTGCAAGTTTGGTCAACCCCATGTAAGTTATGGGGCAGTAACAGTACACTTTTCAAAACGTGTTTTTCAGCCCGAAATAAACGCGTTTTTTCAGACAACTGAATACCCATGTAGCAGCAAGTCTCAGAAGAGCCCACACACTCAGCTCTTAACCCCAGTGTGCAGAAAGGGTCAAAACGTGTTTTTCAGCAGAAATAAACATGTTTCTGCAAGTCTGGTCAACCCCATGTAAGTTATGGGGCAGTAACAGTACACTCTGCAAAACGTGTTTTTCAGCCCGAAATAAACGCGTTTTTTCAGACAACTGAATCCCCATGTAGCAGCAAGGCTCAGAAGAGCCCACACACTCAGATCTTAACCCCAGTGTGCTGAAAGTGTCAAAACATGTTTTTCAGCAGAAATAAACATGTTTCTGCAAGTTTGGTCAACCCCATGTAAGTTATGGGGCAGTAACAGTACACTTTTCAAAACGTGTTTTTCAGCCCGAAATAAACGCGTTTTTTCAGACAACTGAATCCCCATGTAGCAGCAAGGCTCAGAAGAGCCCACACACTCAGATCTTAAACCCAGTGTGTTGAAAGTGTCAAAACATGTTTTTCAGCAGAAATAAACATGTTTCTGCAAGTTTGGTCAACCCCATGTAAGTTATGGGGCAGTAACAGTACACTCTGCAAATCGTGTTTTTCAGCCCGAAATAAACGCGTTTTTTCAGACAACTGAATCCCCATGTAGCAGCAAGGCTCAGAAGAGCCCACACACTCAGATCTTAACCCCAGTGTGCTGAAAGTGTCAAAACATGTTTTTCAGCAGAAATAAACATGTTTCTGCAAGTTTGGTCAACCCCATGTAAGTTATGGGGCATTAACAGTACACTTTTCAAAACGTGTTTTTCAGCCCGAAATAAACGCGTTTTTTCAGACAACTGAATCCCCATGTAGCAACAAGGCTCAGAAGAGCCCACACACTCAGATCTTAACCCCAGTGTGCTGAAAGTGTCAAAACATGTTTTTCAGCAGAAATAAACATGTTTCTGCAAGTTTGGTCAACCCCATGTAAGTTATGGGGCAGTAACAGTACACTCTGCAAAACGTGTTTTTCAGCCCGAAATAAACGCGTTTTTTCAGACAACTGAATCCCCATGTAGCAACAAGGCTCAGAAGAGCCCACACACTCAGATCTTAACCCCAGTGTGCTGAAAGTGTCAAAACGTGTTTTTCAGCAGAAATAAACATGTTTCTGCAAGTTTGGTCAACCCCATGTAAGTTATGGGGCAGTAACAGTACACTTTTCAAAACGTGTTTTTCAGCCCGAAATAAACGCGTTTTTTCAGACAACTGAATACCCATGTAGCAGCAAGTCTCAGAAGAGCCCACACACTCAGCTCTTAACCCCAGTGTGCAGAAAGGGTCAAAACGTGTTTTTCAGCAGAAATAAACATGTTTCTGCAAGTTTGGTCAACCCCATGTAAGTTATGGGGCAGTAACAGTACACTCTGCAAAACGTGTTTTTCAGCCCGAAATAAACGCGTTTTTTCAGACAACTGAATCCCCATGTAGCAGCAAGGCTCAGAAGAGCCCACACACTCAGATCTTAACCCCAGTGTGCTGAAAGTGTCAAAACATGTTTTTCAGCAGAAATAAACATGTTTCTGCAAGTTTGGTCAACCCCATGTAAGTTATGGGGCAGTAACAGTACACTTTTCAAAACGTGTTTTTCAGCCCGAAATAAACGCGTTTTTTCAGACAACTGAATCCCCATGTAGCAGCAAGGCTCAGAAGAGCCCACACACTCAGATCTTAACCCCAGTGTGCTGAAAGTGTCAAAACATGTTTTTCAGCAGAAATAAACATGTTTCTGCAAGTTTGGTCAACCCCATGTAAGTTATGGGGCAGTAACAGTACACTTTTCAAAACGTGTTTTTCAGCCCGAAATAAACGCGTTTTTTCAGACAACTGAATCCCCATGTAGCAACAAGGCTCAGAAGAGCCCACACACTCAGATCTTAACCCCAGTGTGCTGAAAGTGTCAAAACATGTTTTTCAGCAGAAATAAACATGTTTCTGCAAGTTTGGTCAACCCCATGTAAGTTATGGGGCAGTAACAGTACACTCTGCAAAACGTGTTTTTCAGCCCGAAATAAACGCGTTTTTTCAGACAACTGAATCCCCATGTAGCAACAAGGCTCAGAAGAGCCCACACACTCAGATCTTAACCCCAGTGTGCTGAAAGTGTCAAAACGTGTTTTTCAGCAGAAATAAACATGTTTCTGCAAGTTTGGTCAACCCCATGTAAGTTATGGGGCAGTAACAGTACACTTTTCAAAACGTGTTTTTCAGCCCGAAATAAACGCGTTTTTTCAGACAACTGAATACCCATGTAGCAGCAAGTCTCAGAAGAGCCCACACACTCAGCTCTTAACCCCAGTGTGCAGAAAGGGTCAAAACGTGTTTTTCAGCAGAAATAAACATGTTTCTGCAAGTTTGGTCAACCCCATGTAAGTTATGGGGCAGTAACAGTACACTTTTCAAAACGTGTTTTTCAGCCCGAAATAAACGCGTTTTTTCAGACAACTGAATCCCCATGTAGCAACAAGGCTCAGAAGAGCCCACACACTCAGATCTTAACCCCAGTGTGCTGAAAGTGTCAAAACATGTTTTTCAGCAGAAATAAACATGTTTCTGCAAGTTTGGTCAACCCCATGTAAGTTATGGGGCAGTAACAGTACACTTTTCAAAACGTGTTTTTCAGCCCGAAATAAACGCGTTTTTTCAGACAACTGAATACCCATGTAGCAGCAAGTCTCAGAAGAGCCCACACACTCAGCTCTTAACCCCAGTGTGCAGAAAGGGTCAAAACGTGTTTTTCAGCAGAAACAAACATGTTTCTGCAAGTTTGGTCAACCCCATGTAAGTTATGGGGCAGTAACAGTACACTCTGCAAAACGTGTTTTTCAGCCCGAAATAAACGCGTTTTTTCAGACAACTGAATCCCCATGTAGCAGCAAGGCTCAGAAGAGCCCACACACTCAGATCTTAACCCCAGTGTGCTGAAAGTGTCAAAACATGTTTTTCAGCAGAAATAAACATGTTTCTGCAAGTTTGGTCAACCCCATGTAAGTTATGGGGCAGTAACAGTACACTTTTCAAAACGTGTTTTTCAGCCCGAAATAAACGCGTTTTTTCAGACAACTGAATCCCCATGTAGCAACAAGGCTCAGAAGAGCCCACACACTCAGATCTTAACCCCAGTGTGGTGAAAGTGTCAAAACATGTTTTTCAGCAGAAATAAACATGTTTCTGCAAGTTTGGTCAACCCCATGTAAGTTATGGGGCAGTAACAGTACACTCTGCAAAACGTGTTTTTCAGCCCGAAATAAACGCGTTTTTTCAGACAACTGAATCCCCATGTAGCAGCAAGGCTCAGAAGAGCCCACACACTCAGATCTTAACCCCAGTGTGCTGAAAGTGTCAAAACATGTTTTTCAGCAGAAATAAACATGTTTCTGCAAGTTTGGTCAACCCCATGTAAGTTATGGGGCAGTAACAGTACACTTTTCAAAACGTGTTTTTCAGCCCGAAATAAACGCGTTTTTTCAGACAACTGAATCCCCATGTAGCAACAAGGCTCAGAAGAGCCCACACACTCAGATCTTAACCACAGTGTGCTGAAAGTGTCAAAACTTGTTTTTCAGCAGAAATAAACATGTTTCTGCAAGTTTGGTCAACCCCATGTAAGTTATGGGGCAGTAACAGTAAACTTTTCAAAACGTGTTTTTCAGCCCGAAATAAACGCGTTTTTTCAGACCTGAATACCCATGTAGCAGCAAGGCTCAGAAGAGCCCACACACTCAGATCTTAACCCCAGTGTGCTGAAAGTGTCAAAACATGTTTTTCAGCAGAAATAAACATGTTTCTGCAAGTTTGGTCAACCCCATGTAAGTTATGGGGCAGTAACAGTACACTTTTCAAAACGTGTTTTTCAGCCCGAAATAAACGCGTTTTTTCAGACAACTGAATCCCCATGTAGCAACAAGGCTCAGAAGAGCCCACACACTCAGATCTTAACCCCAGTGTGCTGAAAGTGTCAAAACATGTTTTTCAGCAGAAATAAACATGTTTCTGCAAGTTTGGTCAACCCCATGTAAGTTATGGGGCAGTAACAGTACACTTTTCAAAACGTGTTTTTCAGCCCGAAATAAACGCGTTTTTTCAGACAACTGAATCCCCATGTAGCAACAAGGCTCAGAAGAGCCCACACACTCAGATCTTAACCCCAGTGTGCTGAAAGTGTCAAAACATGTTTTTCAGCAGAAATAAACATGTTTCTGCAAGTTTGGTCAACCCCATGTAAGTTATGGGGCAGTAACAGTACACTTTTCAAAACGTGTTTTTCAGCCCGAAATAAACGCGTTTTTTCAGACAACTGAATCCCCATGTAGCAACAAGGCTCAGAAGAGCCCACACACTCAGATCTTAACCCCAGTGTGCTGAAAGTGTCAAAACATGTTTTTCAGCAGAAATAAACATGTTTCTGCAAGTTTGGTCAACCCCATGTAAGTTATGGGGCAGTAACAGTACACTTTTCAAAACGTGTTTTTCAGCCCGAAATAAACGCGTTTTTTCAGACAACTGAATACCCATGTAGCAGCAAGTCTCAGAAGAGCCCACACACTCAGCTCTTAACCCCAGTGTGCAGAAAGGGTCAAAACGTGTTTTTCAGCAGAAATAAACATGTTTCTGCAAGTTTGGTCAACCCCATGTAAGTTATGGGGCAGTAACAGTACACTCTGCAAATCGTGTTTTTCAGCCCGAAATAAACGCGTTTTTTCAGACAACTGAATCCCCATGTAGCAGCAAGGCTCAGAAGAGCCCACACACTCAGATCTTAACCCCAGTGTGCTGAAAGTGTCAAAACATGTTTTTCAGCAGAAATAAACATGTTTCTGCAAGTTTGGTCAACCCCATGTAAGTTATGGGGCAGTAACAGTACACTTTTCAAAACGTGTTTTTCAGCCCGAAATAAACGCGTTTTTTCAGACAACTGAATCCCCATGTAGCAACAAGGCTCAGAAGAGCCCACACACTCAGATCTTAACCCCAGTGTGCTGAAAGTGTCAAAACATGTTTTTCAGCAGAAATAAACATGTTTCTGCAAGTTTGGTCAACCCCATGTAAGTTATGGGGCAGTAACAGTACACTCTGCAAAACGTGTTTTTCAGCCCGAAATAAACGCGTTTTTTCAGACAACTGAATCCCCATGTAGCAGCAAGGCTCAGAAGAGCCCACACACTCAGATCTTAACCCCAGTGTGCTGAAAGTGTCAAAACATGTTTTTCAGCAGAAATAAACATGTTTCTGCAAGTTTGGTCAACCCCATGTAAGTTATGGGGCAGTAACAGTACACTTTTCAAAACGTGTTTTTCAGCCCGAAATAAACGCGTTTTTTCAGACAACTGAATCCCCATGTAGCAACAAGGCTCAGAAGAGCCCACACACTCAGATCTTAACCCCAGTGTGCTGAAAGTGTCAAAACTTGTTTTTCAGCAGAAATAAACATGTTTCTGCAAGTTTGGTCAACCCCATGTAAGTTATGGGGCAGTAACAGTACACTTTTCAAAACGTGTTTTTCAGCCCGAAATAAACGCGTTTTTTCAGACAACTGAATCCCCATGTAGCAACAAGGCTCAGAAGAGCCCACACACTCAGATCTTAACCCCAGTGTGCTGAAAGTGTCAAAACATGTTTTTCAGCAGAAATAAACATGTTTCTGCAAGTTTGGTCAACCCCATGTAAGTTATGGGGCAGTAACAGTACACTTTTCAAAACGTGTTTTTCAGCCCGAAATAAACGCGTTTTTTCAGACAACTGAATACCCATGTAGCAGCAAGTCTCAGAAGAGCCCACACACTCAGCTCTTAACCACAGTGTGCAGAAAGGGTCAAAACGTGTTTTTCAGCAGAAATAAACATGTTTCTGCAAGTTTGGTCAACCCCATGTAAGTTATGGGGCAGTAACAGTACACTCTGCAAATCGTGTTTTTCAGCCCGAAATAAACGCGTTTTTTCAGACAACTGAATCCCCATGTAGCAGCAAGGCTCAGAAGAGCCCACACACTCAGATCTTAACCCCAGTGTGCTGAAAGTGTCAAAACATGTTTTTCAGCAGAAATAAACATGTTTCTGCAAGTTTGGTCAACCCCATGTAAGTTATGGGGCAGTAACAGTACACTTTTCAAAACGTGTTTTTCAGCCCGAAATAAACGCGTTTTTTCAGACAACTGAATCCCCATGTAGCAACAAGGCTCAGAAGAGCCCACACACTCAGATCTTAACCCCAGTGTGCTGAAAGTGTCAAAACATGTTTTTCAGCAGAAATAAACATGTTTCTGCAAGTTTGGTCAACCCCATGTAAGTTATGGGGCAGTAACAGTACACTTTTCAAAACGTGTTTTTCAGCCCGAAATAAACGCGTTTTTTCAGACAACTGAATACCCATGTAGCAGCAAGTCTCAGAAGAGCCCACACACTCAGCTCTTAACCCCAGTGTGCAGAAAGGGTCAAAACGTGTTTTTCAGCAGAAATAAACATGTTTCTGCAAGTTTGGTCAACCCCATGTAAGTTATGGGGCAGTAACAGTACACTCTGCAAATCGTGTTTTTCAGCCCGAAATAAACGCGTTTTTTCAGACAACTGAATCCCCATGTAGCAGCAAGGCTCAGAAGAGCCCACACACTCAGATCTTAACCCCAGTGTGCTGAAAGTGTCAAAACATGTTTTTCAGCAGAAATAAACATGTTTCTGCAAGTTTGGTCAACCCCATGTAAGTTATGGGGCAGTAACAGTACACTTTTCAAAACGTGTTTTTCAGCCCGAAATAAACGCGTTTTTTCAGACAACTGAATACCCATGTAGCAGCAAGTCTCAGAAGAGCCCACACACTCAGCTCTTAACCCCAGTGTGCAGAAAGGGTCAAAACGTGTTTTTCAGCAGAAATAAACATGTTTCTGCAAGTTTGGTCAACCCCATGTAAGTTATGGGGCAGTAACAGTACACTCTGCAAATCGTGTTTTTCAGCCCGAAATAAACGCGTTTTTTCAGACAACTGAATCCCCATGTAGCAGCAAGGCTCAGAAGAGCCCACACACTCAGATCTTAACCCCAGTGTGCTGAAAGTGTCAAAACATGTTTTTCAGCAGAAATAAACATGTTTCTGCAAGTTTGGTCAACCCCATGTAAGTTATGGGGCAGTAACAGTACACTTTTCAAAACGTGTTTTTCAGCCCGAAATAAACGCGTTTTTTCAGACAACTGAATCCCCATGTAGCAACAAGGCTCAGAAGAGCCCACACACTCAGATCTTAACCCCAGTGTGCTGAAAGTGTCAAAACATGTTTTTCAGCAGAAATAAACATGTTTCTGCAAGTTTGGTCAACCCCATGTAAGTTATGGGGCAGTAACAGTACACTTTTCAAAACGTGTTTTTCAGCCCGAAATAAACGCGTTTTTTCAGACAACTGAATCCCCATGTAGCAACAAGGCTCAGAAGAGCCCACACACTCAGATCTTAACCCCAGTGTGCTGAAAGTGTCAAAACATGTTTTTCAGCAGAAATAAACATGTTTCTGCAAGTTTGGTCAACCCCATGTAAGTTATGGGGCAGTAACAGTACACTTTTCAAAACGTGTTTTTCAGCCCGAAATAAACGCGTTTTTTCAGACAACTGAATCCCCATGTAGCAACAAGGCTCAGAAGAGCCCACACACTCAGATCTTAACCCCAGTGTGCTGAAAGTGTCAAAACATGTTTTTCAGCAGAAATAAACATGTTTCTGCAAGTTTGGTCAACCCCATGTAAGTTATGGGGCAGTAACAGTACACTTTTCAAAACGTGTTTTTCAGCCCGAAATAAACGCGTTTTTTCAGACAACTGAATACCCATGTAGCAGCAAGTCTCAGAAGAGCCCACACACTCAGCTCTTAACCCCAGTGTGCAGAAAGGGTCAAAACGTGTTTTTCAGCAGAAATAAACATGTTTCTGCAAGTTTGGTCAACCCCATGTAAGTTATGGGGCAGTAACAGTACACTCTGCAAATCGTGTTTTTCAGCCCGAAATAAACGCGTTTTTTCAGACAACTGAATCCCCATGTAGCAGCAAGGCTCAGAAGAGCCCACACACTCAGATCTTAACCCCAGTGTGCTGAAAGTGTCAAAACATGTTTTTCAGCAGAAATAAACATGTTTCTGCAAGTTTGGTCAACCCCATGTAAGTTATGGGGCAGTAACAGTACACTTTTCAAAACGTGTTTTTCAGCCCGAAATAAACGCGTTTTTTCAGACAACTGAATCCCCATGTAGCAACAAGGCTCAGAAGAGCCCACACACTCAGATCTTAACCCCAGTGTGCTGAAAGTGTCAAAACATGTTTTTCAGCAGAAATAAACATGTTTCTGCAAGTTTGGTCAACCCCATGTAAGTTATGGGGCAGTAACAGTACACTCTGCAAAACGTGTTTTTCAGCCCGAAATAAACGCGTTTTTTCAGACAACTGAATCCCCATGTAGCAGCAAGGCTCAGAAGAGCCCACACACTCAGATCTTAACCCCAGTGTGCTGAAAGTGTCAAAACATGTTTTTCAGCAGAAATAAACATGTTTCTGCAAGTTTGGTCAACCCCATGTAAGTTATGGGGCAGTAACAGTACACTTTTCAAAACGTGTTTTTCAGCCCGAAATAAACGCGTTTTTTCAGACAACTGAATCCCCATGTAGCAACAAGGCTCAGAAGAGCCCACACACTCAGATCTTAACCCCAGTGTGCTGAAAGTGTCAAAACTTGTTTTTCAGCAGAAATAAACATGTTTCTGCAAGTTTGGTCAACCCCATGTAAGTTATGGGGCAGTAACAGTACACTTTTCAAAACGTGTTTTTCAGCCCGAAATAAACGCGTTTTTTCAGACAACTGAATCCCCATGTAGCAACAAGGCTCAGAAGAGCCCACACACTCAGATCTTAACCCCAGTGTGCTGAAAGTGTCAAAACATGTTTTTCAGCAGAAATAAACATGTTTCTGCAAGTTTGGTCAACCCCATGTAAGTTATGGGGCAGTAACAGTACACTTTTCAAAACGTGTTTTTCAGCCCGAAATAAACGCGTTTTTTCAGACAACTGAATACCCATGTAGCAGCAAGTCTCAGAAGAGCCCACACACTCAGCTCTTAACCCCAGTGTGCAGAAAGGGTCAAAACGTGTTTTTTAAGCAGAAATAAACATGTTTCTGCAAGTTTGGTCAACCCCATGTAAGTTATGGGGCAGTAACAGTACACTCTGCAAAACGTGTTTTTCAGCCCGAAATAAACGCGTTTTTTCAGACAACTGAATCCCCATGTAGCAGCAAGGCTCAGAAGAGCCCACACACTCAGATCTTAACCCCAGTGTGCTGAAAGTGTCAAAACATGTTTTTCAGCAGAAATAAACATGTTTCTGCAAGTTTGGTCAACCCCATGTAAGTTATGGGGCAGTAACAGTACACTTTTCAAAACGTGTTTTTCAGCCCGAAATAAACGCGTTTTTTCAGACAACTGAATCCCCATGTAGCAGCAAGGCTCAGAAGAGCCCACACACTCAGATCTTAAACCCAGTGTGTTGAAAGTGTCAAAACATGTTTTTCAGCAGAAATAAACATGTTTCTGCAAGTTTGGTCAACCCCATGTAAGTTATGGGGCAGTAACAGTACACTTTTCAAAACTTGTTTTTCAGCCCGAAATAAACGCGTTTTTTCAGACAACTGAATCCCCATGTAGCAACAAGGCTCAGAAGAGCCCACACACTCAGATCTTAACCCCAGTGTGCTGAAAGTGTCAAAACATGTTTTTCAGCAGAAATAAACATGTTTCTGCAAGTTTGGTCAACCCCATGTAAGTTATGGGGCAGTAACAGTACACTTTTCAAAACGTGTTTTTCAGCCCGAAATAAACGCGTTTTTTCAGACAACTGAATCCCCATGTAGCAACAAGGCTCAGAAGAACCCACACACTCAGATCTTAACCCCAGTGTGCTGAAAGTGTCAAAACATGTTTTTCAGCAGAAATAAACATGTTTCTGCAAGTTTGGTCAACCCCATGTAAGTTATGGGGCAGTAACAGTACACTTTTCAAAACGTGTTTTTCAGCCCGAAATAAACGCGTTTTTTCAGACAACTGAATCCCCATGTAGCAACAAGGCTCAGAAGAGCCCACACACTCAGATCTTAACCCCAGTGTGCTGAAAGTGTCAAAAAATGTTTTTCAGCAGAAATAAACATGTTTCTGCAAGTTTGGTCAACCCCATGTAAGTTATGGGGCAGTAACAGTACACTCTGCAAAACGTGTTTTTCAGCCCGAAATAAACGCGTTTTTTCAGACAACTGAATCCCCATGTAGCAACAAGGCTCAGAAGAGCCCACACACTCAGATCTTAACCCCAGTGTGCTGAAAGTGTCAAAACGTGTTTTTCAGCAGAAATAAACATGTTTCTGCAAGTTTGGTCAACCCCATGTAAGTTATGGGGCAGTAACAGTACACTTTTCAAAACGTGTTTTTCAGCCCGAAATAAACGCGTTTTTTCAGACAACTGAATACCCATGTAGCAGCAAGTCTCAGAAGAGCCCACACACTCAGCTCTTAACCCCAGTGTGCAGAAAGGGTCAAAACGTGTTTTTCAGCAGAAATAAACATGTTTCTGCAAGTCTGGTCAACCCCATGTAAGTTATGGGGCAGTAACAGTACACTCTGCAAAACGTGTTTTTCAGCCCGAAATAAACGCGTTTTTTCAGACAACTGAATCCCCATGTAGCAACAAGGCTCAGAAGAGCCCACACACTCAGATCTTAACCCCAGTGTGCTGAAAGTGTCAAAACGTGTTTTTCAGCAGAAATAAACATGTTTCTGCAAGTTTGGTCAACCCCATGTAAGTTATGGGGCAGTAACAGTACACTTTTCAAAACGTGTTTTTCAGCCCGAAATAAACGCGTTTTTTCAGACAACTGAATACCCATGTAGCAGCAAGTCTCAGAAGAGCCCACACACTCAGCTCTTAACCCCAGTGTGCAGAAAGGGTCAAAACGTGTTTTTCAGCAGAAATAAACATGTTTCTGCAAGTCTGGTCAACCCCATGTAAGTTATGGGGCAGTAACAGTACACTCTGCAAAACGTGTTTTTCAGCCCGAAATAAACGCGTTTTTTCAGACAACTGAATCCCCATGTAGCAGCAAGGCTCAGAAGAGCCCACACACTCAGATCTTAACCCCAGTGTGCTGAAAGTGTCAAAACATGTTTTTCAGCAGAAATAAACATGTTTCTGCAAGTTTGGTCAACCCCATGTAAGTTATGGGGCAGTAACAGTACACTTTTCAAAACGTGTTTTTCAGCCCGAAATAAACGCGTTTTTTCAGACAACTGAATCCCCATGTAGCAGCAAGGCTCAGAAGAGCCCACACACTCAGATCTTAAACCCAGTGTGTTGAAAGTGTCAAAACATGTTTTTCAGCAGAAATAAACATGTTTCTGCAAGTTTGGTCAACCCCATGTAAGTTATGGGGCAGTAACAGTACACTCTGCAAATCGTGTTTTTCAGCCCGAAATAAACGCGTTTTTTCAGACAACTGAATCCCCATGTAGCAGCAAGGCTCAGAAGAGCCCACACACTCAGATCTTAACCCCAGTGTGCTGAAAGTGTCAAAACATGTTTTTCAGCAGAAATAAACATGTTTCTGCAAGTTTGGTCAACCCCATGTAAGTTATGGGGCAGTAACAGTACACTTTTCAAAACGTGTTTTTCAGCCCGAAATAAACGCGTTTTTTCAGACAACTGAATCCCCATGTAGCAACAAGGCTCAGAAGAGCCCACACACTCAGATCTTAACCCCAGTGTGCTGAAAGTGTCAAAACATGTTTTTCAGCAGAAATAAACATGTTTCTGCAAGTTTGGTCAACCCCATGTAAGTTATGGGGCAGTAACAGTACACTCTGCAAAACGTGTTTTTCAGCCCGAAATAAACGCGTTTTTTCAGACAACTGAATCCCCATGTAGCAACAAGGCTCAGAAGAGCCCACACACTCAGATCTTAACCCCAGTGTGCTGAAAGTGTCAAAACGTGTTTTTCAGCAGAAATAAACATGTTTCTGCAAGTTTGGTCAACCCCATGTAAGTTATGGGGCAGTAACAGTACACTTTTCAAAACGTGTTTTTCAGCCCGAAATAAACGCGTTTTTTCAGACAACTGAATACCCATGTAGCAGCAAGTCTCAGAAGAGCCCACACACTCAGCTCTTAACCCCAGTGTGCAGAAAGGGTCAAAACGTGTTTTTCAGAAAAATAAACATGTTTCTGCAAGTTTGGTCAACCCCATGTAAGTTATGGGGCAGTAACAGTACACTCTGCAAAACGTGTTTTTCAGCCCGAAATAAACGCGTTTTTTCAGACAACTGAATCCCCATGTAGCAGCAAGGCTCAGAAGAGCCCACACACTCAGATCTTAACCCCAGTGTGCTGAAAGTGTCAAAACATGTTTTTCAGCAGAAATAAACATGTTTCTGCAAGTTTGGTCAACCCCATGTAAGTTATGGGGCAGTAACAGTACACTTTTCAAAACGTGTTTTTCAGCCCGAAATAAACGCGTTTTTTCAGACAACTGAATCCCCATGTAGCAGCAAGGCTCAGAAGAGCCCACACACTCAGATCTTAAACCCAGTGTGTTGAAAGTGTCAAAACATGTTTTTCAGCAGAAATAAACATGTTTCTGCAAGTTTGGTCAACCCCATGTAAGTTATGGGGCAGTAACAGTACACTCTGCAAATCGTGTTTTTCAGCCCGAAATAAACGCGTTTTTTCAGACAACTGAATCCCCATGTAGCAGCAAGGCTCAGAAGAGCCCACACACTCAGATCTTAACCCCAGTGTGCTGAAAGTGTCAAAACATGTTTTTCAGCAGAAATAAACATGTTTCTGCAAGTTTGGTCAACCCCATGTAAGTTATGGGGCAGTAACAGTACACTTTTCAAAACGTGTTTTTCAGCCCGAAATAAACGCGTTTTTTCAGACAACTGAATCCCCATGTAGCAACAAGGCTCAGAAGAGCCCACACACTCAGATCTTAACCCCAGTGTGCTGAAAGTGTCAAAACATGTTTTTCAGCAGAAATAAACATGTTTCTGCAAGTTTGGTCAACCCCATGTAAGTTATGGGGCAGTAACAGTACACTCTGCAAAACGTGTTTTTCAGCCCGAAATAAACGCGTTTTTTCAGACAACTGAATCCCCATGTAGCAACAAGGCTCAGAAGAGCCCACACACTCAGATCTTAACCCCAGTGTGCTGAAAGTGTCAAAACGTGTTTTTCAGCAGAAATAAACATGTTTCTGCAAGTTTGGTCAACCCCATGTAAGTTATGGGGCAGTAACAGTACACTTTTCAAAACGTGTTTTTCAGCCCGAAATAAACGCGTTTTTTCAGACAACTGAATACCCATGTAGCAGCAAGTCTCAGAAGAGCCCACACACTCAGCTCTTAACCCCAGTGTGCAGAAAGGGTCAAAACGTGTTTTTCAGCAGAAATAAACATGTTTCTGCAAGTTTGGTCAACCCCATGTAAGTTATGGGGCAGTAACAGTACACGCTGCAAAACGTGTTTTTCAGCCCGAAATAAACGCATTTTTTCAGACAACTGAATCCCCATGTAGCAGCAAGGCTCAGAAGAGCCCACACACTCAGATCTTAACCCCAGTGTGCTGAAAGTGTCAAAACATGTTTTTCAGCAGAAATAAACATGTTTCTGCAAGTTTGGTCAACCCCATGTAAGTTATGGGGCAGTAACAGTACACTCTGCAAAACGTGTTTTTCAGCCCGAAATAAACGCGTTTTTTCAGACAACTGAATCCCCATGTAGCAGCAAGGCTCAGAAGAGCCCACACACTCAGATCTTAACCCCAGTGTGCTGAAAGTGTCAAAACATGTTTTTCAGCAGAAATAAACATGTTTCTGCAAGTTTGGTCAACCCCATGTAAGTTATGGGGCAGTAACAGTACACTTTTCAAAACGTGTTTTTCAGCCCGAAATAAACGCGTTTTTTCAGACAACTGAATCCCCATGTAGCAACAAGGCTCAGAAGAGCCCACACACTCAGATCTTAACCCCAGTGTGCTGAAAGTGTCAAAACTTGTTTTTCAGCAGAAATAAACATGTTTCTGCAAGTTTGGTCAACCCCATGTAAGTTATGGGGCAGTAACAGTACACTTTTCAAAACGTGTTTTTCAGCCCGAAATAAACGCGTTTTTTCAGACAACTGAATCCCCATGTAGCAACAAGGCTCAGAAGAGCCCACACACTCAGATCTTAACCCCAGTGTGCTGAAAGTGTCAAAACATGTTTTTCAGCAGAAATAAACATGTTTCTGCAAGTTTGGTCAACCCCATGTAAGTTATGGGGCAGTAACAGTACACTTTTCAAAACGTGTTTTTCAGCCCGAAATAAACGCGTTTTTTCAGACAACTGAATACCCATGTAGCAGCAAGTCTCAGAAGAGCCCACACACTCAGCTCTTAACCCCAGTGTGCAGAAAGGGTCAAAACGTGTTTTTCAGCAGAAATAAACATGTTTCTGCAAGTTTGGTCAACCCCATGTAAGTTATGGGGCAGTAACAGTACACTCTGCAAAACGTGTTTTTCAGCCCGAAATAAACGCGTTTTTTCAGACAACTGAATCCCCATGTAGCAGCAAGGCTCAGAAGAGCCCACACACTCAGATCTTAACCCCAGTGTGCTGAAAGTGTCAAAACATGTTTTTCAGCAGAAATAAACATGTTTCTGCAAGTTTGGTCAACCCCATGTAAGTTATGGGGCAGTAACAGTACACTTTTCAAAACGTGTTTTTCAGCCCGAAATAAACGCGTTTTTTCAGACAACTGAATCCCCATGTAGCAGCAAGGCTCAGAAGAGCCCACACACTCAGATCTTAAACCCAGTGTGTTGAAAGTGTCAAAACATGTTTTTCAGCAGAAATAAACATGTTTCTGCAAGTTTGGTCAACCCCATGTAAGTTATGGGGCAGTAACAGTACACTTTTCAAAACTTGTTTTTCAGCCCGAAATAAACGCGTTTTTTCAGACAACTGAATCCCCATGTAGCAACAAGGCTCAGAAGAGCCCACACACTCAGATCTTAACCCCAGTGTGCTGAAAGTGTCAAAACATGTTTTTCAGCAGAAATAAACATGTTTCTGCAAGTTTGGTCAACCCCATGTAAGTTATGGGGCAGTAACAGTACACTTTTCAAAACGTGTTTTTCAGCCCGAAATAAACGCGTTTTTTCAGACAACTGAATCCCCATGTAGCAACAAGGCTCAGAAGAACCCACACACTCAGATCTTAACCCCAGTGTGCTGAAAGTGTCAAAACATGTTTTTCAGCAGAAATAAACATGTTTCTGCAAGTTTGGTCAACCCCATGTAAGTTATGGGGCAGTAACAGTACACTTTTCAAAACGTGTTTTTCAGCCCGAAATAAACGCGTTTTTTCAGACAACTGAATCCCCATGTAGCAGCAAGTCTCAGAAGAGCCCACACACTCAGCTCTTAACCCCAGTGTGCAGAAAGGGTCAAAACGTGTTTTTCAGCAGAAATAAACATGTTTCTGCAAGTTTGGTCAACCCCATGTAAGTTATGGGGCAGTAACAGTACACTTTTCAAAACGTGTTTTTCAGCCCGAAATAAACGCGTTTTTTCAGACAACTGAATCCCCATGTAGCAACAAGGCTCAGAAGAGCCCACACACTCAGATCTTAACCCCAGTGTGCTGAAAGTGTCAAAAAATGTTTTTCAGCAGAAATAAACATGTTTCTGCAAGTTTGGTCAACCCCATGTAAGTTATGGGGCAGTAACAGTACACTCTGCAAAACGTGTTTTTCAGCCCGAAATAAACGCGTTTTTTCAGACAACTGAATCCCCATGTAGCAACAAGGCTCAGAAGAGCCCACACACTCAGATCTTAACCCCAGTGTGCTGAAAGTGTCAAAACGTGTTTTTCAGCAGAAATAAACATGTTTCTGCAAGTTTGGTCAACCCCATGTAAGTTATGGGGCAGTAACAGTACACTTTTCAAAACGTGTTTTTCAGCCCGAAATAAACGCGTTTTTTCAGACAACTGAATACCCATGTAGCAGCAAGTCTCAGAAGAGCCCACACACTCAGCTCTTAACCCCAGTGTGCAGAAAGGGTCAAAACGTGTTTTTCAGCAGAAATAAACATGTTTCTGCAAGTCTGGTCAACCCCATGTAAGTTATGGGGCAGTAACAGTACACTCTGCAAAACGTGTTTTTCAGCCCGAAATAAACGCGTTTTTTCAGACAACTGAATCCCCATGTAGCAGCAAGGCTCAGAAGAGCCCACACACTCAGATCTTAACCCCAGTGTGCTGAAAGTGTCAAAACATGTTTTTCAGCAGAAATAAACATGTTTCTGCAAGTTTGGTCAACCCCATGTAAGTTATGGGGCAGTAACAGTACACTTTTCAAAACGTGTTTTTCAGCCCGAAATAAACGCGTTTTTTCAGACAACTGAATCCCCATGTAGCAGCAAGGCTCAGAAGAGCCCACACACTCAGATCTTAAACCCAGTGTGTTGAAAGTGTCAAAACATGTTTTTCAGCAGAAATAAACATGTTTCTGCAAGTTTGGTCAACCCCATGTAAGTTATGGGGCAGTAACAGTACACTCTGCAAATCGTGTTTTTCAGCCCGAAATAAACGCGTTTTTTCAGACAACTGAATCCCCATGTAGCAACAAGGCTCAGAAGAGCCCACACACTCAGATCTTAACCCCAGTGTGCTGAAAGTGTCAAAACATGTTTTTCAGCAGAAATAAACATGTTTCTGCAAGTTTGGTCAACCCCATGTAAGTTATGGGGCAGTAACAGTACACTCTGCAAAACGTGTTTTTCAGCCCGAAATAAACGCGTTTTTTCAGACAACTGAATCCCCATGTAGCAACAAGGCTCAGAAGAGCCCACACACTCAGATCTTAACCCCAGTGTGCTGAAAGTGTCAAAACGTGTTTTTCAGCAGAAATAAACATGTTTCTGCAAGTTTGGTCAACCCCATGTAAGTTATGGGGCAGTAACAGTACACTTTTCAAAACGTGTTTTTCAGCCCGAAATAAACGCGTTTTTTCAGACAACTGAATACCCATGTAGCAGCAAGTCTCAGAAGAGCCCACACACTCAGCTCTTAACCCCAGTGTGCAGAAAGGGTCAAAACGTGTTTTTCAGCAGAAATAAACATGTTTCTGCAAGTTTGGTCAACCCCATGTAAGTTATGGGGCAGTAACAGTACACTCTGCAAAACGTGTTTTTCAGCCCGAAATAAACGCGTTTTTTCAGACAACTGAATCCCCATGTAGCAGCAAGGCTCAGAAGAGCCCACACACTCAGATCTTAACCCCAGTGTGCTGAAAGTGTCAAAACATGTTTTTCAGCAGAAATAAACATGTTTCTGCAAGTTTGGTCAACCCCATGTAAGTTATGGGGCAGTAACAGTACACTTTTCAAAACGTGTTTTTCAGCCCGAAATAAACGCGTTTTTTCAGACAACTGAATCCCCATGTAGCAGCAAGGCTCAGAAGAGCCCACACACTCAGATCTTAAACCCAGTGTGTTGAAAGTGTCAAAACATGTTTTTCAGCAGAAATAAACATGTTTCTGCAAGTTTGGTCAACCCCATGTAAGTTATGGGGCAGTAACAGTACACTCTGCAAATCGTGTTTTTCAGCCCGAAATAAACGCGTTTTTTCAGACAACTGAATCCCCATGTAGCAGCAAGGCTCAGAAGAGCCCACACACTCAGATCTTAACCCCAGTGTGCTGAAAGTGTCAAAACATGTTTTTCAGCAGAAATAAACATGTTTCTGCAAGTTTGGTCAACCCCATGTAAGTTATGGGGCAGTAACAGTACACTTTTCAAAACGTGTTTTTCAGCCCGAAATAAACACGTTTTTTCAGACAACTGAATCCCCATGTAGCAACAAGGCTCAGAAGAGCCCACACACTCAGATCTTAACCCCAGTGTGCTGAAAGTGTCAAAACATGTTTTTCAGCAGAAATAAACATGTTTCTGCAAGTTTGGTCAACCCCATGTAAGTTATGGGGCAGTAACAGTACACTCTGCAAAACGTGTTTTTCAGCCCGAAATAAACGCGTTTTTTCAGACAACTGAATCCCCATGTAGCAACAAGGCTCAGAAGAGCCCACACACTCAGATCTTAACCCCAGTGTGCTGAAAGTGTCAAAACGTGTTTTTCAGCAGAAATAAACATGTTTCTGCAAGTTTGGTCAACCCCATGTAAGTTATGGGGCAGTAACAGTACACTTTTCAAAACGTGTTTTTCAGCCCGAAATAAACGCGTTTTTTCAGACAACTGAATACCCATGTAGCAGCAAGTCTCAGAAGAGCCCACACACTCAGCTCTTAACCCCAGTGTGCAGAAAGGGTCAAAACGTGTTTTTCAGCAGAAATAAACATGTTTCTGCAAGTTTGGTCAACCCCATGTAAGTTATGGGGCAGTAACAGTACACGCTGCAAAACGTGTTTTTCAGCCCGAAATAAACGCATTTTTTCAGACAACTGAATCCCCATGTAGCAGCAAGGCTCAGAAGAGCCCACACACTCAGATCTTAACCCCAGTGTGCTGAAAGTGTCAAAACATGTTTTTCAGCAGAAATAAACATGTTTCTGCAAGTTTGGTCAACCCCATGTAAGTTATGGGGCAGTAACAGTACACTTTTCAAAACGTGTTTTTCAGCCCGAAATAAACGCGTTTTTTCAGACAACTGAATCCCCATGTAGCAGCAAGGCTCAGAAGAGCCCACACACTCAGATCTTAAACCCAGTGTGTTGAAAGTGTCAAAACATGTTTTTCAGCAGAAATAAACATGTTTCTGCAAGTTTGGTCAACCCCATGTAAGTTATGGGGCAGTAACAGTACACTTTTCAAAACTTGTTTTTCAGCCCGAAATAAACGCGTTTTTTCAGACAACTGAATCCCCATGTAGCAACAAGGCTCAGAAGAGCCCACACACTCAGATCTTAACCCCAGTGTGCTGAAAGTGTCAAAACTTGTTTTTCAGCAGAAATAAACATGTTTCTGCAAGTTTGGTCAACCCCATGTAAGTTATGGGGCAGTAACAGTACACTTTTCAAAACGTGCTTTTCAGCCCGAAATAAACGCGTTTTTTCAGACAACTGAATACCCATGTAGCAGCAAGGCTCAGAAGAGCCCACACACTCAGATCTTAACCCCAGTGTGCTGAAAGTGTCAAAACATGTTTTTCAGCAGAAATAAACATGTTTCTGCAAGTTTGGTCAACCCCATGTAAGTTATGGGGCAGTAACAGTACACTCTGCAAATCGTGTTTTTCAGCCCGAAATAAACGCGTTTTTTCAGACAACTGAATCCCCATGTAGCAGCAAGGCTCAGAAGAGCCCACACACTCAGATCTTAACCCCAGTGTGCTGAAAGTGTCAAAACATGTTTTTCAGCAGAAATAAACATGTTTCTGCAAGTTTGGTCAACCCCATGTAAGTTATGGGGCAGTAACAGTACACTTTTCAAAACGTGTTTTTCAGCCCGAAATAAACGCGTTTTTTCAGACAACTGAATCCCCATGTAGCAACAAGGCTCAGAAGAGCCCACACACTCAGATCTTAACCCCAGTGTGCTGAAAGTGTCAAAACATGTTTTTCAGCAGAAATAAACATGTTTCTGCAAGTTTGGTCAACCCCATGTAAGTTATGGGGCAGTAACAGTACACTCTGCAAAACGTGTTTTTCAGCCCGAAATAAACGCGTTTTTTCAGACAACTGAATCCCCATGTAGCAGCAAGGCTCAGAAGAGCCCACACACTCAGATCTTAACCCCAGTGTGCTGAAAGTGTCAAAACATGTTTTTCAGCAGAAATAAACATGTTTCTGCAAGTTTGGTCAACCCCATGTAAGTTATGGGGCAGTAACAGTACACTTTTCAAAACGTGTTTTTCAGCCCGAAATAAACGCGTTTTTTCAGACAACTGAATCCCCATGTAGCAGCAATGCTCAGAAGAGCCCACACACTCAGATCTTAACCCCAGTGTGCTGAAAGTGTCAAAACATGTTTTTCAGCAGAAATAAACATGTTTCTGCAAGTTTGGTCAACCCCATGTAAGTTATGGGGCAGTAACAGTACACTTTTCAAAACGTGTTTTTCAGCCCGAAATAAACGCGTTTTTTCAGACAACTGAATCCCCATGTAGCAACAAGGCTCAGAAGAGCCCACACACTCAGATCTTAACCCCAGTGTGCTGAAAGTGTCAAAACATGTTTTTCAGCAGAAATAAACATGTTTCTGCAAGTTTGGTCAACCCCATGTAAGTTATGGGGCAGTAACAGTACACTTTTCAAAACGTGTTTTTCAGCCCGAAATAAACGCGTTTTTTCAGACAACTGAATACCCATGTAGCAGCAAGTCTCAGAAGAGCCCACACACTCAGCTCTTAACCCCAGTGTGCAGAAAGGGTCAAAACGTGTTTTTCAGCAGAAATAAACATGTTTCTGCAAGTTTGGTCAACCCCATGTAAGTTATGGGGCAGTAACAGTACACTCTGCAAAACGTGTTTTTCAGCCCGAAATAAACGCGTTTTTTCAGACAACTGAATCCCCATGTAGCAGCAAGGCTCAGAAGAGCCCACACACTCAGATCTTAACCCCAGTGTGCTGAAAGTGTCAAAACATGTTTTTCAGCAGAAATAAACATGTTTCTGCAAGTTTGGTCAACCCCATGTAAGTTATGGGGCAGTAACAGTACACTTTTCAAAACGTGTTTTTCAGCCCGAAATAAACGCGTTTTTTCAGACAACTGAATACCCATGTAGCAGCAAGGCTCAGAAGAGCCCACACACTCAGATCTTAACCCCAGTGTGCTGAAAGTGTCAAAACATGTTTTTCAGCAGAAATAAACATGTTTCTGCAAGTTTGGTCAACCCCATGTAAGTTATGGGGCAGTAACAGTACACTTTTCAAAACGTGTTTTTCAGCCCGAAATGAACGCGTTTTTTCAGACAACTGAATCCCCATGTAGCAACAAGGCTCAGAAGAGCCCACACACTCAGATCTTAACCCCAGTGTGCTGAAAGTGTCAAAACATGTTTTTCAGCAGAAATAAACATGTTTCTGCAAGTTTGGTCAACCCCATGTAAGTTATGGGGCAGTAACAGTACACTTTTCAAAACGTGTTTTTCAGCCCGAAATAAACGCGTTTTTTCAGACAACTGAATACCCATGTAGCAGCAAGTCTCAGAAGAGCCCACACACTCAGCTCTTAACCACAGTGTGCAGAAAGGGTCAAAACGTGTTTTTCAGCAGAAATAAACATGTTTCTGCAAGTTTGGTCAACCCCATGTAAGTTATGGGGCAGTAACAGTACACTCTGCAAATCGTGTTTTTCAGCCCGAAATAAACGCGTTTTTTCAGACAACTGAATCCCCATGTAGCAGCAAGGCTCAGAAGAGCCCACACACTCAGATCTTAACCCCAGTGTGCTGAAAGTGTCAAAACATGTTTTTCAGCAGAAATAAACATGTTTCTGCAAGTTTGGTCAACCCCATGTAAGTTATGGGGCAGTAACAGTACACTTTTCAAAACGTGTTTTTCAGCCCGAAATAAACGCGTTTTTTCAGACAACTGAATCCCCATGTAGCAACAAGGCTCAGAAGAGCCCACACACTCAGATCTTAACCCCAGTGTGCTGAAAGTGTCAAAACATGTTTTTCAGCAGAAATAAACATGTTTCTGCAAGTTTGGTCAACCCCATGTAAGTTATGGGGCAGTAACAGTACACTTTTCAAAACGTGTTTTTCAGCCCGAAATAAACGCGTTTTTTCAGACAACTGAATCCCCATGTAGCAACAAGGCTCAGAAGAGCCCACACACTCAGATCTTAACCCCAGTGTGCTGAAAGTGTCAAAACATGTTTTTCAGCAGAAATAAACATGTTTCTGCAAGTTTGGTCAACCCCATGTAAGTTATGGGGCAGTAACAGTACACTTTTCAAAACGTGTTTTTCAGCCCGAAATAAACGCGTTTTTTCAGACAACTGAATCCCCATGTAGCAACAAGGCTCAGAAGAGCCCACACACTCAGATCTTAACCCCAGTGTGCTGAAAGTGTCAAAACATGTTTTTCAGCAGAAATAAACATGTTTCTGCAAGTTTGGTCAACCCCATGTAAGTTATGGGGCAGTAACAGTACACTTTTCAAAACGTGTTTTTCAGCCCGAAATAAACGCGTTTTTTCAGACAACTGAATACCCATGTAGCAGCAAGTCTCAGAAGAGCCCACACACTCAGCTCTTAACCCCAGTGTGCAGAAAGGGTCAAAACGTGTTTTTCAGCAGAAATAAACATGTTTCTGCAAGTTTGGTCAACCCCATGTAAGTTATGGGGCAGTAACAGTACACTCTGCAAATCGTGTTTTTCAGCCCGAAATAAACGCGTTTTTTCAGACAACTGAATCCCCATGTAGCAGCAAGGCTCAGAAGAGCCCACACACTCAGATCTTAACCCCAGTGTGCTGAAAGTGTCAAAACATGTTTTTCAGCAGAAATAAACATGTTTCTGCAAGTTTGGTCAACCCCATGTAAGTTATGGGGCAGTAACAGTACACTTTTCAAAACGTGTTTTTCAGCCCGAAATAAACGCGTTTTTTCAGACAACTGAATCCCCATGTAGCAACAAGGCTCAGAAGAGCCCACACACTCAGATCTTAACCCCAGTGTGCTGAAAGTGTCAAAACATGTTTTTCAGCAGAAATAAACATGTTTCTGCAAGTTTGGTCAACCCCATGTAAGTTATGGGGCAGTAACAGTACACTCTGCAAAACGTGTTTTTCAGCCCGAAATAAACGCGTTTTTTCAGACAACTGAATCCCCATGTAGCAGCAAGGCTCAGAAGAGCCCACACACTCAGATCTTAACCCCAGTGTGCTGAAAGTGTCAAAACATGTTTTTCAGCAGAAATAAACATGTTTCTGCAAGTTTGGTCAACCCCATGTAAGTTATGGGGCAGTAACAGTACACTTTTCAAAACGTGTTTTTCAGCCCGAAATAAACGCGTTTTTTCAGACAACTGAATCCCCATGTAGCAGCAAGGCTCAGAAGAGCCCACACACTCAGATCTTAAACCCAGTGTGTTGAAAGTGTCAAAACATGTTTTTCAGCAGAAATAAACATGTTTCTGCAAGTTTGGTCAACCCCATGTAAGTTATGGGGCAGTAACAGTACACTTTTCAAAACTTGTTTTTCAGCCCGAAATAAACGCGTTTTTTCAGACAACTGAATCCCCATGTAGCAACAAGGCTCAGAAGAGCCCACACACTCAGATCTTAACCCCAGTGTGCTGAAAGTGTCAAAACTTGTTTTTCAGCAGAAATAAACATGTTTCTGCAAGTTTGGTCAACCCCATGTAAGTTATGGGGCAGTAACAGTACACTTTTCAAAACGTGCTTTTCAGCCCGAAATAAACGCGTTTTTTCAGACAACTGAATACCCATGTAGCAGCAAGGCTCAGAAGAGCCCACACACTCAGATCTTAACCCCAGTGTGCTGAAAGTGTCAAAACATGTTTTTCAGCAGAAATAAACATGTTTCTGCAAGTTTGGTCAACCCCATGTAAGTTATGGGGCAGTAACAGTACACTCTGCAAATCGTGTTTTTCAGCCCGAAATAAACGCGTTTTTTCAGACAACTGAATCCCCATGTAGCAGCAAGGCTCAGAAGAGCCCACACACTCAGATCTTAACCCCAGTGTGCTGAAAGTGTCAAAACATGTTTTTCAGCAGAAATAAACATGTTTCTGCAAGTTTGGTCAACCCCATGTAAGTTATGGGGCAGTAACAGTACACTTTTCAAAACGTGTTTTTCAGCCCGAAATAAACGCGTTTTTTCAGACAACTGAATCCCCATGTAGCAACAAGGCTCAGAAGAGCCCACACACTCAGATCTTAACCCCAGTGTGCTGAAAGTGTCAAAACATGTTTTTCAGCAGAAATAAACATGTTTCTGCAAGTTTGGTCAACCCCATGTAAGTTATGGGGCAGTAACAGTACACTTTTCAAAACGTGTTTTTCAGCCCGAAATAAACGCGTTTTTTCAGACAACTGAATACCCATGTAGCAGCAAGTCTCAGAAGAGCCCACACACTCAGCTCTTAACCCCAGTGTGCAGAAAGGGTCAAAACGTGTTTTTCAGCAGAAATAAACATGTTTCTGCAAGTTTGGTCAACCCCATGTAAGTTATGGGGCAGTAACAGTACACTCTGCAAAACGTGTTTTTCAGCCCGAAATAAACGCGTTTTTTCAGACAACTGAATCCCCATGTAGCAGCAAGGCTCAGAAGAGCCCACACACTCAGATCTTAACCCCAGTGTGCTGAAAGTGTCAAAACATGTTTTTCAGCAGAAATAAACATGTTTCTGCAAGTTTGGTCAACCCCATGTAAGTTATGGGGCAGTAACAGTACACTTTTCAAAACGTGTTTTTCAGCCCGAAATAAACGCGTTTTTTCAGACAACTGAATCCCCATGTAGCAGCAAGGCTCAGAAGAGCCCACACACTCAGATCTTAAACCCAATGTGTTGAAAGTGTCAAAACATGTTTTTCAGCAGAAATAAACATGTTTCTGCAAGTTTGGTCAACCCCATGTAAGTTATGGGGCAGTAACAGTACACTTTTCAAAACTTGTTTTTCAGCCCGAAATAAACGCGTTTTTTCAGACAACTGAATCCCCATGTAGCAACAAGGCTCAGAAGAGCCCACACACTCAGATCTTAACCCCAGTGTGCTGAAAGTGTCAAAACTTGTTTTTCAGCAGAAATAAACATGTTTCTGCAAGTTTGGTCAACCCCATGTAAGTTATGGGGCAGTAACAGTACACTTTTCAAAACGTGTTTTTCAGCCCGAAATAAACGCGTTTTTTCAGACAACTGAATACCCATGTAGCAGCAAGGCTCAGAAGAGCCCACACACTCAGATCTTAACCCCAGTGTGCTGAAAGTGTCAAAACATGTTTTTCAGCAGAAATAAACATGTTTCTGCAAGTTTGGTCAACCCCATGTAAGTTATGGGGCAGTAACAGTACACTTTTCAAAACGTGTTTTTCAGCCCGAAATGAACGCGTTTTTTCAGACAACTGAATCCCCATGTAGCAACAAGGCTCAGAAGAGCCCACACACTCAGATCTTAACCCCAGTGTGCTGAAAGTGTCAAAACATGTTTTTCAGCAGAAATAAACATGTTTCTGCAAGTTTGGTCAACCCCATGTAAGTTATGGGGCAGTAACAGTACACTTTTCAAAACGTGTTTTTCAGCCCGAAATAAACGCGTTTTTTCAGACAACTGAATACCCATGTAGCAGCAAGTCTCAGAAGAGCCCACACACTCAGCTCTTAACCACAGTGTGCAGAAAGGGTCAAAACGTGTTTTTCAGCAGAAATAAACATGTTTCTGCAAGTTTGGTCAACCCCATGTAAGTTATGGGGCAGTAACAGTACACTCTGCAAATCGTGTTTTTCAGCCCGAAATAAACGCGTTTTTTCAGACAACTGAATCCCCATGTAGCAGCAAGGCTCAGAAGAGCCCACACACTCAGATCTTAACCCCAGTGTGCTGAAAGTGTCAAAACATGTTTTTCAGCAGAAATAAACATGTTTCTGCAAGTTTGGTCAACCCCATGTAAGTTATGGGGCAGTAACAGTACACTTTTCAAAACGTGTTTTTCAGCCCGAAATAAACGCGTTTTTTCAGACAACTGAATCCCCATGTAGCAACAAGGCTCAGAAGAGCCCACACACTCAGATCTTAACCCCAGTGTGCTGAAAGTGTCAAAACATGTTTTTCAGCAGAAATAAACATGTTTCTGCAAGTTTGGTCAACCCCATGTAAGTTATGGGGCAGTAACAGTACACTTTTCAAAACGTGTTTTTCAGCCCGAAATAAACGCGTTTTTTCAGACAACTGAATCCCCATGTAGCAACAAGGCTCAGAAGAGCCCACACACTCAGATCTTAACCCCAGTGTGCTGAAAGTGTCAAAACATGTTTTTCAGCAGAAATAAACATGTTTCTGCAAGTTTGGTCAACCCCATGTAAGTTATGGGGCAGTAACAGTACACTCTGCAAATCGTGTTTTTCAGCCCGAAATAAACGCGTTTTTTCAGACAACTGAATCCCCATGTAGCAGCAAGGCTCAGAAGAGCCCACACACTCAGATCTTAACCCCAGTGTGCTGAAAGTGTCAAAACATGTTTTTCAGCAGAAATAAACATGTTTCTGCAAGTTTGGTCAACCCCATGTAAGTTATGGGGCAGTAACAGTACACTTTTCAAAACGTGTTTTTCAGCCCGAAATAAACGCGTTTTTTCAGACAACTGAATCCCCATGTAGCAACAAGGCTCAGAAGAGCCCACACACTCAGATCTTAACCCCAGTGTGCTGAAAGTGTCAAAACATGTTTTTCAGCAGAAATAAACATGTTTCTGCAAGTTTGGTCAACCCCATGTAAGTTATGGGGCAGTAACAGTACACTCTGCAAAACGTGTTTTTCAGCCCGAAATAAACGCGTTTTTTCAGACAACTGAATCCCCATGTAGCAGCAAGGCTCAGAAGAGCCCACACACTCAGATCTTAACCCCAGTGTGCTGAAAGTGTCAAAACATGTTTTTCAGCAGAAATAAACATGTTTCTGCAAGTTTGGTCAACCCCATGTAAGTTATGGGGCAGTAACAGTACACTTTTCAAAACGTGTTTTTCAGCCCGAAATAAACGCGTTTTTTCAGACAACTGAATCCCCATGTAGCAACAAGGCTCAGAAGAGCCCACACACTCAGATCTTAACCCCAGTGTGCTGAAAGTGTCAAAACTTGTTTTTCAGCAGAAATAAACATGTTTCTGCAAGTTTGGTCAACCCCATGTAAGTTATGGGGCAGTAACAGTACACTTTTCAAAACGTGTTTTTCAGCCCGAAATAAACGCGTTTTTTCAGACAACTGAATCCCCATGTAGCAACAAGGCTCAGAAGAGCCCACACACTCAGATCTTAACCCCAGTGTGCTGAAAGTGTCAAAACATGTTTTTCAGCAGAAATAAACATGTTTCTGCAAGTTTGGTCAACCCCATGTAAGTTATGGGGCAGTAACAGTACACTTTTCAAAACGTGTTTTTCAGCCCGAAATAAACGCGTTTTTTCAGACAACTGAATACCCATGTAGCAGCAAGTCTCAGAAGAGCCCACACACTCAGCTTTTAACCCCAGTGTGCAGAAAGGGTCAAAACGTGTTTTTCAGCAGAAATAAACATGTTTCTGCAAGTTTGGTCAACCCCATGTAAGTTATGGGGCAGTAACAGTACACTCTGCAAAACGTGTTTTTCAGCCCGAAATAAACGCGTTTTTTCAGACAACTGAATCCCCATGTAGCAGCAAGGCTCAGAAGAGCCCACACACTCAGATCTTAACCCCAGTGTGCTGAAAGTGTCAAAACATGTTTTTCAGCAGAAATAAACATGTTTCTGCAAGTTTGGTCAACACCATGTAAGTTATGGGGCAGTAACAGTACACTTTTCAAAACGTGTTTTTCAGCCCGAAATAAACGCGTTTTTTCAGACAACTGAATCCCCATGTAGCAGCAAGGCTCAGAAGAGCCCACACACTCAGATCTTAAACCCAGTGTGTTGAAAGTGTCAAAACATGTTTTTCAGCAGAAATAAACATGTTTCTGCAAGTTTGGTCAACCCCATGTAAGTTATGGGGCAGTAACAGTACACTTTTCAAATCTTGTTTTTCAGCCCGAAATAAACGCGTTTTTTCAGACAACTGAATCCCCATGTAGCAACAAGGCTCAGAAGAGCCCACACACTCAGATCTTAACCCCAGTGTGCTGAAAGTGTCAAAACATGTTTTTCAGCAGAAATAAACATGTTTCTGCAAGTTTGGTCAACCCCATGTAAGTTATGGGGCAGTAACAGTACACTTTTCAAAACGTGTTTTTCAGCCCGAAATAAACGCGTTTTTTCAGACAACTGAATCCCCATGTAGCAACAAGGCTCAGAAGAGCCCACACACTCAGATCTTAACCCCAGTGTGCTGAAAGTGTCAAAACATGTTTTTCAGCAGAAATAAACATGTTTCTGCAAGTTTGGTCAACCCCATGTAAGTTATGGGGCAGTAACAGTACACTTTTCAAAACGTGTTTTTCAGCCCGAAATAAACGCGTTTTTTCAGACAACTGAATACCCATGTAGCAGCAAGTCTCAGAAGAGCCCACACACTCAGCTCTTAACCCCAGTGTGCAGAAAGGGTCAAAACGTGTTTTTCAGCAGAAATAAACATGTTTCTGCAAGTTTGGTCAACCCCATGTAAGTTATGGGGCAGTAACAGTACACTCTGCAAATCGTGTTTTTCAGCCCGAAATAAACGCGTTTTTTCAGACAACTGAATCCCCATGTAGCAGCAAGGCTCAGAAGAGCCCACACACTCAGATCTTAACCCCAGTGTGCTGAAAGTGTCAAAACATGTTTTTCAGCAGAAATAAACATGTTTCTGCAAGTTTGGTCAACCCCATGTAAGTTATGGGGCAGTAACAGTACACTTTTCAAAACGTGTTTTTCAGCCCGAAATAAACGCGTTTTTTCAGACAACTGAATCCCCATGTAGCAACAAGGCTCAGAAGAGCCCACACACTCAGATCTTAACCCCAGTGTGCTGAAAGTGTCAAAACATGTTTTTCAGCAGAAATAAACATGTTTCTGCAAGTTTGGTCAACCCCATGTAAGTTATGGGGCAGTAACAGTACACTCTGTAAAACGTGTTTTTCAGCCCGAAATAAACGCGTTTTTTCAGACAACTGAATCCCCATGTAGCAGCAAGGCTCAGAAGAGCCCACACACTCAGATCTTAACCCCAGTGTGCTGAAAGTGTCAAAACATGTTTTTCAGCAGAAATAAACATGTTTCTGCAAGTTTGGTCAACCCCATGTAAGTTATGGGGCAGTAACAGTACACTTTTCAAAAAGTGTTTTTCAGCCCGAAATAAACGCGTTTTTTCAGACAACTGAATCCCCATGTAGCAACAAGGCTCAGAAGAGCCCACACACTCAGATCTTAACCCCAGTGTGCTGAAAGTGTCAAAACTTGTTTTTCAGCAGAAATAAACATGTTTCTGCAAGTTTGGTCAACCCCATGTAAGTTATGGGGCAGTAACAGTACACTTTTCAAAACGTGTTTTTCAGCCCGAAATAAACGCGTTTTTTCAGACAACTGAATCCCCAAGTAGCAACAAGGCTCAGAAGAGCCCACACACTCAGATCTTAACCCCAGTGTGCTGAAAGTGTCAAAACATGTTTTTCAGCAGAAATAAACATGTTTCTGCAAGTTTGGTCAACCCCATGTAAGTTATGGGGCAGTAACAGTACACTTTTCAAAACGTGTTTTTCAGCCCGAAATAAACGCGTTTTTTCAGACAACTGAATACCCATGTAGCAGCAAGTCTCAGAAGAGCCCACACACTCAGCTCTTAACCCCAGTGTGCAGAAAGGGTCAAAACGTGTTTTTCAGCAGAAATAAACATGTTTCTGCAAGTTTGGTCAACCCCATGTAAGTTATGGGGCAGTAACAGTACACTCTGCAAAACGTGTTTTTCAGCCCGAAATAAACGCGTTTTTTCAGACAACTGAATCCCCATGTAGCAGCAAGGCTCAGAAGAGCCCACACACTCAGATCTTAACCCCAGTGTGCTGAAAGTGTCAAAACATGTTTTTCAGCAGAAATAAACATGTTTCTGCAAGTTTGGTCAACCCCATGTAAGTTATGGGGCAGTAACAGTACACTTTTCAAAACGTGTTTTTCAGCCCGAAATAAACGCGTTTTTTCAGACAACTGAATCCCCATGTAGCAACAAGGCTCAGAAGAGCCCACACACTCAGATCTTAACCCCAGTGTGCTGAAAGTGTCAAAACATGTTTTTCAGCAGAAATAAACATGTTTCTGCAAGTTTGGTCAACCCCATGTAAGTTATGGGGCAGTAACAGTACACTTTTCAAAACGTGTTTTTCAGCCCGAAATAAACGCGTTTTTTCAGACAACTGAATACCCATGTAGCAGCAAGTCTCAGAAGAGCCCACACACTCAGCTCTTAACCCCAGTGTGCAGAAAGGGTCAAAACGTGTTTTTCAGCAGAAATAAACATGTTTCTGCAAGTTTGGTCAACCCCATGTAAGTTATGGGGCAGTAACAGTACACTCTGCAAAACGTGTTTTTCAGCCCGAAATAAACGCGTTTTTTCAGACAACTGAATCCCCATGTAGCAGCAAGGCTCAGAAGAGCCCACACACTCAGATCTTAACCCCAGTGTGCTGAAAGTGTCAAAACATGTTTTTCAGCAGAAATAAACATGTTTCTGCAAGTTTGGTCAACACCATGTAAGTTATGGGGCAGTAACAGTACACTTTTCAAAACGTGTTTTTCAGCCCGAAATAAACGCGTTTTTTCAGACAACTGAATCCCCATGTAGCAGCAAGGCTCAGAAGAGCCCACACACTCAGATCTTAAACCCAGTGTGTTGAAAGTGTCAAAACATGTTTTTCAGCAGAAATAAACATGTTTCTGCAAGTTTGGTCAACCCCATGTAAGTTATGGGGCAGTAACAGTACACTTTTCAAAACTTGTTTTTCAGCCCGAAATAAACGCGTTTTTTCAGACAACTGAATCCCCATGTAGCAACAAGGCTCAGAAGAGCCCACACACTCAGATCTTAACCCCAGTGTGCTGAAAGTGTCAAAACATGTTTTTCAGCAGAAATAAACATGTTTCTGCAAGTTTGGTCAACCCCATGTAAGTTATGGGGCAGTAACAGTACACTTTTCAAAACGTGTTTTTCAGCCCGAAATAAACGCGTTTTTTCAGACAACTGAATCCCCATGTAGCAACAAGGCTCAGAAGAGCCCACACACTCAGATCTTAACCCCAGTGTGCTGAAAGTGTCAAAACATGTTTTTCAGCAGAAATAAACATGTTTCTGCAAGTTTGGTCAACCCCATGTAAGTTATGGGGCAGTAACAGTACACTTTTCAAAACGTGTTTTTCAGCCCGAAATAAACGCGTTTTTTCAGACAACTGAATACCCATGTAGCAGCAAGTCTCAGAAGAGCCCACACACTCAGCTCTTAACCCCAGTGTGCAGAAAGGGTCAAAACGTGTTTTTCAGCAGAAATAAACATGTTTCTGCAAGTTTGGTCAACCCCATGTAAGTTATGGGGCAGTAACAGTACACTCTGCAAATCGTGTTTTTCAGCCCGAAATAAACGCGTTTTTTCAGACAACTGAATCCCCATGTAGCAGCAAGGCTCAGAAGAGCCCACACACTCAGATCTTAACCCCAGTGTGCTGAAAGTGTCAAAACATGTTTTTCAGCAGAAATAAACATGTTTCTGCAAGTTTGGTCAACCCCATGTAAGTTATGGGGCAGTAACAGTACACTTTTCAAAACGTGTTTTTCAGCCCGAAATAAACGCGTTTTTTCAGACAACTGAATCCCCATGTAGCAACAAGGCTCAGAAGAGCCCACACACTCAGATCTTAACCCCAGTGTGCTGAAAGTGTCAAAACATGTTTTTCAGCAGAAATAAACATGTTTCTGCAAGTTTGGTCAACCCCATGTAAGTTATGGGGCAGTAACAGTACACTCTGTAAAACGTGTTTTTCAGCCCGAAATAAACGCGTTTTTTCAGACAACTGAATCCCCATGTAGCAGCAAGGCTCAGAAGAGCCCACACACTCAGATCTTAACCCCAGTGTGCTGAAAGTGTCAAAACATGTTTTTCAGCAGAAATAAACATGTTTCTGCAAGTTTGGTCAACCCCATGTAAGTTATGGGGCAGTAACAGTACACTTTTCAAAACGTGTTTTTCAGCCCGAAATAAACGCGTTTTTTCAGACAACTGAATCCCCATGTAGCAACAAGGCTCAGAAGAGCCCACACACTCAGATCTTAACCCCAGTGTGCTGAAAGTGTCAAAACTTGTTTTTCAGCAGAAATAAACATGTTTCTGCAAGTTTGGTCAACCCCATGTAAGTTATGGGGCAGTAACAGTACACTTTTCAAAACGTGTTTTTCAGCCCGAAATAAACGCGTTTTTTCAGACAACTGAATCCCCAAGTAGCAACAAGGCTCAGAAGAGCCCACACACTCAGATCTTAACCCCAGTGTGCTGAAAGTGTCAAAACATGTTTTTCAGCAGAAATAAACATGTTTCTGCAAGTTTGGTCAACCCCATGTAAGTTATGGGGCAGTAACAGTACACTTTTCAAAACGTGTTTTTCAGCCCGAAATAAACGCGTTTTTTCAGACAACTGAATACCCATGTAGCAGCAAGTCTCAGAAGAGCCCACACACTCAGCTCTTAACCCCAGTGTGCAGAAAGGGTCAAAACGTGTTTTTCAGCAGAAATAAACATGTTTCTGCAAGTTTGGTCAACCCCATGTAAGTTATGGGGCAGTAACAGTACACTCTGCAAAACGTGTTTTTCAGCCCGAAATAAACGCGTTTTTTCAGACAACTGAATCCCCATGTAGCAGCAAGGCTCAGAAGAGCCCACACACTCAGATCTTAACCCCAGTGTGCTGAAAGTGTCAAAACATGTTTTTCAGCAGAAATAAACATGTTTCTGCAAGTTTGGTCAACCCCATGTAAGTTATGGGGCAGTAACAGTACACTTTTCAAAACGTGTTTTTCAGCCCGAAATAAACGCGTTTTTTCAGACAACTGAATCCCCATGTAGCAACAAGGCTCAGAAGAGCCCACACACTCAGATCTTAACCCCAGTGTGCTGAAAGTGTCAAAACATGTTTTTCAGCAGAAATAAACATGTTTCTGCAAGTTTGGTCAACCCCATGTAAGTTATGGGGCAGTAACAGTACACTTTTCAAAACGTGTTTTTCAGCCCGAAATAAACGCGTTTTTTCAGACAACTGAATACCCATGTAGCAGCAAGTCTCAGAAGAGCCCACACACTCAGCTCTTAACCACAGTGTGCAGAAAGGGTCAAAACGTGTTTTTCAGCAGAAATAAACATGTTTCTGCAAGTTTGGTCAACCCCATGTAAGTTATGGGGCAGTAACAGTACACTCTGCAAATCGTGTTTTTCAGCCCGAAATAAACGCGTTTTTTCAGACAACTGAATCCCCATGTAGCAGCAAGGCTCAGAAGAGCCCACACACTCAGATCTTAACCCCAGTGTGCTGAAAGTGTCAAAACATGTTTTTCAGCAGAAATAAACATGTTTCTGCAAGTTTGGTCAACCCCATGTAAGTTATGGGGCAGTAACAGTACACTTTTCAAAACGTGTTTTTCAGCCCGAAATAAACGCGTTTTTTCAGACAACTGAATCCCCATGTAGCAACAAGGCTCAGAAGAGCCCACACACTCAGATCTTAACCCCAGTGTGCTGAAAGTGTCAAAACATGTTTTTCAGCAGAAATAAACATGTTTCTGCAAGTTTGGTCAACCCCATGTAAGTTATGGGGCAGTAACAGTACACTTTTCAAAACGTGTTTTTCAGCCCGAAATAAACGCGTTTTTTCAGACAACTGAATCCCCATGTAGCAACAAGGCTCAGAAGAGCCCACACACTCAGATCTTAACCCCAGTGTGCTGAAAGTGTCAAAACATGTTTTTCAGCAGAAATAAACATGTTTCTGCAAGTTTGGTCAACCCCATGTAAGTTATGGGGCAGTAACAGTACACTTTTCAAAACGTGTTTTTCAGCCCGAAATAAACGCGTTTTTTCAGACAACTGAATCCCCATGTAGCAACAAGGCTCAGAAGAGCCCACACACTCAGATCTTAACCCCAGTGTGCTGAAAGTGTCAAAACATGTTTTTCAGCAGAAATAAACATGTTTCTGCAAGTTTGGTCAACCCCATGTAAGTTATGGGGCAGTAACAGTACACTTTTCAAAACGTGTTTTTCAGCCCGAAATAAACGCGTTTTTTCAGACAACTGAATACCCATGTAGCAGCAAGTCTCAGAAGAGCCCACACACTCAGCTCTTAACCCCAGTGTGCAGAAAGGGTCAAAACGTGTTTTTCAGCAGAAATAAACATGTTTCTGCAAGTTTGGTCAACCCCATGTAAGTTATGGGGCAGTAACAGTACACTCTGCAAATCGTGTTTTTCAGCCCGAAATAAACGCGTTTTTTCAGACAACTGAATCCCCATGTAGCAGCAAGGCTCAGAAGAGCCCACACACTCAGATCTTAACCCCAGTGTGCTGAAAGTGTCAAAACATGTTTTTCAGCAGAAATAAACATGTTTCTGCAAGTTTGGTCAACCCCATGTAAGTTATGGGGCAGTAACAGTACACTTTTCAAAACGTGTTTTTCAGCCCGAAATAAACGCGTTTTTTCAGACAACTGAATCCCCATGTAGCAACAAGGCTCAGAAGAGCCCACACACTCAGATCTTAACCCCAGTGTGCTGAAAGTGTCAAAACTTGTTTTTCAGCAGAAATAAACATGTTTCTGCAAGTTTGGTCAACCCCATGTAAGTTATGGGGCAGTAACAGTACACTTTTCAAAACGTGTTTTTCAGCCCGAAATAAACGCGTTTTTTCAGACAACTGAATCCCCAAGTAGCAACAAGGCTCAGAGGAGCCCACACACTCAGATCTTAACCCCAGTGTGCTGAAAGTGTCAAAACATGTTTTTCAGCAGAAATAAACATGTTTCTGCAAGTTTGGTCAACCCCATGTAAGTTATGGGGCAGTAACAGTACACTTTTCAAAACGTGTTTTTCAGCCCGAAATAAACGCGTTTTTTCAGACAACTGAATACCCATGTAGCAGCAAGTCTCAGAAGAGCCCACACACTCAGCTCTTAACCCCAGTGTGCAGAAAGGGTCAAAACGTGTTTTTCAGCAGAAATAAACATGTTTCTGCAAGTTTGGTCAACCCCATGTAAGTTATGGGGCAGTAACAGTACACTCTGCAAAACGTGTTTTTCAGCCCGAAATAAACGCGTTTTTTCAGACAACTGAATCCCCATGTAGCAGCAAGGCTCAGAAGAGCCCACACACTCAGATCTTAACCCCAGTGTGCTGAAAGTGTCAAAACATGTTTTTCAGCAGAAATAAACATGTTTCTGCAAGTTTGGTCAACCCCATGTAAGTTATGGGGCAGTAACAGTACACTTTTCAAAACGTGTTTTTCAGCCCGAAATAAACGCGTTTTTTCAGACAACTGAATCCCCATGTAGCAACAAGGCTCAGAAGAGCCCACACACTCAGATCTTAACCCCAGTGTGCTGAAAGTGTCAAAACATGTTTTTCAGCAGAAATAAACATGTTTCTGCAAGTTTGGTCAACCCCATGTAAGTTATGGGGCAGTAACAGTACACTTTTCAAAACGTGTTTTTCAGCCCGAAATAAACGCGTTTTTTCAGACAACTGAATACCCATGTAGCAGCAAGTCTCAGAAGAGCCCACACACTCAGCTCTTAACCACAGTGTGCAGAAAGGGTCAAAACGTGTTTTTCAGCAGAAATAAACATGTTTCTGCAAGTTTGGTCAACCCCATGTAAGTTATGGGGCAGTAACAGTACACTCTGCAAATCGTGTTTTTCAGCCCGAAATAAACGCGTTTTTTCAGACAACTGAATCCCCATGTAGCAGCAAGGCTCAGAAGAGCCCACACACTCAGATCTTAACCCCAGTGTGCTGAAAGTGTCAAAACATGTTTTTCAGCAGAAATAAACATGTTTCTGCAAGTTTGGTCAACCCCATGTAAGTTATGGGGCAGTAACAGTACACTTTTCAAAACGTGTTTTTCAGCCCGAAATAAACGCGTTTTTTCAGACAACTGAATCCCCATGTAGCAACAAGGCTCAGAAGAGCCCACACACTCAGATCTTAACCCCAGTGTGCTGAAAGTGTCAAAACATGTTTTTCAGCAGAAATAAACATGTTTCTGCAAGTTTGGTCAACCCCATGTAAGTTATGGGGCAGTAACAGTACACTTTTCAAAACGTGTTTTTCAGCCCGAAATAAACGCGTTTTTTCAGACAACTGAATCCCCATGTAGCAACAAGGCTCAGAAGAGCCCACACACTCAGATCTTAACCCCAGTGTGCTGAAAGTGTCAAAACATGTTTTTCAGCAGAAATAAACATGTTTCTGCAAGTTTGGTCAACCCCATGTAAGTTATGGGGCAGTAACAGTACACTTTTCAAAACGTGTTTTTCAGCCCGAAATAAACGCGTTTTTTCAGACAACTGAATACCCATGTAGCAGCAAGTCTCAGAAGAGCCCACACACTCAGCTCTTAACCCCAGTGTGCAGAAAGGGTCAAAACGTGTTTTTCAGCAGAAATAAACATGTTTCTGCAAGTTTGGTCAACCCCATGTAAGTTATGGGGCAGTAACAGTACACTCTGCAAATCGTGTTTTTCAGCCCGAAATAAACGCGTTTTTTCAGACAACTGAATCCCCATGTAGCAGCAAGGCTCAGAAGAGCCCACACACTCAGATCTTAACCCCAGTGTGCTGAAAGTGTCAAAACATGTTTTTCAGCAGAAATAAACATGTTTCTGCAAGTTTGGTCAACCCCATGTAAGTTATGGGGCAGTAACAGTACACTTTTCAAAACGTGTTTTTCAGCCCGAAATAAACGCGTTTTTTCAGACAACTGAATCCCCATGTAGCAACAAGGCTCAGAAGAGCCCACACACTCAGATCTTAACCCCAGTGTGCTGAAAGTGTCAAAACATGTTTTTCAGCAGAAATAAACATGTTTCTGCAAGTTTGGTCAACCCCATGTAAGTTATGGGGCAGTAACAGTACACTCTGCAAAACGTGTTTTTCAGCCCGAAATAAACGCGTTTTTTCAGACAACTGAATCCCCATGTAGCAGCAAGGCTCAGAAGAGCCCACACACTCAGATCTTAACCCCAGTGTGCTGAAAGTGTCAAAACATGTTTTTCAGCAGAAATAAACATGTTTCTGCAAGTTTGGTCAACCCCATGTAAGTTATGGGGCAGTAACAGTACACTTTTCAAAACGTGTTTTTCAGCCCGAAATAAACGCGTTTTTTCAGACAACTGAATCCCCATGTAGCAACAAGGCTCAGAAGAGCCCACACACTCAGATCTTAACCCCAGTGTGCTGAAAGTGTCAAAACTTGTTTTTCAGCAGAAATAAACATGTTTCTGCAAGTTTGGTCAACCCCATGTAAGTTATGGGGCAGTAACAGTACACTTTTCAAAACGTGTTTTTCAGCCCGAAATAAACGCGTTTTTTCAGACAACTGAATCCCCATGTAGCAACAAGGCTCAGAAGAGCCCACACACTCAGATCTTAACCCCAGTGTGCTGAAAGTGTCAAAACATGTTTTTCAGCAGAAATAAACATGTTTCTGCAAGTTTGGTCAACCCCATGTAAGTTATGGGGCAGTAACAGTACACTTTTCAAAACGTGTTTTTCAGCCCGAAATAAACGCGTTTTTTCAGACAACTGAATACCCATGTAGCAGCAAGTCTCAGAAGAGCCCACACACTCAGCTCTTAACCCCAGTGTGCAGAAAGGGTCAAAACGTGTTTTTCAGCAGAAATAAACATGTTTCTGCAAGTTTGGTCAACCCCATGTAAGTTATGGGGCAGTAACAGTACACTCTGCAAAACGTGTTTTTCAGCCCGAAATAAACGCGTTTTTTCAAACAACTGAATCCCCATGTAGCAGCAAGGCTCAGAAGAGCCCACACACTCAGATCTTAACCCCAGTGTGCTGAAAGTGTCAAAACATGTTTTTCAGCAGAAATAAACATGTTTCTGCAAGTTTGGTCAACCCCATGTAAGTTATGGGGCAGTAACAGTACACTTTTCAAAACGTGTTTTTCAGCCCGAAATAAACGCGTTTTTTCAGACAACTGAATCCCCATGTAGCAACAAGGCTCAGAAGAGCCCACACACTCAGATCTTAACCCCAGTGTGCTGAAAGTGTCAAAACTTGTTTTTCAGCAGAAATAAACATGTTTCTGCAAGTTTGGTCAACCCCATGTAAGTTATGGGGCAGTAACAGTACACTTTTCAAAACGTGTTTTTCAGCCCGAAATAAACGCGTTTTTTCAGACAACTGAATCCCCATGTAGCAACAAGGCTCAGAAGAGCCCACACACTCAGATCTTAACCCCAGTGTGCTGAAAGTGTCAAAACATGTTTTTCAGCAGAAATAAACATGTTTCTGCAAGTTTGGTCAACCCCATGTAAGTTATGGGGCAGTAACAGTACACTTTTCAAAACGTGTTTTTCAGCCCGAAATAAACGCGTTTTTTCAGACAACTGAATACCCATGTAGCAGCAAGTCTCAGAAGAGCCCACACACTCAGCTCTTAACCCCAGTGTGCAGAAAGGGTCAAAACGTGTTTTTCAGCAGAAATAAACATGTTTCTGCAAGTTTGGTCAACCCCATGTAAGTTATGGGGCAGTAACAGTACACTTTTCAAAACTTGTTTTTCAGCCCGAAATAAACGCGTTTTTTCAGACAACTGAATCCCCATGTAGCAACAAGGCTCAGAAGAGCCCACACACTCAGATCTTAACCCCAGTGTGCTGAAAGTGTCAAAACATGTTTTTCAGCAGAAATAAACATGTTTCTGCAAGTTTGGTCAACCCCATGTAAGTTATGGGGCAGTAACAGTACACTTTTCAAAACGTGTTTTTCAGCCCGAAATAAACGCGTTTTTTCAGACAACTGAATCCCCATGTAGCAACAAGGCTCAGAAGAGCCCACACACTCAGATCTTAACCCCAGTGTGCTGAAAGTGTCAAAACATGTTTTTCAGCAGAAATAAACATGTTTCTGCAAGTTTGGTCAACCCCATGTAAGTTATGGGGCAGTAACAGTACACTTTTCAAAACGTGTTTTCAGCCCGAAATAAACGCGTTTTTTCAGACAACTGAATACCCATGTAGCAGCAAGTCTCAGAAGAGCCCACACACTCAGCTCTTAACCCCAGTGTGCAGAAAGGGTCAAAACGTGTTTTTCAGCAGAAATAAACATGTTTCTGCAAGTTTGGTCAACCCCATGTAAGTTATGGGGCAGTAACAGTACACTTTTCAAAACGTGCTTTTCAGCCCGAAATAAACGCGTTTTTTCAGACAACTGAATACCCATGTAGCAGCAAGGCTCAGAAGAGCCCACACACTCAGATCTTAACCCCAGTGTGCTGAAAGTGTCAAAACATGTTTTTCAGCAGAAATAAACATGTTTCTGCAAGTTTGGTCAACCCCATGTAAGTTATGGGGCAGTAACAGTACACTTTTCAAAACGTGTTTTTCAGCCCGAAATAAACGCGTTTTTTCAGACAACTGAATCCCCATGTAGCAACAAGGCTCAGAAGAGCCCACACACTCAGATCTTAACCCCAGTGTGCTGAAAGTGTCAAAACATGTTTTTCAGCAGAAATAAACATGTTTCTGCAAGTTTGGTCAACCCCATGTAAGTTATGGGGCAGTAACAGTACACTTTTCAAAACGTGTTTTTCAGCCCGAAATAAACGCGTTTTTTCAGACAACTGAATCCCCATGTAGCAGCAAGGCTCAGAAGAGCCCACACACTCAGATCTTAAACCCAGTGTGTTGAAAGTGTCAAAACATGTTTTTCAGCAGAAATAAACATGTTTCTGCAAGTTTGGTCAACCCCATGTAAGTTATGGGGCAGTAATAGTACACTTTTCAAAACTTGTTTTTCAGCCCGAAATAAACGCGTTTTTTCAGACAACTGAATCCCCATGTAGCAACAAGGCTCAGAAGAGCCCACACACTCAGATCTTAACCCCAGTGTGCTGAAAGTGTCAAAACATGTTTTTCAGCAGAAATAAACATGTTTCTGCAAGTTTGGTCAACCCCATGTAAGTTATGGGGCAGTAACAGTACACTTTTCAAAACGTGTTTTTCAGCCCGAAATAAACGCGTTTTTTCAGACAACTGAATCCCCATGTAGCAACAAGGCTCAGAAGAGCCCACACACTCAGATCTTAACCCCAGTGTGCTGAAAGTGTCAAAACATGTTTTTCAGCAGAAATAAACATGTTTCTGCAAGTTTGGTCAACCCCATGTAAGTTATGGGGCAGTAACAGTACACTTTTCAAAACGTGTTTTTCAGCCCGAAATAAACGCGTTTTTTCAGACAACTGAATACCCATGTAGCAGCAAGTCTCAGAAGAGCCCACACACTCAGCTCTTAACCCCAGTGTGCAGAAAGGGTCAAAACGTGTTTTTCAGCAGAAATAAACATGTTTCTGCAAGTTTGGTCAACCCCATGTAAGTTATGGGGCAGTAACAGTACACTCTGCAAATCGTGTTTTTCAGCCCGAAATAAACGCGTTTTTTCAGACAACTGAATCCCCATGTAGCAGCAAGGCTCAGAAGAGCCCACACACTCAGATCTTAACCCCAGTGTGCTGAAAGTGTCAAAACATGTTTTTCAGCAGAAATAAACATGTTTCTGCAAGTTTGGTCAACCCCATGTAAGTTATGGGGCAGTAACAGTACACTTTTCAAAACGTGTTTTTCAGCCCGAAATAAACGCGTTTTTTCAGACAACTGAATCCCCATGTAGCAACAAGGCTCAGAAGAGCCCACACACTCAGATCTTAACCCCAGTGTGCTGAAAGTGTCAAAACATGTTTTTCAGCAGAAATAAACATGTTTCTGCAAGTTTGGTCAACCCCATGTAAGTTATGGGGCAGTAACAGTACACTCTGCAAAACGTGTTTTTCAGCCCGAAATAAACGCGTTTTTTCAGACAACTGAATCCCCATGTAGCAACAAGGCTCAGAAGAGCCCACACACTCAGATCTTAACCCCAGTGTGCTGAAAGTGTCAAAACGTGTTTTTCAGCAGAAATAAACATGTTTCTGCAAGTTTGGTCAACCCCATGTAAGTTATGGGGCAGTAACAGTACACTTTTCAAAACGTGTTTTTCAGCCCGAAATAAACGCGTTTTTTCAGACAACTGAATACCCATGTAGCAGCAAGTCTCAGAAGAGCCCACACACTCAGCTCTTAACCCCAGTGTGCAGAAAGGGTCAAAACGTGTTTTTCAGCAGAAATAAACATGTTTCTGCAAGTTTGGTCAACCCCATGTAAGTTATGGGGCAGTAACAGTACACTCTGCAAAACGTGTTTTTCAGCCCGAAATAAACGCGTTTTTTCAGACAACTGAATACCCATGTAGCTGCAAGGCTCAGAAGAGCCCACACACTCAGATCTTAACCCCAGTGTGCAGAAAGGGTCAAAACGTGTTTTTCAGCAGAAATAAACATGTTTCTGCAAGTTTGGTCAACCCCATGTAAGTTATGGGGCAGTAACAGTACACTCTGTAAAACGTGTTTTTCAGCCCGAAATAAACGCGTTTTTTCAGACAACTGAATCCCCATGTAGCAGCAAGGCTCAGAAGAGCCCACACACTCAGATCTTAACCCCAGTGTGCTGAAAGTGTCAAAACATGTTTTTCAGCAGAAATAAACATGTTTCTGCAAGTTTGGTCAACCCCATGTAAGTTATGGGGCAGTAACAGTACACTTTTCAAAACGTGTTTTTCAGCCCGAAATAAACGCGTTTTTTCAGACAACTGAATACCCATGTAGCAGCAAGTCTCAGAAGAGCCCACACACTCAGCTCTTAACCCCAGTGTGCAGAAAGGGTCAAAACGTGTTTTTCAGCAGAAATAAACATGTTTCTGCAAGTTTGGTCAACCCCATGTAAGTTATGGGGCAGTAACAGTACACTCTGCAAAACGTGTTTTTCAGCCCGAAATAAACGCGTTTTTTCAGACAACTGAATCCCCATGTAGCAGCAAGGCTCAGAAGAGCCCACACACTCAGATCTTAACCCCAGTGTGCTGAAAGTGTCAAAACATGTTTTTCAGCAGAAATAAACATGTTTCTGCAAGTTTGGTCAACCCCATGTAAGTTATGGGGCAGTAACAGTACACTTTTCAAAACGTGTTTTTCAGCCCGAAATAAACGCGTTTTTTCAGACAACTGAATCCCCATGTAGCAACAAGGCTCAGAAGAGCCCACACACTCAGATCTTAACCCCAGTGTGCTGAAAGTGTCAAAACATGTTTTTCAGCAGAAATAAACATGTTTCTGCAAGTTTGGTCAACCCCATGTAAGTTATGGGGCAGTAACAGTACACTTTTCAAAACGTGTTTTTCAGCCCGAAATAAACGCGTTTTTTCAGACAACTGAATACCCATGTAGCAGCAAGTCTCAGAAGAGCCCACACACTCAGCTCTTAACCACAGTGTGCAGAAAGGGTCAAAACATGTTTTTCAGCAGAAATAAACATGTTTCTGCAAGTTTGGTCAACCCCATGTAAGTTATGGGGCAGTAACAGTACACTCTGCAAATCGTGTTTTTCAGCCCGAAATAAACGCGTTTTTTCAGACAACTGAATCCCCATGTAGCAGCAAGGCTCAGAAGAGCCCACACACTCAGATCTTAACCCCAGTGTGCTGAAAGTGTCAAAACATGTTTTTCAGCAGAAATAAACATGTTTCTGCAAGTTTGGTCAACCCCATGTAAGTTATGGGGCAGTAACAGTACACTTTTCAAAACGTGTTTTTCAGCCCGAAATAAACGCGTTTTTTCAGACAACTGAATCCCCATGTAGCAACAAGGCTCAGAAGAGCCCACACACTCAGATCTTAACCCCAGTGTGCTGAAAGTGTCAAAACATGTTTTTCAGCAGAAATAAACATGTTTCTGCAAGTTTGGTCAACCCCATGTAAGTTATGGGGCAGTAACAGTACACTTTTCAAAACGTGTTTTTCAGCCCGAAATAAACGCGTTTTTTCAGACAACTGAATCCCCATGTAGCAACAAGGCTCAGAAGAGCCCACACACTCAGATCTTAACCCCAGTGTGCTGAAAGTGTCAAAACATGTTTTTCAGCAGAAATAAACATGTTTCTGCAAGTTTGGTCAACCCCATGTAAGTTATGGGGCAGTAACAGTACACTTTTCAAAACGTGTTTTTCAGCCCGAAATAAACGCGTTTTTTCAGACAACTGAATCCCCATGTAGCAACAAGGCTCAGAAGAGCCCACACACTCAGATCTTAACCCCAGTGTGCTGAAAGTGTCAAAACATGTTTTTCAGCAGAAATAAACATGTTTCTGCAAGTTTGGTCAACCCCATGTAAGTTATGGGGCAGTAACAGTACACTTTTCAAAACGTGTTTTTCAGCCCGAAATAAACGCGTTTTTTCAGACAACTGAATACCCATGTAGCAGCAAGTCTCAGAAGAGCCCACACACTCAGCTCTTAACCCCAGTGTGCAGAAAGGGTCAAAACGTGTTTTTCAGCAGAAATAAACATGTTTCTGCAAGTTTGGTCAACCCCATGTAAGTTATGGGGCAGTAACAGTACACTCTGCAAATCGTGTTTTTCAGCCCGAAATAAACGCGTTTTTTCAGACAACTGAATCCCCATGTAGCAGCAAGGCTCAGAAGAGCCCACACACTCAGATCTTAACCCCAGTGTGCTGAAAGTGTCAAAACATGTTTTTCAGCAGAAATAAACATGTTTCTGCAAGTTTGGTCAACCCCATGTAAGTTATGGGGCAGTAACAGTACACTTTTCAAAACGTGTTTTTCAGCCCGAAATAAACGCGTTTTTTCAGACAACTGAATCCCCATGTAGCAACAAGGCTCAGAAGAGCCCACACACTCAGATCTTAACCCCAGTGTGCTGAAAGTGTCAAAACATGTTTTTCAGCAGAAATAAACATGTTTCTGCAAGTTTGGTCAACCCCATGTAAGTTATGGGGCAGTAACAGTACACTCTGCAAAACGTGTTTTTCAGCCCGAAATAAACGCGTTTTTTCAGACAACTGAATCCCCATGTAGCAGCAAGGCTCAGAAGAGCCCACACACTCAGATCTTAACCCCAGTGTGCTGAAAGTGTCAAAACATGTTTTTCAGCAGAAATAAACATGTTTCTGCAAGTTTGGTCAACCCCATGTAAGTTATGGGGCAGTAACAGTACACTTTTCAAAACGTGTTTTTCAGCCCGAAATAAACGCGTTTTTTCAGACAACTGAATCCCCATGTAGCAACAAGGCTCAGAAGAGCCCACACACTCAGATCTTAACCCCAGTGTCCTGAAAGTGTCAAAACTTGTTTTTCAGCAGAAATAAACATGTTTCTGCAAGTTTGGTCAACCCCATGTAAGTTATGGGGCAGTAACAGTACACTTTTCAAAACGTGTTTTTCAGCCCGAAATAAACGCGTTTTTTCAGACAACTGAATCCCCATGTAGCAACAAGGCTCAGAAGAGCCCACACACTCAGATCTTAACCCCAGTGTGCTGAAAGTGTCAAAACATGTTTTTCAGCAGAAATAAACATGTTTCTGCAAGTTTGGTCAACCCCATGTAAGTTATGGGGCAGTAACAGTACACTTTTCAAAACGTGTTTTTCAGCCCGAAATAAACGCGTTTTTTCAGACAACTGAATACCCATGTAGCAGCAAGTCTCAGAAGAGCCCACACACTCAGCTCTTAACCCCAGTGTGCAGAAAGGGTCAAAACGTGTTTTTCAGCAGAAATAAACATGTTTCTGCAAGTTTGGTCAACCCCATGTAAGTTATGGGGCAGTAACAGTACACTCTGCAAAACGTGTTTTTCAGCCCGAAATAAACGCGTTTTTTCAGACAACTGAATCCCCATGTAGCAGCAAGGCTCAGAAGAGCCCACACACTCAGATCTTAACCCCAGTGTGCTGAAAGTGTCAAAACATGTTTTTCAGCAGAAATAAACATGTTTCTGCAAGTTTGGTCAACCCCATGTAAGTTATGGGGCAGTAACAGTACACTTTTCAAAACGTGTTTTTCAGCCCGAAATAAACGCGTTTTTTCAGACAACTGAATCCCCATGTAGCAACAAGGCTCAGAAGAGCCCACACACTCAGATCTTAACCCCAGTGTGCTGAAAGTGTCAAAACATGTTTTTCAGCAGAAATAAACATGTTTCTGCAAGTTTGGTCAACCCCATGTAAGTTATGGGGCAGTAACAGTACACTTTTCAAAACGTGTTTTTCAGCCCGAAATAAACGCGTTTTTTCAGACAACTGAATACCCATGTAGCAGCAAGTCTCAGAAGAGCCCACACACTCAGCTCTTAACCACAGTGTGCAGAAAGGGTCAAAACGTGTTTTTCAGCAGAAATAAACATGTTTCTGCAAGTTTGGTCAACCCCATGTAAGTTATGGGGCAGTAACAGTACACTCTGCAAATCGTGTTTTTCAGCCCGAAATAAACGCGTTTTTTCAGACAACTGAATCCCCATGTAGCAGCAAGGCTCAGAAGAGCCCACACACTCAGATCTTAACCCCAGTGTGCTGAAAGTGTCAAAACATGTTTTTCAGCAGAAATAAACATGTTTCTGCAAGTTTGGTCAACCCCATGTAAGTTATGGGGCAGTAACAGTACACTTTTCAAAACGTGTTTTTCAGCCCGAAATAAACGCGTTTTTTCAGACAACTGAATCCCCATGTAGCAACAAGGCTCAGAAGAGCCCACACACTCAGATCTTAACCCCAGTGTGCTGAAAGTGTCAAAACATGTTTTTCAGCAGAAATAAACATGTTTCTGCAAGTTTGGTCAACCCCATGTAAGTTATGGGGCAGTAACAGTACACTTTTCAAAACGTGTTTTTCAGCCCGAAATAAACGCGTTTTTTCAGACAACTGAATCCCCATGTAGCAACAAGGCTCAGAAGAGCCCACACACTCAGATCTTAACCCCAGTGTGCTGAAAGTGTCAAAACATGTTTTTCAGCAGAAATAAACATGTTTCTGCAAGTTTGGTCAACCCCATGTAAGTTATGGGGCAGTAACAGTACACTTTTCAAAACGTGTTTTTCAGCCCGAAATAAACGCGTTTTTTCAGACAACTGAATCCCCATGTAGCAACAAGGCTCAGAAGAGCCCACACACTCAGATCTTAACCCCAGTGTGCTGAAAGTGTCAAAACATGTTTTTCAGCAGAAATAAACATGTTTCTGCAAGTTTGGTCAACCCCATGTAAGTTATGGGGCAGTAACAGTACACTTTTCAAAACGTGTTTTTCAGCCCGAAATAAACGCGTTTTTTCAGACAACTGAATACCCATGTAGCAGCAAGTCTCAGAAGAGCCCACACACTCAGCTCTTAACCCCAGTGTGCAGAAAGGGTCAAAACGTGTTTTTCAGCAGAAATAAACATGTTTCTGCAAGTTTGGTCAACCCCATGTAAGTTATGGGGCAGTAACAGTACACTCTGCAAATCGTGTTTTTCAGCCCGAAATAAACGCGTTTTTTCAGACAACTGAATCCCCATGTAGCAGCAAGGCTCAGAAGAGCCCACACACTCAGATCTTAACCCCAGTGTGCTGAAAGTGTCAAAACATGTTTTTCAGCAGAAATAAACATGTTTCTGCAAGTTTGGTCAACCCCATGTAAGTTATGGGGCAGTAACAGTACACTTTTCAAAACGTGTTTTTCAGCCCGAAATAAACGCGTTTTTTCAGACAACTGAATCCCCATGTAGCAACAAGGCTCAGAAGAGCCCACACACTCAGATCTTAACCCCAGTGTGCTGAAAGTGTCAAAACATGTTTTTCAGCAGAAATAAACATGTTTCTGCAAGTTTGGTCAACCCCATGTAAGTTATGGGGCAGTAACAGTACACTCTGCAAAACGTGTTTTTCAGCCCGAAATAAACGCGTTTTTTCAGACAACTGAATCCCCATGTAGCAGCAAGGCTCAGAAGAGCCCACACACTCAGATCTTAACCCCAGTGTGCTGAAAGTGTCAAAACATGTTTTTCAGCAGAAATAAACATGTTTCTGCAAGTTTGGTCAACCCCATGTAAGTTATGGGGCAGTAACAGTACACTTTTCAAAACGTGTTTTTCAGCCCGAAATAAACGCGTTTTTTCAGACAACTGAATCCCCATGTAGCAACAAGGCTCAGAAGAGCCCACACACTCAGATCTTAACCCCAGTGTGCTGAAAGTGTCAAAACTTGTTTTTCAGCAGAAATAAACATGTTTCTGCAAGTTTGGTCAACCCCATGTAAGTTATGGGGCAGTAACAGTACACTTTTCAAAACGTGTTTTTCAGCCCGAAATAAACGCGTTTTTTCAGACAACTGAATCCCCATGTAGCAACAAGGCTCAGAAGAGCCCACACACTCAGATCTTAACCCCAGTGTGCTGAAAGTGTCAAAACATGTTTTTCAGCAGAAATAAACATGTTTCTGCAAGTTTGGTCAACCCCATGTAAGTTATGGGGCAGTAACAGTACACTTTTCAAAACGTGTTTTTCAGCCCGAAATAAACGCGTTTTTTCAGACAACTGAATACCCATGTAGCAGCAAGTCTCAGAAGAGCCCACACACTCAGCTCTTAACCCCAGTGTGCAGAAAGGGTCAAAACGTGTTTTTCAGCAGAAATAAACATGTTTCTGCAAGTTTGGTCAACCCCATGTAAGTTATGGGGCAGTAACAGTACACTCTGCAAAACGTGTTTTTCAGCCCGAAATAAACGCGTTTTTTCAAACAACTGAATCCCCATGTAGCAGCAAGGCTCAGAAGAGCCCACACACTCAGATCTTAACCCCAGTGTGCTGAAAGTGTCAAAACATGTTTTTCAGCAGAAATAAACATGTTTCTGCAAGTTTGGTCAACCCCATGTAAGTTATGGGGCAGTAACAGTACACTTTTCAAAACGTGTTTTTCAGCCCGAAATAAACGCGTTTTTTCAGACAACTGAATCCCCATGTAGCAACAAGGCTCAGAAGAGCCCACACACTCAGATCTTAACCCCAGTGTGCTGAAAGTGTCAAAACTTGTTTTTCAGCAGAAATAAACATGTTTCTGCAAGTTTGGTCAACCCCATGTAAGTTATGGGGCAGTAACAGTACACTTTTCAAAACGTGTTTTTCAGCCCGAAATAAACGCGTTTTTTCAGACAACTGAATCCCCATGTAGCAACAAGGCTCAGAAGAGCCCACACACTCAGATCTTAACCCCAGTGTGCTGAAAGTGTCAAAACATGTTTTTCAGCAGAAATAAACATGTTTCTGCAAGTTTGGTCAACCCCATGTAAGTTATGGGGCAGTAACAGTACACTTTTCAAAACGTGTTTTTCAGCCCGAAATAAACGCGTTTTTTCAGACAACTGAATACCCATGTAGCAGCAAGTCTCAGAAGAGCCCACACACTCAGCTCTTAACCCCAGTGTGCAGAAAGGGTCAAAACGTGTTTTTCAGCAGAAATAAACATGTTTCTGCAAGTTTGGTCAACCCCATGTAAGTTATGGGGCAGTAACAGTACACTTTTCAAAACTTGTTTTTCAGCCCGAAATAAACGCGTTTTTTCAGACAACTGAATCCCCATGTAGCAACAAGGCTCAGAAGAGCCCACACACTCAGATCTTAACCCCAGTGTGCTGAAAGTGTCAAAACATGTTTTTCAGCAGAAATAAACATGTTTCTGCAAGTTTGGTCAACCCCATGTAAGTTATGGGGCAGTAACAGTACACTTTTCAAAACGTGTTTTTCAGCCCGAAATAAACGCGTTTTTTCAGACAACTGAATCCCCATGTAGCAACAAGGCTCAGAAGAGCCCACACACTCAGATCTTAACCCCAGTGTGCTGAAAGTGTCAAAACATGTTTTTCAGCAGAAATAAACATGTTTCTGCAAGTTTGGTCAACCCCATGTAAGTTATGGGGCAGTAACAGTACACTTTTCAAAACGTGTTTTCAGCCCGAAATAAACGCGTTTTTTCAGACAACTGAATACCCATGTAGCAGCAAGTCTCAGAAGAGCCCACACACTCAGCTCTTAACCCCAGTGTGCAGAAAGGGTCAAAACGTGTTTTTCAGCAGAAATAAACATGTTTCTGCAAGTTTGGTCAACCCCATGTAAGTTATGGGGCAGTAACAGTACACTTTTCAAAACGTGCTTTTCAGCCCGAAATAAACGCGTTTTTTCAGACAACTGAATACCCATGTAGCAGCAAGGCTCAGAAGAGCCCACACACTCAGATCTTAACCCCAGTGTGCTGAAAGTGTCAAAACATGTTTTTCAGCAGAAATAAACATGTTTCTGCAAGTTTGGTCAACCCCATGTAAGTTATGGGGCAGTAACAGTACACTTTTCAAAACGTGTTTTTCAGCCCGAAATAAACGCGTTTTTTCAGACAACTGAATCCCCATGTAGCAACAAGGCTCAGAAGAGCCCACACACTCAGATCTTAACCCCAGTGTGCTGAAAGTGTCAAAACATGTTTTTCAGCAGAAATAAACATGTTTCTGCAAGTTTGGTCAACCCCATGTAAGTTATGGGGCAGTAACAGTACACTTTTCAAAACGTGTTTTTCAGCCCGAAATAAACGCGTTTTTTCAGACAACTGAATCCCCATGTAGCAGCAAGGCTCAGAAGAGCCCACACACTCAGATCTTAAACCCAGTGTGTTGAAAGTGTCAAAACATGTTTTTCAGCAGAAATAAACATGTTTCTGCAAGTTTGGTCAACCCCATGTAAGTTATGGGGCAGTAATAGTACACTTTTCAAAACTTGTTTTTCAGCCCGAAATAAACGCGTTTTTTCAGACAACTGAATCCCCATGTAGCAACAAGGCTCAGAAGAGCCCACACACTCAGATCTTAACCCCAGTGTGCTGAAAGTGTCAAAACATGTTTTTCAGCAGAAATAAACATGTTTCTGCAAGTTTGGTCAACCCCATGTAAGTTATGGGGCAGTAACAGTACACTTTTCAAAACGTGTTTTTCAGCCCGAAATAAACGCGTTTTTTCAGACAACTGAATCCCCATGTAGCAACAAGGCTCAGAAGAGCCCACACACTCAGATCTTAACCCCAGTGTGCTGAAAGTGTCAAAACATGTTTTTCAGCAGAAATAAACATGTTTCTGCAAGTTTGGTCAACCCCATGTAAGTTATGGGGCAGTAACAGTACACTTTTCAAAACGTGTTTTTCAGCCCGAAATAAACGCGTTTTTTCAGACAACTGAATACCCATGTAGCAGCAAGTCTCAGAAGAGCCCACACACTCAGCTCTTAACCCCAGTGTGCAGAAAGGGTCAAAACGTGTTTTTCAGCAGAAATAAACATGTTTCTGCAAGTTTGGTCAACCCCATGTAAGTTATGGGGCAGTAACAGTACACTCTGCAAATCGTGTTTTTCAGCCCGAAATAAACGCGTTTTTTCAGACAACTGAATCCCCATGTAGCAGCAAGGCTCAGAAGAGCCCACACACTCAGATCTTAACCCCAGTGTGCTGAAAGTGTCAAAACATGTTTTTCAGCAGAAATAAACATGTTTCTGCAAGTTTGGTCAACCCCATGTAAGTTATGGGGCAGTAACAGTACACTTTTCAAAACGTGTTTTTCAGCCCGAAATAAACGCGTTTTTTCAGACAACTGAATCCCCATGTAGCAACAAGGCTCAGAAGAGCCCACACACTCAGATCTTAACCCCAGTGTGCTGAAAGTGTCAAAACATGTTTTTCAGCAGAAATAAACATGTTTCTGCAAGTTTGGTCAACCCCATGTAAGTTATGGGGCAGTAACAGTACACTCTGCAAAACGTGTTTTTCAGCCCGAAATAAACGCGTTTTTTCAGACAACTGAATCCCCATGTAGCAACAAGGCTCAGAAGAGCCCACACACTCAGATCTTAACCCCAGTGTGCTGAAAGTGTCAAAACGTGTTTTTCAGCAGAAATAAACATGTTTCTGCAAGTTTGGTCAACCCCATGTAAGTTATGGGGCAGTAACAGTACACTTTTCAAAACGTGTTTTTCAGCCCGAAATAAACGCGTTTTTTCAGACAACTGAATACCCATGTAGCAGCAAGTCTCAGAAGAGCCCACACACTCAGCTCTTAACCCCAGTGTGCAGAAAGGGTCAAAACGTGTTTTTCAGCAGAAATAAACATGTTTCTGCAAGTTTGGTCAACCCCATGTAAGTTATGGGGCAGTAACAGTACACTCTGCAAAACGTGTTTTTCAGCCCGAAATAAACGCGTTTTTTCAGACAACTGAATACCCATGTAGCTGCAAGGCTCAGAAGAGCCCACACACTCAGATCTTAACCCCAGTGTGCAGAAAGGGTCAAAACGTGTTTTTCAGCAGAAATAAACATGTTTCTGCAAGTTTGGTCAACCCCATGTAAGTTATGGGGCAGTAACAGTACACTCTGTAAAACGTGTTTTTCAGCCCGAAATAAACGCGTTTTTTCAGACAACTGAATCCCCATGTAGCAGCAAGGCTCAGAAGAGCCCACACACTCAGATCTTAACCCCAGTGTGCTGAAAGTGTCAAAACATGTTTTTCAGCAGAAATAAACATGTTTCTGCAAGTTTGGTCAACCCCATGTAAGTTATGGGGCAGTAACAGTACACTTTTCAAAACGTGTTTTTCAGCCCGAAATAAACGCGTTTTTTCAGACAACTGAATACCCATGTAGCAGCAAGTCTCAGAAGAGCCCACACACTCAGCTCTTAACCCCAGTGTGCAGAAAGGGTCAAAACGTGTTTTTCAGCAGAAATAAACATGTTTCTGCAAGTTTGGTCAACCCCATGTAAGTTATGGGGCAGTAACAGTACACTCTGCAAAACGTGTTTTTCAGCCCGAAATAAACGCGTTTTTTCAGACAACTGAATCCCCATGTAGCAGCAAGGCTCAGAAGAGCCCACACACTCAGATCTTAACCCCAGTGTGCTGAAAGTGTCAAAACATGTTTTTCAGCAGAAATAAACATGTTTCTGCAAGTTTGGTCAACCCCATGTAAGTTATGGGGCAGTAACAGTACACTTTTCAAAACGTGTTTTTCAGCCCGAAATAAACGCGTTTTTTCAGACAACTGAATCCCCATGTAGCAACAAGGCTCAGAAGAGCCCACACACTCAGATCTTAACCCCAGTGTGCTGAAAGTGTCAAAACATGTTTTTCAGCAGAAATAAACATGTTTCTGCAAGTTTGGTCAACCCCATGTAAGTTATGGGGCAGTAACAGTACACTTTTCAAAACGTGTTTTTCAGCCCGAAATAAACGCGTTTTTTCAGACAACTGAATACCCATGTAGCAGCAAGTCTCAGAAGAGCCCACACACTCAGCTCTTAACCACAGTGTGCAGAAAGGGTCAAAACATGTTTTTCAGCAGAAATAAACATGTTTCTGCAAGTTTGGTCAACCCCATGTAAGTTATGGGGCAGTAACAGTACACTCTGCAAATCGTGTTTTTCAGCCCGAAATAAACGCGTTTTTTCAGACAACTGAATCCCCATGTAGCAGCAAGGCTCAGAAGAGCCCACACACTCAGATCTTAACCCCAGTGTGCTGAAAGTGTCAAAACATGTTTTTCAGCAGAAATAAACATGTTTCTGCAAGTTTGGTCAACCCCATGTAAGTTATGGGGCAGTAACAGTACACTTTTCAAAACGTGTTTTTCAGCCCGAAATAAACGCGTTTTTTCAGACAACTGAATCCCCATGTAGCAACAAGGCTCAGAAGAGCCCACACACTCAGATCTTAACCCCAGTGTGCTGAAAGTGTCAAAACATGTTTTTCAGCAGAAATAAACATGTTTCTGCAAGTTTGGTCAACCCCATGTAAGTTATGGGGCAGTAACAGTACACTTTTCAAAACGTGTTTTTCAGCCCGAAATAAACGCGTTTTTTCAGACAACTGAATCCCCATGTAGCAACAAGGCTCAGAAGAGCCCACACACTCAGATCTTAACCCCAGTGTGCTGAAAGTGTCAAAACATGTTTTTCAGCAGAAATAAACATGTTTCTGCAAGTTTGGTCAACCCCATGTAAGTTATGGGGCAGTAACAGTACACTTTTCAAAACGTGTTTTTCAGCCCGAAATAAACGCGTTTTTTCAGACAACTGAATCCCCATGTAGCAACAAGGCTCAGAAGAGCCCACACACTCAGATCTTAACCCCAGTGTGCTGAAAGTGTCAAAACATGTTTTTCAGCAGAAATAAACATGTTTCTGCAAGTTTGGTCAACCCCATGTAAGTTATGGGGCAGTAACAGTACACTTTTCAAAACGTGTTTTTCAGCCCGAAATAAACGCGTTTTTTCAGACAACTGAATACCCATGTAGCAGCAAGTCTCAGAAGAGCCCACACACTCAGCTCTTAACCCCAGTGTGCAGAAAGGGTCAAAACGTGTTTTTCAGCAGAAATAAACATGTTTCTGCAAGTTTGGTCAACCCCATGTAAGTTATGGGGCAGTAACAGTACACTCTGCAAATCGTGTTTTTCAGCCCGAAATAAACGCGTTTTTTCAGACAACTGAATCCCCATGTAGCAGCAAGGCTCAGAAGAGCCCACACACTCAGATCTTAACCCCAGTGTGCTGAAAGTGTCAAAACATGTTTTTCAGCAGAAATAAACATGTTTCTGCAAGTTTGGTCAACCCCATGTAAGTTATGGGGCAGTAACAGTACACTTTTCAAAACGTGTTTTTCAGCCCGAAATAAACGCGTTTTTTCAGACAACTGAATCCCCATGTAGCAACAAGGCTCAGAAGAGCCCACACACTCAGATCTTAACCCCAGTGTGCTGAAAGTGTCAAAACATGTTTTTCAGCAGAAATAAACATGTTTCTGCAAGTTTGGTCAACCCCATGTAAGTTATGGGGCAGTAACAGTACACTCTGCAAAACGTGTTTTTCAGCCCGAAATAAACGCGTTTTTTCAGACAACTGAATCCCCATGTAGCAGCAAGGCTCAGAAGAGCCCACACACTCAGATCTTAACCCCAGTGTGCTGAAAGTGTCAAAACATGTTTTTCAGCAGAAATAAACATGTTTCTGCAAGTTTGGTCAACCCCATGTAAGTTATGGGGCAGTAACAGTACACTTTTCAAAACGTGTTTTTCAGCCCGAAATAAACGCGTTTTTTCAGACAACTGAATCCCCATGTAGCAACAAGGCTCAGAAGAGCCCACACACTCAGATCTTAACCCCAGTGTCCTGAAAGTGTCAAAACTTGTTTTTCAGCAGAAATAAACATGTTTCTGCAAGTTTGGTCAACCCCATGTAAGTTATGGGGCAGTAACAGTACACTTTTCAAAACGTGTTTTTCAGCCCGAAATAAACGCGTTTTTTCAGACAACTGAATCCCCATGTAGCAACAAGGCTCAGAAGAGCCCACACACTCAGATCTTAACCCCAGTGTGCTGAAAGTGTCAAAACATGTTTTTCAGCAGAAATAAACATGTTTCTGCAAGTTTGGTCAACCCCATGTAAGTTATGGGGCAGTAACAGTACACTTTTCAAAACGTGTTTTTCAGCCCGAAATAAACGCGTTTTTTCAGACAACTGAATACCCATGTAGCAGCAAGTCTCAGAAGAGCCCACACACTCAGCTCTTAACCCCAGTGTGCAGAAAGGGTCAAAACGTGTTTTTCAGCAGAAATAAACATGTTTCTGCAAGTTTGGTCAACCCCATGTAAGTTATGGGGCAGTAACAGTACACTCTGCAAAACGTGTTTTTCAGCCCGAAATAAACGCGTTTTTTCAAACAACTGAATCCCCATGTAGCAGCAAGGCTCAGAAGAGCCCACACACTCAGATCTTAACCCCAGTGTGCTGAAAGTGTCAAAACATGTTTTTCAGCAGAAATAAACATGTTTCTGCAAGTTTGGTCAACCCCATGTAAGTTATGGGGCAGTAACAGTACACTTTTCAAAACGTGTTTTTCAGCCCGAAATAAACGCGTTTTTTCAGACAACTGAATCCCCATGTAGCAGCAAGGCTCAGAAGAGCCCACACACTCAGATCTTAAACCCAGTGTGTTGAAAGTGTCAAAACATGTTTTTCAGCAGAAATAAACATGTTTCTGCAAGTTTGGTCAACCCCATGTAAGTTATGGGGCAGTAACAGTACACTTTTCAAAACTTGTTTTTCAGCCCGAAATAAACGCGTTTTTTCAGACAACTGAATCCCCATGTAGCAACAAGGCTCAGAAGAGCCCACACACTCAGATCTTAACCCCAGTGTGCTGAAAGTGTCAAAACATGTTTTTCAGCAGAAATAAACATGTTTCTGCAAGTTTGGTCAACCCCATGTAAGTTATGGGGCAGTAACAGTACACTTTTCAAAACGTGTTTTTCAGCCCGAAATAAACGCGTTTTTTCAGACAACTGAATCCCCATGTAGCAACAAGGCTCAGAAGAGCCCACACACTCAGATCTTAACCCCAGTGTGCTGAAAGTGTCAAAACATGTTTTTCAGCAGAAATAAACATGTTTCTGCAAGTTTGGTCAACCCCATGTAAGTTATGGGGCAGTAACAGTACACTTTTCAAAACGTGTTTTTCAGCCCGAAATAAACGCGTTTTTTCAGACAACTGAATCCCCATGTAGCAGCAAGGCTCAGAAGAGCCCACACACTCAGATCTTAACCCCAGTGTGCTGAAAGTGTCAAAACATGTTTTTCAGCAGAAATAAACATGTTTCTGCAAGTTTGGTCAACCCCATGTAAGTTATGGGGCAGTAACAGTACACTTTTCAAAACGTGTTTTTCAGCCCGAAATAAACGCGTTTTTTCAGACAACTGAATCCCCATGTAGCAACAAGGCTCAGAAGAGCCCACACACTCAGATCTTAACCCCAGTGTGCTGAAAGTGTCAAAACATGTTTTTCAGCAGAAATAAACATGTTTCTGCAAGTTTGGTCAACCCCATGTAAGTTATGGGGCAGTAACAGTACACTCTGCAAAACGTGTTTTTCAGCCCGAAATAAACGCGTTTTTTCAGACAACTGAATACCCATGTAGCTGCAAGGCTCAGAAGAGCCCACACACTCAGATCTTAACCCCAGTGTGCAGAAAGGGTCAAAACGTGTTTTTCAGCAGAAATAAACATGTTTCTGCAAGTTTGGTCAACCCCATGTAAGTTATGGGGCAGTAACAGTACACTCTGTAAAACGTGTTTTTCAGCCCGAAATAAACGCGTTTTTTCAGACAACTGAATCCCCATGTAGCAACAAGGCTCAGAAGAGCCCACACACTCAGATCTTAACCCCAGTGTGCTGAAAGTGTCAAAACATGTTTTTCAGCAGAAATAAACATGTTTCTGCAAGTTTGGTCAACCCCATGTAAGTTATGGGGCAGTAACAGTACACTTTTCAAAACGTGTTTTTCAGCCCGAAATAAACGCGTTTTTTCAGACAACTGAATACCCATGTAGCAGCAAGTCTCAGAAGAGCCCACACACTCAGCTCTTAACCCCAGTGTGCAGAAAGGGTCAAAACGTGTTTTTCAGCAGAAATAAACATGTTTCTGCAAGTTTGGTCAACCCCATGTAAGTTATGGGGCAGTAACAGTACACTCTGTAAAACGTGTTTTTCAGCCCGAAATAAATGCGTTTTTTCAGACAACTGAATCCCCATGTAGCAGCAAGGCTCAGAAGAGCCCACACACTCAGATCTTAACCCCAGTGTGCTGAAAGTGTCAAAACATGTTTTTCAGCAGAAATAAACATGTTTCTGCAAGTTTGGTCAACCCCATGTAAGTTATGGGGCAGTAACAGTACACTTTTCAAAACGTGTTTTTCAGCCCGAAATAAACGCGTTTTTTCAGACAACTGAATCCCCATGTAGCAGCAAGGCTCAGAAGAGCCCACACACTCAGATCTTAACCCCAGTGTGCTGAAAGTGTCAAAACATGTTTTTCAGCAGAAATAAACATGTTTCTGCAAGTTTGGTCAACCCCATGTAAGTTATGGGGCAGTAACAGTACACTTTTCAAAACGTGTTTTTCAGCCCGAAATAAACGCGTTTTTTCAGACAACTGAATCCCCATGTAGCAACAAGGCTCAGAAGAGCCCACACACTCAGATCTTAACCCCAGTGTGCTGAAAGTGTCAAAACATGTTTTTCAGCAGAAATAAACATGTTTCTGCAAGTTTGGTCAACCCCATGTAAGTTATGGGGCAGTAACAGTACACTTTTCAAAACGTGTTTTTCAGCCCGAAATAAACGCGTTTTTTCAGACAACTGAATCCCCATGTAGCAGCAAGGCTCAGAAGAGCCCACACACTCAGATCTTAAACCCAGTGTGTTGAAAGTGTCAAAACATGTTTTTCAGCAGAAATAAACATGTTTCTGCAAGTTTGGTCAACCCCATGTAAGTTATGGGGCAGTAATAGTACACTTTTCAAAACTTGTTTTTCAGCCCGAAATAAACGCGTTTTTTCAGACAACTGAATCCCCATGTAGCAACAAGGCTCAGAAGAGCCCACACACTCAGATCTTAACCCCAGTGTGCTGAAAGTGTCAAAACATGTTTTTCAGCAGAAATAAACATGTTTCTGCAAGTTTGGTCAACCCCATGTAAGTTATGGGGCAGTAACAGTACACTTTTCAAAACGTGTTTTTCAGCCCGAAATAAACGCGTTTTTTCAGACAACTGAATACCCATGTAGCAGCAAGTCTCAGAAGAGCCCACACACTCAGCTCTTAACCCCAGTGTGCAGAAAGGGTCAAAACGTGTTTTTCAGCAGAAATAAACATGTTTCTGCAAGTTTGGTCAACCCCATGTAAGTTATGGGGCAGTAACAGTACACTCTGTAAAACGTGTTTTTCAGCCCGAAATAAACGCGTTTTTTCAGACAACTGAATCCCCATGTAGCAGCAAGGCTCAGAAGAGCCCACACACTCAGATCTTAACCCCAGTGTGCTGAAAGTGTCAAAACATGTTTTTCAGCAGAAATAAACATGTTTCTGCAAGTTTGGTCAACCCCATGTAAGTTATGGGGCAGTAACAGTACACTTTTCAAAACGTGTTTTTCAGCCCGAAATAAACGCGTTTTTTCAGACAACTGAATCCCCATGTAGCAGCAAGGCTCAGAAGAGCCCACACACTCAGATCTTAACCCCAGTGTGCTGAAAGTGTCAAAACATGTTTTTCAGCAGAAATAAACATGTTTCTGCAAGTTTGGTCAACCCCATGTAAGTTATGGGGCAGTAACAGTACACTTTTCAAAACGTGTTTTTCAGCCCGAAATAAACGCGTTTTTTCAGACAACTGAATCCCCATGTAGCAGCAAGGCTCAGAAGAGCCCACACACTCAGATCTTAACCCCAGTGTGCTGAAAGTGTCAAAACATGTTTTTCAGCAGAAATAAACATGTTTCTGCAAGTTTGGTCAACCCCATGTAAGTTATGGGGCAGTAACAGTACACTTTTCAAAACGTGTTTTTCAGCCCGAAATAAACGCGTTTTTTCAGACAACTGAATCCCCATGTAGCAACAAGGCTCAGAAGAGCCCACACACTCAGATCTTAACCCCAGTGTGCTGAAAGTGTCAAAACATGTTTTTCAGCAGAAATAAACATGTTTCTGCAAGTTTGGTCAACCCCATGTAAGTTATGGGGCAGTAACAGTACACTTTTCAAAACGTGTTTTTCAGCCCGAAATAAACGCGTTTTTTCAGACAACTGAATCCCCATGTAGCAGCAAGGCTCAGAAGAGCCCACACACTCAGATCTTAAACCCAGTGTGTTGAAAGTGTCAAAACATGTTTTTCAGCAGAAATAAACATGTTTCTGCAAGTTTGGTCAACCCCATGTAAGTTATGGGGCAGTAATAGTACACTTTTCAAAACTTGTTTTTCAGCCCGAAATAAACGCGTTTTTTCAGACAACTGAATCCCCATGTAGCAACAAGGCTCAGAAGAGCCCACACACTCAGATCTTAACCCCAGTGTGCTGAAAGTGTCAAAACATGTTTTTCAGCAGAAATAAACATGTTTCTGCAAGTTTGGTCAACCCCATGTAAGTTATGGGGCAGTAACAGTACACTTTTCAAAACGTGTTTTTCAGCCCGAAATAAACGCGTTTTTTCAGACAACTGAATACCCATGTAGCAGCAAGTCTCAGAAGAGCCCACACACTCAGCTCTTAACCCCAGTGTGCAGAAAGGGTCAAAACGTGTTTTTCAGCAGAAATAAACATGTTTCTGCAAGTTTGGTCAACCCCATGTAAGTTATGGGGCAGTAACAGTACACTCTGTAAAACGTGTTTTTCAGCCCGAAATAAACGCGTTTTTTCAGACAACTGAATCCCCATGTAGCAGCAAGGCTCAGAAGAGCCCACACACTCAGATCTTAACCCCAGTGTGCTGAAAGTGTCAAAACATGTTTTTCAGCAGAAATAAACATGTTTCTGCAAGTTTGGTCAACCCCATGTAAGTTATGGGGCAGTAACAGTACACTTTTCAAAACGTGTTTTTCAGCCCGAAATAAACGCGTTTTTTCAGACAACTGAATCCCCATGTAGCAGCAAGGCTCAGAAGAGCCCACACACTCAGATCTTAACCCCAGTGTGCTGAAAGTGTCAAAACATGTTTTTCAGCAGAAATAAACATGTTTCTGCAAGTTTGGTCAACCCCATGTAAGTTATGGGGCAGTAACAGTACACTTTTCAAAACGTGTTTTTCAGCCCGAAATAAACGCGTTTTTTCAGACAACTGAATCCCCATGTAGCAACAAGGCTCAGAAGAGCCCACACACTCAGATCTTAACCCCAGTGTGCTGAAAGTGTCAAAACATGTTTTTCAGCAGAAATAAACATGTTTCTGCAAGTTTGGTCAACCCCATGTAAGTTATGGGGCAGTAACAGTACACTTTTCAAAACGTGTTTTTCAGCCCGAAATAAACGCGTTTTTTCAGACAACTGAATCCCCATGTAGCAGCAAGGCTCAGAAGAGCCCACACACTCAGATCTTAAACCCAGTGTGTTGAAAGTGTCAAAACATGTTTTTCAGCAGAAATAAACATGTTTCTGCAAGTTTGGTCAACCCCATGTAAGTTATGGGGCAGTAATAGTACACTTTTCAAAACTTGTTTTTCAGCCCGAAATAAACGCGTTTTTTCAGACAACTGAATCCCCATGTAGCAACAAGGCTCAGAAGAGCCCACACACTCAGATCTTAACCCCAGTGTGCTGAAAGTGTCAAAACATGTTTTTCAGCAGAAATAAACATGTTTCTGCAAGTTTGGTCAACCCCATGTAAGTTATGGGGCAGTAACAGTACACTTTTCAAAACGTGTTTTTCAGCCCGAAATAAACGCGTTTTTTCAGACAACTGAATCCCCATGTAGCAACAAGGCTCAGAAGAGCCCACACACTCAGATCTTAACCCCAGTGTGCTGAAAGTGTCAAAACATGTTTTTCAGCAGAAATAAACATGTTTCTGCAAGTTTGGTCAACCCCATGTAAGTTATGGGGCAGTAACAGTACACTTTTCAAAACGTGTTTTTCAGCCCGAAATAAACGCGTTTTTTCAGACAACTGAATACCCATGTAGCAGCAAGTCTCAGAAGAGCCCACACACTCAGCTCTTAACCCCAGTGTGCAGAAAGGGTCAAAACGTGTTTTTCAGCAGAAATAAACATGTTTCTGCAAGTTTGGTCAACCCCATGTAAGTTATGGGGCAGTAACAGTACACTCTGCAAATCGTGTTTTTCAGCCCGAAATAAACGCGTTTTTTCAGACAACTGAATCCCCATGTAGCAGCAAGGCTCAGAAGAGCCCACACACTCAGATCTTAACCCCAGTGTGCTGAAAGTGTCAAAACATGTTTTTCAGCAGAAATAAACATGTTTCTGCAAGTTTGGTCAACCCCATGTAAGTTATGGGGCAGTAACAGTACACTTTTCAAAACGTGTTTTTCAGCCCGAAATAAACGCGTTTTTTCAGACAACTGAATCCCCATGTAGCAACAAGGCTCAGAAGAGCCCACACACTCAGATCTTAACCCCAGTGTGCTGAAAGTGTCAAAACATGTTTTTCAGCAGAAATAAACATGTTTCTGCAAGTTTGGTCAACCCCATGTAAGTTATGGGGCAGTAACAGTACACTCTGCAAAACGTGTTTTTCAGCCCGAAATAAACGCGTTTTTTCAGACAACTGAATCCCCATGTAGCAACAAGGCTCAGAAGAGCCCACACACTCAGATCTTAACCCCAGTGTGCTGAAAGTGTCAAAACGTGTTTTTCAGCAGAAATAAACATGTTTCTGCAAGTTTGGTCAACCCCATGTAAGTTATGGGGCAGTAACAGTACACTTTTCAAAACGTGTTTTTCAGCCCGAAATAAACGCGTTTTTTCAGACAACTGAATACCCATGTAGCAGCAAGTCTCAGAAGAGCCCACACACTCAGCTCTTAACCCCAGTGTGCAGAAAGGGTCAAAACGTGTTTTTCAGCAGAAATAAACATGTTTCTGCAAGTTTGGTCAACCCCATGTAAGTTATGGGGCAGTAACAGTACACTCTGCAAAACGTGTTTTTCAGCCCGAAATAAACGCGTTTTTTCAGACAACTGAATACCCATGTAGCTGCAAGGCTCAGAAGAGCCCACACACTCAGATCTTAACCCCAGTGTGCAGAAAGGGTCAAAACGTGTTTTTCAGCAGAAATAAACATGTTTCTGCAAGTTTGGTCAACCCCATGTAAGTTATGGGGCAGTAACAGTACACTCTGTAAAACGTGTTTTTCAGCCCGAAATAAACGCGTTTTTTCAGACAACTGAATCCCCATGTAGCAGCAAGGCTCAGAAGAGCCCACACACTCAGATCTTAACCCCAGTGTGCTGAAAGTGTCAAAACATGTTTTTCAGCAGAAATAAACATGTTTCTGCAAGTTTGGTCAACCCCATGTAAGTTATGGGGCAGTAACAGTACACTTTTCAAAACGTGTTTTTCAGCCCGAAATAAACGCGTTTTTTCAGACAACTGAATCCCCATGTAGCAACAAGGCTCAGAAGAGCCCACACACTCAGATCTTAACCCCAGTGTGCTGAAAGTGTCAAAACTTGTTTTTCAGCAGAAATAAACATGTTTCTGCAAGTTTGGTCAACCCCATGTAAGTTATGGGGCAGTAACAGTACACTTTTCAAAACGTGTTTTTCAGCCCGAAATAAACGCGTTTTTTCAGACAACTGAATCCCCATGTAGCAACAAGGCTCAGAAGAGCCCACACACTCAGATCTTAACCCCAGTGTGCTGAAAGTGTCAAAACATGTTTTTCAGCAGAAATAAACATGTTTCTGCAAGTTTGGTCAACCCCATGTAAGTTATGGGGCAGTAACAGTACACTTTTCAAAACGTGTTTTTCAGCCCGAAATAAACGCGTTTTTTCAGACAACTGAATACCCATGTAGCAGCAAGTCTCAGAAGAGCCCACACACTCAGCTCTTAACCCCAGTGTGCAGAAAGGGTCAAAACGTGTTTTTCAGCAGAAATAAACATGTTTCTGCAAGTTTGGTCAACCCCATGTAAGTTATGGGGCAGTAACAGTACACTCTGCAAAACGTGTTTTTCAGCCCGAAATAAACGCGTTTTTTCAGACAACTGAATCCCCATGTAGCAGCAAGGCTCAGAAGAGCCCACACACTCAGATCTTAACCCCAGTGTGCTGAAAGTGTCAAAACATGTTTTTCAGCAGAAATAAACATGTTTCTGCAAGTTTGGTCAACCCCATGTAAGTTATGGGGCAGTAACAGTACACTTTTCAAAACGTGTTTTTCAGCCCGAAATAAACGCGTTTTTTCAGACAACTGAATCCCCATGTAGCAACAAGGCTCAGAAGAGCCCACACACTCAGATCTTAACCCCAGTGTGCTGAAAGTGTCAAAACATGTTTTTCAGCAGAAATAAACATGTTTCTGCAAGTTTGGTCAACCCCATGTAAGTTATGGGGCAGTAACAGTACACTTTTCAAAACGTGTTTTTCAGCCCGAAATAAACGCGTTTTTTCAGACAACTGAATACCCATGTAGCAGCAAGTCTCAGAAGAGCCCACACACTCAGCTCTTAACCACAGTGTGCAGAAAGGGTCAAAACATGTTTTTCAGCAGAAATAAACATGTTTCTGCAAGTTTGGTCAACCCCATGTAAGTTATGGGGCAGTAACAGTACACTCTGCAAATCGTGTTTTTCAGCCCGAAATAAACGCGTTTTTTCAGACAACTGAATCCCCATGTAGCAGCAAGGCTCAGAAGAGCCCACACACTCAGATCTTAACCCCAGTGTGCTGAAAGTGTCAAAACATGTTTTTCAGCAGAAATAAACATGTTTCTGCAAGTTTGGTCAACCCCATGTAAGTTATGGGGCAGTAACAGTACACTTTTCAAAACGTGTTTTTCAGCCCGAAATAAACGCGTTTTTTCAGACAACTGAATCCCCATGTAGCAACAAGGCTCAGAAGAGCCCACACACTCAGATCTTAACCCCAGTGTGCTGAAAGTGTCAAAACATGTTTTTCAGCAGAAATAAACATGTTTCTGCAAGTTTGGTCAACCCCATGTAAGTTATGGGGCAGTAACAGTACACTTTTCAAAACGTGTTTTTCAGCCCGAAATAAACGCGTTTTTTCAGACAACTGAATCCCCATGTAGCAACAAGGCTCAGAAGAGCCCACACACTCAGATCTTAACCCCAGTGTGCTGAAAGTGTCAAAACATGTTTTTCAGCAGAAATAAACATGTTTCTGCAAGTTTGGTCAACCCCATGTAAGTTATGGGGCAGTAACAGTACACTTTTCAAAACGTGTTTTTCAGCCCGAAATAAACGCGTTTTTTCAGACAACTGAATCCCCATGTAGCAACAAGGCTCAGAAGAGCCCACACACTCAGATCTTAACCCCAGTGTGCTGAAAGTGTCAAAACATGTTTTTCAGCAGAAATAAACATGTTTCTGCAAGTTTGGTCAACCCCATGTAAGTTATGGGGCAGTAACAGTACACTTTTCAAAACGTGTTTTTCAGCCCGAAATAAACGCGTTTTTTCAGACAACTGAATACCCATGTAGCAGCAAGTCTCAGAAGAGCCCACACACTCAGCTCTTAACCCCAGTGTGCAGAAAGGGTCAAAACGTGTTTTTCAGCAGAAATAAACATGTTTCTGCAAGTTTGGTCAACCCCATGTAAGTTATGGGGCAGTAACAGTACACTCTGCAAATCGTGTTTTTCAGCCCGAAATAAACGCGTTTTTTCAGACAACTGAATCCCCATGTAGCAGCAAGGCTCAGAAGAGCCCACACACTCAGATCTTAACCCCAGTGTGCTGAAAGTGTCAAAACATGTTTTTCAGCAGAAATAAACATGTTTCTGCAAGTTTGGTCAACCCCATGTAAGTTATGGGGCAGTAACAGTACACTTTTCAAAACGTGTTTTTCAGCCCGAAATAAACGCGTTTTTTCAGACAACTGAATCCCCATGTAGCAACAAGGCTCAGAAGAGCCCACACACTCAGATCTTAACCCCAGTGTGCTGAAAGTGTCAAAACATGTTTTTCAGCAGAAATAAACATGTTTCTGCAAGTTTGGTCAACCCCATGTAAGTTATGGGGCAGTAACAGTACACTCTGCAAAACGTGTTTTTCAGCCCGAAATAAACGCGTTTTTTCAGACAACTGAATCCCCATGTAGCAGCAAGGCTCAGAAGAGCCCACACACTCAGATCTTAACCCCAGTGTGCTGAAAGTGTCAAAACATGTTTTTCAGCAGAAATAAACATGTTTCTGCAAGTTTGGTCAACCCCATGTAAGTTATGGGGCAGTAACAGTACACTTTTCAAAACGTGTTTTTCAGCCCGAAATAAACGCGTTTTTTCAGACAACTGAATCCCCATGTAGCAACAAGGCTCAGAAGAGCCCACACACTCAGATCTTAACCCCAGTGTCCTGAAAGTGTCAAAACTTGTTTTTCAGCAGAAATAAACATGTTTCTGCAAGTTTGGTCAACCCCATGTAAGTTATGGGGCAGTAACAGTACACTTTTCAAAACGTGTTTTTCAGCCCGAAATAAACGCGTTTTTTCAGACAACTGAATCCCCATGTAGCAACAAGGCTCAGAAGAGCCCACACACTCAGATCTTAACCCCAGTGTGCTGAAAGTGTCAAAACATGTTTTTCAGCAGAAATAAACATGTTTCTGCAAGTTTGGTCAACCCCATGTAAGTTATGGGGCAGTAACAGTACACTTTTCAAAACGTGTTTTTCAGCCCGAAATAAACGCGTTTTTTCAGACAACTGAATACCCATGTAGCAGCAAGTCTCAGAAGAGCCCACACACTCAGCTCTTAACCCCAGTGTGCAGAAAGGGTCAAAACGTGTTTTTCAGCAGAAATAAACATGTTTCTGCAAGTTTGGTCAACCCCATGTAAGTTATGGGGCAGTAACAGTACACTCTGCAAAACGTGTTTTTCAGCCCGAAATAAACGCGTTTTTTCAAACAACTGAATCCCCATGTAGCAGCAAGGCTCAGAAGAGCCCACACACTCAGATCTTAACCCCAGTGTGCTGAAAGTGTCAAAACATGTTTTTCAGCAGAAATAAACATGTTTCTGCAAGTTTGGTCAACCCCATGTAAGTTATGGGGCAGTAACAGTACACTTTTCAAAACGTGTTTTTCAGCCCGAAATAAACGCGTTTTTTCAGACAACTGAATCCCCATGTAGCAGCAAGGCTCAGAAGAGCCCACACACTCAGATCTTAAACCCAGTGTGTTGAAAGTGTCAAAACATGTTTTTCAGCAGAAATAAACATGTTTCTGCAAGTTTGGTCAACCCCATGTAAGTTATGGGGCAGTAACAGTACACTTTTCAAAACTTGTTTTTCAGCCCGAAATAAACGCGTTTTTTCAGACAACTGAATCCCCATGTAGCAACAAGGCTCAGAAGAGCCCACACACTCAGATCTTAACCCCAGTGTGCTGAAAGTGTCAAAACATGTTTTTCAGCAGAAATAAACATGTTTCTGCAAGTTTGGTCAACCCCATGTAAGTTATGGGGCAGTAACAGTACACTTTTCAAAACGTGTTTTTCAGCCCGAAATAAACGCGTTTTTTCAGACAACTGAATCCCCATGTAGCAGCAAGGCTCAGAAGAGCCCACACACTCAGATCTTAACCCCAGTGTGCTGAAAGTGTCAAAACATGTTTTTCAGCAGAAATAAACATGTTTCTGCAAGTTTGGTCAACCCCATGTAAGTTATGGGGCAGTAACAGTACACTTTTCAAAACGTGTTTTTCAGCCCGAAATAAACGCGTTTTTTCAGACAACTGAATCCCCATGTAGCAACAAGGCTCAGAAGAGCCCACACACTCAGATCTTAACCCCAGTGTGCTGAAAGTGTCAAAACATGTTTTTCAGCAGAAATAAACATGTTTCTGCAAGTTTGGTCAACCCCATGTAAGTTATGGGGCAGTAACAGTACACTCTGCAAAACGTGTTTTTCAGCCCGAAATAAACGCGTTTTTTCAGACAACTGAATACCCATGTAGCTGCAAGGCTCAGAAGAGCCCACACACTCAGATCTTAACCCCAGTGTGCAGAAAGGGTCAAAACGTGTTTTTCAGCAGAAATAAACATGTTTCTGCAAGTTTGGTCAACCCCATGTAAGTTATGGGGCAGTAACAGTACACTCTGTAAAACGTGTTTTTCAGCCCGAAATAAACGCGTTTTTTCAGACAACTGAATCCCCATGTAGCAACAAGGCTCAGAAGAGCCCACACACTCAGATCTTAACCCCAGTGTGCTGAAAGTGTCAAAACATGTTTTTCAGCAGAAATAAACATGTTTCTGCAAGTTTGGTCAACCCCATGTAAGTTATGGGGCAGTAACAGTACACTTTTCAAAACGTGTTTTTCAGCCCGAAATAAACGCGTTTTTTCAGACAACTGAATACCCATGTAGCAGCAAGTCTCAGAAGAGCCCACACACTCAGCTCTTAACCCCAGTGTGCAGAAAGGGTCAAAACGTGTTTTTCAGCAGAAATAAACATGTTTCTGCAAGTTTGGTCAACCCCATGTAAGTTATGGGGCAGTAACAGTACACTCTGTAAAACGTGTTTTTCAGCCCGAAATAAACGCGTTTTTTCAGACAACTGAATCCCCATGTAGCAGCAAGGCTCAGAAGAGCCCACACACTCAGATCTTAACCCCAGTGTGCTGAAAGTGTCAAAACATGTTTTTCAGCAGAAATAAACATGTTTCTGCAAGTTTGGTCAACCCCATGTAAGTTATGGGGCAGTAACAGTACACTTTTCAAAACGTGTTTTTCAGCCCGAAATAAACGCGTTTTTTCAGACAACTGAATCCCCATGTAGCAACAAGGCTCAGAAGAGCCCACACACTCAGATCTTAACCCCAGTGTGCTGAAAGTGTCAAAACTTGTTTTTCAGCAGAAATAAACATGTTTCTGCAAGTTTGGTCAACCCCATGTAAGTTATGGGGCAGTAACAGTACACTTTTCAAAACGTGTTTTTCAGCCCGAAATAAACGCGTTTTTTCAGACAACTGAATCCCCATGTAGCAACAAGGCTCAGAAGAGCCCACACACTCAGATCTTAACCCCAGTGTGCTGAAAGTGTCAAAACATGTTTTTCAGCAGAAATAAACATGTTTCTGCAAGTTTGGTCAACCCCATGTAAGTTATGGGGCAGTAACAGTACACTTTTCAAAACGTGTTTTTCAGCCCGAAATAAACGCGTTTTTTCAGACAACTGAATACCCATGTAGCAGCAAGTCTCAGAAGAGCCCACACACTCAGCTCTTAACCCCAGTGTGCAGAAAGGGTCAAAACGTGTTTTTCAGCAGAAATAAACATGTTTCTGCAAGTTTGGTCAACCCCATGTAAGTTATGGGGCAGTAACAGTACACTCTGCAAAACGTGTTTTTCAGCCCGAAATAAACGCGTTTTTTCAGACAACTGAATCCCCATGTAGCAGCAAGGCTCAGAAGAGCCCACACACTCAGATCTTAACCCCAGTGTGCTGAAAGTGTCAAAACATGTTTTTCAGCAGAAATAAACATGTTTCTGCAAGTTTGGTCAACCCCATGTAAGTTATGGGGCAGTAACAGTACACTTTTCAAAACGTGTTTTTCAGCCCGAAATAAACGCGTTTTTTCAGACAACTGAATCCCCATGTAGCAGCAAGGCTCAGAAGAGCCCACACACTCAGATCTTAAACCCAGTGTGTTGAAAGTGTCAAAACATGTTTTTCAGCAGAAATAAACATGTTTCTGCAAGTTTGGTCAACCCCATGTAAGTTATGGGGCAGTAACAGTACACTTTTCAAAACTTGTTTTTCAGCCCGAAATAAACGCGTTTTTTCAGACAACTGAATCCCCATGTAGCAACAAGGCTCAGAAGAGCCCACACACTCAGATCTTAACCCCAGTGTGCTGAAAGTGTCAAAACATGTTTTTCAGCAGAAATAAACATGTTTCTGCAAGTTTGGTCAACCCCATGTAAGTTATGGGGCAGTAACAGTACACTTTTCAAAACGTGTTTTTCAGCCCGAAATAAACGCGTTTTTTCAGACAACTGAATCCCCATGTAGCAACAAGGCTCAGAAGAGCCCACACACTCAGATCTTAACCCCAGTGTGCTGAAAGTGTCAAAACATGTTTTTCAGCAGAAATAAACATGTTTCTGCAAGTTTGGTCAACCCCATGTAAGTTATGGGGCAGTAACAGTACACTTTTCAAAACGTGTTTTTCAGCCCGAAATAAACGCGTTTTTTCAGACAACTGAATACCCATGTAGCAGCAAGTCTCAGAAGAGCCCACACACTCAGCTCTTAACCCCAGTGTGCAGAAAGGGTCAAAACGTGTTTTTCAGCAGAAATAAACATGTTTCTGCAAGTTTGGTCAACCCCATGTAAGTTATGGGGCAGTAACAGTACACTCTGCAAATCGTGTTTTTCAGCCCGAAATAAACGCGTTTTTTCAGACAACTGAATCCCCATGTAGCAGCAAGGCTCAGAAGAGCCCACACACTCAGATCTTAACCCCAGTGTGCTGAAAGTGTCAAAACATGTTTTTCAGCAGAAATAAACATGTTTCTGCAAGTTTGGTCAACCCCATGTAAGTTATGGGGCAGTAACAGTACACTTTTCAAAACGTGTTTTTCAGCCCGAAATAAACGCGTTTTTTCAGACAACTGAATCCCCATGTAGCAACAAGGCTCAGAAGAGCCCACACACTCAGATCTTAACCCCAGTGTGCAGAAAGGGTCAAAACGTGTTTTTCAGCAGAAATAAACATGTTTCTGCAAGTTTGGTCAACCCCATGTAAGTTATGGGGCAGTAACAGTACACTCTGCAAAACGTGTTTTTCAGCCCGAAATAAACGCGTTTTTTCAGACAACTGAATCCCCATGTAGCAGCAAGGCTCAGAAGAGCCCACACACTCAGATCTTAACCCCAGTGTGCTGAAAGTGTCAAAACATGTTTTTCAGCAGAAATAAACATGTTTCTGCAAGTTTGGTCAACCCCATGTAAGTTATGGGGCAGTAACAGTACACTTTTCAAAACGTGTTTTTCAGCCCGAAATAAACGCGTTTTTTCAGACAACTGAATCCCCATGTAGCAGCAAGGCTCAGAAGAGCCCACACACTCAGATCTTAAACCCAGTGTGTTGAAAGTGTCAAAACATGTTTTTCAGCAGAAATAAACATGTTTCTGCAAGTTTGGTCAACCCCATGTAAGTTATGGGGCAGTAACAGTACACTTTTCAAAACTTGTTTTTCAGCCCGAAATAAACGCGTTTTTTCAGACAACTGAATCCCCATGTAGCAACAAGGCTCAGAAGAGCCCACACACTCAGATCTTAACCCCAGTGTGCTGAAAGTGTCAAAACATGTTTTTCAGCAGAAATAAACATGTTTCTGCAAGTTTGGTCAACCCCATGTAAGTTATGGGGCAGTAACAGTACACTTTTCAAAACGTGTTTTTCAGCCCGAAATAAACGCGTTTTTTCAGACAACTGAATACCCATGTAGCAGCAAGTCTCAGAAGAGCCCACACACTCAGCTCTTAACCCCAGTGTGCAGAAAGGGTCAAAACGTGTTTTTCAGCAGAAATAAACATGTTTCTGCAAGTTTGGTCAACCCCATGTAAGTTATGGGGCAGTAACAGTACACTCTGCAAAACGTGTTTTTCAGCCCGAAATAAACGCGTTTTTTCAGACAACTGAATCCCCATGTAGCAGCAAGGCTCAGAAGAGCCCAAACACTCAGATCTTAACCCCAGTGTGCTGAAAGTGTCAAAACATGTTTTTCAGCAGAAATAAACATGTTTCTGCAAGTTTGGTCAACCCCATGTAAGTTATGGGGCAGTAACAGTACACTTTTCAAAACGTGTTTTTCAGCCCGAAATAAACGCGTTTTTTCAGACAACTGAATCCCCATGTAGCAGCAAGGCTCAGAAGAGCCCACACACTCAGATCTTAAACCCAGTGTGTTGAAAGTGTCAAAACATGTTTTTCAGCAGAAATAAACATGTTTCTGCAAGTTTGGTCAACCCCATGTAAGTTATGGGGCAGTAACAGTACACTCTGCAAATCGTGTTTTTCAGCCCGAAATAAACGCGTTTTTTCAGACAACTGAATCCCCATGTAGCAGCAAGGCTCAGAAGAGCCCACACACTCAGATCTTAACCCCAGTGTGCTGAAAGTGTCAAAACATGTTATTCAGCAGAAATAAACATGTTTCTGCAAGTTTGGTCAACCCCATGTAAGTTATGGGGCAGTAACAGTACACTTTTCAAAACGTGTTTTTCAGCCCGAAATAAACGCGTTTTTTCAGACAACTGAATCCCCATGTAGCAACAAGGCTCAGAAGAGCCCACACACTCAGATCTTAACCCCAGTGTGCTGAAAGTGTCAAAACATGTTTTTCAGCAGAAATAAACATGTTTCTGCAAGTTTGGTCAACCCCATGTAAGTTATGGGGCAGTAACAGTACACTCTGCAAAACGTGTTTTTCAGCCCGAAATAAACGCGTTTTTTCAGACAACTGAATCCCCATGTAGCAACAAGGCTCAGAAGAGCCCACACACTCAGATCTTAACCCCAGTGTGCTGAAAGTGTCAAAACGTGTTTTTCAGCAGAAATAAACATGTTTCTGCAAGTTTGGTCAACCCCATGTAAGTTATGGGGCAGTAACAGTACACTTTTCAAAACGTGTTTTTCAGCCCGAAATAAACGCGTTTTTTCAGACAACTGAATACCCATGTAGCAGCAAGTCTCAGAAGAGCCCACACACTCAGCTCTTAACCCCAGTGTGCAGAAAGGGTCAAAACGTGTTTTTCAGCAGAAATAAACATGTTTCTGCAAGTTTGGTCAACCCCATGTAAGTTATGGGGCAGTAACAGTACACTCTGCAAAACGTGTTTTTCAGCCCGAAATAAACGCGTTTTTTCAGACAACTGAATCCCCATGTAGCAGCAAGGCTCAGAAGAGCCCACACACTCAGATCTTAACCCCACTGTGCTGAAAGTGTCAAAACATGTTTTTCAGCAGAAATAAACATGTTTCTGCAAGTTTGGTCAACCCCATGTAAGTTATGGGGCAGTAACAGTACACTTTTCAAAACGTGTTTTTCAGCCCGAAATAAACGCGTTTTTTCAGACAACTGAATCCCCATGTAGCAGCAAGGCTCAGAAGAGCCCACACACTCAGATCTTAAACCCAGTGTGTTGAAAGTGTCAAAACATGTTTTTCAGCAGAAATAAACATGTTTCTGCAAGTTTGGTCAACCCCATGTAAGTTATGGGGCAGTAACAGTACACTTTTCAAAACTTGTTTTTCAGCCCGAAATAAACGCGTTTTTTCAGACAACTGAATCCCCATGTAGCAACAAGGCTCAGAAGAGCCCACACACTCAGATCTTAACCCCAGTGTGCTGAAAGTGTCAAAACTTGTTTTTCAGCAGAAATAAACATGTTTCTGCAAGTTTGGTCAACCCCATGTAAGTTATGGGGCAGTAACAGTACACTTTTCAAAACGTGCTTTTCAGCCCGAAATAAACGCGTTTTTTCAGACAACTGAATACCCATGTAGCAGCAAGGCTCAGAAGAGCCCACACACTCAGATCTTAACCCCAGTGTGCTGAAAGTGTCAAAACATGTTTTTCAGCAGAAATAAACATGTTTCTGCAAGTTTGGTCAACCCCATGTAAGTTATGGGGCAGTAACAGTACACTTTTCAAAACGTGTTTTTCAGCCCGAAATAAACGCGTTTTTTCAGACAACTGAATCCCCATGTAGCAACAAGGCTCAGAAGAGCCCACACACTCAGATCTTAACCCCAGTGTGCTGAAAGTGTCAAAACATGTTTTTCAGCAGAAATAAACATGTTTCTGCAAGTTTGGTCAACCCCATGTAAGTTATGGGGCAGTAACAGTACACTTTTCAAAACGTGTTTTTCAGCCCGAAATAAACGCGTTTTTTCAGACAACTGAATACCCATGTAGCAGCAAGTCTCAGAAGAGCCCACACACTCAGCTCTTAACCCCAGTGTGCAGAAAGGGTCAAAACGTGTTTTTCAGCAGAAACAAACATGTTTCTGCAAGTTTGGTCAACCCCATGTAAGTTATGGGGCAGTAACAGTACACTTTTCAAAACGTGTTTTTCAGCCCGAAATAAACGCGTTTTTTCAGACAACTGAATCCCCATGTAGCAACAAGGCTCAGAAGAGCCCACACACTAAGATCTTAACCACAGTGTGCTGAAAGTGTCAAAACTTGTTTTTCAGCAGAAATAAACATGTTTCTGCAAGTTTGGTCAACCCCATGTAAGTTATGGGGCAGTAACAGTAAACTTTTAAAAACGTGTTTTTCAGCCCGAAATAAACGCGTTTTTTCAGACCTGAATACCCATGTAGCAGCAAGGCTCAGAAGAGCCCACACACTCAGATCTTAACCCCAGTGTGCTGAAAGTGTCAAAACATGTTTTTCAGCAGAAATAAACATGTTTCTGCAAGTTTGGTCAACCCCATGTAAGTTATGGGGCAGTAACAGTACACTTTTCAAAACGTGTTTTTCAGCCCGAAATAAACGCGTTTTTTCAGACAACTGAATCCCCATGTAGCAACAAGGCTCAGAAGAGCCCACACACTCAGATCTTAACCCCAGTGTGCTGAAAGTGTCAAAACATGTTTTTCAGCAGAAATAAACATGTTTCTGCAAGTTTGGTCAACCCCATGTAAGTTATGGGGCAGTAACAGTACACTTTTCAAAACGTGTTTTTCAGCCCGAAATAAACGCGTTTTTTCAGACAACTGAATCCCCATGTAGCAACAAGGCTCAGAAGAGCCCACACACTCAGATCTTAACCCCAGTGTGCTGAAAGTGTCAAAACATGTTTTTCAGCAGAAATAAACATGTTTCTGCAAGTTTGGTCAACCCCATGTAAGTTATGGGGCAGTAACAGTACACTTTTCAAAACGTGTTTTTCAGCCCGAAATAAACGCGTTTTTTCAGACAACTGAATCCCCATGTAGCAGCAAGGCTCAGAAGAGCCCACACACTCAGATCTTAACCCCAGTGTGCTGAAAGTGTCAAAACATGTTTTTCAGCAGAAATAAACATGTTTCTGCAAGTTTGGTCAACCCCATGTAAGTTATGGGGCAGTAACAGTACACTTTTCAAAACGTGTTTTTCAGCCCGAAATAAACGCGTTTTTTCAGACAACTGAATCCCCATGTAGCAACAAGGCTCAGAAGAGCCCACACACTCAGATCTTAACCCCAGTGTGCTGAAAGTGTCAAAACATGTTTTTCAGCAGAAATAAACATGTTTCTGCAAGTTTGGTCAACCCCATGTAAGTTATGGGGCAGTAACAGTACACTCTGCAAAACGTGTTTTTCAGCCCGAAATAAACGCGTTTTTTCAGACAACTGAATCCCCATGTAGCAGCAAGGCTCAGAAGAGCCCACACACTCAGATCTTAACCCCAGTGTGCTGAAAGTGGCAAAACATGTTTTTCAGCAGAAATAAACATGTTTCTGCAAGTTTGGTCAACCCCATGTAAGTTATGGGGCAGTAACAGTACACTTTTCAAAACTTGTTTTTCAGCCCGAAATAAACGCGTTTTTTCAGACAACTGAATCCCCATGTAGCAACAAGGCTCAGAAGAGCCCACACACTCAGATCTTAACCCCAGTGTGCTGAAAGTGTCAAAACATGTTTTTCAGCAGAAATAAACATGTTTCTGCAAGTTTGGTCAACCCCATGTAAGTTATGGGGCAGTAACAGTACACTTTTCAAAACGTGTTTTTCAGCCCGAAATAAACGCGTTTTTTCAGACAACTGAATCCCCATGTAGCAACAAGGCTCAGAAGAGCCCACACACTCAGATCTTAACCCCAGTGTGCTGAAAGTGTCAAAACATGTTTTTCAGCAGAAATAAACATGTTTCTGCAAGTTTGGTCAACCCCATGTAAGTTATGGGGCAGTAACAGTACACTTTTCAAAACGTGTTTTTCAGCCCGAAATAAACGCGTTTTTTCAGACAACTGAATACCCATGTAGCAGCAAGTCTCAGAAGAGCCCACACACTCAGCTCTTAACCCCAGTGTGCAGAAAGGGTCAAAACGTGTTTTTCAGCAGAAATAAACATGTTTCTGCAAGTTTGGTCAACCCCATGTAAGTTATGGGGCAGTAACAGTACACTCTGCAAATCGTGTTTTTCAGCCCGAAATAAACGCGTTTTTTCAGACAACTGAATCCCCATGTAGCAGCAAGGCTCAGAAGAGCCCACACACTCAGATCTTAACCCCAGTGTGCTGAAAGTGTCAAAACATGTTTTTCAGCAGAAATAAACATGTTTCTGCAAGTTTGGTCAACCCCATGTAAGTTATGGGGCAGTAACAGTACACTTTTCAAAACGTGTTTTTCAGCCCGAAATAAACGCGTTTTTTCAGACAACTGAATCCCCATGTAGCAACAAGGCTCAGAAGAGCCCACACACTCAGATCTTAACCCCAGTGTGCTGAAAGTGTCAAAACATGTTTTTCAGCAGAAATAAACATGTTTCTGCAAGTTTGGTCAACCCCATGTAAGTTATGGGGCAGTAACAGTACACTCTGCAAAACGTGTTTTTCAGCCCGAAATAAACGCGTTTTTTCAGACAACTGAATCCCCATGTAGCAACAAGGCTCAGAAGAGCCCACACACTCAGATCTTAACCCCAGTGTGCTGAAAGTGTCAAAACGTGTTTTTCAGCAGAAATAAACATGTTTCTGCAAGTTTGGTCAACCCCATGTAAGTTATGGGGCAGTAACAGTACACTTTTCAAAACGTGTTTTTCAGCCCGAAATAAACGCGTTTTTTCAGACAACTGAATACCCATGTAGCAGCAAGTCTCAGAAGAGCCCACACACTCAGCTCTTAACCCCAGTGTGCAGAAAGGGTCAAAACGTGTTTTTCAGCAGAAATAAACATGTTTCTGCAAGTTTGGTCAACCCCATGTAAGTTATGGGGCAGTAACAGTACACTCTGCAAAACGTGTTTTTCAGCCCGAAATAAACGCGTTTTTTCAGACAACTGAATCCCCATGTAGCAGCAAGGCTCAGAAGAGCCCAAACACTCAGATCTTAACCCCAGTGTGCTGAAAGTGTCAAAACATGTTTTTCAGCAGAAATAAACATGTTTCTGCAAGTTTGGTCAACCCCATGTAAGTTATGGGGCAGTAACAGTACACTTTTCAAAACGTGTTTTTCAGCCCGAAATAAACGCGTTTTTTCAGACAACTGAATCCCCATGTAGCAGCAAGGCTCAGAAGAGCCCACACACTCAGATCTTAAACCCAGTGTGTTGAAAGTGTCAAAACATGTTTTTCAGCAGAAATAAACATGTTTCTGCAAGTTTGGTCAACCCCATGTAAGTTATGGGGCAGTAACAGTACACTCTGCAAATCGTGTTTTTCAGCCCGAAATAAACGCGTTTTTTCAGACAACTGAATCCCCATGTAGCAGCAAGGCTCAGAAGAGCCCACACACTCAGATCTTAACCCCAGTGTGCTGAAAGTGTCAAAACATGTTTTTCAGCAGAAATAAACATGTTTCTGCAAGTTTGGTCAACCCCATGTAAGTTATGGGGCAGTAACAGTACACTTTTCAAAACGTGTTTTTCAGCCCGAAATAAACGCGTTTTTTCAGACAACTGAATCCCCATGTAGCAACAAGGCTCAGAAGAGCCCACACACTCAGATCTTAACCCCAGTGTGCTGAAAGTGTCAAAACATGTTTTTCAGCAGAAATAAACATGTTTCTGCAAGTTTGGTCAACCCCATGTAAGTTATGGGGCAGTAACAGTACACTCTGCAAAACGTGTTTTTCAGCCCGAAATAAACGCGTTTTTTCAGACAACTGAATCCCCATGTAGCAACAAGGCTCAGAAGAGCCCACACACTCAGATCTTAACCCCAGTGTGCTGAAAGTGTCAAAACGTGTTTTTCAGCAGAAATAAACATGTTTCTGCAAGTTTGGTCAACCCCATGTAAGTTATGGGGCAGTAACAGTACACTTTTCAAAACGTGTTTTTCAGCCCGAAATAAACGCGTTTTTTCAGACAACTGAATACCCATGTAGCAGCAAGTCTCAGAAGAGCCCACACACTCAGCTCTTAACCCCAGTGTGCAGAAAGGGTCAAAACGTGTTTTTCAGCAGAAATAAACATGTTTCTGCAAGTTTGGTCAACCCCATGTAAGTTATGGGGCAGTAACAGTACACTCTGCAAAACGTGTTTTTCAGCCCGAAATAAACGCGTTTTTTCAGACAACTGAATCCCCATGTAGCAGCAAGGCTCAGAAGAGCCCACACACTCAGATCTTAACCCCAGTGTGCTGAAAGTGTCAAAACATGTTTTTCAGCAGAAATAAACATGTTTCTGCAAGTTTGGTCAACCCCATGTAAGTTATGGGGCAGTAACAGTACACTTTTCAAAACGTGTTTTTCAGCCCGAAATAAACGCGTTTTTTCAGACAACTGAATCCCCATGTAGCAGCAAGGCTCAGAAGAGCCCACACACTCAGATCTTAAACCCAGTGTGTTGAAAGTGTCAAAACATGTTTTTCAGCAGAAATAAACATGTTTCTGCAAGTTTGGTCAACCCCATGTAAGTTATGGGGCAGTAACAGTACACTTTTCAAAACTTGTTTTTCAGCCCGAAATAAACGCGTTTTTTCAGACAACTGAATCCCCATGTAGCAACAAGGCTCAGAAGAGCCCACACACTCAGATCTTAACCCCAGTGTGCTGAAAGTGTCAAAACTTGTTTTTCAGCAGAAATAAACATGTTTCTGCAAGTTTGGTCAACCCCATGTAAGTTATGGGGCAGTAACAGTACACTTTTCAAAACGTGCTTTTCAGCCCGAAATAAACGCGTTTTTTCAGACAACTGAATACCCATGTAGCAACAAGGCTCAGAAGAGCCCACACACTCAGATCTTAACCCCAGTGTGCTGAAAGTGTCAAAACATGTTTTTCAGCAGAAATAAACATGTTTCTGCAAGTTTGGTCAACCCCATGTAAGTTATGGGGCAGTAACAGTACACTTTTCAAAACGTGTTTTTCAGCCCGAAATAAACGCGTTTTTTCAGACAACTGAATCCCCATGTAGCAACAAGGCTCAGAAGAGCCCACACACTCAGATCTTAACCCCAGTGTGCTGAAAGTGTCAAAACATGTTTTTCAGCAGAAATAAACATGTTTCTGCAAGTTTGGTCAACCCCATGTAAGTTATGGGGCAGTAACAGTACACTTTTCAAAACGTGTTTTTCAGCCCGAAATAAACGCGTTTTTTCAGACAACTGAATCCCCATGTAGCAACAAGGCTCAGAAGAGCCCACACACTCAGATCTTAACCCCAGTGTGCTGAAAGTGTCAAAACATGTTTTTCAGCAGAAATAAACATGTTTCTGCAAGTTTGGTCAACCCCATGTAAGTTATGGGGCAGTAACAGTACACTTTTCAAAACGTGTTTTTCAGCCCGAAATAAACGCGTTTTTTCAGACAACTGAATCCCCATGTACCAGCAAGGCTCAGAAGAGCCCACACACTCAGATCTTAACCCCAGTGTGCTGAAAGTGTCAAAACATGTTTTTCAGCAGAAATAAACATGTTTCTGCAAGTTTGGTCAACCCCATGTAAGTTATGGGGCAGTAACAGTACACTTTTCAAAACGTGTTTTTCAGCCCGAAATAAACGCGTTTTTTCAGACAACTGAATCCCCATGTAGCAACAAGGCTCAGAAGAGCCCACACACTCAGATCTTAACCCCAGTGTGCTGAAAGTGTCAAAACATGTTTTTCAGCAGAAATAAACATGTTTCTGCAAGTTTGGTCAACCCCATGTAAGTTATGGGGCAGTAACAGTACACTCTGCAAAACGTGTTTTTCAGCCCGAAATAAACGCGTTTTTTCAGACAACTGAATCCCCATGTAGCAGCAAGGCTCAGAAGAGCCCACACACTCAGATCTTAACCCCAGTGTGCTGAAAGTGGCAAAACATGTTTTTCAGCAGAAATAAACATGTTTCTGCAAGTTTGGTCAACCCCATGTAAGTTATGGGGCAGTAACAGTACACTTTTCAAAACGTGTTTTTCAGCCCGAAATAAACGCGTTTTTTCAGACAACTGAATCCCCATGTAGCAACAAGGCTCAGAAGAGCCCACACACTCAGATCTTAACCCCAGTGTGCTGAAAGTGTCAAAACTTGTTTTTCAGCAGAAATAAACATGTTTCTGCAAGTTTGGTCAACCCCATGTAAGTTATGGGGCAGTAACAGTACACTTTTCAAAACGTGTTTTTCAGCCCGAAATAAACGCGTTTTTTCAGACAACTGAATCCCCATGTAGCAACAAGGCTCAGAAGAGCCCACACACTCAGATCTTAACCCCAGTGTGCTGAAAGTGTCAAAACATGTTTTTCAGCAGAAATAAACATGTTTCTGCAACTTTGGTCAACCCCATGTAAGTTATGGGGCAGTAACAGTACACTTTTCAAAACGTGTTTTTCAGCCCGAAATAAACGCGTTTTTTCAGACAACTGAATACCCATGTAGCAGCAAGTCTCAGAAGAGCCCACACACTCAGCTCTTAACCCCAGTGTGCAGAAAGGGTCAAAACGTGTTTTTCAGCAGAAATAAACATGTTTCTGCAAGTTTGGTCAACCCCATGTAAGTTATGGGGCAGTAACAGTACACTTTTCAAAACGTGTTTTTCAGCCCGAAATAAACGCGTTTTTTCAGACAACTGAATACCCATGTAGCAGCAAGTCTCAGAAGAGCCCACACACTCAGCTCTTAACCCCAGTGTGCAGAAAGGGTCAAAACGTGTTTTTCAGCAGAAATAAACATGTTTCTGCAAGTTTGGTCAACCCCATGTAAGTTATGGGGCAGTAACAGTACACTCTGCAAAACGTGTTTTTCAGCCCGAAATAAACGCGTTTTTTCAGACAACTGAATCCCCATGTAGCAGCAAGGCTCAGAAGAGCCCAAACACTCAGATCTTAACCCCAGTGTGCTGAAAGTGTCAAAACATGTTTTTCAGCAGAAATAAACATGTTTCTGCAAGTTTGGTCAACCCCATGTAAGTTATGGGGCAGTAACAGTACACTTTTCAAAACGTGTTTTTCAGCCCGAAATAAACGCGTTTTTTCAGACAACTGAATCCCCATGTAGCAGCAAGGCTCAGAAGAGCCCACACACTCAGATCTTAAACCCAGTGTGTTGAAAGTGTCAAAACATGTTTTTCAGCAGAAATAAACATGTTTCTGCAAGTTTGGTCAACCCCATGTAAGTTATGGGGCAGTAACAGTACACTCTGCAAATCGTGTTTTTCAGCCCGAAATAAACGCGTTTTTTCAGACAACTGAATCCCCATGTAGCAACAAGGCTCAGAAGAGCCCACACACTCAGATCTTAACCCCAGTGTGCTGAAAGTGTCAAAACGTGTTTTTCAGCAGAAATAAACATGTTTCTGCAAGTTTGGTCAACCCCATGTAAGTTATGGGGCAGTAACAGTACACTTTTCAAAACGTGTTTTTCAGCCCGAAATAAACGCGTTTTTTCAGACAACTGAATACCCATGTAGCAGCAAGTCTCAGAAGAGCCCACACACTCAGCTCTTAACCCCAGTGTGCAGAAAGGGTCAAAACGTGTTTTTCAGCAGAAATAAACATGTTTCTGCAAGTTTGGTCAACCCCATGTAAGTTATGGGGCAGTAACAGTACACTCTGCAAAACGTGTTTTTCAGCCCGAAATAAACGCGTTTTTTCAGACAACTGAATACCCATGTAGCAGCAAGTCTCAGAAGAGCCCACACACTCAGCTCTTAACCCCAGTGTGCAGAAAGGGTCAAAACGTGTTTTTCAGCAGAAATAAACATGTTTCTGCAAGTTTGGTCAACCCCATGTAAGTTATGGGGCAGTAACAGTACACTCTGCAAAACGTGTTTTTCAGCCCGAAATAAACGCGTTTTTTCAGACAACTGAATCCCCATGTAGCAGCAAGGCTCAGAAGAGCCCACACACTCAGATCTTAACCCAAGTGTGCTGAAAGTGTCAAAACATGTTTTTCAGCAGAAATAAACATGTTTCTGCAAGTTTGGTCAACCCCATGTAAGTTATGGGGCAGTAACAGTACACTTTTCAAAACGTGTTTTTCAGCCCGAAATAAACGCGTTTTTTCAGACAACTGAATCCCCATGTAGCAGCAAGGCTCAGAAGAGCCCACACACTCAGATCTTAACCCCAGTGTGCTGAAAGTGTCAAAACATGTTTTTCAGCAGAAATAAACATGTTTCTGCAAGTTTGGTCAACCCCATGTAAGTTATGGGGCAGTAACAGTACACTCTGCAAAACGTGTTTTTCAGCCCGAAATAAACGCGTTTTTTCAGACAACTGAATCCCCATGTAGCAACAAGGCTCAGAAGAGCCCACACACTCAGATCTTAACCCCAGTGTGCTGAAAGTGTCAAAACGTGTTTTTCAGCAGAAATAAACATGTTTCTGCAAGTTTGGTCAACCCCATGTAAGTTATGGGGCAGTAACAGTACACTTTTCAAAACGTGTTTTTCAGCCCGAAATAAACGCGTTTTTTCAGACAACTGAATACCCATGTAGCAGCAAGTCTCAGAAGAGCCCACACACTCAGCTCTTAACCCCAGTGTGCAGAAAGGGTCAAAACGTGTTTTTCAGCAGAAATAAACATGTTTCTGCAAGTTTGGTCAACCCCATGTAAGTTATGGGGCAGTAACAGTACACTCTGCAAAACGTGTTTTTCAGCCCGAAATAAACGCGTTTTTTCAGACAACTGAATCCCCATGTAGCAGCAAGGCTCAGAAGAGCCCACACACTCAGATCTTAACCCCAGTGTGCTGAAAGTGTCAAAACATGTTTTTCAGCAGAAATAAACATGTTTCTGCAAGTTTGGTCAACCCCATGTAAGTTATGGGGCAGTAACAGTACACTTTTCAAAACGTGTTTTTCAGCCCGAAATAAACGCGTTTTTTCAGACAACTGAATCCCCATGTAGCAGCAAGGCTCAGAAGAGCCCACACACTCAGATCTTAAACCCAGTGTGTTGAAAGTGTCAAAACATGTTTTTCAGCAGAAATAAACATGTTTCTGCAAGTTTGGTCAACCCCATGTAAGTTATGGGGCAGTAACAGTACACTTTTCAAAACTTGTTTTTCAGCCCGAAATAAACGCGTTTTTTCAGACAACTGAATCCCCATGTAGCAACAAGGCTCAGAAGAGCCCACACACTCAGATCTTAACCCCAGTGTGCTGAAAGTGTCAAAACTTGTTTTTCAGCAGAAATAAACATGTTTCTGCAAGTTTGGTCAACCCCATGTAAGTTATGGGGCAGTAACAGTACACTTTTCAAAACGTGCTTTTCAGCCCGAAATAAACGCGTTTTTTCAGACAACTGAATACCCATGTAGCAGCAAGGCTCAGAAGAGCCCACACACTCAGATCTTAACCCCAGTGTGCTGAAAGTGTCAAAACATGTTTTTCAGCAGAAATAAACATGTTTCTGCAAGTTTGGTCAACCCCATGTAAGTTATGGGGCAGTAACAGTACACTTTTCAAAACGTGTTTTTCAGCCCGAAATAAACGCGTTTTTTCAGACAACTGAATCCCCATGTAGCAACAAGGCTCAGAAGAGCCCACACACTCAGATCTTAACCCCAGTGTGCTGAAAGTGTCAAAACATGTTTTTCAGCAGAAATAAACATGTTTCTGCAAGTTTGGTCAACCCCATGTAAGTTATGGGGCAGTAACAGTACACTTTTCAAAACGTGTTTTTCAGCCCGAAATAAACGCGTTTTTTCAGACAACTGAATACCCATGTAGCAGCAAGTCTCAGAAGAGCCCACACACTCAGCTCTTAACCCCAGTGTGCAGAAAGGGTCAAAACGTGTTTTTCAGCAGAAACAAACATGTTTCTGCAAGTTTGGTCAACCCCATGTAAGTTATGGGGCAGTAACAGTACACTTTTCAAAACGTGTTTTTCAGCCCGAAATAAACGCGTTTTTTCAGACAACTGAATCCCCATGTAGCAACAAGGCTCAGAAGAGCCCACACACTCAGATCTTAACCACAGTGTGCTGAAAGTGTCAAAACTTGTTTTTCAGCAGAAATAAACATGTTTCTGCAAGTTTGGTCAACCCCATGTAAGTTATGGGGCAGTAACAGTAAACTTTTAAAAACGTGTTTTTCAGCCCGAAATAAACGCGTTTTTTCAGACCTGAATACCCATGTAGCAGCAAGGCTCAGAAGAGCCCACACACTCAGATCTTAACCCCAGTGTGCTGAAAGTGTCAAAACATGTTTTTCAGCAGAAATAAACATGTTTCTGCAAGTTTGGTCAACCCCATGTAAGTTATGGGGCAGTAACAGTACACTTTTCAAAACGTGTTTTTCAGCCCGAAATAAACGCGTTTTTTCAGACAACTGAATCCCCATGTAGCAACAAGGCTCAGAAGAGCCCACACACTCAGATCTTAACCCCAGTGTGCTGAAAGTGTCAAAACATGTTTTTCAGCAGAAATAAACATGTTTCTGCAAGTTTGGTCAACCCCATGTAAGTTATGGGGCAGTAACAGTACACTTTTCAAAACGTGTTTTTCAGCCCGAAATAAACGCGTTTTTTCAGACAACTGAATCCCCATGTAGCAACAAGGCTCAGAAGAGCCCACACACTCAGATCTTAACCCCAGTGTGCTGAAAGTGTCAAAACGTGTTTTTCAGCAGAAATAAACATGTTTCTGCAAGTTTGGTCAACCCCATGTAAGTTATGGGGCAGTAACAGTACACTTTTCAAAACGTGTTTTTCAGCCCGAAATAAACGCGTTTTTTCAGACAACTGAATCCCCATGTACCAGCAAGGCTCAGAAGAGCCCACACACTCAGATCTTAACCCCAGTGTGCTGAAAGTGTCAAAACATGTTTTTCAGCAGAAATAAACATGTTTCTGCAAGTTTGGTCAACCCCATGTAAGTTATGGGGCAGTAACAGTACACTTTTCAAAACGTGTTTTTCAGCCCGAAATAAACGCGTTTTTTCAGACAACTGAATCCCCATGTAGCAACAAGGCTCAGAAGAGCCCACACACTCAGATCTTAACCCCAGTGTGCTGAAAGTGTCAAAACATGTTTTTCAGCAGAAATAAACATGTTTCTGCAAGTTTGGTCAACCCCATGTAAGTTATGGGGCAGTAACAGTACACTCTGCAAAACGTGTTTTTCAGCCCGAAATAAACGCGTTTTTTCAGACAACTGAATCCCCATGTAGCAGCAAGGCTCAGAAGAGCCCACACACTCAGATCTTAACCCCAGTGTGCTGAAAGTGGCAAAACATGTTTTTCAGCAGAAATAAACATGTTTCTGCAAGTTTGGTCAACCCCATGTAAGTTATGGGGCAGTAACAGTACACTTTTCAAAACGTGTTTTTCAGCCCGAAATAAACGCGTTTTTTCAGACAACTGAATCCCCATGTAGCAACAAGGCTCAGAAGAGCCCACACACTCAGATCTTAACCCCAGTGTGCTGAAAGTGTCAAAACTTGTTTTTCAGCAGAAATAAACATGTTTCTGCAAGTTTGGTCAACCCCATGTAAGTTATGGGGCAGTAACAGTACACTTTTCAAAACGTGTTTTTCAGCCCGAAATAAACGCGTTTTTTCAGACAACTGAATCCCCATGTAGCAACAAGGCTCAGAAGAGCCCACACACTCAGATCTTAACCCCAGTGTGCTGAAAGTGTCAAAACATGTTTTTCAGCAGAAATAAACATGTTTCTGCAACTTTGGTCAACCCCATGTAAGTTATGGGGCAGTAACAGTACACTTTTCAAAACGTGTTTTTCAGCCCGAAATAAACGCGTTTTTTCAGACAACTGAATACCCATGTAGCAGCAAGTCTCAGAAGAGCCCACACACTCAGCTCTTAACCCCAGTGTGCAGAAAGGGTCAAAACGTGTTTTTCAGCAGAAATAAACATGTTTCTGCAAGTTTGGTCAACCCCATGTAAGTTATGGGGCAGTAACAGTACACTTTTCAAAACGTGTTTTTCAGCCCGAAATAAACGCGTTTTTTCAGACAACTGAATACCCATGTAGCAGCAAGTCTCAGAAGAGCCCACACACTCAGCTCTTAACCCCAGTGTGCAGAAAGGGTCAAAACGTGTTTTTCAGCAGAAATAAACATGTTTCTGCAAGTTTGGTCAACCCCATGTAAGTTATGGGGCAGTAACAGTACACTCTGCAAAACGTGTTTTTCAGCCCGAAATAAACGCGTTTTTTCAGACAACTGAATCCCCATGTAGCAGCAAGGCTCAGAAGAGCCCAAACACTCAGATCTTAACCCCAGTGTGCTGAAAGTGTCAAAACATGTTTTTCAGCAGAAATAAACATGTTTCTGCAAGTTTGGTCAACCCCATGTAAGTTATGGGGCAGTAACAGTACACTTTTCAAAACGTGTTTTTCAGCCCGAAATAAACGCGTTTTTTCAGACAACTGAATCCCCATGTAGCAGCAAGGCTCAGAAGAGCCCACACACTCAGATCTTAAACCCAGTGTGTTGAAAGTGTCAAAACATGTTTTTCAGCAGAAATAAACATGTTTCTGCAAGTTTGGTCAACCCCATGTAAGTTATGGGGCAGTAACAGTACACTCTGCAAATCGTGTTTTTCAGCCCGAAATAAACGCGTTTTTTCAGACAACTGAATCCCCATGTAGCAGCAAGGCTCAGAAGAGCCCACACACTCAGATCTTAACCCCAGTGTGCTGAAAGTGTCAAAACATGTTTTTCAGCAGAAATAAACATGTTTCTGCAAGTTTGGTCAACCCCATGTAAGTTATGGGGCAGTAACAGTACACTTTTCAAAACGTGTTTTTCAGCCCGAAATAAACGCGTTTTTTCAGACAACTGAATCCCCATGTAGCAACAAGGCTCAGAAGAGCCCACACACTCAGATCTTAACCCCAGTGTGCTGAAAGTGTCAAAACATGTTTTTCAGCAGAAATAAACATGTTTCTGCAAGTTTGGTCAACCCCATGTAAGTTATGGGGCAGTAACAGTACACTCTGCAAAACGTGTTTTTCAGCCCGAAATAAACGCGTTTTTTCAGACAACTGAATCCCCATGTAGCAACAAGGCTCAGAAGAGCCCACACACTCAGATCTTAACCCCAGTGTGCTGAAAGTGTCAAAACGTGTTTTTCAGCAGAAATAAACATGTTTCTGCAAGTTTGGTCAACCCCATGTAAGTTATGGGGCAGTAACAGTACACTTTTCAAAACGTGTTTTTCAGCCCGAAATAAACGCGTTTTTTCAGACAACTGAATACCCATGTAGCAGCAAGTCTCAGAAGAGCCCACACACTCAGCTCTTAACCCCAGTGTGCAGAAAGGGTCAAAACGTGTTTTTCAGCAGAAATAAACATGTTTCTGCAAGTTTGGTCAACCCCATGTAAGTTATGGGGCAGTAACAGTACACTCTGCAAAACGTGTTTTTCAGCCCGAAATAAACGCGTTTTTTCAGACAACTGAATCCCCATGTAGCAGCAAGGCTCAGAAGAGCCCACACACTCAGATCTTAACCCCAGTGTGCTGAAAGTGTCAAAACATGTTTTTCAGCAGAAATAAACATGTTTCTGCAAGTTTGGTCAACCCCATGTAAGTTATGGGGCAGTAACAGTACACTTTTCAAAACGTGTTTTTCAGCCCGAAATAAACGCGTTTTTTCAGACAACTGAATCCCCATGTAGCAGCAAGGCTCAGAAGAGCCCACACACTCAGATCTTAACCCCAGTGTGCTGAAAGTGTCAAAACATGTTTTTCAGCAGAAATAAACATGTTTCTGCAAGTTTGGTCAACCCCATGTAAGTTATGGGGCAGTAACAGTACACTCTGCAAAACGTGTTTTTCAGCCCGAAATAAACGCGTTTTTTCAGACAACTGAATCCCCATGTAGCAACAAGGCTCAGAAGAGCCCACACACTCAGATCTTAACCCCAGTGTGCTGAAAGTGTCAAAACGTGTTTTTCAGCAGAAATAAACATGTTTCTGCAAGTTTGGTCAACCCCATGTAAGTTATGGGGCAGTAACAGTACACTTTTCAAAACGTGTTTTTCAGCCCGAAATAAACGCGTTTTTTCAGACAACTGAATACCCATGTAGCAGCAAGTCTCAGAAGAGCCCACACACTCAGCTCTTAACCCCAGTGTGCAGAAAGGGTCAAAACGTGTTTTTCAGCAGAAATAAACATGTTTCTGCAAGTTTGGTCAACCCCATGTAAGTTATGGGGCAGTAACAGTACACTCTGCAAAACGTGTTTTTCAGCCCGAAATAAACGCGTTTTTTCAGACAACTGAATCCCCATGTAGCAGCAAGGCTCAGAAGAGCCCACACACTCAGATCTTAACCCCAGTGTGCTGAAAGTGTCAAAACATGTTTTTCAGCAGAAATAAACATGTTTCTGCAAGTTTGGTCAACCCCATGTAAGTTATGGGGCAGTAACAGTACACTTTTCAAAACGTGTTTTTCAGCCCGAAATAAACGCGTTTTTTCAGACAACTGAATCCCCATGTAGCAGCAAGGCTCAGAAGAGCCCACACACTCAGATCTTAACCCCAGTGTGCTGAAAGTGTCAAAACTTGTTTTTCAGCAGAAATAAACATGTTTCTGCAAGTTTGGTCAACCCCATGTAAGTTATGGGGCAGTAACAGTACACTTTTCAAAACGTGCTTTTCAGCCCGAAATAAACGCGTTTTTTCAGACAACTGAATACCCATGTAGCAGCAAGGCTCAGAAGAGCCCACACACTCAGATCTTAACCCCAGTGTGCTGAAAGTGTCAAAACATGTTTTTCAGCAGAAATAAACATGTTTCTGCAAGTTTGGTCAACCCCATGTAAGTTATGGGGCAGTAACAGTACACTTTTCAAAACGTGTTTTTCAGCCCGAAATAAACGCGTTTTTTCAGACAACTGAATCCCCATGTAGCAACAAGGCTCAGAAGAGCCCACACACTCAGATCTTAACCCCAGTGTGCTGAAAGTGTCAAAACATGTTTTTCAGCAGAAATAAACATGTTTCTGCAAGTTTGGTCAACCCCATGTAAGTTATGGGGCAGTAACAGTACACTTTTCAAAACGTGTTTTTCAGCCCGAAATAAACGCGTTTTTTCAGACAACTGAATACCCATGTAGCAGCAAGTCTCAGAAGAGCCCACACACTCAGCTCTTAACCCCAGTGTGCAGAAAGGGTCAAAACGTGTTTTTCAGCAGAAACAAACATGTTTCTGCAAGTTTGGTCAACCCCATGTAAGTTATGGGGCAGTAACAGTACACTTTTCAAAACGTGTTTTTCAGCCCGAAATAAACGCGTTTTTTCAGACAACTGAATCCCCATGTAGCAACAAGGCTCAGAAGAGCCCACACACTCAGATCTTAACCACAGTGTGCTGAAAGTGTCAAAACTTGTTTTTCAGCAGAAATAAACATGTTTCTGCAAGTTTGGTCAACCCCATGTAAGTTATGGGGCAGTAACAGTAAACTTTTAAAAACGTGTTTTTCAGCCCGAAATAAACGCGTTTTTTCAGACCTGAATACCCATGTAGCAGCAAGGCTCAGAAGAGCCCACACACTCAGATCTTAACCCCAGTGTGCTGAAAGTGTCAAAACATGTTTTTCAGCAGAAATAAACATGTTTCTGCAAGTTTGGTCAACCCCATGTAAGTTATGGGGCAGTAACAGTACACTTTTCAAAACGTGTTTTTCAGCCCGAAATAAACGCGTTTTTTCAGACAACTGAATCCCCATGTAGCAACAAGGCTCAGAAGAGCCCACACACTCAGATCTTAACCCCAGTGTGCTGAAAGTGTCAAAACATGTTTTTCAGCAGAAATAAACATGTTTCTGCAAGTTTGGTCAACCCCATGTAAGTTATGGGGCAGTAACAGTACACTTTTCAAAACGTGTTTTTCAGCCCGAAATAAACGCGTTTTTTCAGACAACTGAATCCCCATGTAGCAACAAGGCTCAGAAGAGCCCACACACTCAGATCTTAACCCCAGTGTGCTGAAAGTGTCAAAACATGTTTTTCAGCAGAAATAAACATGTTTCTGCAAGTTTGGTCAACCCCATGTAAGTTATGGGGCAGTAACAGTACACTTTTCAAAACGTGTTTTTCAGCCCGAAATAAACGCGTTTTTTCAGACAACTGAATCCCCATGTAGCAACAAGGCTCAGAAGAGCCCACACACTCAGATCTTAACCCCAGTGTGCTGAAAGTGTCAAAACATGTTTTTCAGCAGAAATAAACATGTTTCTGCAAGTTTGGTCAACCCCATGTAAGTTATGGGGCAGTAACAGTACACTTTTCAAAACGTGTTTTTCAGCCCGAAATAAACGCGTTTTTTCAGACAACTGAATACCCATGTAGCAGCAAGTCTCAGAAGAGCCCACACACTCAGCTCTTAACCCCAGTGTGCAGAAAGGGTCAAAACGTGTTTTTCAGCAGAAATAAACATGTTTCTGCAAGTTTGGTCAACCCCATGTAAGTTATGGGGCAGTAACAGTACACTCTGCAAATCGTGTTTTTCAGCCCGAAATAAACGCGTTTTTTCAGACAACTGAATCCCCATGTAGCAGCAAGGCTCAGAAGAGCCCACACACTCAGATCTTAACCCCAGTGTGCTGAAATTGTCAAAACATGTTTTTCAGCAGAAATAAACATGTTTCTGCAAGTTTGGTCAACCCCATGTAAGTTATGGGGCAGTAACAGTACACTTTTCAAAACGTGTTTTTCAGCCCGAAATAAACGCGTTTTTTCAGACAACTGAATCCCCATGTAGCAACAAGGCTCAGAAGAGCCCACACACTCAGATCTTAACCCCAGTGTGCTGAAAGTGTCAAAACATGTTTTTCAGCAGAAATAAACATGTTTCTGCAAGTTTGGTCAACCCCATGTAAGTTATGGGGCAGTAACAGTACACTCTGCAAAACGTGTTTTTCAGCCCGAAATAAACGCGTTTTTTCAGACAACTGAATCCCCATGTAGCAGCAAGGCTCAGAAGAGCCCACACACTCAGATCTTAACCCCAGTGTGCTGAAAGTGGCAAAACATGTTTTTCAGCAGAAATAAACATGTTTCTGCAAGTTTGGTCAACCCCATGTAAGTTATGGGGCAGTAACAGTACACTTTTCAAAACGTGTTTTTCAGCCCGAAATAAACGCGTTTTTTCAGACAACTGAATCCCCATGTAGCAACAAGGCTCAGAAGAGCCCACACACTCAGATCTTAACCCCAGTGTGCTGAAAGTGTCAAAACTTGTTTTTCAGCAGAAATAAACATGTTTCTGCAAGTTTGGTCAACCCCATGTAAGTTATGGGGCAGTAACAGTACACTTTTCAAAACGTGTTTTTCAGCCCGAAATAAACGCGTTTTTTCAGACAACTGAATCCCCATGTAGCAACAAGGCTCAGAAGAGCCCACACACTCAGATCTTAACCCCAGTGTGCTGAAAGTGTCAAAACATGTTTTTCAGCAGAAATAAACATGTTTCTGCAACTTTGGTCAACCCCATGTAAGTTATGGGGCAGTAACAGTACACTTTTCAAAACGTGTTTTTCAGCCCGAAATAAACGCGTTTTTTCAGACAACTGAATCCCCATGTAGCAGCAAGGCTCAGAAGAGCCCACACACTCAGATCTTAACCCCAGTGTGCTGAAAGTGTCAAAACATGTTTTTCAGCAGAAATAAACATGTTTCTGCAAGTTTGGTCAACCCCATGTAAGTTATGGGGCAGTAACAGTACACTTTTCAAAACGTGTTTTTCAGCCCGAAATAAACGCGTTTTTTCAGACAACTGAATCCCCATGTAGCAACAAGGCTCAGAAGAGCCCACACACTCAGATCTTAACCCCAGTGTGCTGAAAGTGTCAAAACATGTTTTTCAGCAGAAATAAACATGTTTCTGCAAGTTTGGTCAACCCCATGTAAGTTATGGGGCAGTAACAGTACACTCTGCAAAACGTGTTTTTCAGCCCGAAATAAACGCGTTTTTTCAGACAACTGAATCCCCATGTAGCAACAAGGCTCAGAAGAGCCCACACACTCAGATCTTAACCCCAGTGTGCTGAAAGTGTCAAAACGTGTTTTTCAGCAGAAATAAACATGTTTCTGCAAGTTTGGTCAACCCCATGTAAGTTATGGGGCAGTAACAGTACACTTTTCAAAACGTGTTTTTCAGCCCGAAATAAACGCGTTTTTTCAGACAACTGAATACCCATGTAGCAGCAAGTCTCAGAAGAGCCCACACACTCAGCTCTTAACCCCAGTGTGCAGAAAGGGTCAAAACGTGTTTTTCAGCAGAAATAAACATGTTTCTGCAAGTTTGGTCAACCCCATGTAAGTTATGGAGCAGTAACAGTACACTCTGCAAAACGTGTTTTTCAGCCCGAAATAAACGCGTTTTTTCAGACAACTGAATCCCCATGTAGCAGCAAGGCTCAGAAGAGCCCACACACTCAGATCTTAACCCCAGTGTGCTGAAAGTGTCAAAACATGTTTTTCAGCAGAAATAAACATGTTTCTGCAAGTTTGGTCAACCCCATGTAAGTTATGGGGCAGTAACAGTACACTTTTCAAAACGTGTTTTTCAGCCCGAAATAAACGCGTTTTTTCAGACAACTGAATCCCCATGTAGCAGCAAGGCTCAGAAGAGCCCACACACTCAGATCTTAAACCCAGTGTGTTGAAAGTGTCAAAACATGTTTTTCAGCAGAAATAAACATGTTTCTGCAAGTTTGGTCAACCCCATGTAAGTTATGGGGCAGTAACAGTACACTTTTCAAAACTTGTTTTTCAGCCCGAAATAAACGCGTTTTTTCAGACAACTGAATCCCCATGTAGCAACAAGGCTCAGAAGAGCCCACACACTCAGATCTTAACCCCAGTGTGCTGAAAGTGTCAAAACTTGTTTTTCAGCAGAAATAAACATGTTTCTGCAAGTTTGGTCAACCCCATGTAAGTTATGGGGCAGTAACAGTACACTTTTCAAAACGTGCTTTTCAGCCCGAAATAAACGCGTTTTTTCAGACAACTGAATCCCCATGTAGCAGCAAGGCTCAGAAGAGCCCACACACTCAGATCTTAACCCCAGTGTGCTGAAAGTGTCAAAACATGTTTTTCAGCAGAAATAAACATGTTTCTGCAAGTTTGGTCAACCCCATGTAAGTTATGGGGCAGTAACAGTACACTTTTCAAAACGTGTTTTTCAGCCCGAAATAAACGCGTTTTTTCAGACAACTGAATCCCCATGTAGCAACAAGGCTCAGAAGAGCCCACACACTCAGATCTTAACCCCAGTGTGCAGAAAGGGTCAAAACGTGTTTTTCAGCAGAAACAAACATGTTTCTGCAAGTTTGGTCAACCCCATGTAAGTTATGGGGCAGTAACAGTACACTTTTCAAAACGTGTTTTTCAGCCCGAAATAAACGCGTTTTTTCAGACAACTGAATCCCCATGTAGCAACAAGGCTCAGAAGAGCCCACACACTCAGATCTTAACCCCAGTGTGCTGAAAGTGTCAAAACATGTTTTTCAGCAGAAATAAACATGTTTCTGCAAGTTTGGTCAACCCCATGTAAGTTATGGGGCAGTAACAGTACACTTTTCAAAACGTGTTTTTCAGCCCGAAATAAACGCGTTTTTTCAGACAACTGAATACCCATGTAGCAGCAAGTCTCAGAAGAGCCCACACACTCAGCTCTTAACCCCAGTGTGCAGAAAGGGTCAAAACGTGTTTTTCAGCAGAAATAAACATGTTTCTGCAAGTTTGGTCAACCCCATGTAAGTTATGGGGCAGTAACAGTACACTCTGCAAATCGTGTTTTTCAGCCCGAAATAAACGCGTTTTTTCAGACAACTGAATCCCCATGTAGCAGCAAGGCTCAGAAGAGCCCACACACTCAGATCTTAACCCCAGTGTGCTGAAAGTGTCAAAACATGTTTTTCAGCAGAAATAAACATGTTTCTGCAAGTTTGGTCAACCCCATGTAAGTTATGGGGCAGTAACAGTACACTTTTCAAAACGTGTTTTTCAGCCCGAAATAAACGCGTTTTTTCAGACAACTGAATCCCCATGTAGCAACAAGGCTCAGAAGAGCCCACACACTCAGATCTTAACCCCAGTGTGCTGAAAGTGTCAAAACATGTTTTTCAGCAGAAATAAACATGTTTCTGCAAGTTTGGTCAACCCCATGTAAGTTATGGGGCAGTAACAGTACACTCTGCAAAACGTGTTTTTCAGCCCGAAATAAACGCGTTTTTTCAGACAACTGAATCCCCATGTAGCAGCAAGGCTCAGAAGAGCCCACACACTCAGATCTTAACCCCAGTGTGCTGAAAGTGGCAAAACATGTTTTTCAGCAGAAATAAACATGTTTCTGCAAGTTTGGTCAACCCCATGTAAGTTATGGGGCAGTAACAGTACACTTTTCAAAACGTGTTTTTCAGCCCGAAATAAACGCGTTTTTTCAGACAACTGAATCCCCATGTAGCAACAAGGCTCAGAAGAGCCCACACACTCAGATCTTAACCCCAGTGTGCTGAAAGTGTCAAAACTTGTTTTTCAGCAGAAATAAACATGTTTCTGCAAGTTTGGTCAACCCCATGTAAGTTATGGGGCAGTAACAGTACACTTTTCAAAACGTGTTTTTCAGCCCGAAATAAACGCGTTTTTTCAGACAACTGAATCCCCATGTAGCAACAAGGCTCAGAAGAGCCCACACACTCAGATCTTAACCCCAGTGTGCTGAAAGTGTCAAAACATGTTTTTCAGCAGAAATAAACATGTTTCTGCAACTTTGGTCAACCCCATGTAAGTTATGGGGCAGTAACAGTACACTTTTCAAAACGTGTTTTTCAGCCCGAAATAAACGCGTTTTTTCAGACAACTGAATACCCATGTAGCAGCAAGTCTCAGAAGAGCCCACACACTCAGCTCTTAACCCCAGTGTGCAGAAAGGGTCAAAACGTGTTTTTCAGCAGAAATAAACATGTTTCTGCAAGTTTGGTCAACCCCATGTAAGTTATGGGGCAGTAACAGTACACTTTTCAAAACGTGTTTTTCAGCCCGAAATAAACGCGTTTTTTCAGACAACTGAATCCCCATGTAGCAGCAAGGCTCAGAAGAGCCCACACACTCAGATCTTAAACCCAGTGTGTTGAAAGTGTCAAAACATGTTTTTCAGCAGAAATAAACATGTTTCTGCAAGTTTGGTCAACCCCATGTAAGTTATGGGGCAGTAACAGTACACTTTTCAAAACTTGTTTTTCAGCCCGAAATAAACGCGTTTTTTCAGACAACTGAATCCCCATGTAGCAACAAGGCTCAGAAGAGCCCACACACTCAGATCTTAACCCCAGTGTGCTGAAAGTGTCAAAACTTGTTTTTCAGCAGAAATAAACATGTTTCTGCAAGTTTGGTCAACCCCATGTAAGTTATGGGGCAGTAACAGTACACTCTGCAAAACGTGTTTTTCAGCCCGAAATAAACGCGTTTTTTCAGACAACTGAATCCCCATGTAGCAGCAAGGCTCAGAAGAGCCCACACACTCAGATCTTAACCCCAGTGTGCTGAAAGTGTCAAAACATGTTTTTCAGCAGAAATAAACATGTTTCTGCAAGTTTGGTCAACCCCATGTAAGTTATGGGGCAGTAACAGTACACTTTTCAAAACGTGTTTTTCAGCCCGAAATAAACGCGTTTTTTCAGACAACTGAATCCCCATGTAGCAACAAGGCTCAGAAGAGCCCACACACTCAGATCTTAACCCCAGTGTGGTGAAAGTGTCAAAACATGTTTTTCAGCAGAAATAAACATGTTTCTGCAAGTTTGGTCAACCCCATGTAAGTTATGGGGCAGTAACAGTACACTTTTCAAAACGTGTTTTTCAGCCCGAAATAAACGCGTTTTTTCAGACAACTGAATCCCCATGTAGCAACAAGGCTCAGAAGAGCCCACACACTCAGATCTTAACCCCAGTGTGCTGAAAGTGTCAAAACATGTTTTTCAGCAGAAATAAACATGTTTCTGCAAGTTTGGTCAACCCCATGTAAGTTATGGGGCAGTAACAGTACACTTTTCAAAACGTGTTTTTCAGCCCGAAATAAACGCGTTTTTTCAGACAACTGAATCCCCATGTAGCAACAAGGCTCAGAAGAGCCCACACACTCAGATCTTAACCCCAGTGTGCTGAAAGTGTCAAAACATGTTTTTCAGCAGAAATAAACATGTTTCTGCAAGTTTGGTCAACCCCATGTAAGTTATGGGGCAGTAACAGTACACTTTTCAAAACGTGTTTTTCAGCCCGAAATAAACGCGTTTTTTCAGACAACTGAATACCCATGTAGCAGCAAGTCTCAGAAGAGCCCACACACTCAGCTCTTAACCCCAGTGTGCAGAAAGGGTCAAAACGTGTTTTTCAGCAGAAATAAACATGTTTCTGCAAGTTTGGTCAACCCCATGTAAGTTATGGGGCAGTAACAGTACACTCTGCAAATCGTGTTTTTCAGCCCGAAATAAACGCGTTTTTTCAGACAACTGAATCCCCATGTAGCAGCAAGGCTCAGAAGAGCCCACACACTCAGATCTTAACCCCAGTGTGCTGAAAGTGTCAAAACATGTTTTTCAGCAGAAATAAACATGTTTCTGCAAGTTTGGTCAACCCCATGTAAGTTATGGGGCAGTAACAGTACACTTTTCAAAACGTGTTTTTCAGCCCGAAATAAACGCGTTTTTTCAGACAACTGAATCCCCATGTAGCAACAAGGCTCAGAAGAGCCCACACACTCAGATCTTAACCCCAGTGTGCTGAAAGTGTCAAAACATGTTTTTCAGCAGAAATAAACATGTTTCTGCAAGTTTGGTCAACCCCATGTAAGTTATGGGGCAGTAACAGTACACTCTGCAAAACGTGTTTTTCAGCACGAAATAAACGCGTTTTTTCAGACAACTGAATCCCCATGTAGCAGCAAGGCTCAGAAGAGCCCACACACTCAGATCTTAACCCCAGTGTGCTGAAAGTGTCAAAACATGTTTTTCAGCAGAAATAAACATGTTTCTGCAAGTTTGGTCAACCCCATGTAAGTTATGGGGCAGTAACAGTACACTTTTCAAAACGTGTTTTTCAGCCCGAAATAAACGCGTTTTTTCAGACAACTGAATCCCCATGTAGCAACAAGGCTCAGAAGAGCCCACACACTCAGATCTTAACCCCAGTGTGCTGAAAGTGTCAAAACATGTTTTTCAGCAGAAATAAACATGTTTCTGCAAGTTTGGTCAACCCCATGTAAGTTATGGGGCAGTAACAGTACACTTTTCAAAACGTGTTTTTCAGCCCGAAATAAACGCGTTTTTTCATACAACTGAATCCCCATGTAGCAACAAGGCTCAGAAGAGCCCACACACTCAGATCTTAACCCCAGTGTGCTGAAAGTGTCAAAACATGTTTTTCAGCAGAAATAAACATGTTTCTGCAAGTTTGGTCAACCCCATGTAAGTTATGGGGCAGTAACAGTACACTTTTCAAAACGTGTTTTTCAGCCCGAAATAAACGCGTTTTTTCAGACAACTGAATACCCATGTAGCAGCAAGTCTCAGAAGAGCCCACACACTCAGCTCTTAACCCCAGTGTGCAGAAAGGGTCAAAACGTGTTTTTCAGCAGAAATAAACATGTTTCTGCAAGTTTGGTCAACCCCATGTAAGTTATGGGGCAGTAACAGTACACTCTGCAAATCGTGTTTTTCAGCCCGAAATAAACGCGTTTTTTCATACAACTGAATCCCCATGTAGCAGCAAGGCTCAGAAGAGCCCACACACTCAGATCTTAAACCCAGTGTGTTGAAAGTGTCAAAACATGTTTTTCAGCAGAAATAAACATGTTTCTGCAAGTTTGGTCAACCCCATGTAAGTTATGGGGCAGTAACAGTACACTTTTCAAAACTTGTTTTTCAGCCCGAAATAAACGCGTTTTTTCAGACAACTGAATCCCCATGTAGCAACAAGGCTCAGAAGAGCCCACACACTCAGATCTTAACCCCAGTGTGCTGAAAGTGTCAAAACTTGTTTTTCAGCAGAAATAAACATGTTTCTGCAAGTTTGGTCAACCCCATGTAAGTTATGGGGCAGTAACAGTACACTCTGCAAAACGTGTTTTTCAGCCCGAAATAAACGCGTTTTTTCAGACAACTGAATCCCCATGTAGCAGCAAGGCTCAGAAGAGCCCACACACTCAGATCTTAACCCCAGTGTGCTGAAAGTGTCAAAACATGTTTTTCAGCAGAAATAAACATGTTTCTGCAAGTTTGGTCAACCCCATGTAAGTTATGGGGCAGTAACAGTACACTTTTCAAAACGTGTTTTTCAGCCCGAAATAAACGCGTTTTTTCAGACAACTGAATCCCCATGTAGCAACAAGGCTCAGAAGAGCCCACACACTCAGATCTTAACCCCAGTGTGGTGAAAGTGTCAAAACATGTTTTTCAGCAGAAATAAACATGTTTCTGCAAGTTTGGTCAACCCCATGTAAGTTATGGGGCAGTAACAGTACACTCTGCAAAACGTGTTTTTCAGCCCGAAATAAACGCGTTTTTTCAGACAACTGAATCCCCATGTAGCAGCAAGGCTCAGAAGAGCCCACACACTCAGATCTTAACCCCAGTGTGCTGAAAGTGTCAAAACATGTTTTTCAGCAGAAATAAACATGTTTCTGCAAGTTTGGTCAACCCCATGTAAGTTATGGGGCAGTAACAGTACACTTTTCAAAACGTGTTTTTCAGCCCGAAATAAACGCGTTTTTTCAGACAACTGAATCCCCATGTAGCAACAAGGCTCAGAAGAGCCCACACACTCAGATCTTAACCCCAGTGTGCTGAAAGTGTCAAAACATGTTTTTCAGCAGAAATAAACATGTTTCTGCAAGTTTGGTCAACCCCATGTAAGTTATGGGGCAGTAACAGTACACTTTTCAAAACGTGTTTTTCAGCCCGAAATAAACGCGTTTTTTCAGACAACTGAATACCCATGTAGCAGCAAGTCTCAGAAGAGCCCACACACTCAGCTCTTAACCCCAGTGTGCAGAAAGGGTCAAAACGTGTTTTTCAGCAGAAATAAACATGTTTCTGCAAGTTTGGTCAACCCCATGTAAGTTATGGGGCAGTAACAGTACACTCTGCAAAACGTGTTTTTCAGCCCGAAATAAACGCGTTTTTTCAGACAACTGAATCCCCATGTAGCAGCAAGGCTCAGAAGAGCCCAAACACTCAGATCTTAACCCCAGTGTGCTGAAAGTGTCAAAACATGTTTTTCAGCAGAAATAAACATGTTTCTGCAAGTTTGGTCAACCCCATGTAAGTTATGGGGCAGTAACAGAACACTTTTCAAAACGTGTTTTTCAGCCCGAAATAAACGCGTTTTTTCAGACAACTGAATCCCCATGTAGCAGCAAGGCTCAGAAGAGCCCACACACTCAGATCTTAAACCCAGTGTGTTGAAAGTGTCAAAACATGTTTTTCAGCAGAAATAAACATGTTTCTGCAAGTTTGGTCAACCCCATGTAAGTTATGAGGCAGTAACAGTACACTCTGCAAATCGTGTTTTTCAGCCCGAAATAAACGCGTTTTTTCAGACAACTGAATCCCCATGTAGCAGCAAGGCTCAGAAGAGCCCACACACTCAGATCTTAACCCCAGTGTGCTGAAAGTGTCAAAACATGTTTTTCAGCAGAAATAAACATGTTTCTGCAAGTTTGGTCAACCCCATGTAAGTTATGGGGCAGTAACAGTACACTCTGCAAATCGTGTTTTTCAGCCCGAAATAAACGCGTTTTTTCAGACAACTGAATCCCCATGTAGCAGCAAGGCTCAGAAGAGCCCACACACTCAGATCTTAACCCCAGTGTGCTGAAAGTGTCAAAACATGTTTTTCAGCAGAAATAAACATGTTTCTGCAAGTTTGGTCAACCCCATGTAAGTTATGGGGCAGTAACAGTACACTCTGCAAAACGTGTTTTTCAGCCCGAAATAAACGCGTTTTTTCAGACAACTGAATCCCCATGTAGCAACAAGGCTCAGAAGAGCCCACACACTCAGATCTTAACCCCAGTGTGCTGAAAGTGTCAAAACGTGTTTTTCAGCAGAAATAAACATGTTTCTGCAAGTTTGGTCAACCCCATGTAAGTTATGGGGCAGTAACAGTACACTTTTCAAAACGTGTTTTTCAGCCCGAAATAAACGCGTTTTTTCAGACAACTGAATACCCATGTAGCAGCAAGTCTCAGAAGAGCCCACACACTCAGCTCTTAACCCCAGTGTGCAGAAAGGGTCAAAACGTGTTTTTCAGCAGAAATAAACATGTTTCTGCAAGTTTGGTCAACCCCATGTAAGTTATGGGGCAGTAACAGTACACTCTGCAAAACGTGTTTTTCAGCCCGAAATAAACGCGTTTTTTCAGACAACTGAATCCCCATGTAGCAGCAAGGCTCAGAAGAGCCCACACACTCAGATCTTAACCCCAGTGTGCTGAAAGTGTCAAAACATGTTTTTCAGCAGAAATAAACATGTTTCTGCAAGTTTGGTCAACCCCATGTAAGTTATGGGGCAGTAACAGTACACTTTTCAAAACGTGTTTTTCAGCCCGAAATAAACGCGTTTTTTCAGACAACTGAATCCCCATGTAGCAGCAAGGCTCAGAAGAGCCCACACACTCAGATCTTAAACCCAGTGTGTTGAAAGTGTCAAAACATGTTTTTCAGCAGAAATAAACATGTTTCTGCAAGTTTGGTCAACCCCATGTAAGTTATGGGGCAGTAACAGTACACTTTTCAAAACTTGTTTTTCAGCCCGAAATAAACGCGTTTTTTCAGACAACTGAATCCCCATGTAGCAACAAGGCTCAGAAGAGCCCACACACTCAGATCTTAACCCCAGTGTGCTGAAAGTGTCAAAACTTGTTTTTCAGCAGAAATAAACATGTTTCTGCAAGTTTGGTCAACCCCATGTAAGTTATGGGGCAGTAACAGTACACTTTTCAAAACGTGCTTTTCAGCCCGAAATAAACGCGTTTTTTCAGACAACTGAATACCCATGTAGCAGCAAGGCTCAGAAGAGCCCACACACTCAGATCTTAACCCCAGTGTGCTGAAAGTGTCAAAACATGTTTTTCAGCAGAAATAAACATGTTTCTGCAAGTTTGGTCAACCCCATGTAAGTTATGGGGCAGTAACAGTACACTTTTCAAAACGTGTTTTTCAGCCCGAAATAAACGCGTTTTTTCAGACAACTGAATCCCCATGTAGCAACAAGGCTCAGAAGAGCCCACACACTCAGATCTTAACCCCAGTGTGCTGAAAGTGTCAAAACATGTTTTTCAGCAGAAATAAACATGTTTCTGCAAGTTTGGTCAACCCCATGTAAGTTATGGGGCAGTAACAGTACACTTTTCAAAACGTGTTTTTCAGCCCGAAATAAACGCGTTTTTTCAGACAACTGAATACCCATGTAGCAGCAAGTCTCAGAAGAGCCCACACACTCAGCTCTTAACCCCAGTGTGCAGAAAGGGTCAAAACGTGTTTTTCAGCAGAAACAAACATGTTTCTGCAAGTTTGGTCAACCCCATGTAAGTTATGGGGCAGTAACAGTACACTTTTCAAAACGTGTTTTTCAGCCCGAAATAAACGCGTTTTTTCAGACAACTGAATCCCCATGTAGCAACAAGGCTCAGAAGAGCCCACACACTCAGATCTTAACCACAGTGTGCTGAAAGTGTCAAAACTTGTTTTTCAGCAGAAATAAACATGTTTCTGCAAGTTTGGTCAACCCCATGTAAGTTATGGGGCAGTAACAGTAAACTTTTAAAAACGTGTTTTTCAGCCCGAAATAAACGCGTTTTTTCAGACCTGAATACCCATGTAGCAGCAAGGCTCAGAAGAGCCCACACACTCAGATCTTAACCCCAGTGTGCTGAAAGTGTCAAAACATGTTTTTCAGCAGAAATAAACATGTTTCTGCAAGTTTGGTCAACCCCATGTAAGTTATGGGGCAGTAACAGTACACTTTTCAAAACGTGTTTTTCAGCCCGAAATAAACGCGTTTTTTCAGACAACTGAATCCCCATGTAGCAACAAGGCTCAGAAGAGCCCACACACTCAGATCTTAACCCCAGTGTGCTGAAAGTGTCAAAACATGTTTTTCAGCAGAAATAAACATGTTTCTGCAAGTTTGGTCAACCCCATGTAAGTTATGGGGCAGTAACAGTACACTTTTCAAAACGTGTTTTTCAGCCCGAAATAAACGCGTTTTTTCAGACAACTGAATCCCCATGTAGCAACAAGGCTCAGAAGAGCCCACACACTCAGATCTTAACCCCAGTGTGCTGAAAGTGTCAAAACATGTTTTTCAGCAGAAATAAACATGTTTCTGCAAGTTTGGTCAACCCCATGTAAGTTATGGGGCAGTAACAGTACACTTTTCAAAACGTGTTTTTCAGCCCGAAATAAACGCGTTTTTTCAGACAACTGAATACCCATGTAGCAGCAAGTCTCAGAAGAGCCCACACACTCAGCTCTTAACCCCAGTGTGCAGAAAGGGTCAAAACGTGTTTTTCAGCAGAAATAAACATGTTTCTGCAAGTTTGGTCAACCCCATGTAAGTTATGGGGCAGTAACAGTACACTCTGCAAATCGTGTTTTTCAGCCCGAAATAAACGCGTTTTTTCAGACAACTGAATCCCCATGTAGCAGCAAGGCTCAGAAGAGCCCACACACTCAGATCTTAACCCCAGTGTGCTGAAAGTGTCAAAACATGTTTTTCAGCAGAAATAAACATGTTTCTGCAAGTTTGGTCAACCCCATGTAAGTTATGGGGCAGTAACAGTACACTTTTCAAAACGTGTTTTTCAGCCCGAAATAAACGCGTTTTTTCAGACAACTGAATCCCCATGTAGCAACAAGGCTCAGAAGAGCCCACACACTCAGATCTTAACCCCAGTGTGCTGAAAGTGTCAAAACATGTTTTTCAGCAGAAATAAACATGTTTCTGCAACTTTGGTCAACCCCATGTAAGTTATGGGGCAGTAACAGTACACTTTTCAAAACGTGTTTTTCAGCCCGAAATAAACGCGTTTTTTCAGACAACTGAATACCCATGTAGCAGCAAGTCTCAGAAGAGCCCACACACTCAGCTCTTAACCCCAGTGTGCAGAAAGGGTCAAAACGTGTTTTTCAGCAGAAATAAACATGTTTCTGCAAGTTTGGTCAACCCCATGTAAGTTATGGGGCAGTAACAGTACACTTTTCAAAACGTGTTTTTCAGCCCGAAATAAACGCGTTTTTTCAGACAACTGAATCCCCATGTAGCAGCAAGGCTCAGAAGAGCCCACACACTCAGATCTTAAACCCAGTGTGTTGAAAGTGTCAAAACATGTTTTTCAGCAGAAATAAACATGTTTCTGCAAGTTTGGTCAACCCCATGTAAGTTATGGGGCAGTAACAGTACACTTTTCAAAACTTGTTTTTCAGCCCGAAATAAACGCGTTTTTTCAGACAACTGAATCCCCATGTAGCAACAAGGCTCAGAAGAGCCCACACACTCAGATCTTAACCCCAGTGTGCTGAAAGTGTCAAAACTTGTTTTTCAGCAGAAATAAACATGTTTCTGCAAGTTTGGTCAACCCCATGTAAGTTATGGGGCAGTAACAGTACACTCTGCAAAACGTGTTTTTCAGCCCGAAATAAACGCGTTTTTTCAAACAACTGAATCCCCATGTAGCAGCAAGGCTCAGAAGAGCCCACACACTCAGATCTTAACCCCAGTGTGCTGAAAGTGTCAAAACATGTTTTTCAGCAGAAATAAACATGTTTCTGCAAGTTTGGTCAACCCCATGTAAGTTATGGGGCAGTAACAGTACACTTTTCAAAACGTGTTTTTCAGCCCGAAATAAACGCGTTTTTTCAGACAACTGAATCCCCATGTAGCAACAAGGCTCAGAAGAGCCCACACACTCAGATCTTAACCCCAGTGTGGTGAAAGTGTCAAAACATGTTTTTCAGCAGAAATAAACATGTTTCTGCAAGTTTGGTCAACCCCATGTAAGTTATGGGGCAGTAACAGTACACTCTGCAAAACGTGTTTTTCAGCCCGAAATAAACGCGTTTTTTCAGACAACTGAATCCCCATGTAGCAGCAAGGCTCAGAAGAGCCCACACACTCAGATCTTAACCCCAGTGTGCTGAAAGTGTCAAAACATGTTTTTCAGCAGAAATAAACATGTTTCTGCAAGTTTGGTCAACCCCATGTAAGTTATGGGGCAGTAACAGTACACTTTTCAAAACGTGTTTTTCAGCCCGAAATAAACGCGTTTTTTCAGACAACTGAATCCCCATGTAGCAACAAGGCTCAGAAGAGCCCACACACTCAGATCTTAACCCCAGTGTGCTGAAAGTGTCAAAACATGTTTTTCAGCAGAAATAAACATGTTTCTGCAAGTTTGGTCAACCCCATGTAAGTTATGGGGCAGTAACAGTACACTTTTCAAAACGTGTTTTTCAGCCCGAAATAAACGCGTTTTTTCAGACAACTGAATCCCCATGTAGCAACAAGGCTCAGAAGAGCCCACACACTCAGATCTTAACCCCAGTGTGCTGAAAGTGTCAAAACATGTTTTTCAGCAGAAATAAACATGTTTCTGCAAGTTTGGTCAACCCCATGTAAGTTATGGGGCAGTAACAGTACACTTTTCAAAACGTGTTTTTCAGCCCGAAATAAACGCGTTTTTTCAGACAACTGAATACCCATGTAGCAGCAAGTCTCAGAAGAGCCCACACACTCAGCTCTTAACCCCAGTGTGCAGAAAGGGTCAAAACGTGTTTTTCAGCAGAAATAAACATGTTTCTGCAAGTTTGGTCAACCCCATGTAAGTTATGGGGCAGTAACAGTACACTCTGCAAATCGTGTTTTTCAGCCCGAAATAAACGCGTTTTTTCAGACAACTGAATCCCCATGTAGCAGCAAGGCTCAGAAGAGCCCAAACACTCAGATCTTAACCCCAGTGTGCTGAAAGTGTCAAAACATGTTTTTCAGCAGAAATAAACATGTTTCTGCAAGTTTGGTCAACCCCATGTAAGTTATGGGGCAGTAACAGAACACTTTTCAAAACGTGTTTTTCAGCCCGAAATAAACGCGTTTTTTCAGACAACTGAATCCCCATGTAGCAGCAAGGCTCAGAAGAGCCCACACACTCAGATCTTAAACCCAGTGTGTTGAAAGTGTCAAAACATGTTTTTCAGCAGAAATAAACATGTTTCTGCAAGTTTGGTCAACCCCATGTAAGTTATGAGGCAGTAACAGTACACTCTGCAAATCGTGTTTTTCAGCCCGAAATAAACGCGTTTTTTCAGACAACTGAATCCCCATGTAGCAGCAAGGCTCAGAAGAGCCCACACACTCAGATCTTAACCCCAGTGTGCTGAAAGTGTCAAAACATGTTTTTCAGCAGAAATAAACATGTTTCTGCAAGTTTGGTCAACCCCATGTAAGTTATGGGGCAGTAACAGTACACTTTTCAAAACGTGTTTTTCAGCCCGAAATAAACGCGTTTTTTCAGACAACTGAATCCCCATGTAGCAACAAGGCTCAGAAGAGCCCACACACTCAGATCTTAACCCCAGTGTGCTGAAAGTGTCAAAACATGTTTTTCAGCAGAAATAAACATGTTTCTGCAAGTTTGGTCAACCCCATGTAAGTTATGGGGCAGTAACAGTACACTCTGCAAAACGTGTTTTTCAGCCCGAAATAAACGCGTTTTTTCAGACAACTGAATCCCCATGTAGCAACAAGGCTCAGAAGAGCCCACACACTCAGATCTTAACCCCAGTGTGCTGAAAGTGTCAAAACGTGTTTTTCAGCAGAAATAAACATGTTTCTGCAAGTTTGGTCAACCCCATGTAAGTTATGGGGCAGTAACAGTACACTTTTCAAAACGTGTTTTTCAGCCCGAAATAAACGCGTTTTTTCAGACAACTGAATACCCATGTAGCAGCAAGTCTCAGAAGAGCCCACACACTCAGCTCTTAACCCCAGTGTGCAGAAAGGGTCAAAACGTGTTTTTCAGCAGAAATAAACATGTTTCTGCAAGTTTGGTCAACCCCATGTAAGTTATGGGGCAGTAACAGTACACTCTGCAAAACGTGTTTTTCAGCCCGAAATAAACGCGTTTTTTCAGACAACTGAATCCCCATGTAGCAGCAAGGCTCAGAAGAGCCCACACACTCAGATCTTAACCCCAGTGTGCTGAAAGTGTCAAAACATGTTTTTCAGCAGAAATAAACATGTTTCTGCAAGTTTGGTCAACCCCATGTAAGTTATGGGGCAGTAACAGTACACTTTTCAAAACGTGTTTTTCAGCCCGAAATAAACGCGTTTTTTCAGACAACTGAATCCCCATGTAGCAGCAAGGCTCAGAAGAGCCCACACACTCAGATCTTAAACCCAGTGTGTTGAAAGTGTCAAAACATGTTTTTCAGCAGAAATAAACATGTTTCTGCAAGTTTGGTCAACCCCATGTAAGTTATGGGGCAGTAACAGTACACTTTTCAAAACTTGTTTTTCAGCCCGAAATAAACGCGTTTTTTCAGACAACTGAATCCCCATGTAGCAACAAGGCTCAGAAGAGCCCACACACTCAGATCTTAACCCCAGTGTGCTGAAAGTGTCAAAACTTGTTTTTCAGCAGAAATAAACATGTTTCTGCAAGTTTGGTCAACCCCATGTAAGTTATGGGGCAGTAACAGTACACTTTTCAAAACGTGCTTTTCAGCCCGAAATAAACGCGTTTTTTCAGACAACTGAATACCCATGTAGCAGCAAGGCTCAGAAGAGCCCACACACTCAGATCTTAACCCCAGTGTGCTGAAAGAGTCAAAACATGTTTTTCAGCAGAAATAAACATGTTTCTGCAAGTTTGGTCAACCCCATGTAAGTTATGGGGCAGTAACAGTACACTTTTCAAAACGTGTTTTTCAGCCCGAAATAAACGCGTTTTTTCAGACAACTGAATCCCCATGTAGCAACAAGGCTCAGAAGAGCCCACACACTCAGATCTTAACCCCAGTGTGCTGAAAGTGTCAAAACATGTTTTTCAGCAGAAATAAACATGTTTCTGCAAGTTTGGTCAACCCCATGTAAGTTATGGGGCAGTAACAGTACACTTTTCAAAACGTGTTTTTCAGCCCGAAATAAACGCGTTTTTTCAGACAACTGAATACCCATGTAGCAGCAAGTCTCAGAAGAGCCCACACACTCAGCTCTTAACCCCAGTGTGCAGAAAGGGTCAAAACGTGTTTTTCAGCAGAAACAAACATGTTTCTGCAAGTTTGGTCAACCCCATGTAAGTTATGGGGCAGTAACAGTACACTTTTCAAAACGTGTTTTTCAGCCCGAAATAAACGCGTTTTTTCAGACAACTGAATCCCCATGTAGCAACAAGGCTCAGAAGAGCCCACACACTCAGATCTTAACCACAGTGTGCTGAAAGTGTCAAAACTTGTTTTTCAGCAGAAATAAACATGTTTCTGCAAGTTTGGTCAACCCCATGTAAGTTATGGGGCAGTAACAGTAAACTTTTAAAAACGTGTTTTTCAGCCCGAAATAAACGCGTTTTTTCAGACCTGAATACCCATGTAGCAGCAAGGCTCAGAAGAGCCCACACACTCAGATCTTAACCCCAGTGTGCTGAAAGTGTCAAAACATGTTTTTCAGCAGAAATAAACATGTTTCTGCAAGTTTGGTCAACCCCATGTAAGTTATGGGGCAGTAACAGTACACTTTTCAAAACGTGTTTTTCAGCCCGAAATAAACGCGTTTTTTCAGACAACTGAATCCCCATGTAGCAACAAGGCTCAGAAGAGCCCACACACTCAGATCTTAACCCCAGTGTGCTGAAAGTGTCAAAACATGTTTTTCAGCAGAAATAAACATGTTTCTGCAAGTTTGGTCAACCCCATGTAAGTTATGGGGCAGTAACAGTACACTTTTCAAAACGTGTTTTTCAGCCCGAAATAAACGCGTTTTTTCAGACAACTGAATCCCCATGTAGCAACAAGGCTCAGAAGAGCCCACACACTCAGATCTTAACCCCAGTGTGCTGAAAGTGTCAAAACATGTTTTTCAGCAGAAATAAACATGTTTCTGCAAGTTTGGTCAACCCCATGTAAGTTATGGGGCAGTAACAGTACACTTTTCAAAACGTGTTTTTCAGCCCGAAATAAACGCGTTTTTTCAGACAACTGAATACCCATGTAGCAGCAAGTCTCAGAAGAGCCCACACACTCAGCTCTTAACCCCAGTGTGCAGAAAGGGTCAAAACGTGTTTTTCAGCAGAAATAAACATGTTTCTGCAAGTTTGGTCAACCCCATGTAAGTTATGGGGCAGTAACAGTACACTCTGCAAATCGTGTTTTTCAGCCCGAAATAAACGCGTTTTTTCAGACAACTGAATCCCCATGTAGCAACAAGGCTCAGAAGAGCCCACACACTCAGATCTTAACCCCAGTGTGCTGAAAGTGTCAAAACATGTTTTTCAGCAGAAATAAACATGTTTCTGCAAGTTTGGTCAACCCCATGTAAGTTATGGGGCAGTAACAGTACACTTTTCAAAACGTGTTTTTCAGCCCGAAATAAACGCGTTTTTTCAGACAACTGAATCCCCATGTAGCAACAAGGCTCAGAAGAGCCCACACACTCAGATCTTAACCCCAGTGTGCTGAAAGTGTCAAAACATGTTTTTCAGCAGAAATAAACATGTTTCTGCAACTTTGGTCAACCCCATGTAAGTTATGGGGCAGTAACAGTACACTTTTCAAAACGTGTTTTTCAGCCCGAAATAAACGCGTTTTTTCAGACAACTGAATACCCATGTAGCAGCAAGTCTCAGAAGAGCCCACACACTCAGCTCTTAACCCCAGTGTGCAGAAAGGGTCAAAACGTGTTTTTCAGCAGAAATAAACATGTTTCTGCAAGTTTGGTCAACCCCATGTAAGTTATGGGGCAGTAACAGTACACTTTTCAAAACGTGTTTTTCAGCCCGAAATAAACGCGTTTTTTCAGACAACTGAATCCCCATGTAGCAGCAAGGCTCAGAAGAGCCCACACACTCAGATCTTAAACCCAGTGTGTTGAAAGTGTCAAAACATGTTTTTCAGCAGAAATAAACATGTTTCTGCAAGTTTGGTCAACCCCATGTAAGTTATGGGGCAGTAACAGTACACTTTTCAAAACTTGTTTTTCAGCCCGAAATAAACGCGTTTTTTCAGACAACTGAATCCCCATGTAGCAACAAGGCTCAGAAGAGCCCACACACTCAGATCTTAACCCCAGTGTGCTGAAAGTGTCAAAACTTGTTTTTCAGCAGAAATAAACATGTTTCTGCAAGTTTGGTCAACCCCATGTAAGTTATGGGGCAGTAACAGTACACTCTGCAAAACGTGTTTTTCAGCCCGAAATAAACGCGTTTTTTCAGACAACTGAATCCCCATGTAGCAGCAAGGCTCAGAAGAGCCCACACACTCAGATCTTAACCCCAGTGTGCTGAAAGTGTCAAAACATGTTTTTCAGCAGAAATAAACATGTTTCTGCAAGTTTGGTCAACCCCATGTAAGTTATGGGGCAGTAACAGTACACTTTTCAAAACGTGTTTTTCAGCCCGAAATAAACGCGTTTTTTCAGACAACTGAATCCCCATGTAGCAACAAGGCTCAGAAGAGCCCACACACTCAGATCTTAACCCCAGTGTGGTGAAAGTGTCAAAACATGTTTTTCAGCAGAAATAAACATGTTTCTGCAAGTTTGGTCAACCCCATGTAAGTTATGGGGCAGTAACAGTACACTCTGCAAAACGTGTTTTTCAGCCCGAAATAAACGCGTTTTTTCAGACAACTGAATCCCCATGTAGCAGCAAGGCTCAGAAGAGCCCACACACTCAGATCTTAACCCCAGTGTGCTGAAAGTGTCAAAACATGTTTTTCAGCAGAAATAAACATGTTTCTGCAAGTTTGGTCAACCCCATGTAAGTTATGGGGCAGTAACAGTACACTTTTCAAAACGTGTTTTTCAGCCCGAAATAAACGCGTTTTTTCAGACAACTGAATCCCCATGTAGCAACAAGGCTCAGAAGAGCCCACACACTCAGATCTTAACCCCAGTGTGCTGAAAGTGTCAAAACATGTTTTTCAGCAGAAATAAACATGTTTCTGCAAGTTTGGTCAACCCCATGTAAGTTATGGGGCAGTAACAGTACACTTTTCAAAACGTGTTTTTCAGCCCGAAATAAACGCGTTTTTTCAGACAACTGAATCCCCATGTAGCAACAAGGCTCAGAAGAGCCCACACACTCAGATCTTAACCCCAGTGTGCTGAAAGTGTCAAAACATGTTTTTCAGCAGAAATAAACATGTTTCTGCAAGTTTGGTCAACCCCATGTAAGTTATGGGGCAGTAACAGTACACTTTTCAAAACGTGTTTTTCAGCCCGAAATAAACGCGTTTTTTCAGACAACTGAATACCCATGTAGCAGCAAGTCTCAGAAGAGCCCACACACTCAGCTCTTAACCCCAGTGTGCAGAAAGGGTCAAAACGTGTTTTTCAGCAGAAATAAACATGTTTCTGCAAGTTTGGTCAACCCCATGTAAGTTATGGGGCAGTAACAGTACACTCTGCAAATCGTGTTTTTCAGCCCGAAATAAACGCGTTTTTTCAGACAACTGAATCCCCATGTAGCAGCAAGGCTCAGAAGAGCCCACACACTCAGATCTTAACCCCAGTGTGCTGAAAGTGTCAAAACATGTTTTTCAGCAGAAATAAACATGTTTCTGCAAGTTTGGTCAACCCCATGTAAGTTATGGGGCAGTAACAGTACACTTTTCAAAACGTGTTTTTCAGCCCGAAATAAACGCGTTTTTTCAGACAACTGAATCCCCATGTAGCAACAAGGCTCAGAAGAGCCCACACACTCAGATCTTAACCCCAGTGTGCTGAAAGTGTCAAAACATGTTTTTCAGCAGAAATAAACATGTTTCTGCAAGTTTGGTCAACCCCATGTAAGTTATGGGGCAGTAACAGTACACTCTGCAAAACGTGTTTTTCAGCCCGAAATAAACGCGTTTTTTCAGACAACTGAATCCCCATGTAGCAGCAAGGCTCAGAAGAGCCCACACACTCAGATCTTAACCCCAGTGTGCTGAAAGTGTCAAAACATGTTTTTCAGCAGAAATAAACATGTTTCTGCAAGTTTGGTCAACCCCATGTAAGTTATGGGGCAGTAACAGTACACTTTTCAAAACGTGTTTTTCAGCACGAAATAAACGCGTTTTTTCAGACAACTGAATCCCCATGTAGCAACAAGGCTCAGAAGAGCCCACACACTCAGATCTTAACCCCAGTGTGCTGAAAGTGTCAAAACATGTTTTTCAGCAGAAATAAACATGTTTCTGCAAGTTTGGTCAACCCCATGTAAGTTATGGGGCAGTAACAGTACACTTTTCAAAACGTGTTTTTCAGCCCGAAATAAACGCGTTTTTTCAGACAACTGAATACCCATGTAGCAGCAAGGCTCAGAAGAGCCCACACACTCAGCTCTTAACCCCAGTGTGCAGAAAGGGTCAAAACGTGTTTTTCAGCAGAAATAAACATGTTTCTGCAAGTTTGGTCAACCCCATGTAAGTTATGGGGCAGTAACAGTACACTCTGCAAATCGTGTTTTTCAGCCCGAAATAAACGCGTTTTTTCAGACAACTGAATCCCCATGTAGCAGCAAGGCTCAGAAGAGCCCACACACTCAGATCTTAAACCCAGTGTGTTGAAAGTGTCAAAACATGTTTTTCAGCAGAAAAAAACATGTTTCTGCAAGTTTGGTCAACCCCATGTAAGTTATGGGGCAGTAACAGTACACTTTTCAAAACTTGTTTTTCAGCCCGAAATAAACGCGTTTTTTCAGACAACTGAATCCCCATGTAGCAACAAGGCTCAGAAGAGCCCACACACTCAGATCTTAACCCCAGTGTGCTGAAAGTGTCAAAACTTGTTTTTCAGCAGAAATAAACATGTTTCTGCAAGTTTGGTCAACCCCATGTAAGTTATGGGGCAGTAACAGTACACTCTGCAAAACGTGTTTTTCAGCCCGAAATAAACGCGTTTTTTCAGACAACTGAATCCCCATGTAGCAGCAAGGCTCAGAAGAGCCCACACACTCAGATCTTAACCCCAGTGTGCTGAAAGTGTCAAAACATGTTTTTCAGCAGAAATAAACATGTTTCTGCAAGTTTGGTCAACCCCATGTAAGTTATGGGGCAGTAACAGTACACTTTTCAAAACGTGTTTTTCAGCCCGAAATAAACGCGTTTTTTCAGACAACTGAATCCCCATGTAGCAACAAGGCTCAGAAGAGCCCACACACTCAGATCTTAACCCCAGTGTGGTGAAAGTGTCAAAACATGTTTTTCAGCAGAAATAAACATGTTTCTGCAAGTTTGGTCAACCCCATGTAAGTTATGGGGCAGTAACAGTACACTCTGCAAAACGTGTTTTTCAGCCCGAAATAAACGCGTTTTTTCAGACAACTGAATCCCCATGTAGCAGCAAGGCTCAGAAGAGCCCACACACTCAGATCTTAACCCCAGTGTGCTGAAAGTGTCAAAACATGTTTTTCAGCAGAAATAAACATGTTTCTGCAAGTTTGGTCAACCCCATGTAAGTTATGGGGCAGTAACAGTACACTTTTCAAAACGTGTTTTTCAGCCCGAAATAAACGCGTTTTTTCAGACAACTGAATCCCCATGTAGCAACAAGGCTCAGAAGAGCCCACACACTCAGATCTTAACCCCAGTGTGCTGAAAGTGTCAAAACATGTTTTTCAGCAGAAATAAACATGTTTCTGCAAGTTTGGTCAACCCCATGTAAGTTATGGGGCAGTAACAGTACACTCTGCAAAACGTGTTTTTCAGCCCGAAATAAACGCGTTTTTTCAGACAACTGAATCCCCATGTAGCAACAAGGCTCAGAAGAGCCCACACACTCAGATCTTAACCCCAGTGTGCTGAAAGTGTCAAAACATGTTTTTCAGCAGAAATAAACATGTTTCTGCAAGTTTGGTCAACCCCATGTAAGTTATGGGGCAGTAACAGTACACTTTTCAAAACGTGTTTTTCAGCCCGAAATGAACGCGTTTTTTCAGACAACTGAATCCAAATGTAGCAACAAGGCTCAGAAGAGCCCACACACTCAGATCTTAACCCCAGTGTGCTGAAAGTGTCAAAACATGTTTTTCAGCAGAAATAAACATGTTTCTGCAAGTTTGGTCAACCCCATGTAAGTTATGGGGCAGTAACAGTACACTTTTCAAAACGTGTTTTTCAGCCCGAAATAAACGCGTTTTTTCAGACAACTGAATCCCCATGTAGCAACAAGGCTCAGAAGAGCCCACACACTCAGATCTTAACCCCAGTGTGCTGAAAGTGTCAAAACATGTTTTTCAGCAGAAATAAACATGTTTCTGCAAGTTTGGTCAACCCCATGTAAGTTATGGGGCAGTAACAGTACACTTTTCAAAACGTGTTTTTCAGCCCGAAATAAACGCGTTTTTTCAGACAACTGAATCCCCATGTAGCAACAAGGCTCAGAAGAGCCCACACACTCAGATCTTAACCCCAGTGTGGTGAAAGTGTCAAAACATGTTTTTCAGCAGAAATAAACATGTTTCTGCAAGTTTGGTCAACCCCATGTAAGTTATGGGGCAGTAACAGTACACTCTGCAAAACGTGTTTTTCAGCCCGAAATAAACGCGTTTTTTCAGACAACTGAATCCCCATGTAGCAGCAAGGCTCAGAAGAGCCCACACACTCAGATCTTAACCCCAGTGTGCTGAAAGTGTCAAAACGTGTTTTTCAGCAGAAATAAACATGTTTCTGCAAGTTTGGTCAACCCCATGTAAGTTATGGGGCAGTAACAGTACACTCTGCAAATCGTGTTTTTCAGCCCGAAATAAACGCGTTTTTTCAGACAACTGAATCCCCATGTAGCAGCAAGGCTCAGAAGAGCCCACACACTCAGATCTTAACCCCAGTGTGCTGAAAGTGTCAAAACATGTTTTTCAGCAGAAATAAACATGTTTCTGCAAGTTTGGTCAACCCCATGTAAGTTATGGGGCAGTAACAGTACACTTTTCAAAACGTGTTTTTCAGCACGAAATAAACGCGTTTTTTCAGACAACTGAATCCCCATGTAGCAACAAGGCTCAGAAGAGCCCACACACTCAGATCTTAACCCCAGTGTGCTGAAAGTGTCAAAACATGTTTTTCAGCAGAAATAAACATGTTTCTGCAAGTTTGGTCAACCCCATGTAAGTTATGGGGCAGTAACAGTACACTCTGCAAAACGTGTTTTTCAGCCCGAAATAAACGCGTTTTTTCAGACAACTGAATCCCCATGTAGCAGCAAGGCTCAGAAGAGCCCACACACTCAGATCTTAACCCCAGTGTGCTGAAAGTGTCAAAACATGTTTTTCAGCAGAAATAAACATGTTTCTGCAAGTTTGGTCAACCCCATGTAAGTTATGGGGCAGTAACAGTACACTTTTCAAAACGTGTTTTTCAGCCCGAAATAAACGCGTTTTTTCAGACAACTGAATCCCCATGTAGCAACAAGGCTCAGAAGAGCCCACACACTCAGATCTTAACCCCAGTGTGCTGAAAGTGTCAAAACATGTTTTTCAGCAGAAATAAACATGTTTCTGCAAGTTTGGTCAACCCCATGTAAGTTATGGGGCAGTAACAGTACACTTTTCAAAACGTGTTTTTCAGCCCGAAATAAACGCGTTTTTTCAGACAACTGAATCCCCATGTAGCAACAAGGCTCAGAAGAGCCCACACACTCAGATCTTAACCCCAGTGTGCTGAAAGTGTCAAAACATGTTTTTCAGCAGAAATAAACATGTTTCTGCAAGTTTGGTCAACCCCATGTAAGTTATGGGGCAGTAACAGTACACTTTTCAAAACGTGTTTTTCAGCCCGAAATAAACGCGTTTTTTCAGACAACTGAATCCCCATGTAGCAACAAGGCTCAGAAGAGCCCACACACTCAGATCTTAACCCCAGTGTGCTGAAAGTGTCAAAACATGTTTTTCAGCAGAAATAAACATGTTTCTGCAAGTTTGGTCAACCCCATGTAAGTTATGGGGCAGTAACAGTACACTTTTCAAAACGTGTTTTTCAGCCCGAAATAAACGCGTTTTTTCAGACAACTGAATCCCCATGTAGCAACAAGGCTCAGAAGAGCCCACACACTCAGATCTTAACCCCAGTGTGCTGAAAGTGTCAAAACATGTTTTTCAGCAGAAATAAACATGTTTCTGCAAGTTTGGTCAACCCCATGTAAGTTATGGGGCAGTAACAGTACACTTTTCAAAACGTGTTTTTCAGCCCGAAATAAACGCGTTTTTTCAGACAACTGAATCCCCATGTAGCAACAAGGCTCAGAAGAGCCCACACACTCAGATCTTAACCCCAGTGTGCTGAAAGTGTCAAAACATGTTTTTCAGCAGAAATAAACATGTTTCTGCAAGTTTGGTCAACCCCATGTAAGTTATGGGGCAGTAACAGTACACTTTTCAAAACGTGTTTTTCAGCCCGAAATAAACGCGTTTTTTCAGACAACTGAATACCCATGTAGCAGCAAGTCTCAGAAGAGCCCACACACTCAGCTCTTAACCCCAGTGTGCAGAAAGGGTCAAAACGTGTTTTTCAGCAGAAATAAACATGTTTCTGCAAGTTTGGTCAACCCCATGTAAGTTATGGGGCAGTAACAGTACACTCTGCAAATCGTGTTTTTCAGCCCGAAATAAACGCGTTTTTTCAGACAACTGAATCCCCATGTAGCAGCAAGGCTCAGAAGAGCCCACACACTCAGATCTTAACCCCAGTGTGCTGAAAGTGTCAAAACATGTTTTTCAGCAGAAATAAACATGTTTCTGCAAGTTTGGTCAACCCCATGTAAGTTATGGGGCAGTAACAGTACACTTTTCAAAACGTGTTTTTCAGCCCGAAATAAACGCGTTTTTTCAGACAACTGAATCCCCATGTAGCAACAAGGCTCAGAAGAGCCCACACACTCAGATCTTAACCCCAGTGTGCTGAAAGTGTCAAAACATGTTTTTCAGCAGAAATAAACATGTTTCTGCAAGTTTGGTCAACCCCATGTAAGTTATGGGGCAGTAACAGTACACTCTGCAAAACGTGTTTTTCAGCCCGAAATAAACGCGTTTTTTCAGACAACTGAATCCCCATGTAGCAGCAAGGCTCAGAAGAGCCCACACACTCAGATCTTAACCCCAGTGTGCTGAAAGTGGCAAAACATGTTTTTCAGCAGAAATAAACATGTTTCTGCAAGTTTGGTCAACCCCATGTAAGTTATGGGGCAGTAACAGTACACTTTTCAAAACGTGTTTTTCAGCCCGAAATAAACGCGTTTTTTCAGACAACTGAATCCCCATGTAGCAACAAGGCTCAGAAGAGCCCACACACTCAGATCTTAACCCCAGTGTGCTGAAAGTGTCAAAACTTGTTTTTCAGCAGAAATAAACATGTTTCTGCAAGTTTGGTCAACCCCATGTAAGTTATGGGGCAGTAACAGTACACTTTTCAAAACGTGTTTTTCAGCCCGAAATAAACGCGTTTTTTCAGACAACTGAATCCCCATGTAGCATCAAGGCTCAGAAGAGCCCACACACTCAGATCTTAACCCCAGTGTGCTGAAAGTGTCAAAACATGTTTTTCAGCAGAAATAAACATGTTTCTGCAAGTTTGGTCAACCCCATGTAAGTTATGGGGCAGTAACAGTACACTTTTCAAAACGTGTTTTTCAGCCCGAAATAAACGCGTTTTTTCAGACAACTGAATACCCATGTAGCAGCAAGTCTCAGAAGAGCCCACACACTCAGCTCTTAACCCCAGTGTGCAGAAAGGGTCAAAACGTGTTTTTCAGCAGAAATAAACATGTTTCTGCAAGTTTGGTCAACCCCATGTAAGTTATGGGGCAGTAACAGTACACTTTTCAAAACGTGTTTTTCAGCCCGAAATAAACGCGTTTTTTCAGACAACTGAATCCCCATGTAGCAGCAAGGCTCAGAAGAGCCCACACACTCAGATCTTAACCCCAGTGTGCTGAAAGTGTCAAAACAAGTTTTTCAGCAGAAATAAACATGTTTCTGCAAGTTTGGTCAACCCCATGTAAGTTATGGGGCAGTAACAGTACACTTTTCAAAACGTGTTTTTCAGCCCGAAATAAACGCGTTTTTTCAGACAACTGAATCCCCATGTAGCAGCAAGGCTCAGAAGAGCCCACACACTCAGATCTTAAACCCAGTGTGTTGAAAGTGTCAAAACATGTTTTTCAGCAGAAATAAACATGTTTCTGCAAGTTTGGTCAACCCCATGTAAGTTATGGGGCAGTAACAGTACACTTTTCAAAACTTGTTTTTCAGCCCGAAATAAACGCGTTTTTTCAGACAACTGAATCCCCATGTAGCAACAAGGCTCAGAAGAGCCCACACACTCAGATCTTAACCCCAGTGTGCTGAAAGTGTCAAAACTTGTTTTTCAGCAGAAATAAACATGTTTCTGCAAGTTTGGTCAACCCCATGTAAGTTATGGGGCAGTAACAGTACACTCTGCAAAACGTGTTTTTCAGCCCGAAATAAACGCGTTTTTTCAGACAACTGAATCCCCATGTAGCAGCAAGGCTCAGAAGAGCCCACACACTCAGATCTTAACCCCAGTGTGCTGAAAGTGTCAAAACATGTTTTTCAGCAGAAATAAACATGTTTCTGCAAGTTTGGTCAACCCCATGTAAGTTATGGGGCAGTAACAGTACACTTTTCAAAACGTGTTTTTCAGCCCGAAATAAACGCGTTTTTTCAGACAACTGAATCCCCATGTAGCAACAAGGCTCAGAAGAGCCCACACACTCAGATCTTAACCCCAGTGTGGTGAAAGTGTCAAAACATGTTTTTCAGCAGAAATAAACATGTTTCTGCAAGTTTGGTCAACCCCATGTAAGTTATGGGGCAGTAACAGTACACTCTGCAAAACGTGTTTTTCAGCCCGAAATAAACGCGTTTTTTCAGACAACTGAATCCCCATGTAGCAGCAAGGCTCAGAAGAGCCCACACACTCAGATCTTAACCCCAGTGTGCTGAAAGTGTCAAAACATGTTTTTCAGCAGAAATAAACATGTTTCTGCAAGTTTGGTCAACCCCATGTAAGTTATGGGGCAGTAACAGTACACTTTTCAAAACGTGTTTTTCAGCCCGAAATAAACGCGTTTTTTCAGACAACTGAATACCCATGTAGCAGCAAGTCTCAGAAGAGCCCACACACTCAGCTCTTAACCCCAGTGTGCAGAAAGGGTCAAAACGTGTTTTTCAGCAGAAATAAACATGTTTCTGCAAGTTTGGTCAACCCCATGTAAGTTATGGGGCAGTAACAGTACACTCTGCAAATCGTGTTTTTCAGCCCGAAATAAACGCGTTTTTTCAGACAACTGAATCCCCATGTAGCAGCAAGGCTCAGAAGAGCCCACACACTCAGATCTTAACCCCAGTGTGCTGAAAGTGTCAAAACATGTTTTTCAGCAGAAATAAACATGTTTCTGCAAGTTTGGTCAACCCCATGTAAGTTATGGGGCAGTAACAGTACACTTTTCAAAACGTGTTTTTCAGCCCGAAATAAACGCGTTTTTTCAGACAACTGAATCCCCATGTAGCAACAAGGCTCAGAAGAGCCCACACACTCAGATCTTAACCCCAGTGTGCTGAAAGTGTCAAAACTTGTTTTTCAGCAGAAATAAACATGTTTCTGCAAGTTTGGTCAACCCCATGTAAGTTATGGGGCAGTAACAGTACACTCTGCAAAACGTGTTTTTCAGCCCGAAATAAACGCGTTTTTTCAGACAACTGAATCCCCATGTAGCAGCAAGGCTCAGAAGAGCCCACACACTCAGATCTTAACCCCAGTGTGCTGAAAGTGTCAAAACATGTTTTTCAGCAGAAATAAACATGTTTCTGCAAGTTTGGTCAACCCCATGTAAGTTATGGGGCAGTAACAGTACACTTTTCAAAACGTGTTTTTCAGCCCGAAATAAACGCGTTTTTTCAGACAACTGAATCCCCATGTAGCAACAAGGCTCAGAAGAGCCCACACACTCAGATCTTAACCCCAGTGTGGTGAAAGTGTCAAAACATGTTTTTCAGCAGAAATAAACATGTTTCTGCAAGTTTGGTCAACCCCATGTAAGTTATGGGGCAGTAACAGTACACTCTGCAAAACGTGTTTTTCAGCCCGAAATAAACGCGTTTTTTCAGACAACTGAATCCCCATGTAGCAGCAAGGCTCAGAAGAGCCCACACACTCAGATCTTAACCCCAGTGTGCTGAAAGTGTCAAAACATGTTTTTCAGCAGAAATAAACATGTTTCTGCAAGTTTGGTCAACCCCATGTAAGTTATGGGGCAGTAACAGTACACTTTTCAAAACGTGTTTTTCAGCCCGAAATAAACGCGTTTTTTCAGACAACTGAATACCCATGTAGCAGCAAGTCTCAGAAGAGCCCACACACTCAGCTCTTAACCCCAGTGTGCAGAAAGGGTCAAAACGTGTTTTTCAGCAGAAATAAACATGTTTCTGCAAGTTTGGTCAACCCCATGTAAGTTATGGGGCAGTAACAGTACACTTTTCAAAACGTGTTTTTCAGCCCGAAATAAACGCGTTTTTTCAGACAACTGAATCCCCATGTAGCAACAAGGCTCAGAAGAGCCCACACACTCAGATCTTAACCCCAGTGTGCTGAAAGTGTCAAAACATGTTTTTCAGCAGAAATAAACATGTTTCTGCAAGTTTGGTCAACCCCATGTAAGTTATGGGGCAGTAACAGTACACTCTGCAAAACGTGTTTTTCAGCCCGAAATAAACGCGTTTTTTCAGACAACTGAATCCCCATGTAGCAGCAAGGCTCAGAAGAGCCCACACACTCAGATCTTAACCCCAGTGTGCTGAAAGTGTCAAAACATGTTTTTCAGCAGAAATAAACATGTTTCTGCAAGTTTGGTCAACCCCATGTAAGTTATGGGGCAGTAACAGTACACTTTTCAAAACGTGTTTTTCAGCCCGAAATAAACGCGTTTTTTCAGACAACTGAATCCCCATGTAGCAACAAGGCTCAGAAGAGCCCACACACTCAGATCTTAACCCCAGTGTGCTGAAAGTGTCAAAACATGTTTTTCAGCAGAAATAAACATGTTTCTGCAAGTTTGGTCAACCCCATGTAAGTTATGGGGCAGTAACAGTACACTTTTCAAAACTTGTTTTTCAGCCCGAAATAAACGCGTTTTTTCAGACAACTGAATCCCCATGTAGCAGCAAGTCTCAGAAGAGCCCACACACTCAGCTCTTAACCCCAGTGTGCAGAAAGGGTCAAAACGTGTTTTTCAGCAGAAATAAACATGTTTCTGCAAGTTTGGTCAACCCCATGTAAGTTATGGGGCAGTAACAGTACACTCTGCAAATCGTGTTTTTCAGCCCGAAATAAACGCGTTTTTTCAGACAACTGAATCCCCATGTAGCAGCAAGGCTCAGAAGAGCCCACACACTCAGATCTTAAACCCAGTGTGTTGAAAGTGTCAAAACATGTTTTTCAGCAGAAATAAACATGTTTCTGCAAGTTTGGTCAACCCCATGTAAGTTATGGGGCAGTAACAGTACACTTTTCAAAACTTGTTTTTCAGCCCGAAATAAACGCGTTTTTTCAGACAACTGAATCCCCATGTAGCAACAAGGCTCAGAAGAGCCCACACACTCAGATCTTAACCCCAGTGTGCTGAAAGTGTCAAAACTTGTTTTTCAGCAGAAATAAACATGTTTCTGCAAGTTTGGTCAACCCCATGTAAGTTATGGGGCAGTAACAGTACACTCTGCAAAACGTGTTTTTCAGCCCGAAATAAACGCGTTTTTTCAGACAACTGAATCCCCATGTAGCAGCAAGGCTCAGAAGAGCCCACACACTCAGATCTTAACCCCAGTGTGCTGAAAGTGTCAAAACATGTTTTTCAGCAGAAATAAACATGTTTCTGCAAGTTTGGTCAACCCCATGTAAGTTATGGGGCAGTAACAGTACACTTTTCAAAACGTGTTTTTCAGCCCGAAATAAACGCGTTTTTTCAGACAACTGAATACCCATGTAGCAGCAAGTCTCAGAAGAGCCCACACACTCAGCTCTTAACCCCAGTGTGCAGAAAGGGTCAAAACGTGTTTTTCAGCAGAAATAAACATGTTTCTGCAAGTTTGGTCAACCCCATGTAAGTTATGGGGCAGTAACAGTACACTTTTCAAAACGTGTTTTTCAGCCCGAAATAAACGCGTTTTTTCAGACAACTGAATCCCCATGTAGCAGCAAGGCTCAGAAGAGCCCACACACTCAGATCTTAACCCCAGTGTGCTGAAAGTGTCAAAACAAGTTTTTCAGCAGAAATAAACATGTTTCTGCAAGTTTGGTCAACCCCATGTAAGTTATGGGGCAGTAACAGTACACTTTTCAAAACGTGTTTTTCAGCCCGAAATAAACGCGTTTTTTCAGACAACTGAATCCCCATGTAGCAGCAAGGCTCAGAAGAGCCCACACACTCAGATCTTAAACCCAGTGTGTTGAAAGTGTCAAAACATGTTTTTCAGCAGAAATAAACATGTTTCTGCAAGTTTGGTCAACCCCATGTAAGTTATGGGGCAGTAACAGTACACTTTTCAAAACTTGTTTTTCAGCCCGAAATAAACGCGTTTTTTCAGACAACTGAATCCCCATGTAGCAACAAGGCTCAGAAGAGCCCACACACTCAGATCTTAACCCCAGTGTGCTGAAAGTGTCAAAACTTGTTTTTCAGCAGAAATAAACATGTTTCTGCAAGTTTGGTCAACCCCATGTAAGTTATGGGGCAGTAACAGTACACTCTGCAAAACGTGTTTTTCAGCCCGAAATAAACGCGTTTTTTCAGACAACTGAATCCCCATGTAGCAGCAAGGCTCAGAAGAGCCCACACACTCAGATCTTAACCCCAGTGTGCTGAAAGTGTCAAAACATGTTTTTCAGCAGAAATAAACATGTTTCTGCAAGTTTGGTCAACCCCATGTAAGTTATGGGGCAGTAACAGTACACTTTTCAAAACGTGTTTTTCAGCCCGAAATAAACGCGTTTTTTCAGACAACTGAATCCCCATGTAGCAACAAGGCTCAGAAGAGCCCACACACTCAGATCTTAACCCCAGTGTGGTGAAAGTGTCAAAACATGTTTTTCAGCAGAAATAAACATGTTTCTGCAAGTTTGGTCAACCCCATGTAAGTTATGGGGCAGTAACAGTACACTCTGCAAAACGTGTTTTTCAGCCCGAAATAAACGCGTTTTTTCAGACAACTGAATCCCCATGTAGCAGCAAGGCTCAGAAGAGCCCACACACTCAGATCTTAACCCCAGTGTGCTGAAAGTGTCAAAACATGTTTTTCAGCAGAAATAAACATGTTTCTGCAAGTTTGGTCAACCCCATGTAAGTTATGGGGCAGTAACAGTACACTTTTCAAAACGTGTTTTTCAGCCCGAAATAAACGCGTTTTTTCAGACAACTGAATACCCATGTAGCAACAAGGCTCAGAAGAGCCCACACACTCAGATCTTAACCCCAGTGTGGTGAAAGTGTCAAAACATGTTTTTCAGCAGAAATAAACATGTTTCTGCAAGTTTGGTCAACCCCATGTAAGTTATGGGGCAGTAACAGTACACTCTGCAAAACGTGTTTTTCAGCCCGAAATAAACGCGTTTTTTCAGACAACTGAATCCCCATGTAGCAGCAAGGCTCAGAAGAGCCCACACACTCAGATCTTAACCCCAGTGTGCTGAAAGTGTCAAAACATGTTTTTCAGCAGAAATAAACATGTTTCTGCAAGTTTGGTCAACCCCATGTAAGTTATGGGGCAGTAACAGTACACTTTTCAAAACGTGTTTTTCAGCCCGAAATAAACGCGTTTTTTCAGACAACTGAATACCCATGTAGCAGCAAGTCTCAGAAGAGCCCACACACTCAGCTCTTAACCCCAGTGTGCAGAAAGGGTCAAAACGTGTTTTTCAGCAGAAATAAACATGTTTCTGCAAGTTTGGTCAACCCCATGTAAGTTATGGGGCAGTAACAGTACACTTTTCAAAACGTGTTTTTCAGCCCGAAATAAACGCGTTTTTTCAGACAACTGAATCCCCATGTAGCAACAAGGCTCAGAAGAGCCCACACACTCAGATCTTAACCCCAGTGTGCTGAAAGTGTCAAAACATGTTTTTCAGCAGAAATAAACATGTTTCTGCAAGTTTGGTCAACCCCATGTAAGTTATGGGGCAGTAACAGTACACTCTGCAAAACGTGTTTTTCAGCCCGAAATAAACGCGTTTTTTCAGACAACTGAATCCCCATGTAGCAGCAAGGCTCAGAAGAGCCCACACACTCAGATCTTAACCCCAGTGTGCTGAAAGTGTCAAAACATGTTTTTCAGCAGAAATAAACATGTTTCTGCAAGTTTGGTCAACCCCATGTAAGTTATGGGGCAGTAACAGTACACTTTTCAAAACGTGTTTTTCAGCCCGAAATAAACGCGTTTTTTCAGACAACTGAATCCCCATGTAGCAGCAAGGCTCAGAAGAGCCCACACACTCAGATCTTAAACCCAGTGTGTTGAAAGTGTCAAAACATGTTTTTCAGCAGAAATAAACATGTTTCTGCAAGTTTGGTCAACCCCATGTAAGTTATGGGGCAGTAACAGTACACTTTTCAAAACTTGTTTTTCAGCCCGAAATAAACGCGTTTTTTCAGACAACTGAATCCCCATGTAGCAACAAGGCTCAGAAGAGCCCACACACTCAGATCTTAACCCCAGTGTGCTGAAAGTGTCAAAACTTGTTTTTCAGCAGAAATAAACATGTTTCTGCAAGTTTGGTCAACCCCATGTAAGTTATGGGGCAGTAACAGTACACTCTGCAAAACGTGTTTTTCAGCCCGAAATAAACGCGTTTTTTCAGACAACTGAATCCCCATGTAGCAGCAAGGCTCAGAAGAGCCCACACACTCAGATCTTAACCCCAGTGTGCTGAAAGTGTCAAAACATGTTTTTCAGCAGAAATAAACATGTTTCTGCAAGTTTGGTCAACCCCATGTAAGTTATGGGGCAGTAACAGTACACTTTTCAAAACGTGTTTTTCAGCCCGAAATAAACGCGTTTTTTCAGACAACTGAATACCCATGTAGCAGCAAGTCTCAGAAGAGCCCACACACTCAGCTCTTAACCCCAGTGTGCAGAAAGGGTCAAAACGTGTTTTTCAGCAGAAATAAACATGTTTCTGCAAGTTTGGTCAACCCCATGTAAGTTATGGGGCAGTAACAGTACACTTTTCAAAACGTGTTTTTCAGCCCGAAATAAACGCGTTTTTTCAGACAACTGAATCCCCATGTAGCAGCAAGGCTCAGAAGAGCCCACACACTCAGATCTTAACCCCAGTGTGCTGAAAGTGTCAAAACAAGTTTTTCAGCAGAAATAAACATGTTTCTGCAAGTTTGGTCAACCCCATGTAAGTTATGGGGCAGTAACAGTACACTTTTCAAAACGTGTTTTTCAGCCCGAAATAAACGCGTTTTTTCAGACAACTGAATCCCCATGTAGCAGCAAGGCTCAGAAGAGCCCACACACTCAGATCTTAAACCCAGTGTGTTGAAAGTGTCAAAACATGTTTTTCAGCAGAAATAAACATGTTTCTGCAAGTTTGGTCAACCCCATGTAAGTTATGGGGCAGTAACAGTACACTTTTCAAAACTTGTTTTTCAGCCCGAAATAAACGCGTTTTTTCAGACAACTGAATCCCCATGTAGCAACAAGGCTCAGAAGAGCCCACACACTCAGATCTTAACCCCAGTGTGCTGAAAGTGTCAAAACTTGTTTTTCAGCAGAAATAAACATGTTTCTGCAAGTTTGGTCAACCCCATGTAAGTTATGGGGCAGTAACAGTACACTCTGCAAAACGTGTTTTTCAGCCCGAAATAAACGCGTTTTTTCAGACAACTGAATCCCCATGTAGCAGCAAGGCTCAGAAGAGCCCACACACTCAGATCTTAACCCCAGTGTGCTGAAAGTGTCAAAACATGTTTTTCAGCAGAAATAAACATGTTTCTGCAAGTTTGGTCAACCCCATGTAAGTTATGGGGCAGTAACAGTACACTTTTCAAAACGTGTTTTTCAGCCCGAAATAAACGCGTTTTTTCAGACAACTGAATCCCCATGTAGCAACAAGGCTCAGAAGAGCCCACACACTCAGATCTTAACCCCAGTGTGGTGAAAGTGTCAAAACATGTTTTTCAGCAGAAATAAACATGTTTCTGCAAGTTTGGTCAACCCCATGTAAGTTATGGGGCAGTAACAGTACACTCTGCAAAACGTGTTTTTCAGCCCGAAATAAACGCGTTTTTTCAGACAACTGAATCCCCATGTAGCAGCAAGGCTCAGAAGAGCCCACACACTCAGATCTTAACCCCAGTGTGCTGAAAGTGTCAAAACATGTTTTTCAGCAGAAATAAACATGTTTCTGCAAGTTTGGTCAACCCCATGTAAGTTATGGGGCAGTAACAGTACACTTTTCAAAACGTGTTTTTCAGCCCGAAATAAACGCGTTTTTTCAGACAACTGAATACCCATGTAGCAACAAGGCTCAGAAGAGCCCACACACTCAGATCTTAACCCCAGTGTGGTGAAAGTGTCAAAACATGTTTTTCAGCAGAAATAAACATGTTTCTGCAAGTTTGGTCAACCCCATGTAAGTTATGGGGCAGTAACAGTACACTCTGCAAAACGTGTTTTTCAGCCCGAAATAAACGCGTTTTTTCAGACAACTGAATCCCCATGTAGCAGCAAGGCTCAGAAGAGCCCACACACTCAGATCTTAACCCCAGTGTGCTGAAAGTGTCAAAACATGTTTTTCAGCAGAAATAAACATGTTTCTGCAAGTTTGGTCAACCCCATGTAAGTTATGGGGCAGTAACAGTACACTTTTCAAAACGTGTTTTTCAGCCCGAAATAAACGCGTTTTTTCAGACAACTGAATACCCATGTAGCAGCAAGTCTCAGAAGAGCCCACACACTCAGCTCTTAACCCCAGTGTGCAGAAAGGGTCAAAACGTGTTTTTCAGCAGAAATAAACATGTTTCTGCAAGTTTGGTCAACCCCATGTAAGTTATGGGGCAGTAACAGTACACTTTTCAAAACGTGTTTTTCAGCCCGAAATAAACGCGTTTTTTCAGACAACTGAATCCCCATGTAGCAACAAGGCTCAGAAGAGCCCACACACTCAGATCTTAACCCCAGTGTGCTGAAAGTGTCAAAACATGTTTTTCAGCAGAAATAAACATGTTTCTGCAAGTTTGGTCAACCCCATGTAAGTTATGGGGCAGTAACAGTACACTCTGCAAAACGTGTTTTTCAGCCCGAAATAAACGCGTTTTTTCAGACAACTGAATCCCCATGTAGCAGCAAGGCTCAGAAGAGCCCACACACTCAGATCTTAACCCCAGTGTGCTGAAAGTGTCAAAACATGTTTTTCAGCAGAAATAAACATGTTTCTGCAAGTTTGGTCAACCCCATGTAAGTTATGGGGCAGTAACAGTACACTTTTCAAAACGTGTTTTTCAGCCCGAAATAAACGCGTTTTTTCAGACAACTGAATCCCCATGTAGCAACAAGGCTCAGAAGAGCCCACACACTCAGATCTTAACCCCAGTGTGCTGAAAGTGTCAAAACATGTTTTTCAGCAGAAATAAACATGTTTCTGCAAGTTTGGTCAACCCCATGTAAGTTATGGGGCAGTAACAGTACACTTTTCAAAACTTGTTTTTCAGCCCGAAATAAACGCGTTTTTTCAGACAACTGAATCCCCATGTAGCAACAAGGCTCAGAAGAGCCCACACACTCAGATCTTAACCCCAGTGTGCTGAAAGTGTCAAAACATGTTTTTCAGCAGAAATAAACATGTTTCTGCAAGTTTGGTCAACCCCATGTAAGTTATGGGGCAGTAACAGTACACTTTTCAAAACGTGTTTTTCAGCCCGAAATAAACGCGTTTTTTCAGACAACTGAATACCCATGTAGCAGCAAGTCTCAGAAGAGCCCACACACTCAGCTCTTAACCCCAGTGTGCAGAAAGGGTCAAAACGTGTTTTTCAGCAGAAATAAACATGTTTCTGCAAGTTTGGTCAACCCCATGTAAGTTATGGGGCAGTAACAGTACACTCTGCAAATCGTGTTTTTCAGCCCGAAATAAACGCGTTTTTTCAGACAACTGAATCCCCATGTAGCAGCAAGGCTCAGAAGAGCCCACACACTCAGATCTTAAACCCAGTGTGTTGAAAGTGTCAAAACATGTTTTTCAGCAGAAATAAACATGTTTCTGCAAGTTTGGTCAACCCCATGTAAGTTATGGGGCAGTAACAGTACACTTTTCAAAACTTGTTTTTCAGCCCGAAATAAACGCGTTTTTTCAGACAACTGAATCCCCATGTAGCAACAAGGCTCAGAAGAGCCCACACACTCAGATCTTAACCCCAGTGTGCTGAAAGTGTCAAAACTTGTTTTTCAGCAGAAATAAACATGTTTCTGCAAGTTTGGTCAACCCCATGTAAGTTATGGGGCAGTAACAGTACACTCTGCAAAACGTGTTTTTCAGCCCGAAATAAACGCGTTTTTTCAGACAACTGAATCCCCATGTAGCAGCAAGGCTCAGAAGAGCCCACACACTCAGATCTTAACCCCAGTGTGCTGAAAGTGTCAAAACATGTTTTTCAGCAGAAATAAACATGTTTCTGCAAGTTTGGTCAACCCCATGTAAGTTATGGGGCAGTAACAGTACACTTTTCAAAACGTGTTTTTCAGCCCGAAATAAACGCGTTTTTTCAGACAACTGAATACCCATGTAGCAGCAAGTCTCAGAAGAGCCCACACACTCAGCTCTTAACCCCAGTGTGCAGAAAGGGTCAAAACGTGTTTTTCAGCAGAAATAAACATGTTTCTGCAAGTTTGGTCAACCCCATGTAAGTTATGGGGCAGTAACAGTACACTTTTCAAAACGTGTTTTTCAGCCCGAAATAAACGCGTTTTTTCAGACAACTGAATCCCCATGTAGCAGCAAGGCTCAGAAGAGCCCACACACTCAGATCTTAACCCCAGTGTGCTGAAAGTGTCAAAACAAGTTTTTCAGCAGAAATAAACATGTTTCTGCAAGTTTGGTCAACCCCATGTAAGTTATGGGGCAGTAACAGTACACTTTTCAAAACGTGTTTTTCAGCCCGAAATAAACGCGTTTTTTCAGACAACTGAATCCCCATGTAGCAGCAAGGCTCAGAAGAGCCCACACACTCAGATCTTAAACCCAGTGTGTTGAAAGTGTCAAAACATGTTTTTCAGCAGAAATAAACATGTTTCTGCAAGTTTGGTCAACCCCATGTAAGTTATGGGGCAGTAACAGTACACTTTTCAAAACTTGTTTTTCAGCCCGAAATAAACGCGTTTTTTCAGACAACTGAATCCCCATGTAGCAACAAGGCTCAGAAGAGCCCACACACTCAGATCTTAACCCCAGTGTGCTGAAAGTGTCAAAACTTGTTTTTCAGCAGAAATAAACATGTTTCTGCAAGTTTGGTCAACCCCATGTAAGTTATGGGGCAGTAACAGTACACTCTGCAAAACGTGTTTTTCAGCCCGAAATAAACGCGTTTTTTCAGACAACTGAATCCCCATGTAGCAGCAAGGCTCAGAAGAGCCCACACACTCAGATCTTAACCCCAGTGTGCTGAAAGTGTCAAAACATGTTTTTCAGCAGAAATAAACATGTTTCTGCAAGTTTGGTCAACCCCATGTAAGTTATGGGGCAGTAACAGTACACTTTTCAAAACGTGTTTTTCAGCCCGAAATAAACGCGTTTTTTCAGACAACTGAATCCCCATGTAGCAACAAGGCTCAGAAGAGCCCACACACTCAGATCTTAACCCCAGTGTGGTGAAAGTGTCAAAACATGTTTTTCAGCAGAAATAAACATGTTTCTGCAAGTTTGGTCAACCCCATGTAAGTTATGGGGCAGTAACAGTACACTCTGCAAAACGTGTTTTTCAGCCCGAAATAAACGCGTTTTTTCAGACAACTGAATCCCCATGTAGCAGCAAGGCTCAGAAGAGCCCACACACTCAGATCTTAACCCCAGTGTGCTGAAAGTGTCAAAACATGTTTTTCAGCAGAAATAAACATGTTTCTGCAAGTTTGGTCAACCCCATGTAAGTTATGGGGCAGTAACAGTACACTTTTCAAAACGTGTTTTTCAGCCCGAAATAAACGCGTTTTTTCAGACAACTGAATACCCATGTAGCAGCAAGTCTCAGAAGAGCCCACACACTCAGCTCTTAACCCCAGTGTGCAGAAAGGGTCAAAACGTGTTTTTCAGCAGAAATAAACATGTTTCTGCAAGTTTGGTCAACCCCATGTAAGTTATGGGGCAGTAACAGTACACTCTGCAAATCGTGTTTTTCAGCCCGAAATAAACGCGTTTTTTCAGACAACTGAATCCCCATGTAGCAGCAAGGCTCAGAAGAGCCCACACACTCAGATCTTAACCCCAGTGTGCTGAAAGTGTCAAAACATGTTTTTCAGCAGAAATAAACATGTTTCTGCAAGTTTGGTCAACCCCATGTAAGTTATGGGGCAGTAACAGTACACTTTTCAAAACTTGTTTTTCAGCCCGAAATAAACGCGTTTTTTCAGACAACTGAATCCCCATGTAGCAGCAAGTCTCAGAAGAGCCCACACACTCAGCTCTTAACCCCAGTGTGCAGAAAGGGTCAAAACGTGTTTTTCAGCAGAAATAAACATGTTTCTGCAAGTTTGGTCAACCCCATGTAAGTTATGGGGCAGTAACAGTACACTTTTCAAAACGTGTTTTTCAGCCCGAAATAAACCCGTTTTTTCAGACAACTGAATCCCCATGTAGCAACAAGGCTCAGAAGAGCCCACACACTCAGATCTTAACCCCAGTGTGGTGAAAGTGTCAAAACATGTTTTTCAGCAGAAATAAACATGTTTCTGCAAGTTTGGTCAACCCCATGTAAGTTATGGGGCAGTAACAGTACACTCTGCAAAACGTGTTTTTCAGCCCGAAATAAACGCGTTTTTTCAGACAACTGAATCCCCATGTAGCAGCAAGGCTCAGAAGAGCCCACACACTCAGATCTTAACCCCAGTGTGCTGAAAGTGTCAAAACATGTTTTTCAGCAGAAATAAACATGTTTCTGCAAGTTTGGTCAACCCCATGTAAGTTATGGGGCAGTAACAGTACACTTTTCAAAACGTGTTTTTCAGCCCGAAATAAACGCGTTTTTTCAGACAACTGAATACCCATGTAGCAGCAAGTCTCAGAAGAGCCCACACACTCAGCTCTTAACCCCAGTGTGCAGAAAGGGTCAAAACGTGTTTTTCAGCAGAAATAAACATGTTTCTGCAAGTTTGGTCAACCCCATGTAAGTTATGGGGCAGTAACAGTACACTCTGCAAATCGTGTTTTTCAGCCCGAAATAAACGCGTTTTTTCAGACAACTGAATCCCCATGTAGCAGCAAGGCTCAGAAGAGCCCACACACTCAGATCTTAACCCCAGTGTGCTGAAAGTGTCAAAACATGTTTTTCAGCAGAAATAAACATGTTTCTGCAAGTTTGGTCAACCCCATGTAAGTTATGGGGCAGTAACAGTACACTTTTCAAAACGTGTTTTTCAGCCCGAAATAAACGCGTTTTTTCAGACAACTGAATCCCCATGTAGCAACAAGGCTCAGAAGAGCCCACACACTCAGATCTTAACCCCAGTGTGCTGAAAGTGTCAAAACATGTTTTTCAGCAGAAATAAACATGTTTCTGCAAGTTTGGTCAACCCCATGTAAGTTATGGGGCAGTAACAGTACACTCTGCAAAACGTGTTTTTCAGCCCGAAATAAACGCGTTTTTTCAGACAACTGAATCCCCATGTAGCAGCAAGGCTCAGAAGAGCCCACACACTCAGATCTTAACCCCAGTGTGCTGAAAGTGTCAAAACATGTTTTTCAGCAGAAATAAACATGTTTCTGCAAGTTTGGTCAACCCCATGTAAGTTATGGGGCAGTAACAGTACACTTTTCAAAACGTGTTTTTCAGCCCGAAATAAACGCGTTTTTTCAGACAACTGAATCCCCATGTAGCAACAAGGCTCAGAAGAGCCCACACACTCAGATCTTAACCCCAGTGTGCTGAAAGTGTCAAAACATGTTTTTCAGCAGAAATAAACATGTTTCTGCAAGTTTGGTCAACCCCATGTAAGTTATGGGGCAGTAACAGTACACTTTTCAAAACTTGTTTTTCAGCCCGAAATAAACGCGTTTTTTCAGACAACTGAATCCCCATGTAGCAACAAGGCTCAGAAGAGCCCACACACTCAGATCTTAACCCCAGTGTGCTGAAAGTGTCAAAACATGTTTTTCAGCAGAAATAAACATGTTTCTGCAAGTTTGGTCAACCCCATGTAAGTTATGGGGCAGTAACAGTACACTTTTCAAAACGTGTTTTTCAGCCCGAAATAAACGCGTTTTTTCAGACAACTGAATACCCATGTAGCAGCAAGTCTCAGAAGAGCCCACACACTCAGCTCTTAACCCCAGTGTGCAGAAAGGGTCAAAACGTGTTTTTCAGCAGAAATAAACATGTTTCTGCAAGTTTGGTCAACCCCATGTAAGTTATGGGGCAGTAACAGTACACTCTGCAAATCGTGTTTTTCAGCCCGAAATAAACGCGTTTTTTCAGACAACTGAATCCCCATGTAGCAGCAAGGCTCAGAAGAGCCCACACACTCAGATCTTAAACCCAGTGTGTTGAAAGTGTCAAAACATGTTTTTCAGCAGAAATAAACATGTTTCTGCAAGTTTGGTCAACCCCATGTAAGTTATGGGGCAGTAACAGTACACTTTTCAAAACTTGTTTTTCAGCCCGAAATAAACGCGTTTTTTCAGACAACTGAATCCCCATGTAGCAACAAGGCTCAGAAGAGCCCACACACTCAGATCTTAACCCCAGTGTGCTGAAAGTGTCAAAACTTGTTTTTCAGCAGAAATAAACATGTTTCTGCAAGTTTGGTCAACCCCATGTAAGTTATGGGGCAGTAACAGTACACTCTGCAAAACGTGTTTTTCAGCCCGAAATAAACGCGTTTTTTCAGACAACTGAATCCCCATGTAGCAGCAAGGCTCAGAAGAGCCCACACACTCAGATCTTAACCCCAGTGTGCTGAAAGTGTCAAAACATGTTTTTCAGCAGAAATAAACATGTTTCTGCAAGTTTGGTCAACCCCATGTAAGTTATGGGGCAGTAACAGTACACTTTTCAAAACGTGTTTTTCAGCCCGAAATAAACGCGTTTTTTCAGACAACTGAATCCCCATGTAGCAACAAGGCTCAGAAGAGCCCACACACTCAGATCTTAACCCCAGTGTGGTGAAAGTGTCAAAACATGTTTTTCAGCAGAAATAAACATGTTTCTGCAAGTTTGGTCAACCCCATGTAAGTTATGGGGCAGTAACAGTACACTCTGCAAAACGTGTTTTTCAGCCCGAAATAAACGCGTTTTTTCAGACAACTGAATCCCCATGTAGCAGCAAGGCTCAGAAGAGCCCACACACTCAGATCTTAACCCCAGTGTGCTGAAAGTGTCAAAACATGTTTTTCAGCAGAAATAAACATGTTTCTGCAAGTTTGGTCAACCCCATGTAAGTTATGGGGCAGTAACAGTACACTTTTCAAAACGTGTTTTTCAGCCCGAAATAAACGCGTTTTTTCAGACAACTGAATCCCCATGTAGCAACAAGGCTCAGAAGAGCCCACACACTCAGATCTTAACCCCAGTGTGCTGAAAGTGTCAAAACATGTTTTTCAGCAGAAATAAACATGTTTCTGCAAGTTTGGTCAACCCCATGTAAGTTATGGGGCAGTAACAGTACACTTTTCAAAACGTGTTTTTCAGCCCGAAATAAACGCGTTTTTTCAGACAACTGAATCAACATGTAGCAACAAGGCTCAGAAGAGCCCACACACTCAGATCTTAACCCCAGTGTGGTGAAAGTGTCAAAACATGTTTTTCAGCAGAAATAAACATGTTTCTGCAAGTTTGGTCAACCCCATGTAAGTTATGGGGCAGTAACAGTACACTTTTCAAAACGTGTTTTTCAGCCCGAAATAAACGCGTTTTTTCAGACAACTGAATCCCCATGTAGCAACAAGGCTCAGAAGAGCCCACACACTCAGATCTTAACCCCAGTGTGCTGAAAGTGTCAAAACATGTTTTTCAGCAGAAATAAACATGTGTCTGCAAGTTTGGTCAACCCCATGTAAGTTATGGGGCAGTAACAGTACACTTTTCAAAACGTGTTTTTCAGCCCGAAATAAACGCGTTTTTTCAGACAACTGAATACCCATGTAGCAGCAAGTCTCAGAAGAGCCCACACACTCAGCTCTTAACCCCAGTGTGCAGAAAGGGTCAAAACGTGTTTTTCAGCAGAAATAAACATGTTTCTGCAAGTTTGGTCAACCCCATGTAAGTTATGGGGCAGTAACAGTACACTTTTCAAAACGTGTTTTTCAGCCCGAAATAAACGCGTTTTTTCAGACAACTGAATCCCCATGTAGCAACAAGGCTCAGAAGAGCCCACACACTCAGATCTTAACCCCAGTGTGCTGAAAGTGTCAAAACATGTTTTTCAGCAGAAATAAACATGTTTCTGCAAGTTTGGTCAACCCCATGTAAGTTATGGGGCAGTAACAGTACACTCTGCAAAACGTGTTTTTCAGCCCGAAATAAACGCGTTTTTTCAGACAACTGAATCCCCATGTAGCAGCAAGGCTCAGAAGAGCCCACACACTCAGATCTTAACCCCAGTGTGCTGAAAGTGGCAAAACATGTTTTTCAGCAGAAATAAACATGTTTCTGCAAGTTTGGTCAACCCCATGTAAGTTATGGGGCAGTAACAGTACACTTTTCAAAACGTGTTTTTCAGCCCGAAATAAACGCGTTTTTTCAGACAACTGAATCCCCATGTAGCAACAAGGCTCAGAAGAGCCCACACACTCAGATCTTAACCCCAGTGTGCTGAAAGTGTCAAAACTTGTTTTTCAGCAGAAATAAACATGTTTCTGCAAGTTTGGTCAACCCCATGTAAGTTATGGGGCAGTAACAGTACACTTTTCAAAACGTGTTTTTCAGCCCGAAATAAACGCGTTTTTTCAGACAACTGAATCCCCATGTAGCAACAAGGCTCAGAAGAGCCCACACACTCAGATCTTAACCCCAGTGTGCTGAAAGTGTCAAAACATGTTTTTCAGCAGAAATAAACATGTTTCTGCAACTTTGGTCAACCCCATGTAAGTTATGGGGCAGTAACAGTACACTTTTCAAAACGTGTTTTTCAGCCCGAAATAAACGCGTTTTTTCAGACAACTGAATACCCATGTAGCAGCAAGTCTCAGAAGAGCCCACACACTCAGCTCTTAACCCCAGTGTGCAGAAAGGGTCAAAACGTGTTTTTCAGCAGAAATAAACATGTTTCTGCAAGTTTGGTCAACCCCATGTAAGTTATGGGGCAGTAACAGTACACTTTTCAAAACGTGTTTTTCAGCCCGAAATAAACGCGTTTTTTCAGACAACTGAATCCCCATGTAGCAGCAAGGCTCAGAAGAGCCCACACACTCAGATCTTAAACCCAGTGTGTTGAAAGTGTCAAAACATGTTTTTCAGCAGAAATAAACATGTTTCTGCAAGTTTGGTCAACCCCATGTAAGTTATGGGGCAGTAACAGTACACTTTTCAAAACTTGTTTTTCAGCCCGAAATAAACGCGTTTTTTCAGACAACTGAATCCCCATGTAGCAACAAGGCTCAGAAGAGCCCACACACTCAGATCTTAACCCCAGTGTGCTGAAAGTGTCAAAACTTGTTTTTCAGCAGAAATAAACATGTTTCTGCAAGTTTGGTCAACCCCATGTAAGTTATGGGGCAGTAACAGTACACTCTGCAAAACGTGTTTTTCAGCCCGAAATAAACGCGTTTTTTCAGACAACTGAATCCCCATGTAGCAGCAAGGCTCAGAAGAGCCCACACACTCAGATCTTAACCCCAGTGTGCTGAAAGTGTCAAAACATGTTTTTCAGCAGAAATAAACATGTTTCTGCAAGTTTGGTCAACCCCATGTAAGTTATGGGGCAGTAACAGTACACTTTTCAAAACGTGTTTTTCAGCCCGAAATAAACGCGTTTTTTCAGACAACTGAATCCCCATGTAGCAACAAGGCTCAGAAGAGCCCACACACTCAGATCTTAACCCCAGTGTGGTGAAAGTGTCAAAACATGTTTTTCAGCAGAAATAAACATGTTTCTGCAAGTTTGGTCAACCCCATGTAAGTTATGGGGCAGTAACAGTACACTCTGCAAAACGTGTTTTTCAGCCCGAAATAAACGCGTTTTTTCAGACAACTGAATCCCCATGTAGCAGCAAGGCTCAGAAGAGCCCACACACTCAGATCTTAACCCCAGTGTGCTGAAAGTGTCAAAACATGTTTTTCAGCAGAAATAAACATGTTTCTGCAAGTTTGGTCAACCCCATGTAAGTTATGGGGCAGTAACAGTACACTTTTCAAAACGTGTTTTTCAGCCCGAAATAAACGCGTTTTTTCAGACAACTGAATCCCCATGTAGCAACAAGGCTCAGAAGAGCCCACACACTCAGATCTTAACCCCAGTGTGCTGAAAGTGTCAAAACATGTTTTTCAGCAGAAATAAACATGTTTCTGCAAGTTTGGTCAACCCCATGTAAGTTATGGGGCAGTAACAGTACACTTTTCAAAACGTGTTTTTCAGCCCGAAATAAACGCGTTTTTTCAGACAACTGAATACCCATGTAGCAGCAAGTCTCAGAAGAGCCCACACACTCAGCTCTTAACCCCAGTGTGCAGAAAGGGTCAAAACGTGTTTTTCAGCAGAAATAAACATGTTTCTGCAAGTTTGGTCAACCCCATGTAAGTTATGGGGCAGTAACAGTACACTCTGCAAATCGTGTTTTTCAGCCCGAAATAAACGCGTTTTTTCAGACAACTGAATCCCCATGTAGCAGCAAGGCTCAGAAGAGCCCACACACTCAGATCTTAACCCCAGTGTGCTGAAAGTGTCAAAACATGTTTTTCAGCAGAAATAAACATGTTTCTGCAAGTTTGGTCAACCCCATGTAAGTTATGGGGCAGTAACAGTACACTTTTCAAAACGTGTTTTTCAGCCCGAAATAAACGCGTTTTTTCAGACAACTGAATCCCCATGTAGCAACAAGGCTCAGAAGAGCCCACACACTCAGATCTTAACCCCAGTGTGCTGAAAGTGTCAAAACATGTTTTTCAGCAGAAATAAACATGTTTCTGCAAGTTTGGTCAACCCCATGTAAGTTATGGGGCAGTAACAGTACACTCTGCAAAACGTGTTTTTCAGCACGAAATAAACGCGTTTTTTCAGACAACTGAATCCCCATGTAGCAGCAAGGCTCAGAAGAGCCCACACACTCAGATCTTAACCCCAGTGTGCTGAAAGTGTCAAAACATGTTTTTCAGCAGAAATAAACATGTTTCTGCAAGTTTGGTCAACCCCATGTAAGTTATGGGGCAGTAACAGTACACTTTTCAAAACGTGTTTTTCAGCCCGAAATAAACGCGTTTTTTCAGACAACTGAATCCCCATGTAGCAACAAGGCTCAGAAGAGCCCACACACTCAGATCTTAACCCCAGTGTGCTGAAAGTGTCAAAACATGTTTTTCAGCAGAAATAAACATGTTTCTGCAAGTTTGGTCAACCCCATGTAAGTTATGGGGCAGTAACAGTACACTTTTCAAAACGTGTTTTTCAGCCCGAAATAAACGCGTTTTTTCATACAACTGAATCCCCATGTAGCAACAAGGCTCAGAAGAGCCCACACACTCAGATCTTAACCCCAGTGTGCTGAAAGTGTCAAAACATGTTTTTCAGCAGAAATAAACATGTTTCTGCAAGTTTGGTCAACCCCATGTAAGTTATGGGGCAGTAACAGTACACTTTTCAAAACGTGTTTTTCAGCCCGAAATAAACGCGTTTTTTCAGACAACTGAATACCCATGTAGCAGCAAGTCTCAGAAGAGCCCACACACTCAGCTCTTAACCCCAGTGTGCAGAAAGGGTCAAAACGTGTTTTTCAGCAGAAATAAACATGTTTCTGCAAGTTTGGTCAACCCCATGTAAGTTATGGGGCAGTAACAGTACACTCTGCAAATCGTGTTTTTCAGCCCGAAATAAACGCGTTTTTTCATACAACTGAATCCCCATGTAGCAGCAAGGCTCAGAAGAGCCCACACACTCAGATCTTAAACCCAGTGTGTTGAAAGTGTCAAAACATGTTTTTCAGCAGAAATAAACATGTTTCTGCAAGTTTGGTCAACCCCATGTAAGTTATGGGGCAGTAACAGTACACTTTTCAAAACTTGTTTTTCAGCCCGAAATAAACGCGTTTTTTCAGACAACTGAATCCCCATGTAGCAACAAGGCTCAGAAGAGCCCACACACTCAGATCTTAACCCCAGTGTGCTGAAAGTGTCAAAACTTGTTTTTCAGCAGAAATAAACATGTTTCTGCAAGTTTGGTCAACCCCATGTAAGTTATGGGGCAGTAACAGTACACTCTGCAAAACGTGTTTTTCAGCCCGAAATAAACGCGTTTTTTCAGACAACTGAATCCCCATGTAGCAGCAAGGCTCAGAAGAGCCCACACACTCAGATCTTAACCCCAGTGTGCTGAAAGTGTCAAAACATGTTTTTCAGCAGAAATAAACATGTTTCTGCAAGTTTGGTCAACCCCATGTAAGTTATGGGGCAGTAACAGTACACTTTTCAAAACGTGTTTTTCAGCCCGAAATAAACGCGTTTTTTCAGACAACTGAATCCCCATGTAGCAACAAGGCTCAGAAGAGCCCACACACTCAGATCTTAACCCCAGTGTGGTGAAAGTGTCAAAACATGTTTTTCAGCAGAAATAAACATGTTTCTGCAAGTTTGGTCAACCCCATGTAAGTTATGGGGCAGTAACAGTACACTCTGCAAAACGTGTTTTTCAGCCCGAAATAAACGCGTTTTTTCAGACAACTGAATCCCCATGTAGCAGCAAGGCTCAGAAGAGCCCACACACTCAGATCTTAACCCCAGTGTGCTGAAAGTGTCAAAACATGTTTTTCAGCAGAAATAAACATGTTTCTGCAAGTTTGGTCAACCCCATGTAAGTTATGGGGCAGTAACAGTACACTTTTCAAAACGTGTTTTTCAGCCCGAAATAAACGCGTTTTTTCAGACAACTGAATCCCCATGTAGCAACAAGGCTCAGAAGAGCCCACACACTCAGATCTTAACCCCAGTGTGCTGAAAGTGTCAAAACATGTTTTTCAGCAGAAATAAACATGTTTCTGCAAGTTTGGTCAACCCCATGTAAGTTATGGGGCAGTAACAGTACACTTTTCAAAACGTGTTTTTCAGCCCGAAATAAACGCGTTTTTTCAGACAACTGAATACCCATGTAGCAGCAAGTCTCAGAAGAGCCCACACACTCAGCTCTTAACCCCAGTGTGCAGAAAGGGTCAAAACGTGTTTTTCAGCAGAAATAAACATGTTTCTGCAAGTTTGGTCAACCCCATGTAAGTTATGGGGCAGTAACAGTACACTCTGCAAAACGTGTTTTTCAGCCCGAAATAAACGCGTTTTTTCAGACAACTGAATCCCCATGTAGCAGCAAGGCTCAGAAGAGCCCAAACACTCAGATCTTAACCCCAGTGTGCTGAAAGTGTCAAAACATGTTTTTCAGCAGAAATAAACATGTTTCTGCAAGTTTGGTCAACCCCATGTAAGTTATGGGGCAGTAACAGTACACTTTTCAAAACGTGTTTTTCAGCCCGAAATAAACGCGTTTTTTCAGACAACTGAATCCCCATGTAGCAGCAAGGCTCAGAAGAGCCCACACACTCAGATCTTAAACCCAGTGTGTTGAAAGTGTCAAAACATGTTTTTCAGCAGAAATAAACATGTTTCTGCAAGTTTGGTCAACCCCATGTAAGTTATGGGGCAGTAACAGTACACTCTGCAAATCGTGTTTTTCAGCCCGAAATAAACGCGTTTTTTCAGACAACTGAATCCCCATGTAGCAGCAAGGCTCAGAAGAGCCCACACACTCAGATCTTAACCCCAGTGTGCTGAAAGTGTCAAAACATGTTTTTCAGCAGAAATAAACATGTTTCTGCAAGTTTGGTCAACCCCATGTAAGTTATGGGGCAGTAACAGTACACTTTTCAAAACGTGTTTTTCAGCCCGAAATAAACGCGTTTTTTCAGACAACTGAATCCCCATGTAGCAACAAGGCTCAGAAGAGCCCACACACTCAGATCTTAACCCCAGTGTGCTGAAAGTGTCAAAACATGTTTTTCAGCAGAAATAAACATGTTTCTGCAAGTTTGGTCAACCCCATGTAAGTTATGGGGCAGTAACAGTACACTCTGCAAAACGTGTTTTTCAGCCCGAAATAAACGCGTTTTTTCAGACAACTGAATCCCCATGTAGCAACAAGGCTCAGAAGAGCCCACACACTCAGATCTTAACCCCAGTGTGCTGAAAGTGTCAAAACGTGTTTTTCAGCAGAAATAAACATGTTTCTGCAAGTTTGGTCAACCCCATGTAAGTTATGGGGCAGTAACAGTACACTTTTCAAAACGTGTTTTTCAGCCCGAAATAAACGCGTTTTTTCAGACAACTGAATACCCATGTAGCAGCAAGTCTCAGAAGAGCCCACACACTCAGCTCTTAACCCCAGTGTGCAGAAAGGGTCAAAACGTGTTTTTCAGCAGAAATAAACATGTTTCTGCAAGTTTGGTCAACCCCATGTAAGTTATGGGGCAGTAACAGTACACTCTGCAAAACGTGTTTTTCAGCCCGAAATAAACGCGTTTTTTCAGACAACTGAATCCCCATGTAGCAGCAAGGCTCAGAAGAGCCCACACACTCAGATCTTAACCCCAGTGTGCTGAAAGTGTCAAAACATGTTTTTCAGCAGAAATAAACATGTTTCTGCAAGTTTGGTCAACCCCATGTAAGTTATGGGGCAGTAACAGTACACTTTTCAAAACGTGTTTTTCAGCCCGAAATAAACGCGTTTTTTCAGACAACTGAATCCCCATGTAGCAGCAAGGCTCAGAAGAGCCCACACACTCAGATCTTAAACCCAGTGTGTTGAAAGTGTCAAAACATGTTTTTCAGCAGAAATAAACATGTTTCTGCAAGTTTGGTCAACCCCATGTAAGTTATGGGGCAGTAACAGTACACTTTTCAAAACTTGTTTTTCAGCCCGAAATAAACGCGTTTTTTCAGACAACTGAATCCCCATGTAGCAACAAGGCTCAGAAGAGCCCACACACTCAGATCTTAACCCCAGTGTGCTGAAAGTGTCAAAACTTGTTTTTCAGCAGAAATAAACATGTTTCTGCAAGTTTGGTCAACCCCATGTAAGTTATGGGGCAGTAACAGTACACTTTTCAAAACGTGCTTTTCAGCCCGAAATAAACGCGTTTTTTCAGACAACTGAATACCCATGTAGCAGCAAGGCTCAGAAGAGCCCACACACTCAGATCTTAACCCCAGTGTGCTGAAAGTGTCAAAACATGTTTTTCAGCAGAAATAAACATGTTTCTGCAAGTTTGGTCAACCCCATGTAAGTTATGGGGCAGTAACAGTACACTTTTCAAAACGTGTTTTTCAGCCCGAAATAAACGCGTTTTTTCAGACAACTGAATCCCCATGTAGCAACAAGGCTCAGAAGAGCCCACACACTCAGATCTTAACCCCAGTGTGCTGAAAGTGTCAAAACATGTTTTTCAGCAGAAATAAACATGTTTCTGCAAGTTTGGTCAACCCCATGTAAGTTATGGGGCAGTAACAGTACACTTTTCAAAACGTGTTTTTCAGCCCGAAATAAACGCGTTTTTTCAGACAACTGAATACCCATGTAGCAGCAAGTCTCAGAAGAGCCCACACACTCAGCTCTTAACCCCAGTGTGCAGAAAGGGTCAAAACGTGTTTTTCAGCAGAAACAAACATGTTTCTGCAAGTTTGGTCAACCCCATGTAAGTTATGGGGCAGTAACAGTACACTTTTCAAAACGTGTTTTTCAGCCCGAAATAAACGCGTTTTTTCAGACAACTGAATCCCCATGTAGCAACAAGGCTCAGAAGAGCCCACACACTCAGATCTTAACCACAGTGTGCTGAAAGTGTCAAAACTTGTTTTTCAGCAGAAATAAACATGTTTCTGCAAGTTTGGTCAACCCCATGTAAGTTATGGGGCAGTAACAGTAAACTTTTAAAAACGTGTTTTTCAGCCCGAAATAAACGCGTTTTTTCAGACCTGAATACCCATGTAGCAGCAAGGCTCAGAAGAGCCCACACACTCAGATCTTAACCCCAGTGTGCTGAAAGTGTCAAAACATGTTTTTCAGCAGAAATAAACATGTTTCTGCAAGTTTGGTCAACCCCATGTAAGTTATGGGGCAGTAACAGTACACTTTTCAAAACGTGTTTTTCAGCCCGAAATAAACGCGTTTTTTCAGACAACTGAATCCCCATGTAGCAACAAGGCTCAGAAGAGCCCACACACTCAGATCTTAACCCCAGTGTGCTGAAAGTGTCAAAACATGTTTTTCAGCAGAAATAAACATGTTTCTGCAAGTTTGGTCAACCCCATGTAAGTTATGGGGCAGTAACAGTACACTTTTCAAAACGTGTTTTTCAGCCCGAAATAAACGCGTTTTTTCAGACAACTGAATCCCCATGTAGCAACAAGGCTCAGAAGAGCCCACACACTCAGATCTTAACCCCAGTGTGCTGAAAGTGTCAAAACATGTTTTTCAGCAGAAATAAACATGTTTCTGCAAGTTTGGTCAACCCCATGTAAGTTATGGGGCAGTAACAGTACACTTTTCAAAACGTGTTTTTCAGCCGAAATAAACGCGTTTTTTCAGACAACTGAATCCCCATGTAGCAACAAGGCTCAGAAGAGCCCACACACTCAGATCTTAACCCCAGTGTGCTGAAAGTGTCAAAACATGTTTTTCAGCAGAAATAAACATGTTTCTGCAAGTTTGGTCAACCCCATGTAAGTTATGGGGCAGTAACAGTACACTTTTCAAAACGTGTTTTTCAGCCCGAAATAAACGCGTTTTTTCAGACAACTGAATACCCATGTAGCAGCAAGTCTCAGAAGAGCCCACACACTCAGCTCTTAACCCCAGTGTGCAGAAAGGGTCAAAACGTGTTTTTCAGCAGAAATAAACATGTTTCTGCAAGTTTGGTCAACCCCATGTAAGTTATGGGGCAGTAACAGTACACTCTGCAAATCGTGTTTTTCAGCCCGAAATAAACGCGTTTTTTCAGACAACTGAATCCCCATGTAGCAGCAAGGCTCAGAAGAGCCCACACACTCAGATCTTAACCCCAGTGTGCTGAAAGTGTCAAAACATGTTTTTCAGCAGAAATAAACATGTTTCTGCAAGTTTGGTCAACCCCATGTAAGTTATGGGGCAGTAACAGTACACTTTTCAAAACGTGTTTTTCAGCCCGAAATAAACGCGTTTTTTCAGACAACTGAATCCCCATGTAGCAACAAGGCTCAGAAGAGCCCACACACTCAGATCTTAACCCCAGTGTGCTGAAAGTGTCAAAACATGTTTTTCAGCAGAAATAAACATGTTTCTGCAAGTTTGGTCAACCCCATGTAAGTTATGGGGCAGTAACAGTACACTCTGCAAAACGTGTTTTAAGCCCGAAATAAACGCGTTTTTTCAGACAACTGAATCCCCATGTAGCAGCAAGGCTCAGAAGAGCCCACACACTCAGATCTTAACCCCAGTGTGCTGAAAGTGTCAAAACTTGTTTTTCAGCAGAAATAAACATGTTTCTGCAAGTTTGGTCAACCCCATGTAAGTTATGGGGCAGTAACAGTACACTTTTCAAAACGTGTTTTTCAGCCCGAAATAAACGCGTTTTTTCAGACAACTGAATCCCCATGTAGCAACAAGGCTCAGAAGAGCCCACACACTCAGATCTTAACCCCAGTGTGCTGAAAGTGTCAAAACATGTTTTTCAGCAGAAATAAACATGTTTCTGCAACTTTGGTCAACCCCATGTAAGTTATGGGGCAGTAACAGTACACTTTTCAAAACGTGTTTTTCAGCCCGAAATAAACGCGTTTTTTCAGACAACTGAATACCCGTGTAGCAGCAAGTCTCAGAAGAGCCCACACACTCAGCTCTTAACCCCAGTGTGCAGAAAGGGTCAAAACGTGTTTTTCAGCAGAAATAAACATGTTTCTGCAAGTTTGGTCAACCCCATGTAAGTTATGGGGCAGTAACAGTACACTTTTCAAAACGTGTTTTTCAGCCCGAAATAAACGCGTTTTTTCAGACAACTGAATCCCCATGTAGCAGCAAGGCTCAGAAGAGCCCACACACTCAGATCTTAAACCCAGTGTGTTGAAAGTGTCAAAACATGTTTTTCAGCAGAAATAAACATGTTTCTGCAAGTTTGGTCAACCCCATGTAAGTTATGGGGCAGTAACAGTACACTTTTCAAAACTTGTTTTTCAGCCCGAAATAAACGCGTTTTTTCAGACAACTGAATCCCCATGTAGCAACAAGGCTCAGAAGAGCCCACACACTCAGATCTTAACCCCAGTGTGCTGAAAGTGTCAAAACTTGTTTTTCAGCAGAAATAAACATGTTTCTGCAAGTTTGGTCAACCCCATGTAAGTTATGGGGCAGTAACAGTACACTCTGCAAAACGTGTTTTTCAGCCCGAAATAAACGCGTTTTTTCAGACAACTGAATCCCCATGTAGCAGCAAGGCTCAGAAGAGCCCACACACTCAGATCTTAACCCCAGTGTGCTGAAAGTGTCAAAACATGTTTTTCAGCAGAAATAAACATGTTTCTGCAAGTTTGGTCAACCCCATGTAAGTTATGGGGCAGTAACAGTACACTTTTCAAAACGTGTTTTTCAGCCCGAAATAAACGCGTTTTTTCAGACAACTGAATCCCCATGTAGCAACAAGGCTCAAGAGAGCCCACACACTCAGATCTTAACCCCAGTGTGGTGAAAGTGTCAAAACATGTTTTTCAGCAGAAATAAACATGTTTCTGCAAGTTTGGTCAACCCCATGTAAGTTATGGGGCAGTAACAGTACACTCTGCAAAACGTGTTTTTCAGCCCGAAATAAACGCGTTTTTTCAGACAACTGAATCCCCATGTAGCAGCAAGGCTCAGAAGAGCCCACACACTCAGATCTTAACCCCAGTGTGCTGAAAGTGTCAAAACATGTTTTTCAGCAGAAATAAACATGTTTCTGCAAGTTTGGTCAACCCCATGTAAGTTATGGGGCAGTAACAGTACACTTTTCAAAACGTGTTTTTCAGCCCGAAATAAACGCGTTTTTTCAGACAACTGAATCCCCATGTAGCAACAAGGCTCAGAAGAGCCCACACACTCAGATCTTAACCCCAGTGTGCTGAAAGTGTCAAAACATGTTTTTCAGCAGAAATAAACATGTTTCTGCAAGTTTGGTCAACCCCATGTAAGTTATGGGGCAGTAACAGTACACTTTTCAAAACGTGTTTTTCAGCCCGAAATAAACGCGTTTTTTCAGACAACTGAATCCCCATGTAGCAACAAGGCTCAGAAGAGCCCACACACTCAGATCTTAACCCCAGTGTGCTGAAAGTGTCAAAACATGTTTTTCAGCAGAAATAAACATGTTTCTGCAAGTTTGGTCAACCCCATGTAAGTTATGGGGCAGTAACAGTACACTTTTCAAAACGTGTTTTTCAGCCCGAAATAAACGCGTTTTTTCAGACAACTGAATCCCCATGTAGCAACAAGGCTCAGAAGAGCCCACACACTCAGATCTTAACCACAGTGTGCTGAAAGTGTCAAAACTTGTTTTTCAGCAGAAATAAACATGTTTCTGCAAGTTTGGTCAACCCCATGTAAGTTATGGGGCAGTAACAGTAAACTTTTCAAAACGTGTTTTTCAGCCCGAAATAAACGCGTTTTTTCAGACAACTGAATCCCCATGTAGCAGCAAGGCTCAGAAGAGCCCACACACTCAGATCTTAACCCCAGTGTGCTGAAAGTGTCAAAACATGTTTTTCAGCAGAAATAAACATGTTTCTGCAAGTTTGGTCAACCCCATGTAAGTTATGGGGCAGTAACAGTACACTTTTCAAAACGTGTTTTTCAGCCCGAAATAAACGCGTTTTTTCAGACAACTGAATCCCCATGTAGCAACAAGGCTCAAGAGAGCCCACACACTCAGATCTTAACCCCAGTGTGGTGAAAGTGTCAAAACATGTTTTTCAGCAGAAATAAACATGTTTCTGCAAGTTTGGTCAACCCCATGTAAGTTATGGGGCAGTAACAGTACACTCTGCAAAACGTGTTTTTCAGCCCGAAATAAACGCGTTTTTTCAGACAACTGAATCCCCATGTAGCAGCAAGGCTCAGAAGAGCCCACACACTCAGATCTTAACCCCAGTGTGCTGAAAGTGTCAAAACATGTTTTTCAGCAGAAATAAACATGTTTCTGCAAGTTTGGTCAACCCCATGTAAGTTATGGGGCAGTAACAGTACACTTTTCAAAACGTGTTTTTCAGCCCGAAATAAACGCGTTTTTTCAGACAACTGAATCCCCATGTAGCAACAAGGCTCAGAAGAGCCCACACACTCAGATCTTAACCCCAGTGTGCTGAAAGTGTCAAAACATGTTTTTCAGCAGAAATAAACATGTTTCTGCAAGTTTGGTCAACCCCATGTAAGTTATGGGGCAGTAACAGTACACTTTTCAAAACGTGTTTTTCAGCCCGAAATAAACGCGTTTTTTCAGACAACTGAATCCCCATGTAGCAACAAGGCTCAGAAGAGCCCACACACTCAGATCTTAACCCCAGTGTGCTGAAAGTGTCAAAACATGTTTTTCAGCAGAAATAAACATGTTTCTGCAAGTTTGGTCAACCCCATGTAAGTTATGGGGCAGTAACAGTACACTTTTCAAAACGTGTTTTTCAGCCCGAAATAAACGCGTTTTTTCAGACAACTGAATACCCATGTAGCAGCAAGTCTCAGAAGAGCCCACACACTCAGCTCTTAACCCCAGTGTGCAGAAAGGGTCAAAACGTGTTTTTCAGCAGAAATAAACATGTTTCTGCAAGTTTGGTCAACCCCATGTAAGTTATGGGGCAGTAACAGTACACTCTGCAAATCGTGTTTTTCAGCCCGAAATAAACGCGTTTTTTCAGACAACTGAATCCCCATGTAGCAGCAAGGCTCAGAAGAGCCCACACACTCAGATCTTAACCCCAGTGTGCTGAAAGTGTCAAAACATGTTTTTCAGCAGAAATAAACATGTTTCTGCAAGTTTGGTCAACCCCATGTAAGTTATGGGGCAGTAACAGTACACTTTTCAAAACGTGTTTTTCAGCCCGAAATAAACGCGTTTTTTCAGACAACTGAATCCCCATGTAGCAACAAGGCTCAGAAGAGCCCACACACTCAGATCTTAACCCCAGTGTGCTGAAAGTGTCAAAACATGTTTTTCAGCAGAAATAAACATGTTTCTGCAAGTTTGGTCAACCCCATGTAAGTTATGGGGCAGTAACAGTACACTCTGCAAAACGTGTTTTTTAGCCCGAAATAAACGCGTTTTTTCAGACAACTGAATCCCCATGTAGCAGCAAGGCTCAGAAGAGCCCACACACTCAGATCTTAACCCCAGTGTGCTGAAAGTGTCAAAACATGTTTTTCAGCAGAAATAAACATGTTTCTGCAAGTTTGGTCAACCCCATGTAAGTTATGGGGCAGTAACAGTACACTTTTCAAAACGTGTTTTTCAGCACGAAATAAACGCGTTTTTTCAGACAACTGAATCCCCATGTAGCAACAAGGCTCAGAAGAGCCCACACACTCAGATCTTAACCCCAGTGTGCTGAAAGTGTCAAAACATGTTTTTCAGCAGAAATAAACATGTTTCTGCAAGTTTGGTCAACCCCATGTAAGTTATGGGGCAGTAACAGTACACTTTTCAAAACGTGTTTTTCAGCCCGAAATAAACGCGTTTTTTCAGACAACTGAATCCCCATGTAGCAACAAGGCTCAGAAGAGCCCACACACTCAGATCTTAACCCCAGTGTGCTGAAAGTGTCAAAACATGTTTTTCAGCAGAAATAAACATGTTTCTGCAAGTTTGGTCAACCCCATGTAAGTTATGGGGCAGTAACAGTACACTTTTCAAAACGTGTTTTTCAGCCCGAAATAAACGCGTTTTTTCAGACAACTGAATACCCATGTAGCAGCAAGTCTCAGAAGAGCCCACACACTCAGCTCTTAACCCCAGTGTGCAGAAAGGGTCAAAACGTGTTTTTCAGCAGAAATAAACATGTTTCTGCAAGTTTGGTCAACCCCATGTAAGTTATGGGGCAGTAACAGTACACTTTTCAAAACTTGTTTTTCAGCCCGAAATAAACGCGTTTTTTCAGACAACTGAATCCCCATGTAGCAACAAGGCTCAGAAGAGCCCACACACTCAGATCTTAACCCCAGTGTGCTGAAAGTGTCAAAACTTGTTTTTCAGCAGAAATAAACATGTTTCTGCAAGTTTGGTCAACCCCATGTAAGTTATGGGGCAGTAACAGTACACTCTGCAAAACGTGTTTTTCAGCCCGAAATAAACGCGTTTTTTCAGACAACTGAATCCCCATGTAGCAGCAAGGCTCAGAAGAGCCCACACACTCAGATCTTAACCCCAGTGTGCTGAAAGTGTCAAAACATATTTTTCAGCAGAAATAAACATGTTTCTGCAAGTTTGGTCAACCCCATGTAAGTTATGGGGCAGTAACAGTACACTTTTCAAAACGTGTTTTTCAGCCCGAAATAAACGCGTTTTTTCAGACAACTGAATCCCCATGTAGCAACAAGGCTCAGAAGAGCCCACACACTCAGATCTTAACCCCAGTGTGGTGAAAGTGTCAAAACATGTTTTTCAGCAGAAATAAACATGTTTCTGCAAGTTTGGTCAACCCCATGTAAGTTATGGGGCAGTAACAGTACACTCTGCAAAACGTGTTTTTCAGCCCGAAATAAACGCGTTTTTTCAGACAACTGAATCCCCATGTAGCAGCAAGGCTCAGAAGAGCCCACACACTCAGATCTTAACCCCAGTGTGCTGAAAGTGTCAAAACATGTTTTTCAGCAGAAATAAACATGTTTCTGCAAGTTTGGTCAACCCCATGTAAGTTATGGGGCAGTAACAGTACACTTTTCAAAACGTGTTTTTCAGCCCGAAATAAACGCGTTTTTTCAGACAACTGAATCCCCATGTAGCAACAAGGCTCAGAAGAGCCCACACACTCAGATCTTAACCCCAGTGTGCTGAAAGTGTCAAAACATGTTTTTCAGCAGAAATAAACATGTTTCTGCAAGTTTGGTCAACCCCATGTAAGTTATGGGGCAGTAACAGTACACTTTTCAAAACGTGTTTTTCAGCCCGAAATGAACGCGTTTTTTCAGACAACTGAATCCCCATGTAGCAACAAGGCTCAGAAGAGCCCACACACTCAGATCTTAACCCCAGTGTGCTGAAAGTGTCAAAACATGTTTTTCAGCAGAAATAAACATGTTTCTGCAAGTTTGGTCAACCCCATGTAAGTTATGGGGCAGTAACAGTACACTTTTCAAAACGTGTTTTTCAGCCCGAAATAAACGCGTTTTTTCAGACAACTGAATCCCCATGTAGCAACAAGGCTCAGAAGAGCCCACACACTCAGATCTTAACCCCAGTGTGCTGAAAGTGTCAAAACATGTTTTTCAGCAGAAATAAACATGTTTCTGCAAGTTTGGTCAACCCCATGTAAGTTATGGGGCAGTAACAGTACACTTTTCAAAACGTGTTTTTCAGCCCGAAATAAACGCGTTTTTTCAGACAACTGAATCCCCATGTAGCAACAAGGCTCAGAAGAGCCCACACACTCAGATCTTAACCCCAGTGTGGTGAAAGTGTCAAAACATGTTTTTCAGCAGAAATAAACATGTTTCTGCAAGTTTGGTCAACCCCATGTAAGTTATGGGGCAGTAACAGTACACTCTGCAAAACGTGTTTTTCAGCCCGAAATAAACGCGTTTTTTCAGACAACTGAATCCCCATGTAGCAGCAAGGCTCAGAAGAGCCCACACACTCAGATCTTAACCCCAGTGTGCTGAAAGTGTCAAAACATGTTTTTCAGCAGAAATAAACATGTTTCTGCAAGTTTGGTCAACCCCATGTAAGTTATGGGGCAGTAACAGTACACTTTTCAAAACGTGTTTTTCAGCCCGAAATAAACGCGTTTTTTCAGACAACTGAATCCCCATGTAGCAACAAGGCTCAGAAGAGCCCACACACTCAGATCTTAACCCCAGTGTGCAGAAAGGGTCAAAACGTGTTTTTCAGCAGAAATAAACATGTTTCTGCAAGTTTGGTCAACCCCATGTAAGTTATGGGGCAGTAACAGTACACTCTGCAAATCGTGTTTTTCAGCCCGAAATAAACGCGTTTTTTCAGACAACTGAATCCCCATGTAGCAGCAAGGCTCAGAAGAGCCCACACACTCAGATCTTAACCCCAGTGTGCTGAAAGTGTCAAAACATGTTTTTCAGCAGAAATAAACATGTTTCTGCAAGTTTGGTCAACCCCATGTAAGTTATGGGGCAGTAACAGTACACTTTTCAAAACGTGTTTTTCAGCCCGAAATAAACGCGTTTTTTCAGACAACTGAATCCCCATGTAGCAACAAGGCTCAGAAGAGCCCACACACTCAGATCTTAACCCCAGTGTGCTGAAAGTGTCAAAACATGTTTTTCAGCAGAAATAAACATGTTTCTGCAAGTTTGGTCAACCCCATGTAAGTTATGGGGCAGTAACAGTACACTCTGCAAAACGTGTTTTTCAGCCCGAAATAAACGCGTTTTTTCAGACAACTGAATCCCCATGTAGCAGCAAGGCTCAGAAGAGCCCACACACTCAGATCTTAACCCCAGTGTGCTGAAAGTGTCAAAACATGTTTTTCAGCAGAAATAAACATGTTTCTGCAAGTTTGGTCAACCCCATGTAAGTTATGGGGCAGTAACAGTACACTTTTCAAAACGTGTTTTTCAGCCCGAAATAAACGCGTTTTTTCAGACAACTTAATCCCCATGTAGCAACAAGGCTCAGAAGAGCCCACACACTCAGATCTTAACCCCAGTGTGCTGAAAGTGTCAAAACATGTTTTTCAGCAGAAATAAACATGTTTCTGCAAGTTTGGTCAACCCCATGTAAGTTATGGGGCAGTAACAGTACACTTTTCAAAACGTGTTTTTCAGCCCGAAATAAACGCGTTTTTTCAGACAACTGAATCCCCATGTAGCAACAAGGCTCAGAAGAGCCCACACACTCAGATCTTAACCCCAGTGTGCTGAAAGTGTCAAAACATGTTTTTCAGCAGAAATAAACATGTTTCTGCAAGTTTGGTCAACCCCATGTAAGTTATGGGGCAGTAACAGTACACTTTTCAAAACGTGTTTTTCAGCCCGAAATAAACGCGTTTTTTCAGACAACTGAATCCCCATGTAGCAAGAAGGCTCAGAAGAGCCCACACACTCAGATCTTAACCCCAGTGTGCTGAAAGTGTCAAAACATGTTTTTCAGCAGAAATAAACATGTTTCTGCAAGTTTGGTCAACCCCATGTAAGTTATGGGGCAGTAACAGTACACTTTTCAAAACGTGTTTTTCAGCCCGAAATAAACGCGTTTTTTCAGACAACTGAATCCCCATGTAGCAACAAGGCTCAGAAGAGCCCACACACTCAGATCTTAACCCCAGTGTGCTGAAAGTGTCAAAACATGTTTTTCAGCAGAAATAAACATGTTTCTGCAAGTTTGGTCAACCCCATGTAAGTTATGGGGCAGTAACAGTACACTTTTCAAAACGTGTTTTTCAGCCCGAAATAAATGCGTTTTTTCAGACAACTGAATCCCCATGTAGCAACAAGGCTCAGAAGAGCCCACACACTCAGATCTTAACCCCAGTGTGCTGAAAGTGTCAAAACATGTTTTTCAGCAGAAATAAACATGTTTCTGCAAGTTTGGTCAACCCCATGTAAGTTATGGGGCAGTAACAGTACACTTTTCAAAACGTGTTTTTCAGCCCGAAATAAACGCGTTTTTTCAGACAACTGAATACCCATGTAGCAGCAAGTCTCAGAAGAGCCCACACACTCAGCTCTTAACCCCAGTGTGCAGAAAGGGTCAAAACGTGTTTTTCAGCAGAAATAAACATGTTTCTGCAAGTTTGGTCAACCCCATGTAAGTTATGGGGCAGTAACAGTACACTCTGCAAATCGTGTTTTTCAGCCCGAAATAAACGCGTTTTTTCAGACAACTGAATCCCCATGTAGCAGCAAGGCTCAGAAGAGCCCACACACTCAGATCTTAACCCCAGTGTGCTGAAAGTGTCAAAACATGTTTTTCAGCAGAAATAAACATGTTTCTGCAAGTTTGGTCAACCCCATGTAAGTTATGGGGCAGTAACAGTACACTTTTCAAAACGTGTTTTTCAGCCCGAAATAAACGCGTTTTTTCAGACAACTGAATCCCCATGTAGCAACAAGGCTCAGAAGAGCCCACACACTCAGATCTTAACCCCAGTGTGCTGAAAGTGTCAAAACATGTTTTTCAGCAGAAATAAACATGTTTCTGCAAGTTTGGTCAACCCCATGTAAGTTATGGGGCAGTAACAGTACACTCTGCAAAACGTGTTTTTCAGCCCGAAATAAACGCGTTTTTTCAGACAACTGAATCCCCATGTAGCAGCAAGGCTCAGAAGAGCCCACACACTCAGATCTTAACCCCAGTGTGCTGAAAGTGGCAAAACATGTTTTTCAGCAGAAATAAACATGTTTCTGCAAGTTTGGTCAACCCCATGTAAGTTATGGGGCAGTAACAGTACACTTTTCAAAACGTGTTTTTCAGCCCGAAATAAACGCGTTTTTTCAGACAACTGAATCCCCATGTAGCAACAAGGCTCAGAAGAGCCCACACACTCAGATCTTAACCCCAGTGTGCTGAAAGTGTCAAAACTTGTTTTTCAGCAGAAATAAACATGTTTCTGCAAGTTTGGTCAACCCCATGTAAGTTATGGGGCAGTAACAGTACACTTTTCAAAACGTGTTTTTCAGCCCGAAATAAACGCGTTTTTTCAGACAACTGAATCCCCATGTAGCAACAAGGCTCAGAAGAGCCCACACACTCAGATCTTAACCCCAGTGTGCTGAAAGTGTCAAAACATGTTTTTCAGCAGAAATAAACATGTTTCTGCAAGTTTGGTCAACCCCATGTAAGTTATGGGGCAGTAACAGTACACTTTTCAAAACGTGTTTTTCAGCCCGAAATAAACGCGTTTTTTCAGACAACTGAATACCCATGTAGCAGCAAGTCTCAGAAGAGCCCACACACTCAGCTCTTAACCCCAGTGTGCAGAAAGGGTCAAAACGTGTTTTTCAGCAGAAATAAACATGTTTCTGCAAGTTTGGTCAACCCCATGTAAGTTATGGGGCAGTAACAGTACACTTTTCAAAACGTGTTTTTCAGCCCGAAATAAACGCGTTTTTTCAGACAACTGAATCCCCATGTAGCAGCAAGGCTCAGAAGAGCCCACACACTCAGATCTTAACCCCAGTGTGCTGAAAGTGTCAAAACAAGTTTTTCAGCAGAAATAAACATGTTTCTGCAAGTTTGGTCAACCCCATGTAAGTTATGGGGCAGTAACAGTACACTTTTCAAAACGTGTTTTTCAGCCCGAAATAAACGCGTTTTTTCAGACAACTGAATCCCCAAGTAGCAGCAAGGCTCAGAAGAGCCCACACACTCAGATCTTAAACCCAGTGTGTTGAAAGTGTCAAAACATGTTTTTCAGCAGAAATAAACATGTTTCTGCAAGTTTGGTCAACCCCATGTAAGTTATGGGGCAGTAACAGTACACTTTTCAAAACTTGTTTTTCAGCCCGAAATAAACGCGTTTTTTCAGACAACTGAATCCCCATGTAGCAACAAGGCTCAGAAGAGCCCACACACTCAGATCTTAACCCCAGTGTGCTGAAAGTGTCAAAACTTGTTTTTCAGCAGAAATAAACATGTTTCTGCAAGTTTGGTCAACCCCATGTAAGTTATGGGGCAGTAACAGTACACTCTGCAAAACGTGTTTTTCAGCCCGAAATAAACGCGTTTTTTCAGACAACTGAATCCCCATGTAGCAGCAAGGCTCAGAAGAGCCCACACACTCAGATCTTAACCCCAGTGTGCTGAAAGTGTCAAAACATGTTTTTCAGCAGAAATAAACATGTTTCTGCAAGTTTGGTCAACCCCATGTAAGTTATGGGGCAGTAACAGTACACTTTTCAAAACGTGTTTTTCAGCCCGAAATAAACGCGTTTTTTCAGACAACTGAATCCCCATGTAGCAACAAGGCTCAGAAGAGCCCACACACTCAGATCTTAACCCCAGTGTGGTGAAAGTGTCAAAACATGTTTTTCAGCAGAAATAAACATGTTTCTGCAAGTTTGGTCAACCCCATGTAAGTTATGGGGCAGTAACAGTACACTCTGCAAAACGTGTTTTTCAGCCCGAAATAAACGCGTTTTTTCAGACAACTGAATCCCCATGTAGCAGCAAGGCTCAGAAGAGCCCACACACTCAGATCTTAACCCCAGTGTGCTGAAAGTGTCAAAACATGTTTTTCAGCAGAAATAAACATGTTTCTGCAAGTTTGGTCAACCCCATGTAAGTTATGGGGCAGTAACAGTACACTTTTCAAAACGTGTTTTTCAGCCCGAAATAAACGCGTTTTTTCAGACAACTGAATACCCATGTAGCAGCAAGTCTCAGAAGAGCCCACACACTCAGCTCTTAACCCCAGTGTGCAGAAAGGGTCAAAACGTGTTTTTCAGCAGAAATAAACATGTTTCTGCAAGTTTGGTCAACCCCATGTAAGTTATGGGGCAGTAACAGTACACTCTGCAAATCGTGTTTTTCAGCCCGAAATAAACGCGTTTTTTCAGACAACTGAATCCCCATGTAGCAGCAAGGCTCAGAAGAGCCCACACACTCAGATCTTAACCCCAGTGTGCTGAAAGTGTCAAAACATGTTTTTCAGCAGAAATAAACATGTTTCTGCAAGTTTGGTCAACCCCATGTAAGTTATGGGGCAGTAACAGTACACTTTTCAAAACGTGTTTTTCAGCCCGAAATAAACGCGTTTTTTCAGACAACTGAATCCCCATGTAGCAACAAGGCTCAGAAGAGCCCACACACTCAGATCTTAACCCCAGTGTGCTGAAAGTGTCAAAACATGTTTTTCAGCAGAAATAAACATGTTTCTGCAAGTTTGGTCAACCCCATGTAAGTTATGGGGCAGTAACAGTACACTCTGCAAAACGTGTTTTTCAGCCCGAAATAAACGCGTTTTTTCAGACAACTGAATCCCCATGTAGCAACAAGGCTCAGAAGAGCCCACACACTCAGATCTTAACCCCAGTGTGCTGAAAGTGTCAAAACATGTTTTTCAGCAGAAATAAACATGTTTCTGCAAGTTTGGTCAACCCCATGTAAGTTATGGGGCAGTAACAGTACACTTTTCAAAACGTGTTTTTCAGCCCGAAATAAACGCGTTTTTTCAGACAACTGAATACCCATGTAGCAGCAAGTCTCAGAAGAGCCCACACACTCAGCTCTTAACCCCAGTGTGCAGAAAGGGTCAAAACGTGTTTTTCAGCAGAAATAAACATGTTTCTGCAAGTTTGGTCAACCCCATGTAAGTTATGGGGCAGTAACAGTACACTCTGCAAATCGTGTTTTTCAGCCCGAAATAAACGCGTTTTTTCAGACAACTGAATCCCCATGTAGCAGCAAGACTCAGAAGAGCCCACACACTCAGATCTTAAACCCAGTGTGTTGAAAGTGTCAAAACATGTTTTTCAGCAGAAATAAACATGTTTCTGCAAGTTTGGTCAACCCCATGTAAGTTATGGGGCAGTAACAGTACACTTTTCAAAACTTGTTTTTCAGCCCGAAATAAACGCGTTTTTTCAGACAACTGAATCCCCATGTAGCAACAAGGCTCAGAAGAGCCCACACACTCAGATCTTAACCCCAGTGTGCTGAAAGTGTCAAAACTTGTTTTTCAGCAGAAATAAACATGTTTCTGCAAGTTTGGTCAACCCCATGTAAGTTATGGGGCAGTAACAGTACACTCTGCAAAACGTGTTTTTCAGCCCGAAATAAACGCGTTTTTTCAGACAACTGAATCCCCATGTAGCAGCAAGGCTCAGAAGAGCCCACACACTCAGATCTTAACCCCAGTGTGCTGAAAGTGTCAAAACATGTTTTTCAGCAGAAATAAACATGTTTCTGCAAGTTTGGTCAACCCCATGTAAGTTATGGGGCAGTAACAGTACACTTTTCAAAACGTGTTTTTCAGCCCGAAATAAACGCGTTTTTTCAGACAACTGAATCCCCATGTAGCAACAAGGCTCAGAAGAGCCCACACACTCAGATCTTAACCCCAGTGTGGTGAAAGTGTCAAAACATGTTTTTCAGCAGAAATAAACATGTTTCTGCAAGTTTGGTCAACCCCATGTAAGTTATGGGGCAGTAACAGTACACTCTGCAAAACGTGTTTTTCAGCCCGAAATAAACGCGTTTTTTCAGACAACTGAATCCCCATGTAGCAGCAAGGCTCAGAAGAGCCCACACACTCAGATCTTAACCCCAGTGTGCTGAAAGTGTCAAAACATGTTTTTCAGCAGAAATAAACATGTTTCTGCAAGTTTGGTCAACCCCATGTAAGTTATGGGGCAGTAACAGTACACTTTTCAAAACGTGTTTTTCAGCCCGAAATAAACGCGTTTTTTCAGACAACTGAATCCCCATGTAGCAACAAGGCTCAGAAGAGCCCACACACTCAGATCTTAACCCCAGTGTGCTGAAAGTGTCAAAACATGTTTTTCAGCAGAAATAAACATGTTTCTGCAAGTTTGGTCAACCCCATGTAAGTTATGGGGCAGTAACAGTACACTTTTCAAAACGTGTTTTTCAGCCCGAAATAAACGCGTTTTTTCAGACAACTGAATCAACATGTAGCAACAAGGCTCAGAAGAGCCCACACACTCAGATCTTAACCCCAGTGTGGTGAAAGTGTCAAAACATGTTTTTCAGCAGAAATAAACATGTTTCTGCAAGTTTGGTCAACCCCATGTAAGTTATGGGGCAGTAACAGTACACTTTTCAAAACGTGTTTTTCAGCCCGAAATAAACGCGTTTTTTCAGACAACTGAATCCCCATGTAGCAACAAGGCTCAGAAGAGCCCACACACTCAGATCTTAACCCCAGTGTGCTGAAAGTGTCAAAACATGTTTTTCAGCAGAAATAAACATGTGTCTGCAAGTTTGGTCAACCCCATGTAAGTTATGGGGCAGTAACAGTACACTTTTCAAAACGTGTTTTTCAGCCCGAAATAAACGCGTTTTTTCAGACAACTGAATACCCATGTAGCAGCAAGTCTCAGAAGAGCCCACACACTCAGCTCTTAACCCCAGTGTGCAGAAAGGGTCAAAACGTGTTTTTCAGCAGAAATAAACATGTTTCTGCAAGTTTGGTCAACCCCATGTAAGTTATGGGGCAGTAACAGTACACTCTGCAAATCGTGTTTTTCAGCCCGAAATAAACGCGTTTTTTCAGACAACTGAATCCCCATGTAGCAGCAAGGCTCAGAAGAGCCCACACACTCAGATCTTAACCCCAGTGTGCTGAAAGTGTCAAAACATGTTTTTCTGCAGAATTAAACATGTTTCTGCAAGTTTGGTCAACCCCATGTAAGTTATGGGGCAGTAACAGTACACTTTTCAAAACGTGTTTTTCAGCCCGAAATAAACGCGTTTTTTCAGACAACTGAATCCCCATGTAGCAACAAGGCTCAGAAGAGCCCACACACTCAGATCTTAACCCCAGTGTGCTGAAAGTGTCAAAACATGTTTTTCAGCAGAAATAAACATGTTTCTGCAAGTTTGGTCAACCCCATGTAAGTTATGGGGCAGTAACAGTACACTCTGCAAAACGTGTTTTTCAGCCCGAAATAAACGCGTTTTTTCAGACAACTGAATCCCCATGTAGCAACAAGGCTCAGAAGAGCCCACACACTCAGATCTTAACCCCAGTGTGCTGAAAGTGTCAAAACATGTTTTTCAGCAGAAATAAACATGTTTCTGCAAGTTTGGTCAACCCCATGTAAGTTATGGGGCAGTAACAGTACACTTTTCAAAACGTGTTTTTCAGCCCGAAATAAACGCGTTTTTTCAGACAACTGAATCCCCATGTAGCAACAAGGCTCAGAAGAGCCCACACACTCAGATCTTAACCCCAGTGTGCTGAAAGTGTCAAAACTTGTTTTTCAGCAGAAATAAACATGTTTCTGCAAGTTTGGTCAACCCCATGTAAGTTATGGGGCAGTAACAGTACACTTTTCAAAACGTGTTTTTCAGCCCGAAATAAACGCGTTTTTTCAGACAACTGAATACCCATGTAGCAGCAAGGCTCAGAAGAGCCCACACACTCAGATCTTAACCCCAGTGTGCTGAAAGTGTCAAAACATGTTTTTCAGCAGAAATAAACATGTTTCTGCAAGTTTGGTCAACCCCATGTAAGTTATGGGGCAGTAACAGTACACTTTTCAAAACGTGTTTTTCAGCCCGAAATAAACGCGTTTTTTCAGACAACTGAATCCCCATGTAGCAACAAGGCTCAGAAGAGCCCACACACTCAGATCTTAACCCCAGTGTGCTGAAAGTGTCAAAACTTGTTTTTCAGCAGAAATAAACATGTTTCTGCAAGTTTGGTCAACCCCATGTAAGTTATGGGGCAGTAACAGTACACTTTTCAAAACGTGTTTTTCAGCCCGAAATAAACGCGTTTTTTCAGACAACTGAATACCCATGTAGCAGCAAGGCTCAGAAGAGCCCACACACTCAGATCTTAACCCCAGTGTGCTGAAAGTGTCAAAACATGTTTTTCAGCAGAAATAAACATGTTTCTGCAAGTTTGGTCAACCCCATGTAAGTTATGGGGCAGTAACAGTACACTTTTCAAAACGTGTTTTTCAGCCCGAAATAAACGCGTTTTTTCAGACAACTGAATCCCCATGTAGCAACAAGGCTCAGAAGAGCCCACACACTCAGATCTTAACCCCAGTGTGCTGAAAGTGTCAAAACATGTTTTTCAGCAGAAATAAACATGTTTCTGCAAGTTTGGTCAACCCCATGTAAGTTATGGGGCAGTAACAGTACACTTTTCAAAACGTGTTTTTCAGCCCGAAATAAACGCGTTTTTTCAGACAACTGAATCCCCATGTAGCAACAAGGCTCAGAAGAGCCCACACACTCAGATCTTAACCCCAGTGTGCTGAAAGTGTCAAAACATGTTTTTCAGCAGAAATAAACATGTTTCTGCAAGTTTGGTCAACCCCATGTAAGTTATGGGGCAGTAACAGTACACTTTTCAAAACGTGTTTTTCAGCCGAAATAAACGCGTTTTTTCAGACAACTGAATCCCCATGTAGCAACAAGGCTCAGAAGAGCCCACACACTCAGATCTTAACCCCAGTGTGCTGAAAGTGTCAAAACATGTTTTTCAGCAGAAATAAACATGTTTCTGCAAGTTTGGTCAACCCCATGTAAGTTATGGGGCAGTAACAGTACACTTTTCAAAACGTGTTTTTCAGCCCGAAATAAACGCGTTTTTTCAGACAACTGAATCCCCATGTAGCAACAAGGCTCAGAAGAGCCCACACACTCAGATCTTAACCCCAGTGTGGTGAAAGTGTCAAAACATGTTTTTCAGCAGAAATAAACATGTTTCTGCAAGTTTGGTCAACCCCATGTAAGTTATGGGGCAGTAACAGTACACTCTGCAAAACGTGTTTTTCAGCCCGAAATAAACGCGTTTTTTCAGACAACTGAATCCCCATGTAGCAGCAAGGCTCAGAAGAGCCCACACACTCAGATCTTAACCCCAGTGTGCTGAAAGTGTCAAAACATGTTTTTCAGCAGAAATAAACATGTTTCTGCAAGTTTGGTCAACCCCATGTAAGTTATGGGGCAGTAACAGTACACTTTTCAAAACGTGTTTTTCAGCCCGAAATAAACGCGTTTTTTCAGACAACTGAATCCCCATGTAGCAACAAGGCTCAGAAGAGCCCACACACTCAGATCTTAACCCCAGTGTGCTGAAAGTGTCAAAACATGTTTTTCAGCAGAAATAAACATGTTTCTGCAAGTTTGGTCAACCCCATGTAAGTTATGGGGCAGTAACAGTACACTTTTCAAAACGTGTTTTTCAGCCCGAAATAAACGCGTTTTTTCAGACAACTGAATCAACATGTAGCAACAAGGCTCAGAAGAGCCCACACACTCAGATCTTAACCCCAGTGTGGTGAAAGTGTCAAAACATGTTTTTCAGCAGAAATAAACATGTTTCTGCAAGTTTGGTCAACCCCATGTAAGTTATGGGGCAGTAACAGTACACTTTTCAAAACGTGTTTTTCAGCCCGAAATAAACGCGTTTTTTCAGACAACTGAATCCCCATGTAGCAACAAGGCTCAGAAGAGCCCACACACTCAGATCTTAACCCCAGTGTGCTGAAAGTGTCAAAACATGTTTTTCAGCAGAAATAAACATGTGTCTGCAAGTTTGGTCAACCCCATGTAAGTTATGGGGCAGTAACAGTACACTTTTCAAAACGTGTTTTTCAGCCCGAAATAAACGCGTTTTTTCAGACAACTGAATACCCATGTAGCAGCAAGTCTCAGAAGAGCCCACACACTCAGCTCTTAACCCCAGTGTGCAGAAAGGGTCAAAACGTGTTTTTCAGCAGAAATAAACATGTTTCTGCAAGTTTGGTCAACCCCATGTAAGTTATGGGGCAGTAACAGTACACTCTGCAAATCGTGTTTTTCAGCCCGAAATAAACGCGTTTTTTCAGACAACTGAATCCCCATGTAGCAGCAAGGCTCAGAAGAGCCCACACACTCAGATCTTAACCCCAGTGTGCTGAAAGTGTCAAAACATGTTTTTCTGCAGAATTAAACATGTTTCTGCAAGTTTGGTCAACCCCATGTAAGTTATGGGGCAGTAACAGTACACTTTTCAAAACGTGTTTTTCAGCCCGAAATAAACGCGTTTTTTCAGACAACTGAATCCCCATGTAGCAACAAGGCTCAGAAGAGCCCACACACTCAGATCTTAACCCCAGTGTGCTGAAAGTGTCAAAACATGTTTTTCAGCAGAAATAAACATGTTTCTGCAAGTTTGGTCAACCCCATGTAAGTTATGGGGCAGTAACAGTACACTCTGCAAAACGTGTTTTTCAGCCCGAAATAAACGCGTTTTTTCAGACAACTGAATCCCCATGTAGCAACAAGGCTCAGAAGAGCCCACACACTCAGATCTTAACCCCAGTGTGCTGAAAGTGTCAAAACTTGTTTTTCAGCAGAAATAAACATGTTTCTGCAAGTTTGGTCAACCCCATGTAAGTTATGGGGCAGTAACAGTACACTTTTCAAAACGTGTTTTTCAGCCCGAAATAAACGCGTTTTTTCAGACAACTGAATACCCATGTAGCAGCAAGGCTCAGAAGAGCCCACACACTCAGATCTTAACCCCAGTGTGCTGAAAGTGTCAAAACATGTTTTTCAGCAGAAATAAACATGTTTCTGCAAGTTTGGTCAACCCCATGTAAGTTATGGGGCAGTAACAGTACACTTTTCAAAACGTGTTTTTCAGCCCGAAATAAACGCGTTTTTTCAGACAACTGAATCCCCATGTAGCAACAAGGCTCAGAAGAGCCCACACACTCAGATCTTAACCCCAGTGTGCTGAAAGTGTCAAAACTTGTTTTTCAGCAGAAATAAACATGTTTCTGCAAGTTTGGTCAACCCCATGTAAGTTATGGGGCAGTAACAGTACACTTTTCAAAACGTGTTTTTCAGCCCGAAATAAACGCGTTTTTTCAGACAACTGAATACCCATGTAGCAGCAAGGCTCAGAAGAGCCCACACACTCAGATCTTAACCCCAGTGTGCTGAAAGTGTCAAAACATGTTTTTCAGCAGAAATAAACATGTTTCTGCAAGTTTGGTCAACCCCATGTAAGTTATGGGGCAGTAACAGTACACTTTTCAAAACGTGTTTTTCAGCCCGAAATAAACGCGTTTTTTCAGACAACTGAATCCCCATGTAGCAACAAGGCTCAGAAGAGCCCACACACTCAGATCTTAACCCCAGTGTGCTGAAAGTGTCAAAACATGTTTTTCAGCAGAAATAAACATGTTTCTGCAAGTTTGGTCAACCCCATGTAAGTTATGGGGCAGTAACAGTACACTTTTCAAAACGTGTTTTTCAGCCCGAAATAAACGCGTTTTTTCAGACAACTGAATCCCCATGTAGCAACAAGGCTCAGAAGAGCCCACACACTCAGATCTTAACCCCAGTGTGCTGAAAGTGTCAAAACATGTTTTTCAGCAGAAATAAACATGTTTCTGCAAGTTTGGTCAACCCCATGTAAGTTATGGGGCAGTAACAGTACACTTTTCAAAACGTGTTTTTCAGCCGAAATAAACGCGTTTTTTCAGACAACTGAATCCCCATGTAGCAACAAGGCTCAGAAGAGCCCACACACTCAGATCTTAACCCCAGTGTGCTGAAAGTGTCAAAACATGTTTTTCAGCAGAAATAAACATGTTTCTGCAAGTTTGGTCAACCCCATGTAAGTTATGGGGCAGTAACAGTACACTTTTCAAAACGTGTTTTTCAGCCCGAAATAAACGCGTTTTTTCAGACAACTGAATCCCCATGTAGCAGCAAGTCTCAGAAGAGCCCACACACTCAGCTCTTAACCCCAGTGTGCAGAAAGGGTCAAAACGTGTTTTTCAGCAGAAATAAACATGTTTCTGCAAGTTTGGTCAACCCCATGTAAGTTATGGGGCAGTAACAGTACACTCTGCAAATCGTGTTTTTCAGCCCGAAATAAACGCGTTTTTTCAGACAACTGAATCCCCATGTAGCAGCAAGGCTCAGAAGAGCCCACACACTCAGATCTTAAACCCAGTGTGTTGAAAGTGTCAAAACATGTTTTTCAGCAGAAATAAACATGTTTCTGCAAGTTTGGTCAACCCCATGTAAGTTATGGGGCAGTAACAGTACACTTTTCAAAACGTGTTTTTCAGCCCGAAATAAACGCGTTTTTTCAGACAACTGAATACCCATGTAGCAGCAAGTCTCAGAAGAGCCCACACACTCAGCTCTTAACCCCAGTGTGCAGAAAGGGTCAAAACGTGTTTTTCAGCAGAAATAAACATGTTTCTGCAAGTTTGGTCAACCCCATGTAAGTTATGGGGCAGTAACAGTACACTCTGCAAATCGTGTTTTTCAGCCCGAAATAAACGCGTTTTTTCAGACAACTGAATCCCCATGTAGCAGCAAGGCTCAGAAGAGCCCACACACTCAGATCTTAACCCCAGTGTGCTGAAAGTGTCAAAACATGTTTTTCAGCAGAAATAAACATGTTTCTGCAAGTTTGGTCAACCCCATGTAAGTTATGGGGCAGTAACAGTACACTTTTCAAAACGTGTTTTTCAGCCCGAAATAAACGCGTTTTTTCAGACAACTGAATCCCCATGTAGCAACAAGGCTCAGAAGAGCCCACACACTCAGATCTTAACCCCAGTGTGCTGAAAGTGTCAAAACATGTTTTTCAGCAGAAATAAACATGTTTCTGCAAGTTTGGTCAACCCCATGTAAGTTATGGGGCAGTAACAGTACACTGCAAAACGTGTTTTTCAGCCCGAAATAAACGCGTTTTTTCAGACAACTGAATCCCCATGTAGCAGCAAGGCTCAGAAGAGCCCACACACTCAGATCTTAACCCCAGTGTGCTGAAAGTGTCAAAACATGTTTTTCAGCAGAAATAAACATGTTTCTGCAAGTTTGGTCAACCCCATGTAAGTTATGGGGCAGTAACAGTACACTTTTCAAAACGTGTTTTTCAGCCCGAAATAAACGCGTTTTTTCAGACAACTGAATCCCCATGTAGCAACAAGGCTCAGAAGAGCCCACACACTCAGATCTTAACCCCAGTGTGCTGAAAGTGTCAAAACATGTTTTTCAGCAGAAATAAACATGTTTCTGCAAGTTTGGTCAACCCCATGTAAGTTATGGGGCAGTAACAGTACACTTTTCAAAACTTGTTTTTCAGCCCGAAATAAACGCGTTTTTTCAGACAACTGAATCCCCATGTAGCAACAAGGCTCAGAAGAGCCCACACACTCAGATCTTAACCCCAGTGTGCTGAAAGTGTCAAAACATGTTTTTCAGCAGAAATAAACATGTTTCTGCAAGTTTGGTCAACCCCATGTAAGTTATGGGGCAGTAACAGTACACTTTTCAAAACGTGTTTTTCAGCCCGAAATAAACGCGTTTTTTCAGACAACTGAATACCCATGTAGCAGCAAGTCTCAGAAGAGCCCACACACTCAGCTCTTAACCCCAGTGTGCAGAAAGGGTCAAAACGTGTTTTTCAGCAGAAATAAACATGTTTCTGCAAGTTTGGTCAACCCCATGTAAGTTATGGGGCAGTAACAGTACACTTTTCAAAACGTGTTTTTCAGCCCGAAATAAACGCGTTTTTTCAGACAACTGAATCCCCATGTAGCAACAAGGCTCAGAAGAGCCCACACACTCAGATCTTAACCCCAGTGTGCTGAAAGTGTCAAAACATGTTTTTCAGCAGAAATAAACATGTTTCTGCAAGTTTGGTCAACCCCATGTAAGTTATGGGGCAGTAACAGTACACTTTTCAAAACGTGTTTTTCAGCCCGAAATAAACGCGTTTTTTCAGACAACTGAATACCCATGTAGCAGCAAGTCTCAGAAGAGCCCACACACTCAGCTCTTAACCCCAGTGTGCAGAAAGGGTCAAAACGTGTTTTTCAGCAGAAATAAACATGTTTCTGCAAGTTTGGTCAACCCCATGTAAGTTATGGGGCAGTAACAGTACACTCTGCAAATCGTGTTTTTCAGCCCGAAATAAACGCGTTTTTTCAGACAACTGAATCCCCATGTAGCAGCAAGGCTCAGAAGAGCCCACACACTCAGATCTTAACCCCAGTGTGCTGAAAGTGTCAAAACATGTTTTTCAGCAGAAATAAACATGTTTCTGCAAGTTTGGTCAACCCCATGTAAGTTATGGGGCAGTAACAGTACACTTTTCAAAACGTGTTTTTCAGCCCGAAATAAACGCGTTTTTTCAGACAACTGAATCCCCATGTAGCAACAAGGCTCAGAAGAGCCCACACACTCAGATCTTAACCCCAGTGTGCTGAAAGTGTCAAAACATGTTTTTCAGCAGAAATAAACATGTTTCTGCAAGTTTGGTCAACCCCATGTAAGTTATGGGGCAGTAACAGTACACTCTGCAAAACGTGTTTTTCAGCCCGAAATAAACGCGTTTTTTCAGACAACTGAATCCCCATGTAGCAGCAAGGCTCAGAAGAGCCCACACACTCAGATCTTAACCCCAGTGTGCTGAAAGTGTCAAAACATGTTTTTCAGCAGAAATAAACATGTTTCTGCAAGTTTGGTCAACCCCATGTAAGTTATGGGGCAGTAACAGTACACTTTTCAAAACGTGTTTTTCAGCACGAAATAAACGCGTTTTTTCAGACAACTGAATCCCCATGTAGCAACAAGGCTCAGAAGAGCCCACACACTCAGATCTTAACCCCAGTGTGCTGAAAGTGTCAAAACATGTTTTTCAGCAGAAATAAACATGTTTCTGCAAGTTTGGTCAACCCCATGTAAGTTATGGGGCAGTAACAGTACACTTTTCAAAACGTGTTTTTCAGCCCGAAATAAACGCGTTTTTTCAGACAACTGAATCCCCATGTAGCAACAAGGCTCAGAAGAGCCCACACACTCAGATCTTAACCCCAGTGTGCTGAAAGTGTCAAAACATGTTTTTCAGCAGAAATAAACATGTTTCTGCAAGTTTGGTCAACCCCATGTAAGTTATGGGGCAGTAACAGTACACTTTTCAAAACGTGTTTTTCAGCCCGAAATAAACGCGTTTTTTCAGACAACTGAATACCCATGTAGCAGCAAGTCTCAGAAGAGCCCACACACTCAGCTCTTAACCCCAGTGTGCAGAAAGGGTCAAAACGTGTTTTTCAGCAGAAATAAACATGTTTCTGCAAGTTTGGTCAACCCCATGTAAGTTATGGGGCAGTAACAGTACACTTTTCAAAACTTGTTTTTCAGCCCGAAATAAACGCGTTTTTTCAGACAACTGAATCCCCATGTAGCAACAAGGCTCAGAAGAGCCCACACACTCAGATCTTAACCCCAGTGTGCTGAAAGTGTCAAAACTTGTTTTTCAGCAGAAATAAACATGTTTCTGCAAGTTTGGTCAACCCCATGTAAGTTATGGGGCAGTAACAGTACACTCTGCAAAACGTGTTTTTCAGCCCGAAATAAACGCGTTTTTTCAGACAACTGAATCCCCATGTAGCAGCAAGGCTCAGAAGAGCCCACACACTCAGATCTTAACCCCAGTGTGCTGAAAGTGTCAAAACATGTTTTTCAGCAGAAATAAACATGTTTCTGCAAGTTTGGTCAACCCCATGTAAGTTATGGGGCAGTAACAGTACACTTTTCAAAACGTGTTTTTCAGCCCGAAATAAACGCGTTTTTTCAGACAACTGAATCCCCATGTAGCAACAAGGCTCAGAAGAGCCCACACACTCAGATCTTAACCCCAGTGTGGTGAAAGTGTCAAAACATGTTTTTCAGCAGAAATAAACATGTTTCTGCAAGTTTGGTCAACCCCATGTAAGTTATGGGGCAGTAACAGTACACTCTGCAAAACGTGTTTTTCAGCCCGAAATAAACGCGTTTTTTCAGACAACTGAATCCCCATGTAGCAGCAAGGCTCAGAAGAGCCCACACACTCAGATCTTAACCCCAGTGTGCTGAAAGTGTCAAAACATGTTTTTCAGCAGAAATAAACATGTTTCTGCAAGTTTGGTCAACCCCATGTAAGTTATGGGGCAGTAACAGTACACTTTTCAAAACGTGTTTTTCAGCCCGAAATAAACGCGTTTTTTCAGACAACTGAATCCCCATGTAGCAACAAGGCTCAGAAGAGCCCACACACTCAGATCTTAACCCCAGTGTGCTGAAAGTGTCAAAACATGTTTTTCAGCAGAAATAAACATGTTTCTGCAAGTTTGGTCAACCCCATGTAAGTTATGGGGCAGTAACAGTACACTCTGCAAAACGTGTTTTTCAGCCCGAAATAAACGCGTTTTTTCAGACAACTGAATCCCCATGTAGCAACAAGGCTCAGAAGAGCCCACACACTCAGATCTTAACCCCAGTGTGCTGAAAGTGTCAAAACATGTTTTTCAGCAGAAATAAACATGTTTCTGCAAGTTTGGTCAACCCCATGTAAGTTATGGGGCAGTAACAGTACACTTTTCAAAACGTGTTTTTCAGCCCGAAATGAACGCGTTTTTTCAGACAACTGAATCCCCATGTAGCAACAAGGCTCAGAAGAGCCCACACACTCAGATCTTAACCCCAGTGTGCTGAAAGTGTCAAAACATGTTTTTCAGCAGAAATAAACATGTTTCTGCAAGTTTGGTCAACCCCATGTAAGTTATGGGGCAGTAACAGTACACTTTTCAAAACGTGTTTTTCAGCCCGAAATAAACGCGTTTTTTCAGACAACTGAATCCCCATGTAGCAACAAGGCTCAGAAGAGCCCACACACTCAGATCTTAACCCCAGTGTGCTGAAAGTGTCAAAACATGTTTTTCAGCAGAAATAAACATGTTTCTGCAAGTTTGGTCAACCCCATGTAAGTTATGGGGCAGTAACAGTACACTTTTCAAAACGTGTTTTTCAGCCCGAAATAAACGCGTTTTTTCAGACAACTGAATCCCCATGTAGCAACAAGGCTCAGAAGAGCCCACACACTCAGATCTTAACCCCAGTGTGGTGAAAGTGTCAAAACATGTTTTTCAGCAGAAATAAACATGTTTCTGCAAGTTTGGTCAACCCCATGTAAGTTATGGGGCAGTAACAGTACACTCTGCAAAACGTGTTTTTCAGCCCGAAATAAACGCGTTTTTTCAGACAACTGAATCCCCATGTAGCAGCAAGGCTCAGAAGAGCCCACACACTCAGATCTTAACCCCAGTGTGCTGAAAGTGTCAAAACATGTTTTTCAGCAGAAATAAACATGTTTCTGCAAGTTTGGTCAACCCCATGTAAGTTATGGGGCAGTAACAGTACACTTTTCAAAACGTGTTTTTCAGCCCGAAATAAACGCGTTTTTTCAGACAACTGAATCCCCATGTAGCAACAAGGCTCAGAAGAGCCCACACACTCAGATCTTAACCCCAGTGTGCAGAAAGGGTCAAAACGTGTTTTTCAGCAGAAATAAACATGTTTCTGCAAGTTTGGTCAACCCCATGTAAGTTATGGGGCAGTAACAGTACACTCTGCAAATCGTGTTTTTCAGCCCGAAATAAACGCGTTTTTTCAGACAACTGAATCCCCATGTAGCAGCAAGGCTCAGAAGAGCCCACACACTCAGATCTTAACCCCAGTGTGCTGAAAGTGTCAAAACATGTTTTTCAGCAGAAATAAACATGTTTCTGCAAGTTTGGTCAACCCCATGTAAGTTATGGGGCAGTAACAGTACACTTTTCAAAACGTGTTTTTCAGCCCGAAATAAACGCGTTTTTTCAGACAACTGAATCCCCATGTAGCAACAAGGCTCAGAAGAGCCCACACACTCAGATCTTAACCCCAGTGTGCTGAAAGTGTCAAAACATGTTTTTCAGCAGAAATAAACATGTTTCTGCAAGTTTGGTCAACCCCATGTAAGTTATGGGGCAGTAACAGTACACTCTGCAAAACGTGTTTTTCAGCCCGAAATAAACGCGTTTTTTCAGACAACTGAATCCCCATGTAGCAGCAAGGCTCAGAAGAGCCCACACACTCAGATCTTAACCCCAGTGTGCTGAAAGTGTCAAAACATGTTTTTCAGCAGAAATAAACATGTTTCTGCAAGTTTGGTCAACCCCATGTAAGTTATGGGGCAGTAACAGTACACTTTTCAAAACGTGTTTTTCAGCCCGAAATAAACGCGTTTTTTCAGACAACTGAATCCCCATGTAGCAACAAGGCTCAGAAGAGCCCACACACTCAGATCTTAACCCCAGTGTGCTGAAAGTGTCAAAACATGTTTTTCAGCAGAAATAAACATGTTTCTGCAAGTTTGGTCAACCCCATGTAAGTTATGGGGCAGTAACAGTACACTTTTCAAAACGTGTTTTTCAGCCCGAAATAAACGCGTTTTTTCAGACAACTGAATCCCCATGTAGCAACAAGGCTCAGAAGAGCCCACACACTCAGATCTTAACCCCAGTGTGCTGAAAGTGTCAAAACATGTTTTTCAGCAGAAATAAACATGTTTCTGCAAGTTTGGTCAACCCCATGTAAGTTATGGGGCAGTAACAGTACACTTTTCAAAACGTGTTTTTCAGCCCGAAATAAACGCGTTTTTTCAGACAACTGAATCCCCATGTAGCAACAAGGCTCAGAAGAGCCCACACACTCAGATCTTAACCCCAGTGTGCTGAAAGTGTCAAAACATGTTTTTCAGCAGAAATAAACATGTTTCTGCAAGTTTGGTCAACCCCATGTAAGTTATGGGGCAGTAACAGTACACTTTTCAAAACGTGTTTTTTCAGCCCGAAATAAACGCGTTTTTTCAGACAACTGAATCCCCATGTAGCAACAAGGCTCAGAAGAGCCCACACACTCAGATCTTAACCCCAGTGTGCTGAAAGTGTCAAAACATGTTTTTCAGCAGAAATAAACATGTTTCTGCAAGTTTGGTCAACCCCATGTAAGTTATGGGGCAGTAACAGTACACTTTTCAAAACGTGTTTTTCAGCCCGAAATAAACGCGTTTTTTCAGACAACTGAATCCCCATGTAGCAACAAGGCTCAGAAGAGCCCACACACTCAGATCTTAACCCCAGTGTGCTGAAAGTGTCAAAACATGTTTTTCAGCAGAAATAAACATGTTTCTGCAAGTTTGGTCAACCCCATGTAAGTTATGGGGCAGTAACAGTACACTTTTCAAAACGTGTTTTTCAGCCCGAAATAAACGCGTTTTTTCAGACAACTGAATACCCATGTAGCAGCAAGTCTCAGAAGAGCCCACACACTCAGCTCTTAACCCCAGTGTGCAGAAAGGGTCAAAACGTGTTTTTCAGCAGAAATAAACATGTTTCTGCAAGTTTGGTCAACCCCATGTAAGTTATGGGGCAGTAACAGTACACTCTGCAAATCGTGTTTTTCAGCCCGAAATAAACGCGTTTTTTCAGACAACTGAATCCCCATGTAGCAGCAAGGCTCAGAAGAGCCCACACACTCAGATCTTAACCCCAGTGTGCTGAAAGTGTCAAAACATGTTTTTCAGCAGAAATAAACATGTTTCTGCAAGTTTGGTCAACCCCATGTAAGTTATGGGGCAGTAACAGTACACTTTTCAAAACGTGTTTTTCAGCCCGAAATAAACGCGTTTTTTCAGACAACTGAATCCCCATGTAGCAACAAGGCTCAGAAGAGCCCACACACTCAGATCTTAACCCCAGTGTGCTGAAAGTGTCAAAACATGTTTTTCAGCAGAAATAAACATGTTTCTGCAAGTTTGGTCAACCCCATGTAAGTTATGGGGCAGTAACAGTACACTCTGCAAAACGTGTTTTTCAGCCCGAAATAAACGCGTTTTTTCAGACAACTGAATCCCCATGTAGCAGCAAGGCTCAGAAGAGCCCACACACTCAGATCTTAACCCCAGTGTGCTGAAAGTGGCAAAACATGTTTTTCAGCAGAAATAAACATGTTTCTGCAAGTTTGGTCAACCCCATGTAAGTTATGGGGCAGTAACAGTACACTTTTCAAAACGTGTTTTTCAGCCCGAAATAAACGCGTTTTTTCAGACAACTGAATCCCCATGTAGCAACAAGGCTCAGAAGAGCCCACACACTCAGATCTTAACCCCAGTGTGCTGAAAGTGTCAAAACTTGTTTTTCAGCAGAAATAAACATGTTTCTGCAAGTTTGGTCAACCCCATGTAAGTTATGGGGCAGTAACAGTACACTTTTCAAAACGTGTTTTTCAGCCCGAAATAAACGCGTTTTTTCAGACAACTGAATCCCCATGTAGCAACAAGGCTCAGAAGAGCCCACACACTCAGATCTTAACCCCAGTGTGCTGAAAGTGTCAAAACATGTTTTTCAGCAGAAATAAACATGTTTCTGCAAGTTTGGTCAACCCCATGTAAGTTATGGGGCAGTAACAGTACACTTTTCAAAACGTGTTTTTCAGCCCGAAATAAACGCGTTTTTTCAGACAACTGAATACCCATGTAGCAGCAAGTCTCAGAAGAGCCCACACACTCAGCTCTTAACCCCAGTGTGCAGAAAGGGTCAAAACGTGTTTTTCAGCAGAAATAAACATGTTTCTGCAAGTTTGGTCAACCCCATGTAAGTTATGGGGCAGTAACAGTACACTTTTCAAAACGTGTTTTTCAGCCCGAAATAAACGCGTTTTTTCAGACAACTGAATCCCCATGTAGCAGCAAGGCTCAGAAGAGCCCACACACTCAGATCTTAACCCCAGTGTGCTGAAAGTGTCAAAACAAGTTTTTCAGCAGAAATAAACATGTTTCTGCAAGTTTGGTCAACCCCATGTAAGTTATGGGGCAGTAACAGTACACTTTTCAAAACGTGTTTTTCAGCCCGAAATAAACGCGTTTTTTCAGACAACTGAATCCCCAAGTAGCAGCAAGGCTCAGAAGAGCCCACACACTCAGATCTTAAACCCAGTGTGTTGAAAGTGTCAAAACATGTTTTTCAGCAGAAATAAACATGTTTCTGCAAGTTTGGTCAACCCCATGTAAGTTATGGGGCAGTAACAGTACACTTTTCAAAACTTGTTTTTCAGCCCGAAATAAACGCGTTTTTTCAGACAACTGAATCCCCATGTAGCAACAAGGCTCAGAAGAGCCCACACACTCAGATCTTAACCCCAGTGTGCTGAAAGTGTCAAAACTTGTTTTTCAGCAGAAATAAACATGTTTCTGCAAGTTTGGTCAACCCCATGTAAGTTATGGGGCAGTAACAGTACACTCTGCAAAACGTGTTTTTCAGCCCGAAATAAACGCGTTTTTTCAGACAACTGAATCCCCATGTAGCAGCAAGGCTCAGAAGAGCCCACACACTCAGATCTTAACCCCAGTGTGCTGAAAGTGTCAAAACATGTTTTTCAGCAGAAATAAACATGTTTCTGCAAGTTTGGTCAACCCCATGTAAGTTATGGGGCAGTAACAGTACACTTTTCAAAACGTGTTTTTCAGCCCGAAATAAACGCGTTTTTTCAGACAACTGAATCCCCATGTAGCAACAAGGCTCAGAAGAGCCCACACACTCAGATCTTAACCCCAGTGTGGTGAAAGTGTCAAAACATGTTTTTCAGCAGAAATAAACATGTTTCTGCAAGTTTGGTCAACCCCATGTAAGTTATGGGGCAGTAACAGTACACTCTGCAAAACGTGTTTTTCAGCCCGAAATAAACGCGTTTTTTCAGACAACTGAATCCCCATGTAGCAGCAAGGCTCAGAAGAGCCCACACACTCAGATCTTAACCCCAGTGTGCTGAAAGTGTCAAAACATGTTTTTCAGCAGAAATAAACATGTTTCTGCAAGTTTGGTCAACCCCATGTAAGTTATGGGGCAGTAACAGTACACTTTTCAAAACGTGTTTTTCAGCCCGAAATAAACGCGTTTTTTCAGACAACTGAATCCCCATGTAGCAACAAGGCTCAGAAGAGCCCACACACTCAGATCTTAACCCCAGTGTGCAGAAAGGGTCAAAACGTGTTTTTCAGCAGAAATAAACATGTTTCTGCAAGTTTGGTCAACCCCATGTAAGTTATGGGGCAGTAACAGTACACTCTGCAAATCGTGTTTTTCAGCCCGAAATAAACGCGTTTTTTCAGACAACTGAATCCCCATGTAGCAGCAAGGCTCAGAAGAGCCCACACACTCAGATCTTAACCCCAGTGTGCTGAAAGTGTCAAAACATGTTTTTCAGCAGAAATAAACATGTTTCTGCAAGTTTGGTCAACCCCATGTAAGTTATGGGGCAGTAACAGTACACTTTTCAAAACGTGTTTTTCAGCCCGAAATAAACGCGTTTTTTCAGACAACTGAATCCCCATGTAGCAGCAAGGCTCAGAAGAGCCCACACACTCAGATCTTAACCCCAGTGTGCTGAAAGTGTCAAAACAAGTTTTTCAGCAGAAATAAACATGTTTCTGCAAGTTTGGTCAACCCCATGTAAGTTATGGGGCAGTAACAGTACACTTTTCAAAACGTGTTTTTCAGCCCGAAATAAACGCGTTTTTTCAGACAACTGAATCCCCAAGTAGCAGCAAGGCTCAGAAGAGCCCACACACTCAGATCTTAAACCCAGTGTGTTGAAAGTGTCAAAACATGTTTTTCAGCAGAAATAAACATGTTTCTGCAAGTTTGGTCAACCCCATGTAAGTTATGGGGCAGTAACAGTACACTTTTCAAAACTTGTTTTTCAGCCCGAAATAAACGCGTTTTTTCAGACAACTGAATCCCCATGTAGCAACAAGGCTCAGAAGAGCCCACACACTCAGATCTTAACCCCAGTGTGCTGAAAGTGTCAAAACTTGTTTTTCAGCAGAAATAAACATGTTTCTGCAAGTTTGGTCAACCCCATGTAAGTTATGGGGCAGTAACAGTACACTCTGCAAAACGTGTTTTTCAGCCCGAAATAAACGCGTTTTTTCAGACAACTGAATCCCCATGTAGCAGCAAGGCTCAGAAGAGCCCACACACTCAGATCTTAACCCCAGTGTGCTGAAAGTGTCAAAACATGTTTTTCAGCAGAAATAAACATGTTTCTGCAAGTTTGGTCAACCCCATGTAAGTTATGGGGCAGTAACAGTACACTTTTCAAAACGTGTTTTTCAGCCCGAAATAAACGCGTTTTTTCAGACAACTGAATCCCCATGTAGCAACAAGGCTCAGAAGAGCCCACACACTCAGATCTTAACCCCAGTGTGGTGAAAGTGTCAAAACATGTTTTTCAGCAGAAATAAACATGTTTCTGCAAGTTTGGTCAACCCCATGTAAGTTATGGGGCAGTAACAGTACACTCTGCAAAACGTGTTTTTCAGCCCGAAATAAACGCGTTTTTTCAGACAACTGAATCCCCATGTAGCAGCAAGGCTCAGAAGAGCCCACACACTCAGATCTTAACCCCAGTGTGCTGAAAGTGTCAAAACATGTTTTTCAGCAGAAATAAACATGTTTCTGCAAGTTTGGTCAACCCCATGTAAGTTATGGGGCAGTAACAGTACACTTTTCAAAACGTGTTTTTCAGCCCGAAATAAACGCGTTTTTTCAGACAACTGAATCCCCATGTAGCAACAAGGCTCAGAAGAGCCCACACACTCAGATCTTAACCCCAGTGTGCAGAAAGGGTCAAAACGTGTTTTTCAGCAGAAATAAACATGTTTCTGCAAGTTTGGTCAACCCCATGTAAGTTATGGGGCAGTAACAGTACACTCTGCAAATCGTGTTTTTCAGCCCGAAATAAACGCGTTTTTTCAGACAACTGAATCCCCATGTAGCAGCAAGGCTCAGAAGAGCCCACACACTCAGATCTTAACCCCAGTGTGCTGAAAGTGTCAAAACATGTTTTTCAGCAGAAATAAACATGTTTCTGCAAGTTTGGTCAACCCCATGTAAGTTATGGGGCAGTAACAGTACACTTTTCAAAACGTGTTTTTCAGCCCGAAATAAACGCGTTTTTTCAGACAACTGAATCCCCATGTAGCAGCAAGGCTCAGAAGAGCCCACACACTCAGATCTTAACCCCAGTGTGCTGAAAGTGTCAAAACAAGTTTTTCAGCAGAAATAAACATGTTTCTGCAAGTTTGGTCAACCCCATGTAAGTTATGGGGCAGTAACAGTACACTTTTCAAAACGTGTTTTTCAGCCCGAAATAAACGCGTTTTTTCAGACAACTGAATCCCCAAGTAGCAGCAAGGCTCAGAAGAGCCCACACACTCAGATCTTAAACCCAGTGTGTTGAAAGTGTCAAAACATGTTTTTCAGCAGAAATAAACATGTTTCTGCAAGTTTGGTCAACCCCATGTAAGTTATGGGGCAGTAACAGTACACTTTTCAAAACTTGTTTTTCAGCCCGAAATAAACGCGTTTTTTCAGACAACTGAATCCCCATGTAGCAACAAGGCTCAGAAGAGCCCACACACTCAGATCTTAACCCCAGTGTGCTGAAAGTGTCAAAACTTGTTTTTCAGCAGAAATAAACATGTTTCTGCAAGTTTGGTCAACCCCATGTAAGTTATGGGGCAGTAACAGTACACTCTGCAAAACGTGTTTTTCAGCCCGAAATAAACGCGTTTTTTCAGACAACTGAATCCCCATGTAGCAGCAAGGCTCAGAAGAGCCCACACACTCAGATCTTAACCCCAGTGTGCTGAAAGTGTCAAAACATGTTTTTCAGCAGAAATAAACATGTTTCTGCAAGTTTGGTCAACCCCATGTAAGTTATGGGGCAGTAACAGTACACTTTTCAAAACGTGTTTTTCAGCCCGAAATAAACGCGTTTTTTCAGACAACTGAATCCCCATGTAGCAACAAGGCTCAGAAGAGCCCACACACTCAGATCTTAACCCCAGTGTGGTGAAAGTGTCAAAACATGTTTTTCAGCAGAAATAAACATGTTTCTGCAAGTTTGGTCAACCCCATGTAAGTTATGGGGCAGTAACAGTACACTCTGCAAAACGTGTTTTTCAGCCCGAAATAAACGCGTTTTTTCAGACAACTGAATCCCCATGTAGCAGCAAGGCTCAGAAGAGCCCACACACTCAGATCTTAACCCCAGTGTGCTGAAAGTGTCAAAACATGTTTTTCAGCAGAAATAAACATGTTTCTGCAAGTTTGGTCAACCCCATGTAAGTTATGGGGCAGTAACAGTACACTTTTCAAAACGTGTTTTTCAGCCCGAAATAAACGCGTTTTTTCAGACAACTGAATCCCCATGTAGCAACAAGGCTCAGAAGAGCCCACACACTCAGATCTTAACCCCAGTGTGGTGAAAGTGTCAAAACATGTTTTTCAGCAGAAATAAACATGTTTCTGCAAGTTTGGTCAACCCCATGTAAGTTATGGGGCAGTAACAGTACACTCTGCAAAACGTGTTTTTCAGCCCGAAATAAACGCGTTTTTTCAGACAACTGAATCCCCATGTAGCAGCAAGGCTCAGAAGAGCCCACACACTCAGATCTTAACCCCAGTGTGCTGAAAGTGTCAAAACATGTTTTTCAGCAGAAATAAACATGTTTCTGCAAGTTTGGTCAACCCCATGTAAGTTATGGGGCAGTAACAGTACACTTTTCAAAACGTGTTTTTCAGCCCGAAATAAACGCGTTTTTTCAGACAACTGAATCCCCATGTAGCAACAAGGCTCAGAAGAGCCCACACACTCAGATCTTAACCCCAGTGTGCAGAAAGGGTCAAAACGTGTTTTTCAGCAGAAATAAACATGTTTCTGCAAGTTTGGTCAACCCCATGTAAGTTATGGGGCAGTAACAGTACACTCTGCAAATCGTGTTTTTCAGCCCGAAATAAACGCGTTTTTTCAGACAACTGAATCCCCATGTAGCAGCAAGGCTCAGAAGAGCCCACACACTCAGATCTTAACCCCAGTGTGCTGAAAGTGTCAAAACATGTTTTTCAGCAGAAATAAACATGTTTCTGCAAGTTTGGTCAACCCCATGTAAGTTATGGGGCAGTAACAGTACACTTTTCAAAACGTGTTTTTCAGCCCGAAATAAACGCGTTTTTTCAGACAACTGAATCCCCATGTAGCAACAAGGCTCAGAAGAGCCCACACACTCAGATCTTAACCCCAGTGTGCTGAAAGTGTCAAAACATGTTTTTCAGCAGAAATAAACATGTTTCTGCAAGTTTGGTCAACCCCATGTAAGTTATGGGGCAGTAACAGTACACTCTGCAAAACGTGTTTTTCAGCCCGAAATAAACGCGTTTTTTCAGACAACTGAATCCCCATGTAGCAGCAAGGCTCAGAAGAGCCCACACACTCAGATCTTAACCCCAGTGTGCTGAAAGTGTCAAAACATGTTTTTCAGCAGAAATAAACATGTTTCTGCAAGTTTGGTCAACCCCATGTAAGTTATGGGGCAGTAACAGTACACTTTTCAAAACGTGTTTTTCAGCCCGAAATAAACGCGTTTTTTCAGACAACTGAATCCCCATGTAGCAACAAGGCTCAGAAGAGCCCACACACTCAGATCTTAACCCCAGTGTGCTGAAAGTGTCAAAACATGTTTTTCAGCAGAAATAAACATGTTTCTGCAAGTTTGGTCAACCCCATGTAAGTTATGGGGCAGTAACAGTACACTTTTCAAAACGTGTTTTTCAGCCCGAAATAAACGCGTTTTTTCAGACAACTGAATCCCCATGTAGCAACAAGGCTCAGAAGAGCCCACACACTCAGATCTTAACCCCAGTGTGCTGAAAGTGTCAAAACATGTTTTTCAGCAGAAATAAACATGTTTCTGCAAGTTTGGTCAACCCCATGTAAGTTATGGGGCAGTAACAGTACACTTTTCAAAACGTGTTTTTCAGCCCGAAATAAACGCGTTTTTTCAGACAACTGAATCCCCATGTAGCAACAAGGCTCAGAAGAGCCCACACACTCAGATCTTAACCCCAGTGTGCTGAAAGTGTCAAAACATGTTTTTCAGCAGAAATAAACATGTTTCTGCAAGTTTGGTCAACCCCATGTAAGTTATGGGGCAGTAACAGTACACTTTTCAAAACGTGTTTTTTCAGCCCGAAATAAACGCGTTTTTTCAGACAACTGAATCCCCATGTAGCAACAAGGCTCAGAAGAGCCCACACACTCAGATCTTAACCCCAGTGTGCTGAAAGTGTCAAAACATGTTTTTCAGCAGAAATAAACATGTTTCTGCAAGTTTGGTCAACCCCATGTAAGTTATGGGGCAGTAACAGTACACTTTTCAAAACGTGTTTTTCAGCCCGAAATAAACGCGTTTTTTCAGACAACTGAATCCCCATGTAGCAACAAGGCTCAGAAGAGCCCACACACTCAGATCTTAACCCCAGTGTGCTGAAAGTGTCAAAACATGTTTTTCAGCAGAAATAAACATGTTTCTGCAAGTTTGGTCAACCCCATGTAAGTTATGGGGCAGTAACAGTACACTTTTCAAAACGTGTTTTTCAGCCCGAAATAAACGCGTTTTTTCAGACAACTGAATACCCATGTAGCAGCAAGTCTCAGAAGAGCCCACACACTCAGCTCTTAACCCCAGTGTGCAGAAAGGGTCAAAACGTGTTTTTCAGCAGAAATAAACATGTTTCTGCAAGTTTGGTCAACCCCATGTAAGTTATGGGGCAGTAACAGTACACTCTGCAAATCGTGTTTTTCAGCCCGAAATAAACGCGTTTTTTCAGACAACTGAATCCCCATGTAGCAGCAAGGCTCAGAAGAGCCCACACACTCAGATCTTAACCCCAGTGTGCTGAAAGTGTCAAAACATGTTTTTCAGCAGAAATAAACATGTTTCTGCAAGTTTGGTCAACCCCATGTAAGTTATGGGGCAGTAACAGTACACTTTTCAAAACGTGTTTTTCAGCCCGAAATAAACGCGTTTTTTCAGACAACTGAATCCCCATGTAGCAACAAGGCTCAGAAGAGCCCACACACTCAGATCTTAACCCCAGTGTGCTGAAAGTGTCAAAACATGTTTTTCAGCAGAAATAAACATGTTTCTGCAAGTTTGGTCAACCCCATGTAAGTTATGGGGCAGTAACAGTACACTCTGCAAAACGTGTTTTTCAGCCCGAAATAAACGCGTTTTTTCAGACAACTGAATCCCCATGTAGCAGCAAGGCTCAGAAGAGCCCACACACTCAGATCTTAACCCCAGTGTGCTGAAAGTGGCAAAACATGTTTTTCAGCAGAAATAAACATGTTTCTGCAAGTTTGGTCAACCCCATGTAAGTTATGGGGCAGTAACAGTACACTTTTCAAAACGTGTTTTTCAGCCCGAAATAAACGCGTTTTTTCAGACAACTGAATCCCCATGTAGCAACAAGGCTCAGAAGAGCCCACACACTCAGATCTTAACCCCAGTGTGCTGAAAGTGTCAAAACTTGTTTTTCAGCAGAAATAAACATGTTTCTGCAAGTTTGGTCAACCCCATGTAAGTTATGGGGCAGTAACAGTACACTTTTCAAAACGTGTTTTTCAGCCCGAAATAAACGCGTTTTTTCAGACAACTGAATCCCCATGTAGCAACAAGGCTCAGAAGAGCCCACACACTCAGATCTTAACCCCAGTGTGCTGAAAGTGTCAAAACATGTTTTTCAGCAGAAATAAACATGTTTCTGCAAGTTTGGTCAACCCCATGTAAGTTATGGGGCAGTAACAGTACACTTTTCAAAACGTGTTTTTCAGCCCGAAATAAACGCGTTTTTTCAGACAACTGAATACCCATGTAGCAGCAAGTCTCAGAAGAGCCCACACACTCAGCTCTTAACCCCAGTGTGCAGAAAGGGTCAAAACGTGTTTTTCAGCAGAAATAAACATGTTTCTGCAAGTTTGGTCAACCCCATGTAAGTTATGGGGCAGTAACAGTACACTTTTCAAAACGTGTTTTTCAGCCCGAAATAAACGCGTTTTTTCAGACAACTGAATCCCCATGTAGCAGCAAGGCTCAGAAGAGCCCACACACTCAGATCTTAACCCCAGTGTGCTGAAAGTGTCAAAACAAGTTTTTCAGCAGAAATAAACATGTTTCTGCAAGTTTGGTCAACCCCATGTAAGTTATGGGGCAGTAACAGTACACTTTTCAAAACGTGTTTTTCAGCCCGAAATAAACGCGTTTTTTCAGACAACTGAATCCCCAAGTAGCAGCAAGGCTCAGAAGAGCCCACACACTCAGATCTTAAACCCAGTGTGTTGAAAGTGTCAAAACATGTTTTTCAGCAGAAATAAACATGTTTCTGCAAGTTTGGTCAACCCCATGTAAGTTATGGGGCAGTAACAGTACACTTTTCAAAACTTGTTTTTCAGCCCGAAATAAACGCGTTTTTTCAGACAACTGAATCCCCATGTAGCAACAAGGCTCAGAAGAGCCCACACACTCAGATCTTAACCCCAGTGTGCTGAAAGTGTCAAAACTTGTTTTTCAGCAGAAATAAACATGTTTCTGCAAGTTTGGTCAACCCCATGTAAGTTATGGGGCAGTAACAGTACACTCTGCAAAACGTGTTTTTCAGCCCGAAATAAACGCGTTTTTTCAGACAACTGAATCCCCATGTAGCAGCAAGGCTCAGAAGAGCCCACACACTCAGATCTTAACCCCAGTGTGCTGAAAGTGTCAAAACATGTTTTTCAGCAGAAATAAACATGTTTCTGCAAGTTTGGTCAACCCCATGTAAGTTATGGGGCAGTAACAGTACACTTTTCAAAACGTGTTTTTCAGCCCGAAATAAACGCGTTTTTTCAGACAACTGAATCCCCATGTAGCAACAAGGCTCAGAAGAGCCCACACACTCAGATCTTAACCCCAGTGTGGTGAAAGTGTCAAAACATGTTTTTCAGCAGAAATAAACATGTTTCTGCAAGTTTGGTCAACCCCATGTAAGTTATGGGGCAGTAACAGTACACTCTGCAAAACGTGTTTTTCAGCCCGAAATAAACGCGTTTTTTCAGACAACTGAATCCCCATGTAGCAGCAAGGCTCAGAAGAGCCCACACACTCAGATCTTAACCCCAGTGTGCTGAAAGTGTCAAAACATGTTTTTCAGCAGAAATAAACATGTTTCTGCAAGTTTGGTCAACCCCATGTAAGTTATGGGGCAGTAACAGTACACTTTTCAAAACGTGTTTTTCAGCCCGAAATAAACGCGTTTTTTCAGACAACTGAATACCCATGTAGCAGCAAGTCTCAGAAGAGCCCACACACTCAGCTCTTAACCCCAGTGTGCAGAAAGGGTCAAAACGTGTTTTTCAGCAGAAATAAACATGTTTCTGCAAGTTTGGTCAACCCCATGTAAGTTATGGGGCAGTAACAGTACACTCTGCAAATCGTGTTTTTCAGCCCGAAATAAACGCGTTTTTTCAGACAACTGAATCCCCATGTAGCAGCAAGGCTCAGAAGAGCCCACACACTCAGATCTTAACCCCAGTGTGCTGAAAGTGTCAAAACATGTTTTTCAGCAGAAATAAACATGTTTCTGCAAGTTTGGTCAACCCCATGTAAGTTATGGGGCAGTAACAGTACACTTTTCAAAACGTGTTTTTCAGCCCGAAATAAACGCGTTTTTTCAGACAACTGAATCCCCATGTAGCAACAAGGCTCAGAAGAGCCCACACACTCAGATCTTAACCCCAGTGTGCTGAAAGTGTCAAAACATGTTTTTCAGCAGAAATAAACATGTTTCTGCAAGTTTGGTCAACCCCATGTAAGTTATGGGGCAGTAACAGTACACTCTGCAAAACGTGTTTTTCAGCCCGAAATAAACGCGTTTTTTCAGACAACTGAATCCCCATGTAGCAGCAAGGCTCAGAAGAGCCCACACACTCAGATCTTAACCCCAGTGTGCTGAAAGTGTCAAAACATGTTTTTCAGCAGAAATAAACATGTTTCTGCAAGTTTGGTCAACCCCATGTAAGTTATGGGGCAGTAACAGTACACTTTTCAAAACGTGTTTTTCAGCCCGAAATAAACGCGTTTTTTTCAGACAACTGAATCCCCATGTAGCAACAAGGCTCAGAAGAGCCCACACACTCAGATCTTAACCCCAGTGTGCTGAAAGTGTCAAAACATGTTTTTCAGCAGAAATAAACATGTTTCTGCAAGTTTGGTCAACCCCATGTAAGTTATGGGGCAGTAACAGTACACTTTTCAAAACTTGTTTTTCAGCCCGAAATAAACGCGTTTTTTCAGACAACTGAATCCCCATGTAGCAACAAGGCTCAGAAGAGCCCACACACTCAGATCTTAACCCCAGTGTGCTGAAAGTGTCAAAACATGTTTTTCAGCAGAAATAAACATGTTTCTGCAAGTTTGGTCAACCCCATGTAAGTTATGGGGCAGTAACAGTACACTTTTCAAAACGTGTTTTTCAGCCCGAAATAAACGCGTTTTTTCAGACAACTGAATACCCATGTAGCAGCAAGTCTCAGAAGAGCCCACACACTCAGCTCTTAACCCCAGTGTGCAGAAAGGGTCAAAACGTGTTTTTCAGCAGAAATAAACATGTTTCTGCAAGTTTGGTCAACCCCATGTAAGTTATGGGGCAGTAACAGTACACTCTGCAAATCGTGTTTTTCAGCCCGAAATAAACGCGTTTTTTCAGACAACTGAATCCCCATGTAGCAGCAAGACTCAGAAGAGCCCACACACTCAGATCTTAAACCCAGTGTGTTGAAAGTGTCAAAACATGTTTTTCAGCAGAAATAAACATGTTTCTGCAAGTTTGGTCAACCCCATGTAAGTTATGGGGCAGTAACAGTACACTTTTCAAAACTTGTTTTTCAGCCCGAAATAAACGCGTTTTTTCAGACAACTGAATCCCCATGTAGCAACAAGGCTCAGAAGAGCCCACACACTCAGATCTTAACCCCAGTGTGCTGAAAGTGTCAAAACTTGTTTTTCAGCAGAAATAAACATGTTTCTGCAAGTTTGGTCAACCCCATGTAAGTTATGGGGCAGTAACAGTACACTCTGCAAAACGTGTTTTTCAGCCCGAAATAAACGCGTTTTTTCAGACAACTGAATCCCCATGTAGCAGCAAGGCTCAGAAGAGCCCACACACTCAGATCTTAACCCCAGTGTGCTGAAAGTGTCAAAACATGTTTTTCAGCAGAAATAAACATGTTTCTGCAAGTTTGGTCAACCCCATGTAAGTTATGGGGCAGTAACAGTACACTTTTCAAAACGTGTTTTTCAGCCCGAAATAAACGCGTTTTTTCAGACAACTGAATCCCCATGTAGCAACAAGGCTCAGAAGAGCCCACACACTCAGATCTTAACCCCAGTGTGGTGAAAGTGTCAAAACATGTTTTTCAGCAGAAATAAACATGTTTCTGCAAGTTTGGTCAACCCCATGTAAGTTATGGGGCAGTAACAGTACACTCTGCAAAACGTGTTTTTCAGCCCGAAATAAACGCGTTTTTTCAGACAACTGAATCCCCATGTAGCAGCAAGGCTCAGAAGAGCCCACACACTCAGATCTTAACCCCAGTGTGCTGAAAGTGTCAAAACATGTTTTTCAGCAGAAATAAACATGTTTCTGCAAGTTTGGTCAACCCCATGTAAGTTATGGGGCAGTAACAGTACACTTTTCAAAACGTGTTTTTCAGCCCGAAATAAACGCGTTTTTTCAGACAACTGAATCCCCATGTAGCAACAAGGCTCAGAAGAGCCCACACACTCAGATCTTAACCCCAGTGTGCTGAAAGTGTCAAAACATGTTTTTCAGCAGAAATAAACATGTTTCTGCAAGTTTGGTCAACCCCATGTAAGTTATGGGGCAGTAACAGTACACTTTTCAAAACGTGTTTTTCAGCCCGAAATAAACGCGTTTTTTCAGACAACTGAATCAACATGTAGCAACAAGGCTCAGAAGAGCCCACACACTCAGATCTTAACCCCAGTGTGGTGAAAGTGTCAAAACATGTTTTTCAGCAGAAATAAACATGTTTCTGCAAGTTTGGTCAACCCCATGTAAGTTATGGGGCAGTAACAGTACACTTTTCAAAACGTGTTTTTCAGCCCGAAATAAACGCGTTTTTTCAGACAACTGAATCCCCATGTAGCAGCAAGGCTCAGAAGAGCCCACACACTCAGATCTTAACCCCAGTGTGCTGAAAGTGTCAAAACATGTTTTTCTGCAGAATTAAACATGTTTCTGCAAGTTTGGTCAACCCCATGTAAGTTATGGGGCAGTAACAGTACACTTTTCAAAACGTGTTTTTCAGCCCGAAATAAACGCGTTTTTTCAGACAACTGAATCCCCATGTAGCAACAAGGCTCAGAAGAGCCCACACACTCAGATCTTAACCCCAGTGTGCTGAAAGTGTCAAAACATGTTTTTCAGCAGAAATAAACATGTTTCTGCAAGTTTGGTCAACCCCATGTAAGTTATGGGGCAGTAACAGTACACTCTGCAAAACGTGTTTTTCAGCCCGAAATAAACGCGTTTTTTCAGACAACTGAATCCCCATGTAGCAACAAGGCTCAGAAGAGCTCACACACTCAGATCTTAACCCCAGTGTGCTGAAAGTGTCAAAACATGTTTTTCAGCAGAAATAAACATGTTTCTGCAAGTTTGGTCAACCCCATGTAAGTTATGGGGCAGTAACAGTACACTTTTCAAAACGTGTTTTTCAGCCCGAAATAAACGCGTTTTTTCAGACAACTGAATCCCCATGTAGCAACAAGGCTCAGAAGAGCCCACACACTCAGATCTTAACCCCAGTGTGCTGAAAGTGTCAAAACTTGTTTTTCAGCAGAAATAAACATGTTTCTGCAAGTTTGGTCAACCCCATGTAAGTTATGGGGCAGTAACAGTACACTTTTCAAAACGTGTTTTTCAGCCGAAATAAACGCGTTTTTTCAGACAACTGAATCCCCATGTAGCAACAAGGCTCAGAAGAGCCCACACACTCAGATCTTAACCCCAGTGTGCTGAAAGTGTCAAAACATGTTTTTCAGCAGAAATAAACATGTTTCTGCAAGTTTGGTCAACCCCATGTAAGTTATGGGGCAGTAACAGTACACTTTTCAAAACGTGTTTTTCAGCCCGAAATAAACGCGTTTTTTCAGACAACTGAATCCCCATGTAGCAACAAGGCTCAGAAGAGCCCACACACTCAGATCTTAACCCCAGTGTGCTGAAAGTGTCAAAACATGTTTTTCAGCAGAAATAAACATGTTTCTGCAAGTTTGGTCAACCCCATGTAAGTTATGGGGCAGTAACAGTACACTTTTCAAAACGTGTTTTTCAGCCCGAAATAAACGCGTTTTTTCAGACAACTGAATCCCCATGTAGCAACAAGGCTCAGAAGAGCCCACACACTCAGATCTTAACCCCAGTGTGCTGAAAGTGTCAAAACATGTTTTTCAGCAGAAATAAACATGTTTCTGCAAGTTTGGTCAACCCCATGTAAGTTATGGGGCAGTAACAGTACACTTTTCAAAACGTGTTTTTCAGCCGAAATAAACGCGTTTTTTCAGACAACTGAATCCCCATGTAGCAACAAGGCTCAGAAGAGCCCACACACTCAGATCTTAACCCCAGTGTGCTGAAAGTGTCAAAACTTGTTTTTCAGCAGAAATAAACATGTTTCTGCAAGTTTGGTCAACCCCATGTAAGTTATGGGGCAGTAACAGTACACTTTTCAAAACGTGTTTTTCAGCCCGAAATAAACGCGTTTTTTCAGACAACTGAATACCCATGTAGCAGCAAGGCTCAGAAGAGCCCACACACTCAGATCTTAACCCCAGTGTGCTGAAAGTGTCAAAACATGTTTTTCAGCAGAAATAAACATGTTTCTGCAAGTTTGGTCAACCCCATGTAAGTTATGGGGCAGTAACAGTACACTTTTCAAAACGTGTTTTTCAGCCCGAAATAAACGCGTTTTTTCAGACAACTGAATCCCCATGTAGCAACAAGGCTCAGAAGAGCCCACACACTCAGATCTTAACCCCAGTGTGCTGAAAGTGTCAAAACTTGTTTTTCAGCAGAAATAAACATGTTTCTGCAAGTTTGGTCAACCCCATGTAAGTTATGGGGCAGTAACAGTACACTTTTCAAAACGTGTTTTTCAGCCCGAAATAAACGCGTTTTTTCAGACAACTGAATACCCATGTAGCAGCAAGGCTCAGAAGAGCCCACACACTCAGATCTTAACCCCAGTGTGCTGAAAGTGTCAAAACATGTTTTTCAGCAGAAATAAACATGTTTCTGCAAGTTTGGTCAACCCCATGTAAGTTATGGGGCAGTAACAGTACACTTTTCAAAACGTGTTTTTCAGCCCGAAATAAACGCGTTTTTTCAGACAACTGAATCCCCATGTAGCAACAAGGCTCAGAAGAGCCCACACACTCAGATCTTAACCCCAGTGTGCTGAAAGTGTCAAAACATGTTTTTCAGCAGAAATAAACATGTTTCTGCAAGTTTGGTCAACCCCATGTAAGTTATGGGGCAGTAACAGTACACTTTTCAAAACGTGTTTTTCAGCCCGAAATAAACGCGTTTTTTCAGACAACTGAATCCCCATGTAGCAACAAGGCTCAGAAGAGCCCACACACTCAGATCTTAACCCCAGTGTGCTGAAAGTGTCAAAACATGTTTTTCAGCAGAAATAAACATGTTTCTGCAAGTTTGGTCAACCCCATGTAAGTTATGGGGCAGTAACAGTACACTTTTCAAAACGTGTTTTTCAGCCGAAATAAACGCGTTTTTTCAGACAACTGAATCCCCATGTAGCAACAAGGCTCAGAAGAGCCCACACACTCAGATCTTAACCCCAGTGTGCTGAAAGTGTCAAAACATGTTTTTCAGCAGAAATAAACATGTTTCTGCAAGTTTGGTCAACCCCATGTAAGTTATGGGGCAGTAACAGTACACTTTTCAAAACGTGTTTTTCAGCCCGAAATAAACGCGTTTTTTCAGACAACTGAATCCCCATGTAGCAGCAAGTCTCAGAAGAGCCCACACACTCAGCTCTTAACCCCAGTGTGCAGAAAGGGTCAAAACGTGTTTTTCAGCAGAAATAAACATGTTTCTGCAAGTTTGGTCAACCCCATGTAAGTTATGGGGCAGTAACAGTACACTCTGCAAATCGTGTTTTTCAGCCCGAAATAAACGCGTTTTTTCAGACAACTGAATCCCCATGTAGCAGCAAGGCTCAGAAGAGCCCACACACTCAGATCTTAAACCCAGTGTGTTGAAAGTGTCAAAACATGTTTTTCAGCAGAAATAAACATGTTTCTGCAAGTTTGGTCAACCCCATGTAAGTTATGGGGCAGTAACAGTACACTTTTCAAAACTTGTTTTTCAGCCCGAAATAAACGCGTTTTTTCAGACAACTGAATCCCCATGTAGCAACAAGGCTCAGAAGAGCCCACACACTCAGATCTTAACCCCAGTGTGCTGAAAGTGTCAAAACTTGTTTTTCAGCAGAAATAAACATGTTTCTGCAAGTTTGGTCAACCCCATGTAAGTTAAGGGGGAGTAACAGTACACTCTGCAAAACGTGTTTTTCAGCCCGAAATAAACGCGTTTTTTCAGACAACTGAATCCCCATGTAGCAGCAAGGCTCAGAAGAGCCCACACACTCAGATCTTAACCCCAGTGTGCTGAAAGTGTCAAAACATGTTTTTCAGCAGAAATAAACATGTTTCTGCAAGTTTGGTCAACCCCATGTAAGTTATGGGGCAGTAACAGTACACTTTTCAAAACGTGTTTTTCAGCCCGAAATAAACGCGTTTTTTCAGACAACTGAATCCCCATGTAGCAACAAGGCTCAGAAGAGCCCACACACTCAGATCTTAACCCCAGTGTGGTGAAAGTGTCAAAACATGTTTTTCAGCAGAAATAAACATGTTTCTGCAAGTTTGGTCAACCCCATGTAAGTTATGGGGCAGTAACAGTACACTCTGCAAAACGTGTTTTTCAGCCCGAAATAAACGCGTTTTTTCAGACAACTGAATCCCCATGTAGCAGCAAGGCTCAGAAGAGCCCACACACTCAGATCTTAACCCCAGTGTGCTGAAAGTGTCAAAACATGTTTTTCAGCAGAAATAAACATGTTTCTGCAAGTTTGGTCAACCCCATGTAAGTTATGGGGCAGTAACAGTACACTTTTCAAAACGTGTTTTTCAGCCCGAAATAAACGCGTTTTTTCAGACAACTGAATACCCATGTAGCAGCAAGTCTCAGAAGAGCCCACACACTCAGCTCTTAACCCCAGTGTGCAGAAAGGGTCAAAACGTGTTTTTCAGCAGAAATAAACATGTTTCTGCAAGTTTGGTCAACCCCATGTAAGTTATGGGGCAGTAACAGTACACTCTGCAAATCGTGTTTTTCAGCCCGAAATAAACGCGTTTTTTCAGACAACTGAATCCCCATGTAGCAGCAAGGCTCAGAAGAGCCCACACACTCAGATCTTAACCCCAGTGTGCTGAAAGTGTCAAAACATGTTTTTCAGCAGAAATAAACATGTTTCTGCAAGTTTGGTCAACCCCATGTAAGTTATGGGGCAGTAACAGTACACTTTTCAAAACGTGTTTTTCAGCCCGAAATAAACGCGTTTTTTCAGACAACTGAATCCCCATGTAGCAACAAGGCTCAGAAGAGCCCACACACTCAGATCTTAACCCCAGTGTGCTGAAAGTGTCAAAACATGTTTTTCAGCAGAAATAAACATGTTTCTGCAAGTTTGGTCAACCCCATGTAAGTTATGGGGCAGTAACAGTACACTGCAAAACGTGTTTTTCAGCCCGAAATAAACGCGTTTTTTCAGACAACTGAATCCCCATGTAGCAGCAAGGCTCAGAAGAGCCCACACACTCAGATCTTAACCCCAGTGTGCTGAAAGTGTCAAAACATGTTTTTCAGCAGAAATAAACATGTTTCTGCAAGTTTGGTCAACCCCATGTAAGTTATGGGGCAGTAACAGTACACTTTTCAAAACGTGTTTTTCAGCCCGAAATAAACGCGTTTTTTCAGACAACTGAATCCCCATGTAGCAACAAGGCTCAGAAGAGCCCACACACTCAGATCTTAACCCCAGTGTGCTGAAAGTGTCAAAACATGTTTTTCAGCAGAAATAAACATGTTTCTGCAAGTTTGGTCAACCCCATGTAAGTTATGGGGCAGTAACAGTACACTTTTCAAAACTTGTTTTTCAGCCCGAAATAAACGCGTTTTTTCAGACAACTGAATCCCCATGTAGCAACAAGGCTCAGAAGAGCCCACACACTCAGATCTTAACCCCAGTGTGCTGAAAGTGTCAAAACATGTTTTTCAGCAGAAATAAACATGTTTCTGCAAGTTTGGTCAACCCCATGTAAGTTATGGGGCAGTAACAGTACACTTTTCAAAACGTGTTTTTCAGCCCGAAATAAACGCGTTTTTTCAGACAACTGAATACCCATGTAGCAGCAAGTCTCAGAAGAGCCCACACACTCAGCTCTTAACCCCAGTGTGCAGAAAGGGTCAAAACGTGTTTTTCAGCAGAAATAAACATGTTTCTGCAAGTTTGGTCAACCCCATGTAAGTTATGGGGCAGTAACAGTACACTCTGCAAATCGTGTTTTTCAGCCCGAAATAAACGCGTTTTTTCAGACAACTGAATCCCCATGTAGCAGCAAGGCTCAGAAGAGCCCACACACTCAGATCTTAAACCCAGTGTGTTGAAAGTGTCAAAACATGTTTTTCAGCAGAAATAAACATGTTTCTGCAAGTTTGGTCAACCCCATGTAAGTTATGGGGCAGTAACAGTACACTTTTCAAAACTTGTTTTTCAGCCCGAAATAAACGCGTTTTTTCAGACAACTGAATCCCCATGTAGCAACAAGGCTCAGAAGAGCCCACACACTCAGATCTTAACCCCAGTGTGCTGAAAGTGTCAAAACTTGTTTTTCAGCAGAAATAAACATGTTTCTGCAAGTTTGGTCAACCCCATGTAAGTTATGGGGCAGTAACAGTACACTCTGCAAAACGTGTTTTTCAGCCCGAAATAAACGCGTTTTTTCAGACAACTGAATCCCCATGTAGCAGCAAGGCTCAGAAGAGCCCACACACTCAGATCTTAACCCCAGTGTGCTGAAAGTGTCAAAACATGTTTTTCAGCAGAAATAAACATGTTTCTGCAAGTTTGGTCAACCCCATGTAAGTTATGGGGCAGTAACAGTACACTTTTCAAAACGTGTTTTTCAGCCCGAAATAAACGCGTTTTTTCAGACAACTGAATCCCCATGTAGCAACAAGGCTCAGAAGAGCCCACACACTCAGATCTTAACCCCAGTGTGGTGAAAGTGTCAAAACATGTTTTTCAGCAGAAATAAACATGTTTCTGCAAGTTTGGTCAACCCCATGTAAGTTATGGGGCAGTAACAGTACACTCTGCAAAACGTGTTTTTCAGCCCGAAATAAACGCGTTTTTTCAGACAACTGAATCCCCATGTAGCAGCAAGGCTCAGAAGAGCCCACACACTCAGATCTTAACCCCAGTGTGCTGAAAGTGTCAAAACATGTTTTTCAGCAGAAATAAACATGTTTCTGCAAGTTTGGTCAACCCCATGTAAGTTATGGGGCAGTAACAGTACACTTTTCAAAACGTGTTTTTCAGCCCGAAATAAACGCGTTTTTTCAGACAACTGAATCCCCATGTAGCAACAAGGCTCAGAAGAGCCCACACACTCAGATCTTAACCCCAGTGTGCTGAAAGTGTCAAAACATGTTTTTCAGCAGAAATAAACATGTTTCTGCAAGTTTGGTCAACCCCATGTAAGTTATGGGGCAGTAACAGTACACTTTTCAAAACGTGTTTTTCAGCCCGAAATAAACGCGTTTTTTCAGACAACTGAATCCCCATGTAGCAACAAGGCTCAGAAGAGCCCACACACTCAGATCTTAACCCCAGTGTGGTGAAAGTGTCAAAACATGTTTTTCAGCAGAAATAAACATGTTTCTGCAAGTTTGGTCAACCCCATGTAAGTTATGGGGCAGTAACAGTACACTTTTCAAAACGTGTTTTTCAGCCCGAAATAAACGCGTTTTTTCAGACAACTGAATACCCATGTAGCAGCAAGTCTCAGAAGAGCCCACACACTCAGCTCTTAACCCCAGTGTGCAGAAAGGGTCAAAACGTGTTTTTCAGCAGAAATAAACATGTTTCTGCAAGTTTGGTCAACCCCATGTAAGTTATGGGGCAGTAACAGTACACTCTGCAAATCGTGTTTTTCAGCCCGAAATAAACGCGTTTTTTCAGACAACTGAATCCCCATGTAGCAGCAAGGCTCAGAAGAGCCCACACACTCAGATCTTAAACCCAGTGTGTTGAAAGTGTCAAAACATGTTTTTCAGCAGAAATAAACATGTTTCTGCAAGTTTGGTCAACCCCATGTAAGTTATGGGGCAGTAACAGTACACTTTTCAAAACTTGTTTTTCAGCCCGAAATAAACGCGTTTTTTCAGACAACTGAATCCCCATGTAGCAACAAGGCTCAGAAGAGCCCACACACTCAGATCTTAACCCCAGTGTGCTGAAAGTGTCAAAACTTGTTTTTCAGCAGAAATAAACATGTTTCTGCAAGTTTGGTCAACCCCATGTAAGTTATGGGGCAGTAACAGTACACTCTGCAAAACGTGTTTTTCAGCCCGAAATAAACGCGTTTTTTCAGACAACTGAATCCCCATGTAGCAGCAAGGCTCAGAAGAGCCCACACACTCAGATCTTAACCCCAGTGTGCTGAAAGTGTCAAAACATGTTTTTCAGCAGAAATAAACATGTTTCTGCAAGTTTGGTCAACCCCATGTAAGTTATGGGGCAGTAACAGTACACTTTTCAAAACGTGTTTTTCAGCCCGAAATAAGCGCGTTTTTTCAGACAACTGAATCCCCATGTAGCAACAAGGCTCAGAAGAGCCCACACACTCAGATCTTAACCCCAGTGTGGTGAAAGTGTCAAAACATGTTTTTCAGCAGAAATAAACATGTTTCTGCAAGTTTGATCAACCCCATGTAAGTTATGGGGCAGTAACAGTACACTCTGCAAAACGTGTTTTTCAGCCCGAAATAAACGCGTTTTTTCAGACAACTGAATCCCCATGTAGCAGCAAGGCTCAGAAGAGCCCACACACTCAGATCTTAACCCCAGTGTGCTGAAAGTGTCAAAACATGTTTTTCAGCAGAAATAAACATGTTTCTGCAAGTTTGGTCAACCCCATGTAAGTTATGGGGCAGTAACAGTACACTTTTCAAAACGTGTTTTTCAGCCCGAAATAAACGCGTTTTTTCAGACAACTGAATCCCCATGTAGCAACAAGGCTCAGAAGAGCCCACACACTCAGATCTTAACCCCAGTGTGCTGAAAGTGTCAAAACATGTTTTTCAGCAGAAATAAACATGTTTCTGCAAGTTTGGTCAACCCCATGTAAGTTATGGGGCAGTAACAGTACACTTTTCAAAACGTGTTTTTCAGCCCGAAATAAACGCGTTTTTTCAGACAACTGAATCCCCATGTAGCAACAAGGCTCAGAAGAGCCCACACACTCAGATCTTAACCCCAGTGTGGTGAAAGTGTCAAAACATGTTTTTCAGCAGAAATAAACATGTTTCTGCAAGTTTGGTCAACCCCATGTAAGTTATGGGGCAGTAACAGTACACTTTTCAAAACGTGTTTTTCAGCCCGAAATAAACGCGTTTTTTCAGACAACTGAATCCCCATGTAGCAACAAGGCTCAGAAGAGCCCACACACTCAGATCTTAACCCCAGTGTGCTGAAAGTGTCAAAACATGTTTTTCAGCAGAAATAAACATGTGTCTGCAAGTTTGGTCAACCCCATGTAAGTTATGGGGCAGTAACAGTACACTTTTCAAAACGTGTTTTTCAGCCCGAAATAAACGCGTTTTTTCAGACAACTGAATACCCATGTAGCAGCAAGTCTCAGAAGAGCCCACACACTCAGCTCTTAACCCCAGTGTGCAGAAAGGGTCAAAACGTGTTTTTCAGCAGAAATAAACATGTTTCTGCAAGTTTGGTCAACCCCATGTAAGTTATGGGGCAGTAACAGTACACTCTGCAAATCGTGTTTTTCAGCCCGAAATAAACGCGTTTTTTCAGACAACTGAATCCCCATGTAGCAGCAAGGCTCAGAAGAGCCCACACACTCAGATCTTAACCCCAGTGTGCTGAAAGTGTCAAAACATGTTTTTCTGCAGAAATAAACATGTTTCTGCAAGTTTGGTCAACCCCATGTAAGTTATGGGGCAGTAACAGTACACTTTTCAAAACGTGTTTTTCAGCCCGAAATAAACGCGTTTTTTCAGACAACTGAATCCCCATGTAGCAACAAGGCTCAGAAGAGCCCACACACTCAGATCTTAACCCCAGTGTGCTGAAAGTGTCAAAACATGTTTTTCAGCAGAAATAAACATGTTTCTGCAAGTTTGGTCAACCCCATGTAAGTTATGGGGCAGTAACAGTACACTTTTCAAAACTTGTTTTTCAGCCCGAAATAAACGCGTTTTTTCAGACAACTGAATCCCCATGTAGCAACAAGGCTCAGAAGAGCCCACACACTCAGATCTTAACCCCAGTGTGCTGAAAGTGTCAAAACTTGTTTTTCAGCAGAAATAAACATGTTTCTGCAAGTTTGGTCAACCCCATGTAAGTTAAGGGGGAGTAACAGTACACTCTGCAAAACGTGTTTTTCAGCCCGAAATAAACGCGTTTTTTCAGACAACTGAATCCCCATGTAGCAGCAAGGCTCAGAAGAGCCCACACACTCAGATCTTAACCCCAGTGTGCTGAAAGTGTCAAAACATGTTTTTCAGCAGAAATAAACATGTTTCTGCAAGTTTGGTCAACCCCATGTAAGTTATGGGGCAGTAACAGTACACTTTTCAAAACGTGTTTTTCAGCCCGAAATAAACGCGTTTTTTCAGACAACTGAATCCCCATGTAGCAACAAGGCTCAGAAGAGCCCACACACTCAGATCTTAACCCCAGTGTGGTGAAAGTGTCAAAACATGTTTTTCAGCAGAAATAAACATGTTTCTGCAAGTTTGGTCAACCCCATGTAAGTTATGGGGCAGTAACAGTACACTCTGCAAAACGTGTTTTTCAGCCCGAAATAAACGCGTTTTTTCAGACAACTGAATCCCCATGTAGCAGCAAGGCTCAGAAGAGCCCACACACTCAGATCTTAACCCCAGTGTGCTGAAAGTGTCAAAACATGTTTTTCAGCAGAAATAAACATGTTTCTGCAAGTTTGGTCAACCCCATGTAAGTTATGGGGCAGTAACAGTACACTTTTCAAAACGTGTTTTTCAGCCCGAAATAAACGCGTTTTTTCAGACAACTGAATACCCATGTAGCAGCAAGTCTCAGAAGAGCCCACACACTCAGCTCTTAACCCCAGTGTGCAGAAAGGGTCAAAACGTGTTTTTCAGCAGAAATAAACATGTTTCTGCAAGTTTGGTCAACCCCATGTAAGTTATGGGGCAGTAACAGTACACTCTGCAAATCGTGTTTTTCAGCCCGAAATAAACGCGTTTTTTCAGACAACTGAATCCCCATGTAGCAGCAAGGCTCAGAAGAGCCCACACACTCAGATCTTAACCCCAGTGTGCTGAAAGTGTCAAAACATGTTTTTCAGCAGAAATAAACATGTTTCTGCAAGTTTGGTCAACCCCATGTAAGTTATAGGGCAGTAACAGTACACTTTTCAAAACGTGTTTTTCAGCCCGAAATAAACGCGTTTTTTCAGACAACTGAATCCCCATGTAGCAACAAGGCTCAGAAGAGCCCACACACTCAGATCTTAACCCCAGTGTGCTGAAAGTGTCAAAACATGTTTTTCAGCAGAAATAAACATGTTTCTGCAAGTTTGGTCAACCCCATGTAAGTTATGGGGCAGTAACAGTACACTGCAAAACGTGTTTTTCAGCCCGAAATAAACGCGTTTTTTCAGACAACTGAATCCCCATGTAGCAGCAAGGCTCAGAAGAGCCCACACACTCAGATCTTAACCCCAGTGTGCTGAAAGTGTCAAAACATGTTTTTCAGCAGAAATAAACATGTTTCTGCAAGTTTGGTCAACCCCATGTAAGTTATGGGGCAGTAACAGTACACTTTTCAAAACGTGTTTTTCAGCCCGAAATAAACGCGTTTTTTCAGACAACTGAATCCCCATGTAGCAACAAGGCTCAGAAGAGCCCACACACTCAGATCTTAACCCCAGTGTGCTGAAAGTGTCAAAACATGTTTTTCAGCAGAAATAAACATGTTTCTGCAAGTTTGGTCAACCCCATGTAAGTTATGGGGCAGTAACAGTACACTTTTCAAAACTTGTTTTTCAGCCCGAAATAAACGCGTTTTTTCAGACAACTGAATCCCCATGTAGCAACAAGGCTCAGAAGAGCCCACACACTCAGATCTTAACCCCAGTGTGCTGAAAGTGTCAAAACATGTTTTTCAGCAGAAATAAACATGTTTCTGCAAGTTTGGTCAACCCCATGTAAGTTATGGGGCAGTAACAGTACACTTTTCAAAACGTGTTTTTCAGCCCGAAATAAACGCGTTTTTTCAGACAACTGAATACCCATGTAGCAGCAAGTCTCAGAAGAGCCCACACACTCAGCTCTTAACCCCAGTGTGCAGAAAGGGTCAAAACGTGTTTTTCAGCAGAAATAAACATGTTTCTGCAAGTTTGGTCAACCCCATGTAAGTTATGGGGCAGTAACAGTACACTCTGCAAATCGTGTTTTTCAGCCCGAAATAAACGCGTTTTTTCAGACAACTGAATCCCCATGTAGCAGCAAGGCTCAGAAGAGCCCACACACTCAGATCTTAAACCCAGTGTGTTGAAAGTGTCAAAACATGTTTTTCAGCAGAAATAAACATGTTTCTGCAAGTTTGGTCAACCCCATGTAAGTTATGGGGCAGTAACAGTACACTTTTCAAAACTTGTTTTTCAGCCCGAAATAAACGCGTTTTTTCAGACAACTGAATCCCCATGTAGCAACAAGGCTCAGAAGAGCCCACACACTCAGATCTTAACCCCAGTGTGCTGAAAGTGTCAAAACTTGTTTTTCAGCAGAAATAAACATGTTTCTGCAAGTTTGGTCAACCCCATGTAAGTTATGGGGCAGTAACAGTACACTCTGCAAAACGTGTTTTTCAGCCCGAAATAAACGCGTTTTTTCAGACAACTGAATCCCCATGTAGCAACAAGGCTCAGAAGAGCCCACACACTCAGATCTTAACCCCAGTGTGGTGAAAGTGTCAAAACATGTTTTTCAGCAGAAATAAACATGTTTCTGCAAGTTTGGTCAACCCCATGTAAGTTATGGGGCAGTAACAGTACACTTTTCAAAACGTGTTTTTCAGCCCGAAATAAACGCGTTTTTTCAGACAACTGAATACCCATGTAGCAGCAAGTCTCAGAAGAGCCCACACACTCAGCTCTTAACCCCAGTGTGCAGAAAGGGTCAAAACGTGTTTTTCAGCAGAAATAAACATGTTTCTGCAAGTTTGGTCAACCCCATGTAAGTTATGGGGCAGTAACAGTACACTCTGCAAATCGTGTTTTTCAGCCCGAAATAAACGCGTTTTTTCAGACAACTGAATCCCCATGTAGCAGCAAGGCTCAGAAGAGCCCACACACTCAGATCTTAAACCCAGTGTGTTGAAAGTGTCAAAACATGTTTTTCAGCAGAAATAAACATGTTTCTGCAAGTTTGGTCAACCCCATGTAAGTTATGGGGCAGTAACAGTACACTTTTCAAAACTTGTTTTTCAGCCCGAAATAAACGCGTTTTTTCAGACAACTGAATCCCCATGTAGCAACAAGGCTCAGAAGAGCCCACACACTCAGATCTTAACCCCAGTGTGCTGAAAGTGTCAAAACTTGTTTTTCAGCAGAAATAAACATGTTTCTGCAAGTTTGGTCAACCCCATGTAAGTTATGGGGCAGTAACAGTACACTCTGCAAAACGTGTTTTTCAGCCCGAAATAAACGCGTTTTTTCAGACAACTGAATCCCCATGTAGCAGCAAGGCTCAGAAGAGCCCACACACTCAGATCTTAACCCCAGTGTGCTGAAAGTGTCAAAACATGTTTTTCAGCAGAAATAAACATGTTTCTGCAAGTTTGGTCAACCCCATGTAAGTTATGGGGCAGTAACAGTACACTTTTCAAAACGTGTTTTTCAGCCCGAAATAAGCGCGTTTTTTCAGACAACTGAATCCCCATGTAGCAACAAGGCTCAGAAGAGCCCACACACTCAGATCTTAACCCCAGTGTGGTGAAAGTGTCAAAACATGTTTTTCAGCAGAAATAAACATGTTTCTGCAAGTTTGATCAACCCCATGTAAGTTATGGGGCAGTAACAGTACACTCTGCAAAACGTGTTTTTCAGCCCGAAATAAACGCGTTTTTTCAGACAACTGAATCCCCATGTAGCAGCAAGGCTCAGAAGAGCCCACACACTCAGATCTTAACCCCAGTGTGCTGAAAGTGTCAAAACATGTTTTTCAGCAGAAATAAACATGTTTCTGCAAGTTTGGTCAACCCCATGTAAGTTATGGGGCAGTAACAGTACACTTTTCAAAACGTGTTTTTCAGCCCGAAATAAACGCGTTTTTTCAAACAACTGAATCCCCATGTAGCAACAAGGCTCAGAAGAGCCCACACACTCAGATCTTAACCCCAGTGTGCTGAAAGTGTCAAAACATGTTTTTCAGCAGAAATAAACATGTTTCTGCAAGTTTGGTCAACCCCATGTAAGTTATGGGGCAGTAACAGTACACTTTTCAAAACGTGTTTTTCAGCCCGAAATAAACGCGTTTTTTCAGACAACTGAATCCCCATGTAGCAACAAGGCTCAGAAGAGCCCACACACTCAGATCTTAACCCCAGTGTGGTGAAAGTGTCAAAACATGTTTTTCAGCAGAAATAAACATGTTTCTGCAAGTTTGGTCAACCCCATGTAAGTTATGGGGCAGTAACAGTACACTTTTCAAAACGTGTTTTTCAGCCCGAAATAAACGCGTTTTTTCAGACAACTGAATCCCCATGTAGCAACAAGGCTCAGAAGAGCCCACACACTCAGATCTTAACCCCAGTGTGCTGAAAGTGTCAAAACATGTTTTTCAGCAGAAATAAACATGTGTCTGCAAGTTTGGTCAACCCCATGTAAGTTATGGGGCAGTAACAGTACACTTTTCAAAACGTGTTTTTCAGCCCGAAATAAACGCGTTTTTTCAGACAACTGAATACCCATGTAGCAGCAAGTCTCAGAAGAGCCCACACACTCAGCTCTTAACCCCAGTGTGCAGAAAGGGTCAAAACGTGTTTTTCAGCAGAAATAAACATGTTTCTGCAAGTTTGGTCAACCCCATGTAAGTTATGGGGCAGTAACAGTACACTCTGCAAATCGTGTTTTTCAGCCCGAAATAAACGCGTTTTTTCAGACAACTGAATCCCCATGTAGCAGCAAGGCTCAGAAGAGCCCACACACTCAGATCTTAACCCCAGTGTGCTGAAAGTGTCAAAACATGTTTTTCTGCAGAAATAAACATGTTTCTGCAAGTTTGGTCAACCCCATGTAAGTTATGGGGCAGTAACAGTACACTTTTCAAAACGTGTTTTTCAGCCCGAAATAAACGCGTTTTTTCAGACAACTGAATCCCCATGTAGCAACAAGGCTCAGAAGAGCCCACACACTCAGATCTTAACCCCAGTGTGCTGAAAGTGTCAAAACATGTTTTTCAGCAGAAATAAACATGTTTCTGCAAGTTTGGTCAACCCCATGTAAGTTATGGGGCAGTAACAGTACACTTTTCAAAACTTGTTTTTCAGCCCGAAATAAACGCGTTTTTTCAGACAACTGAATCCCCATGTAGCAACAAGGCTCAGAAGAGCCCACACACTCAGATCTTAACCCCAGTGTGCTGAAAGTGTCAAAACTTGTTTTTCAGCAGAAATAAACATGTTTCTGCAAGTTTGGTCAACCCCATGTAAGTTAAGGGGGAGTAACAGTACACTCTGCAAAACGTGTTTTTCAGCCCGAAATAAACGCGTTTTTTCAGACAACTGAATCCCCATGTAGCAGCAAGGCTCAGAAGAGCCCACACACTCAGATCTTAACCCCAGTGTGCTGAAAGTGTCAAAACATGTTTTTCAGCAGAAATAAACATGTTTCTGCAAGTTTGGTCAACCCCATGTAAGTTATGGGGCAGTAACAGTACACTTTTCAAAACGTGTTTTTCAGCCCGAAATAAACGCGTTTTTTCAGACAACTGAATCCCCATGTAGCAACAAGGCTCAGAAGAGCCCACACACTCAGATCTTAACCCCAGTGTGGTGAAAGTGTCAAAACATGTTTTTCAGCAGAAATAAACATGTTTCTGCAAGTTTGGTCAACCCCATGTAAGTTATGGGGCAGTAACAGTACACTCTGCAAAACGTGTTTTTCAGCCCGAAATAAACGCGTTTTTTCAGACAACTGAATCCCCATGTAGCAGCAAGGCTCAGAAGAGCCCACACACTCAGATCTTAACCCCAGTGTGCTGAAAGTGTCAAAACATGTTTTTCAGCAGAAATAAACATGTTTCTGCAAGTTTGGTCAACCCCATGTAAGTTATGGGGCAGTAACAGTACACTTTTCAAAACGTGTTTTTCAGCCCGAAATAAACGCGTTTTTTCAGACAACTGAATCCCCATGTAGCAACAAGGCTCAGAAGAGCCCACACACTCAGATCTTAACCCCAGTGTGCTGAAAGTGTCAAAACATGTTTTTCAGCAGAAATGAACATGTTTCTGCAAGTTTGGTCAACCCCATGTAAGTTATGGGGCAGTAACAGTACACTGCAAAACGTGTTTTTCAGCCCGAAATAAACGCGTTTTTTCAGACAACTGAATCCCCATGTAGCAGCAAGGCTCAGAAGAGCCCACACACTCAGATCTTAACCCCAGTGTGCTGAAAGTGTCAAAACATGTTTTTCAGCAGAAATAAACATGTTTCTGCAAGTTTGGTCAACCCCATGTAAGTTATGGGGCAGTAACAGTACACTTTTCAAAACGTGTTTTTCAGCCCGAAATAAACGCGTTTTTTCAGACAACTGAATCCCCATGTAGCAACAAGGCTCAGAAGAGCCCACACACTCAGATCTTAACCCCAGTGTGCTGAAAGTGTCAAAACATGTTTTTCAGCAGAAATAAACATGTTTCTGCAAGTTTGGTCAACCCCATGTAAGTTATGGGGCAGTAACAGTACACTTTTCAAAACTTGTTTTTCAGCCCGAAATAAACGCGTTTTTTCAGACAACTGAATCCCCATGTAGCAACAAGGCTCAGAAGAGCCCACACACTCAGATCTTAACCCCAGTGTGCTGAAAGTGTCAAAACATGTTTTTCAGCAGAAATAAACATGTTTCTGCAAGTTTGGTCAACCCCATGTAAGTTATGGGGCAGTAACAGTACACTTTTCAAAACGTGTTTTTCAGCCCGAAATAAACGCGTTTTTTCAGACAACTGAATACCCATGTAGCAGCAAGTCTCAGAAGAGCCCACACACTCAGCTCTTAACCCCAGTGTGCAGAAAGGGTCAAAACGTGTTTTTCAGCAGAAATAAACATGTTTCTGCAAGTTTGGTCAACCCCATGTAAGTTATGGGGCAGTAACAGTACACTCTGCAAATCGTGTTTTTCAGCCCGAAATAAACGCGTTTTTTCAGACAACTGAATCCCCATGTAGCAGCAAGGCTCAGAAGAGCCCACACACTCAGATCTTAAACCCAGTGTGTTGAAAGTGTCAAAACATGTTTTTCAGCAGAAATAAACATGTTTCTGCAAGTTTGGTCAACCCCATGTAAGTTATGGGGCAGTAACAGTACACTTTTCAAAACTTGTTTTTCAGCCCGAAATAAACGCGTTTTTTCAGACAACTGAATCCCCATGTAGCAACAAGGCTCAGAAGAGCCCACACACTCAGATCTTAACCCCAGTGTGCTGAAAGTGTCAAAACTTGTTTTTCAGCAGAAATAAACATGTTTCTGCAAGTTTGGTCAACCCCATGTAAGTTATGGGGCAGTAACAGTACACTCTGCAAAACGTGTTTTTCAGCCCGAAATAAACGCGTTTTTTCAGACAACTGAATCCCCATGTAGCAGCAAGGCTCAGAAGAGCCCACACACTCAGATCTTAACCCCAGTGTGCTGAAAGTGTCAAAACATGTTTTTCAGCAGAAATAAACATGTTTCTGCAAGTTTGGTCAACCCCATGTAAGTTATGGGGCAGTAACAGTACACTTTTCAAAACGTGTTTTTCAGCCCGAAATAAACGCGTTTTTTCAGACAACTGAATCCCCATGTAGCAACAAGGCTCAGAAGAGCCCACACACTCAGATCTTAACCCCAGTGTGGTGAAAGTGTCAAAACATGTTTTTCAGCAGAAATAAACATGTTTCTGCAAGTTTGGTCAACCCCATGTAAGTTATGGGGCAGTAACAGTACACTCTGCAAAACGTGTTTTTCAGCCCGAAATAAACGCGTTTTTTCAGACAACTGAATCCCCATGTAGCAGCAAGGCTCAGAAGAGCCCACACACTCAGATCTTAACCCCAGTGTGCTGAAAGTGTCAAAACATGTTTTTCAGCAGAAATAAACATGTTTCTGCAAGTTTGGTCAACCCCATGTAAGTTATGGGGCAGTAACAGTACACTTTTCAAAACGTGTTTTTCAGCCCGAAATAAACGCGTTTTTTCAGACAACTGAATCCCCATGTAGCAACAAGGCTCAGAAGAGCCCACACACTCAGATCTTAACCCCAGTGTGCTGAAAGTGTCAAAACATGTTTTTCAGCAGAAATAAACATGTTTCTGCAAGTTTGGTCAACCCCATGTAAGTTATGGGGCAGTAACAGTACACTTTTCAAAACGTGTTTTTCAGCCCGAAATAAACGCGTTTTTTCAGACAACTGAATCCCCATGTAGCAACAAGGCTCAGAAGAGCCCACACACTCAGATCTTAACCCCAGTGTGGTGAAAGTGTCAAAACATGTTTTTCAGCAGAAATAAACATGTTTCTGCAAGTTTGGTCAACCCCATGTAAGTTATGGGGCAGTAACAGTACACTTTTCAAAACGTGTTTTTCAGCCCGAAATAAACGCGTTTTTTCAGACAACTGAATACCCATGTAGCAGCAAGTCTCAGAAGAGCCCACACACTCAGCTCTTAACCCCAGTGTGCAGAAAGGGTCAAAACGTGTTTTTCAGCAGAAATAAACATGTTTCTGCAAGTTTGGTCAACCCCATGTAAGTTATGGGGCAGTAACAGTACACTCTGCAAATCGTGTTTTTCAGCCCGAAATAAACGCGTTTTTTCAGACAACTGAATCCCCATGTAGCAGCAAGGCTCAGAAGAGCCCACACACTCAGATCTTAAACCCAGTGTGTTGAAAGTGTCAAAACATGTTTTTCAGCAGAAATAAACATGTTTCTGCAAGTTTGGTCAACCCCATGTAAGTTATGGGGCAGTAACAGTACACTTTTCAAAACGTGTTTTTCAGCCCGAAATAAACGCGTTTTTTCAGACAACTGAATCCCCATGTAGCAACAAGGCTCAGAAGAGCCCACACACTCAGATCTTAACCCCAGTGTGCTGAAAGTGTCAAAACTTGTTTTTCAGCAGAAATAAACATGTTTCTGCAAGTTTGGTCAACCCCATGTAAGTTATGGGGCAGTAACAGTACACTCTGCAAAACGTGTTTTTCAGCCCGAAATAAACGCGTTTTTTCAGACAACTGAATCCCCATGTAGCAGCAAGGCTCAGAAGAGCCCACACACTCAGATCTTAACCCCAGTGTGCTGAAAGTGTCAAAACATGTTTTTCAGCAGAAATAAACATGTTTCTGCAAGTTTGGTCAACCCCATGTAAGTTATGGGGCAGTAACAGTACACTTTTCAAAACGTGTTTTTCAGCCCGAAATAAGCGCGTTTTTTCAGACAACTGAATCCCCATGTAGCAACAAGGCTCAGAAGAGCCCACACACTCAGATCTTAACCCCAGTGTGGTGAAAGTGTCAAAACATGTTTTTCAGCAGAAATAAACATGTTTCTGCAAGTTTGATCAACCCCATGTAAGTTATGGGGCAGTAACAGTACACTCTGCAAAACGTGTTTTTCAGCCCGAAATAAACGCGTTTTTTCAGACAACTGAATCCCCATGTAGCAGCAAGGCTCAGAAGAGCCCACACACTCAGATCTTAACCCCAGTGTGCTGAAAGTGTCAAAACATGTTTTTCAGCAGAAATAAACATGTTTCTGCAAGTTTGGTCAACCCCATGTAAGTTATGGGGCAGTAACAGTACACTTTTCAAAACGTGTTTTTCAGCCCGAAATAAACGCGTTTTTTCAGACAACTGAATCCCCATGTAGCAACAAGGCTCAGAAGAGCCCACACACTCAGATCTTAACCCCAGTGTGCTGAAAGTGTCAAAACATGTTTTTCAGCAGAAATAAACATGTTTCTGCAAGTTTGGTCAACCCCATGTAAGTTATGGGGCAGTAACAGTACACTTTTCAAAACGTGTTTTTCAGCCCGAAATAAACGCGTTTTTTCAGACAACTGAATCCCCATGTAGCAACAAGGCTCAGAAGAGCCCACACACTCAGATCTTAACCCCAGTGTGGTGAAAGTGTCAAAACATGTTTTTCAGCAGAAATAAACATGTTTCTGCAAGTTTGGTCAACCCCATGTAAGTTATGGGGCAGTAACAGTACACTTTTCAAAACGTGTTTTTCAGCCCGAAATAAACGCGTTTTTTCAGACAACTGAATCCCCATGTAGCAACAAGGCTCAGAAGAGCCCACACACTCAGATCTTAATCCCAGTGTGCTGAAAGTGTCAAAACATGTTTTTCAGCAGAAATAAACATGTGTCTGCAAGTTTGGTCAACCCCATGTAAGTTATGGGGCAGTAACAGTACACTTTTCAAAACGTGTTTTTCAGCCCGAAATAAACGCGTTTTTTCAGACAACTGAATACCCATGTAGCAGCAAGTCTCAGAAGAGCCCACACACTCAGCTCTTAACCCCAGTGTGCAGAAAGGGTCAAAACGTGTTTTTCAGCAGAAATAAACATGTTTCTGCAAGTTTGGTCAACCCCATGTAAGTTATGGGGCAGTAACAGTACACTCTGCAAATCGTGTTTTTCAGCCCGAAATAAACGCGTTTTTTCAGACAACTGAATCCCCATGTAGCAGCAAGGCTCAGAAGAGCCCACACACTCAGATCTTAACCCCAGTGTGCTGAAAGTGTCAAAACATGTTTTTCTGCAGAAATAAACATGTTTCTGCAAGTTTGGTCAACCCCATGTAAGTTATGGGGCAGTAACAGTACACTTTTCAAAACGTGTTTTTCAGCCCGAAATAAACGCGTTTTTTCAGACAACTGAATCCCCATGTAGCAACAAGGCTCAGAAGAGCCCACACACTCAGATCTTAACCCCAGTGTGCTGAAAGTGTCAAAACATGTTTTTCAGCAGAAATAAACATGTTTCTGCAAGTTTGGTCAACCCCATGTAAGTTATGGGGCAGTAACAGTACACTCTGCAAAACGTGTTTTTCAGCCCGAAATAAACGCGTTTTTTCAGACAACTGAATCCCCATGTAGCAACAAGGCTCAGAAGAGCCCACACACTCAGATCTTAACCCCAGTGTGCTGAAAGTGTCAAAACATGTTTTTCAGCAGAAATAAACATGTTTCTGCAAGTTTGGTCAACCCCATGTAAGTTATGGGGCAGTAACAGTACACTTTTCAAAACGTGTTTTTCAGCCCGAAATAAACGCGTTTTTTCAGACAACTGAATCCCCATGTAGCAACAAGGCTCAGAAGAGCCCACACACTCAGATCTTAACCCCAGTGTGCTGAAAGTGTCAAAACTTGTTTTTCAGCAGAAATAAACATGTTTCTGCAAGTTTGGTCAACCCCATGTAAGTTATGGGGCAGTAACAGTACACTTTTCAAAACGTGTTTTTCAGCCCGAAATAAACGCGTTTTTTCAGACAACTGAATACCCATGTAGCAGCAAGGCTCAGAAGAGCCCACACACTCAGATCTTAACCCCAGTGTGCTGAAAGTGTCAAAACATGTTTTTCAGCAGAAATAAACATGTTTCTGCAAGTTTGGTCAACCCCATGTAAGTTATGGGGCAGTAACAGTACACTCTGCAAAACGTGTTTTTCAGCCCGAAATAAACGCGTTTTTTCAGACAACTGAATCCCCATGTAGCAACAAGGCTCAGAAGAGCCCACACACTCAGATCTTAACCCCAGTGTGCTGAAAGTGTCAAAACATGTTTTTCAGCAGAAATAAACATGTTTCTGCAAGTTTGGTCAACCCCATGTAAGTTATGGGGCAGTAACAGTACACTTTTCAAAACGTGTTTTTCAGCCCGAAATAAACGCGTTTTTTCAGACAACTGAATCCCCATGTAGCAACAAGGCTCAGAAGAGCCCACACACTCAGATCTTAACCCCAGTGTGCTGAAAGTGTCAAAACATGTTTTTCAGCAGAAATAAACATGTGTCTGCAAGTTTGGTCAACCCCATGTAAGTTATGGGGCAGTAACAGTACACTTTTCAAAACGTGTTTTTCAGCCCGAAATAAACGCGTTTTTTCAGACAACTGAATACCCATGTAGCAGCAAGTCTCAGAAGAGCCCACACACTCAGCTCTTAACCCCAGTGTGCAGAAAGGGTCAAAACGTGTTTTTCAGCAGAAATAAACATGTTTCTGCAAGTTTGGTCAACCCCATGTAAGTTATGGGGCAGTAACAGTACACTCTGCAAATCGTGTTTTTCAGCCCGAAATAAACGCGTTTTTTCAGACAACTGAATCCCCATGTAGCAGCAAGGCTCAGAAGAGCCCACACACTCAGATCTTAACCCCAGTGTGCTGAAAGTGTCAAAACATGTTTTTCTGCAGAAATAAACATGTTTCTGCAAGTTTGGTCAACCCCATGTAAGTTATGGGGCAGTAACAGTACACTTTTCAAAACGTGTTTTTCAGCCCGAAATAAACGCGTTTTTTCAGACAACTGAATCCCCATGTAGCAACAAGGCTCAGAAGAGCCCACACACTCAGATCTTAACCCCAGTGTGCTGAAAGTGTCAAAACATGTTTTTCAGCAGAAATAAACATGTTTCTGCAAGTTTGGTCAACCCCATGTAAGTTATGGGGCAGTAACAGTACACTTTTCAAAACGTGTTTTTCAGCCCGAAATAAACGCGTTTTTTCAGACAACTGAATCCCCATGTAGCAACAAGGCTCAGAAGAGCCCACACACTCAGATCTTAACCCCAGTGTGGTGAAAGTGTCAAAACATGTTTTTCAGCAGAAATAAACATGTTTCTGCAAGTTTGGTCAACCCCATGTAAGTTATGGGGCAGTAACAGTACACTTTTCAAAACGTGTTTTTCAGCCCGAAATAAACGCGTTTTTTCAGACAACTGAATCCCCATGTAGCAACAAGGCTCAGAAGAGCCCACACACTCAGATCTTAACCCCAGTGTGCTGAAAGTGTCAAAACATGTTTTTCAGCAGAAATAAACATGTTTCTGCAAGTTTGGTCAACCCCATGTAAGTTATGGGGCAGTAACAGTACACTTTTCAAAACGTGTTTTTCAGCCCGAAATAAACGCGTTTTTTCAGACAACTGAATCCCCATGTAGCAACAAGGCTCAGAAGAGCCCACACACTCAGATCTTAACCCCAGTGTGCTGAAAGTGTCAAAACATGTTTTTCAGCAGAAATAAACATGTTTCTGCAAGTTTGGTCAACCCCATGTAAGTTATGGGGCAGTAACAGTACACTTTTCAAAACGTGTTTTTCAGCCGAAATAAACGCGTTTTTTCAGACAACTGAATCCCCATGTAGCAACAAGGCTCAGAAGAGCCCACACACTCAGATCTTAACCCCAGTGTGTTGAAAGTGTCAAAACATGTTTTTCAGCAGAAATAAACATGTTTCTGCAAGTTTGGTCAACCCCATGTAAGTTATGGGGCAGTAACAGTACACTTTTCAAAACGTGTTTTTCAGCCCGAAATAAACGCGTTTTTTCAGACAACTGAATACCCATGTAGCAGCAAGTCTCAGAAGAGCCCACACACTCAGCTCTTAACCCCAGTGTGCAGAAAGGGTCAAAACGTGTTTTTCTGCAGAAATAAACATGTTTCTGCAAGTTTGGTCAACCCCATGTAAGTTATGGGGCAGTAACAGTACACTCTGCAAATCGTGTTTTTCAGCCCGAAATAAACGCGTTTTTTCAGACAACTGAATCCCCATGTAGCAGCAAGGCTCAGAAGAGCCCACACACTCAGATCTTAAACCCAGTGTGTTGAAAGTGTCAAAACATGTTTTTCAGCAGAAATAAACATGTTTCTGCAAGTTTGGTCAACCCCATGTAAGTTATGGGGCAGTAACAGTACACTTTTCAAAACTTGTTTTTCAGCCCGAAATAAACGCGTTTTTTCAGACAACTGAATCCCCATGTAGCAACAAGGCTCAGAAGAGCCCACACACTCAGATCTTAACCCCAGTGTGCTGAAAGTGTCAAAACTTGTTTTTCAGCAGAAATAAACATGTTTCTGCAAGTTTGGTCAACCCCATGTAAGTTATGGGGCAGTAACAGTACACTCTGCAAAACGTGTTTTTCAGCCCGAAATAAACGCGTTTTTTCAGACAACTGAATCCCCATGTAGCAGCAAGGCTCAGAAGAGCCCACACACTCAGATCTTAACCCCAGTGTGCTGAAAGTGTCAAAACATGTTTTTCAGCAGAAATAAACATGTTTCTGCAAGTTTGGTCAACCCCATGTAAGTTATGGGGCAGTAACAGTACACTTTTCAAAACGTGTTTTTCAGCCCGAAATAAACGCGTTTTTTCAGACAACTGAATCCCCATGTAGCAACAAGGCTCAGAAGAGCCCACACACTCAGATCTTAACCCCAGTGTGCTGAAAGTGTCAAAACATGTTTTTCAGCAGAAATAAACATGTTTCTGCAAGTTTGGTCAACCCCATGTAAGTTATGGGGCAGTAACAGTACACTCTGCAAAACGTGTTTTTCAGCCCGAAATAAACGCGTTTTTTCAGACAACTGAATCCCCATGTAGCAGCAAGGCTCAGAAGAGCCCACACACTCAGATCTTAACCCCAGTGTGCTGAAAGTGTCAAAACATGTTTTTCAGCAGAAATAAACATGTTTCTGCAAGTTTGGTCAACCCCATGTAAGTTATGGGGCAGTAACAGTACACTTTTCAAAACGTGTTTTTCAGCCCGAAATAAACGCGTTTTTTCAGACAACTGAATCCCCATGTAGCAACAAGGCTCAGAAGAGCCCACACACTCAGATCTTAACCCCAGTGTGCTGAAAGTGTCAAAACATGTTTTTCAGCAGAAATAAACATGTTTCTGCAAGTTTGGTCAACCCCATGTAAGTTATGGGGCAGTAACAGTACACTTTTCAAAACGTGTTTTTCAGCCCGAAATAAACGCGTTTTTTCAGACAACTGAATCCCCATGTAGCAACAAGGCTCAGAAGAGCCCACACACTCAGATCTTAACCCCAGTGTGGTGAAAGTGTCAAAACATGTTTTTCAGCAGAAATAAACATGTTTCTGCAAGTTTGGTCAACCCCATGTAAGTTATGGGGCAGTAACAGTACACTTTTCAAAACGTGTTTTTCAGCCCGAAATAAACGCGTTTTTTCAGACAACTGAATCCCCATGTAGCAACAAGGCTCAGAAGAGCCCACACACTCAGATCTTAACCCCAGTGTGCTGAAAGTGTCAAAACATGTTTTTCAGCAGAAATAAACATGTGTCTGCAAGTTTGGTCAACCCCATGTAAGTTATGGGGCAGTAACAGTACACTTTTCAAAACGTGTTTTTCAGCCCGAAATAAACGCGTTTTTTCAGACAACTGAATACCCATGTAGCAGCAAGTCTCAGAAGAGCCCACACACTCAGCTCTTAACCCCAGTGTGCAGAAAGGGTCAAAACGTGTTTTTCAGCAGAAATAAACATGTTTCTGCAAGTTTGGTCAACCCCATGTAAGTTATGGGGCAGTAACAGTACACTCTGCAAATCGTGTTTTTCAGCCCGAAATAAACGCGTTTTTTCAGACAACTGAATCCCCATGTAGCAACAAGGCTCAGAAGAGCCCACACACTCAGATCTTAACCCCAGTGTGCTGAAAGTGTCAAAACTTGTTTTTCAGCAGAAATAAACATGTTTCTGCAAGTTTGGTCAACCCCATGTAAGTTATGGGGCAGTAACAGTACACTTTTCAAAACGTGTTTTTCAGCCCGAAATAAACGCGTTTTTTCAGACAACTGAATACCCATGTAGCAGCAAGGCTCAGAAGAGCCCACACACTCAGATCTTAACCCCAGTGTGCTGAAAGTGTCAAAACATGTTTTTCAGCAGAAATAAACATGTTTCTGCAAGTTTGGTCAACCCCATGTAAGTTATGGGGCAGTAACAGTACACTTTTCAAAACGTGTTTTTCAGCCCGAAATAAACGCGTTTTTTCAGACAACTGAATCCCCATGTAGCAACAAGGCTCAGAAGAGCCCACACACTCAGATCTTAACCCCAGTGTGCTGAAAGTGTCAAAACATGTTTTTCAGCAGAAATAAACATGTTTCTGCAAGTTTGGTCAACCCCATGTAAGTTATGGGGCAGTAACAGTACACTCTGCAAAACGTGTTTTTCAGCCCGAAATAAACGCGTTTTTTCAGACAACTGAATACCCATGTAGCAGCAAGGCTCAGAAGAGCCCACACACTCAGATCTTAACCACAGTGTGCTGAAAGTGTCAAAACATGTTTTTCAGCAGAAATAAACATGTTTCTGCAAGTTTGGTCAACCCCATGTAAGTTATGGGGCAGTAACAGTACACTTTTCAAAACGTGTTTTTCAGCCCGAAATAAACGCGTTTTTTCAGACAACTGAATCCCCATGTAGCAACAAGGCTCAGAAGAGCCCACACACTCAGATCTTAACCCCAGTGTGCTGAAAGTGTCAAAACATGTTTTTCAGCAGAAATAAACATGTTTCTGCAAGTTTGGTCAACCCCATGTAAGTTATGGGGCAGTAACAGTACACTTTTCAAAACGTGTTTTTCAGCCCGAAATAAACGCGTTTTTTCAGACAACTGAATCCCCATGTAGCAACAAGGCTCAGAAGAGCCCACACACTCAGATCTTAACCCCAGTGTGCTGAAAGTGTCAAAACATGTTTTTCAGCAGAAATAAACATGTTTCTGCAAGTTTGGTCAACCCCATGTAAGTTATGGGGCATTAACAGTACACTTTTCAAAACGTGTTTTTCAGCCCGAAATAAACGCGTTTTTTCAGACAACTGAATCCCCATGTAGCAACAAGGCTCAGAAGAGCCCACACACTCAGATCTTAACCCCAGTGTGCTGAAAGTGTCAAAACATGTTTTTCAGCAGAAATAAACATGTTTCTGCAAGTTTGGTCAACCCCATGTAAGTTATGGGGCAGTAACAGTACACTTTTCAAAACGTGTTTTTCAGCCCGAAATAAACGCGTTTTTTCAGACAACTGAATACCCATGTAGCAGCAAGTCTCAGAAGAGCCCACACACTCAGCTCTTAACCCCAGTGTGCAGAAAGGGTCAAAACGTGTTTTTCAGCAGAAATAAACATGTTTCTGCAAGTTTGGTCAACCCCATGTAAGTTATGGGGCAGTAACAGTACACTCTGCAAATCGTGTTTTTCAGCCCGAAATAAACGCGTTTTTTCAAACAAATGAATCCCCATGTAGCAGCAAGGCTCAGAAGAGCCCACACACTCAGATCTTAACCCCAGTGTGCTGAAAGTGTCAAAACATGTTTTTCAGCAGAAATAAACATGTTTCTGCAAGTTTGGTCAACCCCATGTAAGTTATGGGGCAGTAACAGTACACTTTTCAAAACGTGTTTTTCAGCCCGAAATAAACGCGTTTTTTCAGACAACTGAATCCCCATGTAGCAAAAAGGCTCAGAAGAGCCCACACACTCAGATCTTAACCCCAGTGTGCTGAAAGTGTCAAAACATGTTTTTCAGCAGAAATAAACATGTTTCTGCAAGTTTGGTCAACCCCATGTAAGTTATGGGGCAGTAACAGTACACTCTGCAAAACGTGTTTTTCAGCCCGAAATAAACGCGTTTTTTCAGACAACTGAATCCCCATGTAGCAGCAAGGCTCAGAAGAGCCCACACACTCAGAACTTAACCCCAGTGTGCTGAAAGTGTCAAAACATGTTTTTCAGCAGAAATAAACATGTTTCTGCAAGTTTGGTCAACCCCATGTAAGTTATGGGGCAGTAACAGTACACTTTTCAAAACGTGTTTTTCAGCCCGAAATAAACACGTTTTTTCAGACAACTGAATCCCCATGTAGCAACAAGGCTCAGAAGAGCCCACACACTCAGATCTTAACCCCAGTGTGCTGAAAGTGTCAAAACTTGTTTTTCAGCAGAAATAAACATGTTTCTGCAAGTTTGGTCAACCCCATGTAAGTTATGGGGCAGTAACAGTACACTTTTCAAAACGTGTTTTTCAGCCCGAAATAAACGCGTTTTTTCAGACAACTGAATCCCCATGTAGCAACAAGGCTCAGAAGAGCCCACACACTCAGATCTTAACCCCAGTGTGCTGAAAGTGTCAAAACATGTTTTTCAGCAGAAATAAACATGTTTCTGCAAGTTTGGTCAACCCCATGTAAGTTATGGGGCAGTAACAGTACACTTTTCAAAACGTGTTTTTCAGCCCGAAATAAACGCGTTTTTTCAGACAACTGAATCCCCATGTAGCAACAAGGCTCAGAAGAGCCCACACACTCAGATCTTAACCCCAGTGTGCTGAAAGTGTCAAAACATGTTTTTCAGCAGAAATAAACATGTTTCTGCAAGTTTGGTCAACCCCATGTAAGTTATGGGGCAGTAACAGTACACTTTTCAAAACGTGTTTTTCAGCCCGAAATAAACGCGTTTTTTCAGACAACTGAATACCCATGTAGCAGCAAGTCTCAGAAGAGCCCACACACTCAGATCTTAACCCCAGTGTGCAGAAAGGGTCAAAACGTGTTTTTCAGCAGAAATAAACATGTTTCTGCAAGTTTGGTCAACCCCATGTAAGTTATGGGGCAGTAACAGTACACTCTGCAAAACGTGTTTTTCAGCCCGAAATAAACGCGTTTTTTCAGACAACTGAATCCCCATGTAGCAGCAAGGCTCAGAAGAGCCCACACACTCAGATCTTAACCCCAGTGTGCTGAAAGTGTCAAAACATGTTTTTCAGCAGAAATAAACATGTTTCTGCAAGTTTGGTCAACCCCATGTAAGTTATGGGGCAGTAACAGTACACTTTTCAAAACGTGTTTTTCAGCCCGAAATAAACGCGTTTTTTCAGTCAACTGAATCCCCATGTAGCAACAAGGCTCAGAAGAGCCCACACACTCAGATCTTAACCCCAGTGTGCTGAAAGTGTCAAAACATGTTTTTCAGCAGAAATAAACATGTTTCTGCAAGTTTGGTCAACCCCATGTAAGTTATGGGGCAGTAACAGTACACTTTTCAAAACGTGTTTTTCAGCCCGAAATAAACGCGTTTTTTCAGACAACTGAATCCCCATGTAGCAACAAGGCTCAGAAGAGCCCACACACTCAGATCTTAACCCCAGTGTGCTGAAAGTGTCAAAACATGTTTTTCAGCAGAAATAAACATGTGTCTGCAAGTTTGGTCAACCCCATGTAAGTTATGGGGCAGTAACAGTACACTTTTCAAAACGTGTTTTTCAGCCCGAAATAAACGCGTTTTTTCAGACAACTGAATACCCATGTAGCAGCAAGTCTCAGAAGAGCCCACACACTCAGCTCTTAACCCCAGTGTGCAGAAAGGGTCAAAACGTGTTTTTCAGCAGAAATAAACATGTTTCTGCAAGTTTGGTCAACCCCATGTAAGTTATGGGGCAGTAACAGTACACTCTGCAAATCGTGTTTTTCAGCCCGAAATAAACGCGTTTTTTCAGACAACTGAATCCCCATGTAGCAGCAAGGCTCAGAAGAGCCCACACACTCAGATCTTAACCCCAGTGTGCTGAAAGTGTCAAAACATGTTTTTCAGCAGAAATAAACATGTTTCTGCAAGTTTGGTCAACCCCATGTAAGTTATGGGGCAGTAACAGTACACTTTTCAAAACGTGTTTTTCAGCCCGAAATAAACGCGTTTTTTCAGACAACTGAATCCCCATGTAGCAACAAGGCTCAGAAGAGCCCACACACTCAGATCTTAACCCCAGTGTGCTGAAAGTGTCAAAACATGTTTTTCAGCAGAAATAAGCATGTTTCTGCAAGTTTGGTCAACCCCATGTAAGTTATGGGGCAGTAACAGTACACTTTTCAAAACGTGTTTTTCAGCCCGAAATAAACGCGTTTTTTCAGACAACTGAATCCCCATGTAGCAACAAGGCTCAGAAGAGCCCACACACTCAGATCTTAACCCCAGTGTGCTGAAAGTGTCAAAACATGTTTTTCAGCAGAAATAAACATGTTTCTGCAAGTTTGGTCAACCCCATGTAAGTTATGGGGCAGTAACAGTACACTTTTCAAAACGTGTTTTTCAGCCGAAATAAACGCGTTTTTTCAGACAACTGAATCCCCATGTAGCAACAAGGCTCAGAAGAGCCCACACACTCAGATCTTAACCCCAGTGTGCTGAAAGTGTCAAAACATGTTTTTCAGCAGAAATAAACATGTTTCTGCAAGTTTGGTCAACCCCATGTAAGTTATGGGGCAGTAACAGTACACTTTTCAAAACGTGTTTTTCAGCCCGAAATAAACGCGTTTTTTCAGACAACTGAATACCCATGTAGCAGCAAGTCTCAGAAGAGCCCACACACTCAGCTCTTAACCCCAGTGTGCAGAAAGGGTCAAAACGTGTTTTTCAGCAGAAATAAACATGTTTCTGCAAGTTTGGTCAACCCCATGTAAGTTATGGGGCAGTAACAGTACACTCTGCAAATCGTGTTTTTCAGCCCGAAATAAACGCGTTTTTTCAGACAACTGAATCCCCATGTAGCAGCAAGGCTCAGAAGAGCCCACACACTCAGATCTTAAACCCAGTGTGTTGAAAGTGTCAAAACATGTTTTTCAGCAGAAATAAACATGTTTCTGCAAGTTTGGTCAACCCCATGTAAGTTATGGGGCAGTAACAGTACACTTTTCAAAACTTGTTTTTCAGCCCGAAATAAACGCGTTTTTTCAGACAACTGAATCCCCATGTAGCAACAAGGCTCAGAAGAGCCCACACACTCAGATCTTAACCCCAGTGTGCTGAAAGTGTCAAAACTTGTTTTTCAGCAGAAATAAACATGTTTCTGCAAGTTTGGTCAACCCCATGTAAGTTATGGGGCAGTAACAGTACACTCTGCAAAACGTGTTTTTCAGCCCGAAATAAACGCGTTTTTTCAGACAACTGAATCCCCATGTAGCAGCAAGGCTCAGAAGAGCCCACACACTCAGATCTTAACCCCAGTGTGCTGAAAGTGTCAAAACATGTTTTTCAGCAGAAATAAACATGTTTCTGCAAGTTTGGTCAACCCCATGTAAGTTATGGGGCAGTAACAGTACACTTTTCAAAACGTGTTTTTCAGCCCGAAATAAACGCGTTTTTTCAGACAACTGAATCCCCATGTAGCAACAAGGCTCAGAAGAGCCCACACACTCAGATCTTAACCCCAGTGTGGTGAAAGTGTCAAAACATGTTTTTCAGCAGAAATAAACATGTTTCTGCAAGTTTGGTCAACCCCATGTAAGTTATGGGGCAGTAACAGTACACTCTGCAAAACGTGTTTTTCAGCCCGAAATAAACGCGTTTTTTCAGACAACTGAATCCCCATGTAGCAGCAAGGCTCAGAAGAGCCCACACACTCAGATCTTAACCCCAGTGTGCTGAAAGTGTCAAAACATGTTTTTCAGCAGAAATAAACATGTTTCTGCAAGTTTGGTCAACCCCATGTAAGTTATGGGGCAGTAACAGTACACTTTTCAAAACGTGTTTTTCAGCCCGAAATAAACGCGTTTTTTCAGACAACTGAATCCCCATGTAGCAACAAGGCTCAGAAGAGCCCACACACTCAGATCTTAACCCCAGTGTGCTGAAAGTGTCAAAACATGTTTTTCAGCAGAAATAAACATGTTTCTGCAAGTTTGGTCAACCCCATGTAAGTTATGGGGCAGTAACAGTACACTTTTCAAAACGTGTTTTTCAGCCCGAAATAAACGCGTTTTTTCAGACAACTGAATCCCCATGTAGCAACAAGGCTCAGAAGAGCCCACACACTCAGATCTTAACCCCAGTGTGGTGAAAGTGTCAAAACATGTTTTTCAGAAGAAATAAACATGTTTCTGCAAGTTTGGTCAACCCCATGTAAGTTATGGGGCAGTAACAGTACACTTTTCAAAACGTGTTTTTCAGCCCGAAATAAACGCGTTTTTTCAGACAACTGAATCCCCATGTAGCAACAAGGCTCAGAAGAGCCCACACACTCAGATCTTAACCCCAGTGTGCTGAAAGTGTCAAAACATGTTTTTCAGCAGAAATAAACATGTGTCTGCAAGTTTGGTCAACCCCATGTAAGTTATGGGGCAGTAACAGTACACTTTTCAAAACGTGTTTTTCAGCCCGAAATAAACGCGTTTTTTCAGACAACTGAATACCCATGTAGCAGCAAGTCTCAGAAGAGCCCACACACTCAGCTCTTAACCCCAGTGTGCAGAAAGGGTCAAAACGTGTTTTTCAGCAGAAATAAACATGTTTCTGCAAGTTTGGTCAACCCCATGTAAGTTATGGGGCAGTAACAGTACACTCTGCAAATCGTGTTTTTCAGCCCGAAATAAACGCGTTTTTTCAGACAACTGAATCCCCATGTAGCAGCAAGGCTCAGAAGAGCCCACACACTCAGATCTTAACCCCAGTGTGCTGAAAGTGTCAAAACATGTTTTTCAGCAGAAATAAACATGTTTCTGCAAGTTTGGTCAACCCCATGTAAGTTATGGGGCAGTAACAGTACACTTTTCAAAACGTGTTTTTCAGCCCGAAATAAACGCGTTTTTTCAGACAACTGAATCCCCATGTAGCAGCAAGGCTCAGAAGAGCCCACACACTCAGATCTTAACCCCAGTGTGCTGAAAGTGTCAAAACTTGTTTTTCAGCAGAAATAAACATGTTTCTGCAAGTTTGGTCAACCCCATGTAAGTTATGGGGCAGTAACAGTACACTTTTCAAAACGTGTTTTTCAGCCCGAAATAAACGCGTTTTTTCAGACAACTGAATACCCATGTAGCAGCAAGGCTCAGAAGAGCCCACACACTCAGATCTTAACCCCAGTGTGCTGAAAGTGTCAAAACATGTTTTTCAGCAGAAATAAACATGTTTCTGCAAGTTTGGTCAACCCCATGTAAGTTATGGGGCAGTAACAGTACACTTTTCAAAACGTGTTTTTCAGCCCGAAATAAACGCGTTTTTTCAGACAACTGAATCCCCATGTAGCAACAAGGCTCAGAAGAGCCCACACACTCAGATCTTAACCCCAGTGTGCTGAAAGTGTCAAAACATGTTTTTCAGCAGAAATAAACATGTTTCTGCAAGTTTGGTCAACCCCATGTAAGTTATGGGGCAGTAACAGTACACTTTTCAAAACGTGTTTTTCAGCCCGAAATAAACGCGTTTTTTCAGACAACTGAATCCCCATGTAGCAACAAGGCTCAGAAGAGCCCACACACTCAGATCTTAACCCCAGTGTGCTGAAAGTGTCAAAACATGTTTTTCAGCAGAAATAAACATGTTTCTGCAAGTTTGGTCAACCCCATGTAAGTTATGGGGCAGTAACAGTACACTCTGCAAAACGTGTTTTTCAGCCCGAAATAAACGCGTTTTTTCAGACAACTGAATACCCATGTAGCAGCAAGGCTCAGAAGAGCCCACACACTCAGATCTTAACCACAGTGTGCTGAAAGTGTCAAAACATGTTTTTCAGCAGAAATAAACATGTTTCTGCAAGTTTGGTCAACCCCATGTAAGTTATGGGGCAGTAACAGTACACTTTTCAAAACGTGTTTTTCAGCCCGAAATAAACGCGTTTTTTCAGACAACTGAATCCCCATGTAGCAACAAGGCTCAGAAGAGCCCACACACTCAGATCTTAACCCCAGTGTGCTGAAAGTGTCAAAACATGTTTTTCAGCAGAAATAAACATGTTTCTGCAAGTTTGGTCAACCCCATGTAAGTTATGGGGCAGTAACAGTACACTTTTCAAAACGTGTTTTTCAGCCCGAAATAAACGCGTTTTTTCAGACAACTGAATCCCCATGTAGCAACAAGGCTCAGAAGAGCCCACACACTCAGATCTTAACCCCAGTGTGCTGAAAGTGTCAAAACATGTTTTTCAGCAGAAATAAACATGTTTCTGCAAGTTTGGTCAACCCCATGTAAGTTATGGGGCATTAACAGTACACTTTTCAAAACGTGTTTTTCAGCCCGAAATAAACGCGTTTTTTCAGACAACTGAATCCCCATGTAGCAACAAGGCTCAGAAGAGCCCACACACTCAGATCTTAACCCCAGTGTGCTGAAAGTGTCAAAACATGTTTTTCAGCAGAAATAAACATGTTTCTGCAAGTTTGGTCAACCCCATGTAAGTTATGGGGCAGTAACAGTACACTTTTCAAAACGTGTTTTTCAGCCCGAAATAAACGCGTTTTTTCAGACAACTGAATACCCATGTAGCAGCAAGTCTCAGAAGAGCCCACACACTCAGCTCTTAACCCCAGTGTGCAGAAAGGGTCAAAACGTGTTTTTCAGCAGAAATAAACATGTTTCTGCAAGTTTGGTCAACCCCATGTAAGTTATGGGGCAGTAACAGTACACTCTGCAAATCGTGTTTTTCAGCCCGAAATAAACGCGTTTTTTCAAACAAATGAATCCCCATGTAGCAGCAAGGCTCAGAAGAGCCCACACACTCAGATCTTAACCCCAGTGTGCTGAAAGTGTCAAAACATGTTTTTCAGCAGAAATAAACATGTTTCTGCAAGTTTGGTCAACCCCATGTAAGTTATGGGGCAGTAACAGTACACTTTTCAAAACGTGTTTTTCAGCCCGAAATAAACGCGTTTTTTCAGACAACTGAATCCCCATGTAGCAACAAGGCTCAGAAGAGCCCACACACTCAGATCTTAACCCCAGTGTGGTGAAAGTGTCAAAACATGTTTTTCAGCAGAAATAAACATGTTTCTGCAAGTTTGGTCAACCCCATGTAAGTTATGGGGCAGTAACAGTACACTTTTCAAAACGTGTTTTTCAGCCCGAAATAAACGCGTTTTTTCAGACAACTGAATCCCCATGTAGCAACAAGGCTCAGAAGAGCCCACACACTCAGATCTTAACCCCAGTGTGCTGAAAGTGTCAAAACATGTTTTTCAGCAGAAATAAACATGTGTCTGCAAGTTTGGTCAACCCCATGTAAGTTATGGGGCAGTAACAGTACACTTTTCAAAACGTGTTTTTCAGCCCGAAATAAACGCGTTTTTTCAGACAACTGAATACCCATGTAGCAGCAAGTCTCAGAAGAGCCCACACACTCAGCTCTTAACCCCAGTGTGCAGAAAGGGTCAAAACGTGTTTTTCAGCAGAAATAAACATGTTTCTGCAAGTTTGGTCAACCCCATGTAAGTTATGGGGCAGTAACAGTACACTCTGCAAATCGTGTTTTTCAGCCCGAAATAAACGCGTTTTTTCAGACAACTGAATCCCCATGTAGCAGCAAGGCTCAGAAGAGCCCACACACTCAGATCTTAACCCCAGTGTGCTGAAAGTGTCAAAACATGTTTTTCTGCAGAAATAAACATGTTTCTGCAAGTTTGGTCAACCCCATGTAAGTTATGGGGCAGTAACAGTACACTTTTCAAAACGTGTTTTTCAGCCCGAAATAAACGCGTTTTTTCAGACAACTGAATCCCCATGTAGCAACAAGGCTCAGAAGAGCCCACACACTCAGATCTTAACCCCAGTGTGCTGAAAGTGTCAAAACATGTTTTTCAGCAGAAATAAACATGTTTCTGCAAGTTTGGTCAACCCCATGTAAGTTATGGGGCAGTAACAGTACACTCTGCAAAACGTGTTTTTCAGCCCGAAATAAACGCGTTTTTTCAGACAACTGAATCCCCATGTAGCAACAAGGCTCAGAAGAGCCCACACACTCAGATCTTAACCCCAGTGTGCTGAAAGTGTCAAAACATGTTTTTCAGCAGAAATAAACATGTTTCTGCAAGTTTGGTCAACCCCATGTAAGTTATGGGGCAGTAACAGTACACTTTTCAAAACGTGTTTTTCAGCCCGAAATAAACGCGTTTTTTCAGACAACTGAATCCCCATGTAGCAACAAGGCTCAGAAGAGCCCACACACTCAGATCTTAACCCCAGTGTGCTGAAAGTGTCAAAACTTGTTTTTCAGCAGAAATAAACATGTTTCTGCAAGTTTGGTCAACCCCATGTAAGTTATGGGGCAGTAACAGTACACTTTTCAAAACGTGTTTTTCAGCCCGAAATAAACGCGTTTTTTCAGACAACTGAATACCCATGTAGCAGCAAGGCTCAGAAGAGCCCACACACTCAGATCTTAACCCCAGTGTGCTGAAAGTGTCAAAACATGTTTTTCAGCAGAAATAAACATGTTTCTGCAAGTTTGGTCAACCCCATGTAAGTTATGGGGCAGTAACAGTACACTTTTCAAAACGTGTTTTTCAGCCCGAAATAAACGCGTTTTTTCAGACAACTGAATCCCCATGTAGCAACAAGGCTCAGAAGAGCCCACACACTCAGATCTTAACCCCAGTGTGCTGAAAGTGTCAAAACATGTTTTTCAGCAGAAATAAACATGTTTCTGCAAGTTTGGTCAACCCCATGTAAGTTATGGGGCAGTAACAGTACACTTTTCAAAACGTGTTTTTCAGCCCGAAATAAACGCGTTTTTTCAGACAACTGAATCCCCATGTAGCAACAAGGCTCAGAAGAGCCCACACACTCAGATCTTAACCCCAGTGTGCTGAAAGTGTCAAAACATGTTTTTCAGCAGAAATAAACATGTTTCTGCAAGTTTGGTCAACCCCATGTAAGTTATGGGGCAGTAACAGTACACTTTTCAAAACGTGTTTTTCAGCCCGAAATAAACGCGTTTTTTCAGACAACTGAATCCCCATGTAGCAGCAAGGCTCAGAAGAGCCCACACACTCAGATCTTAACCCCAGTGTGCTGAAAGTGTCAAAACATGTTTTTCAGCAGAAATAAACATGTTTCTGCAAGTTTGGTCAACCCCATGTAAGTTATGGGGCAGTAACAGTACACTTTTCAAAACGTGTTTTTCAGCCCGAAATAAACGCGTTTTTTCAGACAACTGAATCCCCATGTAGCAACAAGGCTCAGAAGAGCCCACACACTCAGATCTTAACCCCAGTGTGGTGAAAGTGTCAAAACATGTTTTTCAGCAGAAATAAACATGTTTCTGCAAGTTTGGTCAACCCCATGTAAGTTATGGGGCAGTAACAGTACACTCTGCAAAACGTGTTTTTCAGCCCGAAATAAACGCGTTTTTTCAGACAACTGAATACCCATGTAGCAGCAAGGCTCAGAAGAGCCCACACACTCAGATCTTAACCACAGTGTGCTGAAAGTGTCAAAACATGTTTTTCAGCAGAAATAAACATGTTTCTGCAAGTTTGGTCAACCCCATGTAAGTTATGGGGCAGTAACAGTACACTTTTCAAAACGTGTTTTTCAGCCCGAAATAAACGCGTTTTTTCAGACAACTGAATCCCCATGTAGCAGCAAGGCTCAGAAGAGCCCACACACTCAGATCTTAACCCCAGTGTGCTGAAAGTGTCAAAACATGTTTTTCAGCAGAAATAAACATGTTTCTGCAAGTTTGGTCAACCCCATGTAAGTTATGGGGCAGTAACAGTACACTTTTCAAAACGTGTTTTTCAGCCCGAAATAAACGCGTTTTTTCAGACAACTGAATCCCCATGTAGCAACAAGGCTCAGAAGAGCCCACACACTCAGATCTTAACCCCAGTGTGCTGAAAGTGTCAAAACATGTTTTTCAGCAGAAATAAACATGTTTCTGCAAGTTTGGTCAACCCCATGTAAGTTATGGGGCATTAACAGTACACTTTTCAAAACGTGTTTTTCAGCCCGAAATAAACGCGTTTTTTCAGACAACTGAATCCCCATGTAGCAACAAGGCTCAGAAGAGCCCACACACTCAGATCTTAACCCCAGTGTGCTGAAAGTGTCAAAACATGTTTTTCAGCAGAAATAAACATGTTTCTGCAAGTTTGGTCAACCCCATGTAAGTTATGGGGCAGTAACAGTACACTTTTCAAAACGTGTTTTTCAGCCCGAAATAAACGCGTTTTTTCAGACAACTGAATACCCATGTAGCAGCAAGTCTCAGAAGAGCCCACACACTCAGCTCTTAACCCCAGTGTGCAGAAAGGGTCAAAACGTGTTTTTCAGCAGAAATAAACATGTTTCTGCAAGTTTGGTCAACCCCATGTAAGTTATGGGGCAGTAACAGTACACTCTGCAAATCGTGTTTTTCAGCCCGAAATAAACGCGTTTTTTCAAACAAATGAATCCCCATGTAGCAGCAAGGCTCAGAAGAGCCCACACACTCAGATCTTAACCCCAGTGTGCTGAAAGTGTCAAAACATGTTTTTCAGCAGAAATAAACATGTTTCTGCAAGTTTGGTCAACCCCATGTAAGTTATGGGGCAGTAACAGTACACTTTTCAAAACGTGTTTTTCAGCCCGAAATAAACGCGTTTTTTCAGACAACTGAATCCCCATGTAGCAAAAAGGCTCAGAAGAGCCCACACACTCAGATCTTAACCCCAGTGTGCTGAAAGTGTCAAAACATGTTTTTCAGCAGAAATAAACATGTTTCTGCAAGTTTGGTCAACCCCATGTAAGTTATGGGGCAGTAACAGTACACTCTGCAAAACGTGTTTTTCAGCCCGAAATAAACGCGTTTTTTCAGACAACTGAATCCCCATGTAGCAGCAAGGCTCAGAAGAGCCCACACACTCAGAACTTAACCCCAGTGTGCTGAAAGTGTCAAAACATGTTTTTCAGCAGAAATAAACATGTTTCTGCAAGTTTGGTCAACCCCATGTAAGTTATGGGGCAGTAACAGTACACTTTTCAAAACGTGTTTTTCAGCCCGAAATAAACGCGTTTTTTCATACAACTGAATCCCCATGTAGCAACAAGGCTCAGAAGAGCCCACACACTCAGATCTTAACCCCAGTGTGCTGAAAGTGTCAAAACTTGTTTTTCAGCAGAAATAAACATGTTTCTGCAAGTTTGGTCAACCCCATGTAAGTTATGGGGCAGTAACAGTACACTTTTCAAAACGTGTTTTTCAGCCCGAAATAAACGCGTTTTTTCAGACAACTGAATCCCCATGTAGCAACAAGGCTCAGAAGAGCCCACACACTCAGATCTTAACCCCAGTGTGCTGAAAGTGTCAAAACATGTTTTTCAGCAGAAATAAGCATGTTTCTGCAAGTTTGGTCAACCCCATGTAAGTTATGGGGCAGTAACAGTACACTTTTCAAAACGTGTTTTTCAGCCCGAAATAAACGCGTTTTTTCAGACAACTGAATCCCCATGTAGCAACAAGGCTCAGAAGAGCCCACACACTCAGATCTTAACCCCAGTGTGCTGAAAGTGTCAAAACATGTTTTTCAGCAGAAATAAACATGTTTCTGCAAGTTTGGTCAACCCCATGTAAGTTATGGGGCAGTAACAGTACACTTTTCAAAACGTGTTTTTCAGCCGAAATAAACGCGTTTTTTCAGACAACTGAATCCCCATGTAGCAACAAGGCTCAGAAGAGCCCACACACTCAGATCTTAACCCCAGTGTGCTGAAAGTGTCAAAACATGTTTTTCAGCAGAAATAAACATGTTTCTGCAAGTTTGGTCAACCCCATGTAAGTTATGGGGCAGTAACAGTACACTTTTCAAAACGTGTTTTTCAGCCCGAAATAAACGCGTTTTTTCAGACAACTGAATACCCATGTAGCAGCAAGTCTCAGAAGAGCCCACACACTCAGCTCTTAACCCCAGTGTGCAGAAAGGGTCAAAACGTGTTTTTCAGCAGAAATAAACATGTTTCTGCAAGTTTGGTCAACCCCATGTAAGTTATGGGGCAGTAACAGTACACTCTGCAAATCGTGTTTTTCAGCCCGAAATAAACGCGTTTTTTCAGACAACTGAATCCCCATGTAGCAGCAAGGCTCAGAAGAGCCCACACACTCAGATCTTAAACCCAGTGTGTTGAAAGTGTCAAAACATGTTTTTCAGCAGAAATAAACATGTTTCTGCAAGTTTGGTCAACCCCATGTAAGTTATGGGGCAGTAACAGTACACTTTTCAAAACGTGTTTTTCAGCCCGAAATAAACGCGTTTTTTCAGACAACTGAATCCCCATGTAGCAACAAGGCTCAGAAGAGCCCACACACTCAGATCTTAACCCCAGTGTGCTGAAAGTGTCAAAACATGTTTTTCAGCAGAAATAAACATGTTTCTGCAAGTTTGGTCAACCCCATGTAAGTTATGGGGCAGTAACAGTACACTTTTCAAAACGTGTTTTTCAGCCCGAAATAAACGCGTTTTTTCAGACAACTGAATCCCCATGTAGCAACAAGGCTCAGAAGAGCCCACACACTCAGATCTTAACCCCAGTGTGCTGAAAGTGTCAAAACATGTTTTTCAGCAGAAATAAACATGTTTCTGCAAGTTTGGTCAACCCCATGTAAGTTATGGGGCAGTAACAGTACACTTTTCAAAACGTGTTTTTCAGCCCGAAATAAACGCGTTTTTTCAGACAACTGAATCCCCATGTAGCAGCAAGGCTCAGAAGAGCCCACACACTCAGATCTTAACCCCAGTGTGCTGAAAGTGTCAAAACATGTTTTTCAGCAGAAATAAACATGTTTCTGCAAGTTTGGTCAACCCCATGTAAGTTATGGGGCAGTAACAGTACACTTTTCAAAACGTGTTTTTCAGCCCGAAATAAACGCGTTTTTTCAGACAACTGAATCCCCATGTAGCAACAAGGCTCAGAAGAGCCCACACACTCAGATCTTAACCCCAGTGTGGTGAAAGTGTCAAAACATGTTTTTCAGCAGAAATAAACATGTTTCTGCAAGTTTGGTCAACCCCATGTAAGTTATGGGGCAGTAACAGTACACTCTGCAAAACGTGTTTTTCAGCCCGAAATAAACGCGTTTTTTCAGACAACTGAATACCCATGTAGCAGCAAGGCTCAGAAGAGCCCACACACTCAGATCTTAACCACAGTGTGCTGAAAGTGTCAAAACATGTTTTTCAGCAGAAATAAACATGTTTCTGCAAGTTTGGTCAACCCCATGTAAGTTATGGGGCAGTAACAGTACACTTTTCAAAACGTGTTTTTCAGCCCGAAATAAACGCGTTTTTTCAGACAACTGAATCCCCATGTAGCAACAAGGCTCAGAAGAGCCCACACACTCAGATCTTAACCCCAGTGTGCTGAAAGTGTCAAAACATGTTTTTCAGCAGAAATAAACATGTTTCTGCAAGTTTGGTCAACCCCATGTAAGTTATGGGGCAGTAACAGTACACTTTTCAAAACGTGTTTTTCAGCCCGAAATAAACGCGTTTTTTCAGACAACTGAATCCCCATGTAGCAACAAGGCTCAGAAGAGCCCACACACTCAGATCTTAACCCCAGTGTGCTGAAAGTGTCAAAACATGTTTTTCAGCAGAAATAAACATGTTTCTGCAAGTTTGGTCAACCCCATGTAAGTTATGGGGCATTAACAGTACACTTTTCAAAACGTGTTTTTCAGCCCGAAATAAACGCGTTTTTTCAGACAACTGAATCCCCATGTAGCAACAAGGCTCAGAAGAGCCCACACACTCAGATCTTAACCCCAGTGTGCTGAAAGTGTCAAAACATGTTTTTCAGCAGAAATAAACATGTTTCTGCAAGTTTGGTCAACCCCATGTAAGTTATGGGGCAGTAACAGTACACTTTTCAAAACGTGTTTTTCAGCCCGAAATAAACGCGTTTTTTCAGACAACTGAATACCCATGTAGCAGCAAGTCTCAGAAGAGCCCACACACTCAGCTCTTAACCCCAGTGTGCAGAAAGGGTCAAAACGTGTTTTTCAGCAGAAATAAACATGTTTCTGCAAGTTTGGTCAACCCCATGTAAGTTATGGGGCAGTAACAGTACACTCTGCAAATCGTGTTTTTCAGCCCGAAATAAACGCGTTTTTTCAAACAAATGAATCCCCATGTAGCAGCAAGGCTCAGAAGAGCCCACACACTCAGATCTTAACCCCAGTGTGCTGAAAGTGTCAAAACATGTTTTTCAGCAGAAATAAACATGTTTCTGCAAGTTTGGTCAACCCCATGTAAGTTATGGGGCAGTAACAGTACACTTTTCAAAACGTGTTTTTCAGCCCGAAATAAACGCGTTTTTTCAGACAACTGAATCCCCATGTAGCAACAAGGCTCAGAAGAGCCCACACACTCAGATCTTAACCCCAGTGTGGTGAAAGTGTCAAAACATGTTTTTCAGCAGAAATAAACATGTTTCTGCAAGTTTGGTCAACCCCATGTAAGTTATGGGGCAGTAACAGTACACTTTTCAAAACGTGTTTTTCAGCCCGAAATAAACGCGTTTTTTCAGACAACTGAATCCCCATGTAGCAACAAGGCTCAGAAGAGCCCACACACTCAGATCTTAACCCCAGTGTGCTGAAAGTGTCAAAACATGTTTTTCAGCAGAAATAAACATGTGTCTGCAAGTTTGGTCAACCCCATGTAAGTTATGGGGCAGTAACAGTACACTTTTCAAAACGTGTTTTTCAGCCCGAAATAAACGCGTTTTTTCAGACAACTGAATACCCATGTAGCAGCAAGGCTCAGAAGAGCCCACACACTCAGATCTTAACCCCAGTGTGCTGAAAGTGTCAAAACATGTTTTTCAGCAGAAATAAACATGTTTCTGCAAGTTTGGTCAACCCCATGTAAGTTATGGGGCAGTAACAGTACACTTTTCAAAACGTGTTTTTCAGCCCGAAATAAACGCGTTTTTTCAGACAACTGAATCCCCATGTAGCAACAAGGCTCAGAAGAGCCCACACACTCAGATCTTAACCCCAGTGTGGTGAAAGTGTCAAAACATGTTTTTCAGCAGAAATAAACATGTTTCTGCAAGTTTGGTCAACCCCATGTAAGTTATGGGGCAGTAACAGTACACTCTGCAAAACGTGTTTTTCAGCCCGAAATAAACGCGTTTTTTCAGACAACTGAATACCCATGTAGCAGCAAGGCTCAGAAGAGCCCACACACTCAGATCTTAACCACAGTGTGCTGAAAGTGTCAAAACATGTTTTTCAGCAGAAATAAACATGTTTCTGCAAGTTTGGTCAACCCCATGTAAGTTATGGGGCAGTAACAGTACACTTTTCAAAACGTGTTTTTCAGCCCGAAATAAACGCGTTTTTTCAGACAACTGAATCCCCATGTAGCAACAAGGCTCAGAAGAGCCCACACACTCAGATCTTAACCCCAGTGTGCTGAAAGTGTCAAAACATGTTTTTCAGCAGAAATAAACATGTTTCTGCAAGTTTGGTCAACCCCATGTAAGTTATGGGGCAGTAACAGTACACTTTTCAAAACGTGTTTTTCAGCCCGAAATAAACGCGTTTTTTCAGACAACTGAATCCCCATGTAGCAACAAGGCTCAGAAGAGCCCACACACTCAGATCTTAACCCCAGTGTGCTGAAAGTGTCAAAACATGTTTTTCAGCAGAAATAAACATGTTTCTGCAAGTTTGGTCAACCCCATGTAAGTTATGGGGCATTAACAGTACACTTTTCAAAACGTGTTTTTCAGCCCGAAATAAACGCGTTTTTTCAGACAACTGAATCCCCATGTAGCAACAAGGCTCAGAAGAGCCCACACACTCAGATCTTAACCCCAGTGTGCTGAAAGTGTCAAAACATGTTTTTCAGCAGAAATAAACATGTTTCTGCAAGTTTGGTCAACCCCATGTAAGTTATGGGGCAGTAACAGTACACTTTTCAAAACGTGTTTTTCAGCCCGAAATAAACGCGTTTTTTCAGACAACTGAATACCCATGTAGCAGCAAGTCTCAGAAGAGCCCACACACTCAGCTCTTAACCCCAGTGTGCAGAAAGGGTCAAAACGTGTTTTTCAGCAGAAATAAACATGTTTCTGCAAGTTTGGTCAACCCCATGTAAGTTATGGGGCAGTAACAGTACACTCTGCAAATCGTGTTTTTCAGCCCGAAATAAACGCGTTTTTTCAAACAAATGAATCCCCATGTAGCAGCAAGGCTCAGAAGAGCCCACACACTCAGATCTTAACCCCAGTGTGCTGAAAGTGTCAAAACATGTTTTTCAGCAGAAATAAACATGTTTCTGCAAGTTTGGTCAACCCCATGTAAGTTATGGGGCAGTAACAGTACACTTTTCAAAACGTGTTTTTCAGCCCGAAATAAACGCGTTTTTTCAGACAACTGAATCCCCATGTAGCAACAAGGCTCAGAAGAGCCCACACACTCAGATCTTAACCCCAGTGTGGTGAAAGTGTCAAAACATGTTTTTCAGCAGAAATAAACATGTTTCTGCAAGTTTGGTCAACCCCATGTAAGTTATGGGGCAGTAACAGTACACTTTTCAAAACGTGTTTTTCAGCCCGAAATAAACGCGTTTTTTCAGACAACTGAATCCCCATGTAGCAACAAGGCTCAGAAGAGCCCACACACTCAGATCTTAACCCCAGTGTGCTGAAAGTGTCAAAACATGTTTTTCAGCAGAAATAAACATGTGTCTGCAAGTTTGGTCAACCCCATGTAAGTTATGGGGCAGTAACAGTACACTTTTCAAAACGTGTTTTTCAGCCCGAAATAAACGCGTTTTTTCAGACAACTGAATACCCATGTAGCAGCAAGTCTCAGAAGAGCCCACACACTCAGCTCTTAACCCCAGTGTGCAGAAAGGGTCAAAACGTGTTTTTCAGCAGAAATAAACATGTTTCTGCAAGTTTGGTCAACCCCATGTAAGTTATGGGGCAGTAACAGTACACTCTGCAAATCGTGTTTTTCAGCCCGAAATAAACGCGTTTTTTCAGACAACTGAATCCCCATGTAGCAGCAAGGCTCAGAAGAGCCCACACACTCAGATCTTAACCCCAGTGTGCTGAAAGTGTCAAAACATGTTTTTCTGCAGAAATAAACATGTTTCTGCAAGTTTGGTCAACCCCATGTAAGTTATGGGGCAGTAACAGTACACTTTTCAAAACGTGTTTTTCAGCCCGAAATAAACGCGTTTTTTCAGACAACTGAATCCCCATGTAGCAACAAGGCTCAGAAGAGCCCACACACTCAGATCTTAACCCCAGTGTGCTGAAAGTGTCAAAACATGTTTTTCAGCAGAAATAAACATGTTTCTGCAAGTTTGGTCAACCCCATGTAAGTTATGGGGCAGTAACAGTACACTCTGCAAAACGTGTTTTTCAGCCCGAAATAAACGCGTTTTTTCAGACAACTGAATCCCCATGTAGCAACAAGGCTCAGAAGAGCCCACACACTCAGATCTTAACCCCAGTGTGCTGAAAGTGTCAAAACATGTTTTTCAGCAGAAATAAACATGTTTCTGCAAGTTTGGTCAACCCCATGTAAGTTATGGGGCAGTAACAGTACACTTTTCAAAACGTGTTTTTCAGCCCGAAATAAACGCGTTTTTTCAGACAACTGAATCCCCATGTAGCAACAAGGCTCAGAAGAGCCCACACACTCAGATCTTAACCCCAGTGTGCTGAAAGTGTCAAAACTTGTTTTTCAGCAGAAATAAACATGTTTCTGCAAGTTTGGTCAACCCCATGTAAGTTATGGGGCAGTAACAGTACACTTTTCAAAACGTGTTTTTCAGCCCGAAATAAACGCGTTTTTTCAGACAACTGAATACCCATGTAGCAGCAAGGCTCAGAAGAGCCCACACACTCAGATCTTAACCCCAGTGTGCTGAAAGTGTCAAAACATGTTTTTCAGCAGAAATAAACATGTTTCTGCAAGTTTGGTCAACCCCATGTAAGTTATGGGGCAGTAACAGTACACTTTTCAAAACGTGTTTTTCAGCCCGAAATAAACGCGTTTTTTCAGACAACTGAATCCCCATGTAGCAACAAGGCTCAGAAGAGCCCACACACTCAGATCTTAACCCCAGTGTGCTGAAAGTGTCAAAACATGTTTTTCAGCAGAAATAAACATGTTTCTGCAAGTTTGGTCAACCCCATGTAAGTTATGGGGCAGTAACAGTACACTTTTCAAAACGTGTTTTTCAGCCCGAAATAAACGCGTTTTTTCAGACAACTGAATCCCCATGTAGCAACAAGGCTCAGAAGAGCCCACACACTCAGATCTTAACCCCAGTGTGCTGAAAGTGTCAAAACATGTTTTTCAGCAGAAATAAACATGTTTCTGCAAGTTTGGTCAACCCCATGTAAGTTATGGGGCAGTAACAGTACACTTTTCAAAACGTGTTTTTCAGCCCGAAATAAACGCGTTTTTTCAGACAACTGAATCCCCATGTAGCAGCAAGGCTCAGAAGAGCCCACACACTCAGATCTTAACCCCAGTGTGCTGAAAGTGTCAAAACATGTTTTTCAGCAGAAATAAACATGTTTCTGCAAGTTTGGTCAACCCCATGTAAGTTATGGGGCAGTAACAGTACACTTTTCAAAACGTGTTTTTCAGCCCGAAATAAACGCGTTTTTTCAGACAACTGAATCCCCATGTAGCAACAAGGCTCAGAAGAGCCCACACACTCAGATCTTAACCCCAGTGTGGTGAAAGTGTCAAAACATGTTTTTCAGCAGAAATAAACATGTTTCTGCAAGTTTGGTCAACCCCATGTAAGTTATGGGGCAGTAACAGTACACTCTGCAAAACGTGTTTTTCAGCCCGAAATAAACGCGTTTTTTCAGACAACTGAATACCCATGTAGCAGCAAGGCTCAGAAGAGCCCACACACTCAGATCTTAACCACAGTGTGCTGAAAGTGTCAAAACATGTTTTTCAGCAGAAATAAACATGTTTCTGCAAGTTTGGTCAACCCCATGTAAGTTATGGGGCAGTAACAGTACACTTTTCAAAACGTGTTTTTCAGCCCGAAATAAACGCGTTTTTTCAGACAACTGAATCCCCATGTAGCAACAAGGCTCAGAAGAGCCCACACACTCAGATCTTAACCCCAGTGTGCTGAAAGTGTCAAAACATGTTTTTCAGCAGAAATAAACATGTTTCTGCAAGTTTGGTCAACCCCATGTAAGTTATGGGGCAGTAACAGTACACTTTTCAAAACGTGTTTTTCAGCCCGAAATAAACGCGTTTTTTCAGACAACTGAATCCCCATGTAGCAACAAGGCTCAGAAGAGCCCACACACTCAGATCTTAACCCCAGTGTGCTGAAAGTGTCAAAACATGTTTTTCAGCAGAAATAAACATGTTTCTGCAAGTTTGGTCAACCCCATGTAAGTTATGGGGCATTAACAGTACACTTTTCAAAACGTGTTTTTCAGCCCGAAATAAACGCGTTTTTTCAGACAACTGAATCCCCATGTAGCAACAAGGCTCAGAAGAGCCCACACACTCAGATCTTAACCCCAGTGTGCTGAAAGTGTCAAAACATGTTTTTCAGCAGAAATAAACATGTTTCTGCAAGTTTGGTCAACCCCATGTAAGTTATGGGGCAGTAACAGTACACTTTTCAAAACGTGTTTTTCAGCCCGAAATAAACGCGTTTTTTCAGACAACTGAATACCCATGTAGCAGCAAGTCTCAGAAGAGCCCACACACTCAGCTCTTAACCCCAGTGTGCAGAAAGGGTCAAAACGTGTTTTTCAGCAGAAATAAACATGTTTCTGCAAGTTTGGTCAACCCCATGTAAGTTATGGGGCAGTAACAGTACACTCTGCAAATCGTGTTTTTCAGCCCGAAATAAACGCGTTTTTTCAAACAAATGAATCCCCATGTAGCAGCAAGGCTCAGAAGAGCCCACACACTCAGATCTTAACCCCAGTGTGCTGAAAGTGTCAAAACATGTTTTTCAGCAGAAATAAACATGTTTCTGCAAGTTTGGTCAACCCCATGTAAGTTATGGGGCAGTAACAGTACACTTTTCAAAACGTGTTTTTCAGCCCGAAATAAACGCGTTTTTTCAGACAACTGAATCCCCATGTAGCAAAAAGGCTCAGAAGAGCCCACACACTCAGATCTTAACCCCAGTGTGCTGAAAGTGTCAAAACATGTTTTTCAGCAGAAATAAACATGTTTCTGCAAGTTTGGTCAACAACATGTAAGTTATGGGGCAGTAACAGTACACTCTGCAAAACGTGTTTTTCAGCCCGAAATAAACGCGTTTTTTCAGACAACTGAATCCCCATGTAGCAGCAAGGCTCAGAAGAGCCCACACACTCAGAACTTAACCCCAGTGTGCTGAAAGTGTCAAAACATGTTTTTCAGCAGAAATAAACATGTTTCTGCAAGTTTGGTCAACCCCATGTAAGTTATGGGGCAGTAACAGTACACTTTTCAAAACGTGTTTTTCAGCCCGAAATAAACGCGTTTTTTCATACAACTGAATCCCCATGTAGCAACAAGGCTCAGAAGAGCCCACACACTCAGATCTTAACCCCAGTGTGCTGAAAGTGTCAAAACTTGTTTTTCAGCAGAAATAAACATGTTTCTGCAAGTTTGGTCAACCCCATGTAAGTTATGGGGCAGTAACAGTACACTTTTCAAAACGTGTTTTTCAGCCCGAAATAAACGCGTTTTTTCAGACAACTGAATCCCCATGTAGCAACAAGGCTCAGAAGAGCCCACACACTCAGATCTTAACCCCAGTGTGCTGAAAGTGTCAAAACATGTTTTTCAGCAGAAATAAGCATGTTTCTGCAAGTTTGGTCAACCCCATGTAAGTTATGGGGCAGTAACAGTACACTTTTCAAAACGTGTTTTTCAGCCCGAAATAAACGCGTTTTTTCAGACAACTGAATCCCCATGTAGCAACAAGGCTCAGAAGAGCCCACACACTCAGATCTTAACCCCAGTGTGCTGAAAGTGTCAAAACATGTTTTTCAGCAGAAATAAACATGTTTCTGCAAGTTTGGTCAACCCCATGTAAGTTATGGGGCAGTAACAGTACACTTTTCAAAACGTGTTTTTCAGCCGAAATAAACGCGTTTTTTCAGACAACTGAATCCCCATGTAGCAACAAGGCTCAGAAGAGCCCACACACTCAGATCTTAACCCCAGTGTGCTGAAAGTGTCAAAACATGTTTTTCAGCAGAAATAAACATGTTTCTGCAAGTTTGGTCAACCCCATGTAAGTTATGGGGCAGTAACAGTACACTTTTCAAAACGTGTTTTTCAGCCCGAAATAAACGCGTTTTTTCAGACAACTGAATACCCATGTAGCAGCAAGTCTCAGAAGAGCCCACACACTCAGCTCTTAACCCCAGTGTGCAGAAAGGGTCAAAACGTGTTTTTCAGCAGAAATAAACATGTTTCTGCAAGTTTGGTCAACCCCATGTAAGTTATGGGGCAGTAACAGTACACTCTGCAAATCGTGTTTTTCAGCCCGAAATAAACGCGTTTTTTCAGACAACTGAATCCCCATGTAGCAGCAAGGCTCAGAAGAGCCCACACACTCAGATCTTAAACCCAGTGTGTTGAAAGTGTCAAAACATGTTTTTCAGCAGAAATAAACATGTTTCTGCAAGTTTGGTCAACCCCATGTAAGTTATGGGGCAGTAACAGTACACTTTTCAAAACTTGTTTTTCAGCCCGAAATAAACGCGTTTTTTCAGACAACTGAATCCCCATGTAGCAGCAAGGCTCAGAAGAGCCCACACACTCAGATCTTAACCCCAGTGTGCTGAAAGTGTCAAAACATGTTTTTCAGCAGAAATAAACATGTTTCTGCAAGTTTGGTCAACCCCATGTAAGTTATGGGGCAGTAACAGTACACTTTTCAAAACGTGTTTTTCAGCCCGAAATAAACGCGTTTTTTCAGACAACTGAATCCCCATGTAGCAACAAGGCTCAGAAGAGCCCACACACTCAGATCTTAACCCCAGTGTGGTGAAAGTGTCAAAACATGTTTTTCAGCAGAAATAAACATGTTTCTGCAAGTTTGGTCAACCCCATGTAAGTTATGGGGCAGTAACAGTACACTCTGCAAAACGTGTTTTTCAGCCCGAAATAAACGCGTTTTTTCAGACAACTGAATCCCCATGTAGCAGCAAGGCTCAGAAGAGCCCACACACTCAGATCTTAACCCCAGTGTGCTGAAAGTGTCAAAACATGTTTTTCAGCAGAAATAAACATGTTTCTGCAAGTTTGGTCAACCCCATGTAAGTTATGGGGCAGTAACAGTACACTTTTCAAAACGTGTTTTTCAGCCCGAAATAAACGCGTTTTTTCAGACAACTGAATCCCCATGTAGCAACAAGGCTCAGAAGAGCCCACACACTCAGATCTTAACCCCAGTGTGCTGAAAGTGTCAAAACATGTTTTTCAGCAGAAATAAACATGTTTCTGCAAGTTTGGTCAACCCCATGTAAGTTATGGGGCAGTAACAGTACACTTTTCAAAACGTGTTTTTCAGCCCGAAATAAACGCGTTTTTTCAGACAACTGAATCCCCATGTAGCAACAAGGCTCAGAAGAGCCCACACACTCAGATCTTAACCCCAGTGTGGTGAAAGTGTCAAAACATGTTTTTCAGCAGAAATAAACATGTTTCTGCAAGTTTGGTCAACCCCATGTAAGTTATGGGGCAGTAACAGTACACTTTTCAAAACGTGTTTTTCAGCCCGAAATAAACGCGTTTTTTCAGACAACTGAATCCCCATGTAGCAACAAGGCTCAGAAGAGCCCACACACTCAGATCTTAACCCCAGTGTGCTGAAAGTGTCAAAACATGTTTTTCAGCAGAAATAAACATGTTTCTGCAAGTTTGGTCAACCCCATGTAAGTTATGGGGCAGTAACAGTACACTTTTCAAAACGTGTTTTTCAGCCCGAAATAAACGCGTTTTTTCAGACAACTGAATACCCATGTAGCAGCAAGTCTCAGAAGAGCCCACACACTCAGCTCTTAACCCCAGTGTGCAGAAAGGGTCAAAACGTGTTTTTCAGCAGAAATAAACATGTTTCTGCAAGTTTGGTCAACCCCATGTAAGTTATGGGGCAGTAACAGTACACTCTGCAAATCGTGTTTTTCAGCCCGAAATAAACGCGTTTTTTCAGACAACTGAATCCCCATGTAGCAGCAAGGCTCAGAAGAGCCCACACACTCAGATCTTAAACCCAGTGTGTTGAAAGTGTCAAAACATGTTTTTCAGCAGAAATAAACATGTTTCTGCAAGTTTGGTCAACCCCATGTAAGTTATGGGGCAGTAACAGTACACTTTTCAAAACTTGTTTTTCAGCCCGAAATAAACGCGTTTTTTCAGACAACTGAATCCCCATGTAGCAACAAGGCTCAGAAGAGCCCACACACTCAGATCTTAACCCCAGTGTGCTGAAAGTGTCAAAACTTGTTTTTCAGCAGAAATAAACATGTTTCTGCAAGTTTGGTCAACCCCATGTAAGTTATGGGGCAGTAACAGTACACTCTGCAAAACGTGTTTTTCAGCCCGAAATAAACGCGTTTTTTCAGACAACTGAATCCCCATGTAGCAGCAAGGCTCAGAAGAGCCCACACACTCAGATCTTAACCCCAGTGTGCTGAAAGTGTCAAAACATGTTTTTCAGCAGAAATAAACATGTTTCTGCAAGTTTGGTCAACCCCATGTAAGTTATGGGGCAGTAACAGTACACTTTTCAAAACGTGTTTTTCAGCCCGAAATAAACGCGTTTTTTCAGACAACTGAATCCCCATGTAGCAACAAGGCTCAGAAGAGCCCACACACTCAGATCTTAACCCCAGTGTGGTGAAAGTGTCAAAACATGTTTTTCAGCAGAAATAAACATGTTTCTGCAAGTTTGGTCAACCCCATGTAAGTTATGGGGCAGTAACAGTACACTCTGCAAAACGTGTTTTTCAGCCCGAAATAAACGCGTTTTTTCAGACAACTGAATCCCCATGTAGCAGCAAGGCTCAGAAGAGCCCACACACTCAGATCTTAACCCCAGTGTGCTGAAAGTGTCAAAACATGTTTTTCAGCAGAAATAAACATGTTTCTGCAAGTTTGGTCAACCCCATGTAAGTTATGGGGCAGTAACAGTACACTTTTCAAAACGTGTTTTTCAGCCCGAAATAAACGCGTTTTTTCAGACAACTGAATCCCCATGTAGCAACAAGGCTCAGAAGAGCCCACACACTCAGATCTTAACCCCAGTGTGCTGAAAGTGTCAAAACATGTTTTTCAGCAGAAATAAACATGTTTCTGCAAGTTTGGTCAACCCCATGTAAGTTATGGGGCAGTAACAGTACACTTTTCAAAACGTGTTTTTCAGCCCGAAATAAACGCGTTTTTTCAGACAACTGAATCCCCATGTAGCAACAAGGCTCAGAAGAGCCCACACACTCAGATCTTAACCCCAGTGTGGTGAAAGTGTCAAAACATGTTTTTCAGCAGAAATAAACATGTTTCTGCAAGTTTGGTCAACCCCATGTAAGTTATGGGGCAGTAACAGTACACTTTTCAAAACGTGTTTTTCAGCCCGAAATAAACGCGTTTTTTCAGACAACTGAATCCCCATGTAGCAACAAGGCTCAGAAGAGCCCACACACTCAGATCTTAACCCCAGTGTGCTGAAAGTGTCAAAACATGTTTTTCAGCAGAAATAAACATGTTTCTGCAAGTTTGGTCAACCCCATGTAAGTTATGGGGCAGTAACAGTACACTTTTCAAAACGTGTTTTTCAGCCCGAAATAAACGCGTTTTTTCAGACAACTGAATACCCATGTAGCAGCAAGTCTCAGAAGAGCCCACACACTCAGCTCTTAACCCCAGTGTGCAGAAAGGGTCAAAACGTGTTTTTCAGCAGAAATAAACATGTTTCTGCAAGTTTGGTCAACCCCATGTAAGTTATGGGGCAGTAACAGTACACTCTGCAAATCGTGTTTTTCAGCCCGAAATAAACGCGTTTTTTCAGACAACTGAATCCCCATGTAGCAGCAAGGCTCAGAAGAGCCCACACACTCAGATCTTAACCCCAGTGTGCTGAAAGTGTCAAAACATGTTTTTCTGCAGAAATAAACATGTTTCTGCAAGTTTGGTCAACCCCATGTAAGTTATGGGGCAGTAACAGTACACTTTTCAAAACGTGTTTTTCAGCCCGAAATAAACGCGTTTTTTCAGACAACTGAATCCCCATGTAGCAACAAGGCTCAGAAGAGCCCACACACTCAGATCTTAACCCCAGTGTGCTGAAAGTGTCAAAACATGTTTTTCAGCAGAAATAAACATGTTTCTGCAAGTTTGGTCAACCCCATGTAAGTTATGGGGCAGTAACAGTACACTCTGCAAAACGTGTTTTTCAGCCCGAAATAAACGCGTTTTTTCAGACAACTGAATCCCCATGTAGCAACAAGGCTCAGAAGAGCCCACACACTCAGATCTTAACCCCAGTGTGCTGAAAGTGTCAAAACATGTTTTTCAGCAGAAATAAACATGTTTCTGCAAGTTTGGTCAACCCCATGTAAGTTATGGGGCAGTAACAGTACACTTTTCAAAACGTGTTTTTCAGCCCGAAATAAACGCGTTTTTTCAGACAACTGAATCCCCATGTAGCAACAAGGCTCAGAAGAGCCCACACACTCAGATCTTAACCCCAGTGTGCTGAAAGTGTCAAAACTTGTTTTTCAGCAGAAATAAACATGTTTCTGCAAGTTTGGTCAACCCCATGTAAGTTATGGGGCAGTAACAGTACACTTTTCAAAACGTGTTTTTCAGCCCGAAATAAACGCGTTTTTTCAGACAACTGAATACCCATGTAGCAGCAAGGCTCAGAAGAGCCCACACACTCAGATCTTAACCCCAGTGTGCTGAAAGTGTCAAAACATGTTTTTCAGCAGAAATAAACATGTTTCTGCAAGTTTGGTCAACCCCATGTAAGTTATGGGGCAGTAACAGTACACTTTTCAAAACGTGTTTTTCAGCCCGAAATAAACGCGTTTTTTCAGACAACTGAATCCCCATGTAGCAACAAGGCTCAGAAGAGCCCACACACTCAGATCTTAACCCCAGTGTGCTGAAAGTGTCAAAACATGTTTTTCAGCAGAAATAAACATGTTTCTGCAAGTTTGGTCAACCCCATGTAAGTTATGGGGCAGTAACAGTACACTTTTCAAAACGTGTTTTTCAGCCCGAACTAAACGCGTTTTTTCAGACAACTGAATCCCCATGTAGCAACAAGGCTCAGAAGAGCCCACACACTCAGATCTTAACCCCAGTGTGCTGAAAGTGTCAAAACATGTTTTTCAGCTGAAATAAACATGTTTCTGCAAGTTTGGTCAACCCCATGTAAGTTATGGGGCAGTAACAGTACACTTTTCAAAACGTGTTTTTCAGCCCGAAATAAACGCGTTTTTTCAGACAACTGAATCCCCATGTAGCAGCAAGGCTCAGAAGAGCCCACACACTCAGATCTTAACCCCAGTGTGCTGAAAGTGTCAAAACATGTTTTTCAGCAGAAATAAACATGTTTCTGCAAGTTTGGTCAACCCCATGTAAGTTATGGGGCAGTAACAGTACACTTTTCAAAACGTGTTTTTCAGCCCGAAATAAACGCGTTTTTTCAGACAACTGAATCCCCATGTAGCAACAAGGCTCAGAAGAGCCCACACACTCAGATCTTAACCCCAGTGTGGTGAAAGTGTCAAAACATGTTTTTCAGCAGAAATAAACATGTTTCTGCAAGTTTGGTCAACCCCATGTAAGTTATGGGGCAGTAACAGTACACTCTGCAAAACGTGTTTTTCAGCCCGAAATAAACGCGTTTTTTCAGACAACTGAATACCCATGTAGCAGCAAGGCTCAGAAGAGCCCACACACTCAGATCTTAACCACAGTGTGCTGAAAGTGTCAAAACATGTTTTTCAGCAGAAATAAACATGTTTCTGCAAGTTTGGTCAACCCCATGTAAGTTATGGGGCAGTAACAGTACACTTTTCAAAACGTGTTTTTCAGCCCGAAATAAACGCATTTTTTCAGACAACTGAATCCCCATGTAGCAACAAGGCTCAGAAGAGCCCACACACTCAGATCTTAACCCCAGTGTGCTGAAAGTGTCAAAACATGTTTTTCAGCAGAAATAAACATGTTTCTGCAAGTTTGGTCAACCCCATGTAAGTTATGGGGCAGTAACAGTACACTTTTCAAAACGTGTTTTTCAGCCCGAAATAAACGCGTTTTTTCAGACAACTGAATCCCCATGTAGCAACAAGGCTCAGAAGAGCCCACACACTCAGATCTTAACCCCAGTGTGCTGAAAGTGTCAAAACATGTTTTTCAGCAGAAATAAACATGTTTCTGCAAGTTTGGTCAACCCCATGTAAGTTATGGGGCATTAACAGTACACTTTTCAAAACGTGTTTTTCAGCCCGAAATAAACGCGTTTTTTCAGACAACTGAATCCCCATGTAGCAACAAGGCTCAGAAGAGCCCACACACTCAGATCTTAACCCCAGTGTGCTGAAAGTGTCAAAACATGTTTTTCAGCAGAAATAAACATGTTTCTGCAAGTTTGGTCAACCCCATGTAAGTTATGGGGCAGTAACAGTACACTTTTCAAAACGTGTTTTTCAGCCCGAAATAAACGCGTTTTTTCAGACAACTGAATACCCATGTAGCAGCAAGTCTCAGAAGAGCCCACACACTCAGCTCTTAACCCCAGTGTGCAGAAAGGGTCAAAACGTGTTTTTCAGCAGAAATAAACATGTTTCTGCAAGTTTGGTCAACCCCATGTAAGTTATGGGGCAGTAACAGTACACTCTGCAAATCGTGTTTTTCAGCCCGAAATAAACGCGTTTTTTCAAACAAATGAATCCCCATGTAGCAGCAAGGCTCAGAAGAGCCCACACACTCAGATCTTAACCCCAGTGTGCTGAAAGTGTCAAAACATGTTTTTCAGCAGAAATAAACATGTTTCTGCAAGTTTGGTCAACCCCATGTAAGTTATGGGGCAGTAACAGTACACTTTTCAAAACGTGTTTTTCAGCCCGAAATAAACGCGTTTTTTCAGACAACTGAATCCCCATGTAGCAAAAAGGCTCAGAAGAGCCCACACACTCAGATCTTAACCCCAGTGTGCTGAAAGTGTCAAAACATGTTTTTCAGCAGAAATAAACATGTTTCTGCAAGTTTGGTCAACCCCATGTAAGTTATGGGGCAGTAACAGTACACTCTGCAAAACGTGTTTTTCAGCCCGAAATAAACGCGTTTTTTCAGACAACTGAATCCCCATGTAGCAGCAAGGCTCAGAAGAGCCCACACACTCAGAACTTAACCCCAGTGTGCTGAAAGTGTCAAAACATGTTTTTCAGCAGAAATAAACATGTTTCTGCAAGTTTGGTCAACCCCATGTAAGTTATGGGGCAGTAACAGTACACTTTTCAAAACGTGTTTTTCAGCCCGAAATAAACGCGTTTTTTCATACAACTGAATCCCCATGTAGCAACAAGGCTCAGAAGAGCCCACACACTCAGATCTTAACCCCAGTGTGCTGAAAGTGTCAAAACTTGTTTTTCAGCAGAAATAAACATGTTTCTGCAAGTTTGGTCAACCCCATGTAAGTTATGGGGCAGTAACAGTACACTTTTCAAAACGTGTTTTTCAGCCCGAAATAAACGCGTTTTTTCAGACAACTGAATCCCCATGTAGCAACAAGGCTCAGAAGAGCCCACACACTCAGATCTTAACCCCAGTGTGCTGAAAGTGTCAAAACATGTTTTTCAGCAGAAATAAACATGTTTCTGCAAGTTTGGTCAACCCCATGTAAGTTATGGGGCAGTAACAGTACACTTTTCAAAACGTGTTTTTCAGCCCGAAATAAACGCGTTTTTTCAGACAACTGAATCCCCATGTAGCAACAAGGCTCAGAAGAGCCCACACACTCAGATCTTAACCCCAGTGTGCTGAAAGTGTCAAAACATGTTTTTCAGCAGAAATAAACATGTTTCTGCAAGTTTGGTCAACCCCATGTAAGTTATGGGGCAGTAACAGTACACTTTTCAAAACGTGTTTTTCAGCCCGAAATAAACGCGTTTTTTCAGACAACTGAATACCCATGTAGCAGCAAGTCTCAGAAGAGCCCACACACTCAGATCTTAACCCCAGTGTGCAGAAAGGGTCAAAACGTGTTTTTCAGCAGAAATAAACATGTTTCTGCAAGTTTGGTCAACCCCATGTAAGTTATGGGGCAGTAACAGTACACTCTGCAAAACGTGTTTTTCAGCCCGAAATAAACGCGTTTTTTCAGACAACTGAATCCCCATGTAGCAGCAAGGCTCAGAAGAGCCCACACACTCAGATCTTAACCCCAGTGTGCTGAAAGTGTCAAAACATGTTTTTCAGCAGAAATAAACATGTTTCTGCAAGTTTGGTCAACCCCATGTAAGTTATAGGGCAGTAACAGTACACTTTTCAAAACGTGTTTTTCAGCCCGAAATAAACGCGTTTTTTCAGACAACTGAATCCCCATGTAGCAACAAGGCTCAGAAGAGCCCACACACTCAGATCTTAACCCCAGTGTGCTGAAAGTGTCAAAACATGTTTTTCAGCAGAAATAAACATGTTTCTGCAAGTTTGGTCAACCCCATGTAAGTTATGAGGCAGTAACAGTACACTCTGCAAAACGTGTTTTTCAGCCCGAAATAAACGCGTTTTTTCAGACAACTGAATCCCCATGTAGCAGCAAGGCTCAGAAGAGCCCACACACTCAGATCTTAACCCCAGTGTGCTGAAAGTGTCAAAACATGTTTTTCAGCAGAAATAAACATGTTTCTGCAAGTTTGGTCAACCCCATGTAAGTTATGGGGCAGTAACAGTACACTTTTCAAAACGTGTTTTTCAGCCCGAAATAAACGCGTTTTTTCAGACAACTGAATCCCCATGTAGCAACAAGGCTCAGAAGAGCCCACACACTCAGATCTTAACCCCAGTGTGCTGAAAGTGTCAAAACATGTTTTTCAGCAGAAATAAGCATGTTTCTGCAAGTTTGGTCAACCCCATGTAAGTTATGGGGCAGTAACAGTACACTTTTCAAAACGTGTTTTTCAGCCCGAAATAAACGCGTTTTTTCAGACAACTGAATCCCCATGTAGCAACAAGGCTCAGAAGAGCCCACACACTCAGATCTTAACCCCAGTGTGCTGAAAGTGTCAAAACATGTTTTTCAGCAGAAATAAACATGTTTCTGCAAGTTTGGTCAACCCCATGTAAGTTATGGGGCAGTAACAGTACACTTTTCAAAACGTGTTTTTCAGCCCGAAATAAACGCGTTTTTTCAGACAACTGAATCCCCATGTAGCAGCAAGGCTCAGAAGAGCCCACACACTCAGATCTTAACCCCAGTGTGCTGAAAGTGTCAAAACATGTTTTTCAGCAGAAATAAACATGTTTCTGCAAGTTTGGTCAACCCCATGTAAGTTATGGGGCAGTAACAGTACACTTTTCAAAACGTGTTTTTCAGCCCGAAATAAACGCGTTTTTTCAGACAACTGAATCCCCATGTAGCAACAAGGCTCAGAAGAGCCCACACACTCAGATCTTAACCCCAGTGTGGTGAAAGTGTCAAAACATGTTTTTCAGCAGAAATAAACATGTTTCTGCAAGTTTGGTCAACCCCATGTAAGTTATGGGGCAGTAACAGTACACTCTGCAAAACGTGTTTTTCAGCCCGAAATAAACGCGTTTTTTCAGACAACTGAATACCCATGTAGCAGCAAGGCTCAGAAGAGCCCACACACTCAGATCTTAACCACAGTGTGCTGAAAGTGTCAAAACATGTTTTTCAGCAGAAATAAACATGTTTCTGCAAGTTTGGTCAACCCCATGTAAGTTATGGGGCAGTAACAGTACACTTTTCAAAACGTGTTTTTCAGCCCGAAATAAACGCGTTTTTTCAGACAACTGAATCCCCATGTAGCAACAAGGCTCAGAAGAGCCCACACACTCAGATCTTAACCCCAGTGTGCTGAAAGTGTCAAAACATGTTTTTCAGCAGAAATAAACATGTTTCTGCAAGTTTGGTCAACCCCATGTAAGTTATGGGGCAGTAACAGTACACTTTTCAAAACGTGTTTTTCAGCCCGAAATAAACGCGTTTTTTCAGACAACTGAATCCCCATGTAGCAACAAGGCTCAGAAGAGCCCACACACTCAGATCTTAACCCCAGTGTGCTGAAAGTGTCAAAACATGTTTTTCAGCAGAAATAAACATGTTTCTGCAAGTTTGGTCAACCCCATGTAAGTTATGGGGCATTAACAGTACACTTTTCAAAACGTGTTTTTCAGCCCGAAATAAACGCGTTTTTTCAGACAACTGAATCCCCATGTAGCAACAAGGCTCAGAAGAGCCCACACACTCAGATCTTAACCCCAGTGTGTTGAAAGTGTCAAAACATGTTTTTCAGCAGAAATAAACATGTTTCTGCAAGTTTGGTCAACCCCATGTAAGTTATGGGGCAGTAACAGTACACTTTTCAAAACGTGTTTTTCAGCCCGAAATAAACGCGTTTTTTCAGACAACTGAATACCCGTGTAGCAGCAAGTCTCAGAAGAGCCCACACACTCAGCTCTTAACCCCAGTGTGCAGAAAGGGTCAAAACGTGTTTTTCAGCAGAAATAAACATGTTTCTGCAAGTTTGGTCAACCCCATGTAAGTTATGGGGCAGTAACAGTACACTTTTCAAAACGTGTTTTTCAGCCCGAAATAAACGCGTTTTTTCAGACAACTGAATCCCCATGTAGCAACAAGGCTCAGAAGAGCCCACACACTCAGATCTTAACCCCAGTGTGCTGAAAGTGTCAAAACATGTTTTTCAGCAGAAATAAACATGTTTCTGCAAGTTTGGTCAACCCCATGTAAGTTATGGGGCAGTAACAGTACACTTTTCAAAACGTGTTTTTCAGCCCGAAATAAACGCGTTTTTTCAGACAACTGAATCCCCATGTAGCAACAAGGCTCAGAAGAGCCCACACACTCAGATCTTAACCCCAGTGTGCTGAAAGTGTCAAAACATGTTTTTCAGCAGAAATAAACATGTTTCTGCAAGTTTGGTCAACCCCATGTAAGTTATGGGGCATTAACAGTACACTTTTCAAAACGTGTTTTTCAGCCCGAAATAAACGCGTTTTTTCAGACAACTGAATCCCCATGTAGCAACAAGGCTCAGAAGAGCCCACACACTCAGATCTTAACCCCAGTGTGCTGAAAGTGTCAAAACATGTTTTTCAGCAGAAATAAACATGTTTCTGCAAGTTTGGTCAACCCCATGTAAGTTATGGGGCAGTAACAGTACACTTTTCAAAACGTGTTTTTCAGCCCGAAATAAACGCGTTTTTTCAGACAACTGAATACCCATGTAGCAGCAAGTCTCAGAAGAGCCCACACACTCAGCTCTTAACCCCAGTGTGCAGAAAGGGTCAAAACGTGTTTTTCAGCAGAAATAAACATGTTTCTGCAAGTTTGGTCAACCCCATGTAAGTTATGGGGCAGTAACAGTACACTCTGCAAATCGTGTTTTTCAGCCCGAAATAAACGCGTTTTTTCAAACAAATGAATCCCCATGTAGCAGCAAGGCTCAGAAGAGCCCACACACTCAGATCTTAACCCCAGTGTGCTGAAAGTGTCAAAACATGTTTTTCAGCAGAAATAAACATGTTTCTGCAAGTTTGGTCAACCCCATGTAAGTTATGGGGCAGTAACAGTACACTTTTCAAAACGTGTTTTTCAGCCCGAAATAAACGCGTTTTTTCAGACAACTGAATCCCCATGTAGCAAAAAGGCTCAGAAGAGCCCACACACTCAGATCTTAACCCCAGTGTGCTGAAAGTGTCAAAACATGTTTTTCAGCAGAAATAAACATGTTTCTGCAAGTTTGGTCAACCCCATGTAAGTTATGGGGCAGTAACAGTACACTCTGCAAAACGTGTTTTTCAGCCCGAAATAAACGCGTTTTTTCAGACAACTGAATCCCCATGTAGCAGCAAGGCTCAGAAGAGCCCACACACTCAGAACTTAACACCAGTGTGCTGAAAGTGTCAAAACATGTTTTTCAGCAGAAATAAACATGTTTCTGCAAGTTTGGTCAACCCCATGTAAGTTATGGGGCAGTAACAGTACACTTTTCAAAACGTGTTTTTCAGCCCGAAATAAACGCGTTTTTTCATACAACTGAATCCCCATGTAGCAACAAGGCTCAGAAGAGCCCACACACTCAGATCTTAACCCCAGTGTGCTGAAAGTGTCAAAACTTGTTTTTCAGCAGAAATAAACATGTTTCTGCAAGTTTGGTCAACCCCATGTAAGTTATGGGGCAGTAACAGTACACTTTTCAAAACGTGTTTTTCAGCCCGAAATAAACGCGTTTTTTCAGACAACTGAATCCCCATGTAGCAACAAGGCTCAGAAGAGCCCACACACTCAGATCTTAACCCCAGTGTGCTGAAAGTGTCAAAACATGTTTTTCAGCAGAAATAAACATGTTTCTGCAAGTTTGGTCAACCCCATGTAAGTTATGGGGCAGTAACAGTACACTTTTCAAAACGTGTTTTTCAGCCGAAATAAACGCGTTTTTTCAGACAACTGAATCCCCATGTAGCAACAAGGCTCAGAAGAGCCCACACACTCAGATCTTAACCCCAGTGTGCTGAAAGTGTCAAAACATGTTTTTCAGCAGAAATAAACATGTTTCTGCAAGTTTGGTCAACCCCATGTAAGTTATGGGGCAGTAACAGTACACTTTTCAAAACGTGTTTTTCAGCCCGAAATAAACGCGTTTTTTCAGACAACTGAATACCCATGTAGCAGCAAGTCTCAGAAGAGCCCACACACTCAGCTCTTAACCCCAGTGTGCAGAAAGGGTCAAAACGTGTTTTTCAGCAGAAATAAACATGTTTCTGCAAGTTTGGTCAACCCCATGTAAGTTATGGGGCAGTAACAGTACACTCTGCAAATCGTGTTTTTCAGCCCGAAATAAACGCGTTTTTTCAGACAACTGAATCCCCATGTAGCAGCAAGGCTCAGAAGAGCCCACACACTCAGATCTTAAACCCAGTGTGTTGAAAGTGTCAAAACATGTTTTTCAGCAGAAATAAACATGTTTCTGCAAGTTTGGTCAACCCCATGTAAGTTATGGGGCAGTAACAGTACACTTTTCAAAACTTGTTTTTCAGCCCGAAATAAACGCGTTTTTTCAGACAACTGAATCCCCATGTAGCAACAAGGCTCAGAAGAGCCCACACACTCAGATCTTAACCCCAGTGTGCTGAAAGTGTCAAAACTTGTTTTTCAGCAGAAATAAACATGTTTCTGCAAGTTTGGTCAACCCCATGTAAGTTATGGGGCAGTAACAGTACACTCTGCAAAACGTGTTTTTCAGCCCGAAATAAACGCGTTTTTTCAGACAACTGAATCCCCATGTAGCAGCAAGGCTCAGAAGAACCCACACACTCAGATCTTAACCCCAGTGTGCTGAAAGTGTCAAAACATGTTTTTCAGCAGAAATAAACATGTTTCTGCAAGTTTGGTCAACCCCATGTAAGTTATGGGGCAGTAACAGTACACTTTTCAAAACGTGTTTTTCAGCCCGAAATAAACGCGTTTTTTCAGACAACTGAATCCCCATGTAGCAACAAGGCTCAGAAGAGCCCACACACTCAGATCTTAACCCCAGTGTGGTGAAAGTGTCAAAACATGTTTTTCAGCAGAAATAAACATGTTTCTGCAAGTTTGGTCAACCCCATGTAAGTTATGGGGCAGTAACAGTACACTCTGCAAAACGTGTTTTTCAGCCTGAAATAAACGCGTTTTTTCAGACAACTGAATCCCCATGTAGCAGCAAGGCTCAGAAGAGCCCACACACTCAGATCTTAACCCCAGTGTGCTGAAAGTGTCAAAACATGTTTTTCAGCAGAAATAAACATGTTTCTGCAAGTTTGGTCAACCCCATGTAAGTTATGGGGCAGTAACAGTACACTTTTCAAAACGTGTTTTTCAGCCCGAAATAAACGCGTTTTTTCAGACAACTGAATCCCCATGTAGCAACAAGGCTCAGAAGAGCCCACACACTCAGATCTTAACCCCAGTGTGCTGAAAGTGTCAAAACATGTTTTTCAGCAGAAATAAACATGTTTCTGCAAGTTTGGTCAACCCCATGTAAGTTATGGGGCAGTAACAGTACACTTTTCAAAACGTGTTTTTCAGCCCGAAATAAACGCGTTTTTTCAGACAACTGAATCCCCATGTAGCAACAAGGCTCAGAAGAGCCCACACACTCAGATCTTAACCCCAGTGTGGTGAAAGTGTCAAAACATGTTTTTCAGCAGAAATAAACATGTTTCTGCAAGTTTGGTCAACCCCATGTAAGTTATGGGGCAGTAACAGTACACTTTTCAAAACGTGTTTTTCAGCCCGAAATAAACGCGTTTTTTCAGACAACTGAATCCCCATGTAGCAACAAGGCTCAGAAGAGCCCACACACTCAGATCTTAACCCCAGTGTGCTGAAAGTGTCAAAACATGTTTTTCAGCAGAAATAAACATGTGTCTGCAAGTTTGGTCAACCCCATGTAAGTTATGGGGCAGTAACAGTACACTTTTCAAAACGTGTTTTTCAGCCCGAAATAAACGCGTTTTTTCAGACAACTGAATACCCATGTAGCAGCAAGTCTCAGAAGAGCCCACACACTCAGCTCTTAACCCCAGTGTGCAGAAAGGGTCAAAACGTGTTTTTCAGCAGAAATAAACATGTTTCTGCAAGTTTGGTCAACCCCATGTAAGTTATGGGGCAGTAACAGTACACTCTGCAAATCGTGTTTTTCAGCCCGAAATAAACGCGTTTTTTCAGACAACTGAATCCCCATGTAGCAGCAAGGCTCAGAAGAGCCCACACACTCAGATCTTAACCCCAGTGTGCTGAAAGTGTCAAAACATGTTTTTCTGCAGAAATAAACATGTTTCTGCAAGTTTGGTCAACCCCATGTAAGTTATGGGGCAGTAACAGTACACTTTTCAAAACGTGTTTTTCAGCCCGAAATAAACGCGTTTTTTCAGACAACTGAATCCCCATGTAGCAACAAGGCTCAGAAGAGCCCACACACTCAGATCTTAACCCCAGTGTGCTGAAAGTGTCAAAACATGTTTTTCAGCAGAAATAAACATGTTTCTGCAAGTTTGGTCAACCCCATGTAAGTTATGGGGCAGTAACAGTACACTCTGCAAAACGTGTTTTTCAGCCCGAAATAAACGCGTTTTTTCAGACAACTGAATCCCCATGTAGCAACAAGGCTCAGAAGAGCCCACACACTCAGATCTTAACCCCAGTGTGCTGAAAGTGTCAAAACATGTTTTTCAGCAGAAATAAACATGTTTCTGCAAGTTTGGTCAACCCCATGTAAGTTATGGGGCAGTAACAGTACACTTTTCAAAACGTGTTTTTCAGCCCGAAATAAACGCGTTTTTTCAGACAACTGAATCCCCATGTAGCAACAAGGCTCAGAAGAGCCCACACACTCAGATCTTAACCCCAGTGTGCTGAAAGTGTCAAAACTTGTTTTTCAGCAGAAATAAACATGTTTCTGCAAGTTTGGTCAACCCCATGTAAGTTATGGGGCAGTAACAGTACACTTTTCAAAACGTGTTTTTCAGCCCGAAATAAACGCGTTTTTTCAGACAACTGAATACCCATGTAGCAGCAAGGCTCAGAAGAGCCCACACACTCAGATCTTAACCCCAGTGTGCTGAAAGTGTCAAAACATGTTTTTCAGCAGAAATAAACATGTTTCTGCAAGTTTGGTCAACCCCATGTAAGTTATGGGGCAGTAACAGTACACTTTTCAAAACGTGTTTTTCAGCCCGAAATAAACGCGTTTTTTCAGACAACTGAATCCCCATGTAGCAACAAGGCTCAGAAGAGCCCACACACTCAGATCTTAACCCCAGTGTGCTGAAAGTGTCAAAACATGTTTTTCAGCAGAAATAAACATGTTTCTGCAAGTTTGGTCAACCCCATGTAAGTTATGGGGCAGTAACAGTACACTTTTCAAAACGTGTTTTTCAGCCCGAAATAAACGCGTTTTTTCAGACAACTGAATCCCCATGTAGCAACAAGGCTCAGAAGAGCCCACACACTCAGATCTTAACCCCAGTGTGCTGAAAGTGTCAAAACATGTTTTTCAGCAGAAATAAACATGTTTCTGCAAGTTTGGTCAACCCCATGTAAGTTATGGGGCAGTAACAGTACACTCTGCAAAACGTGTTTTTCAGCCCGAAATAAACGCGTTTTTTCAGACAACTGAATACCCATGTAGCAGCAAGGCTCAGAAGAGCCCACACACTCAGATCTTAACCACAGTGTGCTGAAAGTGTCAAAACATGTTTTTCAGCAGAAATAAACATGTTTCTGCAAGTTTGGTCAACCCCATGTAAGTTATGGGGCAGTAACAGTACACTTTTCAAAACGTGTTTTTCAGCCCGAAATAAACGCGTTTTTTCAGACAACTGAATCCCCATGTAGCAACAAGGCTCAGAAGAGCCCACACACTCAGATCTTAACCCCAGTGTGCTGAAAGTGTCAAAACATGTTTTTCAGCAGAAATAAACATGTTTCTGCAAGTTTGGTCAACCCCATGTAAGTTATGGGGCAGTAACAGTACACTTTTCAAAACGTGTTTTTCAGCCCGAAATAAACGCGTTTTTTCAGACAACTGAATCCCCATGTAGCAACAAGGCTCAGAAGAGCCCACACACTCAGATCTTAACCCCAGTGTGCTGAAAGTGTCAAAACATGTTTTTCAGCAGAAATAAACATGTTTCTGCAAGTTTGGTCAACCCCATGTAAGTTATGGGGCATTAACAGTACACTTTTCAAAACGTGTTTTTCAGCCCGAAATAAACGCGTTTTTTCAGACAACTGAATCCCCATGTAGCAACAAGGCTCAGAAGAGCCCACACACTCAGATCTTAACCCCAGTGTGCTGAAAGTGTCAAAACATGTTTTTCAGCAGAAATAAACATGTTTCTGCAAGTTTGGTCAACCCCATGTAAGTTATGGGGCAGTAACAGTACACTTTTCAAAACGTGTTTTTCAGCCCGAAATAAACGCGTTTTTTCAGACAACTGAATACCCATGTAGCAGCAAGTCTCAGAAGAGCCCACACACTCAGCTCTTAACCCCAGTGTGCAGAAAGGGTCAAAACGTGTTTTTCAGCAGAAATAAACATGTTTCTGCAAGTTTGGTCAACCCCATGTAAGTTATGGGGCAGTAACAGTACACTCTGCAAATCGTGTTTTTCAGCCCGAAATAAACGCGTTTTTTCAAACAAATGAATCCCCATGTAGCAGCAAGGCTCAGAAGAGCCCACACACTCAGATCTTAACCCCAGTGTGCTGAAAGTGTCAAAACATGTTTTTCAGCAGAAATAAACATGTTTCTGCAAGTTTGGTCAACCCCATGTAAGTTATGGGGCAGTAACAGTACACTTTTCAAAACGTGTTTTTCAGCCCGAAATAAACGCGTTTTTTCAGACAACTGAATCCCCATGTAGCAAAAAGGCTCAGAAGAGCCCACACACTCAGATCTTAACCCCAGTGTGCTGAAAGTGTCAAAACATGTTTTTCAGCAGAAATAAACATGTTTCTGCAAGTTTGGTCAACCCCATGTAAGTTATGGGGCAGTAACAGTACACTCTGCAAAACGTGTTTTTCAGCCCGAAATAAACGCGTTTTTTCAGACAACTGAATCCCCATGTAGCAGCAAGGCTCAGAAGAGCCCACACACTCAGAACTTAACCCCAGTGTGCTGAAAGTGTCAAAACATGTTTTTCAGCAGAAATAAACATGTTTCTGCAAGTTTGGTCAACCCCATGTAAGTTATGGGGCAGTAACAGTACACTTTTCAAAACGTGTTTTTCAGCCCGAAATAAACGCGTTTTTTCATACAACTGAATCCCCATGTAGCAACAAGGCTCAGAAGAGCCCACACACTCAGATCTTAACCCCAGTGTGCTGAAAGTGTCAAAACTTGTTTTTCAGCAGAAATAAACATGTTTCTGCAAGTTTGGTCAACCCCATGTAAGTTATGGGGCAGTAACAGTACACTTTTCAAAACGTGTTTTTCAGCCCGAAATAAACGCGTTTTTTCAGACAACTGAATCCCCATGTAGCAACAAGGCTCAGAAGAGCCCACACACTCAGATCTTAACCCCAGTCTGCTGAAAGTGTCAAAACATGTTTTTCAGCAGAAATAAACATGTTTCTGCAAGTTTGGTCAACCCCATGTAAGTTATGGGGCAGTAACAGTACACTTTTCAAAACGTGTTTTTCAGCCCGAAATAAACGCGTTTTTTCAGACAACTGAATCCCCATGTAGCAACAAGGCTCAGAAGAGCCCACACACTCAGATCTTAACCCCAGTGTGCTGAAAGTGTCAAAACATGTTTTTCAGCAGAAATAAACATGTTTCTGCAAGTTTGGTCAACCCCATGTAAGTTATGGGGCAGTAACAGTACACTTTTCAAAACGTGTTTTTCAGCCCGAAATAAACGCGTTTTTTCAGACAACTGAATACCCATGTAGCAGCAAGTCTCAGAAGAGCCCACACACTCAGATCTTAACCCCAGTGTGCAGAAAGGGTCAAAACGTGTTTTTCAGCAGAAATAAACATGTTTCTGCAAGTTTGGTCAACCCCATGTAAGTTATGGGGCAGTAACAGTACACTCTGCAAAACGTGTTTTTCAGCCCGAAATAAACGCGTTTTTTCAGACAACTGAATCCCCATGTAGCAGCAAGGCTCAGAAGAGCCCACACACTCAGATCTTAACCCCAGTGTGCTGAAAGTGTCAAAACATGTTTTTCAGCAGAAATAAACATGTTTCTGCAAGTTTGGTCAACCCCATGTAAGTTATGGGGCAGTAACAGTACACTTTTCAAAACGTGTTTTTCAGCCCGAAATAAACGCGTTTTTTCAGACAACTGAATCCCCATGTAGCAACAAGGCTCAGAAGAGCCCACACACTCAGATCTTAACCCCAGTGTGCTGAAAGTGTCAAAACATGTTTTTCAGCAGAAATAAACATGTTTCTGCAAGTTTGGTCAACCCCATGTAAGTTATGAGGCAGTAACAGTACACTCTGCAAAACGTGTTTTTCAGCCCGAAATAAACGCGTTTTTTCAGACAACTGAATCCCCATGTAGCAGCAAGGCTCAGAAGAGCCCACACACTCAGATCTTAACCCCAGTGTGCTGAAAGTGTCAAAACATGTTTTTCAGCAGAAATAAACATGTTTCTGCAAGTTTGGTCAACCCCATGTAAGTTATGGGGCAGTAACAGTACACTTTTCAAAACGTGTTTTTCAGCCCGAAATAAACGCGTTTTTTCAGACAACTGAATCCCCATGTAGCAACAAGGCTCAGAAGAGCCCACACACTCAGATCTTAACCCCAGTGTGCTGAAAGTGTCAAAACATGTTTTTCAGCAGAAATAAGCATGTTTCTGCAAGTTTGGTCAACCCCATGTAAGTTATGGGGCAGTAACAGTACACTTTTCAAAACGTGTTTTTCAGCCCGAAATAAACGCGTTTTTTCAGACAACTGAATCCCCATGTAGCAACAAGGCTCAGAAGAGCCCACACACTCAGATCTTAACCCCAGTGTGCTGAAAGTGTCAAAACATGTTTTTCAGCAGAAATAAACATGTTTCTGCAAGTTTGGTCAACCCCATGTAAGTTATGGGGCAGTAACAGTACACTTTTCAAAACGTGTTTTTCAGCCCGAAATAAACGCGTTTTTTCAGACAACTGAATCCCCATGTAGCAACAAGGCTCAGAAGAGCCCACACACTCAGATCTTAACCCCAGTGTGCTGAAAGTGTCAAAACATGTTTTTCAGCAGAAATAAGCATGTTTCTGCAAGTTTGGTCAACCCCATGTAAGTTATGGGGCAGTAACAGTACACTTTTCAAAACGTGTTTTTCAGCCCGAAATAAACGCGTTTTTTCAGACAACTGAATCCCCATGTAGCAACAAGGCTCAGAAGAGCCCACACACTCAGATCTTAACCCCAGTGTGCTGAAAGTGTCAAAACATGTTTTTCAGCAGAAATAAGCATGTTTCTGCAAGTTTGGTCAACCCCATGTAAGTTATGGGGCAGTAACAGTACACTTTTCAAAACGTGTTTTTCAGCCCGAAATAAACGCGTTTTTTCAGACAACTGAATCCCCATGTAGCAACAAGGCTCAGAAGAGCCCACACACTCAGATCTTAACCCCAGTGTGCTGAAAGTGTCAAAACATGTTTTTCAGCAGAAATAAACATGTTTCTGCAAGTTTGGTCAACCCCATGTAAGTTATGGGGCAGTAACAGTACACTTTTCAAAACGTGTTTTTCAGCCCGAAATAAACGCGTTTTTTCAGACAACTGAATCCCCATGTAGCAACAAGGCTCAGAAGAGCCCACACACTCAGATCTTAACCCCAGTGTGCTGAAAGTGTCAAAACATGTTTTTCAGCAGAAATAAGCATGTTTCTGCAAGTTTGGTCAACCCCATGTAAGTTATGGGGCAGTAACAGTACACTTTTCAAAACGTGTTTTTCAGCCCGAAATAAACGCGTTTTTTCAGACAACTGAATCCCCATGTAGCAACAAGGCTCAGAAGAGCCCACACACTCAGATCTTAACCCCAGTGTGCTGAAAGTGTCAAAACATGTTTTTCAGCAGAAATAAACATGTTTCTGCAAGTTTGGTCAACCCCATGTAAGTTATGGGGCAGTAACAGTACACTTTTCAAAACGTGTTTTTCAGCCCGAAATAAACGCGTTTTTTCAGACAACTGAATCCCCATGTAGCAGCAAGGCTCAGAAGAGCCCACACACTCAGATCTTAACCCCAGTGTGCTGAAAGTGTCAAAACATGTTTTTCAGCAGAAATAAACATGTTTCTGCAAGTTTGGTCAACCCCATGTAAGTTATGGGGCAGTAACAGTACACTTTTCAAAACGTGTTTTTCAGCCCGAAATAAACGCGTTTTTTCAGACAACTGAATCCCCATGTAGCAACAAGGCTCAGAAGAGCCCACACACTCAGATCTTAACCCCAGTGTGGTGAAAGTGTCAAAACATGTTTTTCAGCAGAAATAAACATGTTTCTGCAAGTTTGGTCAACCCCATGTAAGTTATGGGGCAGTAACAGTACACTCTGCAAAACGTGTTTTTCAGCCCGAAATAAACGCGTTTTTTCAGACAACTGAATACCCATGTAGCAGCAAGGCTCAGAAGAGCCCACACACTCAGATCTTAACCACAGTGTGCTGAAAGTGTCAAAACATGTTTTTCAGCAGAAATAAACATGTTTCTGCAAGTTTGGTCAACCCCATGTAAGTTATGGGGCAGTAACAGTACACTTTTCAAAACGTGTTTTTCAGCCCGAAATAAACGCGTTTTTTCAGACAACTGAATCCCCATGTAGCAACAAGGCTCAGAAGAGCCCACACACTCAGATCTTAACCCCAGTGTGCTGAAAGTGTCAAAACATGTTTTTCAGCAGAAATAAACATGTTTCTGCAAGTTTGGTCAACCCCATGTAAGTTATGGGGCAGTAACAGTACACTTTTCAAAACGTGTTTTTCAGCCCGAAATAAACGCGTTTTTTCAGACAACTGAATCCCCATGTAGCAACAAGGCTCAGAAGAGCCCACACACTCAGATCTTAACCCCAGTGTGCTGAAAGTGTCAAAACATGTTTTTCAGCAGAAATAAACATGTTTCTGCAAGTTTGGTCAACCCCATGTAAGTTATGGGGCATTAACAGTACACTTTTCAAAACGTGTTTTTCAGCCCGAAATAAACGCGTTTTTTCAGACAACTGAATCCCCATGTAGCAGCAAGGCTCAGAAGAGCCCACACACTCAGATCTTAACCCCAGTGTGCTGAAAGTGTCAAAACATGTTTTTCAGCAGAAATAAACATGTTTCGGCAAGTTTGGTCAACCCCATGTAAGTTATGGGGCAGTAACAGTACACTTTTCAAAACGTGTTTTTCAGCCCGAAATAAACGCGTTTTTTCAGACAACTGAATCCCCATGTAGCAACAAGGCTCAGAAGAGCCCACACACTCAGATCTTAACCCCAGTGTGCTGAAAGTGTCAAAACATGTTTTTCAGCAGAAATAAACATGTTTCTGCAAGTTTGGTCAACCCCATGTAAGTTATGGGGCAGTAACAGTACACTTTTCAAAACGTGTTTTTCAGCCCGAAATAAACGCGTTTTTTCAGACAACTGAAATCCCAAGTAGCAACAAGGCTCAGAAGAGCCCACACACTCAGATCTTAACCCCAGTGTGCTGAAAGTGTCAAAACATGTTTTTCAGCAGAAATAAACATGTTTCTGCAAGTTTGGTCAACCCCATGTAAGTTATGGGGCAGTAACAGTACACTTTTCAAAACGTGTTTTTCAGCCCGAAATAAACGCGTTTTTTCAGACAACTGAATCCCCATGTAGCAGCAAGGCTCAGAAGAGCCCACACACTCAGATCTTAACCCCAGTGTGCTGAAAGTGTCAAAACATGTTTTTCAGCAGAAATAAACATGTTTCTGCAAGTTTGGTCAACCCCATGTAAGTTATGGGGCAGTAACAGTACACTTTTCAAAACGTGTTTTTCAGCCCGAAATAAACGCGTTTTTTCAGACAACTGAATCCCCATGTAGCAACAAGGCTCAGAAGAGCCCACACACTCAGATCTTAACCCCAGTGTGGTGAAAGTGTCAAAACATGTTTTTCAGCAGAAATAAACATGTTTCTGCAAGTTTGGTCAACCCCATGTAAGTTATGGGGCAGTAACAGTACACTCTGCAAAACGTGTTTTTCAGCCCGAAATAAACGCGTTTTTTCAGACAACTGAATACCCATGTAGCAGCAAGGCTCAGAAGAGCCCACACACTCAGATCTTAACCACAGTGTGCTGAAAGTGTCAAAACATGTTTTTCAGCAGAAATAAACATGTTTCTGCAAGTTTGGTCAACCCCATGTAAGTTATGGGGCAGTAACAGTACACTTTTCAAAACGTGTTTTTCAGCCCGAAATAAACGCGTTTTTTCAGACAACTGAATCCCCATGTAGCAACAAGGCTCAGAAGAGCCCACACACTCAGATCTTAACCCCAGTGTGCTGAAAGTGTCAAAACATGTTTTTCAGCAGAAATAAACATGTTTCTGCAAGTTTGGTCAACCCCATGTAAGTTATGGGGCAGTAACAGTACACTTTTCAAAACGTGTTTTTCAGCCCGAAATAAACGCGTTTTTTCAGACAACTGAATCCCCATGTAGCAACAAGGCTCAGAAGAGCCCACACACTCAGATCTTAACCCCAGTGTGCTGAAAGTGTCAAAACATGTTTTTCAGCAGAAATAAACATGTTTCTGCAAGTTTGGTCAACCCCATGTAAGTTATGGGGCATTAACAGTACACTTTTCAAAACGTGTTTTTCAGCCCGAAATAAACGCGTTTTTTCAGACAACTGAATCCCCATGTAGCAACAAGGCTCAGAAGAGCCCACACACTCAGATCTTAACCCCAGTGTGCTGAAAGTGTCAAAACATGTTTTTCAGCAGAAATAAACATGTTTCTGCAAGTTTGGTCAACCCCATGTAAGTTATGGGGCAGTAACAGTACACTTTTCAAAACGTGTTTTTCAGCCCGAAATAAACGCGTTTTTTCAGACAACTGAATACCCATGTAGCAGCAAGTCTCAGAAGAGCCCACACACTCAGCTCTTAACCCCAGTGTGCAGAAAGGGTCAAAACGTGTTTTTCAGCAGAAATAAACATGTTTCTGCAAGTTTGGTCAACCCCATGTAAGTTATGGGGCAGTAACAGTACACTCTGCAAATCGTGTTTTTCAGCCCGAAATAAACGCGTTTTTTCAAACAAATGAATCCCCATGTAGCAGCAAGGCTCAGAAGAGCCCACACACTCAGATCTTAACCCCAGTGTGCTGAAAGTGTCAAAACATGTTTTTCAGCAGAAATAAACATGTTTCTGCAAGTTTGGTCAACCCCATGTAAGTTATGGGGCAGTAACAGTACACTTTTCAAAACGTGTTTTTCAGCCCGAAATAAACGCGTTTTTTCAGACAACTGAATCCCCATGTAGCAAAAAGGCTCAGAAGAGCCCACACACTCAGATCTTAACCCCAGTGTGCTGAAAGTGTCAAAACATGTTTTTCAGCAGAAATAAACATGTTTCTGCAAGTTTGGTCAACCCCATGTAAGTTATGGGGCAGTAACAGTACACTCTGCAAAACGTGTTTTTCAGCCCGAAATAAACGCGTTTTTTCAGACAACTGAATCCCCATGTAGCAGCAAGGCTCAGAAGAGCCCACACACTCAGAACTTAACCCCAGTGTGCTGAAAGTGTCAAAACATGTTTTTCAGCAGAAATAAACATGTTTCTGCAAGTTTGGTCAACCCCATGTAAGTTATGGGGCAGTAACAGTACACTTTTCAAAACGTGTTTTTCAGCCCGAAATAAACGCGTTTTTTCAGACAACTGAATCCCCATGTAGCAACAAGGCTCAGAAGAGCCCACACACTCAGATCTTAACCCCAGTGTGCTGAAAGTGTCAAAACATGTTTTTCAGCAGAAATAAGCATGTTTCTGCAAGTTTGGTCAACCCCATGTAAGTTATGGGGCAGTAACAGTACACTTTTCAAAACGTGTTTTTCAGCCCGAAATAAACGCGTTTTTTCAGACAACTGAATCCCCATGTAGCAACAAGGCTCAGAAGAGCCCACACACTCAGATCTTAACCCCAGTGTGCTGAAAGTGTCAAAACATGTTTTTCAGCAGAAATAAACATGTTTCTGCAAGTTTGGTCAACCCCATGTAAGTTATGGGGCAGTAACAGTACACTTTTCAAAACGTGTTTTTCAGCCGAAATAAACGCGTTTTTTCAGACAACTGAATCCCCATGTAGCAACAAGGCTCAGAAGAGCCCACACACTCAGATCTTAACCCCAGTGTGCTGAAAGTGTCAAAACATGTTTTTCAGCAGAAATAAACATGTTTCTGCAAGTTTGGTCAACCCCATGTAAGTTATGGGGCAGTAACAGTACACTTTTCAAAACGTGTTTTTCAGCCCGAAATAAACGCGTTTTTTCAGACAACTGAATACCCATGTAGCAGCAAGTCTCAGAAGAGCCCACACACTCAGCTCTTAACCCCAGTGTGCAGAAAGGGTCAAAACGTGTTTTTCAGCAGAAATAAACATGTTTCTGCAAGTTTGGTCAACCCCATGTAAGTTATGGGGCAGTAACAGTACACTCTGCAAATCGTGTTTTTCAGCCCGAAATAAACGCGTTTTTTCAGACAACTGAATCCCCATGTAGCAGCAAGGCTCAGAAGAGCCCACACACTCAGATCTTAAACCCAGTGTGTTGAAAGTGTCAAAACATGTTTTTCAGCAGAAATAAACATGTTTCTGCAAGTTTGGTCAACCCCATGTAAGTTATGGGGCAGTAACAGTACACTTTTCAAAACTTGTTTTTCAGCCCGAAATAAACGCGTTTTTTCAGACAACTGAATCCCCATGTAGCAACAAGGCTCAGAAGAGCCCACACACTCAGATCTTAACCCCAGTGTGCTGAAAGTGTCAAAACTTGTTTTTCAGCAGAAATAAACATGTTTCTGCAAGTTTGGTCAACCCCATGTAAGTTATGGGGCAGTAACAGTACACTCTGCAAAACGTGTTTTTCAGCCCGAAATAAACGCGTTTTTTCAGACAACTGAATCCCCATGTAGCAGCAAGGCTCAGAAGAGCCCACACACTCAGATCTTAACCCCAGTGTGCTGAAAGTGTCAAAACATGTTTTTCAGCAGAAATAAACATGTTTCTGCAAGTTTGGTCAACCCCATGTAAGTTATGGGGCAGTAACAGTACACTTTTCAAAACGTGTTTTTCAGCCCGAAATAAACGCGTTTTTTCAGACAACTGAATCCCCATGTAGCAACAAGGCTCAGAAGAGCCCACACACTCAGATCTTAACCCCAGTGTGGTGAAAGTGTCAAAACATGTTTTTCAGCAGAAATAAACATGTTTCTGCAAGTTTGGTCAACCCCATGTAAGTTATGGGGCAGTAACAGTACACTCTGCAAAACGTGTTTTTCAGCCCGAAATAAACGCGTTTTTTCAGACAACTGAATCCCCATGTAGCAGCAAGGCTCAGAAGAGCCCACACACTCAGATCTTAAACCCAGTGTGTTGAAAGTGTCAAAACATGTTTTTCAGCAGAAATAAACATGTTTCTGCAAGTTTGGTCAACCCCATGTAAGTTATGGGGCAGTAACAGTACACTTTTCAAAACTTGTTTTTCAGCCCGAAATAAACGCGTTTTTTCAGACAACTGAATCCCCATGTAGCAACAAGGCTCAGAAGAGCCCACACACTCAGATCTTAACCCCAGTGTGCTGAAAGTGTCAAAACTTGTTTTTCAGCAGAAATAAACATGTTTCTGCAAGTTTGGTCAACCCCATGTAAGTTATGGGGCAGTAACAGTACACTCTGCAAAACGTGTTTTTCAGCCCGAAATAAACGCGTTTTTTCAGACAACTGAATCCCCATGTAGCAGCAAGGCTCAGAAGAGCCCACACACTCAGATCTTAACCCCAGTGTGCTGAAAGTGTCAAAACATGTTTTTCAGCAGAAATAAACATGTTTCTGCAAGTTTGGTCAACCCCATGTAAGTTATGGGGCAGTAACAGTACACTTTTCAAAACGTGTTTTTCAGCCCGAAATAAACGCGTTTTTTCAGACAACTGAATCCCCATGTAGCAACAAGGCTCAGAAGAGCCCACACACTCAGATCTTAAACCCAGTGTGGTGAAAGTGTCAAAACATGTTTTTCAGCAGAAATAAACATGTTTCTGCAAGTTTGGTCAACCCCATGTAAGTTATGGGGCAGTAACAGTACACTCTGCAAAACGTGTTTTTCAGCCCGAAATAAACGCGTTTTTTCAGACAACTGAATCCCCATGTAGCAGCAAGGCTCAGAAGAGCCCACACACTCAGATCTTAACCCCAGTGTGCTGAAAGTGTCAAAACATGTTTTTCAGCAGAAATAAACATGTTTCTGCAAGTTTGGTCAACCCCATGTAAGTTATGGGGCAGTAACAGTACACTTTTCAAAACGTGTTTTTCAGCCCGAAATAAACGCGTTTTTTCAGACAACTGAATCCCCATGTAGCAACAAGGCTCAGAAGAGCCCACACACTCAGATCTTAACCCCAGTGTGCTGAAAGTGTCAAAACATGTTTTTCAGCAGAAATAAACATGTTTCTGCAAGTTTGGTCAACCCCATGTAAGTTATGGGGCAGTAACAGTACACTTTTCAAAACGTGTTTTTCAGCCCGAAATAAACGCGTTTTTTCAGACAACTGAATCCCCATGTAGCAACAAGGCTCAGAAGAGCCCACACACTCAGATCTTAACCCCAGTGTGGTGAAAGTGTCAAAACATGTTTTTCAGCAGAAATAAACATGTTTCTGCAAGTTTGGTCAACCCCATGTAAGTTATGGGGCAGTAACAGTACACTTTTCAAAACGTGTTTTTCAGCCCGAAATAAACGCGTTTTTTCAGACAACTGAATCCCCATGTAGCAACAAGGCTCAGAAGAGCCCACACACTCAGATCTTAACCCCAGTGTGCTGAAAGTGTCAAAACATGTTTTTCAGCAGAAATAAACATGTTTCTGCAAGTTTGGTCAACCCCATGTAAGTTATGGGGCAGTAACAGTACACTTTTCAAAACGTGTTTTTCAGCCCGAAATAAACGCGTTTTTTCAGACAACTGAATACCCATGTAGCAGCAAGTCTCAGAAGAGCCCACACACTCAGCTCTTAACCCCAGTGTGCAGAAAGGGTCAAAACGTGTTTTTCAGCAGAAATAAACATGTTTCTGCAAGTTTGGTCAACCCCATGTAAGTTATGGGGCAGTAACAGTACACTCTGCAAATCGTGTTTTTCAGCCCGAAATAAACGCGTTTTTTCAGACAACTGAATCCCCATGTAGCAGCAAGGCTCAGAAGAGCCCACACACTCAGATCTTAACCCCAGTGTGCTGAAAGTGTCAAAACATGTTTTTCTGCAGAAATAAACATGTTTCTGCAAGTTTGGTCAACCCCATGTAAGTTATGGGGCAGTAACAGTACACTTTTCAAAACGTGTTTTTCAGCCCGAAATAAACGCGTTTTTTCAGACAACTGAATCCCCATGTAGCAACAAGGCTCAGAAGAGCCCACACACTCAGATCTTAACCCCAGTGTGCTGAAAGTGTCAAAACATGTTTTTCAGCAGAAATAAACATGTTTCTGCAAGTTTGGTCAACCCCATGTAAGTTATGGGGCAGTAACAGTACACTTTTCAAAACGTGTTTTTCAGCCCGAAATAAACGCGTTTTTTCAGACAACTGAATACCCATGTAGCAGCAAGTCTCAGAAGAGCCCACACACTCAGCTCTTAACCCCAGTGTGCAGAAAGGGTCAAAACGTGTTTTTCAGCAGAAATAAACATGTTTCTGCAAGTTTGGTCAACCCCATGTAAGTTATGGGGCAGTAACAGTACACTCTGCAAATCGTGTTTTTCAGCCCGAAATAAACGCGTTTTTTCAGACAACTGAATCCCCATGTAGCAGCAAGGCTCAGAAGAGCCCACACACTCAGATCTTAAACCCAGTGTGTTGAAAGTGTCAAAACATGTTTTTCAGCAGAAATAAACATGTTTCTGCAAGTTTGGTCAACCCCATGTAAGTTATGGGGCAGTAACAGTACACTTTTCAAAACTTGTTTTTCAGCCCGAAATAAACGCGTTTTTTCAGACAACTGAATCCCCATGTAGCAACAAGGCTCAGAAGAGCCCACACACTCAGATCTTAACCCCAGTGTGCTGAAAGTGTCAAAACTTGTTTTTCAGCAGAAATAAACATGTTTCTGCAAGTTTGGTCAACCCCATGTAAGTTATGGGGCAGTAACAGTACACTCTGCAAAACGTGTTTTTCAGCCCGAAATAAACGCGTTTTTTCAGACAACTGAATCCCCATGTAGCAGCAAGGCTCAGAAGAGCCCACACACTCAGATCTTAACCCCAGTGTGCTGAAAGTGTCAAAACATGTTTTTCAGCAGAAATAAACATGTTTCTGCAAGTTTGGTCAACCCCATGTAAGTTATGGGGCAGTAACAGTACACTTTTCAAAACGTGTTTTTCAGCCCGAAATAAACGCGTTTTTTCAGACAACTGAATCCCCATGTAGCAACAAGGCTCAGAAGAGCCCACACACTCAGATCTTAACCCCAGTGTGGTGAAAGTGTCAAAACATGTTTTTCAGCAGAAATAAACATGTTTCTGCAAGTTTGGTCAACCCCATGTAAGTTATGGGGCAGTAACAGTACACTCTGCAAAACGTGTTTTTCAGCCCGAAATAAACGCGTTTTTTCAGACAACTGAATCCCCATGTAGCAGCAAGGCTCAGAAGAGCCCACACACTCAGATCTTAACCCCAGTGTGCTGAAAGTGTCAAAACATGTTTTTCAGCAGAAATAAACATGTTTCTGCAAGTTTGGTCAACCCCATGTAAGTTATGGGGCAGTAACAGTACACTTTTCAAAACGTGTTTTTCAGCCCGAAATAAACGCGTTTTTTCAGACAACTGAATCCCCATGTAGCAACAAGGCTCAGAAGAGCCCACACACTCAGATCTTAACCCCAGTGTGGTGAAAGTGTCAAAACATGTTTTTCAGCAGAAATAAACATGTTTCTGCAAGTTTGGTCAACCCCATGTAAGTTATGGGGCAGTAACAGTACACTTTTCAAAACGTGTTTTTCAGCCCGAAATAAACGCGTTTTTTCAGACAACTGAATCCCCATGTAGCAACAAGGCTCAGAAGAGCCCACACACTCAGATCTTAACCCCAGTGTGGTGAAAGTGTCAAAACATGTTTTTCAGCAGAAATAAACATGTTTCTGCAAGTTTGGTCAACCCCATGTAAGTTATGGGGCAGTAACAGTACACTTTTCAAAACGTGTTTTTCAGCCCGAAATAAACGCGTTTTTTCAGACAACTGAATCCCCATGTAGCAACAAGGCTCAGAAGAGCCCACACACTCAGATCTTAACCCCAGTGTGCTGAAAGTGTCAAAACATGTTTTTCAGCAGAAATAAACATGTTTCTGCAAGTTTGGTCAACCCCATGTAAGTTATGGGGCAGTAACAGTACACTTTTCAAAACGTGTTTTTCAGCCCGAAATAAACGCGTTTTTTCAGACAACTGAATACCCATGTAGCAGCAAGTCTCAGAAGAGCCCACACACTCAGCTCTTAACCCCAGTGTGCAGAAAGGGTCAAAACGTGTTTTTCAGCAGAAATAAACATGTTTCTGCAAGTTTGGTCAACCCCATGTAAGTTATGGGGCAGTAACAGTACACTCTGCAAATCGTGTTTTTCAGCCCGAAATAAACGCGTTTTTTCAGACAACTGAATCCCCATGTAGCAGCAAGGCTCAGAAGAGCCCACACACTCAGATCTTAACCCCAGTGTGCTGAAAGTGTCAAAACATGTTTTTCTGCAGAAATAAACATGTTTCTGCAAGTTTGGTCAACCCCATGTAAGTTATGGGGCAGTAACAGTACACTTTTCAAAACGTGTTTTTCAGCCCGAAATAAACGCGTTTTTTCAGACAACTGAATCCCCATGTAGCAACAAGGCTCAGAAGAGCCCACACACTCAGATCTTAACCCCAGTGTGCTGAAAGTGTCAAAACATGTTTTTCAGCAGAAATAAACATGTTTCTGCAAGTTTGGTCAACCCCATGTAAGTTATGGGGCAGTAACAGTACACTCTGCAAAACGTGTTTTTCAGCCCGAAATAAACGCGTTTTTTCAGACAACTGAATCCCCATGTAGCAACAAGGCTCAGAAGAGCCCACACACTCAGATCTTAACCCCAGTGTGCTGAAAGTGTCAAAACATGTTTTTCAGCAGAAATAAACATGTTTCTGCAAGTTTGGTCAACCCCATGTAAGTTATGGGGCAGTAACAGTACACTTTTCAAAACGTGTTTTTCAGCCCGAAATAAACGCGTTTTTTCAGACAACTGAATCCCCATGTAGCAACAAGGCTCAGAAGAGCCCACACACTCAGATCTTAACCCCAGTGTGCTGAAAGTGTCAAAACATGTTTTTCAGCAGAAATAAACATGTTTCTGCAAGTTTGGTCAACCCCATGTAAGTTATGGGGCAGTAACAGTACACTTTTCAAAACGTGTTTTTCAGCCCGAAATAAACGCGTTTTTTCAGACAACTGAATCCCCATGTAGCAACAAGGCTCAGAAGAGCCCACACACTCAGATCTTAACCCCAGTGTGCTGAAAGTGTCAAAACTTGTTTTTCAGCAGAAATAAACATGTTTCTGCAAGTTTGGTCAACCCCATGTAAGTTATGGGGCAGTAACAGTACACTTTTCAAAACGTGTTTTTCAGCCCGAAATAAACGCGTTTTTTCAGACAACTGAATACCCATGTAGCAGCAAGGCTCAGAAGAGCCCACACACTCAGATCTTAACCCCAGTGTGCTGAAAGTGTCAAAACATGTTTTTCAGCAGAAATAAACATATTTCTGCAAGTTTGGTCAACCCCATGTAAGTTATGGGGCAGTAACAGTACACTTTTCAAAACGTGTTTTTCAGCCCGAAATAAACGCGTTTTTTCAGACAACTGAATCCCCATGTAGCAACAAGGCTCAGAAGAGCCCACACACTCAGATCTTAACCCCAGTGTGCTGAAAGTGTCAAAACATGTTTTTCAGCAGAAATAAACATGTTTCTGCAAGTTTGGTCAACCCCATGTAAGTTATGGGGCAGTAACAGTACACTTTTCAAAACGTGTTTTTCAGCCCGAACTAAACGCGTTTTTTCAGACAACTGAATCCCCATGTAGCAACAAGGCTCAGAAGAGCCCACACACTCAGATCTTAACCCCAGTGTGCTGAAAGTGTCAAAACATGTTTTTCAGCTGAAATAAACATGTTTCTGCAAGTTTGGTCAACCCCATGTAAGTTATGGGGCAGTAACAGTACACTTTTCAAAACGTGTTTTTCAGCCCGAAATAAACGCGTTTTTTCAGACAACTGAATCCCCATGTAGCAGCAAGGCTCAGAAGAGCCCACACACTCAGATCTTAACCCCAGTGTGCTGAAAGTGTCAAAACATGTTTTTCAGCAGAAATAAACATGTTTCTGCAAGTTTGGTCAACCCCATGTAAGTTATGGGGCAGTAACAGTACACTTTTCAAAACGTGTTTTTCAGCCCGAAATAAACGCGTTTTTTCAGACAACTGAATCCCCATGTAGCAACAAGGCTCAGAAGAGCCCACACACTCAGATCTTAACCCCAGTGTGGTGAAAGTGTCAAAACATGTTTTTCAGCAGAAATAAACATGTTTCTGCAAGTTTGGTCAACCCCATGTAAGTTATGGGGCAGTAACAGTACACTCTGCAAAACGTGTTTTTCAGCCCGAAATAAACGCGTTTTTTCAGACAACTGAATACCCATGTAGCAGCAAGGCTCAGAAGAGCCCACACACTCAGATCTTAACCACAGTGTGCTGAAAGTGTCAAAACATGTTTTTCAGCAGAAATAAACATGTTTCTGCAGGTTTGGTCAACCCCATGTAAGTTATGGGGCAGTAACAGTACACTTTTCAAAACGTGTTTTTCAGCCCGAAATAAACGCGTTTTTTCAGACAACTGAATCCCCATGTAGCAACAAGGCTCAGAAGAGCCCACACACTCAGATCTTAACCCCAGTGTGCTGAAAGTGTCAAAACATGTTTTTCAGCAGAAATAAACATGTTTCTGCAAGTTTGGTCAACCCCATGTAAGTTATGGGGCAGTAACAGTACACTTTTCAAAACGTGTTTTTCAGCCCGAAATAAACGCGTTTTTTCAGACAACTGAATCCCCATGTAGCAACAAGGCTCAGAAGAGCCCACACACTCAGATCTTAACCCCAGTGTGCTGAAAGTGTCAAAACATGTTTTTCAGCAGAAATAAACATGTTTCTGCAAGTTTGGTCAACCCCATGTAAGTTATGGGGCATTAACAGTACACTTTTCAAAACGTGTTTTTCAGCCCGAAATAAACGCGTTTTTTCAGACAACTGAATCCCCATGTAGCAACAAGGCTCAGAAGAGCCCACACACTCAGATCTTAACCCCAGTGTGCTGAAAGTGTCAAAACATGTTTTTCAGCAGAAATAAACATGTTTCTGCAAGTTTGGTCAACCCCATGTAAGTTATGGGGCAGTAACAGTACACTTTTCAAAACGTGTTTTTCAGCCCGAAATAAACGCGTTTTTTCAGACAACTGAATACCCATGTAGCAGCAAGTCTCAGAAGAGCCCACACACTCAGCTCTTAACCCCAGTGTGCAGAAAGGGTCAAAACGTGTTTTTCAGCAGAAATAAACATGTTTCTGCAAGTTTGGTCAACCCCATGTAAGTTATGGGGCAGTAACAGTACACTCTGCAAATCGTGTTTTTCAGCCCGAAATAAACGCGTTTTTTCAAACAAATGAATCCCCATGTAGCAGCAAGGCTCAGAAGAGCCCACACACTCAGATCTTAACCCCAGTGTGCTGAAAGTGTCAAAACATGTTTTTCAGCAGAAATAAACATGTTTCTGCAAGTTTGGTCAACCCCATGTAAGTTATGGGGCAGTAACAGTACACTTTTCAAAACGTGTTTTTCAGCCCGAAATAAACGCGTTTTTTCAGACAACTGAATCCCCATGTAGCAAAAAGGCTCAGAAGAGCCCACACACTCAGATCTTAACCCCAGTGTGCTGAAAGTGTCAAAACATGTTTTTCAGCAGAAATAAACATGTTTCTGCAAGTTTGGTCAACCCCATGTAAGTTATGGGGCAGTAACAGTACACTCTGCAAAACGTGTTTTTCAGCCCGAAATAAACGCGTTTTTTCAGACAACTGAATCCCCATGTAGCAGCAAGGCTCAGAAGAGCCCACACACTCAGAACTTAACCCCAGTGTGCTGAAAGTGTCAAAACATGTTTTTCAGCAGAAATAAACATGTTTCTGCAAGTTTGGTCAACCCCATGTAAGTTATGGGGCAGTAACAGTACACTTTTCAAAACGTGTTTTTCAGCCCGAAATAAACGCGTTTTTTCATACAACTGAATCCCCATGTAGCAACAAGGCTCAGAAGAGCCCACACACTCAGATCTTAACCCCAGTGTGCTGAAAGTGTCAAAACTTGTTTTTCAGCAGAAATAAACATGTTTCTGCAAGTTTGGTCAACCCCATGTAAGTTATGGGGCAGTAACAGTACACTTTTCAAAACGTGTTTTTCAGCCCGAAATAAACGCGTTTTTTCAGACAACTGAATCCCCATGTAGCAACAAGGCTCAGAAGAGCCCACACACTCAGATCTTAACCCCAGTGTGCTGAAAGTGTCAAAACATGTTTTTCAGCAGAAATAAACATGTTTCTGCAAGTTTGGTCAACCCCATGTAAGTTATGGGGCAGTAACAGTACACTTTTCAAAACGTGTTTTTCAGCCCGAAATAAACGCGTTTTTTCAGACAACTGAATCCCCATGTAGCAACAAGGCTCAGAAGAGCCCACACACTCAGATCTTAACCCCAGTGTGCTGAAAGTGTCAAAACATGTTTTTCAGCAGAAATAAACATGTTTCTGCAAGTTTGGTCAACCCCATGTAAGTTATGGGGCAGTAACAGTACACTTTTCAAAACGTGTTTTTCAGCCCGAAATAAACGCGTTTTTTCAGACAACTGAATACCCATGTAGCAGCAAGTCTCAGAAGAGCCCACACACTCAGATCTTAACCCCAGTGTGCAGAAAGGGTCAAAACGTGTTTTTCAGCAGAAATAAACATGTTTCTGCAAGTTTGGTCAACCCCATGTAAGTTATGGGGCAGTAACAGTACACTCTGCAAAACGTGTTTTTCAGCCCGAAATAAACGCGTTTTTTCAGACAACTGAATCCCCATGTAGCAGCAAGGCTCAGAAGAGCCCACACACTCAGATCTTAACCCCAGTGTGCTGAAAGTGTCAAAACATGTTTTTCAGCAGAAATAAACATGTTTCTGCAAGTTTGGTCAACCCCATGTAAGTTATGGGGCAGTAACAGTACACTTTTCAAAACGTGTTTTTCAGCCCGAAATAAACGCGTTTTTTCAGACAACTGAATCCCCATGTAGCAACAAGGCTCAGAAGAGCCCACACACTCAGATCTTAACCCCAGTGTGCTGAAAGTGTCAAAACATGTTTTTCAGCAGAAATAAACATGTTTCTGCAAGTTTGGTCAACCCCATGTAAGTTATGAGGCAGTAACAGTACACTCTGCAAAACGTGTTTTTCAGCCCGAAATAAACGCGTTTTTTCAGACAACTGAATCCCCATGTAGCAGCAAGGCTCAGAAGAGCCCACACACTCAGATCTTAACCCCAGTGTGCTGAAAGTGTCAAAACATGTTTTTCAGCAGAAATAAACATGTTTCTGCAAGTTTGGTCAACCCCATGTAAGTTATGGGGCAGTAACAGTACACTTTTCAAAACGTGTTTTTCAGCCCGAAATAAACGCGTTTTTTCAGACAACTGAATCCCCATGTAGCAACAAGGCTCAGAAGAGCCCACACACTCAGATCTTAACCCCAGTGTGCTGAAAGTGTCAAAACATGTTTTTCAGCAGAAATAAGCATGTTTCTGCAAGTTTGGTCAACCCCATGTAAGTTATGGGGCAGTAACAGTACACTTTTCAAAACGTGTTTTTCAGCCCGAAATAAACGCGTTTTTTCAGACAACTGAATCCCCATGTAGCAGCAAGGCTCAGAAGAGCCCACACACTCAGATCTTAACCCCAGTGTGCTGAAAGTGTCAAAACATGTTTTTCAGCAGAAATAAACATGTTTCTGCAAGTTTGGTCAACCCCATGTAAGTTATGGGGCAGTAACAGTACACTTTTCAAAACGTGTTTTTCAGCCCGAAATAAACGCGTTTTTTCAGACAACTGAATCCCCATGTAGCAACAAGGCTCAGAAGAGCCCACACACTCAGATCTTAACCCCAGTGTGGTGAAAGTGTCAAAACATGTTTTTCAGCAGAAATAAACATGTTTCTGCAAGTTTGGTCAACCCCATGTAAGTTATGGGGCAGTAACAGTACACTTTTCAAAACGTGTTTTTCAGCCCGAAATAAACGCGTTTTTTCAGACAACTGAATCCCCATGTAGCAACAAGGCTCAGAAGAGCCCACACACTCAGATCTTAACCCCAGTGTGCTGAAAGTGTCAAAACATGTTTTTCAGCAGAAATAAACATGTTTCTGCAAGTTTGGTCAACCCCATGTAAGTTATGGGGCATTAACAGTACACTTTTCAAAACGTGTTTTTCAGCCCGAAATAAACGCGTTTTTTCAGACAACTGAATCCCCATGTAGCAACAAGGCTCAGAAGAGCCCACACACTCAGATCTTAACCCCAGTGTGCTGAAAGTGTCAAAACATGTTTTTCAGCAGAAATAAACATGTTTCTGCAAGTTTGGTCAACCCCATGTAAGTTATGGGGCAGTAACAGTACACTTTTCAAAACGTGTTTTTCAGCCCGAAATAAACGCGTTTTTTCAGACAACTGAATACCCGTGTAGCAGCAAGTCTCAGAAGAGCCCACACACTCAGCTCTTAACCCCAGTGTGCAGAAAGGGTCAAAACGTGTTTTTCAGCAGAAATAAACATGTTTCTGCAAGTTTGGTCAACCCCATGTAAGTTATGGGGCAGTAACAGTACACTTTTCAAAACGTGTTTTTCAGCCCGAAATAAACGCGTTTTTTCAGACAACTGAATCCCCATGTAGCAACAAGGCTCAGAAGAGCCCACACACTCAGATCTTAACCCCAGTGTGCTGAAAGTGTCAAAACATGTTTTTCAGCAGAAATAAACATGTTTCTGCAAGTTTGGTCAACCCCATGTAAGTTATGGGGCAGTAACAGTACACTTTTCAAAACGTGTTTTTCAGCCCGAAATAAACGCGTTTTTTCAGACAACTGAATCCCCATGTAGCAACAAGGCTCAGAAGAGCCCACACACTCAGATCTTAACCCCAGTGTGCTGAAAGTGTCAAAACATGTTTTTCAGCAGAAATAAACATGTTTCTGCAAGTTTGGTCAACCCCATGTAAGTTATGGGGCATTAACAGTACACTTTTCAAAACGTGTTTTTCAGCCCGAAATAAACGCGTTTTTTCAGACAACTGAATCCCCATGTAGCAACAAGGCTCAGAAGAGCCCACACACTCAGATCTTAACCCCAGTGTGCTGAAAGTGTCAAAACATGTTTTTCAGCAGAAATAAACATGTTTCTGCAAGTTTGGTCAACCCCATGTAAGTTATGGGGCAGTAACAGTACACTTTTCAAAACGTGTTTTTCAGCCCGAAATAAACGCGTTTTTTCAGACAACTGAATACCCATGTAGCAGCAAGTCTCAGAAGAGCCCACACACTCAGCTCTTAACCCCAGTGTGCAGAAAGGGTCAAAACGTGTTTTTCAGCAGAAATAAACATGTTTCTGCAAGTTTGGTCAACCCCATGTAAGTTATGGGGCAGTAACAGTACACTCTGCAAATCGTGTTTTTCAGCCCGAAATAAACGCGTTTTTTCAAACAAATGAATCCCCATGTAGCAGCAAGGCTCAGAAGAGCCCACACACTCAGATCTTAACCCCAGTGTGCTGAAAGTGTCAAAACATGTTTTTCAGCAGAAATAAACATGTTTCTGCAAGTTTGGTCAACCCCATGTAAGTTATGGGGCAGTAACAGTACACTTTTCAAAACGTGTTTTTCAGCCCGAAATAAACGCGTTTTTTCAGACAACTGAATCCCCATGTAGCAAAAAGGCTCAGAAGAGCCCACACACTCAGATCTTAACCCCAGTGTGCTGAAAGTGTCAAAACATGTTTTTCAGCAGAAATAAACATGTTTCTGCAAGTTTGGTCAACCCCATGTAAGTTATGGGGCAGTAACAGTACACTCTGCAAAACGTGTTTTTCAGCCCGAAATAAACGCGTTTTTTCAGACAACTGAATCCCCATGTAGCAGCAAGGCTCAGAAGAGCCCACACACTCAGATCTTAACCCCAGTGTGCTGAAAGTGTCAAAACATGTTTTTCAGCAGAAATAAACATGTTTCTGCAAGTTTGGTCAACCCCATGTAAGTTATGGGGCAGTAACAGTACACTTTTCAAAACGTGTTTTTCAGCCCGAAATAAACGCGTTTTTTCAGACAACTGAATCCCCATGTAGCAACAAGGCTCAGAAGAGCCCACACACTCAGATCTTAACCCCAGTGTGCTGAAAGTGTCAAAACATGTTTTTCAGCAGAAATAAACATGTTTCTGCAAGTTTGGTCAACCCCATGTAAGTTATGAGGCAGTAACAGTACACTCTGCAAAACGTGTTTTTCAGCCCGAAATAAACGCGTTTTTTCAGACAACTGAATCCCCATGTAGCAGCAAGGCTCAGAAGAGCCCACACACTCAGATCTTAACCCCAGTGTGCTGAAAGTGTCAAAACATGTTTTTCAGCAGAAATAAACATGTTTCTGCAAGTTTGGTCAACCCCATGTAAGTTATGGGGCAGTAACAGTACACTTTTCAAAACGTGTTTTTCAGCCCGAAATAAACGCGTTTTTTCAGACAACTGAATCCCCATGTAGCAACAAGGCTCAGAAGAGCCCACACACTCAGATCTTAACCCCAGTGTGCTGAAAGTGTCAAAACATGTTTTTCAGCAGAAATAAGCATGTTTCTGCAAGTTTGGTCAACCCCATGTAAGTTATGGGGCAGTAACAGTACACTTTTCAAAACGTGTTTTTCAGCCCGAAATAAACGCGTTTTTTCAGACAACTGAATCCCCATGTAGCAACAAGGCTCAGAAGAGCCCACACACTCAGATCTTAACCCCAGTGTGCTGAAAGTGTCAAAACATGTTTTTCAGCAGAAATAAACATGTTTCTGCAAGTTTGGTCAACCCCATGTAAGTTATGGGGCAGTAACAGTACACTTTTCAAAACGTGTTTTTCAGCCCGAAATAAACGCGTTTTTTCAGACAACTGAATCCCCATGTAGCAGCAAGGCTCAGAAGAGCCCACACACTCAGATCTTAACCCCAGTGTGCTGAAAGTGTCAAAACATGTTTTTCAGCAGAAATAAACATGTTTCTGCAAGTTTGGTCAACCCCATGTAAGTTATGGGGCAGTAACAGTACACTTTTCAAAACGTGTTTTTCAGCCCGAAATAAACGCGTTTTTTCAGACAACTGAATCCCCATGTAGCAACAAGGCTCAGAAGAGCCCACACACTCAGATCTTAACCCCAGTGTGGTGAAAGTGTCAAAACATGTTTTTCAGCAGAAATAAACATGTTTCTGCAAGTTTGGTCAACCCCATGTAAGTTATGGGGCAGTAACAGTACACTCTGCAAAACGTGTTTTTCAGCCCGAAATAAACGCGTTTTTTCAGACAACTGAATACCCATGTAGCAGCAAGGCTCAGAAGAGCCCACACACTCAGATCTTAACCACAGTGTGCTGAAAGTGTCAAAACATGTTTTTCAGCAGAAATAAACATGTTTCTGCAAGTTTGGTCAACCCCATGTAAGTTATGGGGCAGTAACAGTACACTTTTCAAAACGTGTTTTTCAGCCCGAAATAAACGCGTTTTTTCAGACAACTGAATCCCCATGTAGCAACAAGGCTCAGAAGAGCCCACACACTCAGATCTTAACCCCAGTGTGCTGAAAGTGTCAAAACATGTTTTTCAGCAGAAATAAACATGTTTCTGCAAGTTTGGTCAACCCCATGTAAGTTATGGGGCAGTAACAGTACACTTTTCAAAACGTGTTTTTCAGCCCGAAATAAACGCGTTTTTTCAGACAACTGAATCCCCATGTAGCAACAAGGCTCAGAAGAGCCCACACACTCAGATCTTAACCCCAGTGTGCTGAAAGTGTCAAAACATGTTTTTCAGCAGAAATAAACATGTTTCTGCAAGTTTGGTCAACCCCATGTAAGTTATGGGGCATTAACAGTACACTTTTCAAAACGTGTTTTTCAGCCCGAAATAAACGCGTTTTTTCAGACAACTGAATCCCCATGTAGCAACAAGGCTCAGAAGAGCCCACACACTCAGATCTTAACCCCAGTGTGCTGAAAGTGTCAAAACATGTTTTTCAGCAGAAATAAACATGTTTCTGCAAGTTTGGTCAACCCCATGTAAGTTATGGGGCAGTAACAGTACACTTTTCAAAACGTGTTTTTCAGCCCGAAATAAACGCGTTTTTTCAGACAACTGAATACCCGTGTAGCAGCAAGTCTCAGAAGAGCCCACACACTCAGCTCTTAACCCCAGTGTGCAGAAAGGGTCAAAACGTGTTTTTCAGCAGAAATAAACATGTTTCTGCAAGTTTGGTCAACCCCATGTAAGTTATGGGGCAGTAACAGTACACTTTTCAAAACGTGTTTTTCAGCCCGAAATAAACGCGTTTTTTCAGACAACTGAATCCCCATGTAGCAACAAGGCTCAGAAGAGCCCACACACTCAGATCTTAACCCCAGTGTGCTGAAAGTGTCAAAACATGTTTTTCAGCAGAAATAAACATGTTTCTGCAAGTTTGGTCAACCCCATGTAAGTTATGGGGCAGTAACAGTACACTTTTCAAAACGTGTTTTTCAGCCCGAAATAAACGCGTTTTTTCAGACAACTGAATCCCCATGTAGCAACAAGGCTCAGAAGAGCCCACACACTCAGATCTTAACCCCAGTGTGCTGAAAGTGTCAAAACATGTTTTTCAGCAGAAATAAACATGTTTCTGCAAGTTTGGTCAACCCCATGTAAGTTATGGGGCATTAACAGTACACTTTTCAAAACGTGTTTTTCAGCCCGAAATAAACGCGTTTTTTCAGACAACTGAATCCCCATGTAGCAAAAAGGCTCAGAAGAGCCCACACACTCAGATCTTAACCCCAGTGTGCTGAAAGTGTCAAAACATGTTTTTCAGCAGAAATAAACATGTTTCTGCAAGTTTGGTCAACCCCATGTAAGTTATGGGGCAGTAACAGTACACTTTTCAAAACGTGTTTTTCAGCCCGAAATAAACGCGTTTTTTCAGACAACTGAATACCCATGTAGCAGCAAGTCTCAGAAGAGCCCACACACTCAGCTCTTAACCCCAGTGTGCAGAAAGGGTCAAAACGTGTTTTTCAGCAGAAATAAACATGTTTCTGCAAGTTTGGTCAACCCCATGTAAGTTATGGGGCAGTAACAGTACACTCTGCAAATCGTGTTTTTCAGCCCGAAATAAACGCGTTTTTTCAAACAAATGAATCCCCATGTAGCAGCAAGGCTCAGAAGAGCCCACACACTCAGATCTTAACCCCAGTGTGCTGAAAGTGTCAAAACATGTTTTTCAGCAGAAATAAACATGTTTCTGCAAGTTTGGTCAACCCCATGTAAGTTATGGGGCAGTAACAGTACACTTTTCAAAACGTGTTTTTCAGCCCGAAATAAACGCGTTTTTTCAGACAACTGAATCCCCATGTAGCAAAAAGGCTCAGAAGAGCCCACACACTCAGATCTTAACCCCAGTGTGCTGAAAGTGTCAAAACATGTTTTTCAGCAGAAATAAACATGTTTCTGCAAGTTTGGTCAACCCCATGTAAGTTATGGGGCAGTAACAGTACACTCTGCAAAACGTGTTTTTCAGCCCGAAATAAACGCGTTTTTTCAGACAACTGAATCCCCATGTAGCAGCAAGGCTCAGAAGAGCCCACACACTCAGAACTTAACACCAGTGTGCTGAAAGTGTCAAAACATGTTTTTCAGCAGAAATAAACATGTTTCTGCAAGTTTGGTCAACCCCATGTAAGTTATGGGGCAGTAACAGTACACTTTTCAAAACGTGTTTTTCAGCCCGAAATAAACGCGTTTTTTCATACAACTGAATCCCCATGTAGCAACAAGGCTCAGAAGAGCCCACACACTCAGATCTTAACCCCAGTGTGCTGAAAGTGTCAAAACTTGTTTTTCAGCAGAAATAAACATGTTTCTGCAAGTTTGGTCAACCCCATGTAAGTTATGGGGCAGTAACAGTACACTTTTCAAAACGTGTTTTTCAGCCCGAAATAAACGCGTTTTTTCAGACAACTGAATCCCCATGTAGCAACAAGGCTCAGAAGAGCCCACACACTCAGATCTTAACCCCAGTGTGCTGAAAGTGTCAAAACATGTTTTTCAGCAGAAATAAGCATGTTTCTGCAAGTTTGGTCAACCCCATGTAAGTTATGGGGCAGTAACAGTACACTTTTCAAAACGTGTTTTTCAGCCCGAAATAAACGCGTTTTTTCAGACAACTGAATCCCCATGTAGCAACAAGGCTCAGAAGAGCCCACACACTCAGATCTTAACCCCAGTGTGCTGAAAGTGTCAAAACATGTTTTTCAGCAGAAATAAACATGTTTCTGCAAGTTTGGTCAACCCCATGTAAGTTATGGGGCAGTAACAGTACACTTTTCAAAACGTGTTTTTCAGCCGAAATAAACGCGTTTTTTCAGACAACTGAATCCCCATGTAGCAACAAGGCTCAGAAGAGCCCACACACTCAGATCTTAACCCCAGTGTGCTGAAAGTGTCAAAACATGTTTTTCAGCAGAAATAAACATGTTTCTGCAAGTTTGGTCAACCCCATGTAAGTTATGGGGCAGTAACAGTACACTTTTCAAAACGTGTTTTTCAGCCCGAAATAAACGCGTTTTTTCAGACAACTGAATACCCATGTAGCAGCAAGTCTCAGAAGAGCCCACACACTCAGCTCTTAACCCCAGTGTGCAGAAAGGGTCAAAACGTGTTTTTCAGCAGAAATAAACATGTTTCTGCAAGTTTGGTCAACCCCATGTAAGTTATGGGGCAGTAACAGTACACTCTGCAAATCGTGTTTTTCAGCCCGAAATAAACGCGTTTTTTCAGACAACTGAATCCCCATGTAGCAGCAAGGCTCAGAAGAGCCCACACACTCAGATCTTAAACCCAGTGTGTTGAAAGTGTCAAAACATGTTTTTCAGCAGAAATAAACATGTTTCTGCAAGTTTGGTCAACCCCATGTAAGTTATGGGGCAGTAACAGTACACTTTTCAAAACTTGTTTTTCAGCCCGAAATAAACGCGTTTTTTCAGACAACTGAATCCCCATGTAGCAACAAGGCTCAGAAGAGCCCACACACTCAGATCTTAACCCCAGTGTGCTGAAAGTGTCAAAACTTGTTTTTCAGCAGAAATAAACATGTTTCTGCAAGTTTGGTCAACCCCATGTAAGTTATGGGGCAGTAACAGTACACTCTGCAAAACGTGTTTTTCAGCCCGAAATAAACGCGTTTTTTCAGACAACTGAATCCCCATGTAGCAGCAAGGCTCAGAAGAGCCCACACACTCAGAACTTAACCCCAGTGTGCTGAAAGTGTCAAAACATGTTTTTCAGCAGAAATAAACATGTTTCTGCAAGTTTGGTCAACCCCATGTAAGTTATGGGGCAGTAACAGTACACTTTTCAAAACGTGTTTTTCAGCCCGAAATAAACGCGTTTTTTCATACAACTGAATCCCCATGTAGCAACAAGGCTCAGAAGAGCCCACACACTCAGATCTTAACCCCAGTGTGCTGAAAGTGTCAAAACTTGTTTTTCAGCAGAAATAAACATGTTTCTGCAAGTTTGGTCAACCCCATGTAAGTTATGGGGCAGTAACAGTACACTTTTCAAAACGTGTTTTTCAGCCCGAAATAAACGCGTTTTTTCAGACAACTGAATCCCCATGTAGCAACAAGGCTCAGAAGAGCCCACACACTCAGATCTTAACCCCAGTGTGCTGAAAGTGTCAAAACATGTTTTTCAGCAGAAATAAACATGTTTCTGCAAGTTTGGTCAACCCCATGTAAGTTATGGGGCAGTAACAGTACACTTTTCAAAACGTGTTTTTCAGCCCGAAATAAACGCGTTTTTTCAGACAACTGAATACCCATGTAGCAGCAAGTCTCAGAAGAGCCCACACACTCAGATCTTAACCCCAGTGTGCAGAAAGGGTCAAAACGTGTTTTTCAGCAGAAATAAACATGTTTCTGCAAGTTTGGTCAACCCCATGTAAGTTATGGGGCAGTAACAGTACACTCTGCAAAACGTGTTTTTCAGCCCGAAATAAACGCGTTTTTTCAGACAACTGAATCCCCATGTAGCAGCAAGGCTCAGAAGAGCCCACACACTCAGATCTTAACCCCAGTGTGCTGAAAGTGTCAAAACATGTTTTTCAGCAGAAATAAACATGGTTCTGCAAGTTTGGTCAACCCCATGTAAGTTATGGGGCAGTAACAGTACACTTTTCAAAACGTGTTTTTCAGCCCGAAATAAACGCGTTTTTTCAGACAACTGAATCCCCATGTAGCAACAAGGCTCAGAAGAGCCCACACACTCAGATCTTAACCCCAGTGTGCTGAAAGTGTCAAAACATGTTTTTCAGCAGAAATAAACATGTTTCTGCAAGTTTGGTCAACCCCATGTAAGTTATGAGGCAGTAACAGTACACTCTGCAAAACGTGTTTTTCAGCCCGAAATAAACGCGTTTTTTCAGACAACTGAATCCCCATGTAGCAGCAAGGCTCAGAAGAGCCCACACACTCAGATCTTAACCCCAGTGTGCTGAAAGTGTCAAAACATGTTTTTCAGCAGAAATAAACATGTTTCTGCAAGTTTGGTCAACCCCATGTAAGTTATGGGGCAGTAACAGTACACTTTTCAAAACGTGTTTTTCAGCCCGAAATAAACGCGTTTTTTCAGACAACTGAATCCCCATGTAGCAACAAGGCTCAGAAGAGCCCACACACTCAGATCTTAACCCCAGTGTGCTGAAAGTGTCAAAACATGTTTTTCAGCAGAAATAAGCATGTTTCTGCAAGTTTGGTCAACCCCATGTAAGTTATGGGGCAGTAACAGTACACTTTTCAAAACGTGTTTTTCAGCCCGAAATAAACGCGTTTTTTCAGACAACTGAATCCCCATGTAGCAACAAGGCTCAGAAGAGCCCACACACTCAGATCTTAACCCCAGTGTGCTGAAAGTGTCAAAACATGTTTTTCAGCAGAAATAAACATGTTTCTGCAAGTTTGGTCAACCCCATGTAAGTTATGGGGCAGTAACAGTACACTTTTCAAAACGTGTTTTTCAGCCCGAAATAAACGCGTTTTTTCAGACAACTGAATCCCCATGTAGCAACAAGGCTCAGAAGAGCCCACACACTCAGATCTTAACCCCAGTGTGCTGAAAGTGTCAAAACATGTTTTTCAGCAGAAATAAGCATGTTTCTGCAAGTTTGGTCAACCCCATGTAAGTTATGGGGCAGTAACAGTACACTTTTCAAAACGTGTTTTTCAGCCCGAAATAAACGCGTTTTTTCAGACAACTGAATCCCCATGTAGCAACAAGGCTCAGAAGAGCCCACACACTCAGATCTTAACCCCAGTGTGCTGAAAGTGTCAAAACATGTTTTTCAGCAGAAATAAACATGTTTCTGCAAGTTTGGTCAACCCCATGTAAGTTATGGGGCAGTAACAGTACACTTTTCAAAACGTGTTTTTCAGCCCGAAATAAACGCGTTTTTTCAGACAACTGAATCCCCATGTAGCAGCAAGGCTCAGAAGAGCCCACACACTCAGATCTTAACCCCAGTGTGCTGAAAGTGTCAAAACATGTTTTTCAGCAGAAATAAACATGTTTCTGCAAGTTTGGTCAACCCCATGTAAGTTATGGGGCAGTAACAGTACACTTTTCAAAACGTGTTTTTCAGCCCGAAATAAACGCGTTTTTTCAGACAACTGAATCCCCATGTAGCAACAAGGCTCAGAAGAGCCCACACACTCAGATCTTAACCCCAGTGTGGTGAAAGTGTCAAAACATGTTTTTCAGCAGAAATAAACATGTTTCTGCAAGTTTGGTCAACCCCATGTAAGTTATGGGGCAGTAACAGTACACTCTGCAAAACGTGTTTTTCAGCCCGAAATAAACGCGTTTTTTCAGACAACTGAATACCCATGTAGCAGCAAGGCTCAGAAGAGCCCACACACTCAGATCTTAACCCCAGTGTGCTGAAAGTGTCAAAACATGTTTTTCAGCAGAAATAAACATGTTTCTGCAAGTTTGGTCAACCCCATGTAAGTTATGGGGCATTAACAGTACACTTTTCAAAACGTGTTTTTCAGCCCGAAATAAACGCGTTTTTTCAGACAACTGAATCCCCATGTAGCAACAAGGCTCAGAAGAGCCCACACACTCAGATCTTAACCCCAGTGTGCTGAAAGTGTCAAAACATGTTTTTCAGCAGAAATAAACATGTTTCTGCAAGTTTGGTCAACCCCATGTAAGTTATGGGGCAGTAACAGTACACTTTTCAAAACGTGTTTTTCAGCCCGAAATAAACGCGTTTTTTCAGACAACTGAATACCCGTGTAGCAGCAAGTCTCAGAAGAGCCCACACACTCAGCTCTTAACCCCAGTGTGCAGAAAGGGTCAAAACGTGTTTTTCAGCAGAAATAAACATGTTTCTGCAAGTTTGGTCAACCCCATGTAAGTTATGGGGCAGTAACAGTACACTCTGCAAATCGTGTTTTTCAGCCCGAAATAAACGCGTTTTTTCAAACAAATGAATCCCCATGTAGCAGCAAGGCTCAGAAGAGCCCACACACTCAGATCTTAACCCCAGTGTGCTGAAAGTGTCAAAACATGTTTTTCAGCAGAAATAAACATGTTTCTGCAAGTTTGGTCAACCCCATGTAAGTTATGGGGCAGTAACAGTACACTTTTCAAAACGTGTTTTTCAGCCCGAAATAAACGCGTTTTTTCAGACAACTGAATCCCCATGTAGCAAAAAGGCTCAGAAGAGCCCACACACTCAGATCTTAACCCCAGTGTGCTGAAAGTGTCAAAACATGTTTTTCAGCAGAAATAAACATGTTTCTGCAAGTTTGGTCAACCCCATGTAAGTTATGGGGCAATAACAGTACACTCTGCAAAACGTGTTTTGCAGCCCGAAATAAACGCGTTTTTTCAGACAACTGAATCCCCATGTAGCAGCAAGGCTCAGAAGAGCCCACACACTCAGAACTTAACCCCAGTGTGCTGAAAGTGTCAAAACATGTTTTTCAGCAGAAATAAACATGTTTCTGCAAGTTTGGTCAACCCCATGTAAGTTATGGGGCAGTAACAGTACACTTTTCAAAACGTGTTTTTCAGCCCGAAATAAACGCGTTTTTTCAGACAACTGAATCCCCATGTAGCAACAAGGCTCAGAAGAGCCCACACACTCAGATCTTAACCCCAGTGTGCTGAAAGTGTCAAAACTTGTTTTTCAGCAGAAATAAACATGTTTCTGCAAGTTTGGTCAACCCCATGTAAGTTATGGGGCAGTAACAGTACACTTTTCAAAACGTGTTTTTCAGCCCGAAATAAACGCGTTTTTTCAGACAACTGAATCCCCATGTAGCAACAAGGCTCAGAAGAGCCCACACACTCAGATCTTAACCCCAGTGTGCTGAAAGTGTCAAAACATGTTTTTCAGCAGAAATAAACATGTTTCTGCAAGTTTGGTCAACCCCATGTAAGTTATGGGGCAGTAACAGTACACTCTGCAAAACGTGTTTTTCAGCCCGAAATAAACGCGTTTTTTCAGACAACTGAATCCCCATGTAGCAGCAAGGCTCAGAAGAGCCCACACACTCAGATCTTAACCCCAGTGTGCTGAAAGTGTCAAAACATGTTTTTCAGCAGAAATAAACATGTTTCTGCAAGTTTGGTCAACCCCATGTAAGTTATGGGGCAGTAACAGTACACTTTTCAAAACGTGTTTTTCAGCCCGAAATAAACGCGTTTTTTCAGACAACTGAATCCCCATGTAGCAACAAGGCTCAGAAGAGCCCACACACTCAGATCTTAACCCCAGTGTGCTGAAAGTGTCAAAACATGTTTTTCAGCAGAAATAAGCATGTTTCTGCAAGTTTGGTCAACCCCATGTAAGTTATGGGGCAGTAACAGTACACTTTTCAAAACGTGTTTTTCAGCCCGAAATAAACGCGTTTTTTCAGACAACTGAATCCCCATGTAGCAACAAGGCTCAGAAGAGCCCACACACTCAGATCTTAACCCCAGTGTGCTGAAAGTGTCAAAACATGTTTTTCAGCAGAAATAAACATGTTTCTGCAAGTTTGGTCAACCCCATGTAAGTTATGGGGCAGTAACAGTACACTTTTCAAAACGTGTTTTTCAGCCCGAAATAAACGCGTTTTTTCAGACAACTGAATCCCCATGTAGCAGCAAGGCTCAGAAGAGCCCACACACTCAGATCTTAACCCCAGTGTGCTGAAAGTGTCAAAACATGTTTTTCAGCAGAAATAAACATGTTTCTGCAAGTTTGGTCAACCCCATGTAAGTTATGGGGCAGTAACAGTACACTTTTCAAAACGTGTTTTTCAGCCCGAAATAAACGCGTTTTTTCAGACAACTGAATCCCCATGTAGCAACAAGGCTCAGAAGAGCCCACACACTCAGATCTTAACCCCAGTGTGGTGAAAGTGTCAAAACATGTTTTTCAGCAGAAATAAACATGTTTCTGCAAGTTTGGTCAACCCCATGTAAGTTATGGGGCAGTAACAGTACACTCTGCAAAACGTGTTTTTCAGCCCGAAATAAACGCGTTTTTTCAGACAACTGAATACCCATGTAGCAGCAAGGCTCAGAAGAGCCCACACACTCAGATCTTAACCACAGTGTGCTGAAAGTGTCAAAACATGTTTTTCAGCAGAAATAAACATGTTTCTGCAAGTTTGGTCAACCCCATGTAAGTTATGGGGCAGTAACAGTACACTTTTCAAAACGTGTTTTTCAGCCCGAAATAAACGCGTTTTTTCAGACAACTGAATCCCCATGTAGCAACAAGGCTCAGAAGAGCCCACACACTCAGATCTTAACCCCAGTGTGCTGAAAGTGTCAAAACATGTTTTTCAGCAGAAATAAACATGTTTCTGCAAGTTTGGTCAACCCCATGTAAGTTATGGGGCAGTAACAGTACACTTTTCAAAACGTGTTTTTCAGCCCGAAATAAACGCGTTTTTTCAGACAACTGAATCCCCATGTAGCAACAAGGCTCAGAAGAGCCCACACACTCAGATCTTAACCCCAGTGTGCTGAAAGTGTCAAAACATGTTTTTCAGCAGAAATAAACATGTTTCTGCAAGTTTGGTCAACCCCATGTAAGTTATGGGGCATTAACAGTACACTTTTCAAAACGTGTTTTTCAGCCCGAAATAAACGCGTTTTTTCAGACAACTGAATCCCCATGTAGCAACAAGGCTCAGAAGAGCCCACACACTCAGATCTTAACCCCAGTGTGCTGAAAGTGTCAAAACATGTTTTTCAGCAGAAATAAACATGTTTCTGCAAGTTTGGTCAACCCCATGTAAGTTATGGGGCAGTAACAGTACACTTTTCAAAACGTGTTTTTCAGCCCGAAATAAACGCGTTTATCAGACAACTGAATACCCGTGTAGCAGCAAGTCTCAGAAGAGCCCACACACTCAGCTCTTAACCCCAGTGTGCAGAAAGGGTCAAAACGTGTTTTTCAGCAGAAATAAACATGTTTCTGCAAGTTTGGTCAACCCCATGTAAGTTATGGGGCAGTAACAGTACACTCTGCAAATCGTGTTTTTCAGCCCGAAATAAACGCGTTTTTTCAAACAAATGAATCCCCATGTAGCAGCAAGGCTCAGAAGAGCCCACACACTCAGATCTTAACCCCAGTGTGCTGAAAGTGTCAAAACATGTTTTTCAGCAGAAATAAACATGTTTCTGCAAGTTTGGTCAACCCCATGTAAGTTATGGGGCAGTAACAGTACACTTTTCAAAACGTGTTTTTCAGCCCGAAATAAACGCGTTTTTTCAGACAACTGAATCCCCATGTAGCAAAAAGGCTCAGAAGAGCCCACACACTCAGATCTTAACCCCAGTGTGCTGAAAGTGTCAAAACATGTTTTTCAGCAGAAATAAACATGTTTCTGCAAGTTTGGTCAACCCCATGTAAGTTATGGGGCAGTAACAGTACACTCTGCAAAACGTGTTTTGCAGCCCGAAATAAACGCGTTTTTTCAGACAACTGAATCCCCATGTAGCAGCAAGGCTCAGAAGAGCCCACACACTCAGAACTTAACCCCAGTGTGCTGAAAGTGTCAAAACATGTTTTTCAGCAGAAATAAACATGTTTCTGCAAGTTTGGTCAACCCCATGTAAGTTATGGGGCAGTAACAGTACACTTTTCAAAACGTGTTTTTCAGCCCGAAATAAACGCGTTTTTTCAGACAACTGAATCCCCATGTAGCAACAAGGCTCAGAAGAGCCCACACACTCAGATCTTAACCCCAGTGTGCTGAAAGTGTCAAAACATGTTTTTCAGCAGAAATAAACATGTTTCTGCAAGTTTGGTCAACCCCATGTAAGTTATGGGGCAGTAACAGTACACTTTTCAAACGTGTTTTTCAGCCCGAAATAAACGCGTTTTTTCAGACAACTGAATCCCCTTGTAGCAACAAGGCTCAGAAGAGCCCACACACTCAGATCTTAACCCCAGTGTTCTGAAAGTGTCAAAACATGTTTTTCAGCAGAAATAAACATGTTTCTGCAAGTTTGGTCAACCCCATGTAAGTTATGGGGCAGTAACAGTACACTTTTCAAAACGTGTTTTTCAGCCCGAAATAAACGCGTTTTTTCAGACAACTGAATCCCCATGTAGCAGCAAGGCTCAGAAGAGCCCACACACTCAGATCTTAACCCCAGTGTGCTGAAAGTGTCAAAACATGTTTTTCAGCAGAAATAAACATGTTTCTGCAAGTTTGGTCAACCCCATGTAAGTTATGGGGCAGTAACAGTACACTTTTCAAAACGTGTTTTTCAGCCCGAAATAAACGCGTTTTTTCAGACAACTGAATCCCCATGTAGCAACAAGGCTCAGAAGAGCCCACACACTCAGATCTTAACCCCAGTGTGGTGAAAGTGTCAAAACATGTTTTTCAGCAGAAATAAACATGTTTCTGCAAGTTTGGTCAACCCCATGTAAGTTATGGGGCAGTAACAGTACACTCTGCAAAACGTGTTTTTCAGCCCGAAATAAACGCGTTTTTTCAGACAACTGAATACCCATGTAGCAGCAAGGCTCAGAAGAGCCCACACACTCAGATCTTAACCACAGTGTGCTGAAAGTGTCAAAACATGTTTTTCAGCAGAAATAAACATGTTTCTGCAAGTTTGGTCAACCCCATGTAAGTTATGGGGCAGTAACAGTACACTTTTCAAAACGTGTTTTTCAGCCCGAAATAAACGCGTTTTTTCAGACAACTGAATCCCCATGTAGCAACAAGGCTCAGAAGAGCCCACACACTCAGATCTTAACCCCAGTGTGCAGAAAGGGTCAAAACGTGTTTTTCAGCAGAAATAAACATGTTTCTGCAAGTTTGGTCAACCCCATGTAAGTTATGGGGCAGTAACAGTACACTCTGCAAAACGTGTTTTTCAGCCCGAAATAAACGCGTTTTTTCAGACAACTGAATCCCCATGTAGCAGCAAGGCTCAGAAGAGCCCACACACTCAGATCTTAACCCCAGTGTGCTGAAAGTGTCAAAACATGTTTTTCAGCAGAAATAAACATGTTTCTGCAAGTTTGGTCAACCCCATGTAAGTTATGGGGCAGTAACAGTACACTTTTCAAAACGTGTTTTTCAGCCCGAAATAAACGCGTTTTTTCAGACAACTGAATCCCCATGTAGCAACAAGGCTCAGAAGAGCCCACACACTCAGATCTTAACCCCAGTGTGCTGAAAGTGTCAAAACATGTTTTTCAGCAGAAATAAACATGTTTCTGCAAGTTTGGTCAACCCCATGTAAGTTATGGGGCAGTAACAGTACACTCTGCAAAACGTGTTTTTCAGCCCGAAATAAACGCGTTTTTTCAGACAACTGAATCCCCATGTAGCAGCAAGGCTCAGAAGAGCCCACACACTCAGATCTTAACCCCAGTGTGCTGAAAGTGTCAAAACATGTTTTTCAGCAGAAATAAACATGTTTCTGCAAGTTTGGTCAACCCCATGTAAGTTATGGGGCAGTAACAGTACACTTTTCAAAACGTGTTTTTCAGCCCGAAATAAACGCGTTTTTTCAGACAATTGAATACCCATGTAGCAACAAGGCTCAGAAGAGCCCACACACTCAGATCTTAACCCCAGTGTGCTGAAAGTGTCAAAACTTGTTTTTCAGCAGAAATAAACATGTTTCTGCAAGTTTGGTCAACCCCATGTAAGTTATGGGGCAGTAACAGTACACTTTTCAAAACGTGTTTTTCAGCCCGAAATAAACGCGTTTTTTCAGACAACTGAATACCCATGTAGCAGCAAGGCTCAGAAGAGCCCACACACTCAGATCTTAACCCCAGTGTGCTGAAAGTGTCAAAACATGTTATTCTGCAGAAATAAACATGTTTCTGCAAGTTTGGTCAACCCCATGTAAGTTATGGGGCAGTAACAGTACACTTTTCAAAACGTGTTTTTCAGCCCGAAATAAACGCGTTTTTTCAGACAACTGAATCCCCATGTAGCAACAAGGCTCAAAAGAGCCCACACACTCAGATCTTAACCCCAGTGTGCTGAAAGTGTCAAAACATGTTTTTCAGCAGAAATAAACATGTTTCTGCAAGTTTGGTCAACCCCATGTAAGTTATGGGGCAGTAACAGTACACTTTTCAAAACGTGTTTTTCAGCCCGAAATAAACGCGTTTTTTCAGACAACTGAATCCCCATGTAGCAACAAGGCTCAGAAGAGCCCACACACTCAGATCTTAACCCCAGTGTGCTGAAAGTGTCAAAACATGTTTTTCAGCAGAAATAAACATGTTTCTGCAAGTTTGGTCAACCCCATGTAAGTTATGGGGCAGTAACAGTACACTTTTCAAAACGTGTTTTTCAGCCCGAAATAAACGCGTTTTTTCAGACAACTGAATCCCCATGTAGCAACAAGGCTCAGAAGAGCCCACACACTCAGATCTTAACCCCAGTGTGCTGAAAGTGTCAAAACATGTTTTTCAGCAGAAATAAACATGTTTCTGCAAGTTTGGTCAACCCCATGTAAGTTATGGGGCAGTAACAGTACACTTTTCAAAACGTGTTTTTCAGCCCGAAATAAACGCGTTTTTTCAGACAACTGAATACCCATGTAGCAGCAAGTCTCAGAAGAGCCCACACACTCAGATCTTAACCCCAGTGTGCAGAAAGGGTCAAAACGTGTTTTTCAGCAGAAATAAACATGTTTCTGCAAGTTTGGTCAACCCCATGTAAGTTATGGGGCAGTAACAGTACACTCTGCAAAACGTGTTTTTCAGCCCGAAATAAACGCGTTTTTTCAGACAACTGAATCCCCATGTAGCAGCAAGGCTCAGAAGAGCCCACACACTCAGATCTTAACCCCAGTGTGCTGAAAGTGTCAAAACATGTTTTTCAGCAGAAATAAACATGTTTCTGCAAGTTTGGTCAACCCCATGTAAGTTATGGGGCAGTAACAGTACACTTTTCAAAACGTGTTTTTCAGCCCGAAATAAACGCGTTTTTTCAGACAACTGAATCCCCATGTAGCAACAAGGCTCAGAAGAGCCCACACACTCAGATCTTAACCCCAGTGTGCTGAAAGTGTCAAAACATGTTTTTCAGCAGAAATAAACATGTTTCTGCAAGTTTGGTCAACCCCATGTAAGTTATGGGGCAGTAACAGTACACTTTTCAAAACGTGTTTTTCAGCCCGAAATAAACGCGTTTTTTCAGACAACTGAATCCCCATGTAGCAACAAGGCTCAGAAGAGCCCACACACTCAGATCTTAACCCCAGTGTGCTGAAAGTGTCAAAACATGTTTTTCAGCTGAAATAAACATGTTTCTGCAAGTTTGGTCAACCCCATGTAAGTTATGGGGCAGTAACAGTACACTCTGCAAAACGTGTTTTTCAGCCCGAAATAAACGCGTTTTTTCAGACAACTGAATCCCCATGTAGCAGCAAGGCTCAGAAGAGCCCACACACTCAGATCTTAACCCCAGTGTGCTGAAAGTGTCAAAACATGTTTTTCAGCAGAAATAAACATGTTTCTGCAAGTTTGGTCAACCCCATGTAAGTTATGGGGCAGTAACAGTACACTTTTCAAAACGTGTTTTTCAGCCCGAAATAAACGCGTTTTTTCAGACAACTGAATCCCCATGTAGCAACAAGGCTCAGAAGAGCCCACACACTCAGATCTTAACCCCAGTGTGCTGAAAGTGTCAAAACATGTTTTTCAGCAGAAATAAACATGTTTCTGCAAGTTTGGTCAACCCCATGTAAGTTATGGGGCAGTAACAGTACACTTTTCAAAACGTGTTTTTCAGCCCGAAATAAACGCGTTTTTTCAGACAACTGAATCCCCATGTAGCAGCAAGGCTCAGAAGAGCCCACACACTCAGATCTTAACCCCAGTGTGCTGAAAGTGTCAAAACATGTTTTTCAGCAGAAATAAACATGTTTCTGCAAGTTTGGTCAACCCCATGTAAGTTATGGGGCAGTAACAGTACACTTTTCAAAACGTGTTTTTCAGCCCGAAATAAACGCGTTTTTTCAGACAACTGAATCCCCATGTAGCAACAAGGCTCAGAAGAGCCCACACACTCAGATCTTAACCCCAGTGTGGTGAAAGTGTCAAAACATGTTTTTCAGCAGAAATAAACATGTTTCTGCAAGTTTGGTCAACCCCATGTAAGTTATGGGGCAGTAACAGTACACTCTGCAAAACGTGTTTTTCAGCCCGAAATAAACGCGTTTTTTCAGACAACTGAATACCCATGTAGCAGCAAGGCTCAGAAGAGCCCACACACTCAGATCTTAACCACAGTGTGCTGAAAGTGTCAAAACATGTTTTTCAGCAGAAATAAACATGTTTCTGCAAGTTTGGTCAACCCCATGTAAGTTATGGGGCAGTAACAGTACACTTTTCAAAACGTGTTTTTCAGCCCGAAATAAACGCGTTTTTTCAGACAACTGAATCCCCATGTAGCAACAAGGCTCAGAAGAGCCCACACACTCAGATCTTAACCCCAGTGTGCTGAAAGTGTCAAAACATGTTTTTCAGCAGAAATAAACATGTTTCTGCAAGTTTGGTCAACCCCATGTAAGTTATGGGGCAGTAACAGTACACTTTTCAAAACGTGTTTTTCAGCCCGAAATAAACGCGTTTTTTCAGACAACTGAATCCCCATGTAGCAACAAGGCTCAGAAGAGCCCACACACTCAGATCTTAACCCCAGTGTGCTGAAAGTGTCAAAACATGTTTTTCAGCAGAAATAAACATGTTTCTGCAAGTTTGGTCAACCCCATGTAAGTTATGGGGCAGTAACAGTACACTTTTCAAAACGTGTTTTTCAGCCCGAAATAAACGCATTTTTTCAGACAACTGAATCCCCATGTAGCAAAAAGGCTCAGAAGAGCCCACACACTCAGATCTTAACCCCAGTGTGCTGAAAGTGTCAAAACATGTTTTTCAGCAGAAATAAACATGTTTCTGCAAGTTTGGTCAACCCCATGTAAGTTATGGGGCAGTAACAGTACACTCTGCAAAACGTGTTTTTCAGCCCGAAATAAACGCGTTTTTTCAGACAACTGAATCCCCATGTAGCAGCAAGGCTCAGAAGAGCCCACACACTCAGAACTTAACCCCAGTGTGCTGAAAGTGTCAAAACATGTTTTTCAGCAGAAATAAACATGTTTCTGCAAGTTTGGTCAACCCCATGTAAGTTATGGGGCAGTAACAGTACACTTTTCAAAACGTGTTTTTCAGCCCGAAATAAACGCGTTTTTTCATACAACTGAATCCCCATGTAGCAACAAGGCTCAGAAGAGCCCACACACTCAGATCTTAACCCCAGTGTGCTGAAAGTGTCAAAACTTGTTTTTCAGCAGAAATAAACATGTTTCTGCAAGTTTGGTCAACCCCATGTAAGTTATGGGGCAGTAACAGTACACTTTTCAAAACGTGTTTTTCAGCCCGAAATAAACGCGTTTTTTCAGACAACTGAATCCCCATGTAGCAACAAGGCTCAGAAGAGCCCACACACTCAGATCTTAACCCCAGTGTGCTGAAAGTGTCAAAACATGTTTTTCAGCAGAAATAAACATGTTTCTGCAAGTTTGGTCAACCCCATGTAAGTTATGGGGCAGTAACAGTACACTTTTCAAAACGTGTTTTTCAGCCCGAAATAAACGCGTTTTTTCAGACAACTGAATCCCCATGTAGCAACAAGGCTCAGAAGAGCCCACACACTCAGATCTTAACCCCAGTGTGCTGAAAGTGTCAAAACATGTTTTTCAGCAGAAATAAACATGTTTCTGCAAGTTTGGTCAACCCCATGTAAGTTATGGGGCAGTAACAGTACACTTTTCAAAACGTGTTTTTCAGCCCGAAATAAACGCGTTTTTTCAGACAACTGAATACCCATGTAGCAGCAAGTCTCAGAAGAGCCCACACACTCAGATCTTAACCCCAGTGTGCAGAAAGGGTCAAAACGTGTTTTTCAGCAGAAATAAACATGTTTCTGCAAGTTTGGTCAACCCCATGTAAGTTATGGGGCAGTAACAGTACACTCTGCAAAACGTGTTTTTCAGCCCGAAATAAACGCGTTTTTTCAGACAACTGAATCCCCATGTAGCAGCAAGGCTCAGAAGAGCCCACACACTCAGATCTTAACCCCAGTGTGCTGAAAGTGTCAAAACATGTTTTTCAGCAGAAATAAACATGTTTCTGCAAGTTTGGTCAACCCCATGTAAGTTATGGGGCAGTAACAGTACACTTTTCAAAACGTGTTTTTCAGCCCGAAATAAACGCGTTTTTTCAGACAACTGAATCCCCATGTAGCAACAAGGCTCAGAAGAGCCCACACACTCAGATCTTAACCCCAGTGTGCTGAAAGTGTCAAAACATGTTTTTCAGCAGAAATAAACATGTTTCTGCAAGTTTGGTCAACCCCATGTAAGTTATGAGGCAGTAACAGTACACTCTGCAAAACGTGTTTTTCAGCCCGAAATAAACGCGTTTTTTCAGACAACTGAATCCCCATGTAGCAGCAAGGCTCAGAAGAGCCCACACACTCAGATCTTAACCCCAGTGTGCTGAAAGTGTCAAAACATGTTTTTCAGCAGAAATAAACATGTTTCTGCAAGTTTGGTCAACCCCATGTAAGTTATGGGGCAGTAACAGTACACTTTTCAAAACGTGTTTTTCAGCCCGAAATAAACGCGTTTTTTCAGACAACTGAATCCCCATGTAGCAACAAGGCTCAGAAGAGCCCACACACTCAGATCTTAACCCCAGTGTGCTGAAAGTGTCAAAACATGTTTTTCAGCAGAAATAAGCATGTTTCTGCAAGTTTGGTCAACCCCATGTAAGTTATGGGGCAGTAACAGTACACTTTTCAAAACGTGTTTTTCAGCCCGAAATAAACGCGTTTTTTCAGACAACTGAATCCCCATGTAGCAACAAGGCTCAGAAGAGCCCACACACTCAGATCTTAACCCCAGTGTGCTGAAAGTGTCAAAACATGTTTTTCAGCAGAAATAAACATGTTTCTGCAAGTTTGGTCAACCCCATGTAAGTTATGGGGCAGTAACAGTACACTTTTCAAAACGTGTTTTTCAGCCCGAAATAAACGCGTTTTTTCAGACAACTGAATCCCCATGTAGCAGCAAGGCTCAGAAGAGCCCACACACTCAGATCTTAACCCCAGTGTGCTGAAAGTGTCAAAACATGTTTTTCAGCAGAAATAAACATGTTTCTGCAAGTTTGGTCAACCCCATGTAAGTTATGGGGCAGTAACAGTACACTTTTCAAAACGTGTTTTTCAGCCCGAAATAAACGCGTTTTTTCAGACAACTGAATCCCCATGTAGCAACAAGGCTCAGAAGAGCCCACACACTCAGATCTTAACCCCAGTGTGGTGAAAGTGTCAAAACATGTTTTTCAGCAGAAATAAACATGTTTCTGCAAGTTTGGTCAACCCCATGTAAGTTATGGGGCAGTAACAGTACACTCTGCAAAACGTGTTTTTCAGCCCGAAATAAACGCGTTTTTTCAGACAACTGAATACCCATGTAGCAGCAAGGCTCAGAAGAGCCCACACACTCAGATCTTAACCACAGTGTGCTGAAAGTGTCAAAACATGTTTTTCAGCAGAAATAAACATGTTTCTGCAAGTTTGGTCAACCCCATGTAAGTTATGGGGCAGTAACAGTACACTTTTCAAAACGTGTTTTTCAGCCCGAAATAAACGCGTTTTTTCAGACAACTGAATCCCCATGTAGCAACAAGGCTCAGAAGAGCCCACACACTCAGATCTTAACCCCAGTGTGCTGAAAGTGTCAAAACATGTTTTTCAGCAGAAATAAACATGTTTCTGCAAGTTTGGTCAACCCCATGTAAGTTATGGGGCAGTAACAGTACACTTTTCAAAACGTGTTTTTCAGCCCGAAATAAACGCGTTTTTTCAGACAACTGAATCCCCATGTAGCAACAAGGCTCAGAAGAGCCCACACACTCAGATCTTAACCCCAGTGTGCTGAAAGTGTCAAAACATGTTTTTCAGCAGAAATAAACATGTTTCTGCAAGTTTGGTCAACCCCATGTAAGTTATGGGGCATTAACAGTACACTTTTCAAAACGTGTTTTTCAGCCCGAAATAAACGCGTTTTTTCAGACAACTGAATCCCCATGTAGCAACAAGGCTCAGAAGAGCCCACACACTCAGATCTTAACCCCAGTGTGCTGAAAGTGTCAAAACATGTTTTTCAGCAGAAATAAACATGTTTCTGCAAGTTTGGTCAACCCCATGTAAGTTATGGGGCAGTAACAGTACACTTTTCAAAACGTGTTTTTCAGCCCGAAATAAACGCGTTTTTTCAGACAACTGAATACCCGTGTAGCAGCAAGTCTCAGAAGAGCCCACACACTCAGCTCTTAACCCCAGTGTGCAGAAAGGGTCAAAACGTGTTTTTCAGCAGAAATAAACATGTTTCTGCAAGTTTGGTCAACCCCATGTAAGTTATGGGGCAGTAACAGTACACTCTGCAAATCGTGTTTTTCAGCCCGAAATAAACGCGTTTTTTCAAACAAATGAATCCCCATGTAGCAGCAAGGCTCAGAAGAGCCCACACACTCAGATCTTAACCCCAGTGTGCTGAAAGTGTCAAAACATGTTTTTCAGCAGAAATAAACATGTTTCTGCAAGTTTGGTCAACCCCATGTAAGTTATGGGGCAGTAACAGTACACTTTTCAAAACGTGTTTTTCAGCCCGAAATAAACGCGTTTTTTCAGACAACTGAATCCCCATGTAGCAAAAAGGCTCAGAAGAGCCCACACACTCAGATCTTAACCCCAGTGTGCTGAAAGTGTCAAAACATGTTTTTCAGCAGAAATAAACATGTTTCTGCAAGTTTGGTCAACCCCATGTAAGTTATGGGGCAGTAACAGTACACTCTGCAAAACGTGTTTTGCAGCCCGAAATAAACGCGTTTTTTCAGACAACTGAATCCCCATGTAGCAGCAAGGCTCAGAAGAGCCCACACACTCAGAACTTAACCCCAGTGTGCTGAAAGTGTCAAAACATGTTTTTCAGCAGAAATAAACATGTTTCTGCAAGTTTGGTCAACCCCATGTAAGTTATGGGGCAGTAACAGTACACTTTTCAAAACGTGTTTTTCAGCCCGAAATAAACGCGTTTTTTCAGACAACTGAATCCCCATGTAGCAACAAGGCTCAGAAGAGCCCACACACTCAGATCTTAACCCCAGTGTGCTGAAAGTGTCAAAACTTGTTTTTCAGCAGAAATAAACATGTTTCTGCAAGTTTGGTCAACCCCATGTAAGTTATGGGGCAGTAACAGTACACTTTTCAAAACGTGTTTTTCAGCCCGAAATAAACGCGTTTTTTCAGACAACTGAATCCCCATGTAGCAACAAGGCTCAGAAGAGCACACACACTCAGATCTTAACCCCAGTGTGCTGAAAGTGTCAAAACATGTTTTTCAGCAGAAATAAACATGTTTCTGCAAGTTTGGTCAACCCCATGTAAGTTATGGGGCAGTAACAGTACACTCTGCAAAACGTGTTTTTCAGCCCGAAATAAACGCGTTTTTTCAGACAACTGAATCCCCATGTAGCAGCAAGGCTCAGAAGAGCCCACACACTCAGATCTTAACCCCAGTGTGCTGAAAGTGTCAAAACATGTTTTTCAGCAGAAATAAACATGTTTCTGCAAGTTTGGTCAACCCCATGTAAGTTATGGGGCAGTAACAGTACACTTTTCAAAACGTGTTTTTCAGCCCGAAATAAACGCGTTTTTTCAGACAACTGAATCCCCATGTAGCAACAAGGCTCAGAAGAGCCCACACACTCAGATCTTAACCCCAGTGTGCTGAAAGTGTCAAAACATGTTTTTCAGCAGAAATAAGCATGTTTCTGCAAGTTTGGTCAACCCCATGTAAGTTATGGGGCAGTAACAGTACACTTTTCAAAACGTGTTTTTCAGCCCGAAATAAACGCGTTTTTTCAGACAACTGAATCCCCATGTAGCAAAAAGGCTCAGAAGAGCCCACACACTCAGATCTTAACCCCAGTGTGCTGAAAGTGTCAAAACATGTTTTTCAGCAGAAATAAACATGTTTCTGCAAGTTTGGTCAACCCCATGTAAGTTATGGGGCAGTAACAGTACACTTTTCAAAACGTGTTTTTCAGCCCGAAATAAACGCGTTTTTTCAGACAACTGAATCCCCATGTAGCAGCAAGGCTCAGAAGAGCCCACACACTCAGATCTTAACCCCAGTGTGCTGAAAGTGTCAAAACATGTTTTTCAGCAGAAATAAACATGTTTCTGCAAGTTTGGTCAACCCCATGTAAGTTATGGGGCAGTAACAGTACACTTTTCAAAACGTGTTTTTCAGCCCGAAATAAACGCGTTTTTTCAGACAACTGAATCCCCATGTAGCAACAAGGCTCAGAAGAGCCCACACACTCAGATCTTAACCCCAGTGTGGTGAAAGTGTCAAAACATGTTTTTCAGCAGAAATAAACATGTTTCTGCAAGTTTGGTCAACCCCATGTAAGTTATGGGGCAGTAACAGTACACTTTGCAAAACGTGTTTTTCAGCCCGAAATAAACGCGTTTTTTCAGACAACTGAATACCCATGTAGCAGCAAGGCTCAGAAGAGCCCACACACTCAGATCTTAACCACAGTGTGCTGAAAGTGTCAAAACATGTTTTTCAGCAGAAATAAACATGTTTCTGCAAGTTTTGTCAACCCCATGTAAGTTATGGGGCAGTAACAGTACACTTTTCAAAACGTGTTTTTCAGCCCGAAATAAACGCGTTTTTTCAGACAACTGAATCCCCATGTAGCAACAAGGCTCAGAAGAGCCCACACACTCAGATCTTAACCCCAGTGTGCTGAAAGTGTCAAAACATGTTTTTCAGCAGAAATAAACATGTTTCTGCAAGTTTGGTCAACCCCATGTAAGTTATGGGGCAGTAACAGTACACTTTTCAAAATGTGTTTTTCAGCCCGAAATAAACGCGTTTTTTCAGACAACTGAATCCCCATGTAGCAACAAGGCTCAGAAGAGCCCACACACTCAGATCTTAACCCCAGTGTGCTGAAAGTGTCAAAACATGTTTTTCAGCAGAAATAAACATGTTTCTGCAAGTTTGGTCAACCCCATGTAAGTTATGGGGCATTAACAGTACACTTTTCAAAACGTGTTTTTCAGCCCGAAATAAACGCGTTTTTTCAGACAACTGAATCCCCATGTAGCAACAAGGCTCAGAAGAGCCCACACACTCAGATCTTAACCCCAGTGTGCTGAAAGTGTCAAAACATGTTTTTCAGCAGAAATAAACATGTTTCTGCAAGTTTGGTCAACCCCATGTAAGTTATGGGGCAGTAACAGTACACTTTTCAAAACGTGTTTTTCAGCCCGAAATAAACGCGTTTTTTCAGACAACTGAATACCCGTGTAGCAGCAAGTCTCAGAAGAGCCCACACACTCAGCTCTTAACCCCAGTGTGCAGAAAGGGTCAAAACGTGTTTTTCAGCAGAAATAAACATGTTTCTGCAAGTTTGGTCAACCCCATGTAAGTTATGGGGCAGTAACAGTACACTCTGCAAATCGTGTTTTTCAGCCCGAAATAAACGCGTTTTTTCAAACAAATGAATCCCCATGTAGCAGCAAGGCTCAGAAGAGCCCACACACTCAGATCTTAACCCCAGTGTGCTGAAAGTGTCAAAACATGTTTTTCAGCAGAAATAAACATGTTTCTGCAAGTTTGGTCAACCCCATGTAAGTTATGGGGCAGTAACAGTACACTTTTCAAAACGTGTTTTTCAGCCCGAAATAAACGCGTTTTTTCAGACAACTGAATCCCCATGTAGCAAAAAGGCTCAGAAGAGCCCACACACTCAGATCTTAACCCCAGTGTGCTGAAAGTGTCAAAACATGTTTTTCAGCAGAAATAAACATGTTTCTGCAAGTTTGGTCAACCCCATGTAAGTTATGGGGCAGTAACAGTACACTCTGCAAAACGTGTTTTGCAGCCCGAAATAAACGCGTTTTTTCAGACAACTGAATCCCCATGTAGCAGCAAGGCTCAGAAGAGCCCACACACTCAGAACTTAACCCCAGTGTGCTGAAAGTGTCAAAACATGTTTTTCAGCAGAAATAAACATGTTTCTGCAAGTTTGGTCAACCCCATGTAAGTTATGGGGCAGTAACAGTACACTTTTCAAAACGTGTTTTTCAGCCCGAAATAAACGCGTTTTTTCAGACAACTGAATCCCCATGTAGCAACAAGGCTCAGAAGAGCCCACACACTCAGATCTTAACCCCAGTGTGCTGAAAGTGTCAAAACATGTTTTTCAGCAGAAATAAACATGTTTCTGCAAGTTTGGTCAAACCCATGTAAGTTATGGGGCAGTAACAGTACACTTTTCAAACGTGTTTTTCAGCCCGAAATAAACGCGTTTTTTCAGACAACTGAATCCCCTTGTAGCAACAAGGCTCAGAAGAGCCCACACACTCAGATCTTAACCCCAGTGTTCTGAAAGTGTCAAAACATGTTTTTCAGCAGAAATAAACATGTTTCTGCAAGTTTGGTCAACCCCATGTAAGTTATGGGGCAGTAACAGTACACTTTTCAAAACGTGTTTTTCAGCCCGAAATAAACGCGTTTTTTCAGACAACTGAATCCCCATGTAGCAGCAAGGCTCAGAAGAGCCCACACACTCAGATCTTAACCCCAGTGTGCTGAAAGTGTCAAAACATGTTTTTCAGCAGAAATAAACATGTTTCTGCAAGTTTGGTCAACCCCATGTAAGTTATGGGGCAGTAACAGTACACTTTTCAAAACGTGTTTTTCAGCCCGAAATAAACGCGTTTTTTCAGACAACTGAATCCCCATGTAGCAACAAGGCTCAGAAGAGCCCACACACTCAGATCTTAACCCCAGTGTGGTGAAAGTGTCAAAACATGTTTTTCAGCAGAAATAAACATGTTTCTGCAAGTTTGGTCAACCCCATGTAAGTTATGGGGCAGTAACAGTACACTCTGCAAAACGTGTTTTTCAGCCCGAAATAAACGCGTTTTTTCAGACAACTGAATACCCATGTAGCAGCAAGGCTCAGAAGAGCCCACACACTCAGATCTTAACCACAGTGTGCTGAAAGTGTCAAAACATGTTTTTCAGCAGAAATAAACATGTTTCTGCAAGTTTGGTCAACCCCATGTAAGTTATGGGGCAGTAACAGTACACTTTTCAAAACGTGTTTTTCAGCCCGAAATAAACGCGTTTTTTCAGACAACTGAATCCCCATGTAGCAACAAGGCTCAGAAGAGCCCACACACTCAGATCTTAACCCCAGTGTGCAGAAAGGGTCAAAACGTGTTTTTCAGCAGAAATAAACATGTTTCTGCAAGTTTGGTCAACCCCATGTAAGTTATGGGGCAGTAACAGTACACTCTGCAAAACGTGTTTTTCAGCCCGAAATAAACGCGTTTTTTCAGACAACTGAATCCCCATGTAGCAGCAAGGCTCAGAAGAGCCCACACACTCAGATCTTAACCCCAGTGTGCTGAAAGTGTCAAAACATGTTTTTCAGCAGAAATAAACATGTTTCTGCAAGTTTGGTCAACCCCATGTAAGTTATGGGGCAGTAACAGTACACTTTTCAAAACGTGTTTTTCAGCCCGAAATAAACGCGTTTTTTCAGACAACTGAATCCCCATGTAGCAACAAGGCTCAGAAGAGCCCACACACTCAGATCTTAACCCCAGTGTGCTGAAAGTGTCAAAACATGTTTTTCAGCAGAAATAAACATGTTTCTGCAAGTTTGGTCAACCCCATGTAAGTTATGGGGCAGTAACAGTACACTCTGCAAAACGTGTTTTTCAGCCCGAAATAAACGCGTTTTTTCAGACAACTGAATCCCCATGTAGCAGCAAGGCTCAGAAGAGCCCACACACTCAGATCTTAACCCCAGTGTGCTGAAAGTGTCAAAACATGTTTTTCAGCAGAAATAAACATGTTTCTGCAAGTTTGGTCAACCCCATGTAAGTTATGGGGCAGTAACAGTACACTTTTCAAAACGTGTTTTTCAGCCCGAAATAAACGCGTTTTTTCAGACAATTGAATACCCATGTAGCAACAAGGCTCAGAAGAGCCCACACACTCAGATCTTAACCCCAGTGTGCTGAAAGTGTCAAAACTTGTTTTTCAGCAGAAATAAACATGTTTCTGCAAGTTTGGTCAACCCCATGTAAGTTATGGGGCAGTAACAGTACACTTTTCAAAACGTGTTTTTCAGCCCGAAATAAACGCGTTTTTTCAGACAACTGAATACCCATGTAGCAGCAAGGCTCAGAAGAGCCCACACACTCAGATCTTAACCCCAGTGTGCTGAAAGTGTCAAAACATGTTATTCTGCAGAAATAAACATGTTTCTGCAAGTTTGGTCAACCCCATGTAAGTTATGGGGCAGTAACAGTACACTTTTCAAAACGTGTTTTTCAGCCCGAAATAAACGCGTTTTTTCAGACAACTGAATCCCCATGTAGCAACAAGGCTCAAAAGAGCCCACACACTCAGATCTTAACCCCAGTGTGCTGAAAGTGTCAAAACATGTTTTTCAGCAGAAATAAACATGTTTCTGCAAGTTTGGTCAACCCCATGTAAGTTATGGGGCAGTAACAGTACACTTTTCAAAACGTGTTTTTCAGCCCGAAATAAACGCGTTTTTTCAGACAACTGAATCCCCATGTAGCAACAAGGCTCAGAAGAGCCCACACACTCAGATCTTAACCCCAGTGTGCTGAAAGTGTCAAAACATGTTTTTCAGCAGAAATAAACATGTTTCTGCAAGTTTGGTCAACCCCATGTAAGTTATGGGGCAGTAACAGTACACTTTTCAAAACGTGTTTTTCAGCCCGAAATAAACGCGTTTTTTCAGACAACTGAATCCCCATGTAGCAACAAGGCTCAGAAGAGCCCACACACTCAGATCTTAACCCCAGTGTGCTGAAAGTGTCAAAACATGTTTTTCAGCAGAAATAAACATGTTTCTGCAAGTTTGGTCAACCCCATGTAAGTTATGGGGCAGTAACAGTACACTTTTCAAAACGTGTTTTTCAGCCCGAAATAAACGCGTTTTTTCAGACAACTGAATACCCATGTAGCAGCAAGTCTCAGAAGAGCCCACACACTCAGATCTTAACCCCAGTGTGCAGAAAGGGTCAAAACGTGTTTTTCAGCAGAAATAAACATGTTTCTGCAAGTTTGGTCAACCCCATGTAAGTTATGGGGCAGTAACAGTACACTCTGCAAAACGTGTTTTTCAGCCCGAAATAAACGCGTTTTTTCAGACAACTGAATCCCCATGTAGCAGCAAGGCTCAGAAGAGCCCACACACTCAGATCTTAACCCCAGTGTGCTGAAAGTGTCAAAACATGTTTTTCAGCAGAAATAAACATGTTTCTGCAAGTTTGGTCAACCCCATGTAAGTTATGGGGCAGTAACAGTACACTTTTCAAAACGTGTTTTTCAGCCCGAAATAAACGCGTTTTTTCAGACAACTGAATCCCCATGTAGCAACAAGGCTCAGAAGAGCCCACACACTCAGATCTTAACCCCAGTGTGCTGAAAGTGTCAAAACATGTTTTTCAGCAGAAATAAACATGTTTCTGCAAGTTTGGTCAACCCCATGTAAGTTATGGGGCAGTAACAGTACACTTTTCAAAACGTGTTTTTCAGCCCGAAATAAACGCGTTTTTTCAGACAACTGAATCCCCATGTAGCAACAAGGCTCAGAAGAGCCCACACACTCAGATCTTAACCCCAGTGTGCTGAAAGTGTCAAAACATGTTTTTCAGCTGAAATAAACATGTTTCTGCAAGTTTGGTCAACCCCATGTAAGTTATGGGGCAGTAACAGTACACTCTGCAAAACGTGTTTTTCAGCCCGAAATAAACGCGTTTTTTCAGACAACTGAATCCCCATGTAGCAGCAAGGCTCAGAAGAGCCCACACACTCAGATCTTAACCCCAGTGTGCTGAAAGTGTCAAAACATGTTTTTCAGCAGAAATAAACATGTTTCTGCAAGTTTGGTCAACCCCATGTAAGTTATGGGGCAGTAACAGTACACTTTTCAAAACGTGTTTTTCAGCCCGAAATAAACGCGTTTTTTCAGACAACTGAATCCCCATGTAGCAACAAGGCTCAGAAGAGCCCACACACTCAGATCTTAACCCCAGTGTGCTGAAAGTGTCAAAACATGTTTTTCAGCAGAAATAAACATGTTTCTGCAAGTTTGGTCAACCCCATGTAAGTTATGGGGCAGTAACAGTACACTTTTCAAAACGTGTTTTTCAGCCCGAAATAAACGCGTTTTTTCAGACAACTGAATCCCCATGTAGCAGCAAGGCTCAGAAGAGCCCACACACTCAGATCTTAACCCCAGTGTGCTGAAAGTGTCAAAACATGTTTTTCAGCAGAAATAAACATGTTTCTGCAAGTTTGGTCAACCCCATGTAAGTTATGGGGCAGTAACAGTACACTTTTCAAAACGTGTTTTTCAGCCCGAAATAAACGCGTTTTTTCAGACAACTGAATCCCCATGTAGCAACAAGGCTCAGAAGAGCCCACACACTCAGATCTTAACCCCAGTGTGGTGAAAGTGTCAAAACATGTTTTTCAGCAGAAATAAACATGTTTCTGCAAGTTTGGTCAACCCCATGTAAGTTATGGGGCAGTAACAGTACACTCTGCAAAACGTGTTTTTCAGCCCGAAATAAACGCGTTTTTTCAGACAACTGAATACCCATGTAGCAGCAAGGCTCAGAAGAGCCCACACACTCAGATCTTAACCACAGTGTGCTGAAAGTGTCAAAACATGTTTTTCAGCAGAAATAAACATGTTTCTGCAAGTTTGGTCAACCCCATGTAAGTTATGGGGCAGTAACAGTACACTTTTCAAAACGTGTTTTTCAGCCCGAAATAAACGCGTTTTTTCAGACAACTGAATCCCCATGTAGCAACAAGGCTCAGAAGAGCCCACACACTCAGATCTTAACCCCAGTGTGCTGAAAGTGTCAAAACATGTTTTTCAGCAGAAATAAACATGTTTCTGCAAGTTTGGTCAACCCCATGTAAGTTATGGGGCAGTAACAGTACACTTTTCAAAACGTGTTTTTCAGCCCGAAATAAACGCGTTTTTTCAGACAACTGAATCCCCATGTAGCAACAAGGCTCAGAAGAGCCCACACACTCAGATCTTAACCCCAGTGTGCTGAAAGTGTCAAAACATGTTTTTCAGCAGAAATAAACATGTTTCTGCAAGTTTGGTCAACCCCATGTAAGTTATGGGGCAGTAACAGTACACTTTTCAAAACGTGTTTTTCAGCCCGAAATAAACGCGTTTTTTCAGACAACTGAATCCCCATGTAGCAAAAAGGCTCAGAAGAGCCCACACACTCAGATCTTAACCCCAGTGTGCTGAAAGTGTCAAAACATGTTTTTCAGCAGAAATAAACATGTTTCTGCAAGTTTGGTCAACCCCATGTAAGTTATGGGGCAGTAACAGTACACTCTGCAAAACGTGTTTTTCAGCCCGAAATAAACGCGTTTTTTCAGACAACTGAATCCCCATGTAGCAGCAAGGCTCAGAAGAGCCCACACACTCAGAACTTAACCCCAGTGTGCTGAAAGTGTCAAAACATGTTTTTCAGCAGAAATAAACATGTTTCTGCAAGTTTGGTCAACCCCATGTAAGTTATGGGGCAGTAACAGTACACTTTTCAAAACGTGTTTTTCAGCCCGAAATAAACGCGTTTTTTCATACAACTGAATCCCCATGTAGCAACAAGGCTCAGAAGAGCCCACACACTCAGATCTTAACCCCAGTGTGCTGAAAGTGTCAAAACTTGTTTTTCAGCAGAAATAAACATGTTTCTGCAAGTTTGGTCAACCCCATGTAAGTTATGGGGCAGTAACAGTACACTTTTCAAAACGTGTTTTTCAGCCCGAAATAAACGCGTTTTTTCAGACAACTGAATCCCCATGTAGCAACAAGGCTCAGAAGAGCCCACACACTCAGATCTTAACCCCAGTGTGCTGAAAGTGTCAAAACATGTTTTTCAGCAGAAATAAACATGTTTCTGCAAGTTTGGTCAACCCCATGTAAGTTATGGGGCAGTAACAGTACACTTTTCAAAACGTGTTTTTCAGCCCGAAATAAACGCGTTTTTTCAGACAACTGAATCCCCATGTAGCAACAAGGCTCAGAAGAGCCCACACACTCAGATCTTAACCCCAGTGTGCTGAAAGTGTCAAAACATGTTTTTCAGCAGAAATAAACATGTTTCTGCAAGTTTGGTCAACCCCATGTAAGTTATGGGGCAGTAACAGTACACTTTTCAAAACGTGTTTTTCAGCCCGAAATAAACGCGTTTTTTCAGACAACTGAATACCCATGTAGCAGCAAGTCTCAGAAGAGCCCACACACTCAGATCTTAACCCCAGTGTGCAGAAAGGGTCAAAACGTGTTTTTCAGCAGAAATAAACATGTTTCTGCAAGTTTGGTCAACCCCATGTAAGTTATGGGGCAGTAACAGTACACTCTGCAAAACGTGTTTTTCAGCCCGAAATAAACGCGTTTTTTCAGACAACTGAATCCCCATGTAGCAGCAAGGCTCAGAAGAGCCCACACACTCAGATCTTAACCCCAGTGTGCTGAAAGTGTCAAAACATGTTTTTCAGCAGAAATAAACATGTTTCTGCAAGTTTGGTCAACCCCATGTAAGTTATGGGGCAGTAACAGTACACTTTTCAAAACGTGTTTTTCAGCCCGAAATAAACGCGTTTTTTCAGACAACTGAATCCCCATGTAGCAACAAGGCTCAGAAGAGCCCACACACTCAGATCTTAACCCCAGTGTGCTGAAAGTGTCAAAACATGTTTTTCAGCAGAAATAAACATGTTTCTGCAAGTTTGGTCAACCCCATGTAAGTTATGAGGCAGTAACAGTACACTCTGCAAAACGTGTTTTTCAGCCCGAAATAAACGCGTTTTTTCAGACAACTGAATCCCCATGTAGCAGCAAGGCTCAGAAGAGCCCACACACTCAGATCTTAACCCCAGTGTGCTGAAAGTGTCAAAACATGTTTTTCAGCAGAAATAAACATGTTTCTGCAAGTTTGGTCAACCCCATGTAAGTTATGGGGCAGTAACAGTACACTTTTCAAAACGTGTTTTTCAGCCCGAAATAAACGCGTTTTTTCAGACAACTGAATCCCCATGTAGCAACAAGGCTCAGAAGAGCCCACACACTCAGATCTTAACCCCAGTGTGCTGAAAGTGTCAAAACATGTTTTTCAGCAGAAATAAGCATGTTTCTGCAAGTTTGGTCAACCCCATGTAAGTTATGGGGCAGTAACAGTACACTTTTCAAAACGTGTTTTTCAGCCCGAAATAAACGCGTTTTTTCAGACAACTGAATCCCCATGTAGCAACAAGGCTCAGAAGAGCCCACACACTCAGATCTTAACCCCAGTGTGCTGAAAGTGTCAAAACATGTTTTTCAGCAGAAATAAACATGTTTCTGCAAGTTTGGTCAACCCCATGTAAGTTATGGGGCAGTAACAGTACACTTTTCAAAACGTGTTTTTCAGCCCGAAATAAACGCGTTTTTTCAGACAACTGAATCCCCATGTAGCAGCAAGGCTCAGAAGAGCCCACACACTCAGATCTTAACCCCAGTGTGCTGAAAGTGTCAAAACATGTTTTTCAGCAGAAATAAACATGTTTCTGCAAGTTTGGTCAACCCCATGTAAGTTATGGGGCAGTAACAGTACACTTTTCAAAACGTGTTTTTCAGCCCGAAATAAACGCGTTTTTTCAGACAACTGAATCCCCATGTAGCAACAAGGCTCAGAAGAGCCCACACACTCAGATCTTAACCCCAGTGTGGTGAAAGTGTCAAAACATGTTTTTCAGCAGAAATAAACATGTTTCTGCAAGTTTGGTCAACCCCATGTAAGTTATGGGGCAGTAACAGTACACTCTGCAAAACGTGTTTTTCAGCCCGAAATAAACGCGTTTTTTCAGACAACTGAATACCCATGTAGCAGCAAGGCTCAGAAGAGCCCACACACTCAGATCTTAACCACAGTGTGCTGAAAGTGTCAAAACATGTTTTTCAGCAGAAATAAACATGTTTCTGCAAGTTTGGTCAACCCCATGTAAGTTATGGGGCAGTAACAGTACACTTTTCAAAACGTGTTTTTCAGCCCGAAATAAACGCGTTTTTTCAGACAACTGAATCCCCATGTAGCAACAAGGCTCAGAAGAGCCCACACACTCAGATCTTAACCCCAGTGTGCTGAAAGTGTCAAAACATGTTTTTCAGCAGAAATAAACATGTTTCTGCAAGTTTGGTCAACCCCATGTAAGTTATGGGGCAGTAACAGTACACTTTTCAAAACGTGTTTTTCAGCCCGAAATAAACGCGTTTTTTCAGACAACTGAATCCCCATGTAGCAACAAGGCTCAGAAGAGCCCACACACTCAGATCTTAACCCCAGTGTGCTGAAAGTGTCAAAACATGTTTTTCAGCAGAAATAAACATGTTTCTGCAAGTTTGGTCAACCCCATGTAAGTTATGGGGCATTAACAGTACACTTTTCAAAACGTGTTTTTCAGCCCGAAATAAACGCGTTTTTTCAGACAACTGAATCCCCATGTAGCAACAAGGCTCAGAAGAGCCCACACACTCAGATCTTAACCCCAGTGTGCTGAAAGTGTCAAAACATGTTTTTCAGCAGAAATAAACATGTTTCTGCAAGTTTGGTCAACCCCATGTAAGTTATGGGGCAGTAACAGTACACTTTTCAAAACGTGTTTTTCAGCCCGAAATAAACGCGTTTTTTCAGACAACTGAATACCCGTGTAGCAGCAAGTCTCAGAAGAGCCCACACACTCAGCTCTTAACCCCAGTGTGCAGAAAGGGTCAAAACGTGTTTTTCAGCAGAAATAAACATGTTTCTGCAAGTTTGGTCAACCCCATGTAAGTTATGGGGCAGTAACAGTACACTCTGCAAATCGTGTTTTTCAGCCCGAAATAAACGCGTTTTTTCAAACAAATGAATCCCCATGTAGCAGCAAGGCTCAGAAGAGCCCACACACTCAGATCTTAACCCCAGTGTGCTGAAAGTGTCAAAACATGTTTTTCAGCAGAAATAAACATGTTTCTGCAAGTTTGGTCAACCCCATGTAAGTTATGGGGCAGTAACAGTACACTTTTCAAAACGTGTTTTTCAGCCCGAAATAAACGCGTTTTTTCAGACAACTGAATCCCCATGTAGCAAAAAGGCTCAGAAGAGCCCACACACTCAGATCTTAACCCCAGTGTGCTGAAAGTGTCAAAACATGTTTTTCAGCAGAAATAAACATGTTTCTGCAAGTTTGGTCAACCCCATGTAAGTTATGGGGCAGTAACAGTACACTCTGCAAAACGTGTTTTGCAGCCCGAAATAAACGCGTTTTTTCAGACAACTGAATCCCCATGTAGCAGCAAGGCTCAGAAGAGCCCACACACTCAGAACTTAACCCCAGTGTGCTGAAAGTGTCAAAACATGTTTTTCAGCAGAAATAAACATGTTTCTGCAAGTTTGGTCAACCCCATGTAAGTTATGGGGCAGTAACAGTACACTTTTCAAAACGTGTTTTTCAGCCCGAAATAAACGCGTTTTTTCAGACAACTGAATCCCCATGTAGCAACAAGGCTCAGAAGAGCCCACACACTCAGATCTTAACCCCAGTGTGCTGAAAGTGTCAAAACTTGTTTTTCAGCAGAAATAAACATGTTTCTGCAAGTTTGGTCAACCCCATGTAAGTTATGGGGCAGTAACAGTACACTTTTCAAAACGTGTTTTTCAGCCCGAAATAAACGCGTTTTTTCAGACAACTGAATCCCCATGTAGCAACAAGGCTCAGAAGAGCACACACACTCAGATCTTAACCCCAGTGTGCTGAAAGTGTCAAAACATGTTTTTCAGCAGAAATAAACATGTTTCTGCAAGTTTGGTCAACCCCATGTAAGTTATGGGGCAGTAACAGTACACTCTGCAAAACGTGTTTTTCAGCCCGAAATAAACGCGTTTTTTCAGACAACTGAATCCCCATGTAGCAGCAAGGCTCAGAAGAGCCCACACACTCAGATCTTAACCCCAGTGTGCTGAAAGTGTCAAAACATGTTTTTCAGCAGAAATAAACATGTTTCTGCAAGTTTGGTCAACCCCATGTAAGTTATGGGGCAGTAACAGTACACTTTTCAAAACGTGTTTTTCAGCCCGAAATAAACGCGTTTTTTCAGACAACTGAATCCCCATGTAGCAACAAGGCTCAGAAGAGCCCACACACTCAGATCTTAACCCCAGTGTGCTGAAAGTGTCAAAACATGTTTTTCAGCAGAAATAAGCATGTTTCTGCAAGTTTGGTCAACCCCATGTAAGTTATGGGGCAGTAACAGTACACTTTTCAAAACGTGTTTTTCAGCCCGAAATAAACGCGTTTTTTCAGACAACTGAATCCCCATGTTGCAAAAAGGCTCAGAAGAGCCCACACACTCAGATCTTAACCCCAGTGTGCTGAAAGTGTCAAAACATGTTTTTCAGCAGAAATAAACATGTTTCTGCAAGTTTGGTCAACCCCATGTAAGTTATGGGGCAGTAACAGTACACTTTTCAAAACGTGTTTTTCAGCCCGAAATAAACGCGTTTTTTCAGACAACTGAATCCCCATGTAGCAGCAAGGCTCAGAAGAGCCCACACACTCAGATCTTAACCCCAGTGTGCTGAAAGTGTCAAAACATGTTTTTCAGCAGAAATAAACATGTTTCTGCAAGTTTGGTCAACCCCATGTAAGTTATGGGGCAGTAACAGTACACTTTTCAAAACGTGTTTTTCAGCCCGAAATAAACGCGTTTTTTCAGACAACTGAATCCCCATGTAGCAACAAGGCTCAGAAGAGCCCACACACTCAGATCTTAACCCCAGTGTGGTGAAAGTGTCAAAACATGTTTTTCAGCAGAAATAAACATGTTTCTGCAAGTTTGGTCAACCCCATGTAAGTTATGGGGCAGTAACAGTACACTCTGCAAAACGTGTTTTTCAGCCCGAAATAAACGCGTTTTTTCAGACAACTGAATACCCATGTAGCAGCAAGGCTCAGAAGAGCCCACACACTCAGATCTTAACCACAGTGTGCTGAAAGTGTCAAAACATGTTTTTCAGCAGAAATAAACATGTTTCTGCAAGTTTTGTCAACCCCATGTAAGTTATGGGGCAGTAACAGTACACTTTTCAAAACGTGTTTTTCAGCCCGAAATAAACGCGTTTTTTCAGACAACTGAATCCCCATGTAGCAACAAGGCTCAGAAGAGCCCACACACTCAGATCTTAACCCCAGTGTGCTGAAAGTGTCAAAACATGTTTTTCAGCAGAAATAAACATGTTTCTGCAAGTTTGGTCAACCCCATGTAAGTTATGGGGCAGTAACAGTACACTTTTCAAAATGTGTTTTTCAGCCCGAAATAAACGCGTTTTTTCAGACAACTGAATCCCCATGTAGCAACAAGGCTCAGAAGAGCCCACACACTCAGATCTTAACCCCAGTGTGCTGAAAGTGTCAAAACATGTTTTTCAGCAGAAATAAACATGTTTCTGCAAGTTTGGTCAACCCCATGTAAGTTATGGGGCATTAACAGTACACTTTTCAAAACGTGTTTTTCAGCCCGAAATAAACGCGTTTTTTCAGACAACTGAATCCCCATGTAGCAACAAGGCTCAGAAGAGCCCACACACTCAGATCTTAACCCCAGTGTGCTGAAAGTGTCAAAACATGTTTTTCAGCAGAAATAAACATGTTTCTGCAAGTTTGGTCAACCCCATGTAAGTTATGGGGCAGTAACAGTACACTTTTCAAAACGTGTTTTTCAGCCCGAAATAAACGCGTTTTTTCAGACAACTGAATACCCGTGTAGCAGCAAGTCTCAGAAGAGCCCACACACTCAGCTCTTAACCCCAGTGTGCAGAAAGGGTCAAAACGTGTTTTTCAGCAGAAATAAACATGTTTCTGCAAGTTTGGTCAACCCCATGTAAGTTATGGGGCAGTAACAGTACACTCTGCAAATCGTGTTTTTCAGCCCGAAATAAACGCGTTTTTTCAAACAAATGAATCCCCATGTAGCAGCAAGGCTCAGAAGAGCCCACACACTCAGATCTTAACCCCAGTGTGCTGAAAGTGTCAAAACATGTTTTTCAGCAGAAATAAACATGTTTCTGCAAGTTTGGTCAACCCCATGTAAGTTATGGGGCAGTAACAGTACACTTTTCAAAACGTGTTTTTCAGCCCGAAATAAACGCGTTTTTTCAGACAACTGAATCCCCATGTAGCAAAAAGGCTCAGAAGAGCCCACACACTCAGATCTTAACCCCAGTGTGCTGAAAGTGTCAAAACATGTTTTTCAGCAGAAATAAACATGTTTCTGCAAGTTTGGTCAACCCCATGTAAGTTATGGGGCAGTAACAGTACACTCTGCAAAACGTGTTTTGCAGCCCGAAATAAACGCGTTTTTTCAGACAACTGAATCCCCATGTAGCAGCAAGGCTCAGAAGAGCCCACACACTCAGAACTTAACCCCAGTGTGCTGAAAGTGTCAAAACATGTTTTTCAGCAGAAATAAACATGTTTCTGCAAGTTTGGTCAACCCCATGTAAGTTATGGGGCAGTAACAGTACACTTTTCAAAACGTGTTTTTCAGCCCGAAATAAACGCGTTTTTTCAGACAACTGAATCCCCATGTAGCAACAAGGCTCAGAAGAGCCCACACACTCAGATCTTAACCCCAGTGTGCTGAAAGTGTCAAAACATGTTTTTCAGCAGAAATAAACATGTTTCTGCAAGTTTGGTCAACCCCATGTAAGTTATGGGGCAGTAACAGTACACTTTTCAAACGTGTTTTTCAGCCCGAAATAAACGCGTTTTTTCAGACAACTGAATCCCCATGTAGCAACAAGGCTCAGAAGAGCCCACACACTCAGATCTTAACCACAGTGTGCTGAAAGTGTCAAAACATGTTTTTCAGCAGAAATAAACATGTTTCTGCAAGTTTGGTCAACCCCATGTAAGTTATGGGGCAGTAACAGTACACTTTTCAAAACGTGTTTTTCAGCCCGAAATAAACGCGTTTTTTCAGACAACTGAATCCCCATGTAGCAACAAGGCTCAGAAGAGCCCACACACTCAGATCTTAACCCCAGTGTGCTGAAAGTGTCAAAACATGTTTTTCAGCAGAAATAAACATGTTTCTGCAAGTTTGGTCAACCCCATGTAAGTTATGGGGCAGTAACAGTACACTTTTCAAAACGTGTTTTTCAGCCCGAAATAAACGCGTTTTTTCAGACAACTGAATACCCATGTAGCAGCAAGTCTCAGAAGAGCCCACACACTCAGATCTTAACCCCAGTGTGCAGAAAGGGTCAAAACGTGTTTTTCAGCAGAAATAAACATGTTTCTGCAAGTTTGGTCAACCCCATGTAAGTTATGGGGCAGTAACAGTACACTCTGCAAAACGTGTTTTTCAGCCCGAAATAAACGCGTTTTTTCAGACAACTGAATCCCCATGTAGCAGCAAGGCTCAGAAGAGCCCACACACTCAGATCTTAACCCCAGTGTGCTGAAAGTGTCAAAACATGTTTTTCAGCAGAAATAAACATGTTTCTGCAAGTTTGGTCAACCCCATGTAAGTTATGGGGCAGTAACAGTACACTTTTCAAAACGTGTTTTTCAGCCCGAAATAAACGCGTTTTTTCAGACAACTGAATCCCCATGTAGCAACAAGGCTCAGAAGAGCCCACACACTCAGATCTTAACCCCAGTGTGCTGAAAGTGTCAAAACATGTTTTTCAGCAGAAATAAACATGTTTCTGCAAGTTTGGTCAACCCCATGTAAGTTATGGGGCAGTAACAGTACACTTTTCAAAACGTGTTTTTCAGCCCGAAATAAACGCGTTTTTTCAGACAACTGAATCCCCATGTAGCAACAAGGCTCAGAAGAGCCCACACACTCAGATCTTAACCCCAGTGTGCTGAAAGTGTCAAAACATGTTTTTCAGCAGAAATAAACATGTTTCTGCAAGTTTGGTCAACCCCATGTAAGTTATGGGGCAGTAACAGTACACTTTTCAAAACGTGTTTTTCAGCCCGAAATAAACGCGTTTTTTCAGACAACTGAATACCCATGTAGCAACAAGGCTCAGAAGAGCCCACACACTCAGATCTTAACCCCAGTGTGCTGAAAGTGTCAAAACATGTTTTTCAGCTGAAATAAACATGTTTCTGCAAGTTTGGTCAACCCCATGTAAGTTATGGGGCAGTAACAGTACACTTTTCAAAACGTGTTTTTCAGCCCGAAATAAACGCGTTTTTTCAGACAACTGAATCCCCATGTAGCAACAAGGCTCAGAAGAGCCCACACACTCAGATCTTAACCTCAGTGTGCTGAAAGTGTCAAAACATGTATTTCAGCAGAAATAAACATGTTTCTGCAAGTTTGGTCAACCCCATGTAAGTTATGGGGCAGTAACAGTACACTTTTCAAAACGTGTTTTTCAGCCCGAAATAAACGCGTTTTTTCAGACAACTGAATACCCATGTAGCAGCAAGTCTCAGAAGAGCCCACACACTCAGCTCTTAACCCCAGTGTGCAGAAAGGGTCAAAATGTGTTTTTCAGCAGAAATAAACATGTTTCTGCAAGTTTGGTCAACCCCATGTAAGTTATGGGGCAGTAACAGTACACTCTGCAAAACGTGTTTTTCAGCCCGAAATAAACGCGTTTTTTCAGACAACTGAATCCCCATGTAGCAGCAAGGCTCAGAAGAGCCCACACACTCAGATCTTAACCCCAGTGTGCTGAAAGTGTCAAAACATGTTTTTCAGCAGAAATAAACATGTTTCTGCAAGTTTGGTCAACCCCATGTAAGTTATGGGGCAGTAACAGTACACTTTTCAAAACGTGTTTTTCAGCCCGAAATAAACGCGTTTTTTCAGACAACTGAATCCCCATGTAGCAACAAGGCTCAGAAGAGCCCACACACTCAGATCTTAACCCCAGTGTGCTGAAAGTGTCAAAACATGTTTTTCAGCAGAAATAAACATGTTTCTGCAAGTTTGGTCAACCCCATGTAAGTTATGGGGCAGTAACAGTACACTCTGCAAAACGTGTTTTTCAGCCCGAAATAAACGCGTTTTTTCAGACAACTGAATCCCCATGTAGCAGCAAGGCTCAGAAGAGCCCACACACTCAGATCTTAACCCCAGTGTGCTGAAAGTGTCAAAACATGTTTTTCAGCAGAAATAAACATGTTTCTGCAAGTTTGGTCAACCCCATGTAAGTTATGGGGCAGTAACAGTACACTTTTCAAAACGTGTTTTTCAGCCTGAAATAAACGCGTTTTTTCAGACAACTGAATCCCCATGTAGCAACAAGGCTCAGAAGAGCCCACACACTCAGATCTTAACCCCAGTGTGCTGAAAGTGTCAAAACATGTTTTTCAGCAGAAATAAACATGTTTCTGCAAGTTTGGTCAACCCCATGTAAGTTATGGGGCAGTAACAGTACACTCTGCAAAACGTGTTTTTCAGCCCGAAATAAACGCGTTTTTTCAGACAACTGAATACCCATGTAGCAGCAAGTCTCAGAAGAGCCCACACACTCAGCTCTTAACCCCAGTGTGCAGAAAGGGTCAAAACGTGTTTTTCAGCAGAAATAAACATGTTTCTGCAAGTTTGGTCAACCCCATGTAAGTTATGGGGCAGTAACAGTACACTCTGCAAAACGTGTTTTTCAGCCCGAAATAAACGCGTTTTTTCAGACAACTGAATCCCCATGTAGCAGCAAGGCTCAGAAGAGCCCACACACTCAGATCTTAACCCCAGTGTGCTGAAAGTGTCAAAACATGTTTTTCAGCAGAAATAAACATGTTTCTGCAAGTTTGGTCAACCCCATGTAAGTTATGGGGCAGTAACAGTACACTTTTCAAAACGTGTTTTTCAGCCCGAAATAAACGCGTTTTTTCAGACAACTGAATACCCATGTAGCAGCAAGGCTCAGAAGAGCCCACACACTCAGATCTTAACCCCAGTGTGCTGAAAGTGTCAAAACATGTTTTTCAGCAGAAATAAACATGTTTCTGCAAGTTTGGTCAACCCCATGTAAGTTATGGGGCAGTAACAGTACACTTTTCAAAACGTGTTTTTCAGCCCGAAATAAACGCGTTTTTTCAGACAACTGAATACCCATGTAGCAGCAAGTCTCAGAAGAGCCCACACACTCAGCTCTTAACCCCAGTGTGCAGAAAGGGTCAAAACGTGTTTTTCAGCAGAAATAAACATGTTTCTGCAAGTTTGGTCAACCCCATGTAAGTTATGGGGCAGTAACAGTACACTCTGCAAAACGTGTTTTTCAGCCCGAAATAAACGCGTTTTTTCAGACAACTGAATCCCCATGTAGCAGCAAGGCTCAGAAGAGCCCACACACTCAGAACTTAACCCCAGTGTGCTGAAAGTGTCAAAACATGTTTTTCAGCAGAAATAAACATGTTTCTGCAAGTTTGGTCAACCCCATGTAAGTCATGGGGCAGTAACAGTACACTTTTCAAAACGTGTTTTTCAGCCCGAAATAAACGCGTTTTTTCAGACAACTGAATCCCCATGTAGCAACAAGGCTCAGAAGAGCCCACACACTCAGATCTTAACCCCAGTGTGCTGAAAGTGTCAAAACTTGTTTTTCAGCAGAAATAAACATGTTTCTGCAAGTTTGGTCAACCCCATGTAAGTTATGGGGCAGTAACAGTACACTTTTCAAAACGTGTTTTTCAGCCCGAAATAAACGCGTTTTTTCAGACAACTGAATACCCATGTAGCAGCAAGGCTCAGAAGAGCCCACACACTCAGATCTTAACCCCAGTGTGCTGAAAGTGTCAAAACATGTTTTTCAGCAGAAATAAACATGTTTCTGCAAGTTTGGTCAACCCCATGTAAGTTATGGGGCAGTAACAGTACACTTTTCAAAACGTGTTTTTCAGCCCGAAATAAACGCGTTTTTTCAGACAACTGAATCCCCATGTAGCAACAAGGCTCAGAAGAGCCCACACACTCAGATCTTAACCCCAGTGTGCTGAAAGTGTCAAAACATGTTTTTCAGCAGAAATAAACATGTTTCTGCAAGTTTGGTCAACCCCATGTAAGTTATGGGGCAGTAACAGTACACTTTTCAAAACGTGTTTTTCAGCCCGAAATAAACGCGTTTTTTCAGACAACTGAATACCCATGTAGCAGCAAGGCTCAGAAGAGCCCACACACTCAGATCTTAACCCCAGTGTGCTGAAAGTGTCAAAACATGTTTTTCTGCAGAAATAAACATGTTTCTGCAAGTTTGGTCAACCCCATGTAAGTTATGGGGCAGTAACAGTACACTTTTCAAAACGTGTTTTTCAGCCCGAAATAAACGCGTTTTTTCAGACAACTGAATCCCCATGTAGCAACAAGGCTCAGAAGAGCCCACACACTCAGATCTTAACCCCAGTGTGCTGAAAGTGTCAAAACATGTTTTTCAGCAGAAATAAACATGTTTCTGCAAGTTTGGTCAACCCCATGTAAGTTATGGGGCAGTAACAGTACACTTTTCAAAACGTGTTTTTCAGCCCGAAATAAACGCGTTTTTTCAGACAACTGAATCCCCATGTAGCAACAAGGCTCAGAAGAGCCCACACACTCAGATCTTAACCCCAGTGTGCTGAAAGTGTCAAAACATGTTTTTCAGCTGAAATAAACATGTTTCTGCAAGTTTGGTCAACCCCATGTAAGTTATGGGGCAGTAACAGTACACTTTTCAAAACGTGTTTTTCAGCCCGAAATAAACGCGTTTTTTCAGACAACTGAATCCCCATGTAGCAACAAGGCTCAGAAGAGCCCACACACTCAGATCTTAACCCCAGTGTGCTGAAAGTGTCAAAACATGTATTTCAGCAGAAATAAACATGTTTCTGCAAGTTTGGTCAACCCCATGTAAGTTATGGGGCAGTAACAGTACACTTTTCAAAACGTGTTTTTCAGCCCGAAATAAACGCGTTTTTTCAGACAACTGAATACCCATGTAGCAGCAAGTCTCAGAAGAGCCCACACACTCAGCTCTTAACCCCAGTGTGCAGAAAGGGTCAAAACGTGTTTTTCAGCAGAAATAAACATGTTTCTGCAAGTTTGGTCAACCCCATGTAAGTTATGGGGCAGTAACAGTACACTCTGCAAAACGTGTTTTTCAGCCCGAAATAAACGCGTTTTTTCAGACAACTGAATCCCCATGTAGCAGCAAGGCTCAGAAGAGCCCACACACTCAGATCTTAACCACAGTGTGCTGAAAGTGTCAAAACATGTTTTTCAGCAGAAATAAACATGTTTCTGCAAGTTTGGTCAACCCCATGTAAGTTATGGGGCAGTAACAGTACACTTTTCAAAACGTGTTTTTCAGCCCGAAATAAACGCGTTTTTTCAGACAACTGAATCCCCATGTAGCAACAAGGCTCAGAAGAGCCCACACACTCAGATCTTAACCCCAGTGTGCTGAAAGTGTCAAAACGTGTTTTTCAGCAGAAATAAACATGTTTCTGCAAGTTTGGTCAACCCCATGTAAGTTATGGGGCAGTAACAGTACACTTTTCAAAACGTGTTTTTCAGCCCGAAATAAACGCGTTTTTTCAGACAACTGAATCCCCATGTAGCAACAAGGCTCAGAAGAGCCCACACACTCAGATCTTAACCCCAGTGTGCTGAAAGTGTCAAAACATGTTTTTCAGCAGAAATAAACATGTTTCTGCAAGTTTGGTCAACCCCATGTAAGTTATGGGGCAGTAACAGTACACTTTTCAAAACGTGTTTTTCAGCCCGAAATAAACGCGTTTTTTCAGACAACTGAATCCCCATGTAGCAACAAGGCTCAGAAGAGCCCACACACTCAGATCTTAACCCCAGTGTGCTGAAAGTGTCAAAACATGTTTTTCAGCAGAAATAAACATGTTTCTGCAAGTTTGGTCAACCCCATGTAAGTTATGGGGCAGTAACAGTACACTTTTCAAAACGTGTTTTTCAGCCCGAAATAAACGCGTTTTTTCAGACAACTGAATCCCCATGTAGCAACAAGGCTCAGAAGAGCCCACACACTCAGATCTTAACCCCAGTGTGCTGAAAGTGTCAAAACATGTTTTTCAGCAGAAATAAACATGTTTCTGCAAGTTTGTTCAACCCCATGTAAGTTATGGGGCAGTAACAGTACACTTTTCAAAACGTGTTTTTCAGCCCGAAATAAACGCGTTTTTTCAGACAACTGAATCCCCATGTAGCAACAAGGCTCAGAAGAGCCCACACACTCAGATCTTAACCCCAGTGTGCTGAAAGTGTCAAAACATGTTTTTCAGCAGAAATAAACATGTTTCTGCAAGTTTGGTCAACCCCATGTAAGTTATGGGGCAGTAACAGTACACTCTGCAAAACGTGTTTTTCAGCCCGAAATAAACGCGTTTTTTCAGACAACTGAATCCCCATGTAGCAGCAAGGCTCAGAAGAGCCCACACACTCAGATCTTAACCCCAGTGTGCTGAAAGTGTCAAAACATGTTTTTCAGCAGAAATAAACATGTTTCTGCAAGTTTGGTTAACCCCATGTAAGTTATGGGGCAGTAACAGTACACTTTTCAAAACGTGTTTTTCAGCCCGAAATAAACGCGTTTTTTCAGACAACTGAATACCCATGTAGCAGCAAGGCTCAGAAGAGCCCACACACTCAGATCTTAACCCCAGTGTGCTGAAAGTGTCAAAACATGTTTTTCTGCAGAAATAAACATGTTTCTGCAAGTTTGGTCAACCCCATGTAAGTTATGGGGCAGTAACAGTACACTTTTCAAAACGTGTTTTTCAGCCCGAAATAAACGCGTTTTTTCAGACAACTGAATCCCCATGTAGCAACAAGGCTCAGAAGAGCCCACACACTCAGATCTTAACCCCAGTGTGCAGAAAGGGTCAAAACGTGTTTTTCAGCAGAAATAAACATGTTTCTGCAAGTTTGGTCAACCCCATGTAAGTTATGGGGCAGTAACAGTACACTCTGCAAAACGTGTTTTTCAGCCCGAAATAAACGCGTTTTTTCAGACAACTGAATCCCCATGTAGCAGCAAGGCTCAGAAGAGCCCACACACTCAGATCTTACCCCCAGTGTGCTGAAAGTGTCAAAACATGTTTTTCAGCAGAAATAAACATGTTTCTGCAAGTTTGGTCAACCCCATGTAAGTTATGGGGCAGTAACAGTACACTTTTCAAAACGTGTTTTTCAGCCCGAAATAAACGCGTTTTTTCAGACAACTGAATCCCCATGTAGCAACAAGGCTCAGAAGAGCCCACACACTCAGATCTTAACCCCAGTGTGCTGAAAGTGTCAAAACATGTTTTTCAGCAGAAATAAACATGTTTCTGCAAGTTTGGTCAACCCCATGTAAGTTATGGGGCAGTAACAGTACACTTTTCAAAACGTGTTTTTCAGCCCGAAATAAACGCGTTTTTTCAGACAACTGAATCCCCATGTAGCAACAAGGCTCAGAAGAGCCCACACACTCAGATCTTAACCCCAGTGTGCTGAAAGTGTCAAAACATGTTTTTCAGCAGAAATAAACATGTTTCTGCAAGTTTGGTCAACCCCATGTAAGTTATGGGGCAGTAACAGTACACTTTTCAAAACGTGTTTTTCAGCCCGAAATAAACGCGTTTTTTCAGACAACTGAATCCCCATGTAGCAACAAGGCTCAGAAGAGCCCACACACTCAGATCTTAACCCCAGTGTGCTGAAAGTGTCAAAACATGTTTTTCAGCAGAAATAAACATGTTTCTGCAAGTTTGGTCAACCCCATGTAAGTTATGGGGCAGTAACAGTACACTTTTCAAAACGTGTTTTTCAGCCCGAAATAAACGCGTTTTTTCAGACAACTGAATCCCCATGTAGCAACAAGGCTCAGAAGAGCCCACACACTCAGATCTTAACCCCAGTGTGCTGAAAGTGTCAAAACATGTTTTTCAGCAGAAATAAACATGTTTCTGCAAGTTTGGTCAACCCCATGTAAGTTATGGGGCAGTAACAGTACACTTTTCAAAACGTGTTTTTCAGCCCGAAATAAACGCGTTTTTTCAGACAACTGAATACCCATGTAGCAGCAAGTCTCAGAAGAGCCCACACACTCAGCTCTTAACCCCAGTGTGCAGAAAGGGTCAAAACGTGTTTTTCAGCAGAAATAAACATGTTTCTGCAAGTTTGGTCAACCCCATGTAAGTTATGGGGCAGTAACAGTACACTCTGCAAAACGTGTTTTTCAGCCCGAAATAAACGCGTTTTTTCAGACAACTGAATCCCCATGTAGCAGCAAGGCTCAGAAGAGCCCACACACTCAGATCTTAACCCCAGTGTGCTGAAAGTGTCAAAACTTGTTTTTCAGCAGAAATAAACATGTTTCTGCAAGTTTGGTCAACCCCATGTAAGTTATGGGGCAGTAACAGTACACTTTTCAAAACGTGTTTTTCAGCCCGAAATAAACGCGTTTTTTCAGACAACTGAATACCCATGTAGCAGCAAGGCTCAGAAGAGCCCACACACTCAGATCTTAACCCCAGTGTGCTGAAAGTGTCAAAACATGTTTTTCAGCAGAAATAAACATGTTTCTGCAAGTTTGGTCAACCCCATGTAAGTTATGGGGCAGTAACAGTACACTTTTCAAAACGTGTTTTTCAGCCCGAAATAAACGCGTTTTTTCAGACAACTGAATCCCCATGTAGCAACAAGGCTCAGAAGAGCCCACACACTCAGATCTTAACCCCAGTGTGCTGAAAGTGTCAAAACATGTTTTTCAGCAGAAATAAACATGTTTCTGCAAGTTTGGTCAACCCCATGTAAGTTATGGGGCAGTAACAGTACACTTTTCAAAACGTGTTTTTCAGCCCGAAATAAACGCGTTTTTTCAGACAACTGAATCCCCATGTAGCAACAAGGCTCAGAAGAGCCCACACACTCAGATCTTAACCCCAGTGTGCTGAAAGTGTCAAAACATGTTTTTCAGCTGAAATAAACATGTTTCTGCAAGTTTGGTCAACCCCATGTAAGTTATGGGGCAGTAACAGTACACTTTTCAAAACGTGTTTTTCAGCCCGAAATAAACGCGTTTTTTCAGACAACTGAATCCCCATGTAGCAACAAGGCTCAGAAGAGCCCACACACTCAGATCTTAACCCCAGTGTGCTGAAAGTGTCAAAACATGTATTTCAGCAGAAATAAACATGTTTCTGCAAGTTTGGTCAACCCCATGTAAGTTATGGGGCAGTAACAGTACACTTTTCAAAACGTGTTTTTCAGCCCGAAATAAACGCGTTTTTTCAGACAACTGAATACCCATGTAGCAGCAAGTCTCAGAAGAGCCCACACACTCAGCTCTTAACCCCAGTGTGCAGAAAGGGTCAAAACGTGTTTTTCAGCAGAAATAAACATGTTTCTGCAAGTTTGGTCAACCCCATGTAAGTTATGGGGCAGTAACAGTACACTCTGCAAAACGTGTTTTTCAGCCCGAAATAAACGCGTTTTTTCAGACAACTGAATCCCCATGTAGCAGCAAGGCTCAGAAGAGCCCACACACTCAGATCTTAACCCCAGTGTGCTGAAAGTGTCAAAACATGTTTTTCAGCAGAAATAAACATGTTTCTGCAAGTTTGGTCAACCCCATGTAAGTTATGGGGCAGTAACAGTACACTTTTCAAAACGTGTTTTTCAGCCCGAAATAAACGCGTTTTTTCAGACAACTGAATCCCCATGTAGCAACAAGGCTCAGAAGAGCCCACACACTCAGATCTTAACCCCAGTGTGCTGAAAGTGTCAAAACATGTTTTTCAGCAGAAATAAACATGTTTCTGCAAGTTTGGTCAACCCCATGTAAGTTATGGGGCAGTAACAGTACACTTTTCAAAACGTGTTTTTCAGCCCGAAATAAACGCGTTTTTTCAGACAACTGAATCCCCATGTAGCAACAAGGCTCAGAAGAGCCCACACACTCAGATCTTAACCCCAGTGTGCTGAAAGTGTCAAAACATGTTTTTCAGCAGAAATAAACATGTTTCTGCAAGTTTGGTCAACCCCATGTAAGTTATGGGGCAGTAACAGTACACTTTTCAAAACGTGTTTTTCAGCCCGAAATAAACGCGTTTTTTCAGACAACTGAATCCCCATGTAGCAACAAGGCTCAGAAGAGCCCACACACTCAGATCTTAACCCCAGTGTGCTGAAAGTGTCAAAACATGTTTTTCAGCAGAAATAAACATGTTTCTGCAAGTTTGGTCAACCCCATGTAAGTTATGGGGCAGTAACAGTACACTTTTCAAAACGTGTTTTTCAGCCCGAAATAAACGCGTTTTTTCAGACAACTGAATCCCCATGTAGCAACAAGGCTCAGAAGAGCCCACACACTCAGATCTTAACCCCAGTGTGCTGAAAGTGTCAAAACATGTTTTTCAGCAGAAATAAACATGTTTCTGCAAGTTTGTTCAACCCCATGTAAGTTATGGGGCAGTAACAGTACACTTTTCAAAACGTGTTTTTCAGCCCGAAATAAACGCGTTTTTTCAGACAACTGAATCCCCATGTAGCAACAAGGCTCAGAAGAGCCCACACACTCAGATCTTAACCCCAGTGTGCTGAAAGTGTCAAAACATGTTTTTCAGCAGAAATAAACATGTTTCTGCAAGTTTGGTCAACCCCATGTAAGTTATGGGGCAGTAACAGTACACTCTGCAAAACGTGTTTTTCAGCCCGAAATAAACGCGTTTTTTCAGACAACTGAATCCCCATGTAGCAGCAAGGCTCAGAAGAGCCCACACACTCAGATCTTAACCCCAGTGTGCTGAAAGTGTCAAAACATGTTTTTCAGCAGAAATAAACATGTTTCTGCAAGTTTGGTCAACCCCATGTAAGTTATGGGGCAGTAACAGTACACTTTTCAAAACGTGTTTTTCAGCCCGAAATAAACGCGTTTTTTCAGACAACTGAATACCCATGTAGCAGCAAGGCTCAGAAGAGCCCACACACTCAGATCTTAACCCCAGTGTGCTGAAAGTGTCAAAACATGTTTTTCTGCAGAAATAAACATGTTTCTGCAAGTTTGGTCAACCCCATGTAAGTTATGGGGCAGTAACAGTACACTTTTCAAAACGTGTTTTTCAGCCCGAAATAAACGCGTTTTTTCAGACAACTGAATCCCCATGTAGCAACAAGGCTCAGAAGAGCCCACACACTCAGATCTTAACCCCAGTGTGCTGAAAGTGTCAAAACATGTTTTTCAGCAGAAATAAACATGTTTCTGCAAGTTTGGTCAACCCCATGTAAGTTATGGGGCAGTAACAGTACACTTTTCAAAACGTGTTTTTCAGCCCGAAATAAACGCGTTTTTTCAGACAACTGAATCCCCATGTAGCAACAAGGCTCAGAAGAGCCCACACACTCAGATCTTAACCCCAGTGTGCTGAAAGTGTCAAAACATGTTTTTCAGCAGAAATAAACATGTTTCTGCAAGTTTGGTCAACCCCATGTAAGTTATGGGGCAGTAACAGTACACTTTTCAAAACGTGTTTTTCAGCCCGAAATAAACGCGTTTTTTCAGACAACTGAATCCCCATGTAGCAACAAGGCTCAGAAGAGCCCACACACTCAGATCTTAACCCCAGTGTGCTGAAAGTGTCAAAACATGTTTTTCAGCAGAAATAAACATGTTTCTGCAAGTTTGGTCAACCCCATGTAAGTTATGGGGCAGTAACAGTACACTTTTCAAAACGTGTTTTTCAGCCCGAAATAAACGCGTTTTTTCAGACAACTGAATACCCATGTAGCAGCAAGTCTCAGAAGAGCCCACACACTCAGCTCTTAACCCCAGTGTGCAGAAAGGGTCAAAACGTGTTTTTCAGCAGAAATAAACATGTTTCTGCAAGTTTGGTCAACCCCATGTAAGTTATGGGGCAGTAACAGTACACTCTGCAAAACGTGTTTTTCAGCCCGAAATAAACGCGTTTTTTCAGACAACTGAATCCCCATGTAGCAACAAGGCTCAGAAGAGCCCACACACTCAGATCTTAACCCCAGTGTGCTGAAAGTGTCAAAACATGTTTTTCAGCAGAAATAAACATGTTTCTGCAAGTTTGGTCAACCCCATGTAAGTTATGGGGCAGTAACAGTACACTTTTCAAAACGTGTTTTTCAGCCCGAAATAAACGCGTTTTTTCAGACAACTGAATACCCATGTAGCAGCAAGGCTCAGAAGAGCCCACACACTCAGATCTTAACCCCAGTGTGCAGAAAGGGTCAAAACGTGTTTTTCAGCAGAAATAAACATGTTTCTGCAAGTTTGGTCAACCCCATGTAAGTTATGGGGCAGTAACAGTACACTCTGCAAAACGTGTTTTTCAGCCCGAAATAAACGCGTTTTTTCAGACAACTGAATACCCATGTAGCAGCAAGTCTCAGAAGAGCCCACACACTCAGCTCTTAACCCCAGTGTGCAGAAAGGGTCAAAACGTGTTTTTCAGCAGAAATAAACATGTTTCTGCAAGTTTGGTCAACCCCATGTAAGTTATGGGGCAGTAACAGTACACTCTGCAAAACGTGTTTTTCAGCCCGAAATAAACGCGTTTTTTCAGACAACTGAATCCCCATGTAGCAACAAGGCTCAGAAGAGCCCACACACTCAGATCTTAACCCCAGTGTGCTGAAAGTGTCAAAACATGTTTTTCAGCAGAAATAAACATGTTTCTGCAAGTTTGGTCAACCCCATGTAAGTTATGGGGCAGTAACAGTACACTCTGCAAAACGTGTTTTTCAGCCCGAAATAAACGCGTTTTTTCAGACAACTGAATCCCCATGTAGCAGCAAGGCTCAGAAGAGCCCACACACTCAGATCTTAACCCCAGTGTGCTGAAAGTGTCAAAACATGTTTTTCAGCAGAAATAAACATGTTTCTGCAAGTTTGGTCAACCCCATGTAAGTTATGGGGCAGTAACAGTACACTTTTCAAAACGTGTTTTTCAGCCCGAAATAAACGCGTTTTTTCAGACAACTGAATCCCCATGTAGCAACAAGGCTCAGAAGAGCCCACACACTCAGATCTTAACCCCAGTGTGCTGAAAGTGTCAAAACATGTTTTTCAGCAGAAATAAACATGTTTCTGCAAGTTTGGTCAACCCCATGTAAGTTATGGGGCAGTAACAGTACACTCTGCAAAACGTGTTTTTCAGCCCGAAATAAACGCGTTTTTTCAGACAACTGAATACCCATGTAGCAGCAAGTCTCAGAAGAGCCCACACACTCAGCTCTTAACCCCAGTGTGCAGAAAGGGTCAAAACGTGTTTTTCAGCAGAAATAAACATGTTTCTGCAAGTTTGGTCAACCCCATGTAAGTTATGGGGCAGTAACAGTACACTCTGCAAAACGTGTTTTTCAGCCCGAAATAAACGCGTTTTTTCAGACAACTGAATCCCCATGTAGCAGCAAGGCTCAGAAGAGCCCACACACTCAGATCTTAACCCCAGTGTGCTGAAAGTGTCAAAACATGTTTTTCAGCAGAAATAAACATGTTTCTGCAAGTTTGGTCAACCCCATGTAAGTTATGGGGCAGTAACAGTACACTTTTCAAAACGTGTTTTTCAGCCCGAAATAAACGCGTTTTTTCAGACAACTGAATCCCCATGTAGCAACAAGGCTCAGAAGAGCCCACACACTCAGATCTTAACCCCAGTGTGCTGAAAGTGTCAAAACATGTTTTTCAGCAGAAATAAACATGTTTCTGCAAGTTTGGTCAACCCCATGTAAGTTATGGGGCAGTAACAGTACACTCTGCAAAACGTGTTTTTCAGCCCGAAATAAACGCGTTTTTTCAGACAACTGAATACCCATGTAGCAGCAAGTCTCAGAAGAGCCCACACACTCAGCTCTTAACCCCAGTGTGCAGAAAGGGTCAAAACGTGTTTTTCAGCAGAAATAAACATGTTTCTGCAAGTTTGGTCAACCCCATGTAAGTTATGGGGCAGTAACAGTACACTCTGCAAAACGTGTTTTTCAGCCCGAAATAAACGCGTTTTTTCAGACAACTGAATCCCCATGTAGCAGCAAGGCTCAGAAGAGCCCACACACTCAGATCTTAACCCCAGTGTGCTGAAAGTGTCAAAACATGTTTTTCAGCAGAAATAAACATGTTTCTGCAAGTTTGGTCAACCCCATGTAAGTTATGGGGCAGTAACAGTACACTTTTCAAAACGTGTTTTTCAGCCCGAAATAAACGCGTTTTTTCAGACAACTGAATCCCCATGTAGCAACAAGGCTCAGAAGAGCCCACACACTCAGATCTTAACCCCAGTGTGCTGAAAGTGTCAAAACATGTTTTTCAGCAGAAATAAACATGTTTCTGCAAGCTTGGTCAACCCCATGTAAGTTATGGGGCAGTAACAGTACACTTTTCAAAACGTGTTTTTCAGCCAGAAATAAACGCGTTTTTTCAGACAACTGAATCCCCATGTAGCAGCAAGGCTCAGAAGAGCCCACACACTCAGATCTTAACCCCAGTGTGCTGAAAGTGTCAAAACATGTTTTTCAGCAGAAATAAACATGTTTCTGCAAGTTTGGTCAACCCCATGTAAGTTATGGGGCAGTAACAGTACACTTTTCAAAACGTGTTTTTCAGCCCGAAATAAACGCGTTTTTTCAGACAACTGAATCCCCATGTAGCAACAAGGCTCAGAAGAGCCCACACACTCAGATCTTAATCCCAGTGTGCTGAAAGTGTCAAAACATGTTTTTCAGCAGAAATAAACATGTTTCTGCAAGTTTGGTCAACCCCATGTAAGTTATGGGGCAGTAACAGTACACTCTGCAAAACGTGTTTTTCAGCCCGAAATAAACGCGTTTTTTCAGACAACTGAATACCCATGTAGGAGCAAGTCTCAGAAGACCCCACACACTCAGCTCTTAACCCCAGTGTGCAGAAAGGGTCAAAACGTGTTTTTCAGCAGAAATAAACATGTTTCTGCAAGTTTGGTCAACCCCATGTAAGTTATGGGGCAGTAACAGTACACTTTTCAAAACGTGTTTTTCAGCCCGAAATAAACGCGTTTTTTCAGACAACTGAATACCCATGTAGCAGCAAGGCTCAGAAGAGCCCACACACTCAGATCTTAACCCCAGTGTGCTGAAAGTGTCAAAACATGTTTTTCTGCAGAAATAAACATGTTTCTGCAAGTTTGGTCAACCCCATGTAAGTTATGGGGCAGTAACAGTACACTTTTCAAAACGTGTTTTTCAGCCCGAAATAAACGCGTTTTTTCAGACAACTGAATCCCCATGTAGCAACAAGGCTCAGAAGAGCCCACACACTCAGATCTTAACCCCAGTGTGCTGAAAGTGTCAAAACATGTTTTTCAGCAGAAATAAACATGTTTCTGCAAGTTTGGTCAACCCCATGTAAGTTATGGGGCAGTAACAGTACACTTTTCAAAACGTGTTTTTCAGCCCGAAATAAACGCGTTTTTTCAGACAACTGAATCCCCATGTAGCAACAAGGCTCAGAAGAGCCCACACACTCAGATCTTAACCCCAGTGTGCTGAAAGTGTCAAAACATGTTTTTCAGCAGAAATAAACATGTTTCTGCAAGTTTGGTCAACCCCATGTAAGTTATGGGGCAGTAACAGTACACTTTTCAAAACGTGTTTTTCAGCCCGAAATAAACGCGTTTTTTCAGACAACTGAATCCCCATGTAGCAACAAGGCTCAGAAGAGCCCACACACTCAGATCTTAACCCCAGTGTGCTGAAAGTGTCAAAACATGTTTTTCAGCAGAAATAAACATGTTTCTGCAAGTTTGGTCAACCCCATGTAAGTTATGGGGCAGTAACAGTACACTTTTCAAAACGTGTTTTTCAGCCCGAAATAAACGCGTTTTTTCAGACAACTGAATACCCATGTAGCAGCAAGTCTCAGAAGAGCCCACACACTCAGCTCTTAACCCCAGTGTGCAGAAAGGGTCAAAACGTGTTTTTCAGCAGAAATAAACATGTTTCTGCAAGTTTGGTCAACCCCATGTAAGTTATGGGGCAGTAACAGTACACTCTGCAAAACGTGTTTTTCAGCCCGAAATAAACGCGTTTTTTCAGACAACTGAATCCCCATGTAGCAGCAAGGCTCAGAAGAGCCCACACACTCAGATCTTAACCCCAGTGTGCTGAAAGTGTCAAAACATGTTTTTCAGCAGAAATAAACATGTTTCTGCAAGTTTGGTCAACCCCATGTAAGTTATGGGGCAGTAACAGTACACTTTTCAAAACGTGTTTTTCAGCCCGAAATAAACGCGTTTTTTCAGACAACTGAATCCCCATGTAGCAACAAGGCTCAGAAGAGCCCACACACTCAGATCTTAACCCCAGTGTGCTGAAAGTGTCAAAACATGTTTTTCAGCAGAAATAAACATGTTTCTGCAAGTTTGGTCAACCCCATGTAAGTTATGGGGCAGTAACAGTACACTCTGCAAAACGTGTTTTTCAGCCCGAAATAAACGCGTTTTTTCAGACAACTGAATCCCCATGTAGCAGCAAGGCTCAGAAGAGCCCACACACTCAGATCTTAACCCCAGTGTGCTGAAAGTGTCAAAACATGTTTTTCAGCAGAAATAAACATGTTTCTGCAAGTTTGGTCAACCCCATGTAAGTTATGGGGCAGTAACAGTACACTTTTCAAAACGTGTTTTTCAGCCCGAAATAAACGCGTTTTTTCAGACAACTGAATCCCCATGTAGCAACAAGGCTCAGAAGAGCCCACACACTCAGATCTTAACCCCAGTGTGCTGAAAGTGTCAAAACATGTTTTTCAGCAGAAATAAACATGTTTCTGCAAGTTTGGTCAACCCCATGTAAGTTATGGGGCAGTAACAGTACACTTTTCAAAACGTGTTTTTCAGCCCGAAATAAACGCGTTTTTTCAGACAACTGAATCCCCATGTAGCAACAAGGCTCAGAAGAGCCCACACACTCAGATCTTAACCCCAGTGTGCTGAAAGTGTCAAAACATGTTTTTCAGCAGAAATAAACATGTTTCTGCAAGTTTGGTCAACCCCATGTAAGTTATGGGGCAGTAACAGTACACTTTTCAAAACGTGTTTTTCAGCCCGAAATAAACGCGTTTTTTCAGACAACTGAATCCCCATGTAGCAACAAGGCTCAGAAGAGCCCACACACTCAGATCTTAACCCCAGTGTGCTGAAAGTGTCAAAACATGTTTTTCAGCAGAAATAAACATGTTTCTGCAAGTTTGGTCAACCCCATGTAAGTTATGGGGCAGTAACAGTACACTTTTCAAAACGTGTTTTTCAGCCCGAAATAAACGCGTTTTTTCAGACAACTGAATCCCCATGTAGCAACAAGGCTCAGAAGAGCCCACACACTCAGATCTTAACCCCAGTGTGCTGAAAGTGTCAAAACATGTTTTTCAGCAGAAATAAACATGTTTCTGCAAGTTTGGTCAACCCCATGTAAGTTATGGGGCAGTAACAGTACACTTTTCAAAACGTGTTTTTCAGCCCGAAATAAACGCGTTTTTTCAGACAACTGAATACCCATGTAGCAGCAAGTCTCAGAAGAGCCCACACACTCAGCTCTTAACCCCAGTGTGCAGAAAGGGTCAAAACGTGTTTTTCAGCAGAAATAAACATGTTTCTGCAAGTTTGGTCAACCCCATGTAAGTTATGGGGCAGTAACAGTACACTTTTCAAAACGTGTTTTTCAGCCCGAAATAAACGCGTTTTTTCAGACAACTGAATCCCCATGTAGCAGCAAGGCTCAGAAGAGCCCACACACTCAGATCTTAACCCCAGTGTGCTGAAAGTGTCAAAACATGTTTTTCAGCAGAAATAAACATGTTTCTGCAAGTTTGGTCAACCCCATGTAAGTTATGGGGCAGTAACAGTACACTTTTCAAAACGTGTTTTTCAGCCCGAAATAAACGCGTTTTTTCAGACAACTGAATCCCCATGTAGCAACAAGGCTCAGAAGAGCCCACACACTCAGATCTTAACCCCAGTGTGCTGAAAGTGTCAAAACATGTTTTTCAGCAGAAATAAACATGTTTCTGCAAGTTTGGTCAACCCCATGTAAGTTATGGGGCAGTAACAGTACACTCTGCAAAACGTGTTTTTCAGCCCGAAATAAACGCGTTTTTTCAGACAACTGAATCCCCATGTAGCAGCAAGGCTCAGAAGAGCCCACACACTCAGATCTTAACCCCAGTGTGCTGAAAGTGTCAAAACATGTTTTTCAGCAGAAATAAACATGTTTCTGCAAGTTTGGTCAACCCCATGTAAGTTATGGGGCAGTAACAGTACACTTTTCAAAACGTGTTTTTCAGCCCGAAATAAACGCGTTTTTTCAGACAACTGAATACCCATGTAGCAGCAAGGCTCAGAAGAGCCCACACACTCAGATCTTAACCCCAGTGTGCAGAAAGGGTCAAAACGTGTTTTTCAGCAGAAATAAACATGTTTCTGCAAGTTTGGTCAACCCCATGTAAGTTATGGGGCAGTAACAGTACACTCTGCAAAACGTGTTTTTCAGCCCGAAATAAACGCGTTTTTTCAGACAACTGAATCCCCATGTAGCAGCAAGGCTCAGAAGAGCCCACACACTCAGATCTTAACCCCAGTGTGCTGAAAGTGTCAAAACATGTTTTTCAGCAGAAATAAACATGTTTCTGCAAGTTTGGTCAACCCCATGTAAGTTATGGGGCAGTAACAGTACACTTTTCAAAACGTGTTTTTCAGCCCGAAATAAACGCGTTTTTTCAGACAACTGAATCCCCATGTAGCAACAAGGCTCAGAAGAGCCCACACACTCAGATCTTAACCCCAGTGTGCTGAAAGTGTCAAAACATGTTTTTCAGCAGAAATAAACATGTTTCTGCAAGTTTGGTCAACCCCATGTAAGTTATGGGGCAGTAACAGTACACTCTGCAAAACGTGTTTTTCAGCCCGAAATAAACGCGTTTTTTCAGACAACTGAATACCCATGTAGCAGCAAGTCTCAGAAGAGCCCACACACTCAGCTCTTAACCCCAGTGTGCAGAAAGGGTCAAAACGTGTTTTTCAGCAGAAATAAACATGTTTCTGCAAGTTTGGTCAACCCCATGTAAGTTATGGGGCAGTAACAGTACACTCTGCAAAACGTGTTTTTCAGCCCGAAATAAACGCGTTTTTTCAGACAACTGAATACCCATGTAGCAGCAAGGCTCAGAAGAGCCCACACACTAAGATCTTAACCCCAGTGTGCTGAAAGTGTCAAAACATGTTTTTCAGCAGAAATAAACATGTTTCTGCAAGTTTGGTCAACCCCATGTAAGTTATGGGGCAGTAACAGTACACTTTTCAAAACGTGTTTTTCAGCCCGAAATAAACGCGTTTTTTCAGACAACTGAATCCCCATGTAGCAACAAGGCTCAGAAGAGCCCACACACTCAGATCTTAACCCCAGTGTGCTGAAAGTGTCAAAACATGTTTTTCAGCAGAAATAAACATGTTTCTGCAAGTTTGGTCAACCCCATGTAAGTTATGGGGCAGTAACAGTACACTTTTCAAAACGTGTTTTTCAGCCAGAAATAAACGCGTTTTTTCAGACAACTGAATCCCCATGTAGCAGCAAGGCTCAGAAGAGCCCACACACTCAGATCTTAACCCCAGTGTGCTGAAAGTGTCAAAACATGTTTTTCAGCAGAAATAAACATGTTTCTGCAAGTTTGGTCAACCCCATGTAAGTTATGGGGCAGTAACAGTACACTTTTCAAAACGTGTTTTTCAGCCCGAAATAAACGCGTTTTTTCAGACAACTGAATCCCCATGTAGCAACAAGGCTCAGAAGAGCCCACACACTCAGATCTTAATCCCAGTGTGCTGAAAGTGTCAAAACATGTTTTTCAGCAGAAATAAACATGTTTCTGCAAGTTTGGTCAACCCCATGTAAGTTATGGGGCAGTAACAGTACACTCTGCAAAACGTGTTTTTCAGCCCGAAATAAACGCGTTTTTTCAGACAACTGAATACCCATGTAGGAGCAAGTCTCAGAAGAGCCCACACACTCAGCTCTTAACCCCAGTGTGCAGAAAGGGTCAAAACGTGTTTTTCAGCAGAAATAAACATGTTTCTGCAAGTTTGGTCAACCCCATGTAAGTTATGGGGCAGTAACAGTACACTTTTCAAAACGTGTTTTTCAGCCCGAAATAAACGCGTTTTTTCAGACAACTGAATCCCCATGTAGCAACAAGGCTCAGAAGAGCCCACACACTCAGATCTTAACCCCAGTGTGCTGAAAGTGTCAAAACATGTTTTTCAGCAGAAATAAACATGTTTCTGCAAGTTTGGTCAACCCCATGTAAGTTATGGGGCAGTAACAGTACACTTTTCAAAACGTGTTTTTCAGCCCGAAATAAACGCGTTTTTTCAGACAACTGAATCCCCATGTAGCAACAAGGCTCAGAAGAGCCCACACACACAGATCTTAACCCCAGTGGGCTGAAAGTGTCAAAACATGTTTTTCAGCAGAAATAAACATGTTTCTGCAAGTTTGGTCAACCCCATGTAAGTTATGGGGCAGTAACAGTACACTTTTCAAAACGTGTTTTTCAGCCCGAAATAAACGCGTTTTTTCAGACAACTGAATCCCCATGTAGCAACAAGGCTCAGAAGAGCCCACACACTCAGATCTTAACCCCAGTGTGCTGAAAGTGTCAAAACATGTTTTTCAGCAGAAATAAACATGTTTCTGCAAGTTTGGTCAACCCCATGTAAGTTATGGGGCAGTAACAGTACACTTTTCAAAACGTGTTTTTCAGCCCGAAATAAACGCGTTTTTTCAGACAACTGAATACCCATGTAGCAGCAAGTCTCAGAAGAGCCCACACACTCAGATCTTAACCCCAGTGTGCAGAAAGGGTCAAAACGTGTTTTTCAGCAGAAATAAACATGTTTCTGCAAGTTTGGTCAACCCCATGTAAGTTATGGGGCAGTAACAGTACACTCTGCAAAACGTGTTTTTCAGCCCGAAATAAACGCGTTTTTTCAGACAACTGAATCCCCATGTAGCAGCAAGGCTCAGAAGAGCCCACACACTCAGATCTTAACCCCAGTGTGCTGAAAGTGTCAAAACATGTTTTTCAGCAGAAATAAACATGTTTCTGCAAGTTTGGTCAACCCCATGTAAGTTATGGGGCAGTAACAGTACACTTTTCAAAACGTGTTTTTCAGCCCGAAATAAACGCGTTTTTTCAGACAACTGAATCCCCATGTAGCAACAAGGCTCAGAAGAGCCCACACACTCAGATCTTAACCCCAGTGTGCTGAAAGTGTCAAAACATGTTTTTCAGCAGAAATAAACATGTTTCTGCAAGTTTGGTCAACCCCATGTAAGTTATGGGGCAGTAACAGTACACTCTGCAAAACGTGTTTTTCAGCCCGAAATAAACGCGTTTTTTCAGACAACTGAATCCCCATGTAGCAGCAAGGCTCAGAAGAGCCCACACACTCAGATCTTAACCCCAGTGTGCTGAAAGTGTCAAAACATGTTTTTCAGCAGAAATAAACATGTTTCTGCAAGTTTGGTCAACCCCATGTAAGTTATGGGGCAGTAACAGTACACTTTTCAAAACGTGTTTTTCAGCCCGAAATAAACGCGTTTTTTCAGACAACTGAATCCCCATGTAGCAACAAGGCTCAGAAGAGCCCACACACTCAGATCTTAACCCCAGTGTGCTGAAAGTGTCAAAACATGTTTTTCAGCAGAAATAAACATGTTTCTGCAAGTTTGGTCAACCCCATGTAAGTTATGGGGCAGTAACAGTACACTCTGCAAAACGTGTTTTTCAGCCCGAAATAAACGCGTTTTTTCAGACAACTGAATCCCCATGTAGCAGCAAGGCTCAGAAGAGCCCACACACTCAGATCTTAACCCCAGTGTGCTGAAAGTGTCAAAACATGTTTTTCAGCAGAAATAAACATGTTTCTGCAAGTTTGGTCAACCCCATGTAAGTTATGGGGCAGTAACAGTACACTTTTCAAAACGTGTTTTTCAGCCCGAAATAAACGCGTTTTTTCAGACAACTGAATACCCATGTAGCAGCAAGGCTCAGAAGAGCCCACACACTCAGATCTTAACCCCAGTGTGCAGAAAGGGTCAAAACGTGTTTTTCAGCAGAAATAAACATGTTTCTGCAAGTTTGGTCAACCCCATGTAAGTTATGGGGCAGTAACAGTACACTCTGCAAAACGTGTTTTTCAGCCCGAAATAAACGCGTTTTTTCAGACAACTGAATCCCCATGTAGCAGCAAGGCTCAGAAGAGCCCACACACTCAGATCTTAACCCCAGTGTGCTGAAAGTGTCAAAACATGTTTTTCAGCAGAAATAAACATGTTTCTGCAAGTTTGGTCAACCCCATGTAAGTTATGGGGCAGTAACAGTACACTTTTCAAAACGTGTTTTTCAGCCCGAAATAAACGCGTTTTTTCAGACAACTGAATCCCCATGTAGCAACAAGGCTCAGAAGAGCCCACACACTCAGATCTTAACCCCAGTGTGCTGAAAGTGTCAAAACATGTTTTTCAGCAGAAATAAACATGTTTCTGCAAGTTTGGTCAACCCCATGTAAGTTATGGGGCAGTAACAGTACACTCTGCAAAACGTGTTTTTCAGCCCGAAATAAACGCGTTTTTTCAGACAACTGAATACCCATGTAGGAGCAAGTCTCAGAAGAGCCCACACACTCAGCTCTTAACCCCAGTGTGCAGAAAGGGTCAAAACGTGTTTTTCAGCAGAAATAAACATGTTTCTGCAAGTTTGGTCAACCCCATGTAAGTTATGGGGCAGTAACAGTACACTTTTCAAAACGTGTTTTTCAGCCCGAAATAAACGCGTTTTTTCAGACAACTGAATCCCCATGTAGCAACAAGGCTCAGAAGAGCCCACACACTCAGATCTTAACCCCAGTGTGCTGAAAGTGTCAAAACATGTTTTTCAGCAGAAATAAACATGTTTCTGCAAGTTTGGTCAACCCCATGTAAGTTATGGGGCAGTAACAGTACACTTTTCAAAACGTGTTTTTCAGCCCGAAATAAACGCGTTTTTTCAGACAACTGAATCCCCATGTAGCAACAAGGCTCAGAAGAGCCCACACACACAGATCTTAACCCCAGTGTGCTGAAAGTGTCAAAACATGTTTTTCAGCAGAAATAAACATGTTTCTGCAAGTTTGGTCAACCCCATGTAAGTTATGGGGCAGTAACAGTACACTTTTCAAAACGTGTTTTTCAGCCCGAAATAAACGCGTTTTTTCAGACAACTGAATCCCCATGTAGCAACAAGGCTCAGAAGAGCCCACACACTCAGATCTTAACCCCAGTGTGCTGAAAGTGTCAAAACATGTTTTTCAGCAGAAATAAACATGTTTCTGCAAGTTTGGTCAACCCCATGTAAGTTATGGGGCAGTAACAGTACACTTTTCAAAACGTGTTTTTCAGCCCGAAATAAACGCGTTTTTTCAGACAACTGAATACCCATGTAGCAGCAAGTCTCAGAAGAGCCCACACACTCAGATCTTAACCCCAGTGTGCAGAAAGGGTCAAAACGTGTTTTTCAGCAGAAATAAACATGTTTCTGCAAGTTTGGTCAACCCCATGTAAGTTATGGGGCAGTAACAGTACACTCTGCAAAACGTGTTTTTCAGCCCGAAATAAACGCGTTTTTTCAGACAACTGAATCCCCATGTAGCAGCAAGGCTCAGAAGAGCCCACACACTCAGATCTTAACCCCAGTGTGCTGAAAGTGTCAAAACATGTTTTTCAGCAGAAATAAACATGTTTCTGCAAGTTTGGTCAACCCCATGTAAGTTATGGGGCAGTAACAGTACACTTTTCAAAACGTGTTTTTCAGCCCGAAATAAACGCGTTTTTTCAGACAACTGAATCCCCATGTAGCAACAAGGCTCAGAAGAGCCCACACACTCAGATCTTAACCCCAGTGTGCTGAAAGTGTCAAAACATGTTTTTCAGCAGAAATAAACATGTTTCTGCAAGTTTGGTCAACCCCATGTAAGTTATGGGGCAGTAACAGTACACTCTGCAAAACGTGTTTTTCAGCCCGAAATAAACGCGTTTTTTCAGACAACTGAATCCCCATGTAGCAGCAAGGCTCAGAAGAGCCCACACACTCAGATCTTAACCCCAGTGTGCTGAAAGTGTCAAAACATGTTTTTCAGCAGAAATAAACATGTTTCTGCAAGTTTGGTCAACCCCATGTAAGTTATGGGGCAGTAACAGTACACTTTTCAAAACGTGTTTTTCAGCCCGAAATAAACGCGTTTTTTCAGACAACTGAATCCCCATGTAGCAACAAGGCTCAGAAGAGCCCACACACTCAGATCTTAACCCCAGTGTGCTGAAAGTGTCAAAACATGTTTTTCTGCAGAAATAAACATGTTTCTGCAAGTTTGGTCAACCCCATGTAAGTTATGGGGCAGTAACAGTACACTTTTCAAAACGTGTTTTTCAGCCCGAAATAAACGCGTTTTTTCAGACAACTGAATCCCCATGTAGCAGCAAGGCTCAGAAGAGCCCACACACTCAGATCTTAACCCCAGTGTGCTGAAAGTGTCAAAACATGTTTTTCAGCAGAAATAAACATGTTTCTGCAAGTTTGGTCAACCCCATGTAAGTTATGGGGCAGTAACAGTACACTTTTCAAAACGTGTTTTTCAGCCCGAAATAAACGCGTTTTTTCAGACAACTGAATCCCCATGTAGCAACAAGGCTCAGAAGAGCCCACACACTCAGATCTTAACCCCAGTGTGCTGAAAGTGTCAAAACATGTTTTTCTGCAGAAATAAACATGTTTCTGCAAGTTTGGTCAACCCCATGTAAGTTATGGGGCAGTAACAGTACACTTTTCAAAACGTGTTTTTCAGCCCGAAATAAACGCGTTTTTTCAGACAACTGAATCCCCATGTAGCAACAAGGCTCAGAAGAGCCCACACACTCAGATCTTAACCCCAGTGTGCTGAAAGTGTCAAAACATGTTTTTCAGCTGAAATAAACATGTTTCTGCAAGTTTGGTCAACCCCATGTAAGTTATGGGGCAGTAACAGTACACTTTTCAAAACGTGTTTTTCAGCCCGAAATAAACGCGTTTTTTCAGACAACTGAATCCCCATGTAGCAACAAGTCTCAGAAGAGCCCACACACTCAGATCTTAACCCCAGTGTGCTGAAAGTGTCAAAACATGTTTTTCAGCAGAAATAAACATGTTTCTGCAAGTTTGGTCAACCCCATGTAAGTTATGGGGCAGTAACAGTACACTTTTCAAAACGTGTTTTTCAGCCCGAAATAAACGCGTTTTTTCAGACAACTGAATACCCATGTAGCAGCAAGTCTCAGAAGAGCCCACACACTCAGCTCTTAACCCCAGTGTGCAGAAAGGGTCAAAACGTGTTTTTCAGCAGAAATAAACATGTTTCTGCAAGTTTGGTCAACCCCATGTAAGTTATGGGGCAGTAACAGTACACTCTGCAAAACGTGTTTTTCAGCCCGAAATAAACGCGTTTTTTCAGACAACTGAATCCCCATGTAGCAGCAAGGCTCAGAAGAGCCCACACACTCAGATCTTAACCCCAGTGTGCTGAAAGTGTCAAAACATGTTTTTCAGCAGAAATAAACATGTTTCTGCAAGTTTGGTCAACCCCATGTAAGTTATGGGGCAGTAACAGTACACTTTTCAAAACGTGTTTTTCAGCCCGAAATAAACGCGTTTTTTCAGACAACTGAATCCCCATGTAGCAACAAGGCTCAGAAGAGCCCACACACTCAGATCTTAACCCCAGTGTGCTGAAAGTGTCAAAACATGTTTTTCAGCAGAAATAAACATGTTTCTGCAAGTTTGGTCAACCCCATGTAAGTTATGGGGCAGTAACAGTACACTTTTCAAAACGTGTTTTTCAGCCCGAAATAAACGCGTTTTTTCAGACAACTGAATACCCATGTAGCAGCAAGTCTCAGAAGAGCCCACACACTCAGCTCTTAACCCCAGTGTGCAGAAAGGGTCAAAACGTGTTTTTCAGCAGAAATAAACATGTTTCTGCAAGTTTGGTCAACCCCATGTAAGTTATGGGGCAGTAACAGTACACTTTTCAAAACGTGTTTTTCAGCCCGAAATAAACGCGTTTTTTCAGACAACTGAATCCCCATGTAGCAGCAAGGCTCAGAAGAGCCCACACACTCAGATCTTAACCCCAGTGTGCTGAAAGTGTCAAAACATGTTTTTCAGCAGAAATAAACATGTTTCTGCAAGTTTGGTCAACCCCATGTAAGTTATGGGGCAGTAACAGTACACTTTTCAAAACGTGTTTTTCAGCCCGAAATAAACGCGTTTTTTCAGACAACTGAATCCCCATGTAGCAACAAGGCTCAGAAGAGCCCACACACTCAGATCTTAACCCCAGTGTGCTGAAAGTGTCAAAACATGTTTTTCAGCAGAAATAAACATGTTTCTGCAAGTTTGGTCAACCCCATGTAAGTTATGGGGCAGTAACAGTACACTCTGCAAAACGTGTTTTTCAGCCCGAAATAAACGCGTTTTTTCAGACAACTGAATCCCCATGTAGCAGCAAGGCTCAGAAGAGCCCACACACTCAGATCTTAACCCCAGTGTGCTGAAAGTGTCAAAACATGTTTTTCAGCAGAAATAAACATGTTTCTGCAAGTTTGGTCAACCCCATGTAAGTTATGGGGCAGTAACAGTACACTTTTCAAAACGTGTTTTTCAGCCCGAAATAAACGCGTTTTTTCAGACAACTGAATACCCATGTAGCAGCAAGGCTCAGAAGAGCCCACACACTCAGATCTTAACCCCAGTGTGCAGAAAGGGTCAAAACGTGTTTTTCAGCAGAAATAAACATGTTTCTGCAAGTTTGGTCAACCCCATGTAAGTTATGGGGCAGTAACAGTACACTCTGCAAAACGTGTTTTTCAGCCCGAAATAAACGCGTTTTTTCAGACAACTGAATCCCCATGTAGCAGCAAGGCTCAGAAGAGCCCACACACTCAGATCTTAACCCCAGTGTGCTGAAAGTGTCAAAACATGTTTTTCAGCAGAAATAAACATGTTTCTGCAAGTTTGGTCAACCCCATGTAAGTTATGGGGCAGTAACAGTACACTTTTCAAAACGTGTTTTTCAGCCCGAAATAAACGCGTTTTTTCAGACAACTGAATCCCCATGTAGCAACAAGGCTCAGAAGAGCCCACACACTCAGATCTTAACCCCAGTGTGCTGAAAGTGTCAAAACATGTTTTTCAGCAGAAATAAACATGTTTCTGCAAGTTTGGTCAACCCCATGTAAGTTATGGGGCAGTAACAGTACACTCTGCAAAACGTGTTTTTCAGCCCGAAATAAACGCGTTTTTTCAGACAACTGAATACCCATGTAGCAGCAAGTCTCAGAAGAGCCCACACACTCAGCTCTTAACCCCAGTGTGCAGAAAGGGTCAAAACGTGTTTTTCAGCAGAAATAAACATGTTTCTGCAAGTTTGGTCAACCCCATGTAAGTTATGGGGCAGTAACAGTACACTCTGCAAAACGTGTTTTTCAGCCCGAAATAAACGCGTTTTTTCAGACAACTGAATACCCATGTAGCAGCAAGGCTCAGAAGAGCCCACACACTAAGATCTTAACCCCAGTGTGCTGAAAGTGTCAAAACATGTTTTTCAGCAGAAATAAACATGTTTCTGCAAGTTTGGTCAACCCCATGTAAGTTATGGGGCAGTAACAGTACACTTTTCAAAACGTGTTTTTCAGCCCGAAATAAACGCGTTTTTTCAGACAACTGAATCCCCATGTAGCAACAAGGCTCAGAAGAGCCCACACACTCAGATCTTAACCCCAGTGTGCTGAAAGTGTCAAAACATGTTTTTCAGCAGAAATAAACATGTTTCTGCAAGTTTGGTCAACCCCATGTAAGTTATGGGGCAGTAACAGTACACTTTTCAAAACGTGTTTTTCAGCCAGAAATAAACGCGTTTTTTCAGACAACTGAATCCCCATGTAGCAGCAAGGCTCAGAAGAGCCCACACACTCAGATCTTAACCCCAGTGTGCTGAAAGTGTCAAAACATGTTTTTCAGCAGAAATAAACATGTTTCTGCAAGTTTGGTCAACCCCATGTAAGTTATGGGGCAGTAACAGTACACTTTTCAAAACGTGTTTTTCAGCCCGAAATAAACGCGTTTTTTCAGACAACTGAATCCCCATGTAGCAACAAGGCTCAGAAGAGCCCACACACTCAGATCTTAATCCCAGTGTGCTGAAAGTGTCAAAACATGTTTTTCAGCAGAAATAAACATGTTTCTGCAAGTTTGGTCAACCCCATGTAAGTTATGGGGCAGTAACAGTACACTCTGCAAAACGTGTTTTTCAGCCCGAAATAAACGCGTTTTTTCAGACAACTGAATACCCATGTAGGAGCAAGTCTCAGAAGAGCCCACACACTCAGCTCTTAACCCCAGTGTGCAGAAAGGGTCAAAACGTGTTTTTCAGCAGAAATAAACATGTTTCTGCAAGTTTGGTCAACCCCATGTAAGTTATGGGGCAGTAACAGTACACTTTTCAAAACGTGTTTTTCAGCCCGAAATAAACGCGTTTTTTCAGACAACTGAATCCCCATGTAGCAACAAGGCTCAGAAGAGCCCACACACTCAGATCTTAACCCCAGTGTGCTGAAAGTGTCAAAACATGTTTTTCAGCAGAAATAAACATGTTTCTGCAAGTTTGGTCAACCCCATGTAAGTTATGGGGCAGTAACAGTACACTTTTCAAAACGTGTTTTTCAGCCCGAAATAAACGCGTTTTTTCAGACAACTGAATCCCCATGTAGCAACAAGGCTCAGAAGAGCCCACACACACAGATCTTAACCCCAGTGGGCTGAAAGTGTCAAAACATGTTTTTCAGCAGAAATAAACATGTTTCTGCAAGTTTGGTCAACCCCATGTAAGTTATGGGGCAGTAACAGTACACTTTTCAAAACGTGTTTTTCAGCCCGAAATAAACGCGTTTTTTCAGACAACTGAATCCCCATGTAGCAACAAGGCTCAGAAGAGCCCACACACTCAGATCTTAACCCCAGTGTGCTGAAAGTGTCAAAACATGTTTTTCAGCAGAAATAAACATGTTTCTGCAAGTTTGGTCAACCCCATGTAAGTTATGGGGCAGTAACAGTACACTTTTCAAAACGTGTTTTTCAGCCCGAAATAAACGCGTTTTTTCAGACAACTGAATACCCATGTAGCAGCAAGTCTCAGAAGAGCCCACACACTCAGATCTTAACCCCAGTGTGCAGAAAGGGTCAAAACGTGTTTTTCAGCAGAAATAAACATGTTTCTGCAAGTTTGGTCAACCCCATGTAAGTTATGGGGCAGTAACAGTACACTCTGCAAAACGTGTTTTTCAGCCCGAAATAAACGCGTTTTTTCAGACAACTGAATCCCCATGTAGCAGCAAGGCTCAGAAGAGCCCACACACTCAGATCTTAACCCCAGTGTGCTGAAAGTGTCAAAACATGTTTTTCAGCAGAAATAAACATGTTTCTGCAAGTTTGGTCAACCCCATGTAAGTTATGGGGCAGTAACAGTACACTTTTCAAAACGTGTTTTTCAGCCCGAAATAAACGCGTTTTTTCAGACAACTGAATCCCCATGTAGCAACAAGGCTCAGAAGAGCCCACACACTCAGATCTTAACCCCAGTGTGCTGAAAGTGTCAAAACATGTTTTTCAGCAGAAATAAACATGTTTCTGCAAGTTTGGTCAACCCCATGTAAGTTATGGGGCAGTAACAGTACACTCTGCAAAACGTGTTTTTCAGCCCGAAATAAACGCGTTTTTTCAGACAACTGAATCCCCATGTAGCAGCAAGGCTCAGAAGAGCCCACACACTCAGATCTTAACCCCAGTGTGCTGAAAGTGTCAAAACATGTTTTTCAGCAGAAATAAACATGTTTCTGCAAGTTTGGTCAACCCCATGTAAGTTATGGGGCAGTAACAGTACACTTTTCAAAACGTGTTTTTCAGCCCGAAATAAACGCGTTTTTTCAGACAACTGAATCCCCATGTAGCAACAAGGCTCAGAAGAGCCCACACACTCAGATCTTAACCCCAGTGTGCTGAAAGTGTCAAAACATGTTTTTCAGCAGAAATAAACATGTTTCTGCAAGTTTGGTCAACCCCATGTAAGTTATGGGGCAGTAACAGTACACTCTGCAAAACGTGTTTTTCAGCCCGAAATAAACGCGTTTTTTCAGACAACTGAATCCCCATGTAGCAGCAAGGCTCAGAAGAGCCCACACACTCAGATCTTAACCCCAGTGTGCTGAAAGTGTCAAAACATGTTTTTCAGCAGAAATAAACATGTTTCTGCAAGTTTGGTCAACCCCATGTAAGTTATGGGGCAGTAACAGTACACTTTTCAAAACGTGTTTTTCAGCCCGAAATAAACGCGTTTTTTCAGACAACTGAATACCCATGTAGCAGCAAGGCTCAGAAGAGCCCACACACTCAGATCTTAACCCCAGTGTGCAGAAAGGGTCAAAACGTGTTTTTCAGCAGAAATAAACATGTTTCTGCAAGTTTGGTCAACCCCATGTAAGTTATGGGGCAGTAACAGTACACTCTGCAAAACGTGTTTTTCAGCCCGAAATAAACGCGTTTTTTCAGACAACTGAATCCCCATGTAGCAGCAAGGCTCAGAAGAGCCCACACACTCAGATCTTAACCCCAGTGTGCTGAAAGTGTCAAAACATGTTTTTCAGCAGAAATAAACATGTTTCTGCAAGTTTGGTCAACCCCATGTAAGTTATGGGGCAGTAACAGTACACTTTTCAAAACGTGTTTTTCAGCCCGAAATAAACGCGTTTTTTCAGACAACTGAATCCCCATGTAGCAACAAGGCTCAGAAGAGCCCACACACTCAGATCTTAACCCCAGTGTGCTGAAAGTGTCAAAACATGTTTTTCAGCAGAAATAAACATGTTTCTGCAAGTTTGGTCAACCCCATGTAAGTTATGGGGCAGTAACAGTACACTCTGCAAAACGTGTTTTTCAGCCCGAAATAAACGCGTTTTTTCAGACAACTGAATACCCATGTAGGAGCAAGTCTCAGAAGAGCCCACACACTCAGCTCTTAACCCCAGTGTGCAGAAAGGGTCAAAACGTGTTTTTCAGCAGAAATAAACATGTTTCTGCAAGTTTGGTCAACCCCATGTAAGTTATGGGGCAGTAACAGTACACTTTTCAAAACGTGTTTTTCAGCCCGAAATAAACGCGTTTTTTCAGACAACTGAATCCCCATGTAGCAACAAGGCTCAGAAGAGCCCACACACTCAGATCTTAACCCCAGTGTGCTGAAAGTGTCAAAACATGTTTTTCAGCAGAAATAAACATGTTTCTGCAAGTTTGGTCAACCCCATGTAAGTTATGGGGCAGTAACAGTACACTTTTCAAAACGTGTTTTTCAGCCCGAAATAAACGCGTTTTTTCAGACAACTGAATCCCCATGTAGCAACAAGGCTCAGAAGAGCCCACACACACAGATCTTAACCCCAGTGTGCTGAAAGTGTCAAAACATGTTTTTCAGCAGAAATAAACATGTTTCTGCAAGTTTGGTCAACCCCATGTAAGTTATGGGGCAGTAACAGTACACTTTTCAAAACGTGTTTTTCAGCCCGAAATAAACGCGTTTTTTCAGACAACTGAATCCCCATGTAGCAACAAGGCTCAGAAGAGCCCACACACTCAGATCTTAACCCCAGTGTGCTGAAAGTGTCAAAACATGTTTTTCAGCAGAAATAAACATGTTTCTGCAAGTTTGGTCAACCCCATGTAAGTTATGGGGCAGTAACAGTACACTTTTCAAAACGTGTTTTTCAGCCCGAAATAAACGCGTTTTTTCAGACAACTGAATACCCATGTAGCAGCAAGTCTCAGAAGAGCCCACACACTCAGATCTTAACCCCAGTGTGCAGAAAGGGTCAAAACGTGTTTTTCAGCAGAAATAAACATGTTTCTGCAAGTTTGGTCAACCCCATGTAAGTTATGGGGCAGTAACAGTACACTCTGCAAAACGTGTTTTTCAGCCCGAAATAAACGCGTTTTTTCAGACAACTGAATCCCCATGTAGCAGCAAGGCTCAGAAGAGCCCACACACTCAGATCTTAACCCCAGTGTGCTGAAAGTGTCAAAACATGTTTTTCAGCAGAAATAAACATGTTTCTGCAAGTTTGGTCAACCCCATGTAAGTTATGGGGCAGTAACAGTACACTTTTCAAAACGTGTTTTTCAGCCCGAAATAAACGCGTTTTTTCAGACAACTGAATCCCCATGTAGCAACAAGGCTCAGAAGAGCCCACACACTCAGATCTTAACCCCAGTGTGCTGAAAGTGTCAAAACATGTTTTTCAGCAGAAATAAACATGTTTCTGCAAGTTTGGTCAACCCCATGTAAGTTATGGGGCAGTAACAGTACACTCTGCAAAACGTGTTTTTCAGCCCGAAATAAACGCGTTTTTTCAGACAACTGAATCCCCATGTAGCAGCAAGGCTCAGAAGAGCCCACACACTCAGATCTTAACCCCAGTGTGCTGAAAGTGTCAAAACATGTTTTTCAGCAGAAATAAACATGTTTCTGCAAGTTTGGTCAACCCCATGTAAGTTATGGGGCAGTAACAGTACACTTTTCAAAACGTGTTTTTCAGCCCGAAATAAACGCGTTTTTTCAGACAACTGAATCCCCATGTAGCAACAAGGCTCAGAAGAGCCCACACACTCAGATCTTAACCCCAGTGTGCTGAAAGTGTCAAAACATGTTTTTCTGCAGAAATAAACATGTTTCTGCAAGTTTGGTCAACCCCATGTAAGTTATGGGGCAGTAACAGTACACTTTTCAAAACGTGTTTTTCAGCCCGAAATAAACGCGTTTTTTCAGACAACTGAATCCCCATGTAGCAGCAAGGCTCAGAAGAGCCCACACACTCAGATCTTAACCCCAGTGTGCTGAAAGTGTCAAAACATGTTTTTCAGCAGAAATAAACATGTTTCTGCAAGTTTGGTCAACCCCATGTAAGTTATGGGGCAGTAACAGTACACTTTTCAAAACGTGTTTTTCAGCCCGAAATAAACGCGTTTTTTCAGACAACTGAATCCCCATGTAGCAACAAGGCTCAGAAGAGCCCACACACTCAGATCTTAACCCCAGTGTGCTGAAAGTGTCAAAACATGTTTTTCTGCAGAAATAAACATGTTTCTGCAAGTTTGGTCAACCCCATGTAAGTTATGGGGCAGTAACAGTACACTTTTCAAAACGTGTTTTTCAGCCCGAAATAAACGCGTTTTTTCAGACAACTGAATCCCCATGTAGCAACAAGGCTCAGAAGAGCCCACACACTCAGATCTTAACCCCAGTGTGCTGAAAGTGTCAAAACATGTTTTTCAGCTGAAATAAACATGTTTCTGCAAGTTTGGTCAACCCCATGTAAGTTATGGGGCAGTAACAGTACACTTTTCAAAACGTGTTTTTCAGCCCGAAATAAACGCGTTTTTTCAGACAACTGAATCCCCATGTAGCAACAAGTCTCAGAAGAGCCCACACACTCAGATCTTAACCCCAGTGTGCTGAAAGTGTCAAAACATGTTTTTCAGCAGAAATAAACATGTTTCTGCAAGTTTGGTCAACCCCATGTAAGTTATGGGGCAGTAACAGTACACTTTTCAAAACGTGTTTTTCAGCCCGAAATAAACGCGTTTTTTCAGACAACTGAATACCCATGTAGCAGCAAGTCTCAGAAGAGCCCACACACTCAGCTCTTAACCCCAGTGTGCAGAAAGGGTCAAAACGTGTTTTTCAGCAGAAATAAACATGTTTCTGCAAGTTTGGTCAACCCCATGTAAGTTATGGGGCAGTAACAGTACACTCTGCAAAACGTGTTTTTCAGCCCGAAATAAACGCGTTTTTTCAGACAACTGAATCCCCATGTAGCAGCAAGGCTCAGAAGAGCCCACACACTCAGATCTTAACCCCAGTGTGCTGAAAGTGTCAAAACATGTTTTTCAGCAGAAATAAACATGTTTCTGCAAGTTTGGTCAACCCCATGTAAGTTATGGGGCAGTAACAGTACACTTTTCAAAACGTGTTTTTCAGCCCGAAATAAACGCGTTTTTTCAGACAACTGAATCCCCATGTAGCAACAAGGCTCAGAAGAGCCCACACACTCAGATCTTAACCCCAGTGTGCTGAAAGTGTCAAAACATGTTTTTCAGCAGAAATAAACATGTTTCTGCAAGTTTGGTCAACCCCATGTAAGTTATGGGGCAGTAACAGTACACTTTTCAAAACGTGTTTTTCAGCCCGAAATAAACGCGTTTTTTCAGACAACTGAATCCCCATGTAGCAACAAGGCTCAGAAGAGCCCACACACTCAGATCTTAACCCCAGTGTGCTGAAAGTGTCAAAACATGTTTTTCAGCAGAAATAAACATGTTTCTGCAAGTTTGGTCAACCCCATGTAAGTTATGGGGCAGTAACAGTACACTTTTCAAAACGTGTTTTTCAGCCCGAAATAAACGCGTTTTTTCAGACAACTGAATACCCATGTAGCAGCAAGGCTCAGAAGAGCCCACACACTCAGATCTTAACCCCAGTGTGCTGAAAGTGTCAAAACATGTTTTTCAGCAGAAATAAACATGTTTCTGCAAGTTTGGTCAACCCCATGTAAGTTATGGGGCAGTAACAGTACACTTTTCAAAACGTGTTTTTCAGCCCGAAATAAACGCGTCTTTTCAGACAACTGAATACCCATGTAGCAGCAAGGCTCAGAAGAGCCCACACACTCAGATCTTAATCCCAGTGTGCAGAAAGGGTCAAAACGTGTTTTTCAGCAGAAATAAACATGTTTCTGCAAGTTTGGTCAACCCCATGTAAGTTATGGGGCAGTAACAGTACACTCTGCAAAACGTGTTTTTCAGCCCGAAATAAACGCGTTTTTTCAGACAACTGAATCCCCATGTAGCAGCAAGGCTCAGAAGAGCCCACACACTCAGATCTTAACCCCAGTGTGCTGAAAGTGTCAAAACATGTTTTTCAGCAGAAATAAACATGTTTCTGCAAGTTTGGTCAACCCCATGTAAGTTATGGGGCAGTAACAGTACACTTTTCAAAACGTGTTTTTCAGCCCGAAATAAACGCGTTTTTTCAGACAACTGAATCCCCATGTAGCAACAAGGCTCAGAAGAGCCCACACACTCAGATCTTAACCCCAGTGTGCTGAAAGTGTCAAAACATGTTTTTCAGCAGAAATAAACATGTTTCTGCAAGTTTGGTCAACCCCATGTAAGTTATGGGGCAGTAACAGTACACTCTGCAAAACGTGTTTTTCAGCCCGAAATAAACGCGTTTTTTCAGACAACTGAATACCCATGTAGGAGCAAGTCTCAGAAGAGCCCACACACTCAGCTCTTAACCCCAGTGTGCAGAAAGGGTCAAAACGTGTTTTTCAGCAGAAATAAACATGTTTCTGCAAGTTTGGTCAACCCCATGTAAGTTATGGGGCAGTAACAGTACACTTTTCAAAACGTGTTTTTCAGCCCGAAATAAACGCGTTTTTTCAGACAACTGAATCCCCATGTAGCAACAAGGCTCAGAAGAGCCCACACACTCAGATCTTAACCCCAGTGTGCTGAAAGTGTCAAAACATGTTTTTCAGCAGAAATAAACATGTTTCTGCAAGTTTGGTCAACCCCATGTAAGTTATGGGGCAGTAACAGTACACTTTTCAAAACGTGTTTTTCAGCCCGAAATAAACGCGTTTTTTCAGACAACTGAATCCCCATGTAGCAACAAGGCTCAGAAGAGCCCACACACACAGATCTTAACCCCAGTGTGCTGAAAGTGTCAAAACATGTTTTTCAGCAGAAATAAACATGTTTCTGCAAGTTTGGTCAACCCCATGTAAGTTATGGGGCAGTAACAGTACACTTTTCAAAACGTGTTTTTCAGCCCGAAATAAACGCGTTTTTTCAGACAACTGAATCCCCATGTAGCAACAAGGCTCAGAAGAGCCCACACACTCAGATCTTAACCCCAGTGTGCTGAAAGTGTCAAAACATGTTTTTCAGCAGAAATAAACATGTTTCTGCAAGTTTGGTCAACCCCATGTAAGTTATGGGGCAGTAACAGTACACTTTTCAAAACGTGTTTTTCAGCCCGAAATAAACGCGTTTTTTCAGACAACTGAATACCCATGTAGCAGCAAGTCTCAGAAGAGCCCACACACTCAGATCTTAACCCCAGTGTGCAGAAAGGGTCAAAACGTGTTTTTCAGCAGAAATAAACATGTTTCTGCAAGTTTGGTCAACCCCATGTAAGTTATGGGGCAGTAACAGTACACTCTGCAAAACGTGTTTTTCAGCCCGAAATAAACGCGTTTTTTCAGACAACTGAATCCCCATGTAGCAGCAAGGCTCAGAAGAGCCCACACACTCAGATCTTAACCCCAGTGTGCTGAAAGTGTCAAAACATGTTTTTCAGCAGAAATAAACATGTTTCTGCAAGTTTGGTCAACCCCATGTAAGTTATGGGGCAGTAACAGTACACTTTTCAAAACGTGTTTTTCAGCCCGAAATAAACGCGTTTTTTCAGACAACTGAATCCCCATGTAGCAACAAGGCTCAGAAGAGCCCACACACTCAGATCTTAACCCCAGTGTGCTGAAAGTGTCAAAACATGTTTTTCAGCAGAAATAAACATGTTTCTGCAAGTTTGGTCAACCCCATGTAAGTTATGGGGCAGTAACATTACACTTTTCAAAACGTGTTTTTCAGCCCGAAATAAACGCGTTTTTTCAGACAACTGAATCCCCATGTAGCAACAAGGCTCAGAAGAGCCCACACACTCAGATCTTAACCCCAGTGTGCTGAAAGTGTCAAAACATGTTTTTCAGCAGAAATAAACATGTTTCTGCAAGTTTGGTCAACCCCATGTAAGTTATGGGGCAGTAACAGTACACTTTTCAAAACGTGTTTTTCAGCCCGAAATAAACGCGTTTTTTCAGACAACTGAATCCCCATGTAGCAACAAGGCTCAGAAGAGCCCACACACTCAGATCTTAACCCCAGTGTGCTGAAAGTGTCAAAACATGTTTTTCAGCTGAAATAAACATGTTTCTGCAAGTTTGGTCAACCCCATGTAAGTTATGGGGCAGTAACAGTACACTTTTCAAAACGTGTTTTTCAGCCCGAAATAAACGCGTTTTTTCAGACAACTGAATCCCCATGTAGCAACAAGTCTCAGAAGAGCCCACACACTCAGATCTTAACCCCAGTGTGCTGAAAGTGTCAAAACATGTTTTTCAGCAGAAATAAACATGTTTCTGCAAGTTTGGTCAACCCCATGTAAGTTATGGGGCAGTAACAGTACACTTTTCAAAACGTGTTTTTCAGCCCGAAATAAACGCGTTTTTTCAGACAACTGAATACCCATGTAGCAGCAAGTCTCAGAAGAGCCCACACACTCAGCTCTTAACCCCAGTGTGCAGAAAGGGTCAAAACGTGTTTTTCAGCAGAAATAAACATGTTTCTGCAAGTTTGGTCAACCCCATGTAAGTTATGGGGCAGTAACAGTACACTCTGCAAAACGTGTTTTTCAGCCCGAAATAAACGCGTTTTTTCAGACAACTGAATCCCCATGTAGCAGCAAGGCTCAGAAGAGCCCACACACTCAGATCTTAACCCCAGTGTGCTGAAAGTGTCAAAACATGTTTTTCAGCAGAAATAAACATGTTTCTGCAAGTTTGGTCAACCCCATGTAAGTTATGGGGCAGTAACAGTACACTTTTCAAAACGTGTTTTTCAGCCCGAAATAAACGCGTTTTTTCAGACAACTGAATCCCCATGTAGCAACAAGGCTCAGAAGAGCCCACACACTCAGATCTTAACCCCAGTGTGCTGAAAGTGTCAAAACATGTTTTTCAGCAGAAATAAACATGTTTCTGCAAGTTTGGTCAACCCCATGTAAGTTATGGGGCAGTAACAGTACACTTTTCAAAACGTGTTTTTCAGCCCGAAATAAACGCGTTTTTTCAGACAACTGAATCCCCATGTAGCAACAAGGCTCAGAAGAGCCCACACACTCAGATCTTAACCCCAGTGTGCTGAAAGTGTCAAAACATGTTTTTCAGCAGAAATAAACATGTTTCTGCAAGTTTGGTCAACCCCATGTAAGTTATGGGCCAGTAATAGTACACTTTTCAAAACGTGTTTTTCAGCCCGAAATAAACGCGTTTTTTCAGACAACTGAATACCCATGTAGCAGCAAGTCTCAGAAGAGCCCACACACTCAGCTCTTAACCCCAGTGTGCAGAAAGGGTCAAAACGTGTTTTTCAGCAGAAATAAACATGTTTCTGCAAGTTTGGTCAACCCCATGTAAGTTATGGGGCAGTAACAGTACACTCTGCAAAACGTGTTTTTCAGCCCGAAATAAACGCGTTTTTTCAGACAACTGAATCCCCATGTAGCAGCAAGGCTCAGAAGAGCCCACACACTCAGATCTTAACCCCAGTGTGCTGAAAGTGTCAAAACATGTTTTTCAGCAGAAATAAGTTTCTGCAAGTTTGGTCAACCCCATGTAAGTTATGGGGCAGTAACAGTACACTTTTCAAAACGTGTTTATCAGCCCGAAATAAACGCGTTTTTTCAGACAACTGAATACCCATGTAGCAGCAAGGCTCAGAAGAGCCCACACACTCAGATCTTAACCCCAGTGTGCTGAAAGTGTCAAAACATGTTTTTCAGCAGAAATAAACATGTTTCTGCAAGTTTGGTCAACCCCATGTAAGTTATGGGGCAGTAACAGTACACTCTGCAAAACGTGTTTTTCAGCCCGAAATAAACGCGTTTTTTCAGACAACTGAATACCCATGTAGGAGCAAGTCTCAGAAGAGCCCACACACTCAGCTCTTAACCCCAGTGTGCAGAAAGGGTCAAAACGTGTTTTTCAGCAGAAATAAACATGTTTCTGCAAGTTTGGTCAACCCCATGTAAGTTATGGGGCAGTAACAGTACACTCTGCAAAACGTGTTTTTCAGCCCGAAATAAACGCGTTTTTTCAGACAACTGAATCCCCATGTAGCAGCAAGGCTCAGAAGAGCCCACACACTCAGATCTTAACCCCAGTGTGCTGAAAGTGTCAAAACATGTTTTTCAGCAGAAATAAACATGTTTCTGCAAGTTTGGTCAACCCCATGTAAGTTATGGGGCAGTAACAGTACACTTTTCAAAACGTGTTTTTCAGCCCGAAATAAACGCGTTTTTTCAGACAACTGAATCCCCATGTAGCAACAAGGCTCAGAAGAGCCCACACACTCAGATCTTAACCCCAGTGTGCTGAAAGTGTCAAAACATGTTTTTCAGCAGAAATAAACATGTTTCTGCAAGTTTGGTCAACCCCATGTAAGTTATGGGGCAGTAACAGTACACTCTGCAAAACGTGTTTTTCAGCCCGAAATAAACGCGTTTTTTCAGACAACTGAATCCCCATGTAGCAGCAAGGCTCAGAAGAGCCCACACACTCAGATCTTAACCCCAGTGTGCTGAAAGTGTCAAAACATGTTTTTCAGCAGAAATAAACATGTTTCTGCAAGTTTGGTCAACCCCATGTAAGTTATGGGGCAGTAACAGTACACTTTTCAAAACGTGTTTTTCAGCCCGAAATAAACGCGTTTTTTCAGACAACTGAATCCCCATGTAGCAACAAGGCTCAGAAGAGCCCACACACTCAGATCTTAACCCCAGTGTGCTGAAAGTGTCAAAACATGTTTTTCTGCAGAAATAAACATGTTTCTGCAAGTTTGGTCAACCCCATGTAAGTTATGGGGCAGTAACAGTACACTTTTCAAAACGTGTTTTTCAGCCCGAAATAAACGCGTTTTTTCAGACAACTGAATCCCCATGTAGCAACAAGGCTCAGAAGAGCCCACACACTCAGATCTTAACCCCAGTGTGCTGAAAGTGTCAAAACGTGTTTTTCAGCAGAAATAAACATGTTTCTGCAAGTTTGGTCAACCCCATGTAAGTTATGGGGCAGTAACAGTACACTTTTCAAAACGTGTTTTTCAGCCCGAAATAAACGCGTTTTTTCAGACAACTGAATACCCATGTAGCAGCAAGTCTCAGAAGAGCCCACACACTCAGCTCTTAACCCCAGTGTGCAGAAAGGGTCAAAACGTGTTTTTCAGCAGAAATAAACATGTTTCTGCAAGTTTGGTCAACCCCATGTAAGTTATGGGGCAGTAACAGTACACTTTTCAAAACGTGTTTTTCAGCCCGAAATAAACGCGTTTTTTCAGACAACTGAATCCCCATGTAGCAACAAGGCTCAGAAGAGCCCACACACTCAGATCTTAACCCCAGTGTGCTGAAAGTGTCAAAACATGTTTTTCAGCAGAAATAAACATGTTTCTGCAAGTTTGGTCAACCCCATGTAAGTTATGGGGCAGTAACAGTACACTCTGCAAAACGTGTTTTTCAGCCCGAAATAAACGCGTTTTTTCAGACAACTGAATCCCCATGTAGCAGCAAGGCTCAGAAGAGCCCACACACTCAGATCTTAACCCCAGTGTGCTGAAAGTGTCAAAACATGTTTTTCAGCAGAAATAAACATGTTTCTGCAAGTTTGGTCAACCCCATGTAAGTTATGGGGCAGTAACAGTACACTTTTCAAAACGTGTTTTTCAGCCCGAAATAAACGCGTTTTTTCAGACAACTGAATACCCATGTAGCAGCAAGGCTCAGAAGAGCCCACACACTCAGATCTTAATCCCAGTGTGCAGAAAGGGTCAAAACGTGTTTTTCAGCAGAAATAAACATGTTTCTGCAAGTTTGGTCAACCCCATGTAAGTTATGGGGCAGTAACAGTACACTCTGCAAAACGTGTTTTTCAGCCCGAAATAAACGCGTTTTTTCAGACAACTGAATCCCCATGTAGCAGCAAGGCTCAGAAGAGCCAAAACACTCAGATCTTAACCCCAGTGTGCTGAAAGTGTCAAAACATGTTTTTCAGCAGAAATAAACATGTTTCTGCAAGTTTGGTCAACCCCATGTAAGTTATGGGGCAGTAACAGTACACTTTTCAAAACGTGTTTTTCAGCCCGAAATAAACGCGTTTTTTCAGACAACTGAATCCCCATGTAGCAACAAGGCTCAGAAGAGCCCACACACTCAGATCTTAACCCCAGTGTGCTGAAAGTGTCAAAACATGTTTTTCAGCAGAAATAAACATGTTTCTGCAAGTTTGGTCAACCCCATGTAAGTTATGGGGCAGTAACAGTACACTCTGCAAAACGTGTTTTTCAGCCCGAAATAAACGCGTTTTTTCAGACAACTGAATACCCATGTAGGAGCAAGTCTCAGAAGAGCCCACACACTCAGCTCTTAACCCCAGTGTGCAGAAAGGGTCAAAACGTGTTTTTCAGCAGAAATAAACATGTTTCTGCAAGTTTGGTCAACCCCATGTAAGTTATGGGGCAGTAACAGTACACTTTTCAAAACGTGTTTTTCAGCCCGAAATAAACGCGTTTTTTCAGACAACTGAATCCCCATGTAGCAACAAGGCTCAGAAGAGCCCACACACTCAGATCTTAACCCCAGTGTGCTGAAAGTGTCAAAACATGTTTTTCAGCAGAAATAAACATGTTTCTGCAAGTTTGGTCAACCCCATGTAAGTTATGGGGCAGTAACAGTACACTTTTCAAAACGTGTTTTTCAGCCCGAAATAAACGCGTTTTTTCAGACAACTGAATCCCCATGTAGCAACAAGGCTCAGAAGAGCCCACACACACAGATCTTAACCCCAGTGTGCTGAAAGTGTCAAAACATGTTTTTCAGCAGAAATAAACATGTTTCTGCAAGTTTGGTCAACCCCATGTAAGTTATGGGGCAGTAACAGTACACTTTTCAAAACGTGTTTTTCAGCCCGAAATAAACGCGTTTTTTCAGACAACTGAATCCCCATGTAGCAACAAGGCTCAGAAGAGCCCACACACTCAGATCTTAACCCCAGTGTGCTGAAAGTGTCAAAACATGTTTTTCAGCAGAAATAAACATGTTTCTGCAAGTTTGGTCAACCCCATGTAAGTTATGGGGCAGTAACAGTACACTTTTCAAAACGTGTTTTTCAGCCCGAAATAAACGCGTTTTTTTCAGACAACTGAATACCCATGTAGCAGCAAGTCTCAGAAGAGCCCACACACTCAGATCTTAACCCCAGTGTGCAGAAAGGGTCAAAACGTGTTTTTCAGCAGAAATAAACATGTTTCTGCAAGTTTGGTCAACCCCATGTAAGTTATGGGGCAGTAACAGTACACTCTGCAAAACGTGTTTTTCAGCCCGAAATAAACGCGTTTTTTCAGACAACTGAATCCCCATGTAGCAGCAAGGCTCAGAAGAGCCCACACACTCAGATCTTAACCCCAGTGTGCTGAAAGTGTCAAAACATGTTTTTCAGCAGAAATAAACATGTTTCTGCAAGTTTGGTCAACCCCATGTAAGTTATGGGGCAGTAACAGTACACTCTGCAAAACGTGTTTTTCAGCCCGAAATAAACGCGTTTTTTCAGACAACTGAATCCCCATGTAGCAGCAAGGCTCAGAAGAGCCCACACACTCAGATCTTAACCCCAGTGTGCTGAAAGTGTCAAAACATGTTTTTCAGCAGAAATAAACATGTTTCTGCAAGTTTGGTCAACCCCATGTAAGTTATGGGGCAGTAACAGTACACTTTTCAAAACGTGTTTTTCAGCCCGAAATAAACGCGTTTTTTCAGACAACTGAATCCCCATGTAGCAACAAGGCTCAGAAGAGCCCACACACTCAGATCTTAACCCCAGTGTGCTGAAAGTGTCAAAACATGTTTTTCTGCAGAAATAAACATGTTTCTGCAAGTTTGGTCAACCCCATGTAAGTTATGGGGCAGTAACAGTACACTTTTCAAAACGTGTTTTTCAGCCCGAAATAAACGCGTTTTTTCAGACAACTGAATCCCCATGTAGCAACAAGGCTCAGAAGAGCCCACACACTCAGATCTTAACCCCAGTGTGCTGAAAGTGTCAAAACATGTTTTTCAGCAGAAATAAACATGTTTCTGCAAGTTTGGTCAACCCCATGTAAGTTATGGGGCAGTAACAGTACACTTTTCAAAACGTGTTTTTCAGCCCGAAATAAACGCGTTTTTTCAGACAACTGAATCCCCATGTAGCAACAAGGCTCAGAAGAGCCCACACACTCAGATCTTAACCCCAGTGTGCTGAAAGTGTCAAAACATGTTTTTCAGCTGAAATAAACATGTTTCTGCAAGTTTGGTCAACCCCATGTAAGTTATGGGGCAGTAACAGTACACTTTTCAAAACGTGTTTTTCAGCCCGAAATAAACGCGTTTTTTCAGACAACTGAATCCCCATGTAGCAACAAGTCTCAGAAGAGCCCACACACTCAGATCTTAACCCCAGTGTGCTGAAAGTGTCAAAACATGTTTTTCAGCAGAAATAAACATGTTTCTGCAAGTTTGGTCAACCCCATGTAAGTTATGGGGCAGTAACAGTACACTTTTCAAAACGTGTTTTTCAGCCCGAAATAAACGCGTTTTTTCAGACAACTGAATACCCATGTAGCAGCAAGTCTCAGAAGAGCCCACACACTCAGCTCTTAACCCCAGTGTGCAGAAAGGGTCAAAACGTGTTTTTCAGCAGAAATAAACATGTTTCTGCAAGTTTGGTCAACCCCATGTAAGTTATGGGGCAGTAACAGTACACTCTGCAAAACGTGTTTTTCAGCCCGAAATAAACGCGTTTTTTCAGACAACTGAATCCCCATGTAGCAGCAAGGCTCAGAAGAGCCCACACACTCAGATCTTAACCCCAGTGTGCTGAAAGTGTCAAAACATGTTTTTCAGCAGAAATAAACATGTTTCTGCAAGTTTGGTCAACCCCATGTAAGTTATGGGGCAGTAACAGTACACTTTTCAAAACGTGTTTTTCAGCCCGAAATAAACGCGTTTTTTCAGACAACTGAATCCCCATGTAGCAACAAGGCTCAGAAGAGCCCACACACTCAGATCTTAACCCCAGTGTGCTGAAAGTGTCAAAACATGTTTTTCAGCAGAAATAAACATGTTTCTGCAAGTTTGGTCAACCCCATGTAAGTTATGGGGCAGTAACAGTACACTTTTCAAAACGTGTTTTTCAGCCCGAAATAAACGCGTTTTTTCAGACAACTGAATCCCCATGTAGCAACAAGGCTCAGAAGAGCCCACACACTCAGATCTTAACCCCAGTGTGCTGAAAGTGTCAAAACATGTTTTTCAGCAGAAATAAACATGTTTCTGCAAGTTTGGTCAACCCCATGTAAGTTATGGGGCAGTAATAGTACACTTTTCAAAACGTGTTTTTCAGCCCGAAATAAACGCGTTTTTTCAGACAACTGAATACCCATGTAGCAGCAAGTCTCAGAAGAGCCCACACACTCAGCTCTTAACCCCAGTGTGCAGAAAGGGTCAAAACGTGTTTTTCAGCAGAAATAAACATGTTTCTGCAAGTTTGGTCAACCCCATGTAAGTTATGGGGCAGTAACAGTACACTCTGCAAAACGTGTTTTTCAGCCCGAAATAAACGCGTTTTTTCAGACAACTGAATCCCCATGTAGCAGCAAGGCTCAGAAGAGCCCACACACTCAGATCTTAACCCCAGTGTGCTGAAAGTGTCAAAACATGTTTTTCAGCAGAAATAAACATGTTTCTGCAAGTTTGGTCAACCCCATGTAAGTTATGGGGCAGTAACAGTACACTTTTCAAAACGTGTTTTTCAGCCCGAAATAAACGCGTTTTTTCAGACAACTGAATACCCATGTAGCAGCAAGGCTCAGAAGAGCCCACACACTCAGATCTTAACCCCAGTGTGCTGAAAGTGTCAAAACATGTTTTTCAGCAGAAATAAACATGTTTCTGCAAGTTTGGTCAACCCCATGTAAGTTATGGGGCAGTAACAGTACACTCTGCAAAACGTGTTTTTCAGCCCGAAATAAACGCGTTTTTTCAGACAACTGAATACCCATGTAGGAGCAAGTCTCAGAAGAGCCCACACACTCAGCTCTTAACCCCAGTGTGCAGAAAGGGTCAAAACGTGTTTTTCAGCAGAAATAAACATGTTTCTGCAAGTTTGGTCAACCCCATGTAAGTTATGGGGCAGTAACAGTACACTTTTCAAAACGTGTTTTTCAGCCCGAAATAAACGCGTTTTTTCAGACAACTGAATCCCCATGTAGCAACAAGGCTCAGAAGAGCCCACACACTCAGATCTTAACCCCAGTGTGCTGAAAGTGTCAAAACATGTTTTTCAGCAGAAATAAACATGTTTCTGCAAGTTTGGTCAACCCCATGTAAGTTATGGGGCAGTAACAGTACACTTTTCAAAACGTGTTTTTCAGCCCGAAATAAACGCGTTTTTTCAGACAACTGAATCCCCATGTAGCAACAAGGCTCAGAAGAGCCCACACACACAGATCTTAACCCCAGTGTGCTGAAAGTGTCAAAACATGTTTTTCAGCAGAAATAAACATGTTTCTGCAAGTTTGGTCAACCCCATGTAAGTTATGGGGCAGTAACAGTACACTTTTCAAAACGTGTTTTTCAGCCCGAAATAAACGCGTTTTTTCAGACAACTGAATCCCCATGTAGCAACAAGGCTCAGAAGAGCCCACACACTCAGATCTTAACCCCAGTGTGCTGAAAGTGTCAAAACATGTTTTTCAGCAGAAATAAACATGTTTCTGCAAGTTTGGTCAACCCCATGTAAGTTATGGGGCAGTAACAGTACACTTTTCAAAACGTGTTTTTCAGCCCGAAATAAACGCGTTTTTTCAGACAACTGAATACCCATGTAGCAGCAAGTCTCAGAAGAGCCCACACACTCAGATCTTAACCCCAGTGTGCAGAAAGGGTCAAAACGTGTTTTTCAGCAGAAATAAACATGTTTCTGCAAGTTTGGTCAACCCCATGTAAGTTATGGGGCAGTAACAGTACACTCTGCAAAACGTGTTTTTCAGCCCGAAATAAACGCGTTTTTTCAGACAACTGAATCCCCATGTAGCAGCAAGGCTCAGAAGAGCCCACACACTCAGATCTTAACCCCAGTGTGCTGAAAGTGTCAAAACGTGTTTTTCAGCAGAAATAAACATGTTTCTGCAAGTTTGGTCAACCCCATGTAAGTTATGGGGCAGTAACAGTACACTTTTCAAAACGTGTTTTTCAGCCCGAAATAAACGCGTTTTTTCAGACAACTGAATCCCCATGTAGCAACAAGGCTCAGAAGAGCCCACACACTCAGATCTTAACCCCAGTGTGCTGAAAGTGTCAAAACATGTTTTTCAGCAGAAATAAACATGTTTCTGCAAGTTTGGTCAACCCCATGTAAGTTATGGGGCAGTAACAGTACACTCTGCAAAACGTGTTTTTCAGCCCGAAATAAACGCGTTTTTTCAGACAACTGAATCCCCATGTAGCAGCAAGGCTCAGAAGAGCCCACACACTCAGATCTTAACCCCAGTGTGCTGAAAGTGTCAAAACATGTTTTTCAGCAGAAATAAACATGTTTCTGCAAGTTTGGTCAACCCCATGTAAGTTATGGGGCAGTAACAGTACACTTTTCAAAACGTGTTTTTCAGCCCGAAATAAACGCGTTTTTTCAGACAACTGAATCCCCATGTAGCAACAAGGCTCAGAAGAGCCCACACACTCAGATCTTAACCCCAGTGTGCTGAAAGTGTCAAAACATGTTTTTCTGCAGAAATAAACATGTTTCTGCAAGTTTGGTCAACCCCATGTAAGTTATGGGGCAGTAACAGTACACTTTTCAAAACGTGTTTTTCAGCCCGAAATAAACGCGTTTTTTCAGACAACTGAATCCCCATGTAGCAACAAGGCTCAGAAGAGCCCACACACTCAGATCTTAACCCCAGTGTGCTGAAAGTGTCAAAACATGTTTTTCAGCAGAAATAAACATGTTTCTGCAAGTTTGGTCAACCCCATGTAAGTTATGGGGCAGTAACAGTACACTTTTCAAAACGTGTTTTTCAGCCCGAAATAAACGCGTTTTTTCAGACTACTGAATCCCCATGTAGCAACAAGGCTCAGAAGAGCCCACACACTCAGATCTTAACCCCAGTGTGCTGAAAGTGTCAAAACATGTTTTTCAGCAGAAATAAACATGTTTCTGCAAGTTTGGTCAACCCCATGTAAGTTATGGGGCAGTAACAGTACACTTTTCAAAACGTGTTTTTCAGCCCGAAATAAACGCGTTTTTTCAGACAACTGAATCCCCATGTAGCAACAAGTCTCAGAAGAGCCCACACACTCAGATCTTAACCCCAGTGTGCTGAAAGTGTCAAAACATGTTTTTCAGCAGAAATAAACATGTTTCTGCAAGTTTGGTCAACCCCATGTAAGTTATGGGGCAGTAACAGTACACTTTTCAAAACGTGTTTTTCAGCCCGAAATAAACGCGTTTTTTCAGACAACTGAATACCCATGTAGCAGCAAGTCTCAGAAGAGCCCACACACTCAGCTCTTAACCCCAGTGTGCAGAAAGGGTCAAAACGTGTTTTTCAGCAGAAATAAACATGTTTCTGCAAGTTTGGTCAACCCCATGTAAGTTATGGGGCAGTAACAGTACACTCTGCAAAACGTGTTTTTCAGCCCGAAATAAACGCGTTTTTTCAGACAACTGAATCCCCATGTAGCAGCAAGGCTCAGAAGAGCCCACACACTCAGATCTTAACCCCAGTGTGCTGAAAGTGTCAAAACATGTTTTTCAGCAGAAATAAACATGTTTCTGCAAGTTTGGTCAACCCCATGTAAATTATGGGGCAGTAACAGTACACTTTTCAAAACGTGTTTTTCAGCCCGAAATAAACGCGTTTTTTCAGACAACTGAATCCCCATGTAGCAACAAGGCTCAGAAGAGCCCACACACTCAGATCTTAACCCCAGTGTGCTGAAAGTGTCAAAACATGTTTTTCAGCAGAAATAAACATGTTTCTGCAAGTTTGGTCAACCCCATGTAAGTTATGGGGCAGTAACAGTACACTTTTCAAAACGTGTTTTTCAGCCCGAAATAAACGCGTTTTTTCAGACAACTGAATCCCCATGTAGCAACAAGGCTCAGAAGAGCCCACACACTCAGATCTTAACCCCAGTGTGCTGAAAGTGTCAAAACATGTTTTTCAGCAGAAATAAACATGTTTCTGCAAGTTTGGTCAACCCCATGTAAGTTATGGGGCAGTAATAGTACACTTTTCAAAACGTGTTTTTCAGCCCGAAATAAACGCGTTTTTTCAGACAACTGAATACCCATGTAGCAGCAAGTCTCAGAAGAGCCCACACACTCAGCTCTTAACCCCAGTGTGCAGAAAGGGTCAAAACGTGTTTTTCAGCAGAAATAAACATGTTTCTGCAAGTTTGGTCAACCCCATGTAAGTTATGGGGCAGTAACAGTACACTCTGCAAAACGTGTTTTTCAGCACGAAATAAACGCGTTTTTTCAGACAACTGAATACCCATGTAGCAGCAAGGCTCAGAAGAGCCCACACACTCAGATCTTAACCCCAGTGTGCAGAAAGGGTCAAAACGTGTTTTTCAGCAGAAATAAACATGTTTCTGCAAGTTTGGTCAACCCCATGTAAGTTATGGGGCAGTAACAGTACACTCTGCAAAACGTGTTTTTCAGCCCGAAATAAACGCGTTTTTTCAGACAACTGAATCCCCATGTAGCAGCAAGGCTCAGAAGAGCCCACACACTCAGATCTTAACCCCAGTGTGCTGAAAGTGTCAAAACATGTTTTTCAGCAGAAATAAACATGTTTCTGCAAGTTTGGTCAACCCCATGTAAGTTATGGGGCAGTAACAGTACACTTTTCAAAACGTGTTTTTCAGCCCGAAATAAACGCGTTTTTTCAGACAACTGAATCCCCATGTAGCAACAAGGCTCAGAAGAGCCCACACACTCAGATCTTAACCCCAGTGTGCTGAAAGTGTCAAAACATGTTTTTCAGCAGAAATAAACATGTTTCTGCAAGTTTGGTCAACCCCATGTAAGTTATGGGGCAGTAACAGTACACTCTGCAAAACGTGTTTTTCAGCCCGAAATAAACGCGTTTTTTCAGACAACTGAATACCCATGTAGCAGCAAGTCTCAGAAGAGCCCACACACTCAGCTCTTAACCCCAGTGTGCAGAAAGGGTCAAAACGTGTTTTTCAGCAGAAATAAACATGTTTCTGCAAGTTTGGTCAACCCCATGTAAGTTATGGGGCAGTAACAGTACACTCTGCAAAACGTGTTTTTCAGCCCGAAATAAACGCGTTTTTTCAGACAACTGAATACCCATGTAGCAGCAAGGCTCAGAAGAGCCCACACACTAAGATCTTAACCCCAGTGTGCTGAAAGTGTCAAAACATGTTTTTCAGCAGAAATAAACATGTTTCTGCAAGTTTGGTCAACCCCATGTAAGTTATGGGGCAGTAACAGTACACTTTTCAAAACGTGTTTTTCAGCCCGAAATAAACGCGTTTTTTCAGACAACTGAATCCCCATGTAGCAACAAGGCTCAGAAGAGCCCACACACTCAGATCTTAACCCCAGTGTGCTGAAAGTGTCAAAACATGTTTTTCAGCAGAAATAAACATGTTTCTGCAAGTTTGGTCAACCCCATGTAAGTTATGGGGCAGTAACAGTACACTTTTCAAAACGTGTTTTTCAGCCAGAAATAAACGCGTTTTTTCAGACAACTGAATCCCCATGTAGCAGCAAGGCTCAGAAGAGCCCACACACTCAGATCTTAACCCCAGTGTGCTGAAAGTGTCAAAACATGCTTTTCAGCAGAAATAAACATGTTTCTGCAAGTTTGGTCAACCCCATGTAAGTTATGGGGCAGTAACAGTATACTCTGCAAAACGTGTTTTTCAGCCCGAAATAAACGCGTTTTTTCAGACAACTGAATACCCATGTAGGAGCAAGTCTCAGAAGAGCCCACACACTCAGCTCTTAACCCCAGTGTGCAGAAAGGGTCAAAACGTGTTTTTCAGCAGAAATAAACATGTTTCTGCAAGTTTGGTCAACCCCATGTAAGTTATGGGGCAGTAACAGTACACTTTTCAAAACGTGTTTTTCAGCCCGAAATAAACGCGTTTTTTCAGACAACTGAATCCCCATGTAGCAACAAGGCTCAGAAGAGCCCACACACTCAGATCTTAACCCCAGTGTGCTGAAAGTGTCAAAACATGTTTTTCAGCAGAAATAAACATGTTTCTGCAAGTTTGGTCAACCCCATGTAAGTTATGGGGCAGTAACAGTACACTTTTCAAAACGTGTTTTTCAGCCCGAAATAAACGCGTTTTTTCAGACAACTGAATCCCCATGTAGCAACAAGGCTCAGAAGAGCCCACACACACAGATCTTAACCCCAGTGTGCTGAAAGTGTCAAAACATGTTTTTCAGCAGAAATAAACATGTTTCTGCAAGTTTGGTCAACCCCATGTAAGTTATGGGGCAGTAACAGTACACTTTTCAAAACGTGTTTTTCAGCCCGAAATAAACGCGTTTTTTCAGACAACTGAATCCCCATGTAGCAACAAGGCTCAGAAGAGCCCACACACTCAGATCTTAACCCCAGTGTGCTGAAAGTGTCAAAACATGTTTTTCAGCAGAAATAAACATGTTTCTGCAAGTTTGGTCAACCCCATGTAAGTTATGGGGCAGTAACAGTACACTTTTCAAAACGTGTTTTTCAGCCCGAAATAAACGCGTTTTTTCAGACAACTGAATACCCATGTAGCAGCAAGTCTCAGAAGAGCCCACACACTCAGATCTTAACCCCAGTGTGCAGAAAGGGTCAAAACGTGTTTTTCAGCAGAAATAAACATGTTTCTGCAAGTTTGGTCAACCCCATGTAAGTTATGGGGCAGTAACAGTACACTCTGCAAAACGTGTTTTTCAGCCCGAAATAAACGCGTTTTTTCAGACAACTGAATACCCATGTAGCAGCAAGTCTCAGAAGAGCCCACACACTCAGATCTTAACCCCAGTGTGCAGAAAGGGTCAAAACGTGTTTTTCAGCAGAAATAAACATGTTTCTGCAAGTTTGGTCAACCCCATGTAAGTTATGGGGCAGTAACAGTACACTCTGCAAAACGTGTTTTTCAGCCCGAAATAAACGCGTTTTTTCAGTCAACTGAATCCCCATGTAGCAGCAAGGCTCAGAAGAGCCCACACACTCAGATCTTAACCCCAGTGTGCTGAAAGTGTCAAAACACGTTTTTCAGCAGAAATAAACATGTTTCTGCAAGTTTGGTCAACCCCATGTAAGTTATGGGGCAGTAACAGTACACTTTTCAAAACGTGTTTTTCAGCCCGAAATAAACGCGTTTTTTCAGACAACTGAATCCCCATGTAGCAACAAGGCTCAGAAGAGCCCACACACTCAGATCTTAACCCCAGTGTGCTGAAAGTGTCAAAACATGTTTTTCAGCAGAAATAAACATGTTTCTGCAAGTTTGGTCAACCCCATGTAAGTTATGGGGCAGTAACAGTACACTCTGCAAAACGTGTTTTTCAGCCCGAAATAAACGCGTTTTTTCAGACAACTGAATCCCCATGTAGCAGCAAGGCTCAGAAGAGCCCACACACTCAGATCTTAACCCCAGTGTGCTGAAAGTGTCAAAACATGTTTTTCAGCAGAAATAAACATGTTTCTGCAAGTTTGGTCAACCCCATGTAAGTTATGGGGCAGTAACAGTACACTTTTCAAAACGTGTTTTTCAGCCCGAAATAAACGCGTTTTTTCAGACAACTGAATCCCCATGTAGCAACAAGGCTCAGAAGAGCCCACACACTCAGATCTTAACCCCAGTGTGCAGAAAGGGTCAAAACGTGTTTTTCAGCAGAAATAAACATGTTTCTGCAAGTTTGGTCAACCCCATGTAAGTTATGGGGCAGTAACAGTACACTCTGCAAAACGTGTTTTTCAGCCCGAAATAAACGCGTTTTTTCAGACAACTGAATCCCCATGTAGCAGCAAGGCTCAGAAGAGCCCACACACTCAGATCTTAACCCCAGTGTGCTGAAAGTGTCAAAACATGTTTTTCAGCAGAAATAAACATGTTTCTGCAAGTTTGGTCAACCCCATGTAAGTTATGGGGCAGTAACAGTACACTTTTCAAAACGTGTTTTTCAGCCCGAAATAAACGCGTTTTTTCAGACAACTGAATCCCCATGTAGCAACAAGGCTCAGAAGAGCCCACACACTCAGATCTTAACCCCAGTGTGCTGAAAGTGTCAAAACATGTTTTTCAGCAGAAATAAACATGTTTCTGCAAGTTTGGTCAACCCCATGTAAGTTATGGGGCAGTAACAGTACACTTTTCAAAACGTGTTTTTCAGCCCGAAATAAACGCGTTTTTTCAGACAACTGAATCCCCATGTAGCAACAAGGCTCAGAAGAGCCCACACACTCAGATCTTAACCCCAGTGTGCTGAAAGTGTCAAAACATGTTTTTCAGCAGAAATAAACATGTTTCTGCAAGTTTGGTCAACCCCATGTAAGTTATGGGGCAGTAATAGTACACTTTTCAAAACGTGTTTTTCAGCCCGAAATAAACGCGTTTTTTCAGACAACTGAATACCCATGTAGCAGCAAGTCTCAGAAGAGCCCACACACTCAGCTCTTAACCCCAGTGTGCAGAAAGGGTCAAAACGTGTTTTTCAGCAGAAATAAACATGTTTCTGCAAGTTTGGTCAACCCCATGTAAGTTATGGGGCAGTAACAGTACACTCTGCAAAACGTGTTTTTCAGCCCGAAATAAACGCGTTTTTTCAGACAACTGAATCCCCATGTAGCAGCAAGGCTCAGAAGAGCCCACACACTCAGATCTTAACCCCAGTGTGCTGAAAGTGTCAAAACATGTTTTTCAGCAGAAATAAACATGTTTCTGCAAGTTTGGTCAACCCCATGTAAGTTATGGGGCAGTAACAGTACACTTTTCAAAACGTGTTTTTCAGCCCGAAATAAACGCGTTTTTTCAGACAACTGAATACCCATGTAGCAGCAAGGCTCAGAAGAGCCCACACACTCAGATCTTAACCCCAGTGTGCTGAAAGTGTCAAAACATGTTTTTCAGCAGAAATAAACATGTTTCTGCAAGTTTGGTCAACCCCATGTAAGTTATGGGGCAGTAACAGTACACTCTGCAAAACGTGTTTTTCAGCCCGAAATAAACGCGTTTTTTCAGACAACTGAATACCCATGTAGGAGCAAGTCTCAGAAGAGCCCACACACTCAGCTCTTAACCCCAGTGTGCAGAAAGGGTCAAAACGTGTTTTTCAGCAGAAATAAACATGTTTCTGCAAGTTTGGTCAACCCCATGTAAGTTATGGGGCAGTAACAGTACACTTTTCAAAACGTGTTTTTCAGCCCGAAATAAACGCGTTTTTTCAGACAACTGAATCCCCATGTAGCAACAAGGCTCAGAAGAGCCCACACACTCAGATCTTAACCCCAGTGTGCTGAAAGTGTCAAAACATGTTTTTCAGCAGAAATAAACATGTTTCTGCAAGTTTGGTCAACCCCATGTAAGTTATGGGGCAGTAACAGTACACTTTTCAAAACGTGTTTTTCAGCCCGAAATAAACGCGTTTTTTCAGACAACTGAATCCCCATGCAGCAACAAGGCTCAGAAGAGCCCACACACACAGATCTTAACCCCAGTGTGCTGAAAGTGTCAAAACATGTTTTTCAGCAGAAATAAACATGTTTCTGCAAGTTTGGTCAACCCCATGTAAGTTATGGGGCAGTAACAGTACACTTTTCAAAACGTGTTTTTCAGCCCGAAATAAACGCGTTTTTTCAGACAACTGAATCCCCATGTAGCAACAAGGCTCAGAAGAGCCCACACACTCAGATCTTAACCCCAGTGTGCTGAAAGTGTCAAAACATGTTTTTCAGCAGAAATAAACATGTTTCTGCAAGTTTGGTCAACCCCATGTAAGTTATGGGGCAGTAACAGTACACTTTTCAAAACGTGTTTTTCAGCCCGAAATAAACGCGTTTTTTCAGACAACTGAATACCCATGTAGCAGCAAGTCTCAGAAGAGCCCACACACTCAGATCTTAACCCCAGTGTGCAGAAAGGGTCAAAACGTGTTTTTCAGCAGAAATAAACATGTTTCTGCAAGTTTGGTCAACCCCATGTAAGTTATGGGGCAGTAACAGTACACTCTGCAAAACGTGTTTTTCAGCCCGAAATAAACGCGTTTTTTCAGACAACTGAATCCCCATGTAGCAGCAAGGCTCAGAAGAGCCCACACACTCAGATCTTAACCCCAGTGTGCTGAAAGTGTCAAAACATGTTTTTCAGCAGAAATAAACATGTTTCTGCAAGTTTGGTCAACCCCATGTAAGTTATGGGGCAGTAACAGTACACTCTGCAAAACGTGTTTTTCAGCCCGAAATAAACGCGTTTTTTCAGACAACTGAATACCCATGTAGCAGCAAGTCTCAGAAGAGCCCACACACTCAGCTCTTAACCCCAGTGTGCAGAAAGGGTCAAAACGTGTTTTTCAGCAGAAATAAACATGTTTCTGCAAGTTTGGTCAACCCCATGTAAGTTATGGGGCAGTAACAGTACACTCTGCAAAACGTGTTTTTCAGCCCGAAATAAACGCGTTTTTTCAGACAACTGAATACCCATGTAGCAGCAAGGCTCAGAAGAGCCCACACACTAAGATCTTAACCCCAGTGTGCTGAAAGTGTCAAAACATGTTTTTCAGCAGAAATAAACATGTTTCTGCAAGTTTGGTCAACCCCATGTAAGTTATGGGGCAGTAACAGTACACTTTTCAAAACGTGTTTTTCAGCCCGAAATAAACGCGTTTTTTCAGACAACTGAATCCCCATGTAGCAACAAGGCTCAGAAGAGCCCACACACTCAGATCTTAACCCCAGTGTGCTGAAAGTGTCAAAACATGTTTTTCAGCAGAAATAAACATGTTTCTGCAAGTTTGGTCAACCCCATGTAAGTTATGGGGCAGTAACAGTACACTTTTCAAAACGTGTTTTTCAGCCAGAAATAAACGCGTTTTTTCAGACAACTGAATCCCCATGTAGCAGCAAGGCTCAGAAGAGCCCACACACTCAGATCTTAACCCCAGTGTGCTGAAAGTGTCAAAACATGTTTTTCAGCAGAAATAAACATGTTTCTGCAAGTTTGGTCAACCCCATGTAAGTTATGGGGCAGTAACAGTACACTTTTCAAAACGTGTTTTTCAGCCCGAAATAAACGCGTTTTTTCAGACAACTGAATACCCATGTAGCAGCAAGTCTCAGAAGAGCCCACACACTCAGCTCTTAACCCCAGTGTGCAGAAAGGGTCAAAACGTGTTTTTCAGCAGAAATAAACATGTTTCTGCAAGTTTGGTCAACCCCATGTAAGTTATGGGGCAGTAACAGTACACTCTGCAAAACGTGTTTTTCAGCCCGAAATAAACGCGTTTTTTCAGACAACTGAATCCCCATGTAGCAGCAAGGCTCAGAAGAGCCCACACACTCAGATCTTAACCCCAGTGTGCTGAAAGTGTCAAAACATGTTTTTCAGCAGAAATAAACATGTTTCTGCAAGTTTGGTCAACCCCATGTAAGTTATGGGGCAGTAACAGTACACTTTTCAAAACGTGTTTTTCAGCCCGAAATAAACGCGTTTTTTCAGACAACTGAATCCCCATGTAGCAACAAGGCTCAGAAGAGCCCACACACTCAGATCTTAACCCCAGTGTGCTGAAAGTGTCAAAACATGTTTTTCAGCAGAAATAAACATGTTTCTGCAAGTTTGGTCAACCCCATGTAAGTTATGGGGCAGTAACAGTACACTTTTCAAAACGTGTTTTTCAGCCCGAAATAAACGCGTTTTTTCAGACAACTGAATCCCCATGTAGCAACAAGGCTCAGAAGAGCCCACACACTCAGATCTTAACCCCAGTGTGCTGAAAGTGTCAAAACATGTTTTTCAGCAGAAATAAACATGTTTCTGCAAGTTTGGTCAACCCCATGTAAGTTATGGGGCAGTAACAGTACACTTTTCAAAACGTGTTTTTCAGCCCGAAATAAACGCGTTTTTTCAGACAACTGAATACCCATGTAGCAGCAAGGCTCAGAAGAGCCCACACACTCAGATCTTAACCCCAGTGTGCTGAAAGTGTCAAAACATGTTTTTCAGCAGAAATAAACATGTTTCTGCAAGTTTGGTCAACCCCATGTAAGTTATGGGGCAGTAACAGTACACTTTTCAAAACGTGTTTTTCAGCCCGAAATAAACGCGTTTTTTCAGACAACTGAATACCCATGTAGCAGCAAGGCTCAGAAGAGCCCACACACTCAGATCTTAATCCCAGTGTGCAGAAAGGGTCAAAACGTGTTTTTCAGCAGAAATAAACATGTTTCTGCAAGTTTGGTCAACCCCATGTAAGTTATGGGGCAGTAACAGTACACTTTTCAAAACGTGTTTTTCAGCCCGAAATAAACGCGTTTTTTCAGACAACTGAATCCCCATGTAGCAACAAGGCTCAGAAGAGCCCACACACTCAGATCTTAACCCCAGTGTGCTGAAAGTGTCAAAACATGTTTTTCAGCAGAAATAAACATGTTTCTGCAAGTTTGGTCAACCCCATGTAAGTTATGGGGCAGTAACAGTACACTCTGCAAAACGTGTTTTTCAGCCCGAAATAAACGCGTTTTTTCAGACAACTGAATACCCATGTAGGAGCAAGTCTCAGAAGAGCCCACACACTCAGCTCTTAACCCCAGTGTGCAGAAAGGGTCAAAACGTGTTTTTCAGCAGAAATAAACATGTTTCTGCAAGTTTGGTCAACCCCATGTAAGTTATGGGGCAGTAACAGTACACTTTTCAAAACGTGTTTTTCAGCCCGAAATAAACGCGTTTTTTCAGACAACTGAATCCCCATGTAGCAACAAGGCTCAGAAGAGCCCACACACTCAGATCTTAACCCCAGTGTGCTGAAAGTGTCAAAACATGTTTTTCAGCAGAAATAAACATGTTTCTGCAAGTTTGGTCAACCCCATGTAAGTTATGGGGCAGTAACAGTACACTCTGCAAAACGTGTTTTTCAGCCCGAAATAAACGCGTTTTTTCAGACAACTGAATCCCCATGTAGCAGCAAGGCTCAGAAGAGCCCACACACTCAGATCTTAACCCCAGTGTGCTGAAAGTGTCAAAACATGTTTTTCAGCAGAAATAAACATGTTTCTGCAAGTTTGGTCAACCCCATGTAAGTTATGGGGCAGTAACAGTACACTTTTCAAAACGTGTTTTTCAGCCCGAAATAAACGCGTTTTTTCAGACAACTGAATACCCATGTAGCAGCAAGGCTCAGAAGAGCCCACACACTCAGATCTTAACCCCAGTGTGCAGAAAGGGTCAAAACGTGTTTTTCAGCAGAAATAAACATGTTTCTGCAAGTTTGGTCAACCCCATGTAAGTTATGGGGCAGTAACAGTACACTCTGCAAAACGTGTTTTTCAGCCCGAAATAAACGCGTTTTTTCAGACAACTGAATCCCCATGTAGCAGCAAGGCTCAGAAGAGCCCACACACTCAGATCTTAACCCCAGTGTGCTGAAAGTGTCAAAACATGTTTTTCAGCAGAAATAAACATGTTTCTGCAAGTTTGGTCAACCCCATGTAAGTTATGGGGCAGTAACAGTACACTTTTCAAAACGTGTTTTTCAGCCCGAAATAAACGCGTTTTTTCAGACAACTGAATCCCCATGTAGCAACAAGGCTCAGAAGAGCCCACACACTCAGATCTTAACCCCAGTGTGCTGAAAGTGTCAAAACATGTTTTTCAGCAGAAATAAACATGTTTCTGCAAGTTTGGTCAACCCCATGTAAGTTATGGGGCAGTAACAGTACACTCTGCAAAACGTGTTTTTCAGCCCGAAATAAACGCGTTTTTTCAGACAACTGAATACCCATGTAGGAGCAAGTCTCAGAAGAGCCCACACACTCAGCTCTTAACCCCAGTGTGCAGAAAGGGTCAAAACGTGTTTTTCAGCAGAAATAAACATGTTTCTGCAAGTTTGGTCAACCCCATGTAAGTTATGGGGCAGTAACAGTACACTTTTCAAAACGTGTTTTTCAGCCCGAAATAAACGCGTTTTTTCAGACAACTGAATCCCCATGTAGCAACAAGGCTCAGAAGAGCCCACACACTCAGATCTTAACCCCAGTGTGCTGAAAGTGTCAAAACATGTTTTTCAGCAGAAATAAACATGTTTCTGCAAGTTTGGTCAACCCCATGTAAGTTATGGGGCAGTAACAGTACACTCTGCAAAACGTGTTTTTCAGCCCGAAATAAACGCGTTTTTTCAGACAACTGAATCCCCATGTAGCAGCAAGGCTCAGAAGAGCCCACACACTCAGATCTTAACCCCAGTGTGCTGAAAGTGTCAAAACATGTTTTTCAGCAGAAATAAACATGTTTCTGCAAGTTTGGTCAACCCCATGTAAGTTATGGGGCAGTAACAGTACACTTTTCAAAACGTGTTTTTCAGCCCGAAATAAACGCGTTTTTTCAGACAACTGAATACCCATGTAGCAGCAAGGCTCAGAAGAGCCCACACACTCAGATCTTAACCCCAGTGTGCAGAAAGGGTCAAAACGTGTTTTTCAGCAGAAATAAACATGTTTCTGCAAGTTTGGTCAACCCCATGTAAGTTATGGGGCAGTAACAGTACACTCTGCAAAACGTGTTTTTCAGCCCGAAATAAACGCGTTTTTTCAGACAACTGAATCCCCATGTAGCAGCAAGGCTCAGAAGAGCCCACACACTCAGATCTTAACCCCAGTGTGCTGAAAGTGTCAAAACATGTTTTTCAGCAGAAATAAACATGTTTCTGCAAGTTTGGTCAACCCCATGTAAGTTATGGGGCAGTAACAGTACACTTTTCAAAACGTGTTTTTCAGCCCGAAATAAACGCGTTTTTTCAGACAACTGAATCCCCATGTAGCAACAAGGCTCAGAAGAGCCCACACACTCAGATCTTAACCCCAGTGTGCTGAAAGTGTCAAAACATGTTTTTCAGCAGAAATAAACATGTTTCTGCAAGTTTGGTCAACCCCATGTAAGTTATGGGGCAGTAACAGTACACTCTGCAAAACGTGTTTTTCAGCCCGAAATAAACGCGTTTTTTCAGACAACTGAATACCCATGTAGGAGCAAGTCTCAGAAGAGCCCACACACTCAGCTCTTAACCCCAGTGTGCAGAAAGGGTCAAAACGTGTTTTTCAGCAGAAATAAACATGTTTCTGCAAGTTTGGTCAACCCCATGTAAGTTATGGGGCAGTAACAGTACACTTTTCAAAACGTGTTTTTCAGCCCGAAATAAACGCGTTTTTTCAGACAACTGAATCCCCATGTAGCAACAAGGCTCAGAAGAGCCCACACACTCAGATCTTAACCCCAGTGTGCTGAAAGTGTCAAAACATGTTTTTCAGCAGAAATAAACATGTTTCTGCAAGTTTGGTCAACCCCATGTAAGTTATGGGGCAGTAACAGTACACTTTTCAAAACGTGTTTTTCAGCCCGAAATAAACGCGTTTTTTCAGACAACTGAATCCCCATGTAGCAACAAGGCTCAGAAGAGCCCACACACACAGATCTTAACCCCAGTGTGCTGAAAGTGTCAAAACATGTTTTTCAGCAGAAATAAACATGTTTCTGCAAGTTTGGTCAACCCCATGTAAGTTATGGGGCAGTAACAGTACACTTTTCAAAACGTGTTTTTCAGCCCGAAATAAACGCGTTTTTTCAGACAACTGAATCCCCATGTAGCAACAAGGCTCAGAAGAGCCCACACACTCAGATCTTAACCCCAGTGTGCTGAAAGTGTCAAAACATGTTTTTCAGCAGAAATAAACATGTTTCTGCAAGTTTGGTCAACCCCATGTAAGTTATGGGGCAGTAACAGTACACTTTTCAAAACGTGTTTTTCAGCCCGAAATAAACGCGTTTTTTCAGACAACTGAATACCCATGTAGCAGCAAGTCTCAGAAGAGCCCACACACTCAGATCTTAACCCCAGTGTGCAGAAAGGGTCAAAACGTGTTTTTCAGCAGAAATAAACATGTTTCTGCAAGTTTGGTCAACCCCATGTAAGTTATGGGGCAGTAACAGTACACTCTGCAAAACGTGTTTTTCAGCCCGAAATAAACGCGTTTTTTCAGACAACTGAATCCCCATGTAGCAACAAGGCTCAGAAGAGCCCACACACTCAGATCTTAACCCCAGTGTGCTGAAAGTGTCAAAACATGTTTTTCAGCAGAAATAAACATGTTTCTGCAAGTTTGGTCAACCCCATGTAAGTTATGGGGCAGTAACAGTACACTTTTCAAAACGTGTTTTTCAGCCCGAAATAAACGCGTTTTTTCAGACAACTGAATCCCCATGTAGCAACAAGGCTCAGAAGAGCCCACACACTCAGATCTTAACCCCAGTGTGCTGAAAGTGTCAAAACATGTTTTTCTGCAGAAATAAACATGTTTCTGCAAGTTTGGTCAACCCCATGTAAGTTATGGGGCAGTAACAGTACACTTTTCAAAACGTGTTTTTCAGCCCGAAATAAACGCGTTTTTTCAGACAACTGAATCCCCATGTAGCAACAAGGCTCAGAAGAGCCCACACACTCAGATCTTAACCCCAGTGTGCTGAAAGTGTCAAAACATGTTTTTCTGCAGAAATAAACATGTTTCTGCAAGTTTGGTCAACCCCATGTAAGTTATGGGGCAGTAACAGTACACTTTTCAAAACGTGTTTTTCAGCCCGAAATAAACGCGTTTTTTCAGACAACTGAATCCCCATGTAGCAACAAGGCTCAGAAGAGCCCACACACTCAGATCTTAACCCCAGTGTGCTGAAAGTGTCAAAACATGTTTTTCAGCTGAAATAAACATGTTTCTGCAAGTTTGGTCAACCCCATGTAAGTTATGGGGCAGTAACAGTACACTTTTCAAAACGTGTTTTTCAGCCCGAAATAAACGCGTTTTTTCAGACAACTGAATCCCCATGTAGCAACAAGTCTCAGAAGAGCCCACACACTCAGATCTTAACCCCAGTGTGCTGAAAGTGTCAAAACATGTTTTTCAGCAGAAATAAACATGTTTCTGCAAGTTTGGTCAACCCCATGTAAGTTATGGGGCAGTAACAGTACACTTTTCAAAACGTGTTTTTCAGCCCGAAATAAACGCGTTTTTTCAGACAACTGAATACCCATGTAGCAGCAAGGCTCAGAAGAGCCCACACACTCAGATCTTAACCCCAGTGTGCAGAAAGGGTCAAAACGTGTTTTTCAGCAGAAATAAACATGTTTCTGCAAGTTTGGTCAACCCCATGTAAGTTATGGGGCAGTAACAGTACACTCTGCAAAACGTGTTTTTCAGCCCGAAATAAACGCGTTTTTTCAGACAACTGAATCCCCATGTAGCAGCAAGGCTCAGAAGAGCCCACACACTCAGATCTTAACCCCAGTGTGCTGAAAGTGTCAAAACATGTTTTTCAGCAGAAATAAACATGTTTCTGCAAGTTTGGTCAACCCCATGTAAGTTATGGGGCAGTAACAGTACACTTTTCAAAACGTGTTTTTCAGCCCGAAATAAACGCGTTTTTTCAGACAACTGAATCCCCATGTAGCAACAAGGCTCAGAAGAGCCCACACACTCAGATCTTAACCCCAGTGTGCTGAAAGTGTCAAAACATGTTTTTCAGCAGAAATAAACATGTTTCTGCAAGTTTGGTCAACCCCATGTAAGTTATGGGGCAGTAACAGTACACTCTGCAAAACGTGTTTTTCAGCCCGAAATAAACGCGTTTTTTCAGACAACTGAATACCCATGTAGGAGCAAGTCTCAGAAGAGCCCACACACTCAGCTCTTAACCCCAGTGTGCAGAAAGGGTCAAAACGTGTTTTTCAGCAGAAATAAACATGTTTCTGCAAGTTTGGTCAACCCCATGTAAGTTATGGGGCAGTAACAGTACACTTTTCAAAACGTGTTTTTCAGCCCGAAATAAACGCGTTTTTTCAAACAACTGAATCCCCATGTAGCAACAAGGCTCAGAAGAGCCCACACACTCAGATCTTAACCCCAGTGTGCTGAAAGTGTCAAAACATGTTTTTCAGCAGAAATAAACATGTTTCTGCAAGTTTGGTCAACCCCATGTAAGTTATGGGGCAGTAACAGTACACTTTTCAAAACGTGTTTTTCAGCCCGAAATAAACGCGTTTTTTCAGACAACTGAATCCCCATGTAGCAACAAGGCTCAGAAGAGCCCACACACACAGATCTTAACCCCAGTGTGCTGAAAGTGTCAAAACATGTTTTTCAGCAGAAATAAACATGTTTCTGCAAGTTTGGTCAACCCCATGTAAGTTATGGGGCAGTAACAGTACACTTTTCAAAACGTGTTTTTCAGCCCGAAATAAACGCGTTTTTTCAGACAACTGAATCCCCATGTAGCAACAAGGCTCAGAAGAGCCCACACACTCAGATCTTAACCCCAGTGTGCTGAAAGTGTCAAAACATGTTTTTCAGCAGAAATAAACATGTTTCTGCAAGTTTGGTCAACCCCATGTAAGTTATGGGGCAGTAACAGTACACTTTTCAAAACGTGTTTTTCAGCCCGAAATAAACGCGTTTTTTCAGACAACTGAATACCCATGTAGCAGCAAGTCTCAGAAGAGCCCACACACTCAGATCTTAACCCCAGTGTGCAGAAAGGGTCAAAACGTGTTTTTCAGCAGAAATAAACATGTTTCTGCAAGTTTGGTCAACCCCATGTAAGTTATGGGGCAGTAACAGTACACTCTGCAAAACGTGTTTTTCAGCCCGAAATAAACGCGTTTTTTCAGACAACTGAATCCCCATGTAGCAACAAGGCTCAGAAGAGCCCACACACTCAGATCTTAACCCCAGTGTGCTGAAAGTGTCAAAACATGTTTTTCAGCAGAAATAAACGTTTCTGCAAGTTTGGTCAACCCCATGTAAGTTATGGGGCAGTAACAGTACACTTTTCAAAACGTGTTTTTCAGCCCGAAATAAACGCGTTTTTTCAGACAACTGAATCCCCATGTAGCAACAAGGCTCAGAAGAGCCCACACACTCAGATCTTAACCCCAGTGTGCTGAAAGTGTCAAAACATGTTTTTCTGCAGAAATAAACATGTTTCTGCAAGTTTGGTCAACCCCATGTAAGTTATGGGGCAGTAACAGTACACTTTTCAAAACGTGTTTTTCAGCCCGAAATAAACGCGTTTTTTCAGACAACTGAATCCCCATGTAGCAACAAGGCTCAGAAGAGCCCACACACTCAGATCTTAACCCCAGTGTGCTGAAAGTGTCAAAACATGTTTTTCTGCAGAAATAAACATGTTTCTGCAAGTTTGGTCAACCCCATGTAAGTTATGGGGCAGTAACAGTACACTTTTCAAAACGTGTTTTTCAGCCCGAAATAAACGCGTTTTTTCAGACAACTGAATCCCCATGTAGCAACAAGGCTCAGAAGAGCCCACACACTCAGATCTTAACCCCAGTGTGCTGAAAGTGTCAAAACATGTTTTTCAGCTGAAATAAACATGTTTCTGCAAGTTTGGTCAACCCCATGTAAGTTATGGGGCAGTAACAGTACACTTTTCAAAACGTGTTTTTCAGCCCGAAATAAACGCGTTTTTTCAGACAACTGAATCCCCATGTAGCAACAAGTCTCAGAAGAGCCCACACACTCAGATCTTAACCCCAGTGTGCTGAAAGTGTCAAAACATGTTTTTCAGCAGAAATAAACATGTTTCTGCAAGTTTGGTCAACCCCATGTAAGTTATGGGGCAGTAACAGTACACTTTTCAAAACGTGTTTTTCAGCCCGAAATAAACGCGTTTTTTCAGACAACTGAATACCCATGTAGCAGCAAGTCTCAGAAGAGCCCACACACTCAGCTCTTAACCCCAGTGTGCAGAAAGGGTCAAAACGTGTTTTTCAGCAGAAATAAACATGTTTCTGCAAGTTTGGTCAACCCCATGTAAGTTATGGGGCAGTAACAGTACACTCTGCAAAACGTGTTTTTCAGCCCGAAATAAACGCGTTTTTTCAGACAACTGAATCCCCATGTAGCAGCAAGGCTCAGAAGAGCCCACACACTCAGATCTTAACCCCAGTGTGCTGAAAGTGTCAAAACATGTTTTTCAGCAGAAATAAACATGTTTCTGCAAGTTTGGTCAACCCCATGTAAGTTATGGGGCAGTAACAGTACACTTTTCAAAACGTGTTTTTCAGCCCGAAATAAACGCGTTTTTTCAGACAACTGAATCCCCATGTAGCAACAAGGCTCAGAAGAGCCCACACACTCAGATCTTAACCCCAGTGTGCTGAAAGTGTCAAAACATGTTTTTCAGCAGAAATAAACATGTTTCTGCAAGTTTGGTCAACCCCATGTAAGTTATGGGGCAGTAACAGTACACTTTTCAAAACGTGTTTTTCAGCCCGAAATAAACGCGTTTTTTCAGACAACTGAATCCCCATGTAGCAACAAGGCTCAGAAGAGCCCACACACTCAGATCTTAACCCCAGTGTGCTGAAAGTGTCAAAACATGTTTTTCAGCAGAAATAAACATGTTTCTGCAAGTTTGGTCAACCCCATGTAAGTTATGGGGCAGTAACAGTACACTTTTCAAAACGTGTTTTTCAGCCCGAAATAAACGCGTTTTTTCAGACAACTGAATACCCATGTAGCAGCAAGGCTCAGAAGAGCCCACACACTCAGATCTTAACCCCAGTGTGCTGAAATTGTCAAAACATGTTTTTCAGCAGAAATAAACATGTTTCTGCAAGTTTGGTCAACCCCATGTAAGTTATGGGGCAGTAACAGTACACTTTTCAAAACGTGTTTTTCAGCCCGAAATAAACGCGTTTTTTCAGACAACTGAATACCCATGTAGCAGCAAGGCTCAGAAGAGCCCACACACTCAGATCTTAATCCCAGTGTGCAGAAAGGGTCAAAACGTGTTTTTCAGCAGAAATAAACATGTTTCTGCAAGTTTGGTCAACCCCATGTAAGTTATGGGGCAGTAACAGTACACTCTGCAAAACGTGTTTTTCAGCCCGAAATAAACGCGTTTTTTCAGACAACTGAATCCCCATGTAGCAGCAAGGCTCAGAAGAGCCCACACACTCAGATCTTAACCCCAGTGTGCTGAAAGTGTCAAAACATGTTTTTCAGCAGAAATAAACATGTTTCTGCAAGTTTGGTCAACCCCATGTAAGTTATGGGGCAGTAACAGTACACTTTTCAAAACGTGTTTTTCAGCCCGAAATAAACGCGTTTTTTCAGACAACTGAATCCCCATGTAGCAACAAGGCTCAGAAGAGCCCACACACTCAGATCTTAACCCCAGTGTGCTGAAAGTGTCAAAACATGTTTTTCAGCAGAAATAAACATGTTTCTGCAAGTTTGGTCAACCCCATGTAAGTTATGGGGCAGTAACAGTACACTTTTCAAAACGTGTTTTTCAGCCCGAAATAAACGCGTTTTTTCAGACAACTGAATCCCCATGTAGCAACAAGGCTCAGAAGAGCCCACACACTCAGATCTTAACCCCAGTGTGCTGAAAGTGTCAAAACATGTTTTTCTGCAGAAATAAACATGTTTCTGCAAGTTTGGTCAACCCCATGTAAGTTATGGGGCAGTAACAGTACACTTTTCAAAACGTGTTTTTCAGCCCGAAATAAACGCGTTTTTTCAGACAACTGAATCCCCATGTAGCAACAAGGCTCAGAAGAGCCCACACACTCAGATCTTAACCCCAGTGTGCTGAAAGTGTCAAAACATGTTTTTCTGCAGAAATAAACATGTTTCTGCAAGTTTGGTCAACCCCATGTAAGTTATGGGGCAGTAACAGTACACTTTTCAAAACGTGTTTTTCAGCCCGAAATAAACGCGTTTTTTCAGACAACTGAATCCCCATGTAGCAACAAGGCTCAGAAGAGCCCACACACTCAGATCTTAACCCCAGTGTGCTGAAAGTGTCAAAACATGTTTTTCAGCTGAAATAAACATGTTTCTGCAAGTTTGGTCAACCCCATGTAAGTTATGGGGCAGTAACAGTACACTTTTCAAAACGTGTTTTTCAGCCCGAAATAAACGCGTTTTTTCAGACAACTGAATCCCCATGTAGCAACAAGTCTCAGAAGAGCCCACACACTCAGATCTTAACCCCAGTGTGCTGAAAGTGTCAAAACATGTTTTTCAGCAGAAATAAACATGTTTCTGCAAGTTTGGTCAACCCCATGTAAGTTATGGGGCAGTAACAGTACACTTTTCAAAACGTGTTTTTCAGCCCGAAATAAACGCGTTTTTTCAGACAACTGAATACCCATGTAGCAGCAAGTCTCAGAAGAGCCCACACACTCAGCTCTTAACCCCAGTGTGCAGAAAGGGTCAAAACGTGTTTTTCAGCAGAAATAAACATGTTTCTGCAAGTTTGGTCAACCCCATGTAAGTTATGGGGCAGTAACAGTACACTCTGCAAAACGTGTTTTTCAGCCCGAAATAAACGCGTTTTTTCAGACAACTGAATCCCCATGTAGCAGCAAGGCTCAGAAGAGCCCACACACTCAGATCTTAACCCCAGTGTGCTGAAAGTGTCAAAACATGTTTTTCAGCAGAAATAAACATGTTTCTGCAAGTTTGGTCAACCCCATGTAAGTTATGGGGCAGTAACAGTACACTTTTCAAAACGTGTTTTTCAGCCCGAAATAAACGCGTTTTTTCAGACAACTGAATCCCCATGTAGCAACAAGGCTCAGAAGAGCCCACACACTCAGATCTTAACCCCAGTGTGCTGAAAGTGTCAAAACATGTTTTTCAGCAGAAATAAACATGTTTCTGCAAGTTTGGTCAACCCCATGTAAGTTATGGGGCAGTAACAGTACACTTTTCAAAACGTGTTTTTCAGCCCGAAATAAACGCGTTTTTTCAGACAACTGAATCCCCATGTAGCAACAAGGCTCAGAAGAGCCCACACACTCAGATCTTAACCCCAGTGTGCTGAAAGTGTCAAAACATGTTTTTCAGCAGAAATAAACATGTTTCTGCAAGTTTGGTCAACCCCATGTAAGTTATGGGGCAGTAACAGTACACTTTTCAAAACGTGTTTTTCAGCCCGAAATAAACGCGTTTTTTCAGACAACTGAATACCCATGTAGCAGCAAGGCTCAGAAGAGCCCACACACTCAGATCTTAACCCCAGTGTGCTGAAATTGTCAAAACATGTTTTTCAGCAGAAATAAACATGTTTCTGCAAGTTTGGTCAACCCCATGTAAGTTATGGGGCAGTAACAGTACACTTTTCAAAACGTGTTTTTCAGCCCGAAATAAACGCGTTTTTTCAGACAACTGAATACCCATGTAGCAGCAAGGCTCAGAAGAGCCCACACACTCAGATCTTAATCCCAGTGTGCAGAAAGGGTCAAAACGTGTTTTTCAGCAGAAATAAACATGTTTCTGCAAGTTTGGTCAACCCCATGTAAGTTATGGGGCAGTAACAGTACACTCTGCAAAACGTGTTTTTCAGCCCGAAATAAACGCGTTTTTTCAGACAACTGAATCCCCATGTAGCAGCAAGGCTCAGAAGAGCCCACACACTCAGATCTTAACCCCAGTGTGCTGAAAGTGTCAAAACATGTTTTTCAGCAGAAATAAACATGTTTCTGCAAGTTTGGTCAACCCCATGTAAGTTATGGGGCAGTAACAGTACACTTTTCAAAACGTGTTTTTCAGCCCGAAATAAACGCGTTTTTTCAGACAACTGAATCCCCATGTAGCAACAAGGCTCAGAAGAGCCCACACACTCAGATCTTAACCCCAGTGTGCTGAAAGTGTCAAAACATGTTTTTCAGCAGAAATAAACATGTTTCTGCAAGTTTGGTCAACCCCATGTAAGTTATGGGGCAGTAACAGTACACTCTGCAAAACGTGTTTTTCAGCCCGAAATAAACGCGTTTTTTCAGACAACTGAATACCCATGTAGGAGCAAGTCTCAGAAGAGCCCACACACTCAGCTCTTAACCCCAGTGTGCAGAAAGGGTCAAAACGTGTTTTTCAGCAGAAATAAACATGTTTCTGCAAGTTTGGTCAACCCCATGTAAGTTATGGGGCAGTAACAGTACACTTTTCAAAACGTGTTTTTCAGCCCGAAATAAACGCGTTTTTTCAGACAACTGAATCCCCATGTAGCAACAAGGCTCAGAAGAGCCCACACACTCAGATCTTAACCCCAGTGTGCTGAAAGTGTCAAAACATGTTTTTCAGCAGAAATAAACATGTTTCTGCAAGTTTGGTCAACCCCATGTAAGTTATGGGGCAGTAACAGTACACTCTGCAAAACGTGTTTTTCAGCCCGAAATAAACGCGTTTTTTCAGACAACTGAATCCCCATGTAGCAGCAAGGCTCAGAAGAGCCCACACACTCAGATCTTAACCCCAGTGTGCTGAAAGTGTCAAAACATGTTTTTCAGCAGAAATAAACATGTTTCTGCAAGTTTGGTCAACCCCATGTAAGTTATGGGGCAGTAACAGTACACTTTTCAAAACGTGTTTTTCAGCCCGAAATAAACGCGTTTTTTCAGACAACTGAATACCCATGTAGCAGCAAGGCTCAGAAGAGCCCACACACTCAGATCTTAACCCCAGTGTGCAGAAAGGGTCAAAACGTGTTTTTCAGCAGAAATAAACATGTTTCTGCAAGTTTGGTCAACCCCATGTAAGTTATGGGGCAGTAACAGTACACTCTGCAAAACGTGTTTTTCAGCCCGAAATAAACGCGTTTTTTCAGACAACTGAATCCCCATGTAGCAGCAAGGCTCAGAAGAGCCCACACACTCAGATCTTAACCCCAGTGTGCTGAAAGTGTCAAAACATGTTTTTCAGCAGAAATAAACATGTTTCTGCAAGTTTGGTCAACCCCATGTAAGTTATGGGGCAGTAACAGTACACTTTTCAAAACGTGTTTTTCAGCCCGAAATAAACGCGTTTTTTCAGACAACTGAATCCCCATGTAGCAACAAGGCTCAGAAGAGCCCACACACTCAGATCTTAACCCCAGTGTGCTGAAAGTGTCAAAACATGTTTTTCAGCAGAAATAAACATGTTTCTGCAAGTTTGGTCAACCCCATGTAAGTTATGGGGCAGTAACAGTACACTCTGCAAAACGTGTTTTTCAGCCCGAAATAAACGCGTTTTTTCAGACAACTGAATACCCATGTAGGAGCAAGTCTCAGAAGAGCCCACACACTCAGCTCTTAACCCCAGTGTGCAGAAAGGGTCAAAACGTGTTTTTCAGCAGAAATAAACATGTTTCTGCAAGTTTGGTCAACCCCATGTAAGTTATGGGGCAGTAACAGTACACTTTTCAAAACGTGTTTTTCAGCCCGAAATAAACGCGTTTTTTCAGACAACTGAATCCCCATGTAGCAACAAGGCTCAGAAGAGCCCACACACTCAGATCTTAACCCCAGTGTGCTGAAAGTGTCAAAACATGTTTTTCAGCAGAAATAAACATGTTTCTGCAAGTTTGGTCAACCCCATGTAAGTTATGGGGCAGTAACAGTACACTTTTCAAAACGTGTTTTTCAGCCCGAAATAAACGCGTTTTTTCAGACAACTGAATCCCCATGTAGCAACAAGGCTCAGAAGAGCCCACACACACAGATCTTAACCCCAGTGTGCTGAAAGTGTCAAAACATGTTTTTCAGCAGAAATAAACATGTTTCTGCAAGTTTGGTCAACCCCATGTAAGTTATGGGGCAGTAACAGTACACTTTTCAAAACGTGTTTTTCAGCCCGAAATAAACGCGTTTTTTCAGACAACTGAATCCCCATGTAGCAACAAGGCTCAGAAGAGCCCACACACTCAGATCTTAACCCCAGTGTGCTGAAAGTGTCAAAACATGTTTTTCAGCAGAAATAAACATGTTTCTGCAAGTTTGGTCAACCCCATGTAAGTTATGGGGCAGTAACAGTACACTCTTCAAAACGTGTTTTTCAGCCCGAAATAAACGCGTTTTTTCAGACAACTGAATACCCATGTAGCAGCAAGTCTCAGAAGAGCCCACACACTCAGATCTTAACCCCAGTGTGCTGAAAGTGTCAAAACATGTTTTTCAGCAGAAATAAACATGTTTCTGCAAGTTTGGTCAACCCCATGTAAGTTATGGGGCAGTAACAGTACACTTTTCAAAACGTGTTTTTCAGCCCGAAATAAACGCGTTTTTTCAGACAACTGAATCCCCATGTAGCAACAAGGCTCAGAAGAGCCCACACACTCAGATCTTAACCCCAGTGTGCTGAAAGTGTCAAAACATGTTTTTCTGCAGAAATAAACATGTTTCTGCAAGTTTGGTCAACCCCATGTAAGTTATGGGGCAGTAACAGTACACTTTTCAAAACGTGTTTTTCAGCCCGAAATAAACGCGTTTTTTCAGACAACTGAATCCCCATGTAGCAGCAAGGCTCAGAAGAGCCCACACACTCAGATCTTAACCCCAGTGTGCTGAAAGTGTCAAAACATGTTTTTCAGCAGAAATAAACATGTTTCTGCAAGTTTGGTCAACCCCATGTAAGTTATGGGGCAGTAACAGTACACTTTTCAAAACGTGTTTTTCAGCCCGAAATAAACGCGTTTTTTCAGACAACTGAATCCCCATGTAGCAACAAGGCTCAGAAGAGCCCACACACTCAGATCTTAACCCCAGTGTGCTGAAAGTGTCAAAACATGTTTTTCTGCAGAAATAAACATGTTTCTGCAAGTTTGGTCAACCCCATGTAAGTTATGGGGCAGTAACAGTACACTTTTCAAAACGTGTTTTTCAGCCCGAAATAAACGCGTTTTTTCAGACAACTGAATCCCCATGTAGCAACAAGGCTCAGAAGAGCCCACACACTCAGATCTTAACCCCAGTGTGCTGAAAGTGTCAAAACATGTTTTTCAGCTGAAATAAACATGTTTCTGCAAGTTTGGTCAACCCCATGTAAGTTATGGGGCAGTAACAGTACACTTTTCAAAACGTGTTTTTCAGCCCGAAATAAACGCGTTTTTTCAGACAACTGAATCCCCATGTAGCAACAAGTCTCAGAAGAGCCCACACACTCAGATCTTAACCCCAGTGTGCTGAAAGTGTCAAAACATGTTTTTCAGCAGAAATAAACATGTTTCTGCAAGTTTGGTCAACCCCATGTAAGTTATGGGGCAGTAACAGTACACTTTTCAAAACGTGTTTTTCAGCCCGAAATAAACGCGTTTTTTCAGACAACTGAATACCCATGTAGCAGCAAGTCTCAGAAGAGCCCACACACTCAGCTCTTAACCCCAGTGTGCAGAAAGGGTCAAAACGTGTTTTTCAGCAGAAATAAACATGTTTCTGCAAGTTTGGTCAACCCCATGTAAGTTATGGGGCAGTAACAGTACACTCTGCAAAACGTGTTTTTCAGCCCGAAATAAACGCGTTTTTTCAGACAACTGAATCCCCATGTAGCAGCAAGGCTCAGAAGAGCCCACACACTCAGATCTTAACCCCAGTGTGCTGAAAGTGTCAAAACATGTTTTTCAGCAGAAATAAACATGTTTCTGCAAGTTTGGTCAACCCCATGTAAGTTATGGGGCAGTAACAGTACACTTTTCAAAACGTGTTTTTCAGCCCGAAATAAACGCGTTTTTTCAGACAACTGAATCCCCATGTAGCAACAAGGCTCAGAAGAGCCCACACACTCAGATCTTAACCCCAGTGTGCTGAAAGTGTCAAAACATGTTTTTCAGCAGAAATAAACATGTTTCTGCAAGTTTGGTCAACCCCATGTAAGTTATGGGGCAGTAACAGTACACTCTGCAAAACGTGTTTTTCAGCCCGAAATAAACGCGTTTTTTCAGACAACTGAATACCCATGTAGGAGCAAGTCTCAGAAGAGCCCACACACTCAGCTCTTAACCCCAGTGTGCAGAAAGGGTCAAAACGTGTTTTTCAGCAGAAATAAACATGTTTCTGCAAGTTTGGTCAACCCCATGTAAGTTATGGGGCAGTAACAGTACACTTTTCAAAACGTGTTTTTCAGCCCGAAATAAACGCGTTTTTTCAGACAACTGAATCCCCATGTAGCAACAAGGCTCAGAAGAGCCCACACACTCAGATCTTAACCCAGTGTGCTGAAAGTGTCAAAACATGTTTTTCAGCAGAAATAAACATGTTTCTGCAAGTTTGGTCAACCCCATGTAAGTTATGGGGCAGTAACAGTACACTCTGCAAAACGTGTTTTTCAGCCCGAAATAAACGCGTTTTTTCAGACAACTGAATCCCCATGTAGCAGCAAGGCTCAGAAGAGCCCACACACTCAGATCTTAACCCCAGTGTGCTGAAAGTGTCAAAACATGTTTTTCAGCAGAAATAAACATGTTTCTGCAAGTTTGGTCAACCCCATGTAAGTTATGGGGCAGTAACAGTACACTTTTCAAAACGTGTTTTTCAGCCCGAAATAAACGCGTTTTTTCAGACAACTGAATACCCATGTAGCAGCAAGGCTCAGAAGAGCCCACACACTCAGATCTTAACCCCAGTGTGCAGAAAGGGTCAAAACGTGTTTTTCAGCAGAAATAAACATGTTTCTGCAAGTTTGGTCAACCCCATGTAAGTTATGGGGCAGTAACAGTACACTCTGCAAAACGTGTTTTTCAGCCCGAAATAAACGCGTTTTTTCAGACAACTGAATCCCCATGTAGCAGCAAGGCTCAGAAGAGCCCACACACTCAGATCTTAACCCCAGTGTGCTGAAAGTGTCAAAACATGTTTTTCAGCAGAAATAAACATGTTTCTGCAAGTTTGGTCAACCCCATGTAAGTTATGGGGCAGTAACAGTACACTTTTCAAAACGTGTTTTTCAGCCCGAAATAAACGCGTTTTTTCAGACAACTGAATCCCCATGTAGCAACAAGGCTCAGAAGAGCCCACACACTCAGATCTTAACCCCAGTGTGCTGAAAGTGTCAAAACATGTTTTTCAGCAGAAATAAACATGTTTCTGCAAGTTTGGTCAACCCCATGTAAGTTATGGGGCAGTAACAGTACACTCTGCAAAACGTGTTTTTCAGCCCGAAATAAACGCGTTTTTTCAGACAACTGAATACCCATGTAGGAGCAAGTCTCAGAAGAGCCCACACACTCAGCTCTTAACCCCAGTGTGCAGAAAGGGTCAAAACGTGTTTTTCAGCAGAAATAAACATGTTTCTGCAAGTTTGGTCAACCCCATGTAAGTTATGGGGCAGTAACAGTACACTTTTCAAAACGTGTTTTTCAGCCCGAAATAAACGCGTTTTTTCAGACAACTGAATCCCCATGTAGCAACAAGGCTCAGAAGAGCCCACACACTCAGATCTTAACCCCAGTGTGCTGAAAGTGTCAAAACATGTTTTTCAGCAGAAATAAACATGTTTCTGCAAGTTTGGTCAACCCCATGTAAGTTATGGGGCAGTAACAGTACACTCTGCAAAACGTGTTTTTCAGCCCGAAATAAACGCGTTTTTTCAGACAACTGAATCCCCATGTAGCAGCAAGGCTCAGAAGAGCCCACACACTCAGATCTTAACCCCAGTGTGCTGAAAGTGTCAAAACATGTTTTTCAGCAGAAATAAACATGTTTCTGCAAGTTTGGTCAACCCCATGTAAGTTATGGGGCAGTAACAGTACACTTTTCAAAACGTGTTTTTCAGCCCGAAATAAACGCGTTTTTTCAGACAACTGAATACCCATGTAGCAGCAAGGCTCAGAAGAGCCCACACACTCAGATCTTAACCCCAGTGTGCAGAAAGGGTCAAAACGTGTTTTTCAGCAGAAATAAACATGTTTCTGCAAGTTTGGTCAACCCCATGTAAGTTATGGGGCAGTAACAGTACACTCTGCAAAACGTGTTTTTCAGCCCGAAATAAACGCGTTTTTTCAGACAACTGAATCCCCATGTAGCAGCAAGGCTCAGAAGAGCCCACACACTCAGATCTTAACCCCAGTGTGCTGAAAGTGTCAAAACATGTTTTTCAGCAGAAATAAACATGTTTCTGCAAGTTTGGTCAACCCCATGTAAGTTATGGGGCAGTAACAGTACACTTTTCAAAACGTGTTTTTCAGCCCGAAATAAACGCGTTTTTTCAGACAACTGAATCCCCATGTAGCAACAAGGCTCAGAAGAGCCCACACACTCAGATCTTAACCCCAGTGTGCTGAAAGTGTCAAAACATGTTTTTCAGCAGAAATAAACATGTTTCTGCAAGTTTGGTCAACCCCATGTAAGTTATGGGGCAGTAACAGTACACTCTGCAAAACGTGTTTTTCAGCCCGAAATAAACGCGTTTTTTCAGACAACTGAATACCCATGTAGGAGCAAGTCTCAGAAGAGCCCACACACTCAGCTCTTAACCCCAGTGTGCAGAAAGGGTCAAAACGTGTTTTTCAGCAGAAATAAACATGTTTCTGCAAGTTTGGTCAACCCCATGTAAGTTATGGGGCAGTAACAGTACACTTTTCAAAACGTGTTTTTCAGCCCGAAATAAACGCGTTTTTTCAGACAACTGAATCCCCATGTAGCAACAAGGCTCAGAAGAGCCCACACACTCAGATCTTAACCCCAGTGTGCTGAAAGTGTCAAAACATGTTTTTCAGCAGAAATAAACATGTTTCTGCAAGTTTGGTCAACCCCATGTAAGTTATGGGGCAGTAACAGTACACTTTTCAAAACGTGTTTTTCAGCCCGAAATAAACGCGTTTTTTCAGACAACTGAATCCCCATGTAGCAACAAGGCTCAGAAGAGCCCACACACACAGATCTTAACCCCAGTGTGCTGAAAGTGTCAAAACATGTTTTTCAGCAGAAATAAACATGTTTCTGCAAGTTTGGTCAACCCCATGTAAGTTATGGGGCAGTAACAGTACACTTTTCAAAACGTGTTTTTCAGCCCGAAATAAACGCGTTTTTTCAGACAACTGAATCCCCATGTAGCAACAAGGCTCAGAAGAGCCCACACACTCAGATCTTAACCCCAGTGTGCTGAAAGTGTCAAAACATGTTTTTCAGCAGAAATAAACATGTTTCTGCAAGTTTGGTCAACCCCATGTAAGTTATGGGGCAGTAACAGTACACTTTTCAAAACGTGTTTTTCAGCCCGAAATAAACGCGTTTTTTCAGACAACTGAATACCCATGTAGCAGCAAGTCTCAGAAGAGCCCACACACTCAGATCTTAACCCCAGTGTGCAGAAAGGGTCAAAACGTGTTTTTCAGCAGAAATAAACATGTTTCTGCAAGTTTGGTCAACCCCATGTAAGTTATGGGGCAGTAACAGTACACTCTGCAAAACGTGTTTTTCAGCCCGAAATAAACGCGTTTTTTCAGACAACTGAATCCCCATGTAGCAACAAGGCTCAGAAGAGCCCACACACTCAGATCTTAACCCCAGTGTGCTGAAAGTGTCAAAACATGTTTTTCAGCAGAAATAAACATGTTTCTGCAAGTTTGGTCAACCCCATGTAAGTTATGGGGCAGTAACAGTACACTTTTCAAAACGTGTTTTTCAGCCCGAAATAAACGCGTTTTTTCAGACAACTGAATCCCCATGTAGCAACAAGGCTCAGAAGAGCCCACACACTCAGATCTTAACCCCAGTGTGCTGAAAGTGTCAAAACATGTTTTTCTGCAGAAATAAACATGTTTCTGCAAGTTTGGTCAACCCCATGTAAGTTATGGGGCAGTAACAGTACACTTTTCAAAACGTGTTTTTCAGCCCGAAATAAACGCGTTTTTTCAGACAACTGAATCCCCATGTAGCAACAAGGCTCAGAAGAGCCCACACACTCAGATCTTAACCCCAGTGTGCTGAAAGTGTCAAAACATGTTTTTCTGCAGAAATAAACATGTTTCTGCAAGTTTGGTCAACCCCATGTAAGTTATGGGGCAGTAACAGTACACTTTTCAAAACGTGTTTTTCAGCCCGAAATAAACGCGTTTTTTCAGACAACTGAATCCCCATGTAGCAACAAGGCTCAGAAGAGCCCACACACTCAGATCTTAACCCCAGTGTGCTGAAAGTGTCAAAACATGTTTTTCAGCTGAAATAAACATGTTTCTGCAAGTTTGGTCAACCCCATGTAAGTTATGGGGCAGTAACAGTACACTTTTCAAAACGTGTTTTTCAGCCCGAAATAAACGCGTTTTTTCAGACAACTGAATCCCCATGTAGCAACAAGTCTCAGAAGAGCCCACACACTCAGATCTTAACCCCAGTGTGCTGAAAGTGTCAAAACATGTTTTTCAGCAGAAATAAACATGTTTCTGCAAGTTTGGTCAACCCCATGTAAGTTATGGGGCAGTAACAGTACACTTTTCAAAACGTGTTTTTCAGCCCGAAATAAACGCGTTTTTTCAGACAACTGAATACCCATGTAGCAGCAAGGCTCAGAAGAGCCCACACACTCAGATCTTAACCCCAGTGTGCAGAAAGGGTCAAAACGTGTTTTTCAGCAGAAATAAACATGTTTCTGCAAGTTTGGTCAACCCCATGTAAGTTATGGGGCAGTAACAGTACACTCTGCAAAACGTGTTTTTCAGCCCGAAATAAACGCGTTTTTTCAGACAACTGAATCCCCATGTAGCAGCAAGGCTCAGAAGAGCCCACACACTCAGATCTTAACCCCAGTGTGCTGAAAGTGTCAAAACATGTTTTTCAGCAGAAATAAACATGTTTCTGCAAGTTTGGTCAACCCCATGTAAGTTATGGGGCAGTAACAGTACACTTTTCAAAACGTGTTTTTCAGCCCGAAATAAACGCGTTTTTTCAGACAACTGAATCCCCATGTAGCAACAAGGCTCAGAAGAGCCCACACACTCAGATCTTAACCCCAGTGTGCTGAAAGTGTCAAAACATGTTTTTCAGCAGAAATAAACATGTTTCTGCAAGTTTGGTCAACCCCATGTAAGTTATGGGGCAGTAACAGTACACTCTGCAAAACGTGTTTTTCAGCCCGAAATAAACGCGTTTTTTCAGACAACTGAATACCCATGTAGGAGCAAGTCTCAGAAGAGCCCACACACTCAGCTCTTAACCCCAGTGTGCAGAAAGGGTCAAAACGTGTTTTTCAGCAGAAATAAACATGTTTCTGCAAGTTTGGTCAACCCCATGTAAGTTATGGGGCAGTAACAGTACACTTTTCAAAACGTGTTTTTCAGCCCGAAATAAACGCGTTTTTTCAAACAACTGAATCCCCATGTAGCAACAAGGCTCAGAAGAGCCCACACACTCAGATCTTAACCCCAGTGTGCTGAAAGTGTCAAAACATGTTTTTCAGCAGAAATAAACATGTTTCTGCAAGTTTGGTCAACCCCATGTAAGTTATGGGGCAGTAACAGTACACTTTTCAAAACGTGTTTTTCAGCCCGAAATAAACGCGTTTTTTCAGACAACTGAATCCCCATGTAGCAACAAGGCTCAGAAGAGCCCACACACACAGATCTTAACCCCAGTGTGCTGAAAGTGTCAAAACATGTTTTTCAGCAGAAATAAACATGTTTCTGCAAGTTTGGTCAACCCCATGTAAGTTATGGGGCAGTAACAGTACACTTTTCAAAACGTGTTTTTCAGCCCGAAATAAACGCGTTTTTTCAGACAACTGAATCCCCATGTAGCAACAAGGCTCAGAAGAGCCCACACACTCAGATCTTAACCCCAGTGTGCTGAAAGTGTCAAAACATGTTTTTCAGCAGAAATAAACATGTTTCTGCAAGTTTGGTCAACCCCATGTAAGTTATGGGGCAGTAACAGTACACTTTTCAAAACGTGTTTTTCAGCCCGAAATAAACGCGTTTTTTCAGACAACTGAATACCCATGTAGCAGCAAGTCTCAGAAGAGCCCACACACTCAGATCTTAACCCCAGTGTGCAGAAAGGGTCAAAACGTGTTTTTCAGCAGAAATAAACATGTTTCTGCAAGTTTGGTCAACCCCATGTAAGTTATGGGGCAGTAACAGTACACTCTGCAAAACGTGTTTTTCAGCCCGAAATAAACGCGTTTTTTCAGACAACTGAATCCCCATGTAGCAACAAGGCTCAGAAGAGCCCACACACTCAGATCTTAACCCCAGTGTGCTGAAAGTGTCAAAACATGTTTTTCAGCAGAAATAAACATGTTTCTGCAAGTTTGGTCAACCCCATGTAAGTTATGGGGCAGTAACAGTACACTTTTCAAAACGTGTTTTTCAGCCCGAAATAAACGCGTTTTTTCAGACAACTGAATCCCCATGTAGCAACAAGGCTCAGAAGAGCCCACACACTCAGATCTTAACCCCAGTGTGCTGAAAGTGTCAAAACATGTTTTTCTGCAGAAATAAACATGTTTCTGCAAGTTTGGTCAACCCCATGTAAGTTATGGGGCAGTAACAGTACACTTTTCAAAACGTGTTTTTCAGCCCGAAATAAACGCGTTTTTTCAGACAACTGAATCCCCATGTAGCAACAAGGCTCAGAAGAGCCCACACACTCAGATCTTAACCCCAGTGTGCTGAAAGTGTCAAAACATGTTTTTCTGCAGAAATAAACATGTTTCTGCAAGTTTGGTCAACCCCATGTAAGTTATGGGGCAGTAACAGTACACTTTTCAAAACGTGTTTTTCAGCCCGAAATAAACGCGTTTTTTCAGACAACTGAATCCCCATGTAGCAACAAGGCTCAGAAGAGCCCACACACTCAGATCTTAACCCCAGTGTGCTGAAAGTGTCAAAACATGTTTTTCAGCTGAAATAAACATGTTTCTGCAAGTTTGGTCAACCCCATGTAAGTTATGGGGCAGTAACAGTACACTTTTCAAAACGTGTTTTTCAGCCCGAAATAAACGCGTTTTTTCAGACAACTGAATCCCCATGTAGCAACAAGTCTCAGAAGAGCCCACACACTCAGATCTTAACCCCAGTGTGCTGAAAGTGTCAAAACATGTTTTTCAGCAGAAATAAACATGTTTCTGCAAGTTTGGTCAACCCCATGTAAGTTATGGGGCAGTAACAGTACACTTTTCAAAACGTGTTTTTCAGCCCGAAATAAACGCGTTTTTTCAGACAACTGAATACCCATGTAGCAGCAAGTCTCAGAAGAGCCCACACACTCAGCTCTTAACCCCAGTGTGCAGAAAGGGTCAAAACGTGTTTTTCAGCAGAAATAAACATGTTTCTGCAAGTTTGGTCAACCCCATGTAAGTTATGGGGCAGTAACAGTACACTCTGCAAAACGTGTTTTTCAGCCCGAAATAAACGCGTTTTTTCAGACAACTGAATCCCCATGTAGCAGCAAGGCTCAGAAGAGCCCACACACTCAGATCTTAACCCCAGTGTGCTGAAAGTGTCAAAACATGTTTTTCAGCAGAAATAAACATGTTTCTGCAAGTTTGGTCAACCCCATGTAAGTTATGGGGCAGTAACAGTACACTTTTCAAAACGTGTTTTTCAGCCCGAAATAAACGCGTTTTTTCAGACAACTGAATCCCCATGTAGCAACAAGGCTCAGAAGAGCCCACACACTCAGATCTTAACCCCAGTGTGCTGAAAGTGTCAAAACATGTTTTTCAGCAGAAATAAACATGTTTCTGCAAGTTTGGTCAACCCCATGTAAGTTATGGGGCAGTAACAGTACACTTTTCAAAACGTGTTTTTCAGCCCGAAATAAACGCGTTTTTTCAGACAACTGAATCCCCATGTAGCAACAAGGCTCAGAAGAGCCCACACACTCAGATCTTAACCCCAGTGTGCTGAAAGTGTCAAAACATGTTTTTCAGCTGAAATAAACATGTTTCTGCAAGTTTGGTCAACCCCATGTAAGTTATGGGGCAGTAACAGTACACTTTTCAAAACGTGTTTTTCAGCCCGAAATAAACGCGTTTTTTCAGACAACTGAATCCCCATGTAGCAACAAGTCTCAGAAGAGCCCACACACTCAGATCTTAACCCCAGTGTGCTGAAAGTGTCAAAACATGTTTTTCAGCAGAAATAAACATGTTTCTGCAAGTTTGGTCAACCCCATGTAAGTTATGGGGCAGTAACAGTACACTTTTCAAAACGTGTTTTTCAGCCCGAAATAAACGCGTTTTTTCAGACAACTGAATACCCATGTAGCAGCAAGTCTCAGAAGAGCCCACACACTCAGCTCTTAACCCCAGTGTGCAGAAAGGGTCAAAACGTGTTTTTCAGCAGAAATAAACATGTTTCTGCAAGTTTGGTCAACCCCATGTAAGTTATGGGGCAGTAACAGTACACTCTGCAAAACGTGTTTTTCAGCCCGAAATAAACGCGTTTTTTCAGACAACTGAATCCCCATGTAGCAGCAAGGCTCAGAAGAGCCCACACACTCAGATCTTAACCCCAGTGTGCTGAAAGTGTCAAAACATGTTTTTCAGCAGAAATAAACATGTTTCTGCAAGTTTGGTCAACCCCATGTAAGTTATGGGGCAGTAACAGTACACTTTTCAAAACGTGTTTTTCAGCCCGAAATAAACGCGTTTTTTCAGACAACTGAATCCCCATGTAGCAACAAGGCTCAGAAGAGCCCACACACTCAGATCTTAACCCCAGTGTGCTGAAAGTGTCAAAACATGTTTTTCAGCAGAAATAAACATGTTTCTGCAAGTTTGGTCAACCCCATGTAAGTTATGGGGCAGTAACAGTACACTTTTCAAAACGTGTTTTTCAGCCCGAAATAAACGCGTTTTTTCAGACAACTGAATCCCCATGTAGCAACAAGGCTCAGAAGAGCCCACACACTCAGATCTTAACCCCAGTGTGCTGAAAGTGTCAAAACATGTTTTTCAGCAGAAATAAACATGTTTCTGCAAGTTTGGTCAACCCCATGTAAGTTATGGGGCAGTAACAGTACACTTTTCAAAACGTGTTTTTCAGCCCGAAATAAACGCGTTTTTTCAGACAACTGAATACCCATGTAGCAGCAAGGCTCAGAAGAGCCCACACACTCAGATCTTAACCCCAGTGTGCTGAAAGTGTCAAAACATGTTTTTCAGCAGAAATAAACATGTTTCTGCAAGTTTGGTCAACCCCATGTAAGTTATGGGGCAGTAACAGTACACTTTTCAAAACGTGTTTTTCAGCCCGAAATAAACGCGTTTTTTCAGACAACTGAATACCCATGTAGCAGCAAGGCTCAGAAGAGCCCACACACTCAGATCTTAATCCCAGTGTGCAGAAAGGGTCAAAACGTGTTTTTCAGCAGAAATAAACATGTTTCTGCAAGTTTGGTCAACCCCATGTAAGTTATGGGGCAGTAACAGTACACTCTGCAAAACGTGTTTTTCAGCCCGAAATAAACGCGTTTTTTCAGACAACTGAATCCCCATGTAGCAGCAAGGCTCAGAAGAGCCCACACACTCAGATCTTAACCCCAGTGTGCTGAAAGTGTCAAAACATGTTTTTCAGCAGAAATAAACATGTTTCTGCAAGTTTGGTCAACCCCATGTAAGTTATGGGGCAGTAACAGTACACTTTTCAAAACGTGTTTTTCAGCCCGAAATAAACGCGTTTTTTCAGACAACTGAATCCCCATGTAGCAACAAGGCTCAGAAGAGCCCACACACTCAGATCTTAACCCCAGTGTGCTGAAAGTGTCAAAACATGTTTTTCAGCAGAAATAAACATGTTTCTGCAAGTTTGGTCAACCCCATGTAAGTTATGGGGCAGTAACAGTACACTCTGCAAAACGTGTTTTTCAGCCCGAAATAAACGCGTTTTTTCAGACAACTGAATACCCATGTAGGAGCAAGTCTCAGAAGAGCCCACACACTCAGCTCTTAACCCCAGTGTGCAGAAAGGGTCAAAACGTGTTTTTCAGCAGAAATAAACATGTTTCTGCAAGTTTGGTCAACCCCATGTAAGTTATGGGGCAGTAACAGTACACTCTGCAAAACGTGTTTTTCAGCCCGAAATAAACGCGTTTTTTCAGACAACTGAATCCCCATGTAGCAACAAGGCTCAGAAGAGCCCACACACTCAGATCTTAACCCCAGTGTGCTGAAAGTGTCAAAACATGTTTTTCAGCAGAAATAAACATGTTTCTGCAAGTTTGGTCAACCCCATGTAAGTTATGGGGCAGTAACAGTACACTTTTCAAAACGTGTTTTTCAGCCCGAAATAAACGCGTTTTTTCAGACAACTGAATCCCCATGTAGCAACAAGGCTCAGAAGAGCCCACACACTCAGATCTTAACCCCAGTGTGCTGAAAGTGTCAAAACATGTTTTTCTGCAGAAATAAACATGTTTCTGCAAGTTTGGTCAACCCCATGTAAGTTATGGGGCAGTAACAGTACACTTTTCAAAACGTGTTTTTCAGCCCGAAATAAACGCGTTTTTTCAGACAACTGAATCCCCATGTAGCAACAAGGCTCAGAAGAGCCCACACACTCAGATCTTAACCCCAGTGTGCTGAAAGTGTCAAAACATGTTTTTCTGCAGAAATAAACATGTTTCTGCAAGTTTGGTCAACCCCATGTAAGTTATGGGGCAGTAACAGTACACTTTTCAAAACGTGTTTTTCAGCCCGAAATAAACGCGTTTTTTCAGACAACTGAATCCCCATGTAGCAACAAGGCTCAGAAGAGCCCACACACTCAGATCTTAACCCCAGTGTGCTGAAAGTGTCAAAACATGTTTTTCAGCTGAAATAAACATGTTTCTGCAAGTTTGGTCAACCCCATGTAAGTTATGGGGCAGTAACAGTACACTTTTCAAAACGTGTTTTTCAGCCCGAAATAAACGCGTTTTTTCAGACAACTGAATCCCCATGTAGCAACAAGTCTCAGAAGAGCCCACACACTCAGATCTTAACCCCAGTGTGCTGAAAGTGTCAAAACATGTTTTTCAGCAGAAATAAACATGTTTCTGCAAGTTTGGTCAACCCCATGTAAGTTATGGGGCAGTAACAGTACACTTTTCAAAACGTGTTTTTCAGCCCGAAATAAACGCGTTTTTTCAGACAACTGAATACCCATGTAGCAGCAAGTCTCAGAAGAGCCCACACACTCAGCTCTTAACCCCAGTGTGCAGAAAGGGTCAAAACGTGTTTTTCAGCAGAAATAAACATGTTTCTGCAAGTTTGGTCAACCCCATGTAAGTTATGGGGCAGTAACAGTACACTCTGCAAAACGTGTTTTTCAGCCCGAAATAAACGCGTTTTTTCAGACAACTGAATCCCCATGTAGCAGCAAGGCTCAGAAGAGCCCACACACTCAGATCTTAACCCCAGTGTGCTGAAAGTGTCAAAACATGTTTTTCAGCAGAAATAAACATGTTTCTGCAAGTTTGGTCAACCCCATGTAAGTTATGGGGCAGTAACAGTACACTTTTCAAAACGTGTTTTTCAGCCCGAAATAAACGCGTTTTTTCAGACAACTGAATCCCCATGTAGCAACAAGGCTCAGAAGAGCCCACACACTCAGATCTTAACCCCAGTGTGCTGAAAGTGTCAAAACATGTTTTTCAGCAGAAATAAACATGTTTCTGCAAGTTTGGTCAACCCCATGTAAGTTATGGGGCAGTAACAGTACACTTTTCAAAACGTGTTTTTCAGCCCGAAATAAACGCGTTTTTTCAGACAACTGAATCCCCATGTAGCAACAAGGCTCAGAAGAGCCCACACACTCAGATCTTAACCCCAGTGTGCTGAAAGTGTCAAAACATGTTTTTCAGCTGAAATAAACATGTTTCTGCAAGTTTGGTCAACCCCATGTAAGTTATGGGGCAGTAACAGTACACTTTTCAAAACGTGTTTTTCAGCCCGAAATAAACGCGTTTTTTCAGACAACTGAATCCCCATGTAGCAACAAGTCTCAGAAGAGCCCACACACTCAGATCTTAACCCCAGTGTGCTGAAAGTGTCAAAACATGTTTTTCAGCAGAAATAAACATGTTTCTGCAAGTTTGGTCAACCCCATGTAAGTTATGGGGCAGTAACAGTACACTTTTCAAAACGTGTTTTTCAGCCCGAAATAAACGCGTTTTTTCAGACAACTGAATACCCATGTAGCAGCAAGTCTCAGAAGAGCCCACACACTCAGCTCTTAACCCCAGTGTGCAGAAAGGGTCAAAACGTGTTTTTCAGCAGAAATAAACATGTTTCTGCAAGTTTGGTCAACCCCATGTAAGTTATGGGGCAGTAACAGTACACTCTGCAAAACGTGTTTTTCAGCCCGAAATAAACGCGTTTTTTCAGACAACTGAATCCCCATGTAGCAGCAAGGCTCAGAAGAGCCCACACACTCAGATCTTAACCCCAGTGTGCTGAAAGTGTCAAAACATGTTTTTCAGCAGAAATAAACATGTTTCTGCAAGTTTGGTCAACCCCATGTAAGTTATGGGGCAGTAACAGTACACTTTTCAAAACGTGTTTTTCAGCCCGAAATAAACGCGTTTTTTCAGACAACTGAATCCCCATGTAGCAACAAGGCTCAGAAGAGCCCACACACTCAGATCTTAACCCCAGTGTGCTGAAAGTGTCAAAACATGTTTTTCAGCAGAAATAAACATGTTTCTGCAAGTTTGGTCAACCCCATGTAAGTTATGGGGCAGTAACAGTACACTTTTCAAAACGTGTTTTTCAGCCCGAAATAAACGCGTTTTTTCAGACAACTGAATCCCCATGTAGCAACAAGTCTCAGAAGAGCCCACACACTCAGATCTTAACCCCAGTGTGCTGAAAGTGTCAAAACATGTTTTTCAGCAGAAATAAACATGTTTCTGCAAGTTTGGTCAACCCCATGTAAGTTATGGGGCAGTAACAGTACACTTTTCAAAACGTGTTTTTCAGCCCGAAATAAACGCGTTTTTTCAGACAACTGAATACCCATGTAGCAGCAAGTCTCAGAAGAGCCCACACACTCAGCTCTTAACCCCAGTGTGCAGAAAGGGTCAAAACGTGTTTTTCAGCAGAAATAAACATGTTTCTGCAAGTTTGGTCAACCCCATGTAAGTTATGGGGCAGTAACAGTACACTCTGCAAAACGTGTTTTTCAGCCCGAAATAAACGCGTTTTTTCAGACAACTGAATCCCCATGTAGCAGCAAGGCTCAGAAGAGCCCACACACTCAGATCTTAACCCCAGTGTGCTGAAAGTGTCAAAACATGTTTTTCAGCAGAAATAAACATGTTTCTGCAAGTTTGGTCAACCCCATGTAAGTTATGGGGCAGTAACAGTACACTTTTCAAAACGTGTTTTTCAGCCCGAAATAAACGCGTTTTTTCAGACAACTGAATCCCCATGTAGCAACAAGGCTCAGAAGAGCCCACACACTCAGATCTTAACCCCAGTGTGCTGAAAGTGTCAAAACATGTTTTTCAGCAGAAATAAACATGTTTCTGCAAGTTTGGTCAACCCCATGTAAGTTATGGGGCAGTAACAGTACACTTTTCAAAACGTGTTTTTCAGCCCGAAATAAACGCGTTTTTTCAGACAACTGAATCCCCATGTAGCAACAAGGCTCAGAAGAGCCCACACACTCAGATCTTAACCCCAGTGTGCTGAAAGTGTCAAAACATGTTTTTCAGCTGAAATAAACATGTTTCTGCAAGTTTGGTCAACCCCATGTAAGTTATGGGGCAGTAACAGTACACTTTTCAAAACGTGTTTTTCAGCCCGAAATAAACGCGTTTTTTCAGACAACTGAATCCCCATGTAGCAACAAGTCTCAGAAGAGCCCACACACTCAGATCTTAACCCCAGTGTGCTGAAAGTGTCAAAACATGTTTTTCAGCAGAAATAAACATGTTTCTGCAAGTTTGGTCAACCCCATGTAAGTTATGGGGCAGTAACAGTACACTTTTCAAAACGTGTTTTTCAGCCCGAAATAAACGCGTTTTTTCAGACAACTGAATACCCATGTAGCAGCAAGTCTCAGAAGAGCCCACACACTCAGCTCTTAACCCCAGTGTGCAGAAAGGGTCAAAACGTGTTTTTCAGCAGAAATAAACATGTTTCTGCAAGTTTGGTCAACCCCATGTAAGTTATGGGGCAGTAACAGTACACTCTGCAAAACGTGTTTTTCAGCCCGAAATAAACGCGTTTTTTCAGACAACTGAATCCCCATGTAGCAGCAAGGCTCAGAAGAGCCCACACACTCAGATCTTAACCCCAGTGTGCTGAAAGTGTCAAAACATGTTTTTCAGCAGAAATAAACATGTTTCTGCAAGTTTGGTCAACCCCATGTAAGTTATGGGGCAGTAACAGTACACTTTTCAAAACGTGTTTTTCAGCCCGAAATAAACGCGTTTTTTCAGACAACTGAATCCCCATGTAGCAACAAGGCTCAGAAGAGCCCACACACTCAGATCTTAACCCCAGTGTGCTGAAAGTGTCAAAACATGTTTTTCAGCAGAAATAAACATGTTTCTGCAAGTTTGGTCAACCCCATGTAAGTTATGGGGCAGTAACAGTACACTTTTCAAAACGTGTTTTTCAGCCCGAAATAAACGCGTTTTTTCAGACAACTGAATCCCCATGTAGCAACAAGGCTCAGAAGAGCCCACACACTCAGATCTTAACCCCAGTGTGCTGAAAGTGTCAAAACATGTTTTTCAGCAGAAATAAACATGTTTCTGCAAGTTTGGTCAACCCCATGTAAGTTATGGGGCAGTAACAGTACACTTTTCAAAACGTGTTTTTCAGCCCGAAATAAACGCGTTTTTTCAGACAACTGAATACCCATGTAGCAGCAAGGCTCAGAAGAGCCCACACACTCAGATCTTAACCCCAGTGTGCTGAAAGTGTCAAAACATGTTTTTCAGCAGAAATAAACATGTTTCTGCAAGTTTGGTCAACCCCATGTAAGTTATGGGGCAGTAACAGTACACTTTTCAAAACGTGTTTTTCAGCCCGAAATAAACGCGTTTTTTCAGACAACTGAATACCCATGTAGCAGCAAGGCTCAGAAGAGCCCACACACTCAGATCTTAATCCCAGTGTGCAGAAAGGGTCAAAACGTGTTTTTCAGCAGAAATAAACATGTTTCTGCAAGTTTGGTCAACCCCATGTAAGTTATGGGGCAGTAACAGTACACTCTGCAAAACGTGTTTTTCAGCCCGAAATAAACGCGTTTTTTCAGACAACTGAATCCCCATGTAGCAGCAAGGCTCAGAAGAGCCCACACACTCAGATCTTAACCCCAGTGTGCTGAAAGTGTCAAAACATGTTTTTCAGCAGAAATAAACATGTTTCTGCAAGTTTGGTCAACCCCATGTAAGTTATGGGGCAGTAACAGTACACTTTTCAAAACGTGTTTTTCAGCCCGAAATAAACGCGTTTTTTCAGACAACTGAATCCCCATGTAGCAACAAGGCTCAGAAGAGCCCACACACTCAGATCTTAACCCCAGTGTGCTGAAAGTGTCAAAACATGTTTTTCAGCAGAAATAAACATGTTTCTGCAAGTTTGGTCAACCCCATGTAAGTTATGGGGCAGTAACAGTACACTCTGCAAAACGTGTTTTTCAGCCCGAAATAAACGCGTTTTTTCAGACAACTGAATACCCATGTAGGAGCAAGTCTCAGAAGAGCCCACACACTCAGCTCTTAACCCCAGTGTGCAGAAAGGGTCAAAACGTGTTTTTCAGCAGAAATAAACATGTTTCTGCAAGTTTGGTCAACCCCATGTAAGTTATGGGGCAGTAACAGTACACTCTGCAAAACGTGTTTTTCAGCCCGAAATAAACGCGTTTTTTCAGACAACTGAATCCCCATGTAGCAACAAGGCTCAGAAGAGCCCACACACTCAGATCTTAACCCCAGTGTGCTGAAAGTGTCAAAACATGTTTTTCAGCAGAAATAAACATGTTTCTGCAAGTTTGGTCAACCCCATGTAAGTTATGGGGCAGTAACAGTACACTTTTCAAAACGTGTTTTTCAGCCCGAAATAAACGCGTTTTTTCAGACAACTGAATCCCCATGTAGCAACAAGGCTCAGAAGAGCCCACACACTCAGATCTTAACCCCAGTGTGCTGAAAGTGTCAAAACATGTTTTTCTGCAGAAATAAACATGTTTCTGCAAGTTTGGTCAACCCCATGTAAGTTATGGGGCAGTAACAGTACACTTTTCAAAACGTGTTTTTCAGCCCGAAATAAACGCGTTTTTTCAGACAACTGAATCCCCATGTAGCAACAAGGCTCAGAAGAGCCCACACACTCAGATCTTAACCCCAGTGTGCTGAAAGTGTCAAAACATGTTTTTCTGCAGAAATAAACATGTTTCTGCAAGTTTGGTCAACCCCATGTAAGTTATGGGGCAGTAACAGTACACTTTTCAAAACGTGTTTTTCAGCCCGAAATAAACGCGTTTTTTCAGACAACTGAATCCCCATGTAGCAACAAGGCTCAGAAGAGCCCACACACTCAGATCTTAACCCCAGTGTGCTGAAAGTGTCAAAACATGTTTTTCAGCTGAAATAAACATGTTTCTGCAAGTTTGGTCAACCCCATGTAAGTTATGGGGCAGTAACAGTACACTTTTCAAAACGTGTTTTTCAGCCCGAAATAAACGCGTTTTTTCAGACAACTGAATCCCCATGTAGCAACAAGTCTCAGAAGAGCCCACACACTCAGATCTTAACCCCAGTGTGCTGAAAGTGTCAAAACATGTTTTTCAGCAGAAATAAACATGTTTCTGCAAGTTTGGTCAACCCCATGTAAGTTATGGGGCAGTAACAGTACACTTTTCAAAACGTGTTTTTCAGCCCGAAATAAACGCGTTTTTTCAGACAACTGAATACCCATGTAGCAGCAAGTCTCAGAAGAGCCCACACACTCAGCTCTTAACCCCAGTGTGCAGAAAGGGTCAAAACGTGTTTTTCAGCAGAAATAAACATGTTTCTGCAAGTTTGGTCAACCCCATGTAAGTTATGGGGCAGTAACAGTACACTCTGCAAAACGTGTTTTTCAGCCCGAAATAAACGCGTTTTTTCAGACAACTGAATCCCCATGTAGCAGCAAGGCTCAGAAGAGCCCACACACTCAGATCTTAACCCCAGTGTGCTGAAAGTGTCAAAACATGTTTTTCAGCAGAAATAAACATGTTTCTGCAAGTTTGGTCAACCCCATGTAAGTTATGGGGCAGTAACAGTACACTTTTCAAAACGTGTTTTTCAGCCCGAAATAAACGCGTTTTTTCAGACAACTGAATCCCCATGTAGCAACAAGGCTCAGAAGAGCCCACACACTCAGATCTTAACCCCAGTGTGCTGAAAGTGTCAAAACATGTTTTTCAGCAGAAATAAACATGTTTCTGCAAGTTTGGTCAACCCCATGTAAGTTATGGGGCAGTAACAGTACACTTTTCAAAACGTGTTTTTCAGCCCGAAATAAACGCGTTTTTTCAGACAACTGAATCCCCATGTAGCAACAAGGCTCAGAAGAGCCCACACACTCAGATCTTAACCCCAGTGTGCTGAAAGTGTCAAAACATGTTTTTCAGCTGAAATAAACATGTTTCTGCAAGTTTGGTCAACCCCATGTAAGTTATGGGGCAGTAACAGTACACTTTTCAAAACGTGTTTTTCAGCCCGAAATAAACGCGTTTTTTCAGACAACTGAATCCCCATGTAGCAACAAGTCTCAGAAGAGCCCACACACTCAGATCTTAACCCCAGTGTGCTGAAAGTGTCAAAACATGTTTTTCAGCAGAAATAAACATGTTTCTGCAAGTTTGGTCAACCCCATGTAAGTTATGGGGCAGTAACAGTACACTTTTCAAAACGTGTTTTTCAGCCCGAAATAAACGCGTTTTTTCAGACAACTGAATACCCATGTAGCAGCAAGTCTCAGAAGAGCCCACACACTCAGCTCTTAACCCCAGTGTGCAGAAAGGGTCAAAACGTGTTTTTCAGCAGAAATAAACATGTTTCTGCAAGTTTGGTCAACCCCATGTAAGTTATGGGGCAGTAACAGTACACTCTGCAAAACGTGTTTTTCAGCCCGAAATAAACGCGTTTTTTCAGACAACTGAATCCCCATGTAGCAGCAAGGCTCAGAAGAGCCCACACACTCAGATCTTAACCCCAGTGTGCTGAAAGTGTCAAAACATGTTTTTCAGCAGAAATAAACATGTTTCTGCAAGTTTGGTCAACCCCATGTAAGTTATGGGGCAGTAACAGTACACTTTTCAAAACGTGTTTTTCAGCCCGAAATAAACGCGTTTTTTCAGACAACTGAATCCCCATGTAGCAACAAGGCTCAGAAGAGCCCACACACTCAGATCTTAACCCCAGTGTGCTGAAAGTGTCAAAACATGTTTTTCAGCAGAAATAAACATGTTTCTGCAAGTTTGGTCAACCCCATGTAAGTTATGGGGCAGTAACAGTACACTTTTCAAAACGTGTTTTTCAGCCCGAAATAAACGCGTTTTTTCAGACAACTGAATCCCCATGTAGCAACAAGGCTCAGAAGAGCCCACACACTCAGATCTTAACCCCAGTGTGCTGAAAGTGTCAAAACATGTTTTTCAGCAGAAATAAACATGTTTCTGCAAGTTTGGTCAACCCCATGTAAGTTATGGGGCAGTAACAGTACACTTTTCAAAACGTGTTTTTCAGCCCGAAATAAACGCGTTTTTTCAGACAACTGAATACCCATGTAGCAGCAAGGCTCAGAAGAGCCCACACACTCAGATCTTAACCCCAGTGTGCTGAAAGTGTCAAAACATGTTTTTCAGCAGAAATAAACATGTTTCTGCAAGTTTGGTCAACCCCATGTAAGTTATGGGGCAGTAACAGTACACTTTTCAAAACGTGTTTTTCAGCCCGAAATAAACGCGTTTTTTCAGACAACTGAATACCCATGTAGCAGCAAGGCTCAGAAGAGCCCACACACTCAGATCTTAATCCCAGTGTGCAGAAAGGGTCAAAACGTGTTTTTCAGCAGAAATAAACATGTTTCTGCAAGTTTGGTCAACCCCATGTAAGTTATGGGGCAGTAACAGTACACTCTGCAAAACGTGTTTTTCAGCCCGAAATAAACGCGTTTTTTCAGACAACTGAATCCCCATGTAGCAGCAAGGCTCAGAAGAGCCCACACACTCAGATCTTAACCCCAGTGTGCTGAAAGTGTCAAAACATGTTTTTCAGCAGAAATAAACATGTTTCTGCAAGTTTGGTCAACCCCATGTAAGTTATGGGGCAGTAACAGTACACTTTTCAAAACGTGTTTTTCAGCCCGAAATAAACGCGTTTTTTCAGACAACTGAATCCCCATGTAGCAACAAGGCTCAGAAGAGCCCACACACTCAGATCTTAACCCCAGTGTGCTGAAAGTGTCAAAACATGTTTTTCAGCAGAAATAAACATGTTTCTGCAAGTTTGGTCAACCCCATGTAAGTTATGGGGCAGTAACAGTACACTCTGCAAAACGTGTTTTTCAGCCCGAAATAAACGCGTTTTTTCAGACAACTGAATACCCATGTAGGAGCAAGTCTCAGAAGAGCCCACACACTCAGCTCTTAACCCCAGTGTGCAGAAAGGGTCAAAACGTGTTTTTCAGCAGAAATAAACATGTTTCTGCAAGTTTGGTCAACCCCATGTAAGTTATGGGGCAGTAACAGTACACTTTTCAAAACGTGTTTTTCAGCCCGAAATAAACGCGTTTTTTCAGACAACTGAATCCCCATGTAGCAACAAGGCTCAGAAGAGCCCACACACTCAGATCTTAACCCCAGTGTGCTGAAAGTGTCAAAACATGTTTTTCAGCAGAAATAAACATGTTTCTGCAAGTTTGGTCAACCCCATGTAAGTTATGGGGCAGTAACAGTACACTCTGCAAAACGTGTTTTTCAGCCCGAAATAAACGCGTTTTTTCAGACAACTGAATCCCCATGTAGCAGCAAGGCTCAGAAGAGCCCACACACTCAGATCTTAACCCCAGTGTGCTGAAAGTGTCAAAACATGTTTTTCAGCAGAAATAAACATGTTTCTGCAAGTTTGGTCAACCCCATGTAAGTTATGGGGCAGTAACAGTACACTTTTCAAAACGTGTTTTTCAGCCCGAAATAAACGCGTTTTTTCAGACAACTGAATACCCATGTAGCAGCAAGGCTCAGAAGAGCCCACACACTCAGATCTTAACCCCAGTGTGCAGAAAGGGTCAAAACGTGTTTTTCAGCAGAAATAAACATGTTTCTGCAAGTTTGGTCAACCCCATGTAAGTTATGGGGCAGTAACAGTACACTCTGCAAAACGTGTTTTTCAGCCCGAAATAAACGCGTTTTTTCAGACAACTGAATCCCCATGTAGCAGCAAGGCTCAGAAGAGCCCACACACTCAGATCTTAACCCCAGTGTGCTGAAAGTGTCAAAACATGTTTTTCAGCAGAAATAAACATGTTTCTGCAAGTTTGGTCAACCCCATGTAAGTTATGGGGCAGTAACAGTACACTTTTCAAAACGTATTTTTCAGCCCGAAATAAACGCGTTTTTTCAGACAACTGAATCCCCATGTAGCAACAAGGCTCAGAAGAGCCCACACACTCAGATCTTAACCCCAGTGTGCTGAAAGTGTCAAAACATGTTTTTCAGCAGAAATAAACATGTTTCTGCAAGTTTGGTCAACCCCATGTAAGTTATGGGGCAGTAACAGTACACTCTGCAAAACGTGTTTTTCAGCCCGAAATAAACGCGTTTTTTCAGACAACTGAATACCCATGTAGGAGCAAGTCTCAGAAGAGCCCACACACTCAGCTCTTAACCCCAGTGTGCAGAAAGGGTCAAAACGTGTTTTTCAGCAGAAATAAACATGTTTCTGCAAGTTTGGTCAACCCCATGTAAGTTATGGGGCAGTAACAGTACACTTTTCAAAACGTGTTTTTCAGCCCGAAATAAACGCGTTTTTTCAGACAACTGAATCCCCATGTAGCAACAAGGCTCAGAAGAGCCCACACACTCAGATCTTAACCCCAGTGTGCTGAAAGTGTCAAAACATGTTTTTCAGCAGAAATAAACATGTTTCTGCAAGTTTGGTCAACCCCATGTAAGTTATGGGGCAGTAACAGTACACTTTTCAAAACGTGTTTTTCAGCCCGAAATAAACGCGTTTTTTCAGACAACTGAATCCCCATGTAGCAACAAGGCTCAGAAGAGCCCACACACACAGATCTTAACCCCAGTGTGCTGAAAGTGTCAAAACATGTTTTTCAGCAGAAATAAACATGTTTCTGCAAGTTTGGTCAACCCCATGTAAGTTATGGGGCAGTAACAGTACACTTTTCAAAACGTGTTTTTCAGCCCGAAATAAACGCGTTTTTTCAGACAACTGAATCCCCATGTAGCAACAAGGCTCAGAAGAGCCCACACACTCAGATCTTAACCCCAGTGTGCTGAAAGTGTCAAAACATGTTTTTCAGCAGAAATAAACATGTTTCTGCAAGTTTGGTCAACCCCATGTAAGTTATGGGGCAGTAACAGTACACTTTTCAAAACGTGTTTTTCAGCCCGAAATAAACGCGTTTTTTCAGACAACTGAATACCCATGTAGCAGCAAGTCTCAGAAGAGCCCACACACTCAGATCTTAACCCCAGTGTGCAGAAAGGGTCAAAACGTGTTTTTCAGCAGAAATAAACATGTTTCTGCAAGTTTGGTCAACCCCATGTAAGTTATGGGGCAGTAACAGTACACTCTGCAAAACGTGTTTTTCAGCCCGAAATAAACGCGTTTTTTCAGACAACTGAATCCCCATGTAGCAACAAGGCTCAGAAGAGCCCACACACTCAGATCTTAACCCCAGTGTGCTGAAAGTGTCAAAACATGTTTTTCAGCAGAAATAAACATGTTTCTGCAAGTTTGGTCAACCCCATGTAAGTTATGGGGCAGTAACAGTACACTTTTCAAAACGTGTTTTTCAGCCCGAAATAAACGCGTTTTTTCAGACAACTGAATCCCCATGTAGCAACAAGGCTCAGAAGAGCCCACACACTCAGATCTTAACCCCAGTGTGCTGAAAGTGTCAAAACATGTTTTTCTGCAGAAATAAACATGTTTCTGCAAGTTTGGTCAACCCCATGTAAGTTATGGGGCAGTAACAGTACACTTTTCAAAACGTGTTTTTCAGCCCGAAATAAACGCGTTTTTTCAGACAACTGAATCCCCATGTAGCAGCAAGGCTCAGAAGAGCCCACACACTCAGATCTTAACCCCAGTGTGCTGAAAGTGTCAAAACATGTTTTTCAGCAGAAATAAACATGTTTCTGCAAGTTTGGTCAACCCCATGTAAGTTATGGGGCAGTAACAGTACACTTTTCAAAACGTGTTTTTCAGCCCGAAATAAACGCGTTTTTTCAGACAACTGAATCCCCATGTAGCAACAAGGCTCAGAAGAGCCCACACACTCAGATCTTAACCCCAGTGTGCTGAAAGTGTCAAAACATGTTTTTCTGCAGAAATAAACATGTTTCTGCAAGTTTGGTCAACCCCATGTAAGTTATGGGGCAGTAACAGTACACTTTTCAAAACGTGTTTTTCAGCCCGAAATAAACGCGTTTTTTCAGACAACTGAATCCCCATGTAGCAACAAGGCTCAGAAGAGCCCACACACTCAGATCTTAACCCCAGTGTGCTGAAAGTGTCAAAACATGTTTTTCAGCTGAAATAAACATGTTTCTGCAAGTTTGGTCAACCCCATGTAAGTTATGGGGCAGTAACAGTACACTTTTCAAAACGTGTTTTTCAGCCCGAAATAAACGCGTTTTTTCAGACAACTGAATCCCCATGTAGCAACAAGTCTCAGAAGAGCCCACACACTCAGATCTTAACCCCAGTGTGCTGAAAGTGTCAAAACATGTTTTTCAGCAGAAATAAACATGTTTCTGCAAGTTTGGTCAACCCCATGTAAGTTATGGGGCAGTAACAGTACACTTTTCAAAACGTGTTTTTCAGCCCGAAATAAACGCGTTTTTTCAGACAACTGAATACCCATGTAGCAGCAAGTCTCAGAAGAGCCCACACACTCAGCTCTTAACCCCAGTGTGCAGAAAGGGTCAAAACGTGTTTTTCAGCAGAAATAAACATGTTTCTGCAAGTTTGGTCAACCCCATGTAAGTTATGGGGCAGTAACAGTACACTCTGCAAAACGTGTTTTTCAGCCCGAAATAAACGCGTTTTTTCAGACAACTGAATCCCCATGTAGCAGCAAGGCTCAGAAGAGCCCACACACTCAGATCTTAACCCCAGTGTGCTGAAAGTGTCAAAACATGTTTTTCAGCAGAAATAAACATGTTTCTGCAAGTTTGGTCAACCCCATGTAAGTTATGGGGCAGTAACAGTACACTTTTCAAAACGTGTTTTTCAGCCCGAAATAAACGCGTTTTTTCAGACAACTGAATCCCCATGTAGCAACAAGGCTCAGAAGAGCCCACACACTCAGATCTTAACCCCAGTGTGCTGAAAGTGTCAAAACATGTTTTTCAGCAGAAATAAACATGTTTCTGCAAGTTTGGTCAACCCCATGTAAGTTATGGGGCAGTAACAGTACACTTTTCAAAACGTGTTTTTCAGCCCGAAATAAACGCGTTTTTTCAGACAACTGAATCCCCATGTAGCAACAAGGCTCAGAAGAGCCCACACACTCAGATCTTAACCCCAGTGTGCTGAAAGTGTCAAAACATGTTTTTCAGCAGAAATAAACATGTTTCTGCAAGTTTGGTCAACCCCATGTAAGTTATGGGGCAGTAACAGTACACTTTTCAAAACGTGTTTTTCAGCCCGAAATAAACGCGTTTTTTCAGACAACTGAATACCCATGTAGCAGCAAGGCTCAGAAGAGCCCACACACTCAGATCTTAACCCCAGTGTGCTGAAAGTGTCAAAACATGTTTTTCAGCAGAAATAAACATGTTTCTGCAAGTTTGGTCAACCCCATGTAAGTTATGGGGCAGTAACAGTACACTTTTCAAAACGTGTTTTTCAGCCCGAAATAAACGCGTTTTTTCAGACAACTGAATACCCATGTAGCAGCAAGGCTCAGAAGAGCCCACACACTCAGATCTTAATCCCAGTGTGCAGAAAGGGTCAAAACGTGTTTTTCAGCAGAAATAAACATGTTTCTGCAAGTTTGGTCAACCCCATGTAAGTTATGGGGCAGTAACAGTACACTCTGCAAAACGTGTTTTTCAGCCCGAAATAAACGCGTTTTTTCAGACAACTGAATCCCCATGTAGCAACAAGGCTCAGAAGAGCCCACACACTCAGATCTTAACCCCAGTGTGCTGAAAGTGTCAAAACATGTTTTTCAGCAGAAATAAACATGTTTCTGCAAGTTTGGTCAACCCCATGTAAGTTATGGGGCAGTAACAGTACACTCTGCAAAACGTGTTTTTCAGCCCGAAATAAACGCGTTTTTTCAGACAACTGAATACCCATGTAGGAGCAAGTCTCAGAAGAGCCCACACACTCAGCTCTTAACCCCAGTGTGCAGAAAGGGTCAAAACGTGTTTTTCAGCAGAAATAAACATGTTTCTGCAAGTTTGGTCAACCCCATGTAAGTTATGGGGCAGTAACAGTACACTTTTCAAAACGTGTTTTTCAGCCCGAAATAAACGCGTTTTTTCAGACAACTGAATCCCCATGTAGCAACAAGGCTCAGAAGAGCCCACACACTCAGATCTTAACCCCAGTGTGCTGAAAGTGTCAAAACATGTTTTTCAGCAGAAATAAACATGTTTCTGCAAGTTTGGTCAACCCCATGTAAGTTATGGGGCAGTAACAGTACACTTTTCAAAACGTGTTTTTCAGCCCGAAATAAACGCGTTTTTTCAGACAACTGAATCCCCATGTAGCAACAAGGCTCAGAAGAGCCCACACACACAGATCTTAACCCCAGTGTGCTGAAAGTGTCAAAACATGTTTTTCAGCAGAAATAAACATGTTTCTGCAAGTTTGGTCAACCCCATGTAAGTTATTGGGCAGTAACAGTACACTTTTCAAAACGTGTTTTTCAGCCCGAAATAAACGCGTTTTTTCAGACAACTGAATCCCCATGTAGCAACAAGGCTCAGAAGAGCCCACACACTCAGATCTTAACCCCAGTGTGCTGAAAGTGTCAAAACATGTTTTTCAGCAGAAATAAACATGTTTCTGCAAGTTTGGTCAACCCCATGTAAGTTATGGGGCAGTAACAGTACACTTTTCAAAACGTGTTTTTCAGCCCGAAATAAACGCGTTTTTTCAGACAACTGAATACCCATGTAGCAGCAAGTCTCAGAAGAGCCCACACACTCAGATCTTAACCCCAGTGTGCAGAAAGGGTCAAAACGTGTTTTTCAGCAGAAATAAACATGTTTCTGCAAGTTTGGTCAACCCCATGTAAGTTATGGGGCAGTAACAGTACACTCTGCAAAACGTGTTTTTCAGCCCGAAATAAACGCGTTTTTTCAGACAACTGAATCCCCATGTAGCAGCAAGGCTCAGAAGAGCCCACACACTCAGATCTTAACCCCAGTGTGCTGAAAGTGTCAAAACATGTTTTTCAGCAGAAATAAACATGTTTCTGCAAGTTTGGTCAACCCCATGTAAGTTATGGGGCAGTAACAGTACACTTTTCAAAACGTGTTTTTCAGCCCGAAATAAACGCGTTTTTTCAGACAACTGAATCCCCATGTAGCAACAAGGCTCAGAAGAGCCCACACACTCAGATCTTAACCCCAGTGTGCTGAAAGTGTCAAAACATGTTTTTCAGCAGAAATAAACATGTTTCTGCAAGTTTGGTCAACCCCATGTAAGTTATGGGGCAGTAACATTACACTTTTCAAAACGTGTTTTTCAGCCCGAAATAAACGCGTTTTTTCAGACAACTGAATCCCCATGTAGCAACAAGGCTCAGAAGAGCCCACACACTCAGATCTTAACCCCAGTGTGCTGAAAGTGTCAAAACATGTTTTTCAGCAGAAATAAACATGTTTCTGCAAGTTTGGTCAACCCCATGTAAGTTATGGGGCAGTAACAGTACACTTTTCAAAACGTGTTTTTCAGCCCGAAATAAACGCGTTTTTTCAGACAACTGAATCCCCATGTAGCAACAAGGCTCAGAAGAGCCCACACACTCAGATCTTAACCCCAGTGTGCTGAAAGTGTCAAAACATGTTTTTCAGCAGAAATAAACATGTTTCTGCAAGTTTGGTCAACCCCATGTAAGTTATGGGGCAGTAACAGTACACTTTTCAAAACGTGTTTTTCAGCCCGAAATAAACGCGTTTTTTCAGACAACTGAATACCCATGTAGCAGCAAGTCTCAGAAGAGCCCACACACTCAGCTCTTAACCCCAGTGTGCAGAAAGGGTCAAAACGTGTTTTTCAGCAGAAATAAACATGTTTCTGCAAGTTTGGTCAACCCCATGTAAGTTATGGGGCAGTAACAGTACACTCTGCAAAACGTGTTTTTCAGCCCGAAATAAACGCGTTTTTTCAGACAACTGAATCCCCATGTAGCAGCAAGGCTCAGAAGAGCCCACACACTCAGATCTTAACCCCAGTGTGCTGAAAGTGTCAAAACATGTTTTTCAGCAGAAATAAACATGTTTCTGCAAGTTTGGTCAACCCCATGTAAGTTATGGGGCAGTAACAGTACACTTTTCAAAACGTGTTTTTCAGCCCGAAATAAACGCGTTTTTTCAGACAACTGAATCCCCATGTAGCAACAAGGCTCAGAAGAGCCCACACACTCAGATCTTAACCCCAGTGTGCTGAAAGTGTCAAAACATGTTTTTCAGCAGAAATAAACATGTTTCTGCAAGTTTGGTCAACCCCATGTAAGTTATGGGGCAGTAACAGTACACTTTTCAAAACGTGTTTTTCAGCCCGAAATAAACGCGTTTTTTCAGACAACTGAATACCCATGTAGCAGCAAGTCTCAGAAGAGCCCACACACTCAGCTCTTAACCCCAGTGTGCAGAAAGGGTCAAAACGTGTTTTTCAGCAGAAATAAACATGTTTCTGCAAGTTTGGTCAACCCCATGTAAGTTATGGGGCAGTAACAGTACACTCTGCAAAACGTGTTTTTCAGCCCGAAATAAACGCGTTTTTTCAGACAACTGAATCCCCATGTAGCAGCAAGGCTCAGAAGAGCCCACACACTCAGATCTTAACCCCAGTGTGCTGAAAGTGTCAAAACATGTTTTTCAGCAGAAATAAACATGTTTCTGCAAGTTTGGTCAACCCCATGTAAGTTATGGGGCAGTAACAGTACACTTTTCAAAACGTGTTTTTCAGCCCGAAATAAACGCGTTTTTTCAGACAACTGAATCCCCATGTAGCAACAAGGCTCAGAAGAGCCCACACACTCAGATCTTAACCCCAGTGTGCTGAAAGTGTCAAAACATGTTTTTCAGCAGAAATAAACATGTTTCTGCAAGTTTGGTCAACCCCATGTAAGTTATGGGGCAGTAACAGTACACTTTTCAAAACGTGTTTTTCAGCCCGAAATAAACGCGTTTTTTCAGACAACTGAATCCCCATGTAGCAACAAGGCTCAGAAGAGCCCACACACTCAGATCTTAACCCCAGTGTGCTGAAAGTGTCAAAACATGTTTTTCAGCAGAAATAAACATGTTTCTGCAAGTTTGGTCAACCCCATGTAAGTTATGGGGCAGTAACAGTACACTTTTCAAAACGTGTTTTTCAGCCCGAAATAAACGCGTTTTTTCAGACAACTGAATCCCCATGTAGCAACAAGGCTCAGAAGAGCCCACACACTCAGATCTTAACCCCAGTGTGCTGAAAGTGTCAAAACATGTTTTTCAGCAGAAATAAACATGTTTCTGCAAGTTTGGTCAACCCCATGTAAGTTATGGGGCAGTAACAGTACACTTTTCAAAACGTGTTTTTCAGCCCGAAATAAACGCGTTTTTTCAGACAACTGAATACCCATGTAGCAGCAAGTCTCAGAAGAGCCCACACACTCAGCTCTTAACCCCAGTGTGCAGAAAGGGTCAAAACGTGTTTTTCAGCAGAAATAAACATGTTTCTGCAAGTTTGGTCAACCCCATGTAAGTTATGGGGCAGTAACAGTACACTCTGCAAAACGTGTTTTTCAGCCCGAAATAAACGCGTTTTTTCAGACAACTGAATCCCCATGTAGCAGCAAGGCTCAGAAGAGCCCACACACTCAGATCTTAACCCCAGTGTGCTGAAAGTGTCAAAACATGTTTTTCAGCAGAAATAAACATGTTTCTGCAAGTTTGGTCAACCCCATGTAAGTTATGGGGCAGTAA